>NW_025814828.1:32587500-33837500 GCF_022079265.1 Lynx rufus | reverse complement strand
CTCCTAATCTCCTGGTTCCCTTTCCTGGAGCCAACCACCATTACCAGTTTGGGCTCAGGGGACTGTCTGAAATATTTTGATGAGAATTCCTCTGACCTTCTACTCTTTTCCTTATCATCTTAGATCTTATTACTTTAATCTTTGTCCTTTGTCTAGCTGGGTTTCTGTTGTGCTGTCATTAAGATGGGTTGTTCAAAAAGTAGCATGAATAGCTATGGTCTAGAAATCTCTCCCTCCCTCCTTCCTTCCTTCCTTAAGAGCGAGTGAGTGAGCTTGCAGGAACCAGTGAGTGGGGGAGGAGGAGAGAGAGAATCCCAAGCAGGCTCCAAGCCCAGTGTGGAGCCCCATGCGGGCCTCAATCTCCCCACTGTGAGATAATAACCTGAGCTGAAATCAAGAGTCAGATGCTTAACTGACTGAGCTACCCAGGCGCCCCCCAATTCTTCCCAGATAGCTGTAATGGCAGACAATATCTTATTCAGAGGCTCAGGTGTGGTTCACTGGGATTACTTCCTAAAAGTTAAAAAGACTACCAAAGACAGAATGACCAGGTATATCTGCCCAGGATTTTTAAAACTACTGTCAAATGAAGGTTTAAAGAAAAGTATTTTCTTTAAAAATGAAACGTAAAGTTCTTTATGATGGATTGATCTTGCTTTAAGACCAGTGAAGTAGTATGTTCTACAGGTAAGTTAAAATGTCTAAATGTCATTTTAAACCTCTCAGTCTTTGCTGATATCCAATCTGTATATCCTCAGTCTTCCTGCAACAGACTGGTCTGTTTCTTAGAACATAGACAACAAGTTTTTGGTCATGAACTGCCACAGAATCCGACACCCTTGGATCTATAGGTTCTCCCGATCTATCCAGAAAGAAAACATCCCTGATTCTGGCAGCCTCTAAGTTCCTATCTATTGGGCTTCTATGTGCCAGGCATCATGTTCGATGTCGGGAAGATAGTGATGAAAAGCACATCCCTGTCCTCCATGAGTCAGCGGGTTCAGGACACCAAGGGGCAGAGATGGGTCACAAGCTTTCCCACACTCTTCATTCCTTACCAAATGTCCCGTCAAGTCATACTTGCATGCATACACCTGCCCTCTGTCTATGCTGTGCCTAACGGTGGGTCTCTTGTGCCTGGAGAGGTTGTGGATTCCGGACCTGGGGTGGCTCCTTGGAACGCTCACAGTGGACAACAGAGGAACTGCCCACACTTCACAGCCAACTCTCTATGGACCAGACCAGACCAGACCACTGCTGGAGCTGGGGAATGAGGCTTCTGATCCTTTTTTAAATAACTTTTCTGTAGACAGACATCGTAGGTCCATAGGGACAACTTCATTTGGGACACAGGATTAAGAAAAATCTGGTTGTCAACATCAAACAAAAGAGGTAAGCAGTTTCTAAAGCGACGACTCTAAGAAGGGGACTCTGAAATGCCACATATTATCCTGTGTTGAAGATTCAGGGCCTGTCTCCCAGGAAGGGAGTCAAAGACAAAAGCCGGGCCCTGAAGAAGTTAATCTACCCCACTCACGGCTCCCCTATCTGCCTTTCCTCCCTGTCCCGCTGTTTTCCCCCCAAAACACGGCTTCCACCTTGCTACCCAGACAGACGGGTGTATCCACCCCTGCCATGTCCCTCAGAGACTTCCAAGTGGGTCTGCACCACAGTAAATACACGACACTCATTTCTGTGGCACAGAAGACACAACTGTCTCAGCAAAAAGAATGGGAAAATATATTCTCTTTATTTTATTTTTTAATTTCTTAAAAATGTTTATTTGTTTATTTTGAGAGATAAAGACAGAGCAGGAGTGAGAGTGAGCAGGGGAGGGGCAGAGAAAGGGAGGGAGAGAGAGAATCCGAAGCAGGCTCCACGCTCAGCACAGAACCTGATGCAGGGCTCGATCTCACAACTGTGAGATCATGACCTGAGCCAAAATCAAGAGTCAGACAGTCAACCAACTGAGCCACCGAGGTGTCCCAAGAAAATATATTATTTTTAAATCAGTAAAGTCTGAATAGCTACATGTTTGGTTCCGATAGCTCACTGCTTTAGAAATTTTACTTTTTTGTGTCACCTTCCAATGTAGGATTTTAAAACTTCTGTATTTATTACTATCTACACCCCCCCTACATAAAATTATGTATACAGTGCAGGAAAGGCCCCAGTCAATCCTAAAATTTCATTCTTAAACCGTACAGAATTTTACAGTTTAGTTCCAGAATGTTCTGGGTTGACAACCCACGAATACAAAATAGAGCATGTCAATACTGTGGAAGTCCCAGCGCTGCTCAGATTCCCAGTCTAAATTAGGAACTCTGGGTTGTGAATCTAAAATGACAATATGTTCTGCCTGAAAACAGGCTCCTGCCTTTCAAACAGCTATCAGCCCCTTGAAGGCTGCTGTGGGTAACTCTGAAAAATAAGTGGCAAAGGATTGTTTCGGAAACAACGTGAAAACCCTTTTAGGTAGCTTTCAGAGAGGGACTCAAGCCCGAGGCTCTGCCTTAGCTAATCAACACCAGTAACCTTTCCCGTCTCAGGTGCCCTTTAAGGGTAAACAAGCCGAGGGCAGGAAGAACATCTCCTGGAGCGGAGGGCAGCAGGCTGGTGCTGGGTTCTTTTCCGAGGCATCAAGCACTCCAGGCAGAGCCAACACAGCAGGGGCGGGGCAGCCGCATGAGGTTCACGCTCCGGCATCGCACATTCCAGCAGGGCAGACTCCGGTGTTACGTTCCTGCTGCAAGCTGGTCCCCAGCAGCGGCCATGGCTGCTGCCACCCCTGCCCCTCTTGGTCACACAGGGGGCCTGGGATATCTCCGGGGCAGCAGGGGCCACCACCTGGACATTCTTATCACTTAGGCTCCTGACACGAGCAGAAAACTGCATTCTAGGGTGGCTGAGATTTCAGAATAGGCGGTAACTCGACAGGGCCAGCAAAACAGGCAAGCTCTGAGATACGATGTCAAAGCAAAGACAAGATGCAGACGGAATCTTCGAGAAGACACAGATGTCAAAGGAGCCTGGGGTGCTCAAAGCCGGCATTTCAAGGTCAGGAAGCAAAGCCACCCAGCTATCAGTGTAACACAACCACGTGTCAAGTATGTGCCACCAGGCAGGCCTTCCCACCTACCCCCATCCACAGAGGGGTGACTGCCCACCCACTCCCAACCCCACACAGCCAGGATCTGTGGTTGCTGTCCCTTGAAGCCCCTGGTCCTAGTGCAGCATCTTTCAGAGGATTACCTGATGGAAAACGGTCTTCCCTTTAAACTACTGAACTCACTGAGCAAGGGAGTTCACTGGGAATTCTCCTGCTAGCATGAAATGGTACCATTTTCTATGCAGCCCTGTGACTAGGAACACAGTCTGAGAAGCTGGAGGTATTGGAGGGAAACATTGGGGGGACTGCACCCCTCCTCACATTCCCACCCTCACTCTCAGACACAAAGGACGGCTCCCACTGGACGGCACATCAGAGGGAAATTACGTTCCAACCACCATGACTTGACGGTAATTTCCACAAACCTTGTATCAGTGACACCCACCCATCCGTCCCTTTATTTTTTCACACAGGCAGAAAACCTAGTAAGAAGGAAGTCAACCAGCTGACGGTCTGGGGTTTTTCTGAACTTCCCCATCCTCCGGAAATGCACAAGCCAGGACTGCCCATCGGTCCAGGGAGGAACAGCAGTTGATAGAGCAGAACAGCTGTTGGCAGTTAAAGATCTGCAAGAAAGTAGCTATATAATGGATTGCCAACTTAATGTGTTCTGACTTCCCTAACGTGCTTATTGATTGTTTAACTTTCATGTTTCATGCTTTCCCTGTCTGTGCCCACCTGACTGTCCTTCCCAGGGCTGGGCTGCATTCTCCTGGTCTGCCTTCCTCCCCCTTCCTAAGACTGCACTGAGAGCTTTCAAAGTTCATTCATCCTCTGTTGCAGACACCCTTTCCTTAGTCTGTATAAACTATTTTTTTAAGAGAGAGAGAAAGAGAGAATCCCAAGCAGGCTTTGTGCTGTCAGTGTGGAGCCTGATGCGGGACTTGAACCAATGAACCATGAGATCATGGCCCGAGCCAAAATCAAGAGTTGGCCAGTCGACCAACTGAGCACCCAGGCGCCTCCTTATAAACTACTTTTATGATCAATTGGGGTTAAGTCTCCACACACCATCCCTTTGGTCCTCCGACACGAGCAGACAAACAGTAAACATAGAAGATGAGGATGAGTTTGCCCCAATATCCAGTCTCTCCCTGTCCCTACAACAGAGAAGCTACTTGTCACCCCTCTGGTCAAATGGATGGGTGAATCTCACAAGGTGAGGATTGATTTCCCTAAATCAGGGGAGGGGAGTACTGAGAAGAAATGGGTATTTTTGGGAAAAGAGGCACACACACCAACAACAGACTTGTGTACGGAGTTCCTCGAAGTGTTGCATGAAGCCTTCCTGCTTGATCAAAGCTTTGGAGATCTGTTCCAAATGCAGATTTCTGAGTATAACACCAGGCC
Organism: Lynx rufus; assembly: GCF_022079265.1. NCBI lineage: Eukaryota > Metazoa > Chordata > Mammalia > Carnivora > Felidae > Lynx > Lynx rufus. The sequence continues at coordinate 33,832,981 of NW_025814828.1, read as the reverse complement.
TACAGAACCAGTCTCCCGGGGGTATAGAAATACGTGTTTCAGAGGAAGACTCTGCATTGTCTACTATGGCACACCCCTCCAGATGATCTGCCTCCCCACTTTCATTGCCTTTGAGCTATTTTGCAACTCTCTGCGCTGTAGGTGACTGAGTGACACAAAAACTCTGTCACTGTCCAGTTTTGATGGGCTTCCCTCCTCCCAGCCTAAAAAAAATCAGCTTTGCCTCCATTTGCAAATCAATTCCTTCACTCAAGATACATTTCTGCTTTTTGCCTTTGAACTGCTTAGAGCCTCTGCTGGGTTCCCTCATCTGAGCAAAATAAAATTGTTAACACGTGTTCATTTTTATATCTGCATGAAAGAAATGATTTCACTTTTTCCTGAATATTATCTTTTAACAGGGGCAGTGCCCAGGATCTCTATTTAAAGAGGTATACCCTAGGGGATTCTTCGCCACTACAAAGTGGGAAAACCAGCACTCTGTGGCAGGGTTGACAAAAGACAGCTCTCAGACCAAATGCATCCGGCCAGCTTCTTTTTGTAAATAAAGATTTCTTGGAACGCAGCCACACCCATCCACTTATTTATTGTCTGTGGCTGCTTCTGAGCTACAATGAAGAAGTCGTGACAGAAGCCCTATGGTCTGCAAAGTCTAAAATATTTACTATCTGGCCTTTCACTGAATCACCGTGCCAACGCCTGCTCTAGGGGAATCGCTTTAAAAGATCTGCATTTACCAAGCAAATTCTTCAGCATCATGTGGAGGCAGTTAGGGCCAGGCTGGCTCCGGAGATCAGCCACGCTATGGAAAGCTCAGTAGAGGTACTGACATAGGGGCGCCTGGGTGGCTCAGTCGGTTGAGAATCGGACTTCGGCTCAGCTCATGATCTCGCGGTTCATGAGTTCAAGCCCCACGTCAGACTTTGTGCTGACGGCACAGAGCTTGCTTGGATCCTGTCTCCCTCTCTCTCTCTGTCCCCTCCCCTGCTTGTGCTTGCTCTGTTTCTCTCTCAAAAATAAACATTTAGAAGTACTGACACAGGGTTTGGCCCTGGTACTCCAAGTTCATAGGAGGTGGACAGGGACTCAGGGAAAATGAATAAGGTGGTTCTGAAAAAGAACATGTTTTGTGCAGCAAGACTGGCCCACCTCAGCCAGTTTTGGAAATGTCTTCATACACTCATTCAGCAAACGCTTATGGAGCACCTACTAATACATACATCACGCAATGGGTGCCACAAAAATGAATGAGACAGCAACTCTACCTGACCGATGACCACAATCCAACATATTTTCAGCCACCACTGAAACGACACTAACTGGGTAGCAGTTAAGACACAGGCTCTGGAATCAGACTGTCTGGGTTGAAAGCCTGACTCCACTACTTACTAGCTATATAACTCTGAGCACATTAAAACTCTCAGTGCCTCAGTTTTCTCATTTGTGGAATGGGGATATTAATATAGTATCTATCGTAGAAGGTTGTTGTGATGCTTCAGTGAGTTAATACACATAAAATCCTCAAAACAGAGGCCAGCAGGTAGTAAATGCTGTCAATTTGTGCTATATTATAACTGGGCCCCCAGTGATACACCAGTTGCAGAAGTGCAGCCCCCCTCTACATGCACTCTGTCTATACCTTACAAGAACCATGCAAGTTGGGATTTATCCCCATTTTACTGAAGCAGAAACAAGCCCAGAGAAGTCCAAGAATGCAAAGTGTGGGCAGAATTAAAACAAACATCCAACTCCAAAGTCCAGGCTTTTTCCAGGGTTAGCCCCCTCACACGAGGTCTAAAGGGGTGATGACCTTGGGACCGCAGGTCTGTGTTGACAAGGTTTTGTGAACTTCTCTTCTGACTCAAAATCTGGTGTTGGTATAGCAGATTTTTCTGAAGTGAGACACCTAAATATTTTCCCTTCATTAATGAAAAACGTTAAAAACAAAATACAAGGTAAAGCCCTTTATTGCTCTCAAGATAAAATACTCAAGGCATATGTTTATCCTCTCCTAGGTAAAGATCTAGTTGAATGTGAAAGCCAACACTGTAAGGCCTTCGACAGTGTCCTTAGCATATTCTTTTCTTTAGAACTTGAGGGAACAGAAAAAGGCCCGAATGTGCATTTTAAAGCAGCTGGAATAGTTCCAGCACTCGTTAAATCCCTTGAAATGTAAAGGGTTCTCTCTGCAGAGACTAAAAACAATTTGGCTCAAAACACTGTATTCAAATGGCACCCCAGCTAATTTCAAGGGTTCATAGGCAGAGGCAGGTTGATACTACTTTGCACTTTCAGAAACCTTATTTTCAGTTATTTGTGTTTTATATTACATTCTTCTAGGCAAAGGACCAGCTATAGTTATGGGAAAGAATATAAATAGAATCCTATTCTTAACAAGCAAGCAGCCATGGTTAGAAAGCTCACTCAAGCTGAAACCTATTATAAGAATAACACTCTCAACATTCAGGGGGGAAAAAAGGTCTCATTGTTTACCGATACTTCCAATATAGTCAAATATGCAAATCTACCCAGTGCATACTTAAAGTTATAGGCAACTTTTTAGGTTTGAAGCATAATTTTGGGGGGGGTACATAATATGGTCTGAAAAATTCAGTCTGAAAAAGGTTTGCAAAATACCATCATAATAATTAAATCTGTAAAGACTCTAAAGCCCCCATTTACGGCTGTATTTCTTTTGCAAATCCATGGCTTCACACTGTTGCAGAAAAAAGCAAAACTGTCAATAGGGAAATGAAATGCTGGTGCTCATGACCTTGAATGGGCAATGAGTTACCTAGCTTTGTGGCCACGCAGGAAATAAGTCCCTCATTATAGCACAGTCTCACCAGTAGGACACATATTCTACTGGGTGGGCTAGAAAACCATGCACGCTTTGTTCTACAGACAGCTGGCACAACAGCGTCTGTGAATGACCTTCAGCCACACACCAAGCTAGCAGGGAGGCGGGAGACGGGAGACGATGCAGCTGGGAAAAGCAGATGCTTCTCACGCTTCGTGGGTGCCCCATTCACTCTTCAAAAGCCCAGGCAAGGTTACTCAACCCAATACATGCCAGAATATTTTTCCTCCTTCAAAGTCCAATTAACTCAGAGATCCTCATAGAATTCAGAGGCGTTAGTTCAAATCAGCTCCTGGTCTAAGGAAAACACTGGGTGTGTTAAAAACTTTCACAGGGTTTCAAAACCCAGATCTTGGACTGGATTCAGATGCCAGCACCGCCACTTTTGAGCAGTGACCTTGGGTGCACTGCTTAATCTGAGTGTCGGTTTTGTCTTTTGTAAACTAAGGATAACATCCATTCCTACTTGCGTGTCTGCACATGCAAAGGCTCAGCAGCACCTGGCACAAAGGTGTTCGGTAAACGGTCACAGACCTTGTTAACAGACTTGGCCCTTGGCTTCAAATAGTCAAAAATGTACTGGATCCGATAATGTAAAAAAAAAAAAAAAAAAGGAAAGAAGTTCCAGCTTCTAGGTTAACCTGGTGGACTAAACACATGCACCTCATTCCGCTCTCTTGCAACCCCACTAAGACCATATAAAAGAATTGCTTTTTTCAAAGATAACCCCAGGAGAAAAGGACAGAGGGCAACAGCAAGAAAGTTTCAGAAGCTGCAAAAACAGATGGGGGTGGCAACCAACTCAGCAGGTGGCAGTCGAGGTGGTGGTGGTGGGGGGAACTGATCTAAAACCAGCAGGGAGGGAAGTGGAATTGGAGGGGGGGGCGGATAAAGAGGATGGTGGAAGAGCAACGGGCTGGATAGAAAGCAGTCTTAGAAGCTGCTCCTATTAGCTCCTTGCTCCATTCCACTGTCCCTCCCCTGCTCAAATGTCCAGAGGATCAGTTCCTAAAGAGGGGAAAACGGGGCCTCTGGTTCGGGAGGCATACTTGGGCTATGGGTACTCTGGGGCAAGCAGGGGCATTAAGTGACGGGATTTAAAAGCACACTGAGCCCTGAATGCAGAGACAACCTGCAGTCCAGTGCTCTTTCTGCACGAGCTGCCAGGCTGAACACTAAAGGCGCTTCCTCCCAGCAGGAGACGGGAAGGCTTCTCTGGGGGCATCTAAGCAACTCAAGGGGAAAGACTTCAATATATCGACACTGGGGTTTTCCCCAAAATGCCCAACCCAGATCTCTGCCCGCCAATCAGAACTTCACAACAGCTTTCTAGTCCCCCCAAACAACCGAAGATCACAGGATGCCTGTGAAAAGCCTCTCTCAAAGGTGACAGAGATGAAAACAAGCAAACAGAAAAGTGTTACCTTGGAGGGAACAGAGGCTACTGAGCTCAGAGGAAACTCAGGCAAATATGTTATCAGTGATATCCTTGGAGAGGTAACATACTGTCTCCATGAAATAAGAAAAGGTAAACAAACAAACAACCCCCCCCAATTAAAAAGCCAAAACAAACATTTTCGGAATCTAAAAAGTAGTATGAGAAATTAAGAACAATAGAAGGGTTAGATGGTATCTTCCACAATTAGAGAAAATACCAAGAGACTAAAAATGGGCAAATGTGGGAACTGAAAGAGTCCAGCTCCTAAATGGGAGCTGTGGAATGAGAAGAGGAAAATGGAGAGTGAAAAGAATATTCAAGAAATATTCCCCAAACTGAAGGAGTTGAGGTGTCAGGGTGAAATGGCACATAGCAAGGCACACACCACCTGGAACAGTGGATGAAAACGAATCCATGCCCTGGCCCATTAGTGGGACATCGCAGATCCTCAGGGACAAGAGGACTTTATAAGCTTCCAGGGAGGAAAAAAATCAGGTCACAAACAACCTTTCAGGAATCAGAATGGCTTCACACTTTGCGACAGCAAGAGTCGAAATTGAGGACAACAGAGCAACGTGGTAATTCAGAACTTTGATTTCTAACTTGGAATTCTATCTCCAAACTGCCAATCAAGCATGACAGTAGAAGAGACATCGTCAGGCACACAAGGCCTCAGAAAATGTACTTCCCATGCACCCCTTCCCAGCAGGTTGCTGGAGGACATGCGTCACCAAAATGAGCAAAGGGGAAGACAAGATTGAAGGAAAAGCAGCTGGAACGCAGGAGAGAGGCCAGGGGGTGTCCCGGGTGAGAGTGAAGGACAACCCCAGGATGGGAGCTGGGCCCCAAAAGAAGAGGGCAACCAATCCAGGCTGGAGCAACGTGATGGCAGAGATGGGCACACTGAGGACTGTTCTCACAAGATGCCTGCTGCTGACGATTTGGTGGACAGAACCAGGCGAGCAGGGCCCAAATCCTCTCCATGTTGCTCTTCTTGACCCTGGGCCACTGGTGGTTGTCCCAACCATGCTGTGCTGCCTGCATCGGCAGAGGACTCTCATCTCACTCCACGGCAGCATTGTGCTTTGACCTATTTCTGAGAGATGGAGGCAGGCCCCGGAGAGCTGAGAAGCAGGAAAGGCAGAGCCGCCCCTGTCCCCTGACCACCTTCCTGCTGGGCCTCTAGTACCTGGCACTATGTTACAGCACCATCACATGCCCTGATGGCAGAGAGCCCCATTTTCCTGGGGACTCACTCGTGCCCTTGCCCACCAAGGTCCCCCAGAATAACCTCACAGAACCTGAAGCCACACTTCTCCCAGAGACTTGGCTTAGACTACCTTGACTTGGGACCATCCTCAAATAGAAGCAATGGCTTCCCTTCCTTACACAGCTAGGTTGGCACTTGCTGCTGTTTGGGGTTTTTTTTGTTTGTTTTTTGTTTTTGTTTTTTTAGAAAGCAATGTATTGTTTAGGGATACACACATACATGGGAACACTAAAAAGAAAATGGGCCACATAAGGTAGAACACTGGTTATCTCTGGAAGGAAGGAAGTTTCATGCAAATGGAGGAAGGTGCAGGGGAAGATTCAGGAGCTATTGTCCTATTTCTTAAACTGGGGGGGTGGACACATAGGTATTCGCCTTAGTATTCTTCATGCAGTATTATAGCTGCAAAACACTCTTCCGTATTTGGGATGCATTTTGCAATTAAAAAAAAATATTTGGGTCACAGATTACATTACAAATTCCATAGAATCTGTGCCATTTGTCTCTGTTGTCCCCCAAAACAGCAGTAGACAGAGTCTATTCCAGTCATCACATTCCTTTTATGTGCCCCAAGACAGCAGTCACAGAAATGCAACTCTACAAGACACTTTACAACAGGAACAAACAGACACGGGACCCTCTGTAATTACCTTTCGTGTATAGCCATAATGAGAAATGCCTCGGCGCTCTTCTACCAGTGGGATTACCACTACTGACAGGCTTCTGAGACAAACCGAAGGGTCGAGTCAGAGAGACTGTGTTCACCATTTCCCTGACATGGTTTAGTCTTGTTTGGACACACCGGCAATTCCCAATTCACTTTCCCAGCATGATGCAGAACGAACAGGAGAGATACTTACTATTCACTACTGACCCACACCTGGTAGATTTCCTTAAATGCTACGTATGCTATGCTCACGCCACCATGACCACAAATCATTTTTTATGAAAGGCATTTTGCTCTTCGATTTCACAAAGTTGCTCCGACAGAAAAACTCTTTCCGAATTCTCATGTGTTCTATGCTCCCTTTCTCTGTCCAGTCAAAGAAAGAAAGAAAGAGGTCTACAGCTCTCGCAGAAGACTCAGGACATCATAGCCCAAGCCTCTGGCTGCCACTCAGCCATCTAGCCGAGACATGGCCTCCCTTCCCTACTGCCAATGACTTCACCTCTTGTAGGGTTCACATGGAGGTGCAGACATACGGGGTCAAACCAACTGTCCTCTGGCTTGAGTACGAGGGCATCCATTCCACTCATCCAAGCAATAAAGTGAAATAGTTGGCGAAATTCTATTAGCACAGATGGATGCACACCCCTGACTTTTCTCAACCATCTTCAGAACCAGAATCTCCAGAAGGAATCATTTTTCCCACACTTGAACTGCCTCCCCTTAAGACAAGAGTGCGTGTTTGCGAATCAGTTCACCTCTTAGAAGCCTCAGTGAAGTGAATCAAGACACTGCCACAGTGTTCTTTTTCATCAATGTTTCTGATAAAGTAATGGCCATCAGTAATCCCCTGCTCCTAGATCAGAGCTTCTCAACCTTGGCTTCCTGCTGAATCACCTGGGGAGCTTTAAAAACTACTGATGTCTGGGTCCCATTGATTTACCGGGCCAGGGGTGTGGCCACGGCTTTGTGAGTTTGAAGAGCTTCCCAAGTGATTCCGACATGCAGTCAAGGATGAGCACTGTGGTCTAGCAGGAAATAATCGTGACCAGTTTTGTCCTGTCAAAAACAGAAGTCAACATGTCCTAAAACCCATCCCTGCTATAACACAGTGCGTATGCTTACACACAGCAGGCAGCACAGCTAAGTGATTAAGAGCACAGAATCTTGAGTCAGGCTGCCTGAGTTTGACCACCGGCTTTGTCACTCACTGGCTGAGTACTGGACAACTTATATAATCGATCCGTGCTTCAGTTTCCTCATTTGCAAACTGGGCTCATATTCGTACCCAGACCTTATGGGATGGTGGGTATTAAATCAGTTGATATTTATAGAATGCTTCCAACAATGGCTATGACACAGAACATGCCTCAGAAATGTCTGTGAAGTCAAACGTTGAACCAGTTTCTATAAAGCTCCAAAGAGAAACTAAAAAAAGAAATTGGCAATTGTATTAACTAAAATAATTCAGAATCAGATAAAAGTTTCTTCAGGATGCCAATTGCACACTTTTTTGGGACAAACATCCCTCACATTTTCTGCTCTACCTCTTATTTTTATAATGCAACTTTATCCAGCTCTGGTAAAAGGGGCAGTTTTGAGGTCCAAGAGGGAAATTTAACGTAACACAGCAACATTCTTTCTTGCTGTGTCCACCCTTCTCTCCATCGGTTCAGACATCCGTGTCTTTGTTAATAACCTGGTGTGAAATCTGAGTGCCGTATTTGCAGGAATTGGCAAGAATGGCTTTAGAATTCCAAGTTTTTCCTTTCAAAGGAATACGTCCCTGCCTCCACTCAGAAGATAAAGGAGTATTTTTTCAAAGGGTTCTCTGTACTGTTGTAGGAAACAGAGGTCCCTGAATTTTTCTAACTTTAATTAAAAAAAGAAAAGCTGTATGCCAAGCACCATGCACAGAAATCCATTAATTCTAAAAGATATTTAAAACAGGAGATCAAAACTGAATATAGTCTTGGGATGTATGTGTGAACAGACATTTGGCTGCATGAGCTTTTCAACTGCAAGAATAAACATAACATGGTGTTTGAGGAAAGATATTTTCATACGTGCACCTCCTAAATACAGTTGCGTCAAGAGACAGCTCTGAGTAATATTCACCAGCGACACTTCAAATATGTTCAGCTTGCTGATGCTCTCATTCCAAAACCAACACTTAAATTCTCTAACGCCATGAAGCAGCCTCTTAAAAAGAATAAAAATTCATTTTGAAACATGCAGATCACTAATCAGACACTGCTGAGAGTGTGTCAACAGACCCAACACTTCTCCGTTGGTATCAGAAGTATTCAGTGTATATCTTCTGACCCAGGATTCAGGGTCTAAGGATTGGTTCTTGGAAGTTAACTGGACACACGTGGGAAAATGTGCATGCAAGAAAGGTCATTACATTGCTTAATGGCAAAAAAAGGGGTGGGGGAACAAAAGTACCAGGGAGCACTGATTACCTAGAGGGAGTCCTAGGACATAGAAATGTATTGAGAGAAATGGAAAAGTATCTGCAATAAAGTTAGTGAAAAATAGGCAGTTAAACTATTTGGGTAGCAGGACTCCATCTGTGCAGAAAATAAGCATACAATATTAGAAAAGTGCATGGAAGGCTATACTAAGTTACCTTAGTAACCTCTGATTAATGGGATCGTGGGAATTTTTCTTTGGGGGAGTAATTTCTAAGTATTTAGTTATGTATGGCTGGTACAACTAAAGGAATGAATAAAATATAAAAAAGTTCAAAACTAAAATGCAATAGACATACTAAATAATAAAGGATATATAACAAAAAAAGAGCAGACCACTTTTTAATTTCTCCCCCCTTCCTCAAGAACTATATATAATAAGCTTTAGGAATAACATCTAGGAAAGGAAAATATTACATGGCTCTTTATCCACTAAGAAATGGCCAGAAAACAAAGGCAATAGAATTCAACAATTTAAACCCAATACTGTATTCTCAGGCTGCCCACACTGGATCCCCCTGTCCAGGTGGCCGGCAGTCAAGTTATTTTGGAATGGTAGATTCTCGAGACCCTACTTTGTTCTCTTTAAATGGCATCTTGAGAACTTTCCTGGAAGTGTGAGTTGCCTATAAGGAACAAATGTTCAAAGGAACTACAATCTTAGTGTCCCCAAGTTACTTTGACTTATTTCTTACAACTCTCTGCCCTCTTCATCTTCCTCCCTTTGATTTATTCCTCCAGTTCTCCTGAATTTCCTAAAGGCTGGGATCCTTCCCCACCAGGGATGGGCAGGCTAAATCAGTGATGATTCAGGGGATGCCAGAGGTTGGGGATACTCGGGAAGCAAAAAGATTGAGCTTGAAGCCATTTAGGACTCACTTGGTAATCTTAATTCCAATTCAGAATTGGCTTCTCCTCTTCCTCGCCTTTTCCCTCAAGGTTAAAATCAGAGCAGAAACCAGTCCTTTTGTAGACACTAGCATGGATATGATCTGGTTTCTGTGGGGAGGGTCAGGAAGAAAGTGAGTCCCTAGAGACCATTGCAATTTAACGGTCAGCGCTCGCTTCTGGTCCCAAGCATATGCCTCAAATGTCAGAACATGAAATCACAGAACTGCAGAATATTAGAGCTGAATGTGGCTTTCTAGGTTTTATAGATGAATGCTACTAACAGTGTGGTTGCTCAGCAGCATTGCATGGGTGCTTGTTAGAAATGCAAATTTCCTGGCCCCACGCAGGTATATTGAACCAGAAGCTCTAGGGATGAGGTCCAGGTATCTGCATGTTAATGAGCTCTCCAGGCATGTTAGACCAACACTCTAAGTGAAAATTACTATTACAGAGTAAAAAACTGAAGCACATGAGAGTAGAATTTTCTATCTTCACAAAACTAGAGGAAAAAAGCAGTTATTCTAGATGAGACATCTAAATAAAGCTACATTATTTTCTCCCTGTTTCAAGATCAGCAACATTGTACCTGCAGGTCTCTGGATTATCTTTCATTCCTAGCTGTCTTTTCCTTTTTTACATCACTACCCTTGGCGCAACTGTGGCAACCAATACAGAACGGCCCAATACAGTCTCTGGAGCATGGAAAAGGGTTTAATTCAGACTCTTTTTACAAATCACTGGATTAATGAAATTCATCATACACGGGGGTTCCGAGATGTCGACGGCATGCAAATCACATTTAACAAGCTAAAGTACAGACTTCGACCTCAGCTCCCAGAACACTGGAGCAGCAAACACTAGAATAGGAATTTGACTCTGCATGAATCTACAAGACCTGGAGCTCCTTATCTTATTTTCTCAGGCTGCCCTTACCTATATCCACACTAAGACGCGGAGAAGGGCTCTGAACTATATAGGCAGTTCTATCTCACAAAAAAGCTGGCTTCCCAAAAGATCACCTAAATCATCTATTTGAAACCCGGACCCATTTCCTCATACAATGTTATAAATGGTCTTAGAGGTCTAATCACAATAGATTTACAATAAAGCTGAGAGTCTGAAAAATGTAATAATTTAAAAATGTTTCCACTAGGCAAAAAACAGATTCTAAGTTCCAATTCAGATGCATCTTCACAAAGAGGCCTTCTCTTGTGACAGTGGCTGCCCTTAGTTGGGGGCGGGGGGTGGGGGGGAGTCACAGCAGTAGCTTGCGGTGAGAGAGACATGTCAGGGGCAGATGTCTTTTGCTGTATTCATCACCCGTAGGCTGTAGACTACCCATATGGCAGACTTTGGATTCAAGATTCCCGGACCAAAAGATCTTGCTTACCACATAGTAGCCTGTACTTAAAAACTCCGAACTAATACCTTGCGGAAGGCTACAGCTATGGCTCTTATAGGTACCAAGACCAAAGTCAACTAATGCTTTATCTTTATCTTGCACATTTCTCCCTCCTTGGCTGAGCTAGGTGCTGCCTCTTCAAAATTCTCTTCTCCATTTACCATTGCTTTTTCTAAAACATTCCTATTTATGTGTCCTTTTTGAAAAGATCAATTAAATGCATAAAAAGATGTCGATATTTTTAAAGCAACCCTAAAGAAACCCCACACCCTTTGGCTATTGATCCCCAGTACCCCCTTCTCCCCAGCTCTAGGCAAACACTAATCTACATTCGGTCTCTACAGATTTGCCTATTTGGGACATTTCTTAGGATAACGCTTTCAAGGTTCATCCGTGTTGTACCATTCCTTTTAATTGCCAAATAATGTTCATTGTATGCATATGTCCTATTTGAGTTATCCATTCATCAGTTGATAAACATTGGGGTTGTTTCCACTATTCGGCTGTTAATGAATAATGCTGTTACGAACGTTCGTGCACAAGTTTTTGTGTGGAGGTACGTTTTCATTTCTCTTGGGTGTATGTATATGAGTGGAATTGCCTGATTACATGGTAACTCCACATTTAAGTGTTGGAGGAAGTGCCAGACTGTTTTCCACAGCGGCTGCACCATGTTACATTTTTACCAGCAATATATGAGGATTCCAATTTCTCCACCTCCTTGCCAACACTCGGCATTTCTGTCTTTTTTATTATAGTCATTCTAGGGGGTGTGAAGTGGTATCTCAGTGTTATTTTGATTTGCGTTTTCCTAACGGTTAATGATACCAAGCCTTTTTCATGCACTAATTAGCCTTCTGGCTATCTGCTTTGGAGAAATAGCGATTCAGACCCTTTGCCCATTTGTTAATTGTACTATTTGCCTTTTTACTATTGACTTGTAAGAGCTATTCATATATTCTTGATACAAGTCCCTTTTCAGATATACGATTTGCAAAGATTTGTCAATTTTGTAGGCTCTGACAGTCGCTTTTTTCTTTCTTTTTTTCACTTATCACACTGAATGTGTCTGACTGCATCATTAGGTATAGATATCAACAGATTTTCCACCACTCCCCAGCCCAGCTGGTTGCAGCCACACACACACTAGCTGGCTTTCCCACTGCCTGTGTCCATGTCAGGACCTCACCTTGGTGCTTACCTCAGCCTGGAATGCTTCTAGAGCACACGGCCTAGTGCCCTCACTTCCTTCGGGCCTCTGTCCCAAAGGCACCACCTCAGAGAGGCCTCCTCTAAACTGCAACTCCCTCCACCCGTCTCTCCATTCCTGTACCCTCTTCTTACATAAGTTCTATGAAAATATATCGGCAATCGACATCTGTCAGAAATGTATCGTTCGTTTGCCTTTCTTTGGTTACTGGTTAAAACAAATGCTTTCTCAAATGTTTATTGGCAGCCGTGTGGATGCTGATATTTCTTCTTCTGTAAATATCCTCTCTGTGACCTTTGCTGATTTTCCCATTGGCATATTTGTCTTTGTTAATTTTTAGGAGTATTTCCCCTTTGTGTATTATCAATAATGTCCCCAGCTGTGTTTTCCTTCTTCGTTCCCCAGTGTTTGCCATATATGAGTTCTTCATTTTTCGTGGAGGCTGGTCTAGTAGTCTGTACGTTTATCCACTGCCTTTCATAGTAAAGCCACTTTTCGTAAAACTCCCTTCACCCGACCGTCTTATGATTTCTCATTCAGAAAGCACCTCCATCACACCACTGTAGCAACTGGGTTTTCCTCCACCCTCAGCTCTCCTCCTAAATCCCAGCAACAGCAGCTCTGCTTCCATTTTACTGAAAGCATCTGGCAACTCAAAAGTCCACCGTGGGAGACCATTACGGTAACGGCTCCAGTAAGTCACGCCTCCTCCCCAAGCCCTCGTGTCGCATCCCGAGTCACAGTGACTCTGGGCTTGGCGATGCACTCCAGCCCACGTCGTGTAGGCAGAGGTGTGAGGTGTGCGTGTGCATCACTTCTGGGACCTCTACTGCTAAGGTGTGAGAAGGCCAGGCTTGGAAGATGGGAGAGAATGTGGACATAATACCTATTGCTATGAGAAAGAACACAAAGCAGCTTTCCTGCTAACTGGGCAAAAAGGATATCACTTTTAGTTTGAAATTACCCGGATTCATTCAGGCAATTAAGTCTCTGACACTGTTAGCTGCGTAAACAAAAGGAATGAGGCTGGGAAAACATACAAACATGGTTAAATTCTATTCAGGCCTCCTGTTTATAGGTCATCGAACAGTAAGATTCCACTCTTGGCGGGGCTGGGCAGACGTGACAGAAACAGCATGGTATCTCTGGAAGTGACCAACAGCTGGCACAGCTTAAGAGCTTCCCTTGCAGATGGAAGAAACATAACAAAGGGCCACAGAAGAGAATGGCGGCCAGTGAGCCTTAAGTGAGATGCTTTTCACAAGTGGGCCTTCCATTTCTGTGCTTTACAAAACAAGAAAGTAGGGGGCTGGGGAGAAAAACAAGATCAAGGGAAACTTAAGAGCCTTTGTCTGCACAGGCTTTCCAGCTGGGTACACAGCTCACCCAAATATCTATCCTCTCCTGCTGTTACTAAAAATACATGGAATAGCTCTTCTAGGAGGAAAATGGTCACGTATCACCAAGGAGACAAGAAGACCCTCATGATATAGTTTTTTTAAATGACTTTGGAATCCAGGCAACGCTGGACTCCTTTCTCCGGACTCCGCCAAGAGGGTAACCAAGGCTCCTGCCAAAAGAGAGAATTCACATAGAATTTTGTTCACATCTGATACTGGGAATCAGCTGAAATCTAAAGTGCCTTAAAACTAGCTCATTGTGCAGGCAGACATTCTGGCATGAAAACTCGAAAAGGCTGCCACCAAAATAAATGCACATTGTCTTGCACCAACTGCTACTAGAAAGCGGTTTCAAGGATTCTAGCAGAAAAGGGAAGGCGCGATTGACGAGAAATTGAGCATGAGAGCAAGTGCTCTTGGGAGAAATGGAAAACAAAATCGTTTTCTCATGAAGGGTATTTCTCATAAAATTGGGAAACAAGGCTCTTTTTCTGTGGTAGGCAACAGGAAAGAGATAGGATGCATATTTTTCTCACGGGCCTCACAGAGTTGCTTTTCTTTCAATAGTGCCCTGTGCTTTCCTCCTGCTGCCAAGAAAATGTAGGACAAGCTCATAAGAGCGCCACAAAATGGGGGAATCCATTAAAGCTGATTGCGATTCCTCCCCACATCTCCAGTACTCGACTGACTCAAACAAGATGGGCTACTTGTGTATTCTTCCCATTATTTTCTCATTTTCATAATGCCTATTGTCTTTGAATTTACCATTGATATTACATTTTTTATTTGGTCATTTTATTCTCTTTCTTCCACGTGTGAAATACTTAAAATTCTTACATATGTGCTTGGTTCACTTCAAGAGAGGATAAAGGGATGGAGGCTCCCCTAACATTTCCAAATAGGGACTTTTTAAAAGTGTGAAACTCAGGCAAAGAGAATTGGATAAATCATATTAATCAAAATCTTTGGTTCATGACTACTCTTCATGGCCTTGTTTATTTTTTTTAAGTTTATTTTGAGAGAGAGAGAGTATGCAAGAATGGTGGGAGGGTCAGAGGGGGGAGAGACAGAATCTGAAACAGGTTCCACACAGCAAGCACAGAGCCCCACCCGGGGCTCAAACTCACGAACCGTGAGATCATGACCTGAGCTGAAATCAAGAGTTGGATGCTTAACTAACTGAGCCACCGAAGTACCCCACAGCCTTGTTTATTTGTGTTTATTATATTAACACACACACACACACACACACACGCACACACACACAACCTAACACGGAGACTAGAGATATGAACAGTCTATGTGGTTCATGTGGTTATCCCCATCCCCTTCTGCTTCCCTGGCCTCCCTCCTCCCAAAGTAACCACTGTCTGGAATCTTGTGTTGAACATTGATATATTCCTATCATGTAATCTTGAGGGACTTCATTTGTCATGTTAATAAGATTCACCTATAGTGTTCTACATTGCAATAGAATTTATTTATTTTTGACTGCTATATATTACTCATTGTATGAGTCAGGGAAAGGAAGAATTAAAATCTAGTAAAATCTAGAGTACTGAATTAATTCATTCTATGTTCTTTATTACTTAAAAAAATTTTTTTTAGATTTACTTTTTGAGAGAGAGAGGAAGAGAGAGAGCAGGGGAGGGGCAGAAAGAATCCCAAGCAGGCTCCACACTGTCAGTTCGGAGCCCGATGTGGGGCTCAAACTCACAAACTGTGAGATCATGACCTGACCTGAAACCAGGAATCGGATGCTCAACCGACTAAGCCCCCCAGGCATGCCTATGTTCTTTATTTCTTAACAAACATATGCCACACTAAGCATCACTCATTTCTTTTAAACCAGCTGACCACATAAAACAAGTTGCTATTGTACTTCATAGCTAATCTCCCCACCCTCAATTTTTTTTTATATTTTCCAAGATTAAATGCTCATTATGCATTCTACACGGGATTTCCTTGAAGATTAGTGATATGAGAACTGGTGCAGATCAGGACTACTGATACAAAACCAGTCTATTATGACACTAATCAGATCAGACTCACCTCTAAATTCTCATTTATACAATACTTCCAGTGACCTCGTGGCCACACGCTCCTGTAAAAGGCACTAGTGACACCGAACTGAACAAAATCATTCCTTTCCATCAAGGGGAATAAAAAGTTCTCACTGCCTAATGGAGGGGGGAAATTTTTTTTTAATCTACAATCCCAATACAAAAGGTAATTTTCAGCATCCTAGACCTAGAGGCAATTCCTTGGTAGGTGAAGAAGAAAGGGAAGCAGAAGGACAGCTCACGCAAAGGCACAGAGGTGGGAGAGTTTCACGTGGTCCGGGATCTTCAAGCACAGTGGCAAGGAAGTCAGAGGTTAAATCTCAGAGGATCTGAAACTTTATCCCAAGGTAACTAGGAGCCACGGAACGATTTCACACAGGGAGGGACAGGATCAGATTTACTGCGGTAGAAAGTGGGCTATGCTGGAGAGTGGGATGGAGGTCAGAGCAGTCAGAACATTAGTCTAGGATCCAGGAAATACACGATGTGGGCCTGCACTGACGCAGCCACAAGGATCTTGGATCCAGGGGGGGTGAGACACAGATTACAGCAAGGTTGACTGTAAAAGAAGACACAGACCCAAAGGAGAATGAGCTTGACATGTAAATTGGTGGCCTAAAAGCAAATGGAGTACAGCTGTTTCACATGCTGTGCCAAAAAAAAAAAAAAAAAAAAAAGCAACCTCACCGAGAGGAAGAGGAAAGCTTCCATATCATATTGTTTCAGTTCCAAGAAAGCCTCCAAATACTGGTGAAGTCTGGTTTTTTGGGGTTTTTTTTTTTTTTTTTTTTTTTTGGTAAATAACCAGGTATCTTCATTTGAATTTGTGCCCACAGAGTACAGCTAAATTTCTTATAACAAGTTAGTCTCACCATCATCCATAAAGGAGAAAATGATGCTCCACTGGAATGTTAGTCTAATTGTTCTTTTAAACGTACAGTTGATTCTCATTATTCACAGCACTTAGGTGCTATATAGTCACCACAAACACTGAACTGACAAATAGTGGCCTATTGCTCCTAGCGGAAACAGAGAGTTAGATTCATGCAATTTTGTTAACCAGTCAACACACAACCTCACTTTATGTGTATTTCTGTTGAAAGACACCTATTTAGTATATACTGTTGGTTCCTTAACACAAACTCGTTGCTCAAATCACTACAACTCATGCTTAAATCATGCTGATCTGACACATGTATTTTCTCCACAAGGTGCATCACAGCCTTCTTAACCCTTGGCAGCACTAGCCAGCCCTTCAGCACTACATTTGGGGGGCATTTCAAACAGCACAATCACCAACAAAATGGGGATAAAAACAGGAGCCATGTGACACTTAATAGGCCATGGAAAGGATGCTTGTTTACAGTAGGAGAGTTTAAAAAAGAAGGCAAGAGGGGCACCTGGGTGGCGCAGTCGGTTAAGCGTCCGACTTCAGCCAGGTCACGATCTCGCGGTCCGGGAGTTCGAGCCCCGCGTCGGGCTCTGGGCTGATGGCTCAGAGCCTGGAGCCTGTTTCCGATTCTGTGTCTCCCTCTCTCTCTGCCCCTCCCCCGTACATGCTCTGTCTCTCTCTGTCCCAAAAATAAATAAACGTTGAAAAAAAATTAATAAAAATATTAAAAAAATAAAAAAAAAAGAAGGCAAGAGCACTGCCATGTTCGACCTCAACTGGGAACGTGTGTGTCGGGGGACTCAGATTGTTTGCAGCTTTATGCATGTCTCCGAATGACTGCAAAAGGCGTACCGATTTGGGGGTTATGGACAGATTATAGTGAGGAGGCAAGTTTGCAAATACAGAATCCATGAATAAGGAGGACTGGCTATATCACTCAGAGATCCTTCCTTTCCTGAAGTTATCCAAAGGTACTTTAGGAGGTAGGCAGAGTGAGTCCCTAACAATGCCCAATCTTTTGTCATACGCTTTTCCCTGAGGAGTTCAAAAGTGTCTCTTCAGACATCATATCTAATAACCCCTTTGCTCATCTCCCGTGGGCCTGGAAAAACCCACTTATAAAGCAGTTTTTAAAACTTAAAAACATTTTTTAATGTTCTTTTTTTTTTGAGAGAGAGAGAGCGAGCTTGAGTGGGGGAGGGGCAGAGAGAGAGAGAGAGACAGACAGACAGACAGACAGAATGTGAAACGGGCTCCAGGCTATGAGCTGTCACCACAGAGCCCGATGCGGGCCTCGAACTTGGGAACAGGGAGATCATGACCTAGGCAGAAGTCGGACTGAGCCACCTAGGCACTTCATGGAAAAACCCAGTTATAAGTAAGTTTTTAAATGTGAGAAAATCAAAACTTTGGGCAATTAAGAAAGAGGTACCTTTTTCAAAAAAACAAATGAAAAGGAACAGGAGTAAATTCTAGACGCCCCGATTCCTAAACAAATTGCCCATTTTCTCTGTTAGTGTTTCTCACGCTTTACTGTGCTCTAAATCCCCAGGCATCTTGTGAACAATGCAGATTTCGATTCAGGAGGTCTGGGGTCAGACCTGAGGATTCTTCATTTCCAACTAGTCCCAGATGATGCCGATGCTGCACACATACTTTGAGGAGCAAGGCTACTCCAGGAATTGGTCAGCCCCAAGATGGGCCTGCATCCGATAGACAATAGTTACGTAGATTAAAAAAAAAAAAAAAACAAGCACTTCAGTTTAAGATTATGTATTAGATACTACAAATGAAGCTTTGGGAATATCAACAGTTCCAATGTAAAATAATCTTGAGTAACCAATGCCATTCATTTTTCTACTGAAGCCTCTCAGTGTCAGAGAGGATCTATAACATAACACGAATATGTTAGAATCTCAATAGTATTTTCCAAATAACACCTCAGACTTAAGATGAGTTTTCCCCTCTCCCAATGGACCATTCGCAGCATTAAGGAAGCAAAGGGACAATCATCTGAGAGGTACAGGCTACTTCATTTGCAGGCAGATGACAGAAGTGGCCAAAGCACCACTTGTCCATTTTAACATGCAGATAAGGGGCTGGGACCATTTGGAAGCTGTTATCTGCAGATAAAGGCATTTGCTCCTCACTGCCGTGTGCTCATACCCCCAGAACACACACTATAAATCAAAGATGACTTTGGGAAGTAAAGGGCAGTAGAAGTGCCTATCCAGCGACCTGTCATTTTGGAAGGAAATCTGGCACCAAAGAGCCTGTGAGAAAAGCAATTTGATGTAAAAGCCCCAGTGGAAATTTGACTTCCAGGATATAATCCAGAGGAACGTTGGTCTCCCACAAAGATTTGCAGAACTATAAAAGTAACAACAAAGCAGATAAAAAGAAGGACATGTTCACTGGTGCTTCGGAGGGGCAGATATTTTGTGGAAGGCAGGGAGTAAGAAAGGCCTCAGGGATACTCAAGACTGATCCTTCCAGGCCACAGTTTGTGTTTAACAATTTAAAAAGTCAAAGTTCCATCTGAGACCAAACATAGGGTTCTCCACCACTTAAGCAAGTTTGATTTTCCATTCCACTTGAAAACTATCCACAGTTGTCTTCTTTCTTTAAACCAAGTTTCTTCAGCACACATGGTACCAAATGCAGTTAAGAAAAAATAACTGTCCTCAACTGACTATGTATCATTAATGTACCAGCAGTTTTGTTGTATTTTTAAACATGGCAAGATAAAGATAAAATGCAGACAATTACACTTCAGTGAGCAAATCTCAGCTCAACCTACAAATTAAGGACGTTTTAGAACATATGGATGAGAATTCTATGAAAAGAGAGATTTAAAGAAAGAGTGGGGGATGACTGTAGGAATCTAATGCTCATGGGATGAAGGTTAGATATTAGAAAACTTGTACTTGAAATACCAGACACGTTGGAAAAGTCCTCACTTGCATTCTTTTACAACTTTATTTTTACTTCACTCAAAATCATGAGAGGAAGGAAATGCAAAGAAAAGCTTCTACTTTCTGATACAAATCAGAAATTCTTCAAGTGAACAGAGGGACAAAAAGGGCTATTTGTCCCAAGAATCCCACTTCTAGGAATCTACACTAAGATAATATCTCCAATACAAAAATACTTACACACAAAATTATTCATTACAAAATTGTTAGCAATTACAAAATAATGGGAAATGATTTAAATGCCAATATACAGGAGGGTGGCTAAATAAACTTGGTCCGGCCACAATGGAGTGCTAAACTACTTTTCAAAAAGAACAGGGAAGATCTCTATGCACTGATATGGATATTGAACGATTTGCAGGATAAACTGTTAAGGGAAAAAGGCACAGTGCAAAAACTGTATCTATGGTATGCTAACTTTCACTTAAAAATGGGAATATAAGAAAACATTCATGTGTCTTCTCATTTGTGCAAAATAAATACAGTGAAGACAAACCAGAAACCAAAAAAAAAAAAAAAAATTGAACCAGAAAGGAAAGAAATTGGTTATTTAAGGGGGTGGATGGGAAGGAATGGAAAAGGACACAATGGAAAAGGACAGTAGGGATGAGGAGGGAGCAACACTTGCAAGTCTACCTTTTTGTAGAGTCCCGACTCTGAGAATCAGAGTAATGCTTCCTATACCAAAACTATAAATAAATAATTAAAACCAACCAAGATGTGTGTGTTTTAAGGGAAGAGAGCAAAATGGAATACAAACAATAACAAAACAGCCCAATTGTGTCACAAGTGAATATGTAACCACACTGAATGGAATAGGGAAGAAAAGAACTAGTCTTAGTGACAGTGGAAAACAATATCTTGACTTAAGACTGAAAAAAGAACTGTACTGAGAACTTACTCTTGCTAGTAAATGTGTTTCTCACAAGGGTTTGGCTTAGTAATTCTGAAACTACTTTAGTATATACTAGGATTAAAGAAGTAAGTAAATATATTTACATATATTATAGATATATTGATGGATGGTAGATAGGAAGGAAGGAAGGAAGACAGAAAGATGAAAGAATGAAAAAAGACAAGATATCAACGCATGTGTTTGCATAGTTAGTACATGTTTACATGTATGTCCTAACCACCGGGAAGGCCTAGAGGCAAGGACATGCCAGTACCAAATGAGCGCACCTAGGGCACAGGCCCTAATTTTTAAATGCCATTCTGCAATAAAAGGAACCAATAAAGGATGGGTCAGAAAAAAAGATTTACAGAAATATTAGCCAGAATTTCCCAAATTTTGTGCAATCAATAAGCCTACATATTCAAGAAGCTCAACAAACCCAAAGCAAAACATGAAGAAATGTACACCTAGGCATATCATTATCAAATTGCTCAAAACTGATAAAGAAAAAAATCTTAAAAGCTGCCAGAGAAAACAGAAATGTTACATACAGCAGAATAAAGATATGGATGACATATTTCTCATTAGAAACAATACAAGCAAAAAGACAAAGGAGCAACATCTTTGAAGTACAGAAATTTAAAAACTATCAACTGAGAATTCTATAGCAGCAAAGATACCTTTCAAACACAAAGGTGAAATAATTTTCCAGACATAGAAAGGCTGAAGGAATTCATCACCAGCAAAATTATATCAAGAAAAATGTAGAAATAAATACTTTAGAAAGAAATAAAATGATACCAGATGAGAATATGGATCTGCATAAAGGAATGAAGAGTGCTAGAAATAAAAACTTGGGTAAATGTAAGATTTACCCTTACTATTTAGATGTTTTTAAAATAGGATTGTTTAAACAAAAATAATAACAACAAAGTGTGGTGTTTAAAGTACATAAAAAAATAAAATGTATAAAACAAAGGAAGAAATGCTAGGAATGGAAAAACGGAAGTACTGTATGTATACTATTGTAAGATTCTTGTAATAGTGAGGTGATACACTATCATGGCAGACCTTGATGAGTTAAAAATGTATACGATGAACCCTAAAGCAACCAATAAAATTCACAAAACAAAGAATTATAGCCAACATGCCAACATAAAATAATCAAAAATAAGGCAGAAAAAAGGAATAAAGAAGAGGTGGGACAAATAGAAAACTCTGCAAAACAACAGATTTAAACCTAACCATATGAATAGTCATATTAAATGTAAGTGGTCTAAATACCCCAGTTAAAAGGCAGAGATTGTCACACAGGAAAAAATAAAGCAAGACCCAACTATATGCTAAATATAAGAAGCACATATAAAGACACAAGTAGGTTAAAAGTAAAAGGACAGAAAAAGATATATCATACTGACACTAGTCAAAAGAGAACTGGAATAGCTATATTAATATTAAAGTACATTTCAGAGCACAGAATATTATCAGTGATAAAGGTCATTTCATAATGAAAAAGGGTTCAATTTATCACAAGGGCACTTAAGAACAGAGCTTCAAAATACATGAAGCAAAACTAATAGAACTTCAAGGAGAATGTGACAAGTCTAGAACTATAGCTGGAAATTTCAAAAAGCCTCTTTCAATTGATAGAACAAATATTGATAAAATTAGTTAAGGATATAGAAAATTTAAATATTATCAGTATTGACATACATACAACATTACACCAATAAGAGCAAAACATACATTCTTTTCTAGCACACATGGAACATTTGCCAAGACTACATTCTAGGCTACAAAAATCTCAAAGAAATGGATGCAAGTCATAGCGTATGTTCTTCTCACAAAGAAACTAATTTAGAAATCAGTAAGATAAAGACCTCTGGAAAATCCCCAACTATTTGGAAATAAAATAACACACTTCTAAATCACCCAAGAGTTAAAGAGAAAACTCAGAAGAGAAGTTAAAACTTTTAAATGAACGAAAGTGAAAAGACAACATATTAAAAATTTGTAAAGGCAGCTAAAACAGTATTCAGGGGAAAATATATAGCATTGAATGCTTATAGTAGAAAAGAAGAAAGGTCTCAAATCCATGACTTCAGCTTCTAGTTTAAGCAACTGGAAAAGCAAGAGAAAATTGAACCCAAAGTCAGTAGAAGAAAGGAAAGAATATCAGAGCCAAAATCATTAAGATAAACGCGCGTGTGCACGCACACACACACACACACACACACACACACACAGAAAACCAATGAAACCAAAACCTTGCTCTTTGAGAAGATCAAAAAAAATTGATGAATCTCTAGCTGGACTTATCTGGAAAGAGAGAAAACCCAAATTACAGCAAGATTGGGGGAAATATCACTATACATTCTACAAATATTGAAAGCATAATCAGGGAATATTATTGAAAACTTTATGCCAACAAATTTGATAACCTAGAGGAAATGGACTAATTCCTTGAAAGATACATACTACCACAGATGACTCAAGAAAAAATAGAAAATCTGAAATAGATACATACTTATTAAAGAAACTGAATTTAGGGGCACCTGAGTAGCTCAGTTGGTTAAGTGACCAACTCTTGATTTCGGCTCAGGTCAGGATCTCATTGTTCATGAGATCAGTGCTATCAGCATGAAGACTCCTTGGGATTGTCTCTCTGTCCTCTCTCTCTGTCTATCCCCCCACTCACGCTTTCTCTCTCTAAATAAATAAACAAACATTTAAAACATATAAAACATATAAAGGTTTTTATAGTTAAAAACCTTTCCACAAAGAAAACTCCAGACCCAGATGGCTTTACTGGTAAAATCTACTAGATGTTTAAGGAAAAATTAATGGCAATTCTGTACAATCACTTCCAGAAAATGGAACAAAAAAGAAGAACAAAGTTGGAGGACTAACACTGCTTGATTTCAAGAATTATTATAAAGTTTTTACAATCAAGGCAGTGTGGTACTAAAGTATAGACAATTAGATGGACCAAAACAGAGATCGTAGACACAGACCCACACAAATATAGGCAAACGATTTCTGAAAAGGGTGCAAAGGCAATTTAGTAGAAAAAAGTCTTTTCAACAAATGGTGCTGAAACAACTGGATGTCCATATGCTCCCCCCCAAATGAACTTTGAGCCACATTTTGTATTATACACAAAAACAAAATGAAAATGGATTATTATAGACCTGAATGTAGAACATAAAAGTACAAAACTTTCAGAGGAAAACAGGAGAAAATGTTTGTGATCTTCAATTAGGCAAAGATTTCTTAGATATGAAACCACAAGCATGATCCTTAAAGGAAGAAACTGATAAATTGGACTTTATCACGTTTCAAAAAACTTTAGCTCTTTTGAAGACACTGGAAAGCAAGACACAGACTGGGAGAAAATATTTGTAATTCATATACCTAATAAAGGACTTGTATCCAAAAAATATGAAGATCTGTCAACACAAACTTGTAAGAGACAATCCTCCAAAAAATAATGGGCAAAAGATTTGAACAGATATGTCACCAAAGAACATATGCAGGTGCAAATAAGCACATGAAAAATGTGGTATATACATATAATGGGGTGTTACTCAGCCTTAAAAGAAGGAAATTCTGACATATGCTACAACATGGCTGAACCTTGAGAACACTGTGCTAAGTGAAATAAACCAGTCACAAAAGAACAAATACCATGTATTTCTACTTATATGAGGTTCCTAGAGTAGTCCAATTCATGGAGAAAGAAAGCAAAATGGTGGTTGCCAAGGGTCGGGGAAGGGAGGAACGGGGAGTTTTTGTTTAATGGGTAGAGATTTTCCATTTTGCAAAATGAAAAGAGCTCTACAGAGAGATGGTGGTGATGATTACATAAGGATGTGAAAGTACTTAATGCCACTAAAATGAACACTTAAAAACAGTTAAGATGGTAAATTTTATATGTACTTTACCACAATAAAATAATATGGGTAAGAACAAAAAATGCTCGACATCATTAATCATCAGAGAAATACAAATTAAAACTGCAACAAGATACCACTACACATCTATTAAAATAAATAAAATTTCAAAACTTACCATGCCAAGTGTTGGTGAGGATATGGAGAAACTGGAACTGTAGATGTGAATGTAAAACAGTACAACCATTTTGGAGACCAGTTTGGCAGTTTCTAGATAAGTTAAACAGATACCTACCATATGACTCAGCCATTCCATTCCTAGGTATTTATCCCAAGAGAAATGAAAGCATATGTCCATAGAAACACTTGTATATACATATACATAACAGCTTTATTGCTAATTGCCAAAAATTGGAAAAAACACAAATGTCTGTCCATCAACAAATGAATGGGTAAACAAACAGATACATCCATTTAATGAAAAACAACTCAGGAATAAAAATGAATAAATTTGAAATGAAAAATGAAATGAAATAAATATACATTACAACATGGATGAATCTCAAAATAATGGTGCTGAGCGAAAAAAGCCAGACAAAAAAGTATATACTGTATGATTCCATGTCTATGTAATTCTGGAAAATGCAAACTGTGGTGATGAAAAAAAGATCAGTAGTTGCCTGGGAATGGGAAATGGGAAGTGGCATGATGGTAGATTACCAAGGGCACAGGAAGCTTTTGGCAGGATGGATATGGTCACTTTCTTAACTGTTGTGATAATTTCCCAGATATACACATTTCCCCAAATTTAAATCGTACTCTTTAAACATGTTCAGTTTGTGGTATGTCAATTATACCTCAATAAAGTTGTTAAAAATCATCAAGCAAGCAAACAAATATGCATGGCAAAATCCTACCTTTTCTTTCCGCATTCACTGCATGTTCCCCACCGCTAGAATATAAACTCCCTGAGAGCAACAACTATCCTAAGCATTCGTGGCCAGGCTAACAGACAGGAACCATTCCCAATAAACATGCCCATGACATTGCAAAACTAAGAAAACTTCTTAGAAGTTGAAAGACATTATTAAGGAAACTTTGATCAAGGACCTAAGTAGCAAAGACTAACAACTTCCTGCAATTAAGAGCGATGACCTTAGTACAATAAAGTAAAATTTCAACCCAGCTCATGAGGTGTGAAGCAATTAAGAAAAAAAAAAGGGGGGGGGGCAAATGAGTCATAACAGTGCTGAAGAAAAGCAGAATCCGGACCAGATCACAAATTCTCAGCCACAGTGCCTTTAGGATTATGTTTAGTTAGGTCCTTCTACAGAAGGAAATATGCATTAATACCAAGCTTTTCTATAGCATTATAGCTGTATATGAGTTTACTTTTTATTTTTTCAAATTCATAATTTATATAGCTCCTACCGCATAAATTACAAGAAGAATGCCATATTAGGTAATGTGCAACACACACACACAAATGGATAGATAGCTTTAATGTGTAAACTCTTATAAAACACTAAAACATCACTAATAGGAAAATGGCCAGAGTAAAATAACAGACAATTCATAAAATACAAAAAGATTTTTAAAGTTTTCCCCTTATAATACATATATATATATATACACATATATATATATAAAATTTACTCAGTTTTTAAAACTAAGAATCCTGAACTGTTTTAAATCTTTGTCAATGGTAAGAGTGTGCTGTAATTAACATTTTCTTATGCAATTAGCAGGAGGATATTGGCAAACATCCCTGCTGAAAGCTCTTCTAGCAAAAATTTTCAATATCTAAAAACATTCATATTTAATCCTACCATAAGAAGTTAGTTTAAGCAAATAATGAAATGCAAAGGCAAAGATTTAAGTTCAAGGCTATTAATCATATTAATGAAAACCTAAAACAACCTACATACACTACGGCATAAAAATTGCTTAAATAAGTGAATCTCAGGATAGAAAAATATGTGGCCATTTAATGCTATTTTAAATGAATTTTTAAAGACATGGGAAAATTCTAGCTGAATGAAAAACACCAGGACACAAATCTGTTTAGTATTGAAGTATTCCAAATCTGTCGTGCTCCTCCAGGTTTTAAAGTTTTCCACTGCTCTTAAAGCACTTTTGCCAAATTGTTATCTGTTAGTGGCTCATTGCCAATCATGTGGCTAACCAACTAAAAGGCTTGAGTGCCATCAAACAGAAATTCTAAACTCAGAAAGTCCAATCCATCCTTCCATTGCTAACCTAGCCTCGGCCTGGGGGCTAAATAACCACATATCCATTAGCAAAACACCCTTCCTGTCAAGAGGGCCAGTGAAAGTAGGGAAGAGTAAGGAAGCAGTGAAGTAGGGGCAAATGGGGAATTTAAACGCCTGAGATTTTTGTCTGGTATAGTCCGTTAGCAAAAACAAACTGGGATCATTCTATCAATGCCTTCTTTCAAAACAAAGATAAGGCCACTCCAAAATATCACTTCTTCTGGACAAGACACTCACTCTTGGAACTCTACTACCAGTGGGTAAGATGGCGCCTTGAGTTACGAGGCCACAGAAGAAGGGACTGAGGACAAACATCCGCAGAGAAAAATCTTTTCTTAGCATTTGAGATGTTGGTCCAAAAGAGTCCTGGTTTTCTTAAGTTGGAAGACTCTTTTCATCCTGAGTATTCTGAAATACTCAGGTTACCATGACGGGTGACACAAATGATCCCAAGATTACATGGTGGAATTGGCAGAATTGTTCAACATGACTTCTTTCTCCAACAATTTCTTGATTGGTATATAAGGCCAAGAGAGGAAAACCGGCAAACACAGCACTTTAAATTTGTGGGTATGTTTGGTTTTGTTTTGTTTTTTTTTTTCCTTTTCACAGAGTATCATTTCAGTACTGTAGATAGTTTGCCTAAACTAAACCCACAAATAAAACCAGCAAGACTCCTATGGCTGTTCTGAGCCATAACCTATCGTATTAAAATGTAGTTAAATACCTCTAAATGTTGCAATGCTCCAAACCCTACCTCATTTTTTGCTATTATATAAGAATTGCTATGTTCTCATCATGTCACCGTTAATATGAACACAAATCGATAGTAACTGCTGACCACCTTCCCACCTCATGTTACTGTTTCTCCTTGAGACACACTAACAAACTCCCTATGAAACCCAGAGTACGAATACCACCTTGACTGAAAAGAGAGCTAAGGGGGAAAAGAGAGAACACCTGCCAAGCACTCAGACTCACTTATAACTCCAATTCTCATCTCAAATCATCTCCCAAGCTCCAATTACAGCAGTTAGTGGTCAAGGCAAAGCTCCCCCTCTCAGACTGTGGTTCAGCAACGCAAGCAAGGGTTTCCATTCACTTTACCGCAGACAACTGCTACTACTTACGGAGGTTAAATTTAACCACCAAAGTAGCCAACATTCTGGAAATTATCCTTTAGGATAGAAGCATACATCCTGGGTTTGCTTTCAAACATCCAGTTTTATTTTCACTTGCATGCACGACAATGAAAAAAAAAACTAGAAAATGCAAAGGAATCCAGAAATTTGTGGACACAAAACTCGGTACTTTATGACAGGCTAATACAGGTTTCCTACTTATGCTGCAGCAACTGTCCCCTAAGCCAATTATTCAGAGGACTAAACATGACCCACTAAGTAAAATAAAGCACCCATCAGATTCATACTATAATGGAGCAAAATTCGGAACTCAGTTCAAGGGCATCATCCTTCATGAATTACCACCTATGTTCTACCTATCAGTCACAAGCTACCCATCAGTACCTGAATTACTTTAAGTTTCCTTCTGCCCTGTAATATAGTATTATTTAATGAATTCGTATTTGAAGAATTAAAATTTAAACATACTAAACACGAGTACAAGGGTGGTTGCACAACAGTATGCATTTGTCAAAATTCATCAAATCGTACACTTTAAATTGGCAAATTGCATTGCATATATATGCAACATAAGTGGGAACTGATCATTCACTCATAAAAGATGGAAATAACAGTGACTGGGGAGGACATGGAGGGAAAGAAACTTGTTTACCCCAGAGTAGGGTTTCTCTGCCTCACCTTCCCTCTTCAGTCGTGACAACCAAAAATGTTTACAGACACTGCCAAATGTCCCCTGGGGGCAAGCTTCCCCCAGCCCTTGAGGATTTCTGCATCACATCTTTATAACAAGGATCTATTATGTAAGGATTTATTACGTAAATTTAGCAGAAGCTAGTGGTAAAAGGTAACAATCCCAGAGGAAGAAAAAAATGGAGAATGTTGATGACTTAAGGGTTATTTAGAACACTTTTTTTTAACAGGTGAGCTCTACCAAACATTCATTCATTCATTCATTCATTTATATTTAAAATTTAAAAAAATTTTAATTTATTTTTGGGAGAGCACAAGGCAGGGAGGGCCAGAGAGAGGGGGGCAGAGGATCTAAAATGGGCTCTGTGCTGACAGGCTGACAGTAGTGAGCCCAATGTAGGGATCGAACCTCACTAACCAGGAGATCTGACCTGAGCCGAAGTTGGAGCCGGCTGAGCCACCCAGGTGCCTCTATATCTAAAATTTTTACTTTACTTTGAGCTAACATACAATGTTCTATTAGCTTCAGGCATACGATATAATAATCACTCAACATTTTATTTAGGATACTTTCAAATACAGGCAATCAATACTATCAATGCCTTCTTCCACGGCTAATAAGCATAAATAACCTGGAAACATCTCAAGCACATTTTTCTAAGAGTTCTCCTTAACTTATATGTTAGGTTTCATAGCCATAAATCATCACCACTGACCAACTCTACAACACCACACATTGGTCATTTATTCCAGCAGAACAGAGAGGAATTAAAGAACTGATCATTTACTCTGAGGACAGGATGCAAATATACACTAGACTTTTAACAAATGGTTTCGCAAGGAATCAGCTTTTGAAAACTCAGGTCCCAAACTTCAACCTTCGGTCAAGTTAAAAGAAAAATCTATACCACTTCTGCCTACTAATTAAGCTAACAAAATGCATATTAAGTAAGGCTGAGACCGACTGTGGGTCAATAGCTAGTTTGATCAGTTCATTTCCTAACATATGAGATATCAGGTTAAAAGAAATAAGATGTTTAATAATTCCACATTTAGAAATATATTTCAAGGAAATAGCCCCCAAAAGAAATTAGATTAAAAATATTCAAAGCATTCCTGGTGTTAAATACTGCACAGCTCCCAAATTTGCAAACTGAGGCAAAGCAACAGACATTTATGCTTTATCAGACACATAGATGGTTGAAAGAAACCTGAGTTTCTAGTCCGATGTCTTGTCTCCAAACCACTGAGGGGAACTAAACATAGCAAAAAGGGCCCACTGGGTATTTTCAAAACTTTTTGTAAAAAGTGCCTAGGTTGGGGCACCTGGGTGGCTCAGTTGGTTGAGCATCCGACTCCTGCTTTTGGTTCAGGTCATGGTCCTAGGGTCATGGAATCGAGCCCTGCGTTGGGCTCCATGCTGAGCATGGAGCCTACTTGGGATTCTCTCTCTCTCCCTCTGCCCCTCTCCCCCGCCTGTGCTCTCTCTCTCACACATAAAAAAAAGTGCCTAATGCTCTAGGTCAGTGTTCAGCTGCAAGGTTTAGAAAAACAAAGGAACAAGAACAGTCAGATGAATAAATGACAGAATTAATAATTACATATTTTTGTATTGTATATAAATGATTGTATGTATTCCAAAATTATATACAAATATATTGTATACAAATACAAGCAACTGCATTTATAAAAACATTTTTTAATGTTTGTTTACTTATTTTGAGAGAGAGAGAGAGAGAGAAAGAGAAAGAGAAAGAGTGCAAGCAGGGGAGGGGCAGAGAGAGCGGGAGAGAGAGAATCCCAAGCAGGCTCCACTCTCTCAGCACAGAGCCCAATGCAGGGCTTGATCCCACAATTCCACAAGATCACGACCTGAACTGAAGAGTCAGACACCCAACTGACTGAGCCACCCAGGCAACCCATTTCTCAAAAATGCAATTTATTAATCAAAAATCTTACAAAGTAGTGTTTTCATTCTTTGGGTAAATACCCAGTAGTGGAATTAATGGATCATATGGTATTTATATTTTTAATTTTTGGAGGAAACTCCATACCATCTTCCACAGTGGTGGCACCAATTTACATTCCCATCAACACTGCAGGAAGGTTCCTTTATCTCCACATCCACACCAGAGGGGAGGGTGCTGGGGGTGAGCAAAATGGGGGAAGCGGAGGGGGAGATCCAGGCTTCCAGTTATGGACTGAGTAAGTCATGGGAACAAAAGGCCCAGCATAAGGTACATAGTGGTATTGCAAGAGCATTGGATGGTGACAGATGGTAGCTAGTGACCGGTGAGCACAGTGTGACATATAGAGAAGGTGAATGACTATGTTGTACACCTGAGACTAATGTAACATTGTGTGTCAACTATATTCAAAACATTTTTTTAAAAAATTAAAAAAATCTTTCAAATCATAGGAGTTAGGGGAAAAAATCAGATGTCTTTTCATGGGGCAATGCAACATGGCCCCAAAATTGATATAAGAATGGGCAACAAATATATGAAAATATATACTTCCTTGTTATTAACCAGAGGAGAGGAACACAAAATAAAAGCACCATAATACTATTAAACATCCATCAAAGTGGAAAAATATTGAGAAGTTTCACAAGATTAAGTGTTAGAGAAGATGTGAAACAATTAGAATTCTCACCCATCCATGACGACTAGAAAAAATAGTTTAGCAGCATCTTTTAATTTAAAGATGCACTTACATCTTCACAGATGTTCAACAGGAAGCAAAAGAATGTTCATAGCAGTATTCATAAAGGCAACCTGAAGACCACCCAAATGTCCAACAACAGAATGAATAATTTGTGGTACAGTCATATACTGAAATATTATAAAGCAATGAAAAAGAATAAACATAGCCCCAAGCAGCAACGTGGATGGATCTCATAAGTGAAGTGAAAGAAGTCACAGAACGCATGGAGTATTACTCAATGTATGTAACGTTCAAAGATAGGCAAAAACAAAAGAGAGAGAGAAGTACTAGGCCATCTAAGGGTACATTCATATGTGGTACAGCTATTAAAAGCAAGGGAATGATCAGTCTAGTTTCCCTACAGAGGGGAGAGAGGAAGATGTGATAGGGTTATGCAGGAGGCTTCTGTCCTAGTTCTTAAACTTGGAGGCTAACTAGATGAGTATTTGCTTTTTGAATTATTCTTTAAGCTGTACCTAAGTATTTTCACACTCCTTTATAGTTGGTTCTTCCATAAAGACTTAATTTTTCAAACACAAAGTAACACACACAACCATTTCCACACATCCATATGCAGTCCACACGTGAATCACACAATAACTGGAAAAAGCAGAACTGTGTGTCTAGGATGATTACAATTGCCCAGATAGGAAGATAACAATGACAAAGCTCGCAGGCTAATTGGAAGTAATGTGATAAAGTCATGTTCATCAGATGCTTTTCCTAGAATTCTTAGGTTCATAATTTCAAAACTATTTGATTGCTATCACACAAGAGATTAAATTTAGAGCTGGTGGTGTCAAAAAATCAATATGCAAAAAGAGGTCCGATTGACAATGAGTTTAGAATAACTACAAGTCCTTGAATTGATGTCTAACAGACATCTTCAGAAGGCAAACATACAAGGGAGATTTGAGAGATTTGCGACTGTGTACACAAGCCTACATGTTACCTGACTATACAACAGATATTCATCAGCCACGGAAAATTTTGGGTTGATAATTATATTTCAAGGCAAAAAGTTTTTATTGTCATTATAAAGCAGGGTACTGCCGTTTTCTTGCCGTTCATAGGGGGTATAAACGACCGGTCAGATTATTGCTTGAAAGTAAGTTCACGGGAGGAAGCAAGTTCACTCCAGTTGACAAACTTACTTGGCAATTGGGCCAATGCGCTTAATCTGTGTGTCTACCTGTGGATTAGATAACTGTATTTAAGCTAGTGTCAGCTCTCTTAGGAAAATGCCTGACAATTCCCACTGCTTTCAGCTTTGTTCCTTTGGAGGAAAGAAAAAACTGCATCTCCAGCAGCTTTTAATGACTTGGCTTCTGTCTTGTTCAAAGTGCTTGGGAGCTTATAGGCATGAGAGACAAGTTCACATCCTTACCATGTTTCACAGCAGCAGGAAAAATAATACCCATGCGGTTTGGGACAGCAATTTAGTCTTGTCGGGATATGTGTTTTGTTTTTTTTTTTTAATGAGAGTAGAATGACCATCCCCATGAAAGTTTTCAGGATTTCTTAACGTCTTGCCCACCCCAGCCATAAAATGGAGCGAGACAAAGACATTTAGAATTTCAAACATTTGGAAGCGAATGGGCAGCTGCCCAGTTTCAGGAAGAGCTCCAAGCCTGACATTAGGATACCTTAGACAGTCCTCAGCATCCACTTATCTGAGCAGCAGTAAATCTCCCACTTGAGAAACCGGAGTTGTGAGCGGAGAGGATAGATAGGAAAACACGAGAAAAGACGGCCCTGGCCTCAGAGTTCTACAAAAGAACCATATAAGATAATTATTCCCGCTGAAGTTGTAAACTTGGACCTTTCTGGAAAGCCAAGGCTGCTTCTTTGTGCCTTGAACCCTTGGCCAGCTTCTAGGAGCCAACGCTGGAACTGATGAGGATTTGTGCCTCAGAGCAGTGTGGATTCTACCCTCTAGCCCACCTTCAAAGGTCTACCACTGAGAACTTGACAATAAGCACCAGGCCAGGGCAGGTGGACAGGTCCCAACTGAAGCCTCACTTAAACAAGACCTTGGGCCAAACTGCCTCTTTTCAAACTGAGGAATGGTAATTACTACCTCCACACGTTGTTATGAGAATTAAATAAAATAATGCACGTGAAGCATTGAATGCTATCCTTATCCTTTTGTAAATGCTCAATGATCAAGTAGCAACTATAAATAGTGACAACAACATCACCATGACCTAATACAGTTACCTGCCTACACAGGGGTACTCCCTTGTTGCTGACAGGATCATTCATAACTCTCCCTTTGCTCTGTATGGACCACTCAGCACTATTCCCTCTTCAGCAATAAAAATCGACTTTGAGAAAAGCCATTTACATCAAGAATAAAAATATCTTCTCTATCTCAAACCACTAAATAACAAACCTATCAGCTAACAGGGCCACTGTATGCCTTGAATTTTTTTTTTTTTTTTTTTTTTTTGCTAAGTATGGAAAGCAAGACCAAAATATATGAAAAGCCTAACTGTCTCATGATCAATGTGCTACACTGGAAACCCTCTCACTCACTCACACACACACACACACACACACACACACACACACCACTGTTCACCAAAGCACCGCTTCTTGGAAAGAAACAGGAAATAAGTGTCTCCATAGGCAGGAAAACAGATAAATAATGATATATCCATACAAAGAATGAACTAGAGCAAAGGTCAGCAAACTCTCCAAAAATAGTAAATATTTACTAATTTCTGAGGTAAAATATTTTCTTTTTTTACATTTTTTTTAACATTTATTCATTTATGAGAGACAGAGAACACAAGCAGGGTAGGGGCAGAGAGAGAGGGAGACACAGAATTGAAGCAGGCTCCAAGCTCTGAGCTGGCAGCACAGAGCCCGACGCAGGCCTCCAACTCACAAGCTGTGAGATCATGACCTGAGCCGAAGTTGGATGCTTAACCCACTGAGCCACCCAGGCGCCCCAAATATTTTCTGTAGATAGTAAATAATTTAGGCTTTCTGGGCCATCCAGTCTCTCTTGGAACTACTCAACTCTGCTGTTTTGGTGTGAAAGCAGCCATAGATAATACCTAGTTTACATACCAAAAGAGGTGGCTGGCTAGATTTGGCCCCTGGGCCAAATAGGGGTTGTCAGCCCCTAACCTTGAGCCACATTTATTAACATGGAAACATGTCAAACAATGTTGAGCAAAAAATGTAAGCTTCAAAACAATATCCATGGTGTGATTCATGTATATAAAGTTTAAAAATCTGAAAGCAATACTTTATAATCATTGTAGATATGCATGATAGATACATTTATACACTTACTCCACTCATAAATTCTGGATTTATGACAAAGGCATGTTGAGGAATCAACTGTAATTTTTTCATGTTTCTTTAAAAACCAAATACCCAAAGCAAATAAGGCTTAATGCCAAGATCCGATTAAGTTGGGTGATAGATACAAAGATAATTATCATATTATGCCCTGTCTTAGTATTATATTTGAAATACATGGTGAAAAAAAAATTTTTGTTTACTAGAAGCAGGCATTTTCCTTTATTATGAAGGGACAAGGCTTAAAAATCAAGTTAAATGTGTTTTTGCTCTGCATCAATTTCATCCAACGGCTAAAATGGACTAGGGCAAAGAACTGCTACATTATAAATGACATGATGATGTAAAAATAGGCACTCGATCTTTGAGAAACAAAGGAAAACTACATACTATAAAATACCCAGAATATACATATATATATTTTAATTAAACCCTACACCACACTTGGGGCTTGAACTCATGACCCCGAGATCAAGAGTCACGTACTCTACTGACTGAGCTAGCCAGGCATCCCAGAAAATTTTTGTTTTTAAAACAGCATTTACTGTCTTCTTAATTCATGCTATATGCAAGGGGAAGAAAAGGAGCCCCCGAAAATAAAGAAAAACACACAAAAAAAGTAACCCATGAATTATCTCACCACACAACCATAACTAGTAACATTCTGCTATGGGTCCCTCACCAGGATTTGCTACATGCATTTTCTTCCTTACAAATATGGTAAACCATATATACAGATTGTTTTGTAGACAGGTTATTTGTATAGCTTTTTTATTAGAATATTCAGTTTT
This sequence comes from Lynx rufus, assembly GCF_022079265.1. Classification (NCBI taxonomy): domain Eukaryota; kingdom Metazoa; phylum Chordata; class Mammalia; order Carnivora; family Felidae; genus Lynx; species Lynx rufus. The sequence goes on along the minus strand of NW_025814828.1, from coordinate 33,797,734 downwards.
GAACCTCTCTTCTCCTATATTTTTATCTCAAAAGAATTCACATGCTATATACAGAGTTCACACCTGACATCTTGGTTTAAAAGACTTTGATCTGAGTTTCCAACGACGTGGAGAAGTGCATTTCACCTCTATTTGTCATCTAGACCAAATCAAAGCCCTCCAAGCCACTCGTTGAGCCACCATTCAGAGCTACCTGTTCTAAGCCATTTATAAAAACTGTCAGGCTAGCTACCTCTGTAGACCAGGACTGTCTTACAAAAAATACAACATACAAAGCAGTTACTTGTTTGTTCTCAAAACATCTCTAAAGGATATAAACAACTGCCAGCTTCATGTCACAAATAGAGCAGCTGCATGTTAAGAAGATTAATAAGTAACTTGCGCCAATAACTTGCTTCTACCCTGTAGTAGAACCTTCAATCCTTAAACAAGATTTACTGGAAACTTGGGCTTCCGTTAGTGCTGAACGCTTTTACACCTATTACATCCACTACCAGCAAGCAATTTAGCATCAGCTACATGTAGAACTCTGGGCTTACCATGCAGTCGAAAAGAATCCTGTTTATGATCTCATGCTTATGTGAACAAACAGACTTTCTTCAATTTTGATTTCCACACCAACCTCCTCTTTTAATTCCAAACCTATCTTTTTGACAACTCAAAACATCCACCTAATCACTCTTCCTGATTAGCCAAGAAGCCTTAACTGTTAGGAAAAAGGAGAGAATAAGGAGGATAGGAATCACACCTCCTTGGTCGTACCTCACCAGAACCATGAAAGGCCATTCTTCCAGGCAAGAAGGAAACGTGTGGGCTCCCACATAGCTGTTCAGGATCCTGCACAGTCTTGTGGCCAGGGGTTTACTGAGCCCACTCAGTGAAGTTTTTCCTTTCTCTGCTACTTATCCCTATGTTTCTTTCTCCTTCCGTCCCTACACCAGCCATGTCTCTTGTATCTTGAGTTCAAGTGCCTCCAAAAGAACAGCTCCATCTAGATCCCACAAGCCTTATCATCTTAAGTTCCACTGACCAGCCAACAAGCAAATAGCCAAGGGTCAGATCCTTTCTCCTGGCCAGTGGGCTGTGATCATGGTGGGCAGTGGGAAGGGTCAGGAAGTACAGAGATGGCCAAAAGTAAAGAAGTGTGCAAGGCCACTTCTGTCAGCAAAGAACACAAGTGAGCAAGCTTCTGAGAGCTGGCCTATCTCCTAAATCCACTGGTATCTCCAACTAAACACATGCAAAATGGAACACATCATATTAATCTCAAACCAGCTTCTAATGTCTGCATTTCCATGAGGCCATCATCATCATTCAGGTTCTTCAAGCACATAACACTGGGGTTCTCACTCATTCACAAATATCCTTGCCACATCATAAAGTGGCTGTCCACTGTCCTCTATCCTTCATTCTCATTATATACTATATAAGACCTTTATGCTTTCCTAAACAGGTTTCACCACTTTTGCCTTTCTTATTCCAACCCAACCAACTTAACTGTTTCTAGAGTAGACCTACCTGTAAACAGCTTCCAAAACTACCACTCCCTGCTCAAAATTATGGCCTAGTCCCTCCACCCCCACCAGTAAAAACAGGCCCAAAGCCCTAACTTGTGCAGTCAACCCACAATAAGGCCTATGCCTACTTACCTAAATGTAGCACGTTTTGTCCCTTATGATAGCTAAACTCACTCCTGCCCCAAACACAGAAAGCCTTCTGCTGTCTACAAACTTCTATTTATGCCACTTCCTCCATCTGATTAGCCTTCAGGATCCTCTCAGAGCACCACCTGTCAAAATCCCATCATTCTCCAAGGTAGATTCCATCCACATGACTTTTCCAAATTCCTCAGCTAGATGAACTCTCTCCCTTGGTCCCATAGCACTTAATTTAAACTTCTAGTACTTTAAAAAAATTATAGTACTTCTAGGCCAGTGCTGTCCAATAGAGATCTACTGGCAAGCTTCAGATCTAACTTAAAATTTTCTAGTAGCCACAGTGGATGTGGTGATGGGGCGCCTGGGTGGTTCAGTTGGTGGAACGTCCAACTCTTGATTTCAACTCAGGTCATGATCCCAGAGTTGTGGGATCGAGCCCTGCATTGGGCTCTGCACTGAGTATGGAGCTTGCTTAAGATTCTCTCTCTCTCAGGGCACCTGGGTGGTTCAGTTGGTTGAGTGTTCAACTCTTGATTTTTGCTCAGGTCATGATGCCAGGGTCATGGGATTGAGCCCCATGTCAGGCTCTGCACTGAGTATGGAGCCTGCTTGAGATTCTCTCTCTCCCTCCCTCTCCCCCTCTCCCTCACTTGTGCTCTCTCTAAAATAAAGAAAAAGAAACAGGTGAAATCAATTTTAATAATGTTTTATTTAACTTAGTATGTCCAAAATATTATCATTCCAACACATAATATAAAAATTGAGAGATTTTTTCATATTAAATCTTCAACATTTATGTATTTTGTACTTGGAGCACATCTCAATTTGGACTATCCACATCTGATGTGCTCAAATGGCTGCTTTACTGGATAGGGCATTGCTAGGTCTTTCAAACCAAAAATTGTTGAGGCTTGCTTCACTCCAACTCCTATAGGCCCATATAAAACTTTGACTCTCGAGGTTAAGGATTATCCCTTTCTTATATTGGTACTCCCTAGAGCATGAATCAGGAAATCACAGCCCATGGGTCAACTCTGGCTGCCCATCTCTTTTTGTAAATAAAGTTTTATTTGAATATAGCCTTGCTTCTTTAGCTACACTGGTCTATGCTGATATCACATGATAATGGCAAAGCTGAGTAGTTGCAACTGGGACCATATTGCCCACAAAGCCTAAGATATGTATTATCTGTTCCTTTATAGAAATGGTTTGCTGATCCCTTCCCTAGAGCAGTGACTCCCAAAGTATGGTCAGTGGGCCAGCACTGATCAGCAAACTGTTATCAGTCCAAAATGAGAAGAAGCTTGCATCAGAAAGTAAATACATTTTTTGTAACAGGACTTTCCTGACAAAGAAAGCAGTATATTAGCTAATAGTCCGACACTAGCTTCTTATCTCACCATAACTGTTTAATTGACTTTATTGTACCTTTTGCCATAGAATTTTAAAAAATTTTATAAGGAAATACATTGTTTTTTGATTGCTTCTTCTGAGTCTTCAGCTAGGTTAAGGCAGTCTGACTGTACATATGATCATATTGTACATATGATCTCTACATTTTCTTACAGGATTTTAGTTTTACATTTATGCGTTTAAACCAACTGGAAGTTTTAATATTATTTAAGTAGGGGCTCCAGTTTTATTTTCTTCCACATATCCAGTAGCATCATTTAGTAGCATCTCTCACTAAAATGAATGTATTTTTCATATAGTAAACCACATACACTAGAATTTAATTCTGGATTCTCTATTGTTCCACTGACCTATTTGTCTATTTCTCAGCCAATATGATATTGAATCAATTAGTGACTTTAAAGCTTCATTGGTTATGTATTGCCACAAATGTAGAGGCATAAAACAGCATACAATTATTACCTCACAGTTTCTGTAGGGTCAGGAGTCTGGGCACAGCTTAGCTGGGTCTTCCGTTTCAGAGTCTCACAAAGCTTCAGTCAAGGTTTCAGGTGGCTGCAGTTTCATCTGAGGCCTAAATGTGGAAGGATCTGCTTCCAAGATCACTTTATTGTTGGCATCATTTCATTCCTTGCAGGCTACCAAACTGGGGATCTCAGTTTCTTGCTGGCTATTAGCCAAAGCTGCCCTCAGTTCCTTGCCACGTGGCCCTCTGCATAGGGCAGATCACAACAGGGTAGCTTACTTCTTCAAGGCCAGCCAGGGACAGAGTGTCTCAGGAAGACAGACATTACAGTCTTATCTAATATAATCACGACCACGTATTCACATACACCTGAACATCTTTGTTGTATTCTATTAGAAGCAAGTGATGTGTCCTGCTAATACCCAAATAGAGGAGATTACACAAGGACATGAATACCATATTATAGTATGTCTGCCACAAGAGTATATTCTGATAACTGATAAGGCACATACTTCTTTTTTGACCCAAAATTTCTCTTGATTTTTCAGGCATTTATTCTTCTACATAAACATTATTATTTTTATCAGTATCACCCCTACCCCTCAAAAGAGTCCTGTTGGGATTCTCCTTGGAATGGCGCTAAACACATTTTTAGAAAACTGATATTTTTATGATATTCAATCTCCCCATTCAAGAACACAGTGTCCTTTAATCTGTTCAGATCTCATTGTATATCCTTCAATAAAACCTTAGTTTTCTTCATATAATAGCCATGCCCTTCAAAAAGAATGAAACTTTGCCATTTGCAACTACGTGGATGGAACTAGATGGTATTATGCTAAGCGAAACTAGTCAGAGAAAGACAAATATCACATGACTTCACTCATGTGGAATTTAAGACACAAAACAGATTAACATCAGGGAAGGGAAGCAAAAATCATATAAAAACAAGGAGGGGGATAAAACATAAGAGACTCTTAAATACAGAGAACAAACTGAGGGTTGCTGGAGGGGTTGTGGGTGGGGGAACAGGCTAAATGGGTAAGGGGCACTAAGAAAGACACTTGTTGGGATGAGCACTGGGTGTTATACCTAGGGGATGAATCACTGGAATCTACTCCTGAAATCATTATCACTGTATGCTAACTAACTTGGATGTAAATTAAAAAAATAAATACATAAATAAAATTTTTAAAAAGAGCCTTGCCTTTCTTGTTAGCTTTATTCTAAAGTAGTTATGATATCTGTTGCTACTAAGACCAGAAGTTTTTCCTCCCTCTCCTTTTCTAAGGCTTATGTTAAAATAATGAAAAGCAAGTAATTTTTGTATTTTTTAAAAAGTTTATTTATTTTGAGAGAGACAGAGAGCACAAGTGGGGGAGGGGCAGAAAGAGAAGGGGACAGGATCTTCAGTAAGCTCTGCACCGACAGCAGTGAGCCCAATGTAGGGCTTGAACTCATGAACCGTGATATCATGACCTGAGCTGAAGTCAGACACGTAACGGATGGAGCCACCCAGGTGCCCCTAATTTTTGTATTTTTATCTTGTATCCAACCACTTTACCAAATTCTGTTAGTCTTTTTTTTAAACTAAAAAACTATTGGGTTTCTTAGTATACAACAATTGTATCCATGAAAAGATCCAACATTAAGTTGTTTTTATTTTACTGCAGTGGCTAGATAAACCAAAATCATAAATAATAATGGCAAGCAAGAATCCTTGTCTAGTTCCCAACTAACTCAAATGTCTTTAATATTTTACTGTTTTTTGAACAAATATTTACTGTTGGTTTTAACATTTGTTGAACGGAAATCGTCTCTGTTAATAAAATAATGATAGATACCCTGCCCTCAAGGAAGTGGTGCATAACTCCACAATCCTTAAGTGTGAGTTAGGCATAGTGACTTTCTTCCAAAGAACACAGTATAGAAATGGGGAAAAAGAGTACCTTTACAGTGAGAAACCTGATAAGCCATCTCAGTCAGATAATCATGGTCAGTATCAACAGCAATAAGTCATCTTATTAGTGGGCACTCTTCATATGATGTGATGAAAATAGCACTTAACCACCGTGGTTTTCTTTCCCAAAACACGTAACCCCAGTAACCATGAGAAAGACATCAGACAAATCCCAACTGAGGGCCACTGTACAAGGTATATGACCCCTACTCTTCAAAAATTGTCAAGTCACCAAAAACAAGGAAAGTCTGAGAAACCGTCACAACCAAAAGAAGTCTAAGGACACATTACTACTAAATGTAATATAGTAGCCTAAATTCGATATTAGGTTAAAACTCAGGAAATCTGAATGAGGTATGGACTTTAGTCAATAATGTATTGATTTTGGTTCACTAACTGTAACAAAGGTACCATTCTAATATAAGATGTTAATAATAGGAAAAACTGGTTGTACGATAAATGGAAACTATACTATCTCCACAATTTTCTGTAACTTTAAAACTGTTCTAAAATTAAAAGCTTATTTAAAAAAATAATAAGGTAAGTCATCAATACTTGGTTTAATTTTAAGTGACAGATTTATATTTATTTATCCTATGTAAGAATATCCTTATCTCAATGACAGCTACACTCAGCAACCTAAACTCACTATATTTTTGGTTCCTATTCAAACTCTTTTGCAATCCCAGCTCTCCTTAGTCACAAACTATAAAATCCAAAGAGTTAATCATCCTTGATTTTCAGGATTGGGAGAGTTCTGATCAATTTACTCATTTAACAAAGATTGACATAATACCTCCCATGTGCAAGATATTAGGAAAAAAGCAACACTCTACACCATAAGGAATAATGTTGGCAAAATGTGCATGTGTCACACTTTACAAAGCACTTGAATGTCATTTAGCCTTCAACACCTGACTAAGGTGGGTAAGCACAAATCTCAATTCTGAAGAGGAAACTGAGGCTCAGAAACACTTGTGTGACTTGCCTAAGGCCACACATCAACTCTCCAAATCAAGGCTTCCCACAGGACTGATTTCAAGCCCCCTACAACAGAGGGCAATAGTTAAAAGAATACCAAGTGACTGGTACAGTTTTGAATATGAAACAGAAGTGGAGCAAAGCAATAAATCCTCAAAAGTTTCATCAGAAATAGAAATGGAATGTAAGTAATGATGAGGATGTGAAAGGACCATTTACCACTCAGACTCATTATCAAGTTTTAGGTTCCTTTTCAGTGCAACAGAATCTACCTTTGGGAAGTCCTGGAACAATCCCTGGAAACGATAAACTTTAAAATAATCTTTGTGGAATGATTAGAACAATTAACTGACCCAGGAATTCTGTACAACACCATGACAATGTTTGGAGAGTGGGAACTAGAGTGCAGAAGCAACTTCCTTTCATTGCCAAGCAAGAAGTGGCAGTCTGAGGCGAGAACAAAAGTCTCTATACTTCTGGGGAGAAGCAAATTGATTATTCAATAGGCATCGTAACTAGCAACCACCAGTACCCACTTTCAAACCTATTTGATCAATGACAATTCACCTCAGTCTAATTATCAGTGACAACTCAACTTGCTTCAGGGATCATTCTTCTGAAAGCCAGTTACAATGACAGCCTCACACACTTTGAGTCCAACTAAGCAGCAGCAGACACTGCAGTGAACACATTTTCTGGAGTCAATCAACAACAGTCTCACCCAAATGGTTCCAAGGCCAAGGTCAACCACTCATGCCTCCGTAACCAGAGCAACCCCCAAACACCACCACACTTCCCATAAAAGATCAGAAATCTACTTTACTCATAAACTTCTCTCTCCTACTTCACTTTTTGTTGTATATATTGGATAATAGTCTGATCTCTTGGCAGAGGGCTTCTTAACTTTTCAGTGCAAATGTGAACAGAAATAGATTCCCTCGAGGAAATGAAACTACTCCAAACTCCAAGAGTTCAATTGGAGACCTTTGGGCTATGTCTTGCTTGTGGAATCTTTTCAAGCTAGCTTTATGGTACCACAGATCACACCACAGGAAAGCATTCATATGGTAAGAATTTATAACAAACTACATCGTGGACTAGAGTCACATCCCAGAAATCAGAATCACCTTGGGAGTGGTTTTAAAAAATACATAACCAGGCCAATCTCTAGACCCATTAAAATAAAAACTTCAGGAGACAGGACCACATATCTGTGTTTTTAAAAGTCCCTTAGTGATTCTGATAAGCGCTCCTATAGTTAGGTATGGCTAGCAGGGTCTCTCAAGAGGGACAAGGTCGCTTTGATTTACCAAGAGACACTGGAAACCTAGCTTCAGACTTTGAAGCAAAGCAGAACAAATCAATAAGCCAATGCTAGATACTCAACAGCTAGATATCCCCTAGCTACCTCCAGATCCAGGAGAGTCGAGATGAACCAGGTTTGCTATTATATATTGAGTTCTCTTGGAATCAATGGTTCTCAATCCTACTTGAACAGCTGAATCACCTAGGAGATTATGTAAAAGATCCAAATGGTGCTACCCAACTCCAGACCAACTGAATCAGAATCTCTTAGGGTGGGAACCTAAGCATGTATTTCAGGTCTCCTTAGGCAATCCTGATGGGCATACAGGGTTGAGAACCACTGATCTAGATTGTTCAACTAGTATCTGTATCTGACTCACTGCATCTTCTAGTAAAAGGCATGTAATTTCTCCTAAAACAGATGATGAAAAAGCCCACTGTGCCTTCCAGAAAGCACTAAAGAAAATCTTCCACAATAGAACTGTGATCCTTAATTCTACCACCAAACTATTTGACATGCTTTCCTGCACAACTGATCAAATAATAAAAAGGGAAAACGAAGAAAAACCCTCTCCTATCTTTTCCCCACTATGTCCTTTACTTGACGGATATTAGGGATCTATATAAAAGAGGCCAAAATGTTGAGCCAAAAATGAAAAGCCTTCTGTCATGGCAAGGGGGATAACAGCCAAAAAAAATAAATTTAAGAAGAGTAATCCAACGATCTGCTTGCCATGAGGAGATAACCCAAATCAGAAGCTGCTGTGATGGGAACAGAGGAGAAAAAGATATAAGAATATATTTTTAAAGTGTGTTTCAAATTGGTTTAGCAGTGCATTAGTCACCCATGTCAAGGGCTTAATACATTTAAACAAAGAAACGCAGTCAGAGATGACTTTCAACTTTCAGCACCCTCTGAGGTGCTTACTTAAAACAGTATATAACGCTGAACAAGTCCATGAATCATAAGTAATATAGCTCATGGTAAGGTCACATCAAGAACTCTAGCTATAATTAAAATTGAGGAAACTATTTCATTCTAATTGGACAAAATTTCAGCTAGTTTCTAAGCAACTACTAAGTGGAAAAGACTAATGTTCCCCAAACGCTATAAAAGGTAGTGCACATATCCTTTTGACGTCCAAAAGCTTTGTAAAAATTGAAAAGTAGATACCAGTATCTACTAGCACAGCCCAACTATCGCCATTTTAGATGCTCCAGTCGATCACTCACAATCAACTACGTATTTAATTAGTACCATGCAATGAAGAGATACAAATATAAAGGACTTTCAGTTAAAGATGATGGATTGAACACATCCATTTACCTTGGCGATCTCCCAAAACTCCACCGAAACGACACTAAAAGGATTTTTAAAACCCACAATAACAAAGAGAATGGAAGAGGAGACAACCACAATGACATTTTGAAAGCTGAGAAAAAGCCAAATCTCATGGCAGCTATGAGAAAAGCCAAGAACAAAATATCTGCACGCAAGCGCACCTGGAACTGGGGATGAAACGGGGCTAAAATAAGGAGGATCTGATTAAAAAAAAAAAAAAGGCTTTCTGTGAAGTAATTAGATCCTTGCCAACTTCTGTCTCTGGCCTTTTCCCATTCCAGCATAGGCTCAGATTCATTTTCCAGGGAGGGTGAAACAGAGGGTCTCTGAACTGTGGAACAAAAGCACAGTGGACATATATTGTATACTTAAAATAGGGGCTTAACAAAGTTTTATATACTGCATGTGAAGACACCCAAATTTCTAACCTTCTTCATCCACCTCATTTATAGCATTTAATTCATCATGACTATTTCTTAGTTCCTTGATCTCTGTAGCAATAGATTCTCTGCTGTCTTCTATGCTTTTTTCAAGCCCAGTGATTAATCTTATGACTATTAGCCTAAATTCTTGATCAGATATATTGTTTATATCTGTTTTGAGCAATTCTTCAGCTGTCATTCCTTCCTGGAATTTCTTCTGAGGGGAATTCTTCCATTTTGTCATTTGGGCTAGTTTTCTGTCCCTTATGTGCTTTAAAGGTTTGTTATGTGTCCTGCACCTGTGAGCACTACTATGTTAAAGAGAGGTCATACACTGTCCAGGGCCCAGCCCTTTAGCAGGTGTTTTTTGGAGTGTGTTACATGCTTTCTGTTGTTATAACTCTGGTTGCTTTATTACCCTACTCGCAGTGATGGTTTGGACCCTCCACCAGGTGTGCTTTGATTTGTTCATTGAAGTAACCCTATGGCCTGCCAGGTTGTCCCCATGGGCCCCTGGAGACGTCTCTGTTGCTCTGCAGCCTGGTCTCTTGGAATTCCAAGTCTTCTGGCCTCAACACTCCTGTGTTTGAGGGACAAGGGAACTTTGGGTCCCCCTACTTCTCTGCCATGTTGGATTCCCATCCTCCTAATCTTCTCCATGCAAAGAGATGATTGGAAGATGCTTCTGTAGGAAATCTGATCGGGCCAAGGGAAAAGACCTAAAGATACTGACCTTGGTTCCAAACTCAATTGTCCAGCCAAATCACCCAACTTAAAAATCAACAAACTCCCACTTAATATAGTAGGGGCTTCCAATCAGCTTTTTAGTGTTCTACTCTTAAACACGCACAGAACAAAGAGCAAAAGGTTGCCAGAAATTTGAGGTAAGTCTGTAATATGCCAGAAAACAGAGAAGTTTGAAGGAAACCATGCAGAAGAAGCAAACTTAAAAAAAAAATCATCAGTATTGCCAAAAGGATTTTAAAAAGATACTACATTTTCGAAATAAGAGTAAGATGATAGGAAAAGTAATATTCAGATATCAAAAAGGAGCTCCTAGAAATCAATATATAAATCAAATGAAAAATTCAATAGCAGGCAAGATCAAGTAGGTGACATGTCCCAGAAGGTAGAGCAAAAAGGTGAAGAGGTAGGGGTGCCTGGCTGGCTCAGTCAGTGGAGCATGTGACTCTTGATCTTGGGGTCATGACTTGGAACTCCATGTTGCATGTAGAGATAATTTAAAAATAAAATCTTAAAAAATGATGAAGAGGTAGAAAAGAGGAAAGAAATTAGAGAATCTGTCTAAAAGGTACATTCAGAGAGAGAGAGAGAATAGAGAAAATGAAAGTAACCAAAAAGATAATTCAAGAAAATTTCCCCAAACTGAAGGACCTCGGTTGCCAGATTGAAAGAATGCACAGGAGAGAAATGAAAATAAATATATAACAAGAAATATTCTGATGAAATTTCAGAGCACCAAAAATAAGAATTTACAAAAGCTTTCAGAGAAGAAAAAGCAGAATTTAAGAAGAATTTGACTAACATTTGATTTTTCAACAGTAAAAAGAGTAAGAAGACTGGGAGGAGGAGAGGAGACAGTAACATTCTGAGTGTAAATGATTTATAAGCTAGAATTCTATACTCAAACTATCAAATTAAATGCAAGAGAAAAATAAGATTTTCACACCTGCAAGACTTCAAATATTAACTGCCCATGCATCCTTCTCCAGAAAGTTACTAGATGATTTGCTCCAACAAAATGAAAGAACAAACCAAGAAAAACAGGACATATAGGAAACTGAGGATCCAACATAAAAGGAGACTGGATTTTCCAGGATGATGGTAAAGGGAGATTATAATGATGTTGGCTGTTTCAAAGGGCCAGAGAACACTAGTCCAGATTAAAGGTCAGAATGCTCTAGGAGAAAGGTCTCTGATAGGAGCTGATAGGATTCATGAAGTATTTGAACATACTGAGTGAAGATACACAGTTCTTGGGGCGAGAGTCTGGGGCTAAATTAGGAGCAAACATGGAAGAGGGACAAGCAAAGGATATAAAACAAGGCAATTTTTAACAGAGGAAACAAAAAGCTGTGCACATAATCATAATATACACACTAAATGGCTCATCTATGAATAGGCTTACCTAGTCACATTAATGTAACCACTGGCTACTGCTCTAACCAGAATGATATATGATAATGATAAATAATACACTGGGGTCTATCCCAATAGAGAAAGGATGTGAGTGTGGGAGAAAGGGGTAGGAGAGCTAATCTTCATCTTCCATAGTGGGAAGACAATATATAACACCTACTAGTTGAGAAGTAGTAAAATAAGTGCATTACCTAAAAATGAAGGTAAAACGCTAAAAGCAGCAGCTGGCAAAAGTTGGTAAACATTCTATTGAAATACCTGGCATATAAAAGCCCTTTAATGACTGTTTATTGAATTACACACACATGCAAAATAGTAAGTATGAACTTCAGTATGTGCCAAAACTCAAACACTTAGTAAAATGTTAGGGAATTCTCATTAAGATATTTTTCTCCTCTATTTAACCCAAGGACCTAAACTTTCTAGATGATAAAATAAAAAAGAAAAATATTTTGACCATTATTCTTTTAATTCCTCTCAAAAAAAAAAGGGGGCCACCTGGGTGGCTCAGTCCGTTGAGCATCCAACTCTTAATTTTGGTTCAGGTCATGATCCCAGGGTCGTGGGATCAAGCCTCATGTCTGGTTCTGCACTGGGCATGGAGCCTGCTTGAGATTCATTCATTCTCTCTCCACCCCCCCCCCCCCCGCTTGTACATTCTCTCTCTCTCGAAAATAAAATAAAAAATGTTTAAATCCTCCCCCCAAAAAAGATTGGTGATGCTTATCAAGTGAAAAAAAAAAAAGAAGCACTCATATTTTTCCATAAGACAGTTTGACAGCATTACTGATAAGCTAATTAGGTCCTTGGATATTTAACGAAGAAATCAAATCTAATATACACTGGAATGAAGTGAAGGATATTTTTCTTCACACGTTATTTAGTGGATTTAGATGCCGTGGATTTAGAACTCACATGAGTGTCTAAAATACATTAAAAATTATAAGTCAAAACAGAATTTACCTAATAAGTGGCATGTTTAAAAAACTGCCCCACTTGTTGAAAATCATTATATTTGTCATGAAGAAGAGACATTTTGCTTTGTATTAGGACAAAATAGATACCTTTTTTATTCAAGCTTAAGACATTAAATTCCAACGAAAATTTTAGATAACTAAAATGTCTGGGAAACTAGCTGACCATAAAAATATAATAACTGAACTATCATTAGGATAAGCTATTCTTTAGAAAGTCCTCTGTCCCATGTTTGTTATGTATTAATGTCAGGAACACATTTAAATCACCACAGGTAGACTGGAAAGGAGACTGTTTTGAAAAGCCTCCCAATTACTTTAATATACAAATTAAGGTAAATTGAAATAAATAAATGAGCCTAAGAGTAGTCAATAAAATTTCATTCATTCATTCATTCATTCATTCAGTACTTCCTGAGTAAACCTATTATGTGCCAGGCACGGTTTACTAGTCTTTGAAGCACAGGATAACTTACTCCTAGGTGTGTTTTTTCCTCCTCTTCTATAAATCTGAAAATGAGACATATAAACCAGGAAAAATAAATGATCCATTTACCTAGCATTCAAGTGATGTCATTTACTGGAAGACAAATCATCTTATCCTTTTAGACACTATTATATAAAGAACTACCTACCTTTTATCTCCAAAAAAGAATTATAGTGCACTATAGAGACTGTTTTTCCTCTAACCTGGGATTGTGTTGAGCATGCTCTGGTTTGGCGGTTCCAAACACTACTAAATATAATTTTGCATAGGACTCTATTTTTCTTCGTTGGACTTACTACTGTATAAAGTCCAATAGTATAGAGGTTGCAGGCACTGTTAACGTTGAACCAGGTAATTCTTTGTTGTGAGGTCTGTCTTGTGTTTTATAGGATGTTCGGCAGCCCTTGTGGCCTCTATCCACTAGATGCCAATAGCACTCCAACCCCAGCTGCAACCCAAAAGGTCTCCAGACACTGCCAAATGTCAGGAGATGGGTGGACAAAAATGTCACCTGTTGAGAACCATTGCTCTAGAGGAATACCTCAGAAAGGGAGAATGATTGTAGACAGAAGAGGAGACAAGATAAAACAAAGATCTCTCTTCCATAACATTAGATTTCTGCTTTAGTATACACTCAGGTGCATCCACCTCTTGATGTTACTGGTCTACCATCATTTTAAGTTCGAATGTCTTCCGGTCCTAAATCTAAACAGAAGAGAAGAGAGGTTGTCCCATGAAAGCAATTCACAAAGAACACAAAGGAAACAATTCTGACTAATCTTCCCTCCATCTTCCACTTAAAAGAACTAAGGTCATCTTTTTAGTTAATTACCTAACCTAATCCCAGAAGTTTTGACAGATATTTGAGTACCTACAATGTGCCAGACATAGTTCTAGATATAAATTTGTCAACTGTATTTACTGAATTGATAAATCACTCTAATCAACAGCATTTTCTTCATGATCTTGAATTTGGCAAAGCATTCCTAGATAGCACACCCAAAACACAAGCAACAAAAGAAAAACAGGTAAGCTAGACTTTGTCAAAATAAAAACTTTTGTACTTCAAAGGACACCATCAAGGAAGTGAAAAGGAAGTCCGCAGAATAGGAGAAAATATGTGCATATGGTATATCTGATAAGAGACTTGAATCAAAAAGTAAAGGACACTTGCAACTCAATAATAAACGAATAACCCAAATAAAAAATGGGCAAAGGATATGAATAGACATTTCAAGGAACATATACAAATGACCAAGAAGCACATAAAAAGATGCTCAACATCATTACTCATCAGTGAAATTCAACTCAAAACCACAATGAGATACTTACTAAAATGGCTAGAATCACAAAGTCAGATAATAACAAATGTTGGCAAGGGCGTGGAGAAACCAGAACCCCCCAACACTGCTGGGGGTGGGGGGTGGGATATAAAATGGTGCAGTCACTTTGGAAAACAGTCTGGCAGTTCTTCAAACAATTAAACATAGAGTTACTACATGACCCAGCAATTCCCAGGAAAGAGAATTGAAAATATATGTTCACACAAACATTTGTATGTGAACATTTATAGCATCATTATTCACAATATCCAAAAGGTAGAAACAACCCCAATGCCCATTAATGGACAAACAGATGAACAAAATGTGATATAGTCATACAATGCAGTATTATTTGGCAATAAAAAGAAGGAACATGGATGAATCTTGAAAACGTTACGTTAAATGAAAGAAACCAATCACCAAAGACCACATACTATATGATTTCATTTATATAAAATGTCCAGAATAGGGAAATCTAGAGACAGAAATTAGTGATTACTTGGGGAGGGGAGGGGAGGGGGAGGAGGAGAATAGCTAAACGTATGGAGTTTCTTTAAAAATGATGAAAATGTTCTAAAACTGACCGGGCTGATGGTTGCACTTATCTGTGAATATACTAAAAACCACTGGATTGTACATTCTTAAAAAAGTAAATTATATAGTATCTGAATTACATTTCAATAAGGTGTTTTATAAAAAAACAACAACCAGCATTTAAAGTACAATGGAAACATGACATTTGAACAACACTTTATTAACGACAATGTCTTATTTAAAATACTCTTGAATCTGGAGAGATCTCATTCTTTTGGTTGTGAAATGATTACTGAATGCTATTTAAACTACTGAAAATGTTCCAGGTAAACATTTTATTTGAGATTATAAAAAACTTAAAACGCAGGTATCACGAACGTCAGGGGACATAAAATACAGTGCTTGTTTACGATTTATTAGGGAGCATTAAGTAATTATATGCATGGGGTGGGAGCGGGAGGTAAGCAAGAAGAGTTAAAGAGATCATATGAAAAGCCTCAGTCTAGAAGACTCCCTTCTGTACCAGCCTGCAGTGATGCCGAAGAACACTCCCTATATACTGTAAATCTTATTTTTCAGGGAGCTCAAAATAATCACCCATATGATTTACTTCAGTAACAAATAGGAAGTCAAGTAAATACTAAAGTGCCAAACAGAGATTTAAGGAAATAAATAAAAAGCTAAACCAGTTCCCAGGAATGGCTACTGGAAAGTTTCGGCTAAATTTTCAACCTGTGTCGTTTTCAGTCCAAATAAAGTCCGTTTCTGTGTCTGCCTTGTGTGATATACCAGTTAATCTATCCTATCTTATTGCAGATCTCTTGGAATGTCCGGTCCCTAGAGTCCACAGTTTCTTGGATCTGAAGCATCACCAATGCCAGTGACAAGGAAATGCCAGCGGGGGCGGGGGGCACATTAGAGATTTTTTTTTCATCCTTAATAAATCTCAGCTCCTGCCTTGGTCATTACAAACAGCTTGCCTCACCGTCAACCCGAGTCTCATACGGTACTGTGCCCAGTTTCAAACCAGAATGAGGGCTAATTGGGGTGGGGGGTGACACGGAGAAAAACGACCAAAGGCGGGATTAGCTTTTTCTACAGAGCCTCAGGTTTCAAAATGACTGCCTGGGAAGGTGAAATGACCCAAATTATTATTGGGGTGGGAGGAAGGAGGTAACAGACATTCATTCTCCTGCAGAGTGGCTGTGGCTTGGTGTGGAAATGCAGAACTTGGGGAGGGAGGGGGTTTCTACATGGAAAGAAACAACAGGGAACGGTCTTTAGGTACCACCCACCCCTCCAAGTGAATCACTGCAGTGTCAGCCCTGCACTGATCCCACGAATTGCCAAACAGGATGAGGTAAGGCACAAGCCTTGAGCCCCCCCTCCTCCTCCACCTACCCCCGCGCGCAGAAGGGCGCATCCCTCCGCGAGGTGCACCACGCAGCCCCCCGAGGCCTCAGCTGAGGGGCTGACGTCACCCTTCTGCATTGAGCTTCAAGGACTGGGAGCAGCACCGGTTAGGTGGGGAGTAGAGTTGGGGCGCTACTGCTGTCACCAAGTGGCAGGGGTCCTCCCCCAGGACTCTGCGGCTTGGGTACACGCAATGACCGAAAGACCAGATGAAGAGTGGAGGGGTGGAGGGGAGTGGGAAAAGGGTCATAAGACCCACCTCCTGGGTCTCTGAGAAAGCTTAAAGATGCCCCTAGTTTATGTAAGACCCTCTCAGGTCAGTGCGTCTCCGTGCGACTGCAGCGCCCTCTCCCCATCAGTGCGTTTGGGGGGCCCTGGTCGCCCTTGCCCAGCCAGGCAGGCACAGGACTCCTGGCGCCTCCCTCCCGCAGCCCCGCGGGGCTGGGAATAACAGGGAATCTGGGATCAAACCCAGTACTCCCGCGCCCTCTCCCAGCCAGGTTAGCTCCCAGAGACACCGCGAACAGGATCGTAAGGGAGGCCGGGGAGGGGTGTCCAGAGAGGAAAATAGAGGAATAAAGCCGCAACTTTCCCTAGAGGCTGACTCTATCCCGCAAGCTTAAAAAAATAAATCAGCGCATTAAAACAAATTTGGAAAGATCGACAACCTGCAGTCACCGCCACCACGCAGCCCCTTGCAGCCCGCGCCGGGCGGGGTCCAGGGTCCCAGCAGCCCCAAGCTTGCACCCCGACATCCTGCAGCCCCAACCCAGCCCCCTGAACCTATTTCCTTAAGCAGGGGACCGAGATTAGATTTTTGGTTTGGGTTTTTTCACCCCTCTTCCTTTCTCCGAGCATCACTGTAAGGATGGACGGCCGGAGGCCCGGCCACCCGCCTGGCGTGGCCACTCACCCAGAAGACGAAGGAGTAGATGATGAGGAGGGTTTTGAGACAGGTTATCACAGGTTTGGTCTCCATTCTCCTCGATGCCATACTACAGAGCTCCGGCGGCGGCGGCGGCGGCGGGCGGCGGGCGGGCGCGCGGGAGGGGGGAGGAGGCGGGGCGGGGCGGGGCGGGGGCGCGTGCCGCGAGAGGCTCCGTGCACGCGCAGATGAGGCCGTGCGCGTGCGTGAGCGCGCATTCTGCGGGGCGCCCGTTTAAGGAGTTGGGCTGGCAGTGACTGCGCATGCTGAGAAGGCCGCCCGCGCGGGCAAGCCCGCGCAGGCTCAGACACCCCCCCCGCCCCCCGAGGCGGAGAGCCGGGCCGGGCCGGGCCGCGGGGAGGGAATGGAAGAGCCTGGGGGCGGGGTCGGAGGTCAACACAATCTCTTCCAGGCCACCGAGGCACGTAAGTTTCTGCTTTATGCACCGTAAGGCTTTTACATTTGCAGGGCTGTGTGCACCTGGCGACGCGAGCTTTATGGGTATCCCCGAAAAGCGGGCACGTTTCTGCATTTAGACACCCCACCAGGCCTTCTCGGATGGAAGTGGCCCAGTAGTCGTGTCCTTGGAACAAGCAAGCCTTGTCTGTGCCAGGAACAGACTGTGACAGGTGGCCGGAGTTACAGCTGGAGGGATGGTCAGGAACCTGGGAGCTCAGACACCCCAAAGACTGGCCACCGCAGGAGCGCCATTTTTTAGAGGTCACATTTTGAAATGATGCTGAATGGCATGTTTCTGTACGAAGGTACCATTCTTCCTGCACATAAAATGTTTAGCAGATAACAGAAAAAAATGTTTAAAATGCCTGAGAACCATTTTTCCCACCCTAACAAGTCCAACAAACCACCTCACACCCAGGAAAGAGAGCTGTATCAAGGTCAAAAAAATAATGTTCAAAAACAATTTGGAACTTCCTCAAAAAGCTAAGCATAAGAGATACTGTGTGACCAAGCAATTCTACCCCTAGATATGTACCCAAAAGGTATGAAAACATATGATCATAGCACTATTTATTGTAACCCCAAAGCAGAAACAACTTGAATGTTCATCAGTTATGCATGGATAAGCATACTGTAGTAAATCCATACAATGGAAAATTATTTGGCCACAAAAAGGAATGAAGTACTGCTTATCTATGCTGCATGTATGAACCTTGAAAATCTGCTAAGTGAAATAAGCTAGACACAAAAGACCAGTGTTGAATAATCCATTTACAGGCAAGGTCCACAATAGATCCAGAGAGACAGAAATAGAGGTTGCAGGGGGAGGGGCTGCAGGAATAAAGAGTGACTGTTAATGAGTAGGGGGTTTCTTTTTGGAGGGACGGAAATATTATGGAATTAGTGGTGATGGTTGCACAATTTTGTGAACATACTAAAACCCACTGAATTGTACCCTCAGAAGGGTGGCTTTTATGACATGTGAATTATACCCCAATAAAAAAATAATGTACACTCCACCCTGATTTCCTGTGGCTGGTTTGTAGAGGAACACACAGTACAGATTCTGTGGGAGATTTAGCCTGATTCCTGAGAGATTCTGCGGTCAAAATAGCAACACTAGCTCAGGCTAACTCTACCGTGGATAATGTTAAGGACACCTTTTGTGAAAGAGTAAAAAAGCAGTCAGTAGGCTTGAGGAAAGCCGGCCAAGGTCAGTTGTTGCAGGAATAATTATTACCTCCAGTAAGTTGAACATGGTCTGAGGTCAGTGAGGTCATTGTATAAACAGGACTCAAACAGGAGGAAGAGGAGAACCTGCTTAAGGAAATGATCAACCATAACAAAAGGATATGTTGGCATAGAGGGGAGTGGAGAGGGATATGGGTTCAGGTGAAAAAAAAAGATTAGGAGCAGATTGGCAAGGTTTGTGTTATAAAGGCAGTTCCCGCACAATTATTCTCAACGCTGGTTACTCATTTGCATCACCTGGAGAGCTTATTTTTAAAAAAGCAAAGCAAAACACTGACTGCCTGTGCCCAATCTCAGGTGGTCTGAATCATTTGCTGTGGGGTGAGGTCTCAGGTGGTCCAGATAGGAATCAAGAGTTGAGGGATACTGTCCTTATTGCAATGGCCTTTAGCCAACTTCAGAAAGCTTTCTCCTACATGTTTACAGTCCCCAGGCAGCAGCAGGAAAAGGATAGTGAACACTTCAAGCCCCGTGGCCACCCTTAGCCTCAAAAGGTCTTGCCCATGCCTAATTACTCTGTAACGGAGTCAGAAATCTCAGTTTTCAACCTAACAGGGACACTGCTGAGCATCATAGATAATTTCATGAGTTAACGCGTGATATTCCCAGACGGCGTCCATCAGGTCAACGATTTCCATTTTGAGCGTTCTAGGGATACCTTTTAGGTCCAGATTCTTGAAAATGTGGACTGTTCCAGCAAAAACAAATTAAAAGTAAATATTCAATAATACATTGAATTAAAAGTAAATATTCAATAATGATATTCAATAATGTAATTCTTGGGTAAATTAACATAGCTGATAGCTAAAGCCTTGCTACTCAAATTATGGTCTGGGTGATACAATAGGGGGACAAACTATCCCAGTTTTCCCAGGACTGAGGGGTTTCCTTGCACTCAGGGTTTTCATTGTTAAATCCAGGAAAGTCTTTGTCAAACCAGAAAAAGTTGGTCACCGTGCCCTTGAACTAGTGGCACTGGCATCTGCTGGGAGAGCTTGTTGAAAATGCCGAACCTTAGGCCCCACACGAAGCCCATGTTAACAAGATCCCTAGGAGATTCAGATGCACAGTAATTTCTGTCAGTTTGTCATGGATTGAACTGTGTCCCCCAAAAGGTATGTTGAAGTTCTACCTTAACTACCTCAGAATGGGACCCTACTTGGAACTAGGGTTGTTGCAGGTGCAATTATTTAAGCTAAGATGAGGTCATACTGGAGGAGGGTCAGCCTTTATTCCAGTATGACTGGTGTCCTTACAAGAAGAAGAGACACGAGGAGGGGTCCGTGTGAAGACACAGAGACACACGTGGGAAGGGCATACGACCAGTTGGCATGATACAGCTGCAAGCCAGGGAACGCCAAGGAGTAGAAGAGGCAAGAAACAGTTTTACCCAGCCTCAGAGGGACCATGGCCCTGCTGACACTCTGATTTGAGACTTCTGGCCCCCAAAACTGTGAGACAGTAAATTTGTGTCGTGTAAGCTGCCCATTTTGTGGTACTTTGTTAGCGCAATCACAGGAAACTAGTAACATCTTAAGACTCACTGATCTCCAGTTGCTCAAAACAACCACGACCACCCTATCACCCAGCAATTTCACTGCCAGGTATGGACCCAAAAGAAATGAAAACAGGTGTTCAAACAGAAGCTTATACATGACTGTTCACGGCAGCACTAGTCACAACAGCTGAAAGGTGGAAACAGCCGAAACGTCTACCAGCTGACGAACAGATCAACAAAATGTGGTCGATCCATACCGGGGAATATTATTCAGCCATTAAAGAGAATGAGAACGACACACACTATAATGTAGATAAACCTTGAAAAGCTACTGAGTGAAAGAAGCGGCACACACAGCCCGCTTGCTGTGTTACTACATTTGTATGCACGATCCAGAACACGCCAGTGCATAGAGATAGAAAGCAGATTAGTGGTTGCCTGGGCTGGGGGCAGGGGCCATGGGAAATGACTGCTTAGCAGTTCCAGGGTTTCCTCTTGAGGTGATGAAAAAGTTCTGGAGCTAGACACCCCATCGTGAATGTACTCAATGCCACTGAATTGTACACTTTGAAATGGTTAAAATAGAGAACTTTATGTTATGTATATTTTATCACACAAATAACCACAGCAAGCCTGAAGGCTCTGAGGCCTGAAGGAATGCTGCATTTGGAGAGCTGACAGAGTCAGCAAGGCTCAATAGCAGGGGCAAAGACAGCATACGGGAGGCTGGAGAGAGGTCAGCCCATCCAGGCCCCAGTAGATAATAATAACAATTTTAATATTTTGCCGGAAGTAAGGGGAGCTTTTGAGTTTCATTTGCCTTAACTTCAGCAGTACTTCAAGGAGAACCGGACTGCCCACCAAGGCTCCTCCCTGGTCCCTGCTACCGTCACCCCCTTATTCTTTTGTTCACACAGCAACCAGAGTGAGCTTATTCAAACACAAGCCATATCATGTCACTCTCTTGCTTAAAACCCTCCAGTGGCTTCCCATCATTGTACAAAGAATCAAATTTCAGCCCTTTGCCCTGACTTAGTAAGCACACATGAGCTGGCCACGACATCCTCTCCTGTTAATTTCTCCCTCTACCCCTGTGCTTCAGCCTCTCTGGCCTTCTCTGTGTTCTTCAATCACACTTGGTTCCACCTGAAAGCCTTCATGCTGGTTGGTCCCATCATTAGAATGCTTTGCCCCCGGACTCTGAATGCTTGCTCCCTTCCTTCCTGCCATTCAGACCTAAGCATAGTCGTCACCTCGTCAGAAAGGCCATTTCAGATGAAAATAGCCACCCAGTCCTATATGTTCTAATCCCCTATGTGGCACTTACCTACCACGTTCTTATTCGCATTTTTGTTCTGTTGTCTGCCTCCCCCACTAAGCTCCACATGGCAGGTATTTTTTGTCTGTTGTATTCGCTGTTGCATCCCCACCACCTAGATGAAGTAGCAACTCAGAACGTGCTGACCAAATAGATGGCACACACAGTAGTCGTTCAGTAGATGATTGTTGACTGATCGAAGAAGGGTGGGATGTTTGAGATGGACCTTGAAGTGTGACTAAAATAATGGCGGTGATTGAGGAAAGGAGAAGGAGATCCTTACAGGCTATGGCACAGCAGGAATAAAACAAAGCAGAACACGTAGAAGAGTGGTGAAGTGCGCCAGAGGACATAGAATAGGAAAGGATGCAGAAATGTAGGGCTGCAGGGGAGGAGAGCCTTGCCCAGGCAAGTTACACTCTTGTGTAGGCATAGAGAGCATGGGAGGGGCTCTCAGTAGGAGTGACGTGACCTGACCAGCATTCAGGAAAGGAACTGGAGTTAGGAAGCAACTGCAGTCACCTGCCTGGGACTTGATGTGGGCTAGACCTCGGCAAATGGCAGTGAGGCTGGAGGAGGTGCCAGAGCAGTGTGTCTCCACTCCGGCAGCAGGAAAATCTGCCGGAGAGCTCACAGACTCACAGATGCCTGGGCACCGGCCCCCAGACATTCTGATTGACCCGATCTGTGGTGGGGCCACGGCGATCAGTATTTTTTAAAAGCTCCATAGATGCTCTAGCTGGGATTGAAACCCCTGGCGTGGATAAAAGAACCTGCTTAAGAATACACAGCCTCGGGGCGCCTGGGTGGCTCAGTCGGTGAAGCGGCCGACTTCGGCTCAGGTCATGATCTCACGGTCCGTGAGTTCGAGCCCCACGTTGGGCTCTGTGCTGACAGCTCAGAGCCTGGAGCCTGCTTCAGATTCTGTGTCTCCCTCTCTCTGACCCTCCCCTGTTCATGCTCTGTCTCTCCCTATCTCAAAAATAAATAAAAACGTTAAAAAAAATTTAAAAAAAGAATACACAGCCTCTAGGACCCAGTGGATTGGGGTAATGAAGGAAAAGGAGGAACAGAATATGACTTTTAGTTTCAGTAAACTTGGAGGGCAGCTTTTAAAATGTGTAATCCCCAAATATGGTACATCCAGGCAAGGGACTGGCTTACAGTTATTACAAAGTATGTGTATGAAGAACTTGTGTAGTCACAGAGGGAAATTTTTTGTCCTAATAAGAAAAAGTCATCAAAAAATATATATGCAATATGACCTCAACTATGTAAGAACATATAGAAAAGAAATTAGAAGAAAAGTGTACAAATTGGTGTACCTGGCTGGCTCAGTTGGTAGAACGTGTAACTCTTAACCTTGGGGTTGTGAGTTCACCCCACCTTGGGCATAGAGATAACATTTAAAAATGTGTATAAAATTTTCACACCGGTAGATCTGGCCGGTGAGGTTATAAAGGATTTTATTTCCTCTTTTTTGTATTTATTCTCTTTCTCAGAATTTTGAAATAATCATATATAATAGGAGGCCCTCCCAAAAGTTTAAAACACTAAGGTTGTAGGACTTAATAGGCAGAAAACCTTGAACTGTTTGAAAACTTGCTTAGATGAAATTTGAGTGTATGTGCATTCATCTGAATTTCTTTTTTAAGATGTTTATTTTGAGAGAGAGAGAGAGAGCGAGCAAGCATGCATGGTGTGTGCACGAACAGGGGAGAGGCAGAGTGAAAGAGAGAGAGAATCCTAACCCGGTCCACAGTCAGTGTGGACCCCGACATGGGGCTTGATCTCTTGGTTGTGAAATTGGGACCTGAACTGAAATCAAGAGTCGGATGCTTACCTGACTGAGCCACCCAGGCACCCCCATTCATCTAAATTTCTATATTTATTAATATATCTCTGTGTTTCCAGGGTCCTTACCTGAACACCAAGATGACTTTCTCCCGGGTATCAGAAATTTCTGCATGACTGAGACGGCACCTGCGAAAGGTATGTTTGCAAAAGCCACTCAGGAAAGCATGCACCCAAAGAGAGGAGAGATAGGAAGTATGCCAATTTGGTTTAAGAAACCTCCATAAGCATCAGACGGTTAGGTTTGTTCTGAGGACAGCTCGATAGGACATGGAGGAGGATGTAGAATGAATCATGCTTTTTCCTTGAATGGATTTACCCCCAAGCCTGGGGAAGAAGCACATGTTAAAAAAAAAAAAAAAAAGAAAAAAAAAGTTCATGAAGATACTGGGAGCATGAAGTTTTATAGCCGATATAGCCTGCTGCATGAAAACTTAGCAGGGACAAAGGGTACTGTTCTCATTTTGACAGACTAGCAGTTGAATATCTCAGAACATTGGGTGGAAACATAAGACATTCAGACAACCTCCTCAAATAGCACAAGCCAAAATGAAGGAAAAGGCCAATGCCATTTTGTAACAGGACTACATTGGTGAGACTAGAGTGGCAGCACAAGGTGGTAGCTGGGAAGACCAGATTTATAAATTCAAGTGCCACCTCCCTTCACACTGGGACTTCCTGAATGTGTTGGGAGGAAATTGAGAGAGGTTGAAGTTCTTCGGTTTTGTTTTGTTTTCTTTTATGATTTTACCCTACAAAAATAAATAGATGTATAAAATACCACTAGAAGATTAGGAATTGCAAAATGCATTACTGGAATAGTAAAAAAGAATACAACTCTTCATCAAAAGTGTTTTGACATTCAGTCATTCATTCTACAAAATTTTTGAGCGCCTACCATTTGCCAGACACTTTTCTAAGCACTGCGGATATAGCTGTGACCAAGCCAAACCAGGTCCTTGTCCTCAGGGAGTATGTTCTACTGGGGAAGGTGAACCATAAAATAAATTTTAGCATATCTATACTATAGAATTTTATGAGCTAGGTTTCTAATATTAAATATATTTAATCAAAATATATGTAATATATACATATATATTGTATATACATGTATATATATAATACATCAAAATATAATACATAATATATAATTTTTAGTTATAAAAACAACTTGTAGGAGAGAATTATAAACTCCTAAGTATAAAAATAAAATGTAGTAGAATGTTCACACAAAAAAATCAGGATGAGAATACATGACAATCTTTGAGCAGTGAGTTGTATTACAATGGAATTTCACCACTGAAAATGCTCACTTGATTTTTTACAAGCAGTATTACATTTATAGTAAAAAAATAAATTATTAAAACCAAACACTGTATAGCGGCTAAACCCTAGAAATGCTTTTTGAAAAATTGTTGTTGGGATCTCCTTTTTCTCCTGTGGCTATTGGACATAGGGAAAGGAAGATAAAACTTTTGTGTATTTGGGGATACAATACAAAAATGTATAATTATGACTTAAGAATAATCCCTCCATATCCCAACCAAATGGGAATACATACTATTTCTTTCATTCATCTATAGATGGACATTTGTGTTGCTTCCATATTTGGGCTGTTGTAAATAATGCTGCAATAAACATAGGGGTGCATATATCTTTTTGAATTACTGTTTTCTTTTTCTTCAGATAAATATTCAGTAGTGGAACTACTGAATTATATGGTAATTCTATTTGTAATTTTTGGAGGGAAGTTCCGTTTTCCACCATGGCTGCACCAGTTTGCATTCCCACCAGCAGTGCTCAAGGGTTCCTTTTTCTCCACATCGTCACTCAAACCTGTTATATCTTGTCTTTTTGATACTAGCCATTTTGACTGGTATGAGGTGATAGTTCATTGTGGTTTTGATTTGCATTTCCCTTGTGATTAGTGATGTTGAGTATTTTTTCATGTGTCTGTTGGCCATCTGGATGTCTTGGTAAAAATGTCTATTCAGGTACTCTGCCCATTTTGTAACTGGATTGTTTTTTTTGTGTCGAGTTGTAGAAGCTCTTTGTGTATTTTGGATATTAATTCCTTATCAGATATATCATTTGCAGATATCTTCTCCCATTCAGTAAGTTGCCTTTTCATTTTGTTGATGGCTTCCTTCACTGTGCGAAAGTTTTTTTTATTTTGGTGTAGTCCCAGTAGACCTTTTTTGCTTTTATTTCCCTTGCCTGAGGAGACATATCTAGAAAAATGTTTCCAAGGACAATGTTAAAGACATTACTGTCTATGTTTTCTTTTATGAGTTTTATTATTTCAGATCTCACATTTAAGTCTTTAATGTATTTTGAGTTTATTTTTGTGTATGGTGTAAGAAAGTGGTCCAGTTTCATTCTTTAGCATGTAGCTGTCCAATCTTCCCAACACTATTGATGGAAGAGAATGTCTTTTTCCCATTGTATATTTTTGCCTCCTTTGTCATAGATTAGTTGAACATATAGATGTGGATTTACTTCTGGGTTTTGTATTCTGCTCTGTTGATCTGTGTCTGTTTTTGGGCCAGTACCATATTGTTTTATTATAGCCTTATAGTATACCTTGAAATTTGGGATTATGATACCTCTAGCTTTGTTTTCCTTCCTCAAGATTGTTTTGGCTATTTTTTTTTTGTGGTTCTGTACAAATTTTGAGGTTATTCTATTCCTGTGAAAAAATGCTATTAGTATTTTAATAGGGATTGCTTTGAATCTCTAGATTGCTTTGGATAGTACAGACATTTTAATAATATTTTTCCAATCCCTGAGCATGATTTATCTTTCCATTTGTTTGCATAAACTTCACTTTCTTTCACCAGTGTTTTATAGTTTTTAGAGCACAAGTCTTTCACCTCCTTGGTTAAGTTTATTCCTGGGTATTTTATTCTTTTTGGTGAAATTGTAAAGGGAATTGTTTTATTAATTCCTCTTTCTGCTACTTCATTATTAGTGTATAGAAATGCAACAGATTTATGTATATTAATTTTGTATACTAAAACTTTACTGAATTTATTCTAGTTTTTTACTGGGGTCTTTAGGGTTTTCTTTTTTTTTTTTCTTTTTTTTTTTTAATTTTTTTTTCCAACGTTTATTTATTTTTGGGACAGAGAGAGACAGAGCATGAACGGGGGAGGGGCAGAGAGAGAGGGAGACACAGAATCGGAAACAGGCTCCAGGCTCTGAGCCATCAGCCCAGAGCCCGACGCGGGGCTCGAGCTCCTGGACCGCGAGATGGAGATCGTGACCTGGCTGAAGTCGGAGGCTTAACCGACTGCGCCACCCAGGCGCCCCAAGGGGTCTTTAGGGATTTCTATGTCATCTGCTAACAGTGGCAATTTTACTTCCTCCTCACCAATTTGGATGGCTTTTATTTCTTTTTCTTGTCTAATTGCTGTGACTAGGAATTCGAGTACTATGTTAAATAGCAGTGGTGAGAGCGGACATCCTTGTTTTGTTCCTGATTTTAGAGGAAAAGCCCTCGGTTTTTTCATCATCGTGTGTGATGCTAGCTGTGGATTTTCATATATGGCCTCTAGTAAGTTGAGGTATGTACCTGGTAAACCCACTTGTTTATCATGAATGGATGTTGGATTTTGACAAATGCATTCTCTGCATCTGTTGAGATGATCACATGATTTTTATCCTTCCTTCAGTTAATGTGGTATTCACATTGATTGATTTGCAGATGAACTATCCATGCATCCCCTGGAATAAATCCCACTTGATTATGGTGATTCTTTTAATGTATTGTTGAATACGGTGTACTAATATTTTGTGGAGAAGTTTTATATCTATGTTCATCAGAGATATTGGCCTATAGTTTTCTCTTTTTTGTATTGTCTTTGGTTTTGGCATCAGGGTAATGATGGCCTTGTAGAATATATTTGGAAGCTTCCTTCCTCTTCTATTTTTTGGAGTAATTTGAGGAGAATAGGTAGTGCCTCTTTTTTAAATGTTTGGTAGAATTCACCTGTGAATCCATCTGGTCCCAGAATTCTGTTTGTTGGGAGGTTTTTGATTACTGATTCAATTTCATTGCTAGAAATTGATCAGTTCAGATTTTCTACTTCTTGCTGATTAAATTTTAGAAGATTGTGTGTTTCTAGGAATATATCCATTCCTTCTAGATTGTCCAATTTGTTGGCATACACTTTTTCATAGTAGTTTCTTATAATCCTTTGAATTTTTGTGCTACCAGTTGTTAGTTCTCCTCTTTCATTTCTGATTTTATTTATTTTTGTCCTTCCTTTTTCTTGACAAATCTGATTAAAGTTTTGTTTATCTCTTCAGAGAATCAGCTCTTGGTTTCATTGATCTTTTTTATTTTTACTTTTTTAGTCTCTATTTCATTTATTTCCACTCTGATCTTTATTACTGTCTTCCTTCTACTAACTTTGGTCTTTGTTCTTTTTCTAGTTCCTTTCAGTGTAAGGTTACATTGTTTGAGATTTTTCTTGTTTCTTGAGGTAAGCTTATATTGCTATGATTTCTCTCCTAGAACTACTTTTGCTGTATACCGAAGATTTTGGACTGTTGTGTTTTCATTTGTCTCCATGTATTTTTTAAATTTTCTCTTTGATTTCTTCATTGACCCATTGGTTGTCTAGTAACATGTTGTTTAGCCTCCACATGTTTTTGTTTTTTCCAGTTTTTTCTTGTAATTGATTTCTAGTTTCATATTGTTGTGGTTGCAAAAAATGTGTGATGTGATTTCAGTCCTCTTAAATTTATTGAGACTTGTTTTGTGGCCTAACATGTGATCTGTCCTGGAGAATGTTTTATGTGCACTTTTCATTGCATTAGTAAGGTTATGGACTGCTGAGTTTCTACTCAGTGATGGCCGCATCTCCTAAAGAAGCAGCAATAGTACCTCTCACAGGTCAGCATTAAGTGTGAGCTTGTGGGCTTCAGCCCAAGAGTGGAAGCAGCTTTCTGGTCTCTAGATAGGACACACTGTGATCAGTTGTTTGCAGATCTGGCCAGAATTCTTTCTCTCCCTGTTTCCATACCCTATTGCCATGTGATTTTGAAACTCCTCCCATAAAAAGTGGAATCTGTTTCTCTACTCTTTGAATCTGGGCTGGCCTTGTTTCTTACTTTGAACAATAGAATGCAGAGAAAATGGCATTATGATAGTCCCCAGCCTAGGCCTCATGGGAACTCACAGGCTTCTGCTTACTCTCTGGAGCCTCCTGACTGCTAATGGAATAAGCCCATGCTAGCCTGCCAGCGAATGAGAAACTATGTGTGTCAGAGTCTAGCCAGCCTTCTTGTCCCAGCTGAGGTCTCAAATATCTAAGGGAGCCCAGCCAAGGTCAGCAAAGCCAATGCACACTCAACCATGGATGTATGAGGGACCTTAACTGAGAACAGAAAACTGACTAGCTGAGCCCAGCCTAAATTGTCAACCACAGAATTTTTTCTTAAATAACTCTGGTTTTATATCTGTAAGTTTGCAGTGGTTTGTTACATAGCAATAGCTATGTAATAGATACACGCCTTTTTCCTTATTTTTTTAAAGCATTTTTATACCTTTGTAGCGAGTCAGTAGCATTAAGTTGTTTCTGCTGTAGATGTATAGAGTGATTTGTGTTTGCTTGACTGGATTCTATTACAAATGCTTTAGTGTCCATTGAATTCACAAATGTTACAGTGTCCATAGAATGGAATTCTGTGCAGCCATCAAATTAATGAGGTAAATTCCCATAGCATGTTTCTCAGTGAAAACAATGAAATTATAAAAACTACATATAGTATGATGCCAATTTGGAGGCACACACACAGTGATAATTATCATTTTATAATCCCGATATCTTTGCATTTTGTGATTTTTTTCTTTTATTTTTTACATTTTCTGCATTTGCTGAATTCTCTGTGAAAGCATGCTTTTTTTTATAATTAGAAAAAATTTCATGGGGTGCCTGGGTGGCTCAGTCGGTTAAGCATCTGACTTCATCTCAGGTCATGATCTCACGGCTTGTAGGTTTGAGCTCCACGTCAGGCTCTGTGCTGGCATTGCGGAGCCAGGAGCCTGCTTCACATTCTGTGTCTCCCATTCTCTCTGTCCCTCCCCAACTCGCGCTTGTGCACGTGCTCTCTCTCTCTCTCTCAAAAAATAAGTAAAAATAAATAAACATTTAAAAAAGTTTATAATTAGAAAAAATTTCAAATTGTTAATTTTTCAGGACATCTAGATTGATATTCAACCTGGTGGAGTCATGATACCTTCTGTAACTCCCTCTTTAGCAATATATTCAAAGTGACTTTTTTTTTTTCCTCAAAAAAATGGTTGACAAGAAATCAGGTTCTTACCTCTCCTAAAAGCATTCCAAGCCAGGTTGCAGTCACTCTTGTTGCCCTGTAGTCCACAATCATGCAGTAGCATGTGAAGTCGTATATAAACCATTTTTTTTGTTTCTGTCCTCTCCCTAAATACTCTAAGTCACCTTACCACTCAGCGGCTGCCGGAACATCCTCTTGACATGTATCCCCTGCATGTGTCCAGCTCTAGATAATTCAGCAGATACATGAATCTTTGGTTACTGATAATCTTAATTGAAAGGATATCATGCTTTTATGCTGACTTCAATACCTATAAATACTGCATTCCTGTGACATAAAAGTGTAATTAATGGAGACTTGGCTTAGAAGAATTCAGCCAAAAAGGTGATAGTTGGAGGGATGCAGCTTCTGTGCCGTTTTTTTTTTTTTTTTACCATTTTTAGTCATTTATATCATAATGTTTATTGGACCCTATTTATTTCTGCAATCCAAAGATTAATTAGCATTCATTGACTCCAGTAGGAATATTTTCTACATAATTGTGATTCATCTGTTTTAGCTTAGATTCATTTATTAGAGAATTATATTTGATTGCACTTTAATGAACCAATACATAAAAAATGAGTGCATTGAAATTCCTTCTATCTAGTTATAGTGATATGTACTTTAGACATTCAGGCATGCAGATGTTACATAACGCAGGCCAGAGCCCCATCTTACTTCAGTGTACAAGTGGCTATATTTAAGGTGAACACTGGGCCAGCATGGCTAAAGCAGAGCAGAACATCGAGCTGATTGTCGATAAGTTAACCTCTGAATTCAGTTGACATACAGAACCCTGGCTCTAAACATTTTTTGTTAGAAGTATCCCCATCAGTAGACTGCTGGCTTGTAGTAATTGGCTTATATCATCAAAATTAGAGACATATAGGGATCAGCTGGATTAGGATTTGAACCCAAGCAATCTGGCAATAGGAGCCTGCACTCTTGATGGTAGATTTTGGAGTCAGGCTGCCTGGGTTTCCTTTTGGCCTCTGCCATTTACCAGTCTTCACATCTGTAAAATGGGGATATTAATAGTACCTACCTTACTGTCTTTCCATGAGGCAGTGTATGTGAAGAACGGTTCTGGCAGGGCGCCTGGGTGGCACAGTTAAGCATCTGACTCTTGGTTTTGGCTCAGGTCATGATCTCACGGTTCATGGCATTGAGTCCTGCATTGGGCTCTGCTCTGACAGTGTGGAGCCTGCCTCTCCTTTCCTCCCCCCTCTTAATAAGTAAATAAACTTAAAAAAAGAAACAGTTCTGACATAATGGGGGCTCAATAAATGTTAGTCTTCATTTAAGAATGCCATGCTGTGGGGCACCTGGGTGGCTCAGTCAGTTAAGCGTCTGACTTCAGCTCAGCTCATGATCTCGCGGTTCATGAGTTTGGGTCCCATACTGGGCTCTGTGCTGACCGCTCAGAGCCTGAAGCCTGCTTCAGATTCTGTCTGTCTGTCTGTCTGTCTCTCTCTCTCTCTCTCTGCCCCACCACCGCTCACACTCTGTCTCTGTCTCTCTCTCAAAAATAAATAAACATTAAAAAGAAATTAAAAGAACGCCATGCTGCCTCCGAGGTATGAAAGTTTAGATCCAAAAGAGACCTCAAAGATGATTAAGTTCACTGTTTTTCAACTGCGCTTCACAACCTGTTAGTGGATTTTGAAATCAGTTTAAGGGCTCACTTCTGTCATTTAATAAAGCAAGTGAGAATATGATAAGATAGAAATTATCAAAATGCATCGCATGTAGTAAGGTTAAGTATTGTTTCATGAAACATTTGTTTTAAAATAATAGCAGACGTGATTGATGTCCTGCCCACATCCCCTCAGGTCTCTTTTGTTGGTTCTGCCCATCCCTCCATGTCTTTGTGCTTCTCTTCTAAACAATCTTCCCTATAGTTCTTGGGAAACTACCCTTCAGCTACTGGAGGCACATTAGCCTAATGTATTGTTATTATTTATCTGTTGCTACCTAACAAAGTGTTCAAAAACCAGGTGACATGAAATGACAAGCATTTATTACCTTACATCATTTCCGAGGGTCAGGAAACCAGGAGCGACTTAGCTGGATGCTTCTGGCTTGGGGCGTGTCCCAGGAGCACAGTGGAGCCCTTTAGCTGGGGCTGCAGTCAGCCTGCTCGATGCTTGAGTGGGGCTGGAGGCTCTGCCTTCAAACTCAAGCCTCAGTTCTTGGCTGCCTGTTGCCTGGAGGCCTTAGTTCCTTGTTATGAGAGTCTGTATCATGCGTCTTTTCATAGAACTGCTCATAAAAGGAGACCTTGCTTCCTCCAGAAGCAGTGATCCAAGAAAGAGAGAATCCAGGATGGAAGCCACAGTCTTTTATATCTTAATCTCAGAAGTGACATGCCATCGCTTTTGCTGTATTTTATTGGCTACACAGACTGGCCATGGAACAGGATTAGGAGGGAACTACACGAAGGTGTGAATACCATAAGACAGGGATCATTGGGGGCCACCTTTAGGGTCTGGCTACAACAGGTACCATGGGCTGAAATACCTGGAAATTACATCTTTCTGGTGGCCTGTAACCAGTGACTGACTAGGAATGAAATGTGAAAGCCCAGCTCCCTTGCCTCAAGGTGAGTCAAACTCTGTGCTATATTTTATGCTCCAGAGCTCCCCATGGGGTCAGGCTGAGGCTGAGACTTCAGCTGAAATCTTACCGTGGGTTGATTTCTATTCCTTTCCTGCTCTGCCTCTTCTACCCCCACACCAGTTACCAATTTCTCATGGGAGCACATCCTCAATAAATTACTTGCACTCGAATCCTTATGTCAAGGTCTGCTTCTGGGAAATCCCACCTAGGGTGAGGTGGTATGTGTGCATGCGCACACACGTGCACATGCTGGGTCAATATAAAACATGTCTTACTATAAGTCATGGTCAAAAACGTTGAATTGAGAAACAGCCCCGACTCTGATCTATATCAGTCCTTTTATTTTACAATTGAGTGAACTGCTGCCCAGACAGGTGAAGTGATTAACTCAAGATTACCCGACCCCGAGTGGTTAGATGAGCCCTTGATTTTATTTTGACTTCCTATGCTTAGCCTCTGGTTGTAAAATCATTTCTGTTGGATTGAATTCCAACTCTGACACTTGAGAGTTATGGGACTTAAGTCAATTCAGTCCTTCTGGGCCTTAGTCCCCTGATCTGTAACATGAGGATAATCATTGCTATGAGTAGAAAGAAGAGATCGGATAGAAATGAAATCGAATTCAGCTTCATTATTCATTGGCTTCCCCCACCCCCGATTTTTTTATTGTAATAAAATACACATAACATAAAATTTACCACCATAACCATTTTTAAGTGTATTTATAGTTCACTGCATCTGGAGCCGCCATCACCACCATCCATCTCCAGAACTCTTTCATCTTGTAAGACTAACTCTATTCCCATTAAACTGTAACTCCCCATTCCCCTCTCTCTGGAGCCCCTGGCAACCACCATTCTACTTCCTGTACCATCCATTGGCTTTTTGACCTTAAGCAAATAGTGCATTTTCATTCTCTTCACCTTGGGTAAAAAGAGACTAATACTTTCTAGCATATAGTTTATCAAAATAGCTGATATATACAATCAATGGTGGCTGGGATTAAATGTGTGAGGGTTTTTAGTTTTTTGTATCTCACAAACTGGTAATATGTCTAAAAATAAGGTAGAATTTGATAATATTCAGCCTCGAAGGGCCATTCTTCTTTGAATAAGGAAGTGGAATGATTTTATAGTATGTATTAACATGAGCTTATCTCGTCATTTAGAACTACTACCACTCTGTCCTGATGGGTCAAATATTTCAAATTTTTAAGAAATAGTTAAAAGGAAATGTATCACGTGACACAAATTATATCAGAAACCAGAAGAAAAGACACTTAGAAATGTAATAACTTGAGGCCTGTATTTAGAAAGAACCAATTTGCACTTGGGTTAGCCTGAGTGCAAACTAGAAGAAGAATGAACTTGCCTACACAGAGGGGAAAAAAAAATAAAGCCTGATTCTGGCTGAGGGACTATAAAACTAGTTCTTGTTTTGTGTGTGTGTGTGTGTGTGTGTGTGTGTGTGTGTGTGTTTTAGTAAACAATTGAGGTACTGAAAACTATGCAAAGAAACAAGCACCCATATACATGTCTGGTGGAAAATAGTACATATCTCTTATGAAAGGCAATTTGGCGATATTCATCAAGATTACACAGGCAGTTTGGGACCCAGGAATTATACTTCTGGACATGTACATATGTGCATGTACATGTCACTTACCCTGTCAAGTGTTTGCTTCATAGCTGAATAGATTATATAGGTAATATACGGTCTCTAGGCAGGTGGGGAGACCGGGAAACCTTTTACAGGCATCAAAATGAACATTCATCTACTACATATATAAGAAGATGTATATGCAAGGTTGTTCATTGTTGCTTTTTTTTAATTTTGGTACTACTTAAAAGCTTGGAAGCCATCCAATGTCCATCAAGTTAGGATTGGTTTAAGAAATTATGATACATCCACACAATAAAAATGCTATGCATATATGAAAAGATTGAGGCTGATTTTATGTGCTGATATGTTACAAATTGTAAAATATATTAAGTACAATTGGCAAGATGCAGTATAGTGCGTATGCTAACTTTTGTGTAAAATAAGGAGGAAATATGAATATTTATGTTCAAACACTGGTAGGATAAACAAGCAATGAAACAAAATACCCACTTTGTCGAAGCTGGAGGTAAAACAGTAAAATGCACATGTTCGGTTCTCCCCTCTGTATAAGGAAATGTCCTAATAATTGAAAAGAATGTTTCACAACATTTGGACTTGTCTCTCAGAGTGTCAGACATCAGTCTCCCAAACCCAGAGGCACATGTGAAGCTGAGCAGCCCCCTTGAAGCCAATTATGTGTCTTCAAGATAGATGATGTGCTAAGGATTGAAAAACATTACTTTTATTCCATTCTCTTCACAAGTCCTTGGGCACATGAACGTATTTGGAATTTACTGGCTTTTCTCGTCCTTTGGGGATTCAGCCAAAACTGAGGCAGAAAGACTTTCATTCTTATATCCTCTTATACAATTTTACTCTTCACTGGTAGAATACAGAATTGAATGTATCAGTTGCAACTCATAAAATTGTCCCGCACTCTCGCCACTTAGGTGAGAGGTTACCTCATTTAGTAAACCACAGTTAAGCAATTATTCTCATCCCTAAATTCCCTGCCACACCTAGCACAGGGCCTCATTTAACAGATGCTCACTAAATGTTTGCTGAATTGAGCCACCTGCTTTATTTTACATTGATGCCAGATGCAGATAAAATGTTAAAATGATTTACATTTCAATTGTGACATTAAAATCTAGGACTACTATCGTTGAATAATGCTTATTCAAATGCTTATTTCAAAAGACCCCTTAGTTTATCATTTTGGAAAATATGCTCTTATGCTTTGATTCTCAATCTCTAGATAAAAGAGGCAACTGCAATTGCCTTTTCAATTTCAAACCTTAGAAACAGAGCTCTTCCAGAGCACACCTTCTCATTAACTTAATTTGCTTCAAATGTGGTGCATTCCATGCACAAAATCAAATAATTGGTGATAATTATACTACCGAAAGCATAAAATCTAGGTTCCTGACTGGGAGAAAGGGTACATACTAGA
Source organism: Lynx rufus (assembly GCF_022079265.1). NCBI lineage: Eukaryota > Metazoa > Chordata > Mammalia > Carnivora > Felidae > Lynx > Lynx rufus. Next base: position 33,761,973 of record NW_025814828.1, on the reverse strand, counting down.
AGAAAATATTTGCAAATTATATATCTGATTAAAGTCTTATATCTAGAATATATAAAGAACTCTTACAACTCAATAACAAGACACATGATTAAAAATGAGGAAAGTACTTGAATAGATACTTCATCAAAAAAGACATATAACTGGATAATAAGCACATGAAAAGATGCTCAATATCATTAGTCATTAGGGAAATGCACATAAGAAGCAAAATGAGACACTACCCTTCATCCACAAGAATGGCTACAATCAGCAACAGACATGAAAAAGTGTTGGGGAAGATATGGAGAAATGAGAACTTAATACAGATGGGTATATTAAATGGTACAGCAACTTTGGAAAAAGTTTGGCAGTATCTTAAAAGGGGAAACACACATTTTCCATATGATCCAGCAATCCTCCTGGGTATCTACCCAAGAAAAATGAAACCGATGTTCACACAAAGACATATGTGAATGTTAGTAGCAACATTATTTATAATAGTTAAAAACCGGAAACAGTCCAAATGCCCTTCTGCACAACAAATGAACAAATTGTGGCATATCTGTACAATGGAATTTTATTCAGCAATAAAAAAGAACAAAGGACTGATACATGCTACAACATTGATGAACCTCAGAAACTCTTTGTGCAGGGAAAGTAGCCAAACATAAAGACTACATATTGTACAAGAATTGGCAAATTCATAGAGACAGAAATTGTGTAGTGGTTGCCTGGGGCTGGGAGTAGGGAGGATGGAGAATGACTAAAAGTGGGATTAACTAAAAGGAGGGGTCTTCTTGGGGTGGTGGGAATATCTTAAAATTGGAATTTGGTGGTGGTTACAAACTATAAATTTACTAAAAAGCACTTAATTGTATACTTAAAACAAGTGAATTTTATGATATAAAGTCATATCTCAATAAAGCCATTAAAATGTTTTTAAACTTCAGGTGACAGGTATTCTTTCTGATTTTTTATCCTGCATTTTTTTCTTAAGTATCAAACTTAGATTTGAGGATATGTTTGTATATCTTAGTTTGAAATTAAGGAATATGTGTTCCTTGATGAATGTTCAGAAAATATATGCAGGAAACATCCTTCTGTAATTCTATTCCCTAACCTAAACATTGTCAATATTTTGGTGGACACCTTTTGTAGAGGGTATCCATCATAGTTCTCATATTCATAGCTGACCATTAGCTTTTGGATAGTCTTTGAATAGTTGGGGAATGTGATGGTTTAAGCCCTATCTGAAAATTTGTGATCCCTCCCATCAAAAGGGAAAGACTAATCCCCTTTTCTTTGAACATAGGTGAGGATTTGTGATTACCTCATTGACTAGAATGTGGCAGAAATGGGGACATCTGGGTGGCTCAGTTAGTTGAGCATCTTAACTCTTGATTTTGGCTCAGGTCATGATCTCAGGGTCATGGGATGGAGCCCCACATTGGGCTCCACACTTAGCGTGGAGTCTGCTTAAGATTCTTTCTCTCCCTCTGCCCCTCTTCTCTGCTTGCATGTATACACACTCTCTCTGTAAAATAAAAAAAAAATAATGAAATGATGCTTCTGACCTTGGATTATTAAAAGCCATGCCACTTCTACATAGCTCTCTCTTTTGCGATGCTCACCTTTGAAACCTAATCATTATGTTGTTAAGAAGCCCAGGCCCCATGGTGTCAAATTCTGGCTTCCCAAATACCACCAGAACAACACATTGATGAGACAAAGCTGAGCATGCTGCTTAAAACACTACCTAATGGAATCTGAGAGTCTCAGACAGGGAAGACAGTATATTTAGTGATATATTATGAGAGTTGGTCTAAAGTGGGTCTTTCAGTATAGGGGCTTGACTAGGATTGGGTAAGAATCATAGGATTGGTGGTCACAACAAGGTGAACATTTTGAGGCTGAAGGCGTGTATAAACTCTTCTATTGAAGAGTGATAGGTCTTTCAGAAAGTTCCTATAAAGAACAATAATTTTATTTGCAAATTTATCTTTTTGGACAACAGCCTACTAGAATATTAAAGTCATGTTAACAAATATAATGGAATAGTGAAGTCAGTTTAGTTTAGAAAGTAAGCTGTGTAGGAGTAAGTAGTTTGGTTCTTAGTGGAGAGGACCTTATGTTAGGTATGTGGTCAATGGCCTCAGGTAAATTCACAGCCTGAAAGCCAGCCTGGCTTTCATGTCGCTGGCTTTACATGTCACCGGACATGTAAATGAATGAGCTGCTGGCGATTCTAGCCCCCAGTTACACTGAGCCAAACAGACTAACTGCCCCCTGTAAACCTTGCCCAAATTGCAGATTTGTGAGCAAAATAAATGGTGTTGCTTTGAGCCACTAAATTTTTGGATGGTATATTACACACCAGTAAATAAACAGAAAAAGGAAATCCCCATACCTGAGTCCAGGTCCCCCAACATAGGGGTAAAACCTCAAATTCACAGCCCCACTTGCATCTAGTATACAGGAGTGTGACCTAGACCCTGTCAATCTGATGTGAACATCAGTTTATAAGTGAGCAGTCTGTGATGCGTCCATTTCATCTGGAGCGGTGTCTAACCAATGGTAGTGGCAATGATGGTAGTTTCTTGGTGGCTGGCAACTTGAGTGCCTGCCTTAGATCTGGCATCAGGATAGCAGCCATGAGGACTTCCTCTAGTGATTGGTGGCAGTAGTTTTTCAAGTCTGTCTTGCGGTATGGTTTTGAGTTCTGTTCTGGGAAGTTTAGCTTCTAGCCCTCCGAGCAATTTCGCGAAGCGTTAATGAGTGACTTTTCTGCTTAATAGTCAACTTGATCAAGAAAGTCATATAGGAAGTGGCTGCAGGTAACAGATCCTCAGGAGAAAAAAGGAAATGTCTGGTTAATTATCTCTTTTAATTGTTATTGATATCTCTGAAAACCACTGGCACTGGGTTAGTCCAAGACATGCATTGATCAAGAACAACAACAACAAAAGCCAATTAAATTATTATCTTTGCTCACTAGGAATAACATGCTCATTTGGGGTAAGGTTCTAAGGGCGATAGGGGCAGTTGGACTAGAATGATATGAAAGGCCTAAGGAATTCAAACTTTATAGTGTCAGTCTCTTCTAGCTGAGCTTGACAATATAAAGAAAGAAAAGAGCAAGGCAAAAGCAGAAATTTGTGGCATTTCGATGATTTTATTCAAAGAATCTCTTATTGCATGCTGCCTCTAGGCTGAGACAGCTCAAACAAAACTCAAATTTTTATTCTTAGGCTGCTGTATAAAAAACATTGGTTTACTAGATATTTTACATAAAAGTTATATTTGTGTTTGGAGAGAGTAGGATCCCCAGAATTGGAATGGAGACATGTAGAATGCAGATAACTAAGTACTCCAAACTCCACAGAGCCTTCCTTCCTCTCCTGGTTGATGAAGCTGTTCATTCCTTGAAGACTCTGTAACAACCTTGCTGAGAGCATTGCCTTTAATTTTTTAAAAATGTTTGTTTGTTTATTTAAAATTTTAATGTTTATTTAATTTGGGGGGGGCAAAGCACGAGCGGGGGAGGGGCAGAGAGAAAGGGAGACACAGAATCTGAAGCAGACTCCAGGCTCTGAGCTGTCAGCACAGAGCCCAACGCGGGGCTCGAACCCTCAGACGGTGAAATCATGACCTGAGCCGAAGTTGGACACTTAACTGACTGAGCCACCCAGGCGCCCCGAGAAAATTGCCTTTAAAAGGATAGAAAATTTCTTTTGACTTCTTAGATAACTGCTTCTGAGTATTGTCACACCAAAGCTAGCTCCAGTTGGCAGATTGTGAATTTACTAATGTATGTTGTGTTATCACAATAGATTCAGTGAATGCCATAGGAAGGAAGGCAGAACAAAACACTAGATCAGTCTAAATTCATTATTTAGGAAGCTCTTACAAGGAGATTCTGATTTCACTGTGCTAGCTTAAGATGCCAGAAGTGATTCCAATGGTTTGTTCAGTTGAACTCAGTAAGGCAGCCACGGTAAATGAAGTCAAGATGCTAAAAGTTTCTTGGTGCAATACAAGTGAAGGAATCCAAAGATAAAAAACTAGGAATTTTGTAGTGGATTTGTTATGCATTGCCTATTCTTTCACTCAGTTCACAGTTTGAAACTTTATACCTAGTGCTTGTGCCATAACCTTCTCTAGTAGTGGGTGAGATATATAGGCAGTGAACCAAGTGCTCAGTTTAACACATACTTGGAACTGAAAACGGTTAGCAGTAACCCAGTGCTCATTTCCTGACCTTTTCTAGACACAAAGTAACTAATGTGCTCTTTCCAAAGACAGAATGCAGGGCACTTAATGATTTGATGAAGTGTGCTTCATCAGTGAAGAGAAACAACTAACGCCCACTGGCCTTGGAAAGTAGTGGGGAAAGTATTTGACACTGCTTTGCCCTGGCTGGCCACATGAAGTACCAGTCTGTTGTTATGTATTAAGCCACAGCCTGCAAGATGCACGAAACTGTCAGGTCCTAATTGGTGGGATCAGAGGGAACTTACAGTTTAGGTCAGTGATTCTCAATTGCGGGTGATTTTGCCCACCAGAGGATATTTGACAATGTCTTGTAGACACTTTTGGTTGTTGCAAATGGGAGGCATCTAGAGAGTAGAGATCAAGGATTTTGCTAAACCTCCCACAGTGCAAAGAATGGCCCCCTCTTTCCCAACAAACAAGTATCCAGCCCCAAATATACATAGTCCCAAGGTGGAGAAACCCCGGGTTAGGTGCGTATAAAATATGTACAGGAAATAGAAGCTGACCAGCCTTGCTGTGTTACATATAGAGCAAAGGTTGGCAAATATTTTCTTTAAAGGACCAGATAGTAAATATTTTAGGCTTTGTGGGTCATGTGGTGCCTGTTTCAACCATAGACAACACTCATTAATCAACGAGTCTGTGCACCAATAAAACTTTATTTCTACAAATAGGTCATGAGCTGGATTTGGCTTATAGGTAGTAGTTTGCCAAACCCAATAGAGAGATTAGCTTGACTCTCATATAGTAATTTTGTCATTTATTGTATGATGCTAATAAACAACTGTTTTATACTGTTTAGTAATCTTTTTATTTTGCAATGAACCCTTTTAGTCCCAATAGGCTTAAAAAATGAAATTCATGATTATTAATGACAATGAACTACTGAATTTCCGTTTGTCAAGAAAGTTGATCATGGGTATATAATTTGCACAAAATTTTTGAAGACATTTACCATTCACCTTGGGAGCCAAAATAATATAATGGACTGTATAAAATCCAGGGATATGAATCTGTGGGATACATAAATATCTATTTTGAGACTTAATACTTTATTTAAGAAGCCTGGGCCTGAGGACTTCTGTTTAACATGTGCATCTTCAGAAGATGTATTTATATATCCCTCTGTAAGACATCACTTTTCATTTAGATCAAATATTCATTTCACTAAATTAATGTCATTCATTTCATTCTAAGTTTTCATTTACACATATTAAAAATGAAATGATACATGTTATTGTGTTAGCTCCATTAGTAGAAGAAATGCTAAAAGAATTAAGTGAGGCCAGTTTTATATCAGTGATATTGGAAGCTTAAAATGGAAAATCTGCTCATATCAATGATGGTTCAATTTTATTTCACTCAATTCAGAGAATCAAAGTTTTTAGAAGTTCATTTTGTCAAAGGGAAAAAATGGGATTATTACTAATTAAATTGAAAATTTAGTTAAAAAGTTCAACACTGAATACAGAGTTGTTTTGTGGTACAATATGAAAATACTGTTTTGTTCAGTTTGGTGTCATAGTAAAAACAAGGATTTTACTAAGTAAAGATGCCTAAGGAGCTGAAGTATATTTGGAACTGGTTGACAGGGTCAAATGATTCCAAGCTGAGTCAGCAAGCTATGCCATTATAACAATCAAAATTAAAAAGGCCATTGTCAACATTTACAAATACTTAATAAAACACACATTAACTAAATTTTAAAAACTTTGGTGATAAAGTTATTGAACATAAAATAAATATTTTAGCATGGCAGTACATGGTTTCTTTCAAGCTGTGGAAAAATGCATATAGGAAAGACTGGGGAAATTTTTTAAATTAAAATAAGCTTTAGGGGCACCTGGGTGGCTCAGTCAGTTAAGCATCTGACTTCAGCTCAGGTCATGATCTCAAGGTTCTTGAGTTCAAGCCCCGCATCAGGCTCTGTGCTGACAGCTCAGAGCCTGGAGCCTGCTTCTGATTCTGTGTCTCCCTTTCTCTCTCTCTGCCCTTCCCCCACTCACACTCTGTCTCTCTCTCTCTCTCAAAAATAAGCATTAAAAAATTAAAAAAAATAAAATAAGCTTTAGTTATACTACAATTATCAAATTTATATTTTGGGCTCCTTCGCTAGCAGGCCAGAATGGGCAATGCCAAAGTAATATTTCTGTGAAAGTGAAATGTTTATTCTGGTAACATTGACATGAACTGAAAAGTCAGTTTCTCCATATTTCCATCTTCTGATGATTACTGTGTATATCTTGCTAGTACAGTTGCTTTCGTCTGATTTGTGCAAAAAGTCACCATAATCTTTTAACTTTTATATGTATGAAAATATGTACCACAAAATGACACTCTTCAGTATTTGTTCTAGGCTTTTTGCTGACCTTCACAGAAAGCACTTAGACTTTTAAGAAATACAATGAGATACAGAACAGGTCACTAATGAGGAGATAAATGGATGGTCCCTCTGTGCCGATCAGAGCTGTTGTTGAGATGAATTTAATAATGGAATCACTGAAAAGGTCATTAAGTTCCAAATACAGCTAATTAAGAAGCAGCTGAGAAGGGGGAAAAGGGCCTTCTCTGCCCTCCACTGCTCTGCCCTGTGTTCTTTCTGGTAGATATTTATTGTTTTCAGCTGCCCGGTATCAGCTGCTATTTTCCAAGAGTTGTCCAGTTTTATTTTGGGGAATATTTGTCTCTCATTAGGGTGGTCACACCAAGAGGTGTGACATAATGCCAGATACTTGCCTCCCCCTTTGGAAGTCAAAGGCATTCAGTTGTCCCTTGCCTTGGCCACTTTAAGAGCCAGCATGGAGAATTTGACCTGAACTTGGCTAATATGATGTCTCTCCTAAGACTTTGAATCTTGAGCAATTGATGCCCAGAAACAGAGGTCCTGCATTGATTAGTCATTTCTTGCATTGAGCTGGTGATTTTTGATTCTGTGCCCTAGGCCTAGAGAGTGACCTTGATTTCTGCAGGCTCCCCAGCATGCCTTTCTAATCTTTTGCCTTCAATTTAATCAGAGTTTGTTTCAGTTACTTGTAAACAGGGAATCCTAAATGACACATTCTCCTTTAGCAGGGCTTTTCCTACATCTACCTCCAAGTAAATTACAACCTACCCACCCTTCTTGAATCTGAGGAAACCATTTCTTACCAAAGGTAACTTGCACTGTTAAGAGCTTGGTGTGTTACTCTTCCTAGGAGTCTTAGGATGGTGAAAAGATCTTTAGGAAGAAGGCAGTAGACAAGCCTTGAAGATTAAATGTTCAGATATTTGGTTCTCATAAGACTGTCAAGTAAAATGCTACCATTTTTTGAATACTTGGCTATGTGTGTCATTGTGCTAGGTAAGCACTTTACAAAAACCCCCATGGCAACACTTTGAAGAAGGCATTATTGTGCCCATTTTATAGATGTGAAATAAGAGGCTCAGAACAGTGAACTAATTTGTTCCAGGTCACCCAGCTAATATTTGGGGGATCCAGAATTTGAATCTATGCTATTTGACTTCAAAGCCATTTTCTTAACTGCTAGCATGTGCTGTCTCTCTGTATGATGGGTATTGTCTTGGGAAAGAAAGATTTTCCCTTTCAGTCATTCTGTATGTGTGCTTTACCACCTCTGTGTGGAATTGGCCCAGCATAGGCACCCAAGTATAACATGCCAATATGGAGGCTGACATTTTTTCCCTGTATGAAGCTGCATGGGTTAGTTGGACCAGGCTGGAAGTGCACTTCTACAGCTTTTCTATCAGGACTGAGCTCTTATTTTAGTACACTACTGAGGTATAATTTACATACATCAAGATTCAAGCATCTTATATATACAGTTTGGAGAACTTTAACAAATGTATGTATCATGTAACTATCACCCAGCTCAAGATGCAGAACACTTACATCTCCCAGAACCATCCTTTACTTTCCTTTGTAGTCAGTTCCTCCACCCATGGAGACAACCAGTTTTTATTTTATTTATTTTTTTTTAAATTTTTTTTTCAACGTTTTTATTTATTTTTGGGACAGAGAGAGACAGAGCATGAACGGGGGAGGGGCAGAGAGAGAGGGAGACACAGAATCGGAAACAGGCTCCAGGCTCCGAGCCATCAGCCCAGAGCCTGACGCGGGGCTCGAACTCATGGACCGCGAGATCGTGACCTGGCTGAAGTCGGACGCTCAACCGACTGCGCCACCCAGGCGCCCCAAGAGACAACCAGTTTTTAAATTACCATAAGTTTTCTTGCTCTCCAATGCCATATAAATGGACTCACATATGCAGTCTTTTGTGTAAGGCTCCTTTCACTCAACCTACTGTGGTTTTTTTTAGGTTAGTCTATGTTGTTGGATGCATATTAATGAGTTACTTTTATTGCTCATTAATTGTATGAATATGCCATGGAATTTTTTATCCATTTGCCTGTTGATGGACTGTTGTTGGAATATTTTCAGTGAATAGCTAGCCTGAATAAAGCTACTTTCAACATTCTTATAGAAGTCTTTCTATGAATTTATGCATTCATTTCTCTTGGCTAATATATACTTAGAAATGGAATTGCTGGTCACGAAGAAGCAATATAATACATTTTAATAGAAACAACAAGGCTGTAAAATTCTGCATTCCTGTCAGCAATGTTGGAGAGTTCCAGTTGCTCTACATCTTTACCCACACCCAGTGTTTTTGATATTTTTTTATTCTGGTGGGTATATAGTTTTATCTCATTGTCATTTTAATTTGTATTTCCCTAATGATTAATGATGTTGAACACTTTTGCTATGCTTATTGGCAATTCAGATATCTTTTGTGAAGTGCCTGTTCAAGTCTTTGGTTACTTTTTTATTATTGTTGACTAACTATGAAAGCGTGTGACACCACACTTGACCAACACAGACAGTCTGTATTTTGTACACATGTCAGCATAACCACCAGCCCAGTGATGTTCAATATTTACCCAAAGCTAAGTTGAGAGAGGTCATATTTGTAAGGATTGCCTTGCATAAGATGTCCCTGTCTACTTTTCCAGGCCAGAGGTTTTCAGTTGGCAGTGGTAGGCCAGCTCTGGATCACAAAAGCATTTTGTTCAGCTGGTATTTTAACCGATAGAGTTGTTAGTACATTAAAAATCAGGAGACAACTCCCTACACATCTGACCTTGTAGGCTCTTAAAAAATTGGAAAATCTGGAAACATTGGGTCTACTCTTTCCTCATGGCAATATCAGCTAAAGCTGAGAAGTGGCCGCCCTCTTAGACTGGACATGCACTTTTCACTTTAGCACAGCTCCATTGCCCCACTCCGTATTGGCTTATTCCCAATCTGCTTCGCTCACAACTGGTTTAGTATCTCTTAATGACTGTTATGAACTAAATAACTCACCACATCACCCTCTTAACTCTACAAATGCACAAATTTGTGACTCAATGGAAAAAGACTTTATGCATTTTATATATTTAATTTTATTCCAGATTTCATCTTTTCTCTGTCCTTATCTTTCTTCGTCTTGAATTCCTCATTCCTCATTAAGGGATATTGTTGTAGAAGATTTATTTAAATATTTTTTTGGAACAAAGCAATGTATTTTGCCTCTGCATGTATATTAGGAATGATTGTACTTCTAAGAAAGTTAAGCCAGCCATTAGTTATACACCCCAAGTAACTCATTTACTTCTCTATTTCAAAGAGGATGGTCAAGGGGAAAGAGGTGATAGTAAAAAAAAAAAAAAAAAAAAAAAAAAAAAAAAAAAAAAAAAAAGAGGTCCTCCCAACATTTGACAAGAGTGAGCAGTTTCTTAGCAGGCACTAGGCCTAGAGACCCTGAAGAATATAATGCCCCTGGTGTAAGCAAGAAGAGTTAGATACACACAGAGTTTATGCGCATCTGGTCTAATCATATTACAAAATATATCACTGTATCACTCTACACCCATCAGAATGGCTGAAGTTCAAAACAGTGATATCACCAAATGCTAGTGAGGATACAGAGGAAACTGGATCACTTATACATTGCTGATGGGAATGTATGGTACAGCTACTTTGGAAAAAAGTGTGACAGCTTCTTACAAAACTAAACATTGTGCTTACCATACAAACCACCAATTTCACTCTTGTGTGAGAGAAATGAAAATTCGTTTTCACACAAAAGCTGTACACGAATATTCATAGAGCTTTATTCATAATATCTCTAAGCAGAAAACAACCCAATTGTTCCTTATTGAGTACATGCTTAAACAGCTCTGGGACATCATCCATATCATGAAATACTGCTCAGCTATAAAAAGGAATGAGATACTGATATGCACAACAACTTGGATGGATTTCCAGGGAATTATGCTGAGTAAAAAAAAAAAAAGGTAGTCTCAAAAGTTTACATACTGTATGATTTCATTTATATAACATTCTTGAAATGAAAAAGTCATGGATATGGAGAATAGATTAGTGGTTGCCAGGGATTAGGAGTATTGGTAATGGTGGGAGGGAGGTGGCTGTAGCTATAAAGGGTTCTTACGAGATCCTTGTGATGGAATTTTTCTGGATCTTGTCTGTGATGGTCATCATATGAAACCACATGTGATAAAATTGCCTAGAACTAAATACACACACACACACACACACACACACACACACACACACACACACGACTGTGTATAAAACTGGTGAAACCAGAATAAAATTGGTAAATTGTATCAATGTGAATTTCCTGGTTGTGATATCGTACCCTAATTAGGTAAGATGCTACCACCATTAGGGGAAACTAGATGAAGAGTATATCCAATCTGTGTGTATTATTTCTTATAATTTCATGCAAATATACAATTACTTCAACATAAAAGGTTGAAAACATACCGTTATTTATACAAAAGTGTTAATTAAAAATTTAGCTTCAAGTCAGTGGGTTTAATACTATAGAAAAATGATTTAGGTAATTATGTATGATTCCATATAACTATGTATTAGTCATTATATACCCTATCAGGAAAGAACCTGTTTCAGTTACTATGGCTGTGTAACAAATTACCCCAAAACGTGGTGGCTTGAAATAATGACAACATTTATTTTGCTCACAAATCTGTAGTTTGAGCGAGATTCAGTGGGGATGGCTCATCTTCCTCATTTTGACATCAATTTGGGGGGCAATACTTAAAGACTGGGGGCACGAATTATTTGAAGGCTCATATATATAAAGATTGATGCTGGTTGGTTGGTATTGAGATCAGAGCTGGAGATGTCAACTAGAACATCTACACATGATGTCTTCGTGTGGGTTGGGCATTCTCATAACATGGGGATTGAGTTGATGATAAGAACCTCCAGAGAGATGGAGAGCTTAGTGGAAATTCAGTACCCTTTCTGAACTAGCTTCGGAAGCCATGCAGCATCACTTTTGCCATAGTCACAGTCCTTCCCAGATTTAAGGGGAGGGAACATAGACCACATCTCTTGATATAGGAGTTCCAACATCACAGTACACATTTTTAACGAATGGAAGGAGGGAGGGTGACTAACCAAATATATACCTTCTTTCCTCTCCTTGCAGTGCCCTTGCCCTCTACTCTGCCCTGCTGGAAAAATACCTTCATTTCTATCTATTAGAGACTCAGAAATCTGTTAACACTTCTGTCCTCTCCCCGAGTACAGTGACTAGTATGGGAGCTTTGCAATGCGTCGACTTTGCTAGGCTGAACGACATATTTCAGAAACCCCTTTCTTATACATTCCTGGTTATGGTGGGCCAAAAGAGAGATTGTTATGAGATTTTGAGGGAAGAAGAGAACAGCAGCTACTCTGTAGCTCACACACATCATCACTGATCTGTTACTGCAGTGACACAGCAGCTGGGCTTTCTGCTGCTCCACCCTCCTCTAATTCTTCCCTCAGCCGCTTCTATCCCTGGGCTAGCTGTGTGAGCTTAGTTCGGTGATGAAGGGTCCCTAGCTTCTACAGGGCAGCCATTACATTAAGGTTAGAGACACAAACTGACGGTTTTTCAGCCCCTCCTTGAGGTCTTCAGCTCGTGCTTGTGGGTTCCAGCTCATTCTTGCTTTCTGTCACTGCATATCCATCTTCCCTTCACCCACTGCCCACTCTGTGCACTTTAAGCTTCAGCATCAGAAGCAAACACAACCATCTTACAGAGACTGATTAACTAGCTTCCACAATTGTGTGAGGTTGCATCCCTGTAACAAATCCCTTTTGTGCATGTGCTCGTGTGTGTGTATGTGTGTGTGCATGTAGTATGGTTTTGTTTTTCTGTATCCTATAGGATGCAAAATTTGGTATCAGAAATCCCTAGTTCAAATATGCAAGTTCCTGGGAGTTAATTTGTAAATTGTATATTGAGGTATAACTGACAAACATATTGATTAATTTTTCATTCAACATCCAACAGATATTATGTCAAGCCTCTTCCATACCTCTATTCATCTAGTCTTTTTATTTTTAATACAGACTATTTCTTTAAAAGTATGACTAAGTGTGATTTAACTTTTGATATTTTTGAAACCCGTTAAATGTATAGATGAGAAAATAAATTTGGGGAAGAACCTAGGTCCCATTTTCCCGCAGGGGAGAAACTTACAAGAGATGTAAGTATCTCTGGCTTATCGGGAATCATTTTGTTTATTTGGGCACTGCCAGAGACAAATGGAATGTCAGGATTTCAAGCTATGGGAGAGACGTTAGGGGTGGGGGGTCTTCGGTGGGCTTCTTAGGGGGAACATTCCTGCACATCCTATTGTTTAGCTTTCATGTACACCGTGTCTTGTGTAGTGCCTCCCGAGGAGCTGCAGAGAGGAACGCTGAGTGAGAGAACAAAGAGCGTCTGCATGCACACACCCCCACCCGTTCCTGGGGTTGGGTATTCCCTATTCTTCTGCTCTGAGGATAGGGAATTGAATTGATTAGGTAATTTGTACAAAGTGGTCTCCATCAAACAATCTTGTGATAGTCTTACTGACAAGGGCTACTTAGCTGCTCTTAAACCGCATAAATCACAATTTAAAATCAGTTGCACAGAGGGAAACATTGCTGTGACTCATTTTTCCTTGAAGACAGATAAGCATCAGCTCATACATTTTTAGAGCGCTCACATTTCTGTGCGGATGTGTCTGTTTTGCAATTTAAATATTTCATCTTTGAGTGACACTGAAAGGCTGCAGTGCTCTAATGCTGCTGGATGTGTGAGACCCCTAGATTTTGGTTAATTATGTGTATTGTTCAGAGTACCTGGAAGTTATTTTCTTGATGCCTATATTTTGAAAGATTTACAGCGTATCACTTTGCAGAGACTGAGTCTTTACACATCAAAGCACTGCAACGAAGACAAATACATACCTAAGTTTTATCTAAATTAGACCAAAGAACCATATAGACACAAATGCCCCACAACTGCGACACACTTGGATGACTGTCCCAGTCACTATACTGAAATAATTCTTTATTGGTTGGTGAAGAGATGCTGCTGTGTGCTCCACAAGCCCCCTATCCACCAGTCCAGTAACCTCTGTCCATCCCCTAGAGACCCACAAACCATTCCTTGATCAGGCAAATAAAGAGCTATTGTCCACCACAGCAGGTTGCCTTCAGTACCCTACCTCAGCGCTCGGGTGGGTCTTCAGCCTGGTGCCTGAGGTATATACAGCTATTAAATATTTCCAATATCTCTCCTGCACACAGCTGAAATGGAGAGAGGGCTGGCGTGGAAGTTGGGAGATTTGAGTTGGAGTCCTTGCTTATCCTCTCTGGGCCTCAGTTTCCCCCACTTATAAAATGGGAGGTTTGGACAAGATTATATCTAATGACCTGTTGAATTCTATTCTGGAATTCGATTATTTAGAAACATCTGAACTTTTTCCATTTTCATCTTGGAGGTTTGGTATCTTGCAGAGGGAAAAGAATGGCTAAATGGAGTGGGGAGAGCTTGTTCCAAAAGGCTGGCCAGGCAGTGGGATGATCAGGAAAGAAGGCAGAGGAAACAAAACAGGTAACACTGTATGAGATCCCTGCACAACCATGCTGAGAAAACCATTTGCAATTCTGATTCTGAAACCTCTCCAAAAAATTCATGGTGGAGCTGAAACGTGCCCAGAGAAGGGGAGCTAAGATGACTGGGAAAATAGGGAGTCCCTCTGTTGAAGGCAGATTAAAAGATTTCTTATTCTTCTGCAAGGTTGCATAAGAGATAGAGTGAGAAACACGGAGGGATGAACACCAACTTATTTGTCAAACCTTATAGCAGCTCTTGAAGATGGAAAGAACTAAATTTAGAGGCCTCTCCCCTCAGCACCCCTAATAGGGGTGTGAAGTAGGGGCAATGAATTTATGAAACTTGTTACCCCCAAGAAGCACTATGAGCAATTTATACTGATTCTAATAGGAGAGGTGTTACTTTGTGGTGGCAGATCTATAACCTGTTAAGGGCACACTAGGGAAGGCAATTCTGACCTCTTTCTAATCTAGTATGGCCACCATCAAAGAAAGAATGTAGGCCCAAACGGTATCTAGGAATGTTCCCAAGAGGACAATTCACTTTCATCATTTTCCCTTTTTAATTTTTCTTTGTTTTGTTATTATTATTTTATACATGTAATGAATTGTCACTTCCAAAAAGAAAATTCAAACCGTTCAGAACTAGGAAGTGGTAAGTAAAAATTTCCCCTGACAACATCCTTCTCCTCAGAGGTAACCGCATAAATAGGTGCCTGTCCATTTTGCCTTGTGAAAAATATATGTATGATAGTATGCATTACAGTTTACTTCATGAAGTATCTTGGGTGCCTTTCCATATCAGTACATATAAATTTACTTAATTCTTTTTAGTGGTTGTGTATCATTCTACTATGCAAATAAACCATGATTTCTTTAGCCCACTAACAAACATTTAAAATTTTTCCAGCATTTGCCACATTTGCAATATTATGATGAATATCCTTGTATCTCCCATATATCTTATACCTTGGTTCCCTTGTCTGTTAGGGTGGTCCTATACAATAATTTTCTGGAAAAAGTACCGCTACATTAAATTCTGTCAGTGAGACATTTTGATAAAATGACCAAATTTGTCCTCCAAGTTATGCTCTAAGCAACTGTTGATGAACGTTTTATATTCCCTACACTATCACGATATGACAGTTCTTACAATTCCATGTTTTTATGCATCTCCTCCCATCTGAACAGAAAAGTATTCGCTTAAATATATTCCTACTCTCCTAAGAGCACAGATGTTATGAGGATAGCAAAGTGATATAAATAAGCTTGGGGACTTGGAGACATGCCATGTAACAATATCTCTACTGGCCAAATAGATTAAATTATGAAGAATTTGCTGATGAATTTCATTTCCACATTCCCAAACAGGGTATTTCATCTGAATCTTATTTTTAAAATGTACTTTATTAGATATTTCATTCACAGAAAAAATATACCTTAGGAAGTATAAAGAATAAACACCTGTGTAGAATCATCTTTCTTTGTGGCAATGAGAGGTTGGATTGAATGGAACAATGGCAGTTTTCATTTCCATTGACCTGATCATGATGGAGATCCCACCGTGTCCCCCTTTTTAAATCTTTCTTTGCCTAATCCTTTCCCTACCCGTATTCAGTAAAGTGTAAGTGATCAATAGAGCTTATTTAATTTAATTTTCTGACTGTTTTGAAGGAGTTAATTTCAGTGAACATGGTGGGTTGGTTTAAATTCAAAAGCTAAGGAGTTAAGGTGTTATTCATCCCAGGATTATATATACACATTACTAAGAAACAAGGCCTTATATCCAAGGAATAAATCCTTAGTTGTGAATTTTTCGGCATCCAAAAGCAGATGGGAATGTATATGATAGAGTGGGCCTGGAGGGAGACCTAGGTGGAGGTAGGTGTGTGTTGGGGAGGTGGGGCAGTGATCCATATGCTTCTGAAATATACCTGCTGTTCCTGGGTATGCAAATTGATGAAAAACTGCCAGAGCCGCAACGCTGGCTGATGTGAAGAAATAGCTCCCTTCTCTCCTCCTCCTCTGCCTGCAGCATATAGACCCAGAGACTGTTATAAGCAGGAAGATAACCCGGATACTCCATACCTGAGCCAGTTGACTCTCTACTCTACCATAGCTGCATCCTACTATACCACAGAGACATATGCCTTTGTGTATCTGATCAAGAAGGAGGTGTTTTTCAAGCAGGAATGCGGAGCCTAGGGTAGAAATTTCAGCTGGCTTATGGATCTGGGCATTGGTTTGCTACTCCCTGGCACTTTGGTTTTTATTACCATGGCTACACTTCCCACACCATGAGACCATGGGCATTCATTGGCTTCATGTTGCTTTTTCATTGGAACACCATACAGCATTTTTTAAGCCCCAGTAGTCAGAGGCATTTGTTTGCAGAACCTAATTCCCATACAAAATAAATAAATAAATAAAAATCACTTCCTCTTTTGCAAGCCTGCCAATTTGTTTTCTTCAAGGGGCAATTATGTTACTGCCAAAACCACACTGATAAATAATCTCCCTGTATTTGAATTTTAAAATGAAGCCCTCCAGAGGGTTAGGCTCAGAAAGAACCAGTGATAGCTTACTTTGCTGGACTGAAGCGCAATTTAAAATTCACATCTTAATAAAGAGAACTTCTTCCTTTCTATTTTGAACTGAAAGAGAGAAAATAATGATGAAAGGGAATTAAGATTTACCTCAGTCATTAGGGAATCCCAATGGATTAGACTTACTAATGGAAACCCAATTAAAACACATTTTTGAAGGGTTTTGTTAGAACTCACAAACACCCCAGAGCTAGTTCTAGAATGTCAGCTTTTTTCTTTTAAGTCTACAATTATATTTTTGTTGTATGTTGCATACCAAGTAGGACTAGAGGAAATCAGTGTCTATTAATCAATTTTTAGGCGATGCACAGGTCCCTGGCACTTTAGAGCCAGACATAACTTCATGATTTCTTTATAGTGCACATGCCATGTCCTGTCCTTTTATTAGAGAAGCCTGTCATTAATAAAAGAATCTACATTGCTTCATTTGTGTCTGAAGATCTGAAAATGTCATACTTAGTAAGTTCATAGCCTCATGCCAACAGGCAGGCACCTGCCAGGTTGAGAGGGTATAGCCATCTGGAATAGCATAGAACAGGGTGAGGAAAGCTTTTTCAATTTGCAAAGAAAGAAATTACTGCCTAAAATGAGCAATATGGGACCAAGAAAAAAATGAATGCTGCATCTACTCACCTGCTATTCTTGATCTACAAATAATTCAGTCCTTTGGTTGTTTCCAAGGAGCTTTGGGGAGGAAACCCATTTCATAAGTCCCCATGGCTCCAGAGATTGCTACAGTGGTTATTATCACACCCAAGACCCCTGGATTCCTATGGACTGTTACATGGTTCAGCTGACTCTGACTCACCAACACATGCTGCTGTGAAGCACCTTGATGTCCTCACTGCTGATAAGCCCAGCATGAGGGTTTGAAAGCCACGGATCCAAGATGAAATGGCTGCCTTGGGCTCATTGCAGGTGTTAACACTCCTGGTTTTATCTCGGGTACAAGTCACAAGACTGGAATGGCAAAGGTTATACATTTTTAATGCACTGCACTGTCGGTCTGAGAATATAATGAAAAGAGCCTTTTCTTAAATATACTCCGAGGCAGGAGTCTTCCTGGGGATCTTCATGGTGCCAAAGCCATGAACGTTCAATTCAGCGATGAATCAGCCAAGCTGGTTGTCTCAGTTTTGTTTCTCCCAGAAACAGACCTCAAGACGAGTATCCAAGTTCAAGCAGCTTATTTGGGAGGTTATTCCCAGGAATACTGCCAGGTGAAAGTGGAAGCAAGACAAGGAAGGGTGAATTTTGTAGTAAGATACCACTGTGGAATCCCGAGGGAAACTTCAAAAGGTAATGCAGAATAGGAGTTGGCACGCTACAACCTGTGGGCCAGATGCAGCCTGGTTTTACCGAGCCTGTGAGCTAAGAATGGCTTTTATGTTTTTTAATAGTCACAAAAATCGTGTCACATAAAAATTATGTGAAATTCAAATTTCAGCATCCATAAATAAAATTTTATTGTAACAGCCGCGATCATTCATCTCTGAATTGTTTATGGTTGCTTTCACTCTGCAACAGCAGAATTGAATAGCTGCAACACAGGCCATGTGGCTGCAAAGTCTAAAATATTTACCATCTGACCCTTTGCAGAAGTCGTTTGCTAACCATGACGCAGACATGCCCCTCAGAGTTATCCCACCCGAGAGGCTTGAGAGCCGGTGTCCTTATCCAGTTCCCATCCATTAGGACACGAGGGCTTTAATTTCCCGGCACTTACGTAGCCTGCCTTACAGAATATCCAGGTATTCTGAATTCTATGAAAATTCATTCTCATTACCAGATGACATGATTTCATATTTCTCCCACTTAAAGCATTAGATTCAAAACATGCTCCCTCTGTAGAGCAGGGCTGGTGGTATGAAGTATGTTTTTTCAGTTGACAGCAGTCCGTTATAATGAGTAAGGTGGAGCTGAGAATGCCCTTTTCTTCCATATAACTTCACCAAGTAGACAGTTATTTCAGTTAGAATGATAATCAAAACCTAAGAAGAGGCTAAGTTACATATTTAATTTCACTTTTAACAATATTTTGCATATAAATAGCTGAAATGGAGACAAAAGACAGAAGCATTGCCCAAGTAATTGTAAAGCAAAATTGGCATTTGCCAAGGCAAAATTTGTTCTGGTGCCAGATTATAAGCACCACTTATTTTTAAGACTGTATGCCTTCTGCACAGTTGCTTTTTAAAAATTTTTAATGTTTATTTTTGAGAGAGAGACAGAGCAAGTGGGGGAGGGGCAGAGAGACAGGGAGACACAGAATCCGAAGCAGGCTCCAGGCTCTGAGCTGTCATCACAGAGCCTGACTTCAGGCTCATACTCATGAACCGTGAGATCGTGACCCAAGCCAAAGTTGGATGCTTAACCGACTGACCCACCCAGGTGCCCCAGTTGCTTTTTAAATGAAGCCTATACACAGCCAATTTCATACAGCCTTATGCACTAATTTATTTAGATGGTCAAACACCACCAAAGTCTCCCTCTCTTTAAAAGTGACAATAGTGGGGTGCCTGGGTGGCTCAGTCAGTTGAGCGTCCGACTTTGGCTCAGGTTATGATCTCACAGCTCGTGAGTACGAGCCTTGCATCAGGCTCTGTGCTGACAGCTCAGAGCCTGGAGCCTGCTTCAGATTCTGTGCCTCTCTCTCTCTCTGCCCCAACCCACTCTCATTTTGTCTCTGTCTCTCTCAAAAATAAATAAACATCAAAAAAATTTTTTTAAAAATAAAAGTGACAATAGCAGCATAGCTTAAAATCCAAAACGAACAATTCAGAACAGATTAAATTGAAAACAGAATCAACTTCTTCAGAAACAATTTCAAGTTCATCTATAGTCACTAAAACTAAGCACAGTTGTTTCCTCAAATGAAGTTGTTAAAGGCTCTGGAGATTTAGAAATTGTTTTCTCTTAACATACCAGTACATTGTTAAAGAGAAAAAAGTCTATTTGTCCTAGCCCAGGTTCAAAGTTAGAACATGCAGTACACTTTAATGATGTTGTGCATTGCCCTCTTATTCCATACTATACATGTTGGAGAACTCCAAGATTAAGTGCTGCCAAATTAAGTCTGCATAAACTTCCCCCTGTTATTTTGAAGGTTAACCTTTTGGTCATGGGATTCTCCCACTGACAGAATTCTCCTGTGCAAAGATATCTCAGTTTTCCTGTCTTAGATGGAGGATGGTTGGTGATAGTAGGATAGGAAAGCACCAGTCTTATCTACAGTGGCCTGGTTTTATTTTTCTGACTTGCTATACCTTTTTTTCCAAGGCTAGAAGGCACTTTTCCTCCCATTATTTAAGGTGGTCCCCCAAATTCCATTCATTCATTCATTCATTCATTCATGCAACTATTCATTTAATAAATCTTTGAGTTCCAATAATATTTCAAGCAATATCCCCTCATTTCCCCCTGGCCCCTCACCCCCAACTACCACAGACACCCCTTGTGACTAATCTCAGGTAAAGCAGATTGGAGGATGGAAAAATGCAAGGCCCATGCTGGGCTGGGAGCCTTCCGCATGACCATAGCCACCAGAACCACATACGGTCTCCACGATTTTAGATGGTGGAGCGGGGATATGAGGGTTGACTCCGGGACTGAGAAATTCTGGGTTGAATCCCCTGAAAGAGCTCCTGAGGAAACCGAAATGATTTTACCAGCAAGATTTACCTTCTGGACCCTGAAGGCCATTAGGCAGCTGAGTAGGTTGGACCGTCAAATACAAGTTATTAAGTATTGCAAGGGGCGGGTTCCAGCCGAGTTTAAGCAGTATGGCTATGTGATTAACAAGATGGCTCTGGAAATGGATGACAATTACAGTTCAGCTCTATGCCTATAAAATCAGTTTTGTGATCAATATTAGGAGAATTTTATCTGTGTCCTCCATTAGGCCAAGCAGTGTACTATATGGCCATAAAAATACAAGTTCTGTTTCCTCTCTTTAAATCATACCTACATGTTTTTCTTAGGGTTCCAGCCTTAGGCTAGTGGTTTTGCAAAAAGTTTACTCTTGGTGCATGCCTTTTCCTCTTCTGCTGGATCTTTTCTTTTGAACAATAACTAGCCCCTTATTTCCATATACAGTACTTGGAAGGAGTCCATTATACCCTGCACCAAATCTCATTGATACCTGTGAGATCATATATGCTTCGGAATATTAAAATATTAGATTATCTTTTTATTGCTTTTAATTATAAATACTCCTTGGGTTGTTATATTGCAGGAGTAGCAAACACCTGGTAAGCACACTCTAATCCCTTCTTCCTGCAGGGCAGGCATTGCTAATCAGACAGAGCCCTCTGAATGCAGCTTCAAAATATTTCTCAACACAAAGTTCAGGAAACCTCTATCAAAATGAAGTCTATTTGCCATTCTTGGTATATTAGGCTATGAATCCTGTTCTTAGGGGTTAATATCAAGAAAATTACTTTGGAGATAGGTTTGAGCCAGTTTTTAATTTGGAAGGGATGAAACGAAAGAAATAGAAGAGCAAATAGAGCATTGCTCATATAAAGCAATGTTTTTCCGAGGAGAATGCTTATTGGATTTAATTTCCATTACAGCAGGTGGATTCTAACGTTTAAACAGAATCTCTCGGGTTTGAAGAGACCTCTCGTGGGTCATTTAGCTCATATCTCAGCACTACCACAAGATAGATCTCATTATTTTTCTTAAATCCTGTCTTAAAAATGAATGGGTGTCTAATGAGTCTTTAAATTGTGATTTTACTACCTCCTCTAGATGCATGTTCCATAACTTCTGTATTCTAATAGCTTCATAGCTTCTGTATTTTAATAGCTACCAATTCCTCTCTAATAGTTATTTAAAAATTTCCCATAGCATCACAGGTCTTTTGCTGCATCCTTTATACTCACTCTGCCTTTAACCTTTCAAACTAATCCAGTGGGCAGTCACAGCTAGCAGTCTCTGAATAAGAAACATGAGCCATGGATGTTATGGATAGACTGGTCACTATAACCCCTCGAACTCAACAGCTGTTCCTGGCCAGTTCTTATTTTGAACCCCACCTCCCCTAACTCCAAAAGCTTGGAGGATGCTTGGCAATCATGTATCTGCCCCCTTTGGATTTAATACTGTTACTCTGGGTCTTGGTTTTTCTCACTTGCTTGCTCCTCCATTTCTCTGTACCCTGGACTGCTCATCCAGGAATCCCTGTAGTGTTTCTCCTGACTGTTCAGCCCTGACACTCAGGCGTAATTCAGACAAATTCTTCTAGAGCCTCATTTAAAATGTTGATATTAAGGCATGATTATGTCTAGACTGTGCATACCCAGGTCTACTAATTAGGGTCCTTATCACCCATAGATGGAGTGGGAAGTTATCTTTGTGGTATGATTTGAGTGGGTAGCCTCTATAATCAAAAATATCTTCCCTACTCAGGAAATTCAATCATTGGAGAGCTTTTCTCTTGATTAATCATAAGGCAATCCAAGACTCTCTTTTAAAATTCTGATGAACTAGAAGGGTTAACCTATTAGATCAGAAACTCTTTAGTATGAATTAGATATTTTTAGCCCACTTTCTTCCCAAATAGGTGATAGTTGAGCATAAGTAGTATAATGGAGTTCTTGGAAGAAGTGATGCTGAAAGAGAAGAAAAGAGCAAAGTCATTTAGGAAGAGCACTGGAGGAAAATTTTGCCTACTTCACCATGTAGTCATGGGCTAACCTGAATCAACTCTCACACCCACACAAGTAAGACTTTTTCATTGTGTTTCCTTGAGGCTAGGTTCCAAATCAATATCTCTTCTACTTACCAAGTATTCTTTATTCATTAATCCTACCTTTGGCTGCCTGAGACTTCAAAGATTATCTCCATACCATCTTATTACCAGGACCTGGGAGGCCTTTCTTCTTTTTCACTGCCCATCAAATCTCAGCTTCCCCTCAAGGCCAAGATCATTACATAACCCTCCATAAAGCCTTCTGAGAGACTTCAAAGCTGACATATCTCTTTACTTTCAATTTCTTTAGCAAAAATTACTCTAGGGAATGAAAATGAGGAGGAAGCTAACTGTTCATTGAGTACCCACTATGTGCCAGGCACTATGCTAAGCACATTTCATAAGGCGTCTCATCTTAATATTCACAAGTCATATCACATATGTGTTATTATCTCCATTATATAACAGAAAACTAAAATCAGAAAGGATCTGTAATATTCCAGAATTTAGGAAACCAGTCCAAAATCCCTATCATTTCTCTGCCCATCATTCCCATGGGAAGTTAGCATACATAGCTTTGTACTGATTTTTTCAAGTGTGGAGAAACCACTGTGTAACATTATTTAATGTTCTCTTTTACTTACAATTTTTTGAAGTATTTAAAAAGTAAAAGAGATTAAGTACAATTACACCGAGGATTATGGAAACTCAAAAGGGAAGTCCACAAGGATTGCTATGGCAAGATTCTGCATTTTATGCTACAATAGTGCCCTCCTCCTGACTGCAGCCTCCACAAACGATTTATAGATGTGCCAGCGTGTTGGTTCCCTACAGCCTTGAGGACAGCTCAGTGCATCCTAGAGGAACTAAATGGCTCCAGCCAATTGCTGAGCATGAGCACTGTCCTCCTACTTATCCCACAACATCACAAATATTACCACTTTTTATGTGTGATATGACAGAAATGTTAGAAAATTATCCTTCTGAATAACGATTCTTACAAAAGAAGGTTTCAGTGTAGTATCTACTTATGGCCAACTTTTCACTTTTAAATTCAATTTTTATTTAATTTCTAGTTAACATATATAGTAAAATTGGTTTCACGTGTAGAATTTAGTGATTCATCACTTACATATAATACCCAGTGCTCATCACAACAAGTGTCATAAGTTTCTTGTTTTTAAAAATATTTTTAATGCTTATTTATTTTTGAGAGAGAGAGAGAGAGATAAAGAGAGAGAGAGAGGGAGACACAGAAACCAAAGCAGGCTCCAGTCTCTGAACTGTCAGCACTGAGCCTGACACAGGTCTTGAACTCACAAGCTATGAGATCCTGACCTGAGTTGAAGTCAGACACTTAATCAACTGAGCCACCCAGCCACCTCAAGTGCTGTAAGTT
The DNA here is from genome assembly GCF_022079265.1 of Lynx rufus. Taxonomy (NCBI): domain Eukaryota; kingdom Metazoa; phylum Chordata; class Mammalia; order Carnivora; family Felidae; genus Lynx; species Lynx rufus. The sequence continues at coordinate 33,738,055 of NW_025814828.1, read as the reverse complement.
TCTTAACTGACAAATGAGACTCCAGGCAAGTGATGTTAGTTATATGGCCACCTAGTTTTCTTATAGTTTTGAAGTGTGAAGCTTTGTACTACAGAGGAGGTAAAATGAAAATAAAAAACAAAAAGATCTATTCTGGTTAGAGGAAATAGAGATCTGTCGGGAAAATTGCCTTGCACCTAACTGGGAAAGTGAAGGAGAAAGATGTTATGTCTTGTGTTCTTACAGTAAGCATTAGATTAGAGCAGTCAGCAAGATTCTAATTTCAAACCCATGAAAATTCAAAAAAGCTGTCCAGCTAAAGGTTGGCAGCTTTTTAGGATCTAGAAGCTTGGAAAGTCTCTGGGTGAGATGAATCACAATTTTCCCAAGAAAAGAATGGAAATAATTTATTAAGGAATTATTGGTGACAAGTAGCTTTGATTTAGCATTGTGCCACTTTGCCAAAATGTCTATTGTAGTTCTTACTAGTCACTCCATCTTTCCACTTATTAGTATTTGCATATTTGCATAAAAGTTAATATTTTTTACTTTTAGTATACCTACATCATTATATTTGAAATGAGTCTCTTGTAGATAGCATACACTCAGGTCTTTTTATTTTTTTCATCCATTCTGACAATTTCTTACTTTTACATTTACACTTAATGTAATTATTGATGTTTGCATTTAGGCTCACTATTTTATTGTTTCGTGATTGTTCCCTCTGTTTTTTATTTGTTTTCCTTTTTCTGCCTCTTTTTGGATTATTTGAACATGTTTTAATATTCTATTTTATTTTTTCTCTTGTGTTTTTTACTCTCTTTATATAGTATTTTTAATGTTTGTTCTATAGATTATAATATATGCAACTTTTCAGTCTATTCAGAATCAATATTTTAGTATTTTAAGTGGAAAGATATTAGCACCATATAGGTCCCTTTACTCTTCATATTGTAGTTGCATTTTTTGTAGTATAGCTACATATATCAAAAACTTCATCAGAAAAATCAGAAAACTCATCAAAAACACATCGAAAAATGTGATAAATTTTGCTTTCAGTTATCAAATGTATTTTAAAGAACTCAGTAGGAGAGGATATTCTGTTTACCCAGATATTTACCACTCGGTTGCTCTTTCATTTCTAGTTCCAAGTTTCTTTCTGTGTGAAGAACTTCTTTTTAGCAATTCTTTCAGAAACTTTCTGCTGGCAAGGGACTTTTGGTTTCCAGTTTCACATGTAAGTGGCTTGGAAGTCACCACTCAATTCTACCAAGTAAAAACCTGAACAGACTGGAAAATCACCTCTTCTTGGATCCATAAGAGAAGGAAGGATATAGGACAAGCTACTGTCCCAAACATTGGAGACAGAAAGGCAAATAAAGGGATTTACAGCTTACTAGAACAGAGATTAACTTGGAGAAACCACGGTAGGGACCAGTGCTGGGGTAGGGAGATCTGAATTGTAATTGACAAATTGCTAAAGGCTCAGTGTTGAAAACTCTGAGAGTTAAAAACCCTAGAGGGACCCACTCATGGGGGAAATCCTACAGTATTGTGAGACTTACCTCCCGAAGCTCAACCAGGTTCCTAAAGTAAATACCGGAGAAAAATCCCCTCAGGCTTCCAATAGTGGAAGGGGAAAAGGAACCATTTTGAAATGTGCTAGAACATGCTGTTCTTAACCAGGCCTATCCTCAAGGGAAATGAATTAATTCAGACCCTGACTGAGCAGAAGAAGTGAAATGCCCAACTCCAGAACACTCTCGCCATCCTGTCCCACCCAGGAGGGGAGAAAAAAAACTGAGAAATATTTGTGAAGTTTATAGTCCAGAGGCACAGGCCCACTAAAAACTGACCTAATCATAGGTCATAGAATGCTTTCCCTTTCCCCACACTTCACCACCACATTACTAAAGACCTATTACAGTAGTTCCCTTTATCTGGTACATCATATCTGACTATCAAAAAATAAACTTATAAGACACACCAAAAGGCAAAACAAATAGTTTGAAGAGACATAGCAAGCATCAGAACCAGACATAACAGAGGTTTTGAAATTATTAGACTGGGAATTTCAAACAACTGTGATTAATATGCTAAGGGCCTTAATGGATAAAGTAGACAGCATGTAAGAACAGATGGGCATTGTAAGCAGATAAATGGAAATCTTAAAAAAAGAACCAAAAAGAAATTCAAGAGATAAAAGACATTATTACAGAAATGAAGAATGCCTTTGATGGGCCTATTAGTAGACTGGACACAACTGAGAAAAAAATCTGTGAGCCAGATGATATGTCAACGGAATGCCTGAAAACCAAAAATCAAAGAGGATAAAGACTAAAAACAGAATAGAATATCCAAGGAATGTGGGACAACTACAAAAAAGGTAACATACTAGTAATGGTAATGCCAGAAAACCCAGAGAAGAGAACAAAAGAGATATTGAAACAATGTGACTTAGAATTTTTCCAAATTAGTGTCAGACACCAAACCATGGATCCAGGAAGCTCGGAGAACATCAAGCAGGATAAATACAAACAAAACAAAACAAAAAACACAGCACCATACAACTTGGCATATCATTTTCAAATTGAAAAAAATATCAAAGATAAAGATAAAGTTCTGGAGAAACCAGAAGCGCAAAACATTTTACCTAATAGAGGAACAAAGTTAAGAATTAACATCCAACTTCTCAGAAGCCATGTGAGCAAGAAGAGAGAGAAATGAAATATTTAAAGTGTTGAGACAAAAGAAAAACACCAATCTAGAGTTTTATACCATGAAAAATTATCTTTCAGAAGTACAGGGTAAATAAAAACTTTCTCAAACAAAGATTGAGGGAATTTGTTGCCAGTAGACCTTTCCTGCAAGAAATGTTAAAGAAGTTCTTTGAAAGAAGGAAAATAACATGTGTCAGAAACTCAGATCTACATAAAGATAGGAAGAGTATCAAGGAATAAATGAAGATCAAATATTTTTTTATTTTTCTTATTCTTAATTCATCTAACAGATAACAGTTTGTTCAATATAATAACACCAACAATGTATTCAATGATGTATACTTATCTGCATGTATACGTATATGTGTGTGTGTATATATGCTTACGTATGCTTATATGTAAGTGAAATTAATGACAGCAATACTACAAGTTATCGGAGGAAGGAATTAGGATTATTTTGTTATTATAAAGTACTTACATGACCATTGTAGTATTACAGAGGTTACAGTGGTACAGTGAAAGAGGAATTGGATTAGATGTAAACACATATTGCAAACTCTAGGGCAACCACTAATAAAAGTTAAATACGTGTAACATATGCTAAGAAAGGGGAGAAAATAAAATCATGTAAAATCTCAATTAAAACCACAAAAGGTAGAAAAAGAGTGGAAGACAATCATAGGAGCAATGGCAACATATAGAAAACAGTAATGAATATGATAAACATTAGTCCAGCTATATCAATAATCATTTTAAATTCAGTGGTCTAAATGTACCATTAACAGAGACTATAAGGGAAGATCAAAAACATGAAAACTATGTTTTCTATGAGAAATCTTTAAATATAAAGACATATATAGATTAAAAAGCAAACAGTGGAGTGTTTTTCTTAATTTCTTTCTGAGACTTCATTATTAGTGTATAGAAATTCAACATATTTCTGTATATGGATTTCATATTTGGCAACTTTACCAAATTCATTCATTAGGTCTAATAAAACAATCCCAATTATAATTATACCAAAAAAGAATAGAATACCTAAGAATGAATTTAACCAAAGAAGTGAAAGACCTGCACTCTAAAAACTATAAAACATTGAAGAAAGAAGTTGAAGATGACACAAACAAATGGAAAAATATACCATGCTCATGGACTGGAAGAATTAACATTGTTAAAATGTTCATACTACCCAAAACAATCTACAGATTCAATACAATCCCTATGCTAATAGTATTTTTCAGAGAAATAGGACATATAATCCTAACATTTATATGGAACCACAAAAGACCCAAAATAACCAAAGCTATCATGAGAAAGAAGAACAAAGCTAGAGGCATCACAGTCTCAAATTTCAAGATACACTACAAAGCTATAATAAAACAATATAGTACTGTCACAAAATGGACACATAAATCAATGGAACAGAATAGAGAGCCCAGAAATAAACCCACATCTTTATGGTCAATTAATCTATAACAAAGGATGCAAGAATATACAATGGGAAAAAGACATTCTCTTCAGTAAATGGCATTGGGAAAACTGGACAGCTACATGAAAAAGAATGAAACTGGGCCACTCTCTTAAACCATATACAAAAAAAAAACCTTAAAATGGATTAAAGATCTAAGTGTGGGACCTGAAAACAAAAAGGTCATGAAAATATAGGCAATAATAACTGTGACATTAGCCTAAGCAACATCTTTATGGATTTGTCTCCTCAAGCAAGGGAAGGAAAATCAAAAACTATTGGGACTACACCAAAATAAAAAGCCTTTGCACAGTGAAGAAAACCATCAACACAATAAATAGGGAAACTACTGAATGGGAGAGGATATTGGAAAATGATAAATCTGCTAAGGAATTAATATCCAAAATATATAAAGAACTTATACAACTCAACACATCCACAAAAAGAATAATCCAATTTAAAAATGAGCAGAGGAACTGAATAGAAATATTTCCAAAGAAAACATATAGCCATAATCATCATGGAAATGCAAATCAAAATCACAATGAGATACCACCTCACACTTGTCAGAATGGCTAGAATCAAAAAGACAAGAAATAACAAGTGTTGGTGAGGATGTGGAATAAAGGGAACCCTCCTACACTGTTGATGGGAATATAAATTGGGGTAACCACTGTGGAAAACAGTATGGAGGTTCCTCAGAAAATTAAAAATAGAATTATGATATGATCCAGTAATTCCACTACTGGGTATTTACCCAGAGAAAATGAAAACACTAATTTGAAAAGATACTTGCTCTCCTGTACTTATTGTAGCATTATTTACAATAGCCAATTACGGAAGCAACCTAAGTATCCATCAGTAGATGAATGGATAAAGAAATGTTTTGGGGCGCCTGGGTGGCTCAGTTGGTTGAGCGACCGACTTCGGCTCAGGTCATGATCTCGCAGTTTGTGAGTTCGAGCCCCGCATCAGGCTCTGTGCTGACAGCTCAGAGCCTGGAGCCTACTTCAGATTCTATGCCTCCCCCTCTCTCTACCCCTCCCCTGCTCACGCTCTGTGTCTCTCTGTCTCTCAATAATAAATAAACGTTAAAAAAAATTAAAAAGAAAAAAAAAAGAAATGTTGTGTGTGTGTGTACACACACACACATACAATGGAACATTACTTAACTATAAAAGAATGCTATCTCACCATTTGTGACAACATGGATGGATGTAAAAGCTATTGTGCTAAATGAAATAAGTCAGATAAAGACAAATACCATATGATTTCACTTATATGTAGAATCTAAAAAATAAAGCAGAAACAAGACTCATAAATAGAGAGAATAAAGATGGTTGTCAGAGGGGTGAGGGTTAGGGGGAATGGGTGAAATAAGTGAAGGGGATTAAGAGTTACAGACTTCTTACAAATAAGTCACAGAGGTGAAAAGTACAGCATAGGGAATATAGTCAGTAATATGCAATAGCGTTGTATGGTGACAGATGGGTAACTATGCTCATGATGGAAACATAAGATAATGTGTAGAATTGTCAAATCACTATGTTGTACATCTGAAACTAACACTGTATATAATAAATATACTTCAATAATAAAAAATGTAAATAGTGGGGAAAAATACCATGCTAACACTAATCAAAAGAAAGGAGGAAGGCACCTGGGTGGCTCAGGTTGAGCGTCTGGCTTTGGCTCAGATCACAATCTCACAGTTTGTGAGTTCGAGCCCCACATTAGACTTACTGCTGTCAGACTGTCAGTGCAGAGCCCACTTTGGATCCTCTGTCTCCCCTCTGTGCCCCATCCCTGTTTGTGCTCTCCCAAAAATAATATTTCTAAAAAGGTAAACAGGAGTAGCTATATTAATTTAAGACAGAGCAAACTACTAAGTAATGAAAATTATCAGGAATAAAGAAAGGCATTATATAATGATAAGGTGGTCAATTCTCCAAGAAGACATAACAGTTCTTAGCATGTATGTGCTTAACCAGAGCATCAAACTGTTCTCTTTGAAGTGAAGTTTTTTACCATGAAGCAAAAACAGATAGAACTGTAAGGAGAAATAGTTGAATCCTCTATTACAGTTGTAGACTTCCACACCGCCCTATCAGGATGGATAGATCCAATATGCAGAAAATCAATAAGGACATAGTTGAACCCAGCAGCACTAGCAATAAACTGGATATTATTGATGTCTATAGCCTACTTCATCCAACAACAGCCGAATACACATTTCTCTCAAGCTTCATGGAACATTCACCAAGATATACCACATTATGGGCCACAAAACATACCTTAACAAATTTAAAAGAATACAAATCATACAATGTCTTTTTTTAGATCACAGTGGAATTGAACTAGAAACCAATAACAGAAAATTGGAAAATCCCCAAATGCATGGATATTAAACAACATACTTCTAAATAACACATGGGCCATAGTAGAAATCAGAAGAGAAATAACAAATATTTTAAACTAAACGAGAATGAAAACACAATTTATCAAAGTTTGTGGGATGCATTGAAAGCAGTGCTTAAAGTGAAATTTATAGCATTGAATACATATATTAGAAAAAAAGAGATCTAAAATCAATCATCTAAGTTTCCATCTTAGGAAACTAGAAAAAGAAGAAAAAATTAAATCCAAAGTAAGCAGAATAAAATAAATGTTAAGGAGTGCCTGTGTGGCTCAGTTGGTTATGCATCCAACCCTTGATCTTGGCTCAGGTCATGATCTCACGGTTCATGGGTTTGAGCCCTGTGTCAGGCTCTAAGCTAGAGTGGAACTTGCTTGGGATTCTATCTCTCCCTCACTCTGCCCCTTCCCTGCTTCTCTCTCTCTCTCTCTCTCTCTCTCTCTCTCTCTCTTTCTCTCCCCCCCCCAAAATAAACTTTAAACAATAAAGTAAATGTTAAGAATTAAAGCAGAAATCAAGGAAATTGAAAACAGGAAATCAATAGATAAAATCAACAAAAGCCAAAGCTAGTTCTTTGACAAGATTAATAAAATCAATAAACCCCTAGCCAGGTTGACTAAGGAAAAAGGGGAAAAGACACAAATTACTAATATCAGAAATGAAACAGGGACATTACTACAGATCCCATGGAAATTAAAAGGTTAACAACTCTGTTCACAAATTTGATAACTTAGATGAAATGCACCAATTCCTTGAAAAATGATCTGCCACAATTCACACAAGAAGAATCACATCATCTGAATTGGCCTATATCTATTAAAGAAATTGAATCAATTATGAGTAACCTTTCAAAACAGAAAGCACCAGGCCCAGATGGGTTTAATGGTGAGTTATACCAAACATTTAAGGAGGAAATTATACCAATTCTCTATAATCTCTTTCACAGAATAGAAGCAGAGGGAATACTTCCTAACTCATTTTATGAGACCAGTATTATTTTAATATCCAAACTAGACAAATAAATTATAAGAAAACTAAATATCTCTCATGAACGTAGATTCATAACTCCTCAACAAAATATTGGCAAATCAAATCCAACAAAGTATAAAAAGATTATACACCATGACTAAGTGGGATTTAGTTCAGTGGTGCAAGGTGGGTTCACCATTCAAAAATCAACTAATGTGATCCATTATATCAATTAACTAATAAAAGAAAAATCACATGATTATATCAATAGATAGAGAAAAAGTATTTGACAGATTCCAACACCAATTTATGATAAAAAATGTCAGTTAACTAAGAACAGAGGAGAGCTTTCTCAACTTGATAAAGACTATGTACAAAAAGTTTACAGCGAACATACTTAATGGTGAGAAACTTGGATATTTCTCACTAAGATCAGGTACAAGGCTAGGATGTCCCCCCTTTTACCACTCCTTTTCAACATTGTGCCTGAAGTTCTAGCAAATGCAATAACATGAGAAAGCTAAATAAATGGTACACAGGCTGAGAAGGAAAAATAAAATTGTGTTTGTTTAAAAATGACATGATCGTCTATGTAGAAAATCCAAAAGAATCAACAAATACCTCCTAGAACAAATACACAATTATAGGAAGATTTCAGGACACAAAGTTAATACATAAAAGTTACTCACTTTCCTATATACCAGCAATGAACAGGTGGAATTTGAAATTAAAACCACAATACCATTTACATTAGCACCCCCCAAAATGTATAAATCCTAACAAAATATATATAAGAGCTGTATGGGGAGAACTACAAAACTTTAATGAATGAAATTGAAGAACTAAATAAATGGGTGATATTCCATGTTCATGGATAAAGAAGACTCAATAACGTCAGGATGTAAGTTCTTTCCAATCTGTTGATCTATAGATTCAACACAGTACCAATCAAAATTGCAGTAAGTTAATTCATGGATATTGACAAACTGATTCTAAATAGTTATATGGAGAGGCAAAAGACTCAGAATAACCAACAAAATATTGAAGGGGAACAAAATCGGAGGACTGGTGCTGCTTGACTTCAAGACTTACTTTAAGGCTGCAGTATCAAGACAGTGTGGTTTTGGTGGACAAATAGACAAATAGATCAAGTGACCAGAATAAAGAACTCAGAAATAGACCTCCATAAATATAGTCCACTAATCTTTGATAAGAGAATAGAGGCAATACAATGGAGCAAAAATAGTCTATTTAACAAATGATGCCGGAGAAACTGACATCCATATGCAAAAAAAAGGTTAGACACTTATCACAAAAATCATTTTCTCTGACTGCTCTCCAGACTTTGTATTTATTTTTTAGAAGTTTGATTATGATGTGTCTGTAATTTCTTTGGGTTTATACTATTTGAGATTCATTGAACTTCTTAAGTCTGTAGGTTTATGTCTTATGCCACTTTGGGGAAGGTTTTAACCACTATTTCCTCAAGTAGTTTTTCTATGGTATACTCTTTCTCATTTCCCTTTGGTATTCCAATGACATGTTAAACCTTTAGTATTATCCTACAGGCCCCTGAGGCGATGCTTATTATTTTTTTCAATATTTTTCTCCCTGTTGTTTAGGTTGGATTATTTCTATTAATATACCAATAAATTCACTGTTTCTTCTATTATGTTCATTTTCCTTTTGAGCCCGTCTTGTGAATTTTTTATTTTGGTTATCGTATTTTTCAGTTCAAACCTCCATTTGATATCTCTTTATATATTTTATTTCCCTGCTGAGACTTTCTATATTTCCATTTATTTCAAGGGTGTTCTCCTTTATTTCTTAGAACATGTTAATAACATTGCTTTAAAGTTTTTGTCTGATAATCCCAACATGTCATCTTGGCATTGGTGTGAGTTGAGATTTTTCCTGGTTCCTTGCAATATGAGTAATTTTAGATTTTTTCCTGGATATTTTGGGAGACTCTGCATTATGAGTTTCTGGGTATTGTTTAAATCTTATGGGGAATGTAGATATTTTTAACAGACGATTGGTTTGAGTTCAAACCAGACATTCCAACCAGCCATCTGTGGGTTGTGTTTCCAACGTCAGTTCAGTTTCAAAGCCTTTGCAGCACTATTCGACTCATGTGTGGCCACCCAGTGGCCAGTCTGTGATCTGGGCAGTGTTCTAGCCCATAATTCAGTTCTCAAAATCTTTGTTGTATTGTTTTGGGTCAGATTCATATACACACAACTAAAGACTGAGCTTAGGCACTAATAAACAATTTTATGGGTTGGTTTTCCTAAGTTCTACCCTCTTCAACATTTCCCCATTCCTTTTTCCTCCCTGGGGCTCACCTTCCAGGCTCTAACCCAGGGAAGATGGGCTTTGGGCTACTATGCTGTGCTGTGCATTTCTCACAGTTGTACCTGTGTCTAAGACCAAGCAGCAGGAGGGAAGAGAGAGAAAAACAGCAATGGGAATTGGCCACATCCTCTTGGGACACAGGTCTTCTGATCAGTCATAATGGTTCTCCTCCCTCAGAGATTTGGGCATCTATAGGCCCCCATTGCTGGTGCTGTCTCTACTGTTGCTGCTGCTACTCTAGGATTTCCTCGAGTGCAAGAGAACAGAGAAAAGGTGGCAGGAAGCCTGAGACATTTCCCCCACTCTCTCTAAACATCAAGAGACCTTCTTCCTCCTTTTCCAGACAAAACTAGTGGGCTTCTCCTGGAGCTCTTTTTGTCCATGCCCTAGTTCCCATTTCTAGGTTTTGGTCTGCCTTGAGTCTAAGCCAGGGATAGCAGAGGAAAAATAAACAAACTCATCACCAGTTTGGTAGTACTTTGGATTCTGGTCTGTTTTCTTTCCCAATCTGCATGCTACTGTGGACTTTTCAGTGTCCTCAACTAGCTGCCTTATGCATTCTTTCCAGGTTTTATAGCTGCATTGAGTGGGATATACAGAGTGTTACCCTGTATATCTTTTACCCCCTTTTACTTAGGTAAAAAGTTACCCCCTTTTACTTAGAACCAGAATCTCCTATTTGTTTCATATATATATATATATATATATATATATATATATATCTGTGTATTTATTCACAGAACCTCTTTTGTTATTTCTTTTTTTTTTTAATTTTTTTTTCTTTCTTTTGTTATTTCTATAACTTTTTCCTCTTGGAAAAGCCTCCTCAACTTCTGAATAACAATACTTAAGTAGAGTAACCTAGAAGCAGAGAATGAGACAGGGACTCTCTAGAGGGAGTGTTCTCGGGAGGAACCACCAAGGAAGGACATGAAGGAAGCAGGAATGGCAGAAGAGACTAAGCAAAGAAGTGGATTCAACAGAAGTCTAGCATCACCCTGATTTTATGGAGGATTCAGAGCAAAGATGATATCACAGAGTGGTCTCCCTTGAGGCAAAGGATTTGGTCTTTTGTTCCTTCATATTAGTCAGTCATTTGCTGTGTTGGTAGGTATGTTCCCTCTGAGGCATCTCTGGATGAGGTGGCTCCTATCAGTTTAGAACAATTCTCCAGAGAAGAGTGCAGCTGTGAGCTGTTAGCAGCTAACACTTAACAGCTGCTAAGTAGCAAATAAATAGAGCCAATCTTGGTTCTGGGTAAGATGGAGTCAGCAACCGAGAATGGGTACACTATACTGGTAAAGGGGCTCTGGGTGGGGCAGAAACATCATCACTTTAGTGATTAATTGCATATTTTGATGATAATTGTCACTGAAGGCTTCCATTTCCTTCCAAAACACAGAGAGCCACTAACTAATGATGGCAGTGCAGGAAACATGCCTAGGCTGAAATCCATCTCTGGGGCGATGGTTCTTAACATTTAGTGTGCATGAGAATCATTTGGAGAGCTTGTTAAAGATTCAGATATCAATACCAAACCAGAGGTTCTTATTCATTTGATCTGTGATGGGAACTGCATTTTAACAAGGACCCCCATGATTCACTTTCAGGTTATGTGAGTGATCATTCAATCCAACCTATTTCGATGATGGCAGACGTCATTCTGTTTTCATTGGTCTCCCCCAATAAATCTGAAGCTCCCATAGGAAGACGTTAAACTGCACTAGTTTCCCCTATAGTGATGTTCACAACCATGATTTTTAAAATACCAGATATTTTTTAAAAGTCTCTATGAGTTCACTGTTCCAGTGATCCAAGTAACTACTTTATGGGGAGCCTGAAATAAGGTTGTTATAAGTGTCTGGGGCACAAAAGCAAAATCTCAGAGCATGAGCCATAGGAATTGTAGAATCCTAGGAGGCAACACAGGCAGCTAGCCCCACCAGCAGTGAATCATAACTTTTTAAAAATAATCTTCAGATAGTCCAGGGGTATCAGAGTCTGACTTACACAAAATGCCCATCTCTGCCAAGTGCCCAGCACCATGAATCAAAGCATATGGCTGGGATGGGCCTGGGAGAATAGCATCTGTTTTTACAGCTGTAATTGTCCATACAGATTGAGGTCAGCATCAATCATATCACCGTTCACTATAAAGGACAGAATATTGATCAGTATCCATGCCTGCCTAATAATACTAGCTACATTTTGGATATCTAGACAGAGTCTTAGATCAAAACGAAACAGTATTTCCAAAGGGACATAATAAAACAAAAACTAACATGAGAAACCAATAGACTATCAAGTATTCTTTTAATTCCCTTGTAAGAATTAGGCTGCACACTGTGAGAGCAAAGGATTTACTTAGGAAGACCTACTTACTGACATAAAATATCTTCCCACAGAAAATCTTAAAAAAAAAACCCATTTATACGCTGCCGCATTTTTATACTTCATGAAACTTATCAAACACAGTGCTGCACACTTAAATAGAGCAGTGATTTATCTATTCTTGAAGATCAAATGGAAGCTATGAGGTTCATCCAGTTGCACTGTGGGAAATCTGGTATAGGGAAGCATGTTAAGATTTTATAGGCCATTAAAAGTACAGATATTTTAATGATTACTCAGATCAAAATGTCATCTATAGACATAACAAATAAGTGGTTTGGGATTTGTTACTTCCAAAGGGGCTATCATTGAGGCTGACCCTTGCCCAAGGGCATGTTTATAAATATATCAGCTTTACAGAATGGGTAAAACACCTAGTTGTTTATATTCCCTTAATGACTGACTCTTTGTCTGCTTCTGACTTATAGTTAAATGAGCTTGTTGTTTGCTGATAAATCCTCCTAGGACTCAAGAGGTCAAAGTAAAGAACCAGTGTTGTGTGGCAACCCATGATCATCTGTCTCATTTCCTTGAGGAAAGAGCAGCCCTGAGCTGAGGCAATGAACAGTAGGCAAGAAATTGATTAATAGGCATCAGGGAAGATCATTTTTCTGGCTTCATTTATATGCTTGTGTAAGCAGGCAGGCTAGAGTAGACGTGCCTCTGAGAAAAAGTGAAAAACAATGGGGATGGGTTGGGGATTTGGCCAGGGAGATGTAATCCTAGGAGGCCATTTTGTCTCCTGGGTTTAATAGTTTCTGGAAGAATCCAGAGACCATGACAATAGTATGAGTGAATTGACTAGGTCTTGTGTTATAGGCTGGGCTTCCTGGGAAGCTGACTCTGAGATAGAGCACAGGAGGCAGGATGCTTATCAGGGCATGCCCTTGTTATCAGCTCCTGGGAAAAGGAGAAAAAGCAAGCAGGAGTGGGCACAGGGAGAAGCTGAGCTGTGATGCAGGCCCAACAGTAGCTTCGGCTGACCCACAAGTAGCTCTGGAGTTCCAATGGCCCTTTAGAGTTGTCCTCATTTGGGCCAAAATGGTAGGAATTTATATTCCTACATTGATTTGTCACTGGATATCGACAGCCTCAGAAGGTCATCAAGGAAACTGCCTTTGAGGCAACCCCTGAAGTGACTGAGAGCTAAGAGTTGTCTGCCCTGAGGACTCCTAGCAGCTGTGACAATAAGGAGTTGTTTGAAGAGAGGTCTGGGAAAAACGTGAAAGTGGCTACTACACCTGATCAAATTTGGGCTGTGGCCCATCTGAGTGATTATACTGGGTAGTGGGAACCCCAGAGAACTGTAAGGCTAGCTGTCAAAGGCAAGTTACACCACGTGAATTTTGTTGCCTCTGCCTCAAACAATCATTTTATTCTGGGATCTGACAAGGCAGTACATTAGCAAAGTGTTCTGGACCTGGCCCTAGGTCTGTCTACAGGGGTAAGGCAAGCTATGGTGGAGTCGAGGGAGGAGGTGACAGAGGCTGGGGCTGTCCATGGAGCATTAGAATAGTGAGTGGATATATATTATCCAAGACCTTCAGCAAGGGTCAATATAGGGCATCCAAAATGAAACAAAAGTCCAGTGGGGGTGACACTTGGAAGTCCATGCAGTCTGTTGGGATGCAGGGGGAAAATGATAACCCTTACCCTTTATTAAGTATTTGTGTGAATCAGGAACCCTGCTATGCACTTTACACACCTCATTTCTTGGTTACAACTCTGTGTGGTAGGCATTATTATCTCTATTTTTATGGGCAAAGAAACTGATTCAAAGAGGAACTTACTCAAAATTACACAGTTGGTTAAGTGGCAGATTCGGGAGACAGACTTTCTGGGTTCAAATTCTGACTCTTATTACATGTGTGACTTGGGGCAAGTGCTTAACCTCTCTATCTTAACCTCAATATCTTCATCAGTAAAAAGGGAATAGTAATAATACCTACTCTTATGGCTGTTGTGAGCCTTAAATACATTAATATGAAAGTGTCGAGAGCAATGCCTGACACAGCTTAAGGGCTAGGTAATCGCGGGGCGCCTGGGTGGTTCAGTTGGTGAAGCATCTGACTTCCGTTCAGGTCATGATTTCATGATTCTTAAGTTTGAGCCCCACATCGGGTTCTCCACTCTCAGTGCAGAGCCTGCTTGGGATTCTCTGTCTCCTTCTCTCTTCTGCCCCTCCCCTGCTCATGCGCACATACTTTCTCTCTCTCTCAAAAATTACTAAATGTTAAAGAGGTATGTAATCGTGTATGAACTAAGGGAGTAAGTCAGCCTAATGCCAAAGCCTGTGTTCTTGACTATTATGCTTCCCTGGCAGGAGTCTGCTTCTCAGGATGTGGAGGGAGAGAGCTAGGCAGTGTAAATACTAGGAAGTAACTAAGATATTAGGAGACTAATCATTCATTCATTGATTAACAAATATTTACTGAGCAAAATAATACAAGTATTTATCCTTTATATATGTGCTAGGCACTTTTTCTAAATAGTAGAGATAAAGAAATGAACAAAACAGCTAAAGTCCCAGACATCATAGAGCTTATATTCCAGTGGGGAGACGATAAACCAAATAGTAGATAAATATCGAAATAACATCAGGTAGAGGAAAGAGTTGTGAAGAAAACAAAAGCACAGTAAAGGCACAGTGCGCTATGGAGGTGGGGCTGTGGAGAAGGGCGGAGTGTGTGCTACTTTGGGAAAAAACGATCAGGAGAAGCCTTTCTGATGAAGTGACATTTGGGCAGAGACCTGAATGAAGTGGGAGGACCCAGGCAATAACCTGGATCACAAGCCCAGGCAGACAAAATAGCAGGGAAAGAAGGATCCTAAGAGCTGTCCCGAGTTGGGATACGTGAGCTGCCCTCAGAAGGAGATGAGATCTTTGGTGAGGCAGTTGTCTTCAACAGAAGCAATCTCCAAAGTGGGCTGACAGCTGAGGGCCGCCCGCCAGCGGTGCACCAGGCAGCTGGGGAGATAAGTGTTTGATTCCTGAAGGGCCATTTGGGTGGTACAAACCGGCTTCCACCGCCTTGTGCGTGCCTCATTTGCTTGTTCTATTTGGCTGACACATAGAGAAACAAATCCTTGCCACCAAAGAATATATGCTAAACATTTTGAAACTTCCGTTAAAGTTCTTGTGCAAAAGTACAAAGGTTGAAGTGGGACTTTGGTTGTACATAGGAAGAAAGACAGTGTAAATATTGGAACAGCGATTCCTGAATAACACAGGGGGAAGGAGCAAAAGTCTGAATCAGAAAGTTCTTTGGAAGGGAGTACTTGGCAGATGGGTGATTTTAAAATGTAATACTATGGATTCTTTTGCAATTTGATAACACATCAGCACTGCCCACATGCTCTAGAAACCATGTGCGTGTAGAAGGCCGTCATTAGAGCTGGAAATTGCTTTGTGATTTTGGCAATGGTTTTGCTCTTAGGCCAGGTTCAGATTTCCCTGTTTCTGAATTCTAACCAATGATTGCCATTATGGCGTGTTTGGGAGATGGTTGCTGGAGACTGTAGGGAGAAGACAGAATTCTCTGCCTTTTAAGGAGTCTTAATCACGGTTTTGGCGGCATAGGAGCCTTCAACTTAGTAAACTGAGCAGCCATTTCCATAGCAGAGAAATAAGCTACTGTTTGACCCAGAGAGGCAGCTTTCAGCTGTTGTTTGTTGACCTGAGCCAAGGGAAACAAGATGACAGATTGGACAACCAGCACACCATGCAATTTATGCCCTTCACGGACTGTCAAACATTAATTTAATTTAATTTTAATCATTACCATCTGGTGCTTATATAGAGAGTCAGGCCCAGATAGATATTTCGTTATCTCGAACTGCTGAACAGTGCTGTGTTTTGGCCTGCAGCCCCATGCATACACCCTGAGGAGGGGGCAGGGGGATCACGGGAGGGGAGATTTGCACTGATGCCAAACATACAGCCATTGCCAGTTCCAGAAGCTGTAAATGGGACCTGTTGTTGGTGCTGTTCCCACCATGGGTCAGTGGCCCCTTCTCCTGTCCCATTCACGGGGGCATAAGTGCCGAGTCATGTCTTTGTATTCCTAGACCATTGGCAGAAGGGACTGGCTGGGGATGGTGTCTGAGTGAATTGGGCACACTTGACTCTTGGGCTCAAACCTCTTGAGTAGCCAAAGTGACCAGTAGCCACATTTAACTTGTTAATGATCAGGTAATTATCAAGCATTGACAATGGGGATAAGGACTGGGGTCAAATGACCTCTGAGGAATCATCACCCCTGAGAATCTGTGATCCTTTGTGTCAATCAGACTGCCAGGCCCAGCAGGGAATGAGGAGGAAATATAAGGCAGCATCCCTGCCCTATGAGCCAGGTCAGCCCCAGGAGGGAGTTTCCTTTTCTCCCAGTCCCCAGACTGAACCTCGGGTTGTTGGTGATTAGTAGGGGGTAGAAGGAGTACCACTGAAGCCCCAAGGGAATAGGGGAGGGGGCATGAGAGAGAAGCCCTTCATTTTCCTGAATTTTAATTTGTCAGTTGCAAAGTACCTGGGTACCTACCAGGCTGGAGAATGCTATGCATCAGGCTAGCTCTGGCTTCAGGAGACGACACTGAGTCCTGTTCATCGCTCTGTGGACTGAGATCATATGACCTACTTGAGACAGGAGAGCAAAATTTTCCTTTTCTTTGAAGATAGAAACAGGTCTTTTTCCCTGATTTTTCTGAAATAAATTCCAGTATATTCTCATCGCCCCCAAATCAGATGATACAGAAACGAAAAAGTAAAAAATTGGTCACACAAAGATACAGACCACTGCTAACATTTTGCTGTCTGTCTTTACACACACACACACATATACATATACACACATATCTTTACAAAAATGAGATCATGTTATAGGTAATGAAAAGCACAATCTCTTGCTGGGTGACTCTCTTCTCCAGCCAGATGTCAGCGGGACCAGAAGGAGCATTGAGGGGCTTCAAGCAGGGAAAGGGAGAGTAGTACTGCAAAAGTTGCCACTTCGGATTTCAAGGCTGGATGTTCTTTCCAGCTCAAGCTGGGTCTGTCCAACCCACTTCTTGGCAGCCACGAAGGGCCGACTTGCCAGCCCTTCTGAAATATGATGCCACATCTTATTTGGAATATGAATCTTGTTTCTTTCTATGAAACATTAAAATTTTACTTTTAAAAAGTAACAGAAAGTACTTTTTATCACGGAGGCTAAAGGGCAAGTACAGGTTGGAAGAAACATTTGTAAGAGTTAAAATGGAGCATGATAAGGAAAGAGCAAATCATTTCCTGCCTTGCTTTCCTGACTAGACAGATTCTGTTCTTTATGTTAAAAGAGAACACTATTTCATAAAGAGCCCTTTTTGATCTACATGCATCAAAATTAAAAGGATGTGATCTTCAAGTGTATTTCATCCCAGGTAAACCATGTGGTTGAAGCTGTCTCCTTGGGGGGACTCCACTTGCTTTTGGAGAGTGACCAGAGAGTAGAGGCCCACAGAGCCAGGTGGCATGAGGAGTAGTGGAAGAAGCCAGGCCCGTTTCAGTGGAGAAGGAGGGTCTTAGATTAATGGAAAGGTGGCATTAACTTATTTTATATTTTTTTGGAAGCCAGAACCAGAATGAAAGGATCAAACTTATTGTGAGACAGAGAGCTGACACAAGAGATTTGAGAGGATGGAGAAGGAAAAGGAGTGAAGGCAGCTAATGTTTATTTAGCACGTACTATGTGTCAGAAGTATTGAATTCCTTGTATTTGGGGCTCCTGGGTGGCCTAGTCATGATCTCACGGGTTCGTGAATTCCAGCCCTACATCGGGCTCTCTGCCCTGACATTTCTCTCTCTCCCTCTCTCTCTCTCCCTCTCTCTCTCTCTCTCTTTCTCTCTCTCTTTTCCTCTCTCCCATTCTCTCTCTCAAATAAATAAATAATCCTTTAAAAAATTCCTTGTATTCTCTTGTTTAATCTTCACAATAATCTTAAGAGGTAGATAATATTACTGGTGTTTTATAGCAAAAGAGAATAAGACTCAGAGAGGTTAAGTAACTTGCCCAAAGTTACACAGCCATTAAATAGAAGAGTCAGGTTCTGGGGCACCTGGGTGGCTCAGTCGGTTAAGCGTCTGACTTCGGCTCAGGTCATGATCTCACAGTTCGTGGGTTTGAGCCCCACATCGGGCTCTGTGCTGACAGCTCAGAGCCTGGAGCCTGTTTTGGATTCTGTGTCTCCCTCTCTCTCCGCTCCTCCCCCACTCATGCTCTCTCTCTCTCTCTCTCTCTCTCTCTCTCAAAAGTAAACAAACATTAAAAAAAAATGAAAAAAATGGAATAGTCAGGTTCAAGACTCAGGTCTGCTTGGCTCCCAAGTGACTCTCTTGAACATAGAATGGGTATCCCTCATGAGCTACTGTGTTCCTGGTAACCTGGGTGTGTTCAAGCAAAGACTAGATGGTTATTTGTCAGAGATGTTCCTAAGGAGATGCATGCATTGGTACAGAGCTGGAACACATGGCTTCTAAGATTCCTTCCAACCACATGTTCTCATAAGATCTCTCTAAAACGTCACTCTTGCTTGTCATCTGGGACACCTACTGTGGTCATGATTAGAATTATGTTTTTGGCTAAAGCATTATCCTCAGAAAAAGCAACTGAAGATATATTCCCATGAGTGTTTTCTTGGACGACCAACCCCAGCATACATCATTGGTCCCCTGTCCATACTCACTCAGCACTCACCATTCCCATACATGTCCATGGGCTCTTGCTACGTGTCCATGGGCTCTTGCCACAAGCTCACAAACTCTCTACCTGAGAGGGCATTCTTTCGGTTCTCAAAGAGTAGTCTGGAAGTACAAGAAAGTTAATATCCTCAGTCCTCAGCTAATAACAGATAAGATATGAAGATAAATATTCCAGCTTCCTTGCTCTTGTTCAGGATAACCCCAAAGCATGCCTCATATAGTCCCCCAGAGTTCCCCAGTAGGATTGAGTGCTAGCTGCCTATAAGAGTAACCTGTTGTTTAACACAGCCATTATTGGTTTTCTTCCTTTTCCTTGTCTGATTTACCTTAATGCCTGCTGATGTTTTCAGGGATCACCTCTTAAATGAACTCATTGTACTCAGATTCTCATCTCAGGTTCTGCTTTTAGGGTAACCCAAACTAAGACACCAACATTATTTACCCATTAGCACGGAGTTTCTCATCCTCGGCACTACTGATATTTTGGGCTGCATAATTTCTTGCAGGTTGCTGTAGAATGTTTGGGGCATTGTAGAAAGTTTCATAGCATCACAAAGGCCCTGCACCCACTAGATGCCAGTAGTTCCTTCCCCCTAATTATGACAACCAAAAATGTCTCCAGACATTGCCAAATGTCTTCTGGGGGACAAAATCGGCCCTGGCTGAGAACCACTGCTTGTTTGAGGTACCCATAGGAAGTACAGGGAGGGTAGGTTTTGCAAGGTAGACCTGTTGGGCTAGGCTGTGGACAAGCTTCTCAGAGTGCTTCAGGGTTTAGTGGGGGTTACAGGTGGAATGAGGAGGAGACTGTGTGCGTGCGCGCGTGTGTGCACGCGCGTGCTGTGGGAGAGAAAAATTAGAAACTGTTCGTTTTATAACTGTGCCTGGTGTCAAGCTGTCCCTTGTCTAAAGTAGATGGACAGCTTAGAACTAAATTGTACCCCTTACAGTTCCTTTTAGAAAAATGACAAGCAACGGAGACCATTTTGCTGTTTTTTAACATCAGTTTTCATATGAGTTCAGTTTGGATGACAAGTTCTTAAGCAGCCATTTCACAGCCTGTCAGTTTCTGCGTTGTTAGGGATGTTTTCACTTTTAAGTACTTCTGTGCAGCTATTAAATCAATATGCGGTTCCAATATAGGGAGTGCTGTCAATTACAGTAGAGGGCCTGATAAAAGATGCAAACAGTTTCTTAGCTGGAGCTTTGGGTCTATTTGGGCCTTGAAGATGTGAAAATGAGACACCTGAAGAGAGTTACAGATTTTCAGCGATGCCAGAAGAGATTTCAGATGTAGACTCTAAAACCCCTATATTCCCTATAAATAGAAGTAGCAAAGAGGTATACATACAGTATAAAGTCTTTATTTTATCCATTGAATTCATGGTAAAAATGTACAAATTGGGGTTTCTCATTTCCACTGTACTCTGGTACCTTCCAAGGTCAAGTAGAGAAGCAGGCTGGTGGTGGATACTGTACATGCCCTGCCCAAATACTATCGGATCCCTTTTGGCAGTTTGGTGTGCTCAGCACCCAGTTCTGGTGTGCTTTTCTGCTAATGACTGGCACCTGTGACCTTTGGCTGTCCCTTGAGATACTGGAGTTGTTTCACCTGTATAAAGACCATGGGAATTTATATTTCTCTGGGGATCCCCATAGCCAATGGACAGGACTATGAAAATCCAGTTGCCTTGCCCCATGTTGAAATAAACACTAAGTGTAATTTACACTCCAAAGCTAATAAGCCTTGAGATTATTAGGAAGCTCAGACTTTTCCTGAAATTGCAACCTTGCTTCTTGGCCTCCTTTCTTTCTCTGTGCTGCTTTCTGCACTCTCTTTTGGTCTCCCCTGGGAGCACTTTCCCAATAAATCACTTGCACAGGGATCCTCATTTCAAGGTCTGTTTCTGAGGAATCTGACTCAAGACATAAGCATTCCACAAAGTCTACATTGGAATGAGAGAGGAGATGAATTTATTATTCACACGGGATGTTCCATAATCTTACCTCTCCTATAAAGTAGGTGTTCATTAGATGTTTCTTGCTACAGTGGATGATGATCTTGGGCTGGAGAAATGAGAAAATGAAGAGACTTCTGCTGCCTGGGCATTGCTCCCCTTCCCTCCACAGCTGAGAGAGCCACAAAGGACCTCAAGAGGTGTTGCTGAATCTCACTTAAGCATGGGAAGTAAGAAAAGCTGGTTTTGTTCGTGTTTTAAATGAATTGGCTCTTTGGCACCCAAGGCTGTGCCTCTGTGCTTTCATACTTAAAAGGACATTGCCACTGAGAAGAGTGATTCAGCCAAACAGGTCTGCAGCGAGGACGCTTGGATCAAAAACCTATTGGGATATGAATCTGATACTTACCAGGGTTTGAGAGGATCCCCAAAATTTTACTGCAAAATTCATTAATGATACAGCACTATTTTAAGTGCTTTCTACTTGTTTGGCAATGTTTTCTCATGTATTATGTAATTTAATCCTTGTGGTATACTTGTGAGATATTAACAGTCCTATTTTATAGGCAAGAAAGCAAGCTAAGGCTCAAAGAGCTTATGCTACCTGCCTAAGGTCACACTCATAGTAAGTGGCAAAGCTGGGATTTGAGCACACGTTGACTTGCTTCTGACAGTTATGTGCTTGACCACCTATCACAGCACGTTCCAACACTGACTGTCTTCTCTCTAACATGATGAGGGAAATATTTGTCAAATTGTGCACAAGGCAGAAAATGATCTCATCTGAGAAGGTTTATGTAGACATTTTTTCTTTTCCAAGAAGAACAAATAAATGTATAGGAAATTGAAATATATTAAATGAGCCTGACATGTTATAATACAGATAATATGTTACATGCTGAAGTTTTCTCCAAGCCCAGCATTTTTTGTTACAAGGTCAATATGATGACTAAGGGTTAATGCACAGGGTAAAAAATGAACATTTTCTTTGCAATCATTTGGAGGGTATTCCATCTTGTATAATTTCTTTCCTATTTGGGTATATGTGAGGATTGTTCTTGGGTTTGAATTTTTGTTTTTCCCCTCCCTCCTAACCTCCAGCCTCCTCTTTTTGCTCTAGAACCAAGACTAGAAAGGCTGCACAACTACTTCCATTTTACCCCGTTCCCCCCAGGGTTGAAAAATGTGCTATTCCTGAATTCTAACAGTTTTTGCAAATTCCAAATGCAGTATGAGAATACTTTTGGGCACAACCTTCCATGAAAAAAATTTACAATTTACAGGATGTATGCCCATATTTTGGCTTCAGCAGTGAACGGAGACTGCAGATCTCTTTTTGAAATTTTAACATGTCAGTTTCCAGCAACATAGAAAATAAAAGTTGAAAGTAGCTGCAAAAGACTGGGTGGCTCAGTGGGTTGGGCGGTTGGGCATCCGACTTCGGCTCAGGCCATGATCTCACCATTTGTGAGTTTGAGCCCCGTGTCGGGCTCTGTGCTGACAGCTCAGAGCCTGGAGCCTGCTTCAGATTCTGTGTCTCCCTCTTTCTCTGCCTCTGTGTGTGTGTGGGTGTCTCAAAAATAAACATTAAAAAATATTTAAAGGGGCGCCTGGGTGGCGCAGTCGGTTAAGTGTCCGACTTCAGCCAGGTCATGATCTCGCACTCCGTGAGTTCGAGCCCCGCGTCAGGCTCTGGGCTGATGGCTCGGAGCCTGGAGCCTGCTTCCGATTCTGTGTCTCCCTCTCTCTCTGCCCCTCCCCCGTTCATGCTCTGTCTCTCTCTGTCCCAAAAATAAATAAACGTTGAAAAAAAAAATTTAAAAAAAAATATTTAAAAAAAAGAAAGTAGCTGCAAGAGAATGAATTTTTATTTTCATTTAGAAGTAGGTCCAAGGTTGAGTGCAAACTTTCCTCTCTGGGTTCAAATATTGTTTATCCTGAATAGCATATGCCTTCCTGTTTGACAGAAAACACAATTAAAGCGTTCTAATTGTGAAACAGCCCCAGGAAAGTGGTATTTAGGAAAATAAAATGCTAAACATGAAATCACAAACCTGGAAGAGACCCTATGAGATCATCTAGTTCTAACCTCATCTTCCAACTGAGAATAGCTAACTCATCCTGTATGGATTATTTTCTATTGTGGTAGGATTTATAAGTCTACACTTTCATCTTTACTTCCCTTTCACATGACATGTTTAAGTTAATGGTGGAATATCTGGGTAGTCACAAGAAGCCACCAGTACCTAACAAAACACCTGGCACATAAACGGTATCCAGTAGATCTTCTATTAGAAGGAATAAATGCATCAACACATGAAAAAATGAAGCCTGACTAGTAGAAAATTTATGATGGGATTCTTACTGGTATGATTAATTAATAAAGTGGAAATGAATTATGTCCAAATTCAATGTCTTAGACGCTCATCCATTTCTCATTCGATAGTGTAGATTTTGACCTTCTTAATAATAATAAGTAAGGTGACCATGTAATGTATATTCCAAACAAGGACCCTTTTGAGTGTGAACGGGGATACTATTTTATTTATTTATTAGGGGAAACTATTAATAATTGCACCAGGACAACAAGACTGCTCTGGGCAAACTGGAACTAATAGTCACCCTGTAAACGAGGCTTTAGGAGCAGGAAACGATAAATTCCTATAGACTCTATAAAATAAGAAACAAGGGAGTTTTAAGTCACAAATGAAGACTGGAGGCATTTCACTATCGATACTTAACATTCTTAACCTTGAACGTTCTTACCTCATCTTGTAAGTAAGAAACGGGGCACAATGAGAGGTAAAAACTCCTTTCTAATAATTAGGAAAGAAAGAATTAAACTCTTATCAAAAACTAGACTTAGAGTTCACCCTGCAGCCCTCTAGAACTATCTATCGGATTGAACAGACTGGGTAGCCCCAGCCCTTCCCTACCTCCTCCTATCCCTGCCAACCTCTCACCTCTAGGCCCTCCCCTTCAGTTACAACTTCCGGCAGAATCCTCTTTGCTCTCCCGTGCTTCCAAGACCCGCAAGCAAGCACCATATTTTACGCTTTGCTCCTCCCGGCTCACCAACCATGAGCACCCAGATCCAGCAGAATTATTCCGCCCAGATGGAGGCTGCACTCCAGCGCTTGGTGAACCTGCATCTGCAGGCCTCCTACACCTACCTCTCTCTTCGCTTCTATTTTGAAGGAGGCAACGATGTAGCTCCGAAGGGCATGGGCCGCTTCTTCCAAGAGTTAGCTGAGGAGAAGCGTGAGGGCGCCCACCGTCTCTTTAAGATGCGAAACCAGTGGAGCGGCTGCCCCTTCCTTCAGGACTGGCAAGAGCTGTCCCAAGATGGGTGGCGTGGCAGCGTGGACACCATGGAAGCCACCATGGCCTTGGAGAAGAACCTGAACCAGGCCCTTTTGGATCTGCATGCCCTGGGTGCCGCCAACGGAGATCCCGGTCTCTGTGACCTCCTCAAAAGCCACTTCCTAGAGGAGGAGATGAAAGTCATCAAGAAGATGGGCGACCACCTCACCAACCTCTGCAGGCTGGCTGGCCCTCAGGCCGGGCTGGGTGAGTATCTCTTCAAAAAGCTCACCCCGCAGCACAACTTGCAGCCTCCCGTGCAGTGCCCAGCAGCCTTTGAGGAACCCGTCTGCATTTACCCAGCGTCAAGATGTCTGCTCGAGCTTCTTTCTTCAGCCAGAACGCAAATTTTTAACCATGCTGACAAGCTTGCCTATGCTGTGAGATCAAATGGAAACAAAAAAGGTTCTTTTTGCAGGAGTGGGAGGTGGGGAGGAAAGCTAGGCTGTGGGGAAAAATATGAAGAATAGGAGAAAGGTAGCGTGATTAATCCTCTAGGTTTTCTAGAAATTGTACCTAGCTTTTGTGAATTGCTTGTGTGCATTGAGGATCTGATACACGATGGTTTCTCTGTGAAGAAAAATGAACTTACCTATTCATAAAATGCATACAAATTTAGAGGTTTTTAGAATTTCTCTGAAACCATTATTGGTACTGGATTAGATCCCGTTGTTCTAAAATTTACCTTTGGTTTTGCCTAGCAGAGGGGAGATAGGAGTACCTTGTGCTCACCCCCAGCCCTCAAACTCATGATAAAATGGCTTTCCCGGTTTTCAAGTTGCTGTGATGCCATCTGTTATGTTGAAGATAATAAGAAAAGCCCTGTGAAATTTATCTTTTATGTTTTCAATTAGGTTGCTACCGAGAATACTGATGATGACATCATACACTGACCATCTCTATGAAGCCTCTCAAGAGAAATTTCTTTCTGGTCTCAGTATTGCGAATAACAGTTCTTTGCCTAGGTAATTGATTTGTTTTTGTTTTGTGGACACTGCAAATGATTAAGTTTCCTTTTCTGACTGCCTGTGAGAAAGCTTAGAGCCAAATTTGTGGTCCACCCGGTGTCAATGAGTAGGATTGTATAAGCATTTCTACAGAAGCTTCATTTCTGCCTCTTCTGTCACTAATTTCTTGGTATATTTTATGGTTTCTTTTAAGCCACCTTAAACCATTTCTAGAACAAGGTTGTGTGTAAATAGATAAATAAACTTTAAAAATGCTGATTGAACAACTGGCTGTGCAGTTCATGTAACAGAAAAAAGAAGATAACTTTAAGGAAGTACTAATAGAGCCAAAGTGGCTCTACACTATTAGAATGGAGATGGGTCAGATGAAGGTTAAATTCCAGAAGCCAAAGGAAGGAGAAGCAGTAAAATGTAGCATTCTTTTAAAAATACATTGGATTTTTCTGGTGGGTTCCTTTCTACTAAATCTATAGTCCGACAGATAGCAATCTAATAATTGTGTATTATTTTCCATGCACTTTGAAAAACTGGAGTTATAACTTGTTCTCAAGCCACAGAAGTGAGAAAAAGTCAATTCTCTTCCTACAGCAACTTTCCTTCCTGGAGCAGGAAGACCAAAGTCATACTATCATTGCTTTTATCGTCCAAGGGTCAGAGGCATAGGAAGAACATTTTACAGAGATTGGGACAAGTGTTTTTCTCAGTTAAAGAGAAAACCATATCTTCCTGTTTTCATGCAAAGTCTTTTGATAATAAAAAGGAATGTACTGGAAAAGTTATATCTGGAGAAAGGAATTCTGCCCATTTGCTGGTAGTCGCCAGTAAGAGATGGAAGGAAGCAGTTAACAATTTTCAGATTTGGATTAAAACTCAGATCTCTGTACTTAAAATATATACTTTCAATCAAAATTATTTTCAAATTGGCACTCAAACACATAAATCAAAATGAGAAAAAAAAGGGGGTGCCTGGGTGACTTAGTCGGTTGAGTGTCCGACTCAACTGATTTCAGGTCACGATCTCACAGTTTGTGAGTTTAAGCCCTACATCGGGCTCTGCGCTGACAGTGTAGACCCCACTTGGGATTCTCTCTCCCTCTCTCTGCCCCTCCTCTGCTCGTGTTCTCTCTCTCAAAATAAATAAATGTTTTTAAAAATTTTTTAGATGAATGAGAAAAAAATCACCTAATATTGTGAGATCAATTGAAAGACTATAATTTAAGGTAGATTGTTTGGGAAGAAAGATGCAAGCATATATTTCCAAATAATGACATTATATTTGTCATTATTTATTAGTGTCTTTTAACGTCAATAATGGGGCTGTACAAGAAAGCTTTATTAAAGTCTCCCAAATAGGCTAAAATGTTCCTTGGGCATCACATAATTCTTGAAAAACAGCAACTTGTGGGGCAAACAAATCATTCAAAGACATGTGGACAACATATTAGTTTGGCTTTTATTTTTTTTTGTTTTTACTGTTTTATTGAGGTAAAATTGACAACTAAAATTATAATATATTTAAAGTGTACAACATGGTAATTTGATATACATTTACATTGTGAAATTATTACCACAGTCAAATTAATGAATACATTCAGCACATCACAGTTACCTTTTTGTGATAAAACTTAAGATATACACTCTTAACATATTTTAAGTATACAACACAGTATCGTTAACTATTGTCACCATATATTAGACCCTCAGATATTATTCATCTTATAACTGGAAGTTTGTACTCTTAGTTTGGCTTTTAAAAATGACTTAAGGTCCTTAGCAAATTTGCGGGGAAGTGGGGAGTTGATGACATTAAAGCTCTAGAGATTATTTTGGACTCAGGTCCCACAGTGATTTCCTTTATGGCTAACCACTGTGTGTGTGTGTGTGTGTGTGTTTGTGTGTGTGCGTGCGCGTGCATGCACTCTTTCACAGAGAGTTATAGTAAATAATTCCTATAGGCTGTGAGTAAATTCCTTATACCAGGGGCGCCTGGGTGGCTCAGTCGGTTACGTGTCCAACTCTAGATCTCGGCTTAGGTCATGATCTCACAGTTCTGTGAGTTTGAGCCCTGAGTCAGGCTCTGCACTGATGGTGTAAAGCCTGCTTGGGATTCTGTCTTACCTTCTCTCTGCCCCTCCCCGACTTGTACTCCATCTCTCTCTCAAAATAAATAAATAAACTTAAAAAAATTCCTTATACCAGCCTTCAAGGCTCTCCTTGGTCTACCATGTCTAATCTATCTTTTAAATGGAATTTTCTAGGGGCGCCTGGGTGGCGCAGTCGGTTAAGCATCCGACTTCAGCCAGGTCACGATCTCGCGGTCCGTGGGTTCGAGCCCCGCGTCGGGCTCTGGGCTGATGGCTCAGAGCCTGGAGCCTGTTTCCGATTCTGTGTCTCCCTCTCTCTCTGCCCCTCCCCCGTTCATGCTCTGTCTCTCTCTGTCCCAAAAATAAATAAAAAACGTTGAAAAAAAATTTAAATGGAATTTTCTACCACTTCCCTGTTGTTGGAAGTTTGGGAAGTACCAGCTGTTCATCTTTCATCCAAGTTCTGATCACTTACAACAGACACAAGAAGTCAGATGGAAATCCAGATAGCTTTATTGGTGATGAAACCAAATGGGAGAGTGTGTTAGGGCTTCGTATTGCCACATCCTGAATTAATTTCAACCAGCTAGTAGCTCCAGGAAGTGAAGCTGAAACAAAGAGCAGAAACCAGGATGGACCAACCAGAGGCAGGCTCAGCCTTTTCTGATAACCCCATGGAGACTGGAACCCAGGGCAATGCTTATTGCCCAAGGGAAGTGGGAAGGACATGGCAGGCCCTATTGCCTTGCCATTGCAGTGAGCCTGAACTACAGCCAATGTGCACTTCATAGACATTAGTCTCTCAGAGTTTGCTGTTAGGGACCAGAGTGGATGTTACCTCTCTTTTATAGAAATGTGAGGCCTAGGAGATAAAGGTCTCCTGCAAATGACTGCAGGAGCTCTCTGCCTTGGCCCAAGTATTCAGTTTTTTGTCCCAGTACTTGAAGTTTTCATGTGGCTCCCCTTACCTGGAAGGCCCTTCATACCCCTCTTAACCAAAATCAAACTCTTTCTACCTTTCAGCCTTGTTTAAATCTACCTTGTTCTGTGAAATCTTCCCTGATGAACCTAATCCACTCATTTGGCATGGATTCATCTTGTCTTCATTGTCTTATGGTACCCACTAGACTGTAGGCAAGTTGGAATCTGAAATACAGATAGCATGGTGGTTGAGCAATGGCCTCTGGGCCAGACTGCCTGCCTGTGTTCAAATCCTGCCTCTACTCTAACTCATCATGGTCTAATCTCTTCACTTTTCTTGGTCCCAGCTTCCTCATCTAATAAACTGGACATGATCACAATAAGGATAATACCATCCAACTCACAGATTTTAGGGAGGATTAAATAGGATAAACCATGTAAAATCTCTACATTGTGACTCAGCACATGGTAAATGCACAATAATTATTAGCTATTTTTATCAACTGACTTTATATCCCAGCAGAGCTTAGTAAAGGGCTATGATAGGAACATCTCAAAATAAGTTTGCTTCTCAGTTTTAGGAAAATAGATAACTTTAGATTCTAGAATCTTCCTTAATGATCATTCCTCCCTCTAAATAGGCCCTATGTGTAGAAGTATAATATAGGTATTTGCTTATTTCTTGAACGTGATGTTCAGTGAGTAGGAGCGGGAAAAAATGAAGGAGGACCATTCTCTCTTCAGCCAAATAAGCAAAGCCACCTTATTTAGAACCTGGGATTAATTGTTTTAATTACCACACTGCTAAAAGCAGGCATGACAGCATTTTAACCTTTCTCTCAGGAAGGACAAGCCACACAAAGGGGTCATTTCAGAGCTGAAACTAATTAGCTGCTGGCTGCTACTCTTCGCATAGTTTCCAATTCTTGGGAGTCTTCTCTGCCCACTCTTCACCCACACATCCTCCTCCTTCCATTTCATGGCAGCCTTGGATATTCAGCATGAGGGAGCAGAGACTGAATAGGCACAGTCAAACTCCAGGCATCACTGAAGCCTTGAACTTCTTTATTTAGGGCCTGTTTAAAGCTCTGTTTTGTGTGTATGTGGGGGGGCGGGGAGACTACTGTGCAGTTGACTGTTTCTCTCCAGAAAGATGTACGGTCTTAAAGGGTTTGGTTAAAAATGCTACTTATTTAGGGGCATCTGGGTGGCTCAGTTGGTTAAGTGCCCTACTCTTGATTTCGGCTCAGGTCCCAGGGTCGTAGGATCAAGCCCCATGTTGAACCCCACAAAGAGCACCACGTCGAGCCCTGTGGAGCCCTGTGTTGGGCTCTGTACTGACACTGTGGAGCTGCTTTAGATTCTCTCTCTCCCTTTCTCTTTGCCCCTCCCCCACTCACTCACACACACACACGCACACTCTCTCTCTCTCTCAAAATTAATAAATAAACTTTAAAAAATGCTATTTATTTTACAAGAGGGAAACATTTTTATTACATTCATGTCATGTTATTTATCTCCATAAGCCATTTATCCACCTCAATGAATAGTTTTTTCTTCACAATAATAATGAAGCAGGTGCTAATACATAGGGAATTAGGAAGGGGGCCACACATTAAGAAAGAATTTGGAATTAATATAAGGTTTCAACTGAGTATAAATTCTTTAAAAAGCAGACATCCTCCTCAGGATTTTAGCATTTTTGATGGCTAAATTAGGGATCATAAGAGGAAGCCGAGAAAAGGTCTGTATTTCACCAGGAGACCTCAAAGGTCCCCCAACTGTGTATGGTGTCCGATCAAAATGTGGGAGATGTGGGCAGAGGGGACTATTCTGGGATTTAAAATCAAGCACATATTCCTGCTAAAAATTCCTACCCTGAATCTAATAATGAGAGACCATCAGACAGATCCAAACTGAGGAGCATTATACAAATCAACTTGCCTGTAATTCTCAAAAGTGTGAAGGTCAAGAAAGACAGAGAAAGACCAAGGAATTATCCCAGGTTAAAGAAGACCACAAAGTGTAACAACTAAATGCATGATCCTGGATTGGATCTGTGTAGGGGAAAAAAAAAAAAAAACTATGAAGGACATTAAGGCAATTTATAACATTTTAATTCGATAATGGTTTTACATCAACATTAAATTTCCTGAGTTGGATAGTTGCATGGTGGTTAGGTTGCAGAATATTTTTCCTTTTAGAAGACACTCGCTAAAGTATTTAGGGGTAGCTGGGCACAATTTCTCCAACTTTCATATAGTTAAGAAAAGCAACTGGCGAGTCTGTATGAAGGGTGAACTGATGTTGCAGTATTTCTGTAAGTTTGAAATTATATCTAATAAAAATTCATCCCACAAAAGATATCAGTCACAGATGATTTAGACCTATAACTACTGTTCAAAAATAATTTGTTGAATAAATATTGTAATGGCTTTCAAATGACCCTGTGAACTTAGATTTCTAGTCACAGGGCTTCAGAAACAATTTAACTACCAGAAAGTTCCAAGTTGTTTTCTTCTTCCTGAATATAAATTACATACTTACAGATTTTTTATCTATTCCTCATCCCCAAAAAGGATGTCAACAATTTTTTTAAGAGAGTGGCCGAAACAAGGAGGCAACGAAAAGAAAATCCTACTCTTTTATCACTACACAAGTGATACTGCTGCTGGATTAAATATTTTATTTTTCAGACCTTACAGTTTTATTTTTTCAAAGGAGAATCTGTATGACTTGCTTTTCTGATGAAAAAATTCTTCCTTTCAGCTATTATATGCCTTTTAATACTATGCAGAGCTTCAGGATTTAAAACTCCTGTCAACCTGAAAGGTCACACAACAGGATGGAAGATTCAGTTTGGCTTTCATTTTTATTCCCTTCTTTTCAACTCTCATTCCACACTCGTGAATACTCCCAGCACCTGCACTTACAACCTTTCTTTTGGGCCTTCCTTTCCACTCATCATCACACAAAAAAAGAGCATTTGCTAACGTTCAAAACTTATCTGATGTTTATAACTAGACCTCACTATTATTACAAGCTGGTCGAATGATGTTCCCAGCCAGGCTGTTTTGTCGTGTTGGACATAAACAATCTCACAGACTACCAAACTCAGAGTTACTCTGAGATCATGATAAAATGAAACAAAATGAGGTCATTTCATAATTTTGCCTAAGCACAGACCAAATCAGTCACCATACTTCTCACAAAATATCATAGCAGTGCCCTTGCTTTCTGACAGCATCTAATCTAGAGCAAATCTCTGCTTCCTTGGTCACTTCAAAAATCATCTGTCAAAAGCCCAAATCCTAGCGTAGTTTCTTTCAAATATATCCTTATTGAAATACCCCAAAGGCCCTCATGATGTGTGTTCTCTCTCTGCAGTGAGTAAAATTCCAGCTTGCTTAACTACAGGTGTGTTCTTTTTTAACTTAAAAAAATATTGTTTATAGTTGATATACAATGTCGTATTTGTTTCAGGCACACTAGTGATAATAATTCTATACATTATGCAGTGCTCACCATAATAGGTATAGTTACCATCTGTCACCAAACAACACTATTAAAATATTATTGACTATATTCCTTATGCTATACTTTTCATCCCCATGAATTACTTATTTTATAACTGGAAATTTGTATCTCTTAATTAATCCCCTTTACCTATTTTGCTTATCCTCCCACCCCCCTCCCCTCTGGCAAGCACCAGTTCCTTTTTATTTATAAGTCTGTTTCTGTTTTTCTTTGTCTGTTTTTAGGTTCCACAATGAAGTCATATGGTGTTTGTCTTTCTCTGTCTTACTTATTTCACTTAGGATAATACCCTCTGGGTCCATCCATGTTGTTATAAATGGCAACACCTCGTTCTTTTTATGACTGAGTAATATTTCAGTGTGTGTATGTATACACCACATCTTCTCTATCCATCCATCTATCAATGGACACTGAGGTCCTTCCATATCTTAGCTATTGTAAATGGTGCTGGAATGAACGTTAGGGTGCGTATAGCTTTTCAAACTAGCGTTTTCACTTTCTTTGGGTAAATACTCAGCAGTGGAATTACTGGATCACATGGTATTTCTGTTCTTAAATTTTGAGGAACCTCTATGCTGTTTTCCACAGTGGTCACACCAGTTTGCATCGTGCATGGGGTTTTGCAACACTCAACAGAAAAGGGGTTCCTTTTTCTCCACATCCTTGCTTACACTTATTTCCTGTCCTTTTGATTCTAGTCATTCTGATGGGTATAAGGTGATATTGTGGTTTTGATTTGCATTTCCCTGATGATCAGTGATGTTGAGCATCTTTTCATGTGTCTATTGGCCATCTGGATGTCTTCTCTGGAAAAATGTCTATTCAGGTCTTCTGTACATTTTTAAACTGGATTATTCTTTTTTTTTTTTTTTGGTGTTTTGGTGTTGAGTTGTATAAGTTCTTTGTATATTTTGGATATTAACCCATTAGCAGATTTATCATTTGCAGTTATCTTTCCCTATTCAGTACATTGACTTTTCATTTTGCTGATAGTTTCCATTGCTGCTAGTTTATTTTTGCTAGTTTATTTTTGCTTTTGTTTCTTTCTCTTGCCTCAGGAGACATATCCATAAATATATTTGCTAAGGCCAACATCGAAGAGACTATTGCCTATATTTTCTTTTAGTAGGAGTTTTATGCTTTCAGGTCTTACATTTAGGTCTTCAGTCCATTTTGAGTTTATTTTTATGTATCGTGTTAGAAAGTGGTCCAGTTTCATTCTTCTGCATGTAGCTGCCCAGTTTTCCCAGCGCCATGTATTGGAAAGGCTGTCTTTTCTCCATTATATACTCTTGCCTCCTTTGTCATAGATTAATTGACCATATAAGCATCGGTTTATTTCTGTGTCTCTATCGTGTTCCACTGACCTATGTGTCTATTTTTGTGCCAGTACTACAGATGTGGTCTTGGTCATCATTGCCTGAAGGGCAATGACACAATATTCTGGGGGAATATTCTGTATTAAATCTACAGATATTTGAGAGATATTATTAGAAGTGTCCAAAGCAGGTATGTCCAGCCTCTTGTTTCACATAATCAGGAAGTATTTATTGGTCATGTTCATTTACTCATTCAAAAAATATTTGTTGAGCATTTACTCTATGCCAGGCACTGAGCTAAGTGCTGCAGATAACGAAATGTGTGACACAGTTTACTTTCTCAATGAACTCATACTCTGGTAGTCAAGACTAACATATAAAAACATTACTTCAGTACAACATGATAAGTTGTATAGTAGAGGTGAGAGCCAGGTAGTGGTTTGCAAAATAGGGCAGGATTACTCTACTTGGGTGGAACGTGGAATATTTTTATGAAAGAAGAGTAACTTAGCTCATCTTGAAAGATGATCAGTGTTGACAAGGGAATAAGAGCTATTCTAGGCACTTGAGGTAAATGGAATGACTCGAGTGCTTGAAATGAGAAAGTAGACCACAAAGAACAGTCTGGAGAGGGAGTCTGGACAACCCCAGGTCATGGTGGGCTTAGTGGATTTTATTTCACTGTAGCACAGAACTCGTCAGAATTTATGGAGAAAGCAATACAAATAGAAGCTGCAGCCTGTGCATTCAAAGAGTTTACATTCCCGTTGGTGAAATGAAACTCACACATAAAAAAACAATCACAAGTGATATAGAATTATAGCACCCACATCCTTTTGTCTACCCTGGAAATTGCTTGCAAATAATTCCCATACAACCCCTTGCCAAAGGGCACTCTGTTTGGTCTGTATGTGGGAGTGTTCAGAAGGGCCCAAGCGTTAACTCTCACCCCTTCCCTCATAGCGACCTTGAACCGGTAAGAGAAGGAAATTAGCACACAAATATCTCAGTGTCCTCAGTGTTCAGTAGCACAGTTCTGAGACATGTTTTATAAAGTATCTCAGGAAGTACCCAGTGAGTTGAGCCCTGGGTTTCCCACAGCAGTAACCCTTTCAGTTACACACATTTTATTGATTGTCCTTCCTTCCTTCACCCTGCTTCTGGAGATCACACCTCTTCTCTCAATAAACTGCTTGTACCCAAACCTTTGCTCAAGGTCTACTTCTTCACAACTACAAACTAAAGACAAAAGTAAAGGAATAACTCATGTGTTACAGTCTCTATTGGCTCTAGGAACTTCTGGACAATTGCATTATTTTCTACTTGTATCCTCCAACCAGCATGCCTCACTCTTCTTCCCCGACTCCCTTGCTTTCTCTATTGCTCATTACTTTGCCCCTAGGTAACAGTCTATCCTTGCAGTGTGACGGCTCCAGGAAACACTCAGCCTGGAAAGCCCTGACCGCCGTGCAGAAGTGCTGCTCTTCTGGTCTCAGCTTGGCAAGCGAGTTGGCTGCCTTTCAGCTTTCAGATAAATTGTCACATGTGGGAGGGGGCACTGAGACCATTACCAGTCACTGTCACTTCCTAAATATTCATAAATACAACAGCTGGGGCTGGGTAAACACATTTTTCCAGACAGCGGTCACTTGGAATTCTCTGACTAATGACAACATTAGTACTGGAATCAAGTATAAATTTATTCCTCTAAACATCCAGGTCATGGACACACTGAGACTTGAGAAGAACATTTGAGCCTATTTCTCTGAAGCAAATATTAACGAGCCGGATTTCTATTCTTGAGTCAGCTCACATTCCAATTATTATTAGCTGGTTACATCAGTAAACTTGTATTTAGCATGACACCTGTTGCAAAGAGGATCATGTTTCTTTAGGCCTGTAAAAACATTTTAAATCTCTAGGAGCAGTCAAAATTTGCCGTTAAATCTGCTCCTGTAACAGCATTGACTGGAACATCTTTGTGGCATGATGCGATAGAATGAGAAGTAAAACAAAAATAAGAAATTGGAATATGAAGCCTTTTAAAATGACTGGCCAAACGTTAGTAAGAGCTTTTAAAATATATGTTAAAAATCAAATTTAGTAAATTACCAGGTTATAAAATCACCATATAAAAATCAATGGGAATGGTAAATGGGCATAAACTTTTGTTAAAACTCATTGAACTATACACTTAAAATATGTGCATGTTGTTGCCTGTAAATTATACCTTAATAAAGATGAAAATTAATAAACTTGAAATATACCAATGGTAACGAGTGAGAAAATATAATGGAAGGGAAGACCCCATTTAAAACAGCAAATAATGGGGCGCCTGGGTGGCGCAGTCGGCTAAGCGTCCGACTTCAACCAGGTCACGATCTCGCGGTCCGTGAGTTCGAGTCCCGCGTCAGGCTCTGGGCTGTTGGCTCGGAGCCTGGAGCCTGTTTCCGATTCTGTGTCTCCCTCTCTCTCTGCCCCTCGCCCGTTCATGCTCTGTCTCTCTCTGTCCCGAAAATAAATAAAAAAACGTTGAAAAAAAATTAAAAAAAAAAACAGCAAATAATAACTGGAAGCCTATATCACCTGAAACTAATGTAACGTGTGTCAACTACTCAAATAAGAAAATAAAAACAGAGAATAAGCCAAAATAAATAAGCTAGAATACCTAGGCAAAACTTTATTTTTAAAAAGTCCAAAGCCTAAACAACAGATGTTGGCAAGGTTGCGGGGAAAGAGGATCTCTTTTGCGTTGTTGGTGGCAGTGCAAGCTGGTGCAGCCACTCTGGAAAACAGTATGGAGGTTCCTCAAAAAACTAAAAATAGAACTACCCTAGACCCAGCAATGGCACTACTAGGCATTTATCCACAGGATACAGGTGTGCTGTTTCGAAGGGACACATGCACCCCCATGTTTCTAGCAGCACTATCCACAGTAGCCAAAGTATGGAAAGAGCCCAAATGTCCACTGATGGATGAATGGATAAAGAAGATGTGGTATATATATATACAATGGAGTATTACTTGATAATCAAAAAGAATGAAATCTTGCCATTTGCATCTACATGGATGGAACTGGAGGGTATTATGCTAAGTGAAATTAGAGAAAGACAAAAATCATATGACTTCACTCATATGAAGACTTTAAGAGACAAAACAGATGAACATAAGGGAAGGGAAACAAAAACAATATAAAGAACAGGGAGGGGGACAAAACTTAAGAGACTCATAAATATGGAGAACAAGCTGAGGGTTACTGGAGGGGTTGTGGGAGGGGGGATGGGCTAAATGGGTAAGGGGCATTAAGGAATCTACTCCTGAAATCATTGTTTCACTATATGCTAACTAATTTGGATGTAAATTTTAAAAAATAAAATAAAAAAAAGTCCAAAGCCTATATGAAAAAAAATTATAACACACTTCTGAAAAACACAAAAATACACATGAACAAATAAAAAGACATACTGTGTTCTGGTTTAGAAAAATTTATTGTCACTAACGTGTCAGTTCATCTTAAGTTAACTTATAAGTTTGCATACTGACTATTCAATAGTGTTACAGAATTGTTCATTTTTTATATGAGAGTGATATTGCAATTAAAAGAATTCTGGGGCGCCTGGGTGGCTCAGTTAGTTAAGGGTCCGACTCTTGATTTCAGCTCAGGTCATGATTTCAGGGTTGTGGGATTGAGCGCTATGTCGGGCTCCACGCTGAGCATGGATTCTCTCTCCCTCTCCTTTTGTCCCTCTCCCCGACTCAAGCTCTCTTTCTCAAAGTAAAAATAAAATAAAATAAAATAAAATAAAATAAAATAAAATAAAATAAAATAAAATAAAATAAAATAAAATAATTCTTCTCTCTTAGAGATACTTTTTGAAATACTTATGAATAAAATAATATGATTATCTGGGATTTGCTTCAAAAAAATCTAGTGGTGGGGAGAGGGGAGAAGTGGTTTAGGGCATATATGAATCAAGATGGCCATGTGTTGATAACTGTTGAAACTTTGTGACGGTATAAGGGGAGTTCATTATACTACTCTTCTTAAGAACTTTCCTATATGTTTTTAAAATTTCACATTAAAGAGTTAAATAAAGTATAAGATAGTCTGCTTTTAAATAAGTAATAATTCTCTTTACAGATATCATTATAATTTTCTGTTTTCTTCTTTTAGAATAATTGATCAAACAAAACCTCAGAATGTAAATCAGTGTTTCCCAAGACCAAAATGAAAAGAAAGAGAGGAAGAAAAGAGGAAGGGAGGGACAGAAGGAGGGAGAGAGGGAGGAAAATATATAAGTATATATATAATTCAAATCAGAATATATTACAGATATTTTTCCTGTTTTTATTTTTTGTTATCCTTATTTATTTTTATTGAAGTATGATTGACACACAACTATACTGTTCCAGGTATACAACATGGTTCAACAATTCCGTGTTATGGTATACTTGCCATAAGTGTGGCTACCTTCTGTCACCATACAACACGATTATAATATCTTTGACTGTGTTCCTTATGCTGTACCCTTTATCCCTGTGACTTTCTCATTCCATAACTAGAGGCCTATTCCTCCCACTTGCCTTTACCTATTTTGTCCATTCCCCCACCCCTCCACCCCTCTGGCAACCACCAGTTCTCCATATCTAAGATTTAAGAGTCTGTTCCTTTTTGTTTGTTCATTTGCTTTTTAGGTTCCGTATATACGTGAAATGGTATTTTTCTTTGTCTGACTTATTTCACTTAGCGTAAAACTCTCTAGTTTCATATGTGTTGTTGCAAATGGCAAGATCCCATCCTTTTTTCTGGCCGAGTAATATTTAATTTTACACACACACACACACACACACACACCACATTTTCTTTATTCATTCATCTATAAATGGACAACTGGATTACTTCCATATCTTGTTTATTGTAAATAATGCTGCGATAAACAGGATTTCATATATCTTTTCAAATTAGTGGTTTTTTTCCTTTGTGTAAATACTCAGTAGTGGAATTACTGGATCACATGGTATTTCTATTTTTAATTTTTAGAAAACCCTTCAAATGATTTTCCACAGTGGCTGCACCAATTTACATTCCTACCAATAGGGCACAAGTGTTTGCTTTCCTCCGCATCCTCGCCAACACTTGTTATTTCTTATCTTTCTGGTACTAGCCATTCTGACAGGTGTAAGGTGATATCTTATTGCAGTTTTGATTTGCATTTCCCTGATGATCACTGATTTTGAACATCTTTTCATGTGTCTGTTGGCCACCTGTATGTCTTCTTTGGAAAGATATCTGTTCAGGTCCTCTGCCCATTTTCAATCAGATTATTTGCTTTTTTGGTGTTGAGCTGTATAAATTCCTCATATATTTTTTGATATTCACCTCTTATTGTGTATATAATTTGTGAGAATCTTCTCCAATTCAGTAGGTTGCCTTTTCATTTTGTTGATGGTTTCCTCTGCTGTGCAAAAGCTTTTTATTTTGGTGGAGTGCCAGTAGTTTATTTTTGCTTTTGTTTCCCTTGCCTGAGGAGACACAGCTAGGAAAATATTGTGACGGCCAATATTGCAGATATTTTGTTACTCTTGTAAATTGACAGTATGCATTAGCCAGTGATTCTTAACTAGGTGAACATCAGAACTATCCAGAGAGAGATGTTTTTTTCCCTCTTATTCCCTAGATCTGGGTGGGGCCCGAGCATCTGTAGTTTTTAAAAGTTCCCCAGGTGATTCTAATGTATATATATATTTTTTTAAATATTCTTTTTTTTTTTAATTTTCAACGTTTATTTATTTTGGGGACAGAGAGAGACAGAGCATGAACGGGGGAGGGGCAGAGAGAGAGGGAGACACAGAATCGGAAACAGGCTCCAGGCTCCGAGCCATCAGCCCAGAGCCCGACGCGGGGCTCGAACTCACGGACCGCGAGATCGTGACCTGGCTGAAGTCGGACGCTTAACCGACTGCGCCACCCAGGCGCCCCTAATGTATATTTTTTAATGAGAGTCACTGTGAGCATATAAAATGCTTAGAAAACTTCTGCAATCAAGGAACTTATTTGATACTACTTACCTTGATAGTTCCCAAACTTTTGTGACCAAAGAACCCTTTTATCATATAACACCTGTTAGGATCTACCCAAACCAGTGTCAGTAACAGGCAGCAAAATACAAGTTTAGGCTTCCTTGAAGGCTATCTCAGCAGTAGAGGTTTGAATTGGATTACTTCTGAGATGGCTTCTGGCTATACAATTTACATCCTAAGGCCCAGATCTCTAGGGATGAAGAGTGACTACCAACATAATTAACTTTGTATTCAGCCACGTGATTCCATCAATAATATACTGATAATTTAAATGTATTCTTAATCCATTATTTCTGTTTCTGTCTTCCAAATCCATCCCCTTATAACACCCCCCTACACACACACACACAATTCAGTTCAAGTACTTCACCTGGGTGAGATCGGTAAAAATATCTTTCCAATGTTGTTATCACTCTTTAGTGTAAGAAATAGAATTTGTGGCACTGCCTTAAAAAATAAGTCCTGCGAGTAGAATACTTACAGCTTTCAAAGAGGAAGTTGAAGAAAATTGCTTTATATTGACCTCCCTTCCCAATTAAAAAGCAAATGTCAATGGGAGCAGAGCCCTTTGGGAATTAATGGTTGTTGCTAGGGTGACCAACCAGTCTGGTTTGCCAGTAACTGAGCTGTTTCCTGGGACACAGGACATTCAGTGCTAAACGAGAACAAGGCAAATCAGGCAAATCTCAGGCAAATCAGGACAGTTGTTGTCGAACCACTTATAAAGATGAAGAGAATTGTGGACAAGGTGTGTATTTTTCCCTGCGGGCTATTATGCAATTGCCTTTATCTTCCGGACTTTTTCTATTCCTGCCATCGTGTAGTGGCTGGCTGTGCCTCAGTGTCATCCATTACGTTTTATTACCTCTCCTTGCTGTGAAAGTTGGAGGGCTGCGTATTTTTCAGTTTTACTTCTGTCTTTTCTGAGTTTTAGTCTTTCATCCCCTGGCAACACGGGGAATAAAGAGTAGGAGAAAGCATCCTTGGCTGCTATCCATTTACATGACAACTGTGCTATATGTGGGTGGAGAGGCAGGGGCAGAGAGAGGCACATGTTAGAAAACATGATGATGACTGGGAGATGCTGAACATAACTTATTATGCAATGAGCCAGCTCGTGCCTGATTTGCATTGTCCCTTATTGATTGATTAATTGATTGCAATAAGCCCAAAACCAAACTCTTACTTTGGATGCATTAAAAAAATGCTTTACCACATCCTCAGTCATAATTTATTCGTTGTTTACTTGGTTCTGAGGATACCAAGTACCAGTCACACTGGAAAGCTAATGCCTTTCAAGCACTTTATTGCCACCACCGTAAGCTTTGCCACCTAGCTAAGTTTTTTGGACTGTAAAGTCACCCCAGTTGATAGATTATCCGTTAGCATTTCTTTTGGTTGCTGAGACAGAAGTTGCAAGTGTTACACAAAATAACAAGACTGACTCCTTCTCTGCTTTCCAGGCAGCAGGTCTTTTTAAACTTTTTAAAATACCACACATGTATTGTCTCCCAGTTTCTGGGAGCCAGGAATCCAGGCCCAGTTTAGCTAAGCCCTCTGGCTTAGGATCTCTCATGAATTGCAGTCAAGATATGGACTGTCGCTGTAGTGTCACTGGGGAAGAATTCACTCCTGAGCTCACTCCTGTGGCTGTCAGCAAGATTCAGTTTCTTGCAGGTGTCTGGACTGAGGGCTTCAGTTCCTTGCTGGTTCTTGATGGAGGGCACATTGAATTCCCTGCCACACGGGCCTCCCCAGTGTGAGAGCTTGCCTCATTCAAGCCAGCGAGAGCGTCTGTTAGCAAAAGGGAAGTCACAGACTTACATAACTAATCGTGAAAGTGTCATCTATCACTTTTGCCATATTATATTTCTTAGAGGCAAATCACTAGGTCCAGTTCACATTGAGGGGGAGTGGATTGATATGGGTGTGAATACCAGGAAGGAGGAATCATGGGGAGCCATCTTAGATAGCTCTCTTCCATTTGACAGTTTTGGAAGGAGCAAAGCAAAGTGACTGAGCTGCCTCTGATTCCTTGTTTGTATTTCTGATATTGCCGCTCACTGGCTCTATAGCCTTGGAAAAGTAACTTCTGGAACTTTAGTTTCCTCCTCTGTGAATTCAGAAGAATAATAGTACTTAGCTTTCAGAGGGATTGTGAGGGTTAAATTTAAATGAAATTATTTACATGCACATTTAGCATGGTTCCTGGCATGTGGTAGGTACTCGAAAATGTTACTTGTCTTAGCCAGGGTTGCCTAGCAGCATCCTAAGAGGCAAGCAGATGGGTCAGGGAGCAGAGAAGGAGAAGAAGGCAAGCAAAGGTGGAATCTTAGCAAAGATCCTACAAGGGGGAACTTCAGCCTGATCCTGCAGGGAACCCTTAGTGTGAGTTGGCCTTCCTGGTTATATCATCTTGAGGTCAGGCGGCTGTGCTTTCATACTGCTATGATCTGTATCCACTGGGTAACAACCACCCACCTCAGGGTACAGTGGGAGGATGGAAACTCCCAGCACTAGCCCTCTGACCTTGTGGGTAAAGTAGCTCCAGAAGCCTGAGGACAACTCTCTAAAGAAGAGCCACCACGGGTGCTGGCCTGGCCATTTAAAGAATACTGATGTTGGTGGAGAGAGGGCACATAATAGTAAAATGGCAAAAAGTGATCACTGATATTGTCCAATATATTACCCAATTAAAAAATGAAGGTTCTAGTCTGAGTAGAGAGATAAAACAAGTTCACAGAAATCTATAATCAGTTGCAAGATGTAATAATTGGTGTAATTGAAGTTTCAGATTGGGTCTTGGAAGAATTTTCAACCAAGTCTTTACAAGAGAAGATAGACGAGAAAGCATCCAAAATGATATTGAGTATTGGTCAGGATTTTATAAGCAGAGATGAGGGAAGTGGTATGAACCAAGGCATGGAGAATCTAGGGAGAGGTATAGGGAACAGCAAGTAATTCAGTTTTCTTGGAATGTATAATAGGAGTAGAGGAGGGAAAGCCAAGCATAGATGAAGCATGAATGTAAGGATGATAAATTTGCACGTAATTGAGAAGGAACTAGGGAGCTATTGAAGGTTTTTAAGCAAGTAAATGACCATTGCTCTAGTTTTGGAAATTAATTTGACCTTGCTGACTATGATGGATTGGAATGAGAAAGGAAGGGTAGGAGAAGGAAATTAGAAGAT
Source organism: Lynx rufus (assembly GCF_022079265.1). NCBI lineage: Eukaryota > Metazoa > Chordata > Mammalia > Carnivora > Felidae > Lynx > Lynx rufus. The sequence continues at coordinate 33,695,605 of NW_025814828.1, read as the reverse complement.
TATTACAAAAGACAATATGAGTGATTGTGAGGGTTAGGAGCAGGGCAGTGGTGTTAAGAATGGAGTATAGAGTGTTAGAAAGTAGTCCAGTGTCATCCTTTTGGATTTAGCTATCCAGTTTTCCCAGCACCATTTATTGAAGACTGTCTTTTCCCCATTGTATATTCTTGCCTCCTTTGTCATAGATTAATTGACCATATAAGTGTAGGTTTATTTCTAGTTTCTCTATTCTGTTCTATTGATCTGTGTGTCTATTTTTGTGCCAGGACTATACTATTTTGAATACTTCAGATTTAGAATATAAAAAAATGAGTAAACAAAGAAAAAGCAGAATCAGACCTATAAATACAGAGAACACACTGATGGTTGCCAAAAGGGAGAGGGGTGGGGGGCTGGGTGAAAGGGAGGGGGAGATACAGGCCTTTCATTATGGAATGAATAAGTCATAGGAATAGAAAGCAGAGTATAAGGAATACAGTCAATAATATTGTAACAATGGCATAATGGGACAGATGGTCACTTGTGGTGACCATAGCATAATGTATAAACTTGTCAAATCGCTAAGTTGCACACTTGGAGTTAATGTAACATTATGTGTCCACTATACTCAAATTAAAAAGGTAAATTGAGAAGAAGAAGATTTAAAAAAAGGATGGAGTGTAAGGGGCACATGCAAATGTTGCAGAGAGCTTACAGATTTCGTACTCGATTAGATGTAGTGAGGAACAAAGAACAGGCTTCCAGCCTTTGGGAAAGGAGATAATTTGTGGGAGAACGTAACAAATTTACCTTTGGATCTGCTGAGCTTGAGATGTTGTTGAATTCTCCAGGGAGTGACGTCCATGACGAAGTTCTGAACATAGGAATAGAGCTTAAGGAAATAACTGAATTGAGCTGTAGGTTTCGTAAGGTGAGACCACAGACATTGATGAGCTCATCAAGGCTCAAGAGAAAAATGACAAGTCCTGGAAAGCCTTTAAGAGCAAGAGGAGGAAGAAAGTGCAGAAGACAGCATCCAGAAGTAGAACCAAAATGCTTCTGTCATAAAAGTTAGGAGAAGAGGAAGACTACAGGAGAGCAACATGACAAGATGGAGAGAGATGGAGAGGAACAGGGAAAAGGATACAGCAATGAGATTGACAGCTAGCAAGCCATCTGTGACACTGGTGAGTGGTTTTCGTGGGGTGGCAAAACTGGAATCCACACTTCAAGGAGATAAGCAATAAGCAGGTTATGAGAAATTTTTTTCAAGAAGTTTGCAGCAAGTTTGGCAGCTTGTGGGAGGTAGGATATAATTATTTTTAATACTGGGTAGACCTAAAAATGTAAGCAAAGGGAAGGAACAGTAAAATGGAGTAATTAAAAGTATAAATTGATGGAGCTAGATCTAAAGTGTCACCAGAAGAGATTGAGGTCAAGAGAAAAGAAGTATTCTTCCTGTCCTTGCAGGCACAGGTCAGGTTTAAAGCCGTTCATTACAGCTTCCTATGGTTGGTGTAGTTATTTCGCCCCACCCCTCCACCATTCCCTTTAAGCTTATAATCTTTCAAATCGTTACTCAAATGTCTCTAGTAAAGTGTCTAATTTCAGATGAAGCTTGCCATTTGGGAGAGTAATTTGCAAAAGATGACTGTATCGGGGTGAGGAATAGCGGATGCCTGACTAGCAGTGAAAGCTCACAAACCCACCCACCACACTCATCATTATGGAGGAAAGCAATCACCCTAAAACAAAATGCATTTTCCACATCTAATCTTTGGTTTCTGTGTTAACTAAAGGTTACATTAGCACACAGGTAAAATATCTTTCAATTGAATTTTATGTGCCAGTCACTCTTGATACCTCTAAAGGTGAGGATTTGAGGAGGAATCTGTTGGTCAAAAGCTGTATATAGAATAAGAAATGAAAGAATCTTAAAACTAGTGCCCACATTATTTTTATCTTCCATATATTTTTGTTTCTATTGTTTGGATTTCTTTTCTCAGACCCCAGGAGAAGGGCTTTGTGGTTCTAAAATGGGTCTGGGAAAGAAGGAAGTGAAACTATCTCTGTGAAATTATGAGTATTTTTTTAGAGTTTCGTCCTGGATGGCAAACATGGAATTAAGCTTCTTAGAGGCAGCAAGGCCCTACCCTGTGCAGACAGTGACAATGGCACCTATGTTTCCCTGTGTTTGGGCTTAGTGTTTGGGGTGGTGGCGGTGACCTCTGTAAGATGTGCAAAGCCACGCTGCCCTGTGTAGCCACTTTCCTCCTGCTAGATTTATATATGTTATGGTTAGCAAACTGGGAATTAACTTAACCATATGTTAATTGCATGAGGGGGTTTCTTTTCACCGATCGGTAGCCCACAAGAAGAAAACCTAAGGACCAAACAATGGAATAAAAAAATTCACAAATTGAAATTAAGAAAACATTGCTGAAATAAAGGAGTTTTGAATATATTGATGAGGATGGCATACTGTATCCCAGGAAAAGCTGACATTTAATGAGCATGCCAGTTATTAATCTCACAGCTCCAAATATACCCTTCTGTTTTCCACTTGGTGATGCTGTGGCCAGAGCTCTGCAAATTACATTTTGCATTTGCCAGCTTGTTCCTTGTTAGGCTCTGCCAAAAGGGGGCAGGAATAGGGGACATCTTTCCTTCTATTTGCATGATACTCTCCATTGCATAGACCCAGCAAAGTTACTTTATTGGTTCCTGTTTCCAGCTTCTTTTGGCATCCACATAACTGACTGGTCTTGTTCCTTTGAGATAACAGCAGCAGAGTGCACACTCTTCAGAGGTCTGAAGTTCAGCTATGCATGGTCTCTTCAAATTCCTGAAGTGATAGCACCAGCTAGGCAGCACCCTTTCCTTGGGGATTGGAGTCCCCTCCTCCAAGCTTCTAGATTCTGATCATGACTTCCCTTTGTTTTCTCAGTCTTAGAAGGGATAGCTGTTTCCTGCAGGTATTATCTCTGGGTTCCCCCAGCATTCTCCTTTTGTTCTGTCAGCTCTCTCACACCTGTGAAAATTTCCCTGTATTAAATCCCCTCTATTGAAGTACCTAGTATGAGGTCTCTTTTAATGACTGGACCCTGACTGATAGAGTGGGCAAGAACAAAACATATCCTAGCAAATTTTGTAGACCTCAGAAATGAAGAGGTGTCCTCTTAGCCTTAAAGCATAAAGATAAAGCCAGCTACAAGGGAAACAAATCAGGTTGACTTCTGACTTTTATTTATTTTTTTAAAAAAATTTTAATGCTTGTTTATTTTTGATAGACAGAGTGCAAGCAGGGGAAAGGCAGAGAGAGGGGAAGACACAGAATCCAAAGTAGGCTCCAGGCCCTGAGCTGTCAGTACAGAGCCTGATGCAGGGCTCAAACTCACCAACCACGAGATCGTGACTGAGCCGAAGTCAGACGCTCAACTGACTGAGCCACCCACACGCCCAGCTTCTGACTTTTACACAGTAATATTCAATCCTAGAAAATAGTAAGTACAGTAATGTCTCTAAACTTGTAAAGGAAAAAGAATCCTGAGACGATTATAACCATCTAAAATTTTGTGCAGGTATAGAGCCAACAGATAAATATTTTCAGATATACAAGAATTCAGGAAATACAGTCCTTTGAAATCTTCTTGATGAAACTAAAATAAGAAATTTCCTCAAAAGATGAATGGGGATTTTATGGCAAGTGAACTGGCACTAGGCACTAACTTCAGACTAAAGTGAGATGGTAGACTGCAACTGTAAAATACGGAAACAAAGCAATAAAATTCCTAACAAGACTCAAGAAGTAGAGGAGATACATCTTCTAACAGATTGTTGATTGTTTGTAAAAATGCAATTGACTTTTATACTTTTTTTTAATTTAGGAAACCTGCTAAACTCTTCTTCACCCTAATAAGTTATAAATTATGTCAGCTTTTCTACACAGATAATCACATCATCTGCCATCAAGCCAGCTTTTTCTTCCTTTTCAATTCCTGTACATTAAAATATTTTTCTTGGTTTTATTGCACTGGCTATGATGTCCAGTAGAATGTTGACTAGAAGTGGTAATAAGAAGTCTCCCTTGTCTTTTTTTCCTCATATTAATGGTAATCCCTTCATTTTGCCACCATTAAGTGTAATAATTGCTATCAATATTCATAGCTGTCCTTTATCAGGTTAGAGAATGTCCCTTTTATCTTGAGTTTGCTGAGTGGTATGATCATGAGTATATATTGATTACGTCTGTAGTCATCAAACGAACTGAGGTGCATCTCCTCTTTCTCAGCTTCCCTATGTGCTTAAATGTTAGATATTACTATCTATATATATTCACTTGTCTTATTATTTTATATATTGAATTGGTTTTATTATTTTGTATATTCAATTTGGATCTTACTCATTATCTTTCCTTCTTTCATTTTAGATTTCACATCTGAGATTATTTTCTTTTGCTTGAATGACAGTCCTTTAGGATTTACTTTAATGAGGATCTGTTGATAAAAACCTTTTAATTTTTCCTTAAAATATTTTTTTACTTTATCTGTATTCTTGAAATATAGTTTCTTTTTATTAGTATAATTTATTGTCAAATTGGCTAACATACGGTGTGTAAAGTGTGCTCTTGTGACATATAGTTTCTGTGGGTACAAAATTCTAACTTGACAGTTATTGACCCTCAGAATAGTAAAGATATTATTTTATTGCCTTCTGACTTCACTTGTGGCTATTGATCTTATAGCCATTCCTTTATAAGTGATTATTAGTCTTTTCTCTTTGCCTGATTTTGATATTTTCTCTGTTTTTGTTAATCCATAGTTTCATTAGAACATATGAAGGTGTGGATTTCCTTTTATTTATCCTGTTGGGATTTATTAAGACTTAATAATGAGATTTAGTGTTTTTCAACAATTCTAGAAAATTCTCACCCATGATCTCTTTAGTTATTTTCCTCCTTGTCTTTTAATCTTTCCTTTACAGGTTTTATCTCCTGTCTCTGGGCTACATTCTAGATAGTTTCTTTAGCGGCCAACCCTCTTTCCTTCCATGCTGTAGGACAAGAACTCCCAGTTTCATCTTCTTTCTGTCTGTGTGGAATCCATCTTTTATTCCTCTCTGGAAACATGAACTTAAATGGAGTTTGTTCCTGCTTGATAGACTCTATTGGTAGTCCCCTAACTTTCCATCTCCTCCCAATTCTCATTTCCCTCCTCTGATAGTACACAACAGTTCAACAAATCTTCTGGCTAAGGAGACATCCACTAAGAGAGTGAAATTCCAGTCTCCTTTTCTAGAAATCATCTATAACTTTATAAATAACTCTCTTGAAGCCCCCACCTTGGCTTTGAAAAAGGGAAGTATCCTGCCCTAACCCAGAGAAAGGGTGTATGGTAATGGTGAAGGGTCAAAACAGCTTATTTTTCATAGACTAAAGGCCCATAGGCTCTTCCCCGAGTTTTCCCTTTATATTGACTAGGAGAAGGATGGGGTAGGGTGGGTGATGACAGTGTCTGTTTTTACATCGCCAGTTTATATTCTTTGCTTGGGTGTGGCTAGCCCCAACTCTAGATGGCTTGATGAACTTAGATTTAGGATACTAATTAGCCTTTTGTCATCAACCTTGGGCCTTAGCTGTAATGCCGGGGCAACAGAAGAATACAACTCAACATCTGGTTATACATCAAAGCATTATTTTTGAGAAAGGTTGATCAGGCATTCCTATCAGCTGTATTCCCAACTGTACTTCTTAATGTACTGTGCTTAACTCAAATAACTAAATGCATATGTGTTTAGAAGAATCACAAAATATTTTTGAGATCTTAGTTTTGATACAGCAGTTTGTTTTTTAATTTCTAAAATTACATGTGCTCTGAAAAACAGCTTGTTAAACACTTTAGGATGTGTAAAATTTACACAACTCAATATACCCTAGCCACGTATTGGGCAGTCCTCAAAACAACAGCAAGTAAACAAAAACATCAACTTCTGGTTAGCTTTCCAAATTAGAGTGAGTACAAGCACAATCTATTGATTGTCTGGGATGAACACACACTGGCATCATCCATTAACAACTCTAATTAGGGGAGCCATCAATTAAAGTAAAGCAGGCCTTGGGCTGAAAATAAACATGACAGAAAACAGTCATGATCTGCTAATTATCTGATCACTAATGGACATTGGTGAGTTAAAGGACATTATGACTCATAAAAACAGTGAACTTTTAGGATAAAAGGAAATGTGCTTATTATAAAACAAGTTAAACAAGACAGAAAAGCACAAGGAAGAACATAAAAATGTCCTTCCACCTAGAGATAAGTGCTATTCATATTTTGGTAAACATCTTTATAGACATACGGGTAATGTTCTCTTAAAACAATCACATTTTGCCACTGCTTTGGCTATCTATGATGTACCTTACCATTTCAGATGCTTCTCAATATTCTCCATAATCTCTTCACATTATTTCATTTTATAGAAGATAAAGTATCAGCCAGTGTCCATTTGTAGAGACATGCCTGAGCGATGGTGCCTGAGAGGGCATCTTCAGAAAACTGGAATGTAAAAAAAGTTATGGAGAATATTGAGAAGCATCCCCAAAATTCAAGAGTTGTCCACAGTTTTAGGGAAATTTTCCAACTTTGATAAGGAAGATTATATTTAAAGGCACGGTGTTAGCAAGTTCATTTTGCCCTGTTGATCCCATGCTGGTGTTAGATCAGTGGTAACTTCTTTTTGGTTTTGTCTGTGTGGATCTTCTAATTGTCTTAATGGTGTCGTCTTTAATTGCCTAAGCAGGACTGCCACCTAGCTTCAGTTGCTAGGCTTTCAGAATGTCAGAGGTTCCGTCAAATAATGAGTGGCCAACTTGAAGTTCCCTTCAAATGCTTTTATCACTTATTACTTCAGGAGCTTTATCTCAGGGGAAATGGCTCTTCATTTGGACTTTTACAATTCAAGCTTTGTTATATTGTCACTGCAGGCATTGAAGATTTCGGAGGAAAAAGTAGAATGATTTATTCTTTTGTGAACAGAGAATAACAAGAATGAACAGGACCTTTGGCCACCCAGAGGATGGAGCAAAGGAGAGTGAGCTATGGTCCTTGGTTAAGAGTGGTGGGCATGGGCATCCTTCTTCCCGAAGAAGATAATAAGTTTCAAACATCACTGAGATTCTCAGGTGCCTTGTAATAGAAATAATTGCTTGATATCTGTCAGAATCAGTGGTTCTCAACCCTGGTTGCACATTAAAATTATCCGGGAAGCATTGAGACAGTAATGGTGACTAGGCCTGCCTCCAGTGACACTGATTTAGTTTCCAAGATGTTTCTCCAGCATCAGTATTTTTAATAATTCCAGCAAGCACACAGGGCTGCGAATCGATGGTGGAAATGAATAGGAGGGAGAGGAAGTCTCATTGTATCTGTAATTTAGATCATGCTTGATGTCAGTGTGAGCATCTTTTGGGGAAGGAGAAATAGAAAAAAAAAAACGTAGGGAATGTCCCCACTTGCATCATTCGTGCTTAGCACTAGGTATTTCCTTATGGCTAGGGTAACCGTAAAATTTATCCACATCAGGACACTTGTGAGAGTGGAAGAAGGAGCTATTAACAGGTATGCCAGGACAATGGTTGTTCATTGTAACTGTCCAGGCAAATTGGAATCAGTTGTTACTCTGCTCTTGCTATGGCCTGCCTCTCCTCTTGGTCTCAGTAATGGCCCAAAGTTAAGCCATGCTGTTGTTGAGGTTTTAATACTTGCCTGTTGGAAGACTTTTAAGTCACTTTTAAAAAAACATGCCTTTACATGTCAAATGATTTGGCAATCAGTTTTTGGAAAGTCATTTTTGAGGGTTTAAAAAATTCTGCTTTCCCAAGATTCTTCTTTCACTTCACCACCACTGCACTCTTGCAGGAGAGACAGGAAATGAAACCCACATACATTGCCTTTTGTGTGGGGGGTGGGGTGGGGGGAGGACTGTGGATACTCTTTAGAAGACTTCCAGGCAAAGTTTAATGAGAAAGACGTTAGAAACTACTTGTTCTAATTAAGTTTTTAGTTTGTGTGTGGATTTTGCATGCACATACTGCGTTCATTTCTTATTAACAAAGATAATTAAATGTTAACTGGACTTAACACATTTGTGAATGCATACTCTTAATTGATTGCCTTTATTGATTAACGTTGTTCTTCTGCCCAAATGAAATGTCTGTGCAAGGTCTTTAAAGAAGTAGAAGTATCACATAAGTGGAAGGCATTATGATTATCACTGAGAGTTTGTATTTTAAAATAGAATCCTAGGGGCTCCTGGGTGGCTCAGTCGGTTGAGCTTCCGACTTCGGCTCAGGTCATGATCTCACGGTTTGTGAGTTCGAGCCCCACGTTGGGCTCTGTGCCTACAGCTCAGCGCCTGGAGCCTGCTTCGGATTCTGTGTCTCCCTCTCTCTCTGCTCCTCCCCTGCTTACACTCTGTCTCTCAAAACTAAATAAAGATCTTTTTAAAAAAAAAGTAAAAAAATAGAATCCTTATTTTCCTAGGATGATTTGGTTCAATGGGTTTTCAATTTTTTTTCACCTGAGAACCATTTTAGCATATGAAATCTTACATGGTAATTCAGTAGATAAAACAAGTTAAAGACCAGTGCTTGGGTTGAAGTGAGAAGAGGTGATTGGAGTGAGGATGAGGGGAAGGGGGCCATGCCTCACCTGTTCAGTCCAATCCCTCACCCCTTTCAGGATAACGTATAAGGTGAAATTAAATGGAATCACTTCTGTCCGTGGGGTTTTAAGATGGAGCCAGGAGGCCATTAAGGATGTGGGCCTTATGCTCGTCCTCACTGGGTGGAACCATGAACTTTCGAACTGGGTCAAACTGCAGGTATTCCAAGGACCCTGCACAAATACCTGCAACTTGCTATGGTAACAGACATTTGCTTAGTGACAGCCTTAGCAACCAATTATATTTAAGCAAGACTAGTTTTCTGCCACCAACACCAATCAGAATTCTTTGTAAGCAGCATATACAAACATTCTCTTTTGTCTTTAAAAACTGACTTTTGTGTTTTGTGTCCCTAGTAGGGCACAATTTGGGGTGCCACCCAAATCTGTGCTCCTGAATTGCAGTTATGAGACCCCAGATAAATGCTTTTGTTTGATTTCAGTTCTGCCTCTTTTCTCAGTTGACATTTCAGGTGCAGGAAGAGAGTAGAGGAATAATTTTGGGCTTGGGAACTCAATATTGTGGACCTGGTTTTGGTCCCAAATTTCTGTTACAGCCCAAAATATTAGTTTACTTCCAGAAGTTTCCTTTTCAATTGAGGGAGGATAATAGATTCTGCCATCTGCCTGCCACTCAGGGATGATATGTGAGCCAAAGTTGATCAATATGGCATGCTTTGATTTCTGCCAGTGACAATTTACATAAATCTAAAGTATTTTACGTTTGTATAATGAAAGTATTGATTATTAGAAGAGCAACAGGCCTAGAGAGAGAAAATGAGGCAGAAGTTTAGTTGTTGAGTTAAAGAATATTTTAGCAAGAATCCTACTCTCGTTGTATCTTCTGTTATTCATAAAGCGAAAGTGACAGGTGTACAGTTTTGTTTGTTTCATATATCCTTTTCTTACAGCATTTTGTCTATCAACTAGTGAATGGATAAACAAAACATATATCCCCACTATAGAATACTGTTCGGTAATAAAAAGAAGTGGGCTTTTGATACATGTAAAAGCATGGCTGAATCTGAGCGATATTATGCTGAAGGGAAGAAGTCCAACTCAAAAGAACACATATTCTACGATTTCATTTATGTGACATATTACAAAAGGCAAATCTAATCCATATTAACAGAAAGCAGATCGGTAGTTGTCCAGACCTAGAGGTGCCGAGGCTCTACTAGAATGGGGCACAAGGGAGTGTTTAGGGCTTTTGGAAATGTTTGCATCTTGATTGTGATTTACAGGTTTGTAAATTTGTCAAAACTAATCAAAATATATACTTAAAATAGGTACATTTTAGTGAGTGTAAACAGCATGTCAATTTAGTTGATTGAGAAGTTTCATTTTCTTAGGACAAACAGTTGGTTTTTGGCACCGATGCCAGCGGAACAAGATGAAATATTATATTGAACTAGTCCTGTGCGAAATATAGGTTAGTTGCCTTGCTTTTATCTCTTTGACACTATTGTATCTTATTCTAGAAACTTAAAAGGTAGATGTGAATATTATGGCATCTTCTGCATTTACCTAGTTTCACTTTATCCTCTGATATATTTTATTTTTCACCCCATTTTTAATGGTTGCTATTTTATTTGTGTTGAAATGCACCCATGCAAGTTATGTTAAGTCATTTCTAGTACAAGGTAGAGTATAAATTTTTAAAATTAAAATAAACTTATTTCGGCTTATCTTACTATAGACAAAAGTTATTTTTTTTTAAAAATTAAAAATTTATTTTTAAAAATTTATGTATTTAAATTCAACTTAGTTAACATACAGTGTTGTATTCAGGATTAGAACCCCGTGATTCATCACTTATATATAACCCCCAATGCTCATCCCAGCAAGGGCCCGCCTTGATGCCCATCACCCATTTAGCCCATCCTCCCACTCACCTCCCCTCCAGCAACCCTCAGTTTGTTCTTTGTATTTAAGAGTCTGTTATGGTTTGCCTCCTCTCTGTTTCTATCTTACTTTTCCTTCTATTCCCCTATGCTCATCTGTTTTGCTTCTTAAATTCCACATATAAGTGAAATCATACGGTATCTTACCATTTGCAACAACATAGATGGAACTAGAATGTATTATGCTAAGTGAAATAAATCAGAGTAGTGTGTATTTTTACTTCACTATACTTGTACACGTGTTAGTACACACACACACACACACACACACACACACACACAATTACTAACCATTAATAGATTTAGAAATCCAATAAAGTTGGTGGATTTGAGAGTATATCTCTTAACTGTGATAGGACTAATAATGCTTGAGGTTTTCTATGACTCCTCTCCTAAAATAAATAGAAACTTGACCAAATATGACTAACAGTGACTACCCTATAATTGAGAAAGCTGGCAAGAAATAATTCTAGACAATTCATTGGAAGAGCATGGTATAGATTTAGGTATTGTTTATCATGTCAATGATGGAGGTGGAGATTAATAACAGCAAGCCCTGCTGCTGTGATATTTAGGAATCCTCAAAATAAGCTTTTATTTCCTGTAATCAAAGCTGTCTTATGGCATCAATGAAGTGTGTTGTTCAAAGGAGATTTCTCATTGGGAAGTGTGCCCAAATAAAAGTACATAAATGAAGTTTTAGATAAGGAGTTGATGAAATAAATCTAGGAATAATCCTTATTAAGCACTTTCCTACCTTATATATGAAATGTATATGATTTATTAAGAAATGTGTCCCCGTAAAGTAAGAATAAGGAAATCACTTTAAAAACATACAACTCCATTTGAAGGTACAGGTGGTACCCACATGTGGTTGTGATAGGAATGGGCAATACAGATATGTTAATGAAATTAAAATTATCTGAAAATATCATGTTTAAAATTTGTTAAAAATCCATAAAACAGAACTAAATAGAAGGTGAATAGTACAGCACAAAAAGTAGAGCAACAACCATCATCTCTAATGTTTGTATCAGTTAAAGGTTGCTTTGTTGTAAGTTGAACACCCTTCCTTTAAACTGTTTTTCATAGACACAACTACACTATGGGAAAATAAATTAACTTCTTTCTCTTTATTACAAATATTCATAAAGGAATAACATTATCACACACTTTTCTTTCCTTAAGTTAAAAGCAGAGATGAACTAAAATTTCTCCCAACGTTGGAGATTTGTAGCAAAACTTTAGCATCAATATTTTGCCTGCTCTCGACCCTTGCCATTCAGTGTGGTCCACTTGTAGACCAGTAGTATCAGCCGCACCTGGGAACTGGAAATGCAGACTCCCAGGCCCCACCCCAGACCTTTTGAATCAGAATCAGCATGTTACCAAGTTATCCAGAGGAGTTTGGATGTGCTTTAAATTTGAGAATCCCAGTTTTAAACCCTCAGTGTAACCCAAATTATTCAAGAAATTGCTAGAGTGACCAGCTATCCCCTTCTACTCTGTACTGAGACATTACTCTGGACTTAGGGCTTTCGGTGCTAAAACCAAGAAAGTCCAGGCAAATTGAGACAAATTAGGAACCCTAAAATTGACCTAGGTTCAACGTTAGAATTGACAAGGAAAAAAAAATGGATGTGGAGAAATTACACTGTGGGTCCATTACTATGTTCCCACTCACTAATTTTAAGCTTTAAGAAAATAGATGAAACTAGGAACAGCTCTCTGCTCTCTGCGATGTTGAGACCTCACAGCTCTTTATATCCTCCTGCAAATCAAAACATGGAGTCCAGCGTCAGAGTCCTAATAGGTAAACTCTGTTTGCTTTGTCAGTAAACTTCTTGCCACAGATTAATACACTAGATAGTGTCAAGCAAGACGTTTTGTTCTATTCCTTTTCTGGTTTCTCTTCTCATTCAGGATTGTTGAACTGTACCTCTGGCCTGTGTATGATTATCATACAGTTGCAAAACCTCTAAGGAAGGCCACCTGGGATAGAGCTGTTTGCTCTCATTAGCTTGGAAAACAAGGCTCTGTTTATTTCTCATGCTATTGTCAGGGGGACCCTCGTTTAATTCCAACACAGGTCTAAGTGTTGATTTCACACAAAGGGATTAGCTTAGGTGTCTGTGGAAGTTCTAAGGCAGCCTCGCAGGAGCCACCTGACTCAACACTGTGTGACTAGGGAAAACTGGGTGTACAAAATACACTATGTTTTTCTTTTACCACATGTTATTAGCCAACAGTTATGAAGGCAAATCAAGTAAATAAAATGCCAGCAATGCTCTTTCATTTATCATAGGAACCAGTGTTGATTTTGAAATCATGCCTGATAAGTGTCCCTTTTGTACAGTGCTCACCCCCCCGAATGTGGGATGGGTGATCATTCACTGAAGCAGATACTTCCCGTGCTCTGCCCATAATTCCTCCAATCCATTTACGATTTTCATGCTTTCTGTCCCTATGTAGTCTTTTGTTCCCAGCACTCGCAGCTAACACTCTTATTTGGTGAACTACCCTTAGGCAGCTGGAGCTAGATATGCTTGGAGACATGGAAAGCTGGAAGTGCCTGGGAATCTATATCCCCTGAGTGTAGCACTTACCCAGTAACTAACAGTGAGGAGAATTAATATTATAGCAACCTTGCCCCCAGATGGGGACAATTCTTAGATGTGTTTTATACTGTCTCCATAACTCCCCTCTGAGACTGACCCAAAGAAATATTCCTTGGAATTTTGCTTGCTATCACACCCTGGCTTGGCCTCCTTTCCTTCCTTGTCCTATTTCTCCATGTGTCTAACGGAAATACCTCCTAACAATTCACTTACACATGAATCCTTGTCTCAAGGTCTACCTCTGGGCAACCTAACTTAAGACACATGTGTTATGTAATTTAAAGAGCATCCATATCTCTCCTCTCTCAAAAAGACATATATATATATATATATATATATATATATATACACATATATACACACACACACACACACACACACACACAAATAGATATGCAAATGCCCCCGAGTGTATGCAAAGATGCTCTACCTTGATCATATAAGAGAAATGAAAATTAAAACTACACTGAGATACTATTTTCACCTGTGAGAGGGGCAAAAACTTTCAGGATTTGACAACATACTCCATTGGTGTGGCTGTGGGGAAACAGACACTCTCATTATGGAGCTATTGGAAATGCAGTTCCTTTGGAGAAGAATTTCTAACATCTCTAAAAAATTACATATGCACTTACCCTTTGTACAAGCAGTCCCACTTCTAGATCTAACAAAAACACAAGTTGACGTGATTAAAAAAAAGTGCTCCTTTTATCACTCTATGCAATAGCAAAAAGAATGGAAATAACCCAAATGTCCCTCAGTGAAGGGACGAATGAAGAGTTTTGCTTACAGGAGGAGGGAGGGAATATATGAGCGAGAACCACGATGGAAGCTAGAACTCTCTGAATGTACCTTATTCTATCATTTTGACTTTGGGATCATAGATTTTTTTTTATACAAAGAAAAACAAAAATTAAATTAAAATAAAAAGCAAGCACCTCAAAAATATAAAACAAACTTTAATGATGGAACTTAGTTATAGATTAATATGGTAGCTTAACCGCAGAAATATTTCAAGTGACTTAAAATGCATTTCTTCTACATTCCTTGAGGGATATATTCTAAAGACCAAATAACCCCCCAAAGAAATCTTATACTGCACTCAATAGACTTATTTTTTAAACTATTGTTGTTTGGGGGACAATGATATGTGAAATAGTGTAAATCAAATTATTAATTATGTTAATTACAAATAAATACTTTCACTGTAAGAGAAAAGGGATACAAATATAAAATCAAGTTAAGACCCCTGTAACCTTAGATTTTACTTGGAAATGGCAGTATAAACTCATGATTTGTGTTTCGCTTTCTAAAAATGCATGTATTTCCTAATTCTGTTCACTGAAAAAGTATAGGAGCAATGAAAACCCAGTAGGAATGAGGACCCCTAAAATTCCATTTATGATCTCTAAATAGCATTTTCCACAAAAAGGAATCAGAGTTCCTTAGAGTAATGTTTGGTTCCAAGTCTGGGGCAGGAATGTATAAAAGGAGTCAGAGACATCATGTTGTTCTAGAAAGCAAAGAAACTATCAAAGTATATTGGAGTCATGACAAAAAGGTTCCTGCTGGTGAAATATGGGACAATTTGAGCATCGGAAAGAATAATGAAGCACGCCAAATATATAATTACCCACGATCTTACAAAGTTGTAAGAAATCATTAGGTGGAAGTCAACAGGGACCTTGACAATGGACGGCTCAGGCTGACAGCACCTGAACCCACTGTCATCAATCAAGTCACAGAAGGAAACAATATGACCTTATTGTCATACAGGCCAAAAAAGATAATGAGGATAATTTAATGAAAGGACTATTTACTGAGGTGTGGGCATGGTTAAAGAAAACCAACACAGGGGCACCTAGGTGGCTCAGTCAGTTAAACATCCAGCTCTTGATTTCAGCTCAGGTCATGATCTCACAGTTCGTGGGTTCAAGCCCTGCGTCCGACTCCACACTAACAGTGGGAGACTGCTTAGGATTCTCTCTATCCTCTCTCTCTGCCCCTCTCCTGCTCTAGTGTGTGTGCATGTGCTCTCTCTTTCTCTCTCTCTCTCTTTTTCTCAAAATAAATAAAAACTTTTAAAAATTTAAAGAAAACCAACACAGAATAATGAAGTACTCAAGAATTTGTATGAGCAGGACCATTAACCCTAGGCCTAGAGGGATAAAGAGAGAAGTTCCTGGAACCTAAAAAGAGAGCTGGAGCTGCAAGAGAAGGCCACCTAATGGCAGCCGTGCCCTTTGGATAATGAAATGTAACCACTGTCAACCTGGGGCAACTCAGCAGGGAAGCAATCAGAGGGATAAATACCTTGACTTTACTCCCTTACCATTCTATGATCTATGGGTGTCTATCATTGGATAACCAGGACCCAGAGGACAAAGGAGATTGTTGATGCAGTCTATAAAAGTTGGCTCCTAGGGCAGACAGCAGGATGGAGAGAAGTGGAGAGTAGAACCAGAGGCACCAGTCTAATTCTTTAATAGACCTGAACAAAAGATCAGACTTCATAAGGATGCTCCCAGAATTCAGGATTTCTCAAGTTCTCCCTCATTTTGAAAACCAGTAAGAAGCAGGTTCATGTTGCAGTGAATTCCAATAAAGTCTTCAGAATGAAGGCTGTAGTGACCCTGTTGTTCATCCCATCTGCCAACAGGCAGACTAAAACATCTATGGTAAGAGTCAAGATTTGGTTAGAATCCTGAGCTCCTGGGGCTCTAGAGAAAGATAAACCCTGTAACAAATCTAATTTGTCTGGCCCCTTGCAGTTCCTTTAAGTTGATTTTAAACAATCTTCTTCAACAAAATCTTGTCCAACTTCCAAATCTTTTTTCCTCTCCAACTAATTCTTCCAGAGCTCTTGCTCTTACTATCCATGAAAAGACCTAATTATTTTTGTCACTTAATAACTAGTGTGACCATAATATATAGTTGATATTCATGATTCACAAATGGATTCATGATTCCACATTTAGGAATTTGCCTGCTCATGGGGCGCCTGGGTGGCTCAGTCGGTTAAGGGTCTGACTTCGGCTCAGGTCATGATTTCACAGTTTGTGAGTTCAGGCCCCCATCGGGTTCTGTGCTGACAGCTCAGAGCCTGGAGCCTGCTTTGGATTCTGGGTCTCCTTCTCTCTCTGTCTCTCTCTCTCAAAAACAAATAAACATTAAAAAATTTAAAGAAGTTGCCTACTCACTAAAATTTATTTGTAACACCAAAATGAATTCTGGTGGTGCATTTGCTGTCTTTCACAGACATGTGCAGAGCAGCAAAAATATTAAGTTGCTTGCTCGGCGTGCATGTTCCTAGCTGAGGTTGAACATGGCAATGCTCTGCCTTCTTGTTTCAGATCGCATACTATAAAGAGACATCCTCATTTCAGCCTATGTAATGCCATGTTTTCCCCATTTCTGTGCTTCTGTCAGTGATTTTGTGGTTTAAAATAGCCCTCAAGCATAGTGTTGAAGTTCTGGCTAGTGTTTCTAAGTGCAAGAAGGCTGTGATGTGCTTTATGGGGAAAATACCCGTGTTGGGTAAATTTCATTCAGGCATGAGTTACAGTGCTTTGGCCATTAGTTCAATGTTAATGAACCAACAATGTACATGAAATCAGGTAACACTGACTGTTGCACTGGAGAGAATAATTCTCAGGTGGATGACTGGAAGCGTGGCAGAATCCTATGCTTACCGCATCTGTTGATACCCATGTGCCTGCTGTTAGGGAATAAGAGCTCCTCCTTAGTTCCACCTTCAATTTCTGTAATAGCAAAATCTAACTGGGTCAAAGGAATCGGGAAAATAGTTTCCAGGCTTTGCATCCTGTGGTACGAGGGAGAACTTAGAAGTTGGAGATCCTACCAAATATCAGCAAACCCGATATGACCTGGAGGAAAAATAACTCTGATATGAGTAAATACCAATGAACTATTCAGTAAATGTTTTCTATGTGCCATCTTTGTGCCAGGCACGTGCTATGGGATTTCAAGCAGTAATTTTCAAATTATGGGTGAAAATCTATAATGGGTTGTACTATTAATTTGTTATGTGCATCCAGTGTTTTTAAAATAAAATAGAGCAGAGGCAACTGGATGGCTCAGTCACTTATGCATCTGACTCTTGAGTTTGGCTCAGGTCATGATCTCCTGGTTTGTGAGATCCAGCCCTATGTCAGGCTCTGTGCTGACAACGTGGAGCCTGCTTGGGACTCTCTCTCTCCCTTTCTCTCTGCCCCTCCCTTGCTTGTGTGCTTGCTGTCTCTCTCTCAGAATAAATAAACGTTTAAAAATAGAGCAAAGCAGAACAGAATACACATATAAGACTGCATCAAATGTAGTGTGAGTGAATATTGTTTGTAAAACTTTTGTCTCAGATACGTAGATATATATATGTCTACTTGTTTCTGTAGTAAAATGTATTTCTTTGTGTTGATTATAGTCAAATAAAATTCAAGAAAATATAGCGTTAGAGGAAGGATCAGTGAACCTTTTCTTTAAAGGATCATATAGCAAATTTGTTAAGCTTTGACGGCCATGATTCTATGCTACAAGTACTCAACTCTGCCTCTGTACGATGAAAGCAGCATAAATAATCAGTAAACGAATGGACAAGGCTTGTTCAATAACAGTTATATAAACCAGGTAGATGACCAGTAGCTTTTGACTCACAGACCTTAGTTTGCCAACTCCTGATTTAGAGCAGTGCTTCTCAAACCCTCTATGGTAAGATGTCAGCTTTTCATTTTTGTGTATTGCTGCCCAGCACAAGTATACAGTTCATACTATATACGACTCATCCCAGCAAGCTCAGCACCCAGTCTGGTCTTTCCCTGTTCAACAAGATGAGTACAGTGGTCATGAACTTAAAAAATATGGCAATGATGGGACGCCTGGGTGGCTCAGTCGGTTAAGTGTCTGGCTTCGGCTCAGGTCATGATCTCACAGTTCGTGAGTTCAAGCCCCGCATTGGGCTCTGTGCTGACATCTCAGAGCCTGGAGCCTGCTTTGGATTCTGTGTCTCCCTCTCTCTACCCCACCCCTCTTGCACTCTGTCTCTCTCTGTCTCTCAAAAATTAATAAACGTTAGCAATTTAAAAAATATGGCAATGTTAAATTTCTATAAAAGATTATAAATACATATTCTCAGTTTGTGTACTTGTTGCAGACTGGTTACAAAAGAGTTCACAGGCCAGGGACCAATTCTGGTCCATAAAGCACATTTTCAGTAGCACTGCTTTATTGCGCACGCGCGCGTGTGTGTGTATTTCAAGTATAATTAACATACAGTGTTATAGTAAGGTGTAATAATTTCAGGTATACAATATAATGATTTGACAATTCTATACATTAGTGTTCACCACAATAACGGTACTCTTAATCTCCTTCACCTATTTCACCCATCCCTCCACCAACCTCCCTCTGGCAACTACCAGTTTGTTCTCTATACTTAAGAGTCTGGTTTTTTGTTTGTCTCTTTTTTGCTTTGTTCATTTGTTTTGTTTAAATTCCACATATGAGTGAAATCATATGGTATTTGTCTCTGACTTATTTCATTTAGCATTATACCCTGTAGATCCACCCATGTTGTTGCAAAAAGGCAAGCTTTTATTCTTTCTTATGGCTAAGTAATGTTCCATTGTGTATATACACCACGTCTTCTTTATCCATTTATTTATCTGTGGACACTTGGGTTGCTTCCATATCTTGGCTGTTGTAAATAATGCTACATAGGGGTGCATATACTGCTTTGAATTAGTGCTTTCATTTTATTTGGGTAAATACCCAGTAGTGGAATTGCTGGATTATATGGTAATTCTAGTTTTAGCTCTTTGAGGAAACTTCATACTGTTTTCCATAGTGGTCGCACCAATTTGCATACCTATCAACAGTACACAAGGGTTTGTTTTTTTTCCACACCCTTGCCAACACTTGTTATTTCTTGCATTTTTTACTTTAACCATTCTGACAGGTCTGAGGTCATAGCTCATTGTGGTTTTGATTTGCATTTCACTGATGATTAGTGATGCTGAGCATCTTGTCATGTGTCTATTGGCCATCCACATGTCTTCTTTGGAAAAATGTCTATTCAGGTCCTCTGCCCACTTTTAAATTAGATTATTCGGGGTTCTTTTGGTGTTGAGGTGTATGAGTTCTTTATATATTTTGGATATTAATGCCTTAGCAGATATATCATTTGCAACTATCTTCTCCCATTGAGTAGGTTGCCTTTTGGTTTTGTTGATAGTTTCCTTCACTGTGCAAAAGCTTTTTATTTTGGTTGAGTCCTAATAGTTTATTATTGCCTTTATTCCCTTGTTTGAGGAGACATAACTAGAAAAATGTTGCTGATGTCAAAGAGACTACTGCCTATGTTTTCTTTGAAGAGTTTTATGGCTTTTGGTCTCACATTTAGATATTTAATTTATTTTGAGTTTATTTTGTGTATATAGTAAGAAAATGGTCCAGTTTTATTCTTTTGCATGTAGCTGTCCAGTTTTTCAAACACCATTTATTGAAGAGATATTTTTTCCTCCTTTGTCACAGATTAATTGACAATATAAGTATGAGTTTGTTTCTGGGTTTTCTATTCTGTTCCATTGATCTTTGCATCTATTTTTGTGCCAGTATCATTACTGTTCTGGTAACTACCCCTTTGTAATATCTGGGATTGTAATACATGCAGTTTTGTTCTTCTTTCTTAAGATTGCTTTGGCTATTCAGGGTCTTCTGTGGTTTCATGCAAATTTTAGGCTTATTTTCTCTAATTCTGTGAAAAATACTAGTAGTATTTTGATAGGGATACTAAGTTTGCTTTTGGTGAATACAAAGCCAACATAGTTAATGTTGAACGACTCCCGTGAATCCTGTTTGACACTTTGTTTTGGCCATTATAACCTGATTGAATTAAAATCAAGGTATCTTTCCTTTTCATGAGAAACTATGGAAAAAGGAAGAGATAAGTAACATCATCTTAGTCTACAAATGGATGATCTTAGGTGCCAGAGACTGGATGCTTCCACTAGGGTCACTTGGTGAATTGGGTCTTCTGATTAATTAAATTGCAGAGATGGCACGTACCTCCGGTGTGTTTTTGTCCCTAAGAGAATGCCCAGATGATTTTGGCAACTAGATCAGCTATGGATCAAGCTACTGACACTCCAGCAGTCTCTTCATCCTAATATCCTTCTGTGAACCCCAGGATGCTTCCCCCCCACCCTGGTGACATTACTCTTGAGGAAGGGTCGTTTCGGACTTTTTGTGCTTTGTGGAATGTTTTTCTTTTTAAGTTTATTGACAGAGAGAGAGAGAGAATGAATGAACAGTACAGGGGCAGAGGTGGGGGGTGTGGAGAGAGAGAATCCCAAGCAGGCTGCACGCTGTCAGCGCAGAGCTTGACACAGGGCTTGAACTTACGAACCATGAGATCATGAAGTGAGCTGAAACCAAGAGTCGGATGTTTAACCAACTGAGCCACCTGGGCACTCCGGGACTTTTTGTGCTTTGAAAAAGATTCCACTCAACCTATGTCCTAGACTCCATCTTCAGCCTCTCCTCTCCTCCACGTTACCCTAGAAGAGTCATACTCTCAGCTACTTTAAGTTGGACTGACATCCGAAGATATTTCAGACTGAAATCTTTGAAAATAAAATTTTTATTTTGCTGTTTTGAGGAGCAAAGACCCAGGAAATATTAGCAGGACAAGAGTGGGACAGAAATCAGACAGAGTATGAATTTTGCTTGGGTTCATTTGTTTTTTATTATGCTGTGAACTAGAAAGCTTAAGATTATTCTTGATAACATACCCATGAATAAATGGGTCAGGGAAGCATACTCTGAATCAGTCTTGTCACAAATAAGAGAAGAGGATGTTGCCAGACTGTGAAACACTCCCCCATGGGTAACAGATCTATTAAATAGACATTGTCCCCCTCCCTGCCAGCAAAACACAATTAATGTCATGGAGAAAGCTCAAGTATGGTTGGGGAGCACACGTTTTATAAAAAAGCTAACTGTCTAAAACCTAAAATGTATGTATTTAATTTTCTCTGGAAATGGTTTGTGATCATCTTCTCTCATCACTGCATTTTTCAAGATGGAGAAAGCCATTGTGTTCATAGTACATTTCAAGTTCTTGGAATGACTGATAGCATTGCTAGTTGGATGATTTGGGAAGGATTTTATTCTCTTTAATATATTATTTTAATAAGTAAATTTAAAGCAGACTATTTCTCTAGTTTAATTGCTTTTGTGACATTCCACTGAATCCCTGTAGTTTATACAATAAGGCTGACTCTGTTGGAAGGGTGACCTGCCCAGCCAAAGAGAAGAGAAATCACTCTTGGGCCTAAATTTATTCCTAGTGTTGACTCATCTTCCCAGATGCATCAGCACAATCTTACTCACCTTGACATGGCAAGAATGAGACCATTGATCTGAGTCAAGGACTCTTCCAAATCCTGTTCCTGGTTCTTCCAAGGCCAGAATGCAAACTCATCATCAGACATATGGGTCATAACCTTTTTTAGGTCACAAAAATTTTGAGTATCTGATGAAAGCTATGTTGATTCAAGTTCTCTAAGGTGGGATTAGCTGTGTAAGAGATTTATTGAGAGAAAGGCTTGTGAGGGAATATGAGTGGGGAGAGCAGAAAAAGGGAGGCTAGGAGAGCTGTCAGACTGAGGATATCTGATCTGACCCCCTATCTAGGAGAGAGAGGAAGGGAAGGAAGGTTAGGTGAAAGTGTCTTAGACTTCAGTGCAGTTTTCAGAGAGTTCAACAAGGCTCTCCAGGAGTCCTTGAGCCAAAGTTGGCCTGTCACAGGAATCCTACATCTGCCAGGAACATGCATGCCTTTGTATTCCTACTATACTCATTCACTGGCTGGGAGCCACTGGGCGATAGGGTCAATTACACTCCCAACAGTCAGAGGTCTAAAAGGGGCATTCTTATGGCTGCTTGTCTACTTCTTGTGCTGCACAGATCTACCTCCCACAAATTCAGGGAACAGATCCTCCATGGTTATCATGGGCTTCTTTTCCTGAGGGGAAAACACAGAAAAATAGGGTTAGTGGGGCAAATTGTAACCGCTGTTGTTACAGTTGGTCTTGGAGCTCCAATTAGAATTCATCATCTCTCTCCTTTACTGTCTATTCTAAATTTCTCTCACCCTCAATTATCATCTCTCTAGGTCTTTGGCTTTACTTGATAGTATAACCAAAACTTTCACTCCTGAGATATCTATGCCTTTGGGAATCATACTTTTCTGAAGCTAGAATTGCTACACTTGCCCGTTCATAGTTATACTTGAGTAAGAGCATACCAAGAGGTACCCAAGTGGGAAGTATTCTTCCTCCTGATGATCAGCATCAATTACTCTTGCCATGATTGTGACTCCTCTTCTTGCTTTCTGATCCCTGGGCACAAGAAGTCCAAAGTGTCCTGGTGTTAGCCATAGCTTATAGTTCAGTGGGACTCTTCCTGCATCCTCTGTAAAAAATGTACTCTTTTTGAGGACCATGACCACCAACCCTGTCATGCCCAGAGTTGATGGGACTGGAAGCAGAGTCCTCCAGTATTAAGTGGAGCCGCTCATATTTTTATTCCTTAGTCTTTGAATCCATTTGTTCTTTCTACTGGGGACACAACACAGGATAGAGGTCTCTGATTTAATATATACACTGTGTCCTGAAGGGCACCCTCTTCTTTGAGAATGTTGCCTCAAAACTGGTACTTTATTTATTCCTTTCAAAAGTCATTCCAGGGTTCTGCGAGGCTGATTGCTTCTGGATAGTGTGGTGCATGATACAACCAGTGGATCCCATGGTCATGGGTTCACTTCCACCCCTCCTTTGCTATAAACTGAGTCCCCTGGTCAGTTGCTATGTTGCATGCTTACGGATCAGGCCTTCCTTAATCCCCTGGATAGTGATACTGACTGAAGCTCTACAGGCAGAAAATATGAACCCACACCAATCCTTTCAAGAGGGGTTGACTTAACACCAAATAACCAAGGGATAGTGCCATATCTGGGAGTTCAGTATGGGTCTCTGTTGCCAACAGGATGGACATTCAGAGGCAGCAGTAACTAGATCAGCTTTGGTAAGTGGGAATCCATATTATTGGCCTGTATCTTGGTCACCATGGCCACTTAATGAATATGTCTATCATGCCAATTGTGAGATGGCTAATGACAAAGGCTAGCCTGATGTCAGGTAGCTGAGTCATTTTGCCTCCTTGGTTGTTTGGTGCCTCTTCTGTGGTGTGTGCTTTCTGGTGGACATTTCCACGTGATACGAAGATCTTCACATTTTGTACCTACTCCTCTATTTCCATCCACATTCCTCTACCCTAGAACTTCTGGTGTCTGATCTTTGAGTCTTCCTCCCAGGTCATTGGCCACTGCCCATGAATCTAAATATTCTCATCTCAGACCATCAGTCCTTCCACACAAAGTGGATGACCAAATGCAACACTTACTTTCCACTCATTGGGAACATCTTTCTTCTCATTGTCCTTCATGGATACTCCCGAGCATAGCATAATATAGCCACCATCCATTTTCGGCTTTCGTTCACACACTGAACCAAATGATCTGTAAACGAAGCAAGAGCTTTATTCTTTTCCTTCAGCTGTTTGTATAACTTTCCCCCATGTGGCTATAGGTTCAAGCCTTGGTGGGGCACCGGTGCAACTCTTATGGGTGACATGGGGATCTGGGATGACTGCTCATGCAGTTTATTTGTGTCCTCTGGTCTTGCTCAGGTCCCATCCTGGATGTACCATTTCCATATTATTATGGACTGATGCTAGGATTATCTGACTTTATAGCTTGACAGTTCAGAAAGAACTCAACTGAATGGATAGTTCCAGCTACATGGTCACTTAGTACTTATAGTCAAACATGTTGTCTCTACTGGAGCCCAGTAACATACCAGGACTTGTTTCTCAAAAGGCATATCAGTTTCTGCCCTGGATGGCCCTTGCTTCTGATTCCCAGGGCCTGCGTGGCTTTTCTCTTGCTAGTGTTTGCCATAAGTTCCATACTGTATCTTTTCCCACCACTGACACTTATAACACCATAAGGATTGGGCCATACAATCCAGCAGACCTATGGTGTTACAATAACCTGGACCTGCTGCAGAACCCTTTCCTGCTCTGGACCCTACTTAAAGCTGGCAGTCTTCCATGGCAGAGGAATATTCCTAGGAGGGCATTGTGCTGCCTCCAGAACCCGAAGAGGCCTACCAGATGCTGTGCTTCTCTGTGGTAAGGGACATAAGATTCAGCACTCTTTTTTACTTTGGAAAGAGTGTTCCAGCATGCCCCTGACCCTTGGTTACTGGAATAACCACCTGTGAAATCTTTAGCAATTAAGTCACTACTTGGTGCCAAGGACTGGCTATGCCCCATCTACCAACCAGGACAGCGTCATCTTCACCTGCAGGACAGTGAAGGACCAAGTTTCAATTGCATATCTTACCGCCTATATTCTCAGACTCTCAGTACTACTTATGTAGTCCAGACCTAATGAGAAGTAGATGCCACAATGGAACTAGCCATATAAGAGATTTGTTAGGGACTATGCCTGTGAGAGGATATAGGGAGGGAGCCAGAAGGGGCTGGGAACCTCAAAGCGGATCTGACTCTGGGTGAAAGAGAGAGAGAGGGGAGGAGGAAGATAGGAAGGTTAGGTGGAAGCATCTTAGACTGCATTGTGGTTCTGAAGGCATTCTGTAAAGCTATCAGAGAGCCCTCGAGCCAGGGGTGCCATTGGAGAAGTCCTGCATCGTTGGCTTGGAGCCGGCTGTGGGAAGTATGGCCTTGGCATCAAAACAATGATAAATTTCAGAGTACAACAGCTGGGACCACCAGTCACTTATGGTCCTTGCAGTGGATTTGAGAGGTCCATTTTCATGGCTACCACAAAAGCTTTGTAACCCTTCACAGAAAAATACTAATATACACATGGGGAAATGTGTGTCATTTCATGGGGTTCACAGACCCCTTCAAGTCTGTTTGTTGGACCACATGGATGGTTAAGACCACCTGTTTACAGAATTTATTGCTGACCTCATTTAACAAGAATCTTCTGTGGGCCTTTATCTGAAACAACACATCTTCAAAAAACGCTGTAAATTTCTTAAGGATGTATTATAACCTCTTCATTAAAAAGGAAAGAGCCAGGGAGCCTGGGTGACTCAGTTGGTTAAGCTTCCGACTTCGGCTCAGGTTATGATATGGTTTGCGAGTTCAAGCCCTGCATCAGGCTTTGTGCTGATGGCTCAGAGCCTGGAGCCTGCTTCAGATTCTTTGTCTCCCTCTTTCTCTACCTCTCCCCTGCTCATGCTTTCTGTCTCTCTCAAAAATAAATAAGCATTTAAAAAAAAAAAGGAAAGAGCCTATATCCTCCTTAATATATAGGTACAGTACTAAATACATTATAGATAATCTGAATATGTTGGATGGGTACCCAATAAAGATCCCAGCCAAAATAGTCCCATTTTGGGGATAGGTTTAGCCCTAGGGTTGGGAAGCAGCAGTGGCTTTTCCATCTTGAAGCCCTCCCTTGTTTCGTGGTTTGAAAGAGCAGAAAGTTGGTGACTCTACCAATTGCAGAAGGTTCAGGCTTTCATTCTAATGAAGACAATGCCCAAATTCTGTAATCAAATAAAATGTTTGCAAAATGTAATTCCACTTTGGTAAGCAGTGTAGTTGAAGCAACGCAGTGAAATATGTGTCTAAATCCAAACAAAGGATGACCTTGGGCAACTCATTTAATTCCTGTGCTTTGGATTCCCCTACCTTTTTTAATGTTTAAAAATATAAATACTGTACATTTATTTATTTTTTTATTATTGTAATTGAGATCAAATTTATATGCTTCAAAGTACATGAATATCAAAGGAATGGCTCAGTGAGTTTCTACATACACCTAGGTAACCACCAATCAGATCAAGATATAGAACATTTCCAAAACCCCCAAGGCTCCCTCATGCTCCTCCCCAGTCAGTACCCATCCATGTAAAAGTAACCACTATTCTGACTTCTGTAACCATAGATTAACTTTGCCTGTCCTTTAATTTTATGAGCTCTTTCGTGCCTGGGTTCTTTTACTCTGCATTATGTCTGTGAGTTTCATCTAAGTTTCTATAGGTGACTGTACTTCATCTATTTTCATCGTTGTGTAGTATTCCATTGCATGAATATACTATCATCTTACTGTTGATGGGCATTAGGATTGTTGCCAGTTTGGGGCTATTATGAAAAAAACTGCTATGGATTGCTGAACATGTCTTTTGATGGACACGAACACTCATTTCTCCTGAGTGCATATCCAGAAGTGAAATTGCTGGGTCATGGGACATATATATGTTCAGGTTTGCTAGATATTGTCAAATAGTTCTGTAATGCGGTTGCACAAACTTACACTCCCATCAGCGAGGTATGAGAGTTTTAGTTATTCCTTCTCCTACCCTAGCCTCATAGAAAATAGGTATTGTAATTCTTTTAAATTTTAGTCATTCCGGTAGAGATAGTCCACTTTTAAGTAAGACTAACTGGGCTATTACCTAGCAAGAAAAAGGCATATCAGTGCTCTCAGAACCTCTTAGACAGTTTGGCACAGATTTACCCTGGTAGATATACAGGGTTTTGAAGTGGACTTATTTTCTTGACTATTTATGACAGTATTCTTGGTCCTTTGGAAGCAGACCTCTAGAAATAACAGTTTTACAATGACAAAGGCCCTTAGAAAAGCCAATGGAAATGATTCCTGGAAACTGAAAGTCAAGTCTATGGTCCAAATAGAAGTGGGATGAGGGGAAAATGGCCACTTCAGGGATCAGAGAAGTGGTTGTCTTCCAAGGAAGGAATGGATCCTGTATTTTATTACTGAGAATAACTATCTACTCTTACTTAAGTATGTACAACTTCTTCTCAATGGCAATTAAAGGATTAATAATTTAATTATCAAAGAAATTAGACTTTGTTAGGTCAGAGCAACAGATGTTTACATCCATAAGGTTCTGCTGTTACTGAGCTTTTATTGATAAAGGGGAAGGACTGGGAAGCCATTAATAATTATAACTAAGTAGTTTCCCTACCTTATTGTACTCTTAGGCCCATGGGCAGGAAATATGTTTGTTTAATCTATTAATCTGTAAATCAAGACTTGAAGACAAGAAATATAGATCCAGCACCTCCTTTAACCCTTTCCCTTATCTAGTGTTACTTTATAAAACTTCCTTGATTTGCCTATGGGGCTCTATTTCCAAGGTATCAGCATAATTGAAAATGAACAAGTGTTTATTAATTGCTTTCCTTGTGATAGGTAAGGGGCTACGGATCTTTGCATCTATTATTATATTCATACTTCACACTGAGTATCTCACTTAAGTTCTTCTCATCCTGAGTAGCTAAGAGATTGTATGTTATCAACACTGCTTTAAATATAGAATTACAGAGGCACAGAGGTAAAGTGACCTGCTTGTATATGTTTCATAACAATTTCAAGTTCAAACTGTTTATTCTTCTTTAACTTTTAGATTTGATTACCAAGTCCTGTCAGTTTTCTCCTGGATCAAATCGCCAATTTCCCCAGCTCCTACTCCAGTTTAGGGCGTAAAATAGCCATGAAACTAGTTTCTTAAGTAAATCTATACAATATCATCAAATCCCTATTGATGAAAGACTGCTTTCATGATATCTGTCTCTCATGTCAAACTATTCAATGGCTCTCCAAAGTCTACAGACAAATTTTTCAGACTTAGTACTTTATTGATGAAGGTGCTCTTCAGTTTTGTACCAACATACTTTTCCAAATACATCCACACACAAATCCTCCATTTCTGACAATATGGACTATTCATGGACCATCAAATAAGAATTCTCATCTCACACGTTCCCATCTCACACATTCAATCACAATCCTGCCAACTCGAATGCCTTTTTTTTTTTGTCTGTCCAAATGTTGTCAGTCCTTCAGTGGATGGAATCATATCCATCCACTGACCTGAACGTTTTCTGATCAGTCCTAAGGGAGGTATTTTTTCCCTTCTCTGAAGTCTTGTGGCATTGCACAGTTGTATTAAGCAGACGGCAAATTATTTCCAGAGTAACAACAAAATGAAAGGTGGCATGGTAGATTTGAAAATAAATTATATACTCCTTGAACAGAAAGAGCTCCAAATGTGAGGTGACAATATAGATAGAAAATGTAATTAAACAATTAAAGATACATTAGTAACATTTTTGAGTATATACTATGCAGCAGACCATACACTATTTTCCCTGAATTTGCACATTTGTATCTATAAGTAGGCACTATTATTATAATCTATTTACAGATGAGGAATCTGAGGTTAGAGATGTTATAGGACTTAGCCAAGGTCATCCAGCTAATAAGAGGGGAGGTAGGATTTGAATAGCCCATATTTTATCCCTCAGGCTATGGTGCACTTAAGATGTGTTCTCAGGGAGGAAGAAAGGGAGATTGGGGGAAGTGACCCATTGAAACACTAATGGGAAGATGAATACAGAGAAGCAGAGGAGGGCAAGAATTAACAATGGAGAAATAAAAAGATGGAGTGACCCATAAGCCAGTAAAATGAAATTTAGGACCCTGGAGCGGTTCTGTCAACATTTGTCTTCCAGGGTCCTCCTTTTAGAAGCAGATCTGTTGTAGATTCTTCAATGGCTCGAATTCAGACAGATATTTAGTTCTTAGCTTTAAAGCTGTAGATTGCCATCTTATTGGTTTGTCAATAGTTGAGTAGACTTTTAAGGACTAACTCATACGTACCAAATATCTAAGAGATTGGTGGCTAAACCAGGTAACAGTGTATTCATGTACAATGACACTGTTTTACAATACGTTCAACTCACAGCTGTCATCACAGAACACTCTTAATGGATGTGTCCTGCCATTGGCATTTAGAATAAAAACCAAAATCCTTGCCTTGGCCTCAAGGGCCTACATGGGCTAACCCCTGTTAAACTTTCCAGACTTTTCTTGTGCTCTCTCCCTTGCTCACTCCACTCTAGCTATACTCCTCCTTTTCCAGTTTCTTGAAGAAGCCAAGCCCTCCTTCCCCTCAGGGCCAAACCTGTGTACTATTCCCTCTAGCTAGAATACTCTTATCCTCCATTTTTCCCTTAATTATATGAGGATCAGAAATTAAATACTTTAATTTCTTTTACTGATTTTAGTTAAAGAAATGTAATTTTTACAATTATATTTAATGAAAAGCCTTGAGGGGAGATAATCTTATTAGCATAAGTACTTTGAGAATTAATTCAAAGTGTCATGATGATTGTGCAAGTCTCAGGAAGATAACAAAGAGAAGTCAGAGGACATTTACATTCCAGTGACCACGTCAAAAGGCATTGTTGGAAAATAGCCAGTAGGGGCATAAATTATTGAAATTAGGATATGTGCTCTGTCCCTTGTTAATGGGATAAGATCTTCAGTGAGATGTTCTATGACAAGGCTTGTAAATACAAAATGTCTAGTGCAACCACTTCTGCTCATAAAACTGTTATAGGAACTTGTAGTTCACTAAAGTGATCACATATTTTTGTAATAAGAAATGCAATGTGCTCATTTAAGCAATAAATGAACTTACCAGCCCTAATGCTCAACTTACAGCTATAGAACTGGCATCACCTCAGACAAATCTGATTCAAATCCAAAGAAAAGCCTGTGCTCCCTCCCCCCCCCCCCCCCCCCCCCCCGCGGCCAATTATTCTCCTCAGTCAGGGCTCAGTTTTAACATCAAGTTCTCTGAAAGGCTGTCTCTGGGCATTGTATTTAAAGCAGCACTGCTCAAATAGCACTGCTCAAATTTTAGAAAGCCACTTGGTAAAACTACAGAGGCCCAGCCTCTCCCTACTTCAATAAGTCAGGGCCTCTGTATTCTTACTAGCTAGCTCTCCACGTCATCCTGATTCTCACCAAAGCTTGAGAACTACTGATCCAAATGTGTATCCATCCTTTCATACCTTTATTCTCTGTTAGAGCATCCCATTTGTTTCCTTTAGCTCTTATCGCAATATCTGCTTACACGTGGTGGTCTGTGTCCCCTGCTAGACCATTAGCACTATGTGGGCAGACACCATGTCCTTCTTGTCAATTACTGTATCCCCAGTGCCCAACACACTGCCTGCCACAAAGCTGAGGGGATCATAACAATAGATGGCTTGTTATGCACAAGATTAATAAAAAGAGATTTCAATGTGGATTTTACCCATAGTTAGCACAACCCAGACTTGCTTTACAGAAGTGAGTCATAAACTTTTTATTTTCCACCAGAATCTTTTTCGGGATGCTACTAATTACAGATAAAATCAGACTACAGTCAGCTGTTCTGATTTAATCAGGAGCGAGTGTTCCAGAGTTCTTCCCACTTGGGCTCCCTTGGATCCCCAAAGGCAGTATAGGACCTTGCTTCACAATGGGTGGTCTCTGGACCAGCAGCACCAATGGATGGTACAAAAGGAATGCTGGGTAAAACTGCTGACACCTTAGCACAAATCAAAGCAGTAGAACTACAAGTCATTTTATTCTTCACTAGCACAGTCATGCAGTTTTTTTAAAAGCCAGATTCACTTATGAAGGTCCTTGGTGAATCAGTAAATATTATTAATATTAAATGTCAACCCTTGAGAACATGTCTCTTTAATATTCTGTGTGATGTCATGAGACAAACACATTATGAAATATTGTAACTGTCTGAGGAAAAGCACCTGTGCAATTCCTTGAGTTGTGTGTTAAACTAGTTGCCTTTTGAATGGTACACCAGTTTTAATTGGGGGGAAAAAAAAACAACAACTGACAAACTATGGTCATTAGGTCTTGGATATTTGGCAGCTGCCTTGAAAATGAATGAGGTAAACCTGTCACTTCAAGGAAACTAAGTGACAGTACTTACTGCCAAAGAAAAAATGTGAGCCTTCAAGAGAAAATTAGATTTGTGTAAAGTCTGTATCTGCTTTGCAATTCTTAAACATTTTTCTAATGAGAGAGGGGGTTATCTTAGTCCATTTGGGCTGCTGTAACCAACCACCACACAACTGGGTAAGCTTATACACAGCAGACGTGTACTTTTCACAGTCCTGGAAGTTGGGAAGTCCAAGATTAAGGTGCTGGCAGATTCAGTGTCTGGTGAGGGCCCACTTTCTGATTCATACAAAGCTGACTTCTGGCTGTGCCCTAATGGTAGAAGGGGCTAGGGAGCTCTGTGGGGTCTCTTTT
Organism: Lynx rufus; assembly: GCF_022079265.1. NCBI lineage: Eukaryota > Metazoa > Chordata > Mammalia > Carnivora > Felidae > Lynx > Lynx rufus. The sequence continues at coordinate 33,664,134 of NW_025814828.1, read as the reverse complement.
TATAAGACACCTAATTCCACGAGGGTAGAACCCTCATGACTTAAACACCTCCCAAGGGCCCCACCTCCTAATACCATAATCTGGGGGTTAGGACTTCAACATATGAAATTTGTGGGGACACATTAAGACCATAGTAGTGTTGATATTAACAAATGCGATTTTTTATTAGTTTTATTATTTTTAAAATATTTATTAATTTTGAGAGAGAGAGAGAGAGTACACGCAACCAGGGGAGGGGCAGAGAGAGAAGGAGAGAGAGAGTCCCAAGCAGGCTTCATGCTCAGCATGGAGCCGGACGCCAGGCTCAATCTCATGACGGTGAGATCATGACCTGAGCCAAAATCAAGAGTTGGACGCTTGACTGAGCCACCCAGGCACCCCAACAAATGTGATTTTTTAAATTTTATGTAATATAATATACCATCATTGGGAAGAGCTATATAATTCAGTAAACTGATATTTTCCAAATGACCAATGTGGAATCACATATGGGTAAAAACCTATTTAAAGTGCAAGATAGGCATGCAGTGTAATGTAACAGTGTAGAAAAGTTCACTGATGTGGTTTTAGATTCCAAATTGCAATGAATCTTTAAGGAGCTATCACTTGAAGAGTTTCAGAGTAACATCAAAGAATACCCATGATTATTTGAAAATGCTATTAAGATAGCCCTCCCTTTTCAACTACTTATCTGCATGAGGCTGGATGTTCTTCCTGTACTTCAAACCAACATAGCACCACAGATGGAATGCAGAAGCAGATATGAGAATTCAGCTGTCTTTCATTAAGGCAGGCATCAGAGACATGTGCAGAAGTACAACACAGTGTCGGCCGTTCTATTTGTTAACTTGGTTTTGGAAAACATGGTTTTTTTTTTTTTTAATAAAAATACATTGTTTATGGTAACCTGTAATGGGTTTACTATTGTTATTTTAAAATGAATTGCTAAATAATTGTTTCTAAAATTTCTGCTTCTGTTTCTGCTGTATATATGGGATACGTGTATCCCACATAAACAAAAGCTCTTTAATATCTTCATGATTTATGAGAGCATAAAGAGGGCTTACACCAAAATGTTCAAGAACTGCTGACTTAACAAGTTTGCAAACTTGTTTCTTTGAGGAATTTTAGCCTCAGAGATGGATAAACCCTGATGAGTTCTTCCTAGTCCCTTTCACCTTTTATCACCTAGCCCCCAAGTCCAACGATCGCCAAATGACTCTGGTTTATTTCACATAAATGTACATTCCCATTGTGCTTTCCTAAGCAAAGAGTTTAGTTACTTTGATTAGATGTTTGAACTTGTGGGCGTCAATGATTTGGTTTGGCAAAGAGCCAGGTCGCTCATCTGGGTAACATATTCACAAACTGGCTCCTAGAGATACATAGCTCAGTTGAAGCATCCTCTGCTGCGCTCTGCCAAGTTCACGAGGCAAGCTCACTCCTTGCAATTTGTTTTGGACACCAACTTTTCTACTCAATATATTTCTGATAGTGGAATATAATTTTGTTGTGAAGGGCCAAAGAAAAATACAAAGTATTAGAAAAAATAGATCAAAAAAAGGGGGCTAATATTTATTTGCACTTGCTCTCAGCCAAATACTCTTACATATTTTACTTCATCTAATCCTCCCAATGACTATGAGGTGGGCATTATTATTCCCATTTTACAGATAAGGAGATCAGGGAGATAACTGTTATGTAGCAGAGGAGGGATGAAACCCAGGCTGCGGTGGCTCCAAAGACAGTTTAACAGAGGATCAGGGTTGTGTCAAATGCTTCATGGTGGTGCTTTATCGATGTGGTGATGAAAACACCTCAAATAAGTCTTTATGATAGCTTCAGACCAATGATTCTCAAAGTGTGGTCCCTGGACCAGCAGCATCGGCATCTCTGGGAACTTGTTAAAAACAGATTGTCAGGCCCCAATCCAGACCTGCTGAATAAGCTTTGGGGGAAGTCCAGAAGCAAACGCAAAGGGCAACCAAGTAAACTCAATCTATAAAGAGACTAAAATGTGACAGAAATAAACCAGAAATATCATGTCCATTAGCTCGGCTCCACTCTTCTCTGGGGAAGGCAAATTGGTCTCCTATTCCGTGCAGCTAATAAATTCCTTATTATGAATTTGAACATGTGGCAGAAAAAGAATATTTACTATGTATAATGTTCTGTTTCCTTCTAAGGAAGGCTGATCCAGATAACCAGAAAAGTTTTTGCTTGCTAAGCATGACCTCTTCACTATTTTTCCAATGGCTTCTTAACTCTCTACTTGTCCCTTGATGCCTGAAGGATGAGCAGTATAGTACAGACCTCTGCGAAACCTTCTTTGGGGATTATCTTAGATCAGATTCCCTAGAAGCAGAGCCTGAGATGGGGATTCTTGTGCAAGTAATTTATTGAGGAAGCACTATCAGGAGAAGGGACACAGGTTACACAGCAGGGGAAGCTGCCTAAGGATGTGTTCTTAAGCGGATACTAGCCTCAGCCTGATCCCATGGGGAGCTCTGGAGCATGAGTTTTACCAGAGTTGGTCCTACCTGGAGGGAGGGGAGCCAAGTGTTTGTATACCCCTCTGTCAGCCACTCACTGTGGGCTGCTGGTGGGATGAGGGTTAGAGCCTAATCTCCCAAGCTGAGTGGTTGCTCGTAGCTGAGGATGACGCTTCAGAAAAAGGGGCAGCTGTGAGCCATTAGCAGCCACCCCTGACAGCAGCCGAAGGGTGGTAAAAGGGCCTGGATGGGGCACTAACAGCATTTACTACATCAATATTTTTGGGTCTCTGTTCACATCCCTGGGTATCTATATCCATGCCTGCCTCAAGTGTGAACTATCCTCTCTATCCCTTGACCTCACAGAACCATAATCCTGGACCAGCCAGCTTTCTATTCCCCACACAGCCTAAAAGGTAAATCAAGTCAAGTGGCTACATTTGTGGGATCCCTGACACTTTTCAGAGGGAGTTGAATACATGCATTATCCCTCCTTATAGAATATATTTCTATCCTAGGAACATTTTTGTTGTTATTTCCTATTTTCTTCCTCTGCAAAATGAAAGAATAATCTGGCTTATTTCTCAACCTCCTTCCAATTGAAAAATTCATTTGCCTGGGGATACCTGGGTGGCTCGGTCGGTTAAGTGTCTGACTCCTGGTTTTGGCTCAGGTCATGATCTCACTGTTTGTGAATTCATTTTTTGTGATTATTATTTTTTTACCATTCATTTTTGAGAGACAGAGTGTGAGTGCGGGAGGGGCAGAGAGAGAGGGAGACACAGAATCGGAAGCAAGCTCCAGGCTCTAAGCTGTCAGCATAGAGCCCAATGTGGGGCTCGAACTCATGAACCATGAGATCATGGCCTGAGCCAAGGTCGGACGCTTAACTGACTGAGCCACCCAGGTGCCCCTCATGGTTTGTGAGTTCAAGCCCTACGACAGGCTCTGTGCTGCCAGTGTAGACCTTGCTTGGGATTTTCTCTCTCCCTCTCTCTCTGTCCTCCCCTGCTCATGTTCTCTCTCTGTCTCTCTCAAAATAAAAATAAATACATACATGCATACATACATAAATATCCATTTGCCTGATGGTTTTGCTCCCGAAGGCAGTTGTTGTGCTTGCATTGTTTAGGAATGAGTTTTACAAAAACATTAATTAAAAATTAAGACTGGTGTCATTGATATAATTCAGGCACTTTTAAAACCGTAAAAAGATTTCATCCTTATTAGGAATTCCCTTCCATTTGCTCCAACCAAGATTTTTTTTATGATTAATTGACTGACAATAACTGACTGGATAATTATTAGGGATGAATTTTTTTCAAAAGATCAAAGAACTGCAGAGTTGATTTCAAACTCCTGCTTCAGTGATCTCTGTCGTGTATTTGCCACACAAAGGTAAACAGACACTTTCACTTCCATTGTGAAGTCATAATGAAACTGGGGCAGAAACCCAGGCAAGATACCAAAACCATCACCAAAACGTCCCTAGGTGTCCTATTTCAATCAAGTCCAAGGTGATATCGAAAAAAAAAATGTAATGTAAATAGTTGATGGTAGGGCCACCCCTACCAGATACTGGCCCTTTGTGTGATTTAAAATAAAACACCTGTTCAGGCTTATGAAATGCAGACAAGTGTCCCCTCTGGGTGAACAACTTATTAAAAAGTCACTCCTTCCTCCTGGCTCTCCAGCCTGTAAAGAAGCACAAGACTCGGTAACTGAAGTGCAAATCACATTTCAGCACTACTCACACCTTCCACCCGAGACCTTTGCACAGAGCGTAACTTTCACGTCAGTATATGGTGTTCCTAGTTGTAGGAGTCTGACGATTGTGACTGAAGCGGTTTTCTGTTCTTTGATGTGACCTTTTATATTTGTCAAAAGACATCAAAATTCCTGAGTGGTGCCTCAACCATCTCTGTAATCTAGGCATTGATGAGAGCTTCCAAAACAGAAAGGCCCAAAGAAAGAATATATTCTGGACACCTTTTCTATATGTATTATTCATTCATTTTTATCACCCGAGGAGATTTGCCTGGAAACTTTGGCACTGGTGCTCTTGCCATTTTAACTGAGGTTCTAAGGTCACTTGCTTGTGCCATCTGCCTGGTGGTTTTACAATAGTCAAATCATTCATGCACTATCCATTAGAAATATCTGATACTGAATTACTTGTCTAAAGTAATTCACCCAGGGGTGCCTGAGTGGCTCAGTTGGTTAAATGTCCGACTTTGGCTCAGGTCATGACCTCACAGCTCGTGGGATCAAGCCCTGCATTGGGCTCTGTGCTGGCAGCTCAGAGCCTGGAGCCTGCTTCTGATTCTGTGTCTCCCTCTCTCTCTGCCCCACTCCCACTCATGCTCTGAAAAATAAATAAATAAACATGAGAAATAAAAGTTCCTAGAAACTTCTCATTGGAAAAAAAAAAAAAAACTGTTGATTCTTCCTGACACTGAAATTACTGCTGTATAATTACTTCTTGTTTTACTTCCAATGTTACAGTGAAGAAAGACTGGAAGAAAGGAACTCTTTGGCTAGTTATATTAGGTAGATAGGATCTATTATGTACACCAGAGACCCAAGGATCGTTGCTGGAGTTTTTGTTATTCTTTGTTGAGATGGTAGTTACATAGGAAAGGTGAACAAGGAGGAAAGTGTAAAAAGAGAAAGGAGGTAAAAAAAATGGCTTTGGAATCCTTTCTTAATAAAAACGCTTGAGAAAGTCGGGATAGAAGGAACATACTTAAACATCATAAAAGCCATTTATGAAAAGCCCACAGCTAATATCATCCTCAACGGGGAAAAACTGAGAGCTTTCCCTCTGAGATCAGGAACACAACAGGGATGTCCACTCTCACCGCTGTTGTTTAACACAGTGTTGGAAGTCCCAGCATCAGCAATCAGACAGCAAAAATGAAATCAAAGGCATCAAAATTGGCAAAGATGAAGTCAAACTTTCACTTTTTGCAGATGACATGATACTCTACATGGGAAACCCGACAGACTCCACCAAAAGTCTGCTAGAACTGATACATGAATTCAGCAAAGTTTCAGGGTACACAATTAATGTACAGAAATCGGTTGCATTTTTATACACCAATAATGAAGCAACAGAAAGAGAAATAAAGAAACTGATCCCATCACAATTGCACCAAGAATCATAAAATACCTAGGAATAAACCTAACCAAAGATGTAAAAGATCTGTGTGCTAAAAACTATAGAAAGCTTATGAAGGAAATTGAAGAAAGATACAAAGAAATGGAAAAACATTCCATGCTCATGGATTGGAAGAATAAATATTGTTGAAATGTCAATACTACCCAAAGCAATCTACACATTCAGTGCAATCCCAATCAAAATTGCACCAGCATTCTTCTCAAAGCTAGAACAAGCAATCCTAAAATTTGTATGGAACCACAAAAGACCCTGAATAGCCAAAGTAATATTAAAGAAGAAAACCAAAGCAGGAGGCATCACAATCCCAGAGTTTAACCTCTACTACAAAGTTGTAATCATCAAGACAGTGTGGTATTGGCACAAAAACAGACACATAGACCAATGGAATAGAATAGAGACTCCAGAATTGGACCCACAAATGGCCAATTAATCTTTGACAAAGTATGGCCAATTAATCTTTGACAAAGCAGGAAAGAATATCCAATGGAAAAAAAGACAGTCTAACAAATGGTGCTGGGAGAACAGGACAACAACATGCAGAAGAATGAAACTAGACCACTTCTTGCACCATTCACAAAAATAAACTCAAAATGGATGAAGGACCTGAATGTGAGACAGGAAACCATCAAAACCCTAGAGGAGAAAGCAGGAAAAAACCTCTCCGACCTCAGCCACAGCAATTTCTTACTCGACCTATCTCCAAAAGCAAGGGAATTAAAAGCAAAAATTAACTATTGGGCTCTCTCTCTTCGGTATCTCGCCTCTGCGTCAGTGCAGTTCTTTATTAAAAAATTAACCTTTTGGGAGATATCTTGAAGATGGCGGCGTAGGAGGACGCTGGGCTCACCGCGCGTCCTGCTGATCACTTAGATTCCACCTACACCTGCCTAAATAACCCAGAAAACCGACAGAGGATTAGCAGAACAGAGTCACCGGACCCAAGTGCAGACGAGAGGCCCACGGAAGAGGGTAGGAAGGGCGGCGAGGCGGTGCGCGCTCCACGGACTGGCGGGAGGGAGCCGGGGCGGAGGGGCGGCTCGCCGGCCAAGCAGAACCCCCGAGTCCGGCTTGCAAAAGCGGAGGGGCCTGACGGACTGTGTTCCGACAGCAAGCGCGACTTAGCGTCTGGGAGGTCATAAGTTAACAGCTCTGCTCGGAAAGCGGGAAGGCTGGAGGACAAAGGGAGGGTGAGCTGCGGAGCCCCCGGACGACAGAGCTCAGTTTGGCGGGGAACAAAGGCGCTCGCCAGCGCCATCTCCCCCGCCCATCCCCCAGCCAAAATCCCAAAGGGAACCGGCTCCGGCCAGGGAAATTGCTCGCTCCGCGCAACACCCAACTCTGTGCTTCTGCGGAGCCAAACCTCCGGCAGCGATCTGACTCCCTCCGGCTGCCACAGGGCCCCTCCTGAAGTGGATCACCTAAGGAGAAGCGAGCTAAGCCTGCCCCCCCTGCCGCCGTGCACCTTGCCTTCCCACCCCAGCTAATACGCCAGATCCCCAGCATCACAAGCCTGGCAGTGTGCAAGTAGCCCAGACGGGCCACGCCACCCCACAGTGAATCCCGCCCCTAGGAGAGGGGAAGAGAAGGCACACACCAGTCTGACTGTGGCCCCAGCGGTGGGCTGGGGGCAGACATCAGGTCGGACTGCGGCCCCGCCCACCAACTCCAGTTATACACCACAGCACAGGGGAAGTGCCCTGCAGGCCCTCAACACACCAGGGACTATCCAAAATGACCAAGCGGAAGAATTCCCCTCAGAAGAATCTCCAGGAAATAACAACAGCTAATGAGCTGATCAAAAAGGATTTAAATAATATAACAGAAAGTGAATTTAGAATAATAGTCATAAAATTAATCGCTGGGCTGGAAAACAGCATACAGGACAGCAGAGAATCTCTTGCTACAGACATCAAGGGACTAATGAACAGTCACGAGGAGCTGAAAAACGCTTTAAAGGAAATGGAAAACAAAATGCAAACCACCACAGCTCGGATGGAAGAGGCAGAGGAGAGAATAGGTGAACTAGAAGATAAAGTTATGGAAAAAGAGGAAGCTGAGAAAAAGAGAGATAAAAAAATCCAGGAGTATGAGGGGAAAATTAGAGAACTAAGTGATACACTAAAAAGAAATAATATACGCATAATTGGTATCCCAGAGGAGGAAGAGAGAGGGAAAGGTGCTGAAGGGGTACTTGAAGAAATAATAGCTGAGAACTTCCCTGAACTGGGGAAGGAAAAAGGCATTGAAATCCAAGAGGCACAGAGAACTCCCTTCAGACGTAACTTGAATCGATCTTCTGCACGACATATCATAGTGAAACTGGCAAAATACAAGGATAAAGAGAAACTTCTGAAAGCAGCAAGGGGTAAACGTGCCCTCACATATAAAGGGAGACCTATAAGACTCGTGACTGATCTCTCTTTTGAAACTTGGCAGGCCAGAAAGAATTGGCACGAGATTTTCAGGGTGCTAGACAGCAAAAATATGCAGCCAAGAATCCTTTATCCAGCAAGTCTGTCATTTAGAATAGAAGGAGAGATAAAGGTCTTCCCAAACAAACAAAAACTGAAGGAATTTGTCACCACTAAACCAGCCCTACAAGAGATCCTAAGGGGGACCCTGTGAGACAAAGTACCAGAGACATCACTACAAGCATAAAACATACAGACATCACAATGACTCTAAACCCGTATCTTTCTATAATAACACTGAATGTAAATGGATTAAATGCGCCAACCAAAAGACATAGGGTATCAGAATGGATAAAAAAACAAGACCCATCTATTTGCTGTCTACAAGAGACTCATTTTAGACCTGAGGACACCTTTAGGTTCAGAGTGAGGGGATGGAGAACTATTTATCATGCTACTGGAAGCCAGAAGAAAGCTGGAGTAGCCATACTTATATCAGACAAACTAGACTTTAAATTAAAGGCTGTAACAAGAGATGAAGAAGGACATTATATAATAGTTACAGGGTCTATCCATCAGGAAGAGCTAACAATTATAAATGTCTATGCGCCGAATACCGGAGCCCCCAAATATATAAAACAATTACTCATAAACAGAAGCAACCTTATTGATAAGAATGTGGTAATTGCTGGGGACTTTAACACCCCACTTACAGAAATGGATAGATCATCTAGACACACGGTCAATAAAGAAACAAGGGCCCTGAATGAGACATTGGATCAGATGGACTTGACAGATATATTTAGAACTCTGCATCCCAAAGCAACAGAATATACTTTCTTCTCGAGTGCACATGGAACATTCTCCAAGATAGATCATATACTGGGTCACAAAACAGCCCTTCATAAGTTTACAAGAATTGAAATTATACCATGCATACTTTCAGACCACAATGCTATGAAGCTTGAAGTCAACCACAGGAAAAAGTCTGGAAAACCTCCAAAAGCATGGAGGTTAAAGAACACCCTACTAACGAATGAGTGGGTCAACCAGGCAATTAGAGAAGAAATCAAAAAATATATGGAAACAAACGAAAATGAAAATACAACAATCCAAACGCTTTGGGACGCAGCGAAGGCAGTCCTGAGAGGAAAATACATTGCAATCCAGGCCTATCTCAAGAAACAAGAAAAATCCCAAATACAAAATCTGACAGCACACCTAAAGGAAATAGAAGCAGAACAGCAAAGGCAGCCTAAACCCAGCAGAAGAAGAGAAATAATAAAGATCAGAGCAGAAATAAACAATATAGAATCTAAAAAAACTGTAGAGCAGATCAACGAAACCAAGAGTTGGTTTTTTGAAAAAATAAACAAAATTGACAAACCTCTAGCCAGGCTTCTCAAAAAGAAAAGGGAGATGACCCAAATAGATAAAATCATGAATGAAAATGGAATGATTACAACCAATCCCTCAGAGATACAAACAATTATCAGGGAATACTATGAAAAATTATATGCCAACAAATTGGACAACCTGGAAGAAATGGACAAATTCCTGAACACCCACACTCTTCCAAAACTCAATCAGGAGGAAATAGAAAGCTTGAACAGACCCATAACCAGTGAAGAAATTGAATCGGTTATCAAAAATCTCCCAACAAATAAGAGTCCAGGACCAGATGGCTTCCCAGGGGAGTTCTACCAGACGTTTAAAGCAGAGATAATACCTATCCTTCTCAAGCTATTCCAAGAAATAGAAAGGGAAGGAAAACTTCCAGACTCATTCTATGAAGCCAGTATTACTTTGATTCCTAAACTGGACAGAGACCCAGTAAAAAAAGAGAACTACAGGCCAATATCCCTGATGAATATGGATGCCAAAATTCTCAATAAGATACTAGCAAATCGAATTCAACAGCATATAAAAAGAATTATTCACCATGATCAAGTGGGATTCATTCCTGGGATGCAGGGCTGGTTCAACATTCGCAAATCAATCAACGTGATACATCACATTAACAAAAAAAAAGAGAAGAACCATATGATCCTGTCAATCGATGCAGAAAAGGCCTTTGACAAAATCCAGCACCCTTTCTTAATAAAAACCCTTGAGAAAGTCGGGATAGAAGGAACATACTTAAAGATCATAAAAGCCATTTATGAAAAGCCCACAGCTAACATCATCCTCAACGGGGAAAAACTGAGAGCTTTTTCCCTGAGATCAGGAACACGACAGGGATGCCCACTCTCACCTTTGTTGTTTAACATAGTGCTGGAAGTTCTAGCATCAGCAATCAGACAACAAAAGGAAATCAAAGGCATCAAAATTGGCAAAGATGAAGTCAAGCTTTCGCTTTTTGCAGATGACATGATATTATACATGGAAAATCCGATAGACTCCACCAAAAGTCTGCTAGAACTGATACATGAATTCAGCAAAGTTGCAGGATACAAAATCAATGTACAGAAATCAGTTGCATTCTTATACACTAACAATGAAGCAACAGAAAGACAAATAAAGAAACTGATCCCATTCACAATTGCACCAAAAAGCATAAAATACCTAGGAATAAATCTAACCAAAGATGTAAAGGATCTGTATGCTGAAAACTATAGAAAGCTTATGAAGGTAATTGAAGAAGATTTAAAGAAATGGAAAGACATTCCCTGCTCATGGATTGGAAAAATAAATATTGTCAAAATGTCAATACTACCCAAAGCTATCTACACATTCAATGCAATCCCAATCAAAATTGCACCAGCATTCTTCTCGAAACTAGAACAAGCAATCCTAAAATTCATATGGAACCACAAAAGGCCCCGAATAGCCAAAGGAATTTTGAAGAAGAAGACCAAAGCAGGAGGCATCACAATCCCAGACTTCAGCCTCTACTACAAAGCTGTCATCATCAAGACAGCATGGTATTGGCACAAAAACAGACACACAGACCAATGGAATAGAATAGAAACCCCAGAACTAGACCCACAAACGTATGGCCAACTCATCTTTGACAAAGCAGGAAAGAACATCCAATGGAAAAAAGACAGCCTCTTTAACAAATGGTGCTGGGAGAACTGGACAGCAACATGCAGAAGGTTGAAACTAGACCACTTTCTCACACCATTTACAAAAATAAACTCAAAATGGATAAAGGACCTAAATGTGAGACAGGAAACCATCAGAACCTTAGAGGAGAAAGCAGGAAAAGACCTCTCTGACCTCAGCCGTAGCAATCTCTTACTCGACACATCCCCAAAGGCAAGGGAATTAAAAGCAAAAGTGAATTACTGGGACCTTATGAAGATAAAAAGCTTCTGCACAGCAAAGGAAACAACCAACAAAACTAAAAGGCAACCAACGGAATGGGAAAAGATATTTGCAAATGACATATCGGACAAAGGGCTAGTATCTAAAATCTATAAAGAGCTCACCAAACTCCACACACGAAAAACAAATAACCCAGTGAAGAAATGGGCAGAAAACATGAATAGACACTTCTCTAAAGAAGACATCCGGATGGCCAACAGGCACATGAAAAGATGTTCAGCGTCGCTCCTTATCAGGGAAATACAAATCAAAACCACACTCAGGTATCACCTCACGCCAGTCAGAGTGGCCAAAATGAACAAATCAGGAGACTATAGATGCTGGAGAGGATGTGGAGAAACGGGAACCCTCTTGCACTGTTGGTGGGAATGCAAATTGGTGCAGCCGCTCTGGAAAGCAGTGTGGAGGTTCCTCAGAAAATTAAAAATAGACCTACCCTATGACCCAGCAATAGCACTGCTAGGAATCTACCCAAGGGATACAGGAGTACTGATGCATAGGGGCACTTGTACCCCAATGTTCATAGCAGCACTCTCAACAATAGCCAAATTATGGAAAGAGCCTAAATGTCCATCAACTGATGAATGGATAAAGAAATTGTGGTTTATATACACAATGGAATACTACGTGGCAATGAGAAAAAATGAAATATGGCCTTTTGTAGCAACGTGGATGGAACTGGAGAGTGTGATGCTAAGTGAAATAAGCCATACAGAGAAAGACAGATACCATATGGTTTCACTCTTATGTGGATCCTGAGAAACTTAACAGGAACCCATGGGGGAGGGGAAGGAAAAAAAAAAGAAAAAGAAAAAAAAAAAAAAAAAAAAGGACGTTAGAGTGGGAGAGAGCCAAAGCATAAGAGACTGTTAAAAACTGAGAACAAACTGAGGGTTGATGGGGGGTGGGAGGGAGGGGCGGGTGGGTGATGGGTATTGAGGAGGGCACCTTTTGGGATGAGCACTGGGTGTTGTATGGAAACCAATTTGTCAATAAACTTCATATAAAAAAAAAAAAATTAACTATTGGGACCTCATGAAGATAAAAAGCTTCTGCGCTGCAAAGGAAACAACCAACAAAACTAAAAGGCAACCGACGGATTGGGAAAAGATATTTGCAAATGACATACCGGATAAAGGGCTAGTATCTAAAATCTATAAAGAACTCACCAAACTCCACACCCAAAAAACAAATAATCCAGTGAAGAAATGGGCAGAAAACATGAATAGACACTTCTCTAAAGAAGACATCCCGATGGCCAACAGGCACATGAAAAGATGCTCAACGTCGCTCCTCATCAGGGAAATACAAATCAAAACCACACTCAGGTATCACCTCACGCCAGTCAGAGTGGCCAAAATGAACAAATCAGGAGACTACAGATGCTGGAGAGGATTGGAGAAACGGGAACCCTCTTGCACTGTTGGTGGGAATGCAAACTGGTACAGCCGCTCTGGAAAACAGTGTGGAGCTTCCTCAAAAAATTAAAAATAGATCTACCCTATGACCCAGCAATAGCACCGCTAGGAATTTACCCAAGGGATACAGGAGTGCTGATGCATAGGGGCACTTGTACCCCAATGTTTATAGCAGCACTCTCAACAATAGCCAAATTATGGAAAGAGCCTAAATGTCCATCAACTGACAAATGGATAAAGAAGATGTGGTTTATATATACAATGGAATACTACCTGGCAATGAGAAAGAATGAAATCTGGCCATTTGTAGCAACATGGATGGAACTGGAGGGTATTATGCTAAGTGAAATAAGTCAGGCAGAGAAAGATACCATATGTTTTCACTCATATGTGGATCCTGAGAAACTTAACAGAAGACCATGGTGGGGGAGAGAAGGGGAAAAAAGTTACAGAGAGGGAGGGAGGAAAACTATAAGAGTCTCTTAAATACTGAGAACAAACTGAGGGTTGGTGGGGGGTAGGGGAGAGGGGAAAGCGGGTGATGGGCATTGAGGAGGGCACCTGTTGGGATGAGCACTGGGTGTTGTATGGAAATCAATTTGACAATAAATTATATTTAATATGAAAAAAATAAAAATAAAATAAAAATAAACACATCAATGACAGTCATAATAAATGACCAATACAGGGAGAAAAATAAAGAGAAGTTCCTTGAAATACCAGAATTTACTTTCCTTAGAAGGCAGTGGGAAATAAAATATGACAAATTTGCTGTGAGGAAAAAAAAAAGTGGCTTTGGAAAAATTAAGGCTAAATCAACCTTCCCTGTTTTCATTATTCTTAATATTATAAATTATGTCTTCTTAAGATTAAAAGGTAAGAAAGCAAATAAATTCCTACAAGTTTGGGTTGAGAAAGGTGTTAAATTGTGTGTACACACAAAAAAAGAATGCTTTGGGGCTCTTTGAGGTACAGTGACTACATTTTGACAAGAAAATGATTAGAAGTTCTGATTGAGGGAAGAAGATTATACCTTCCATGTAGTTCAGAGAGTAGCTAGTAAAGAGAAGAGAAGTCATTACCATGGGCTACCATTTAGAGAGTGGAAGGATACTCAGGATTATGGCCTTTGTATGTAGGCAGTTTGAGGGAGAGCCTCCACAGTCCACATGGCAGCTTCTGGTTAAATCATTCCTATACCCTGCTGAAAGAAGATAGTCCATTAAACTCCACTCTTTCTTTCTTAAGTGTTCCCAAGAAATTACCATAGACGAGAAAGTCAACCTTGACGTTTATTAGAAAATTTGATTTTTCCCTTGTAACATTACCAGGCTTTTTTTCCCTGAAAATGTTTTATTGCATCTTCATTGCAAATCTAATTTGTAATTCATCTCTTACTCATTTAAGTCTTAGCTCTCTGCTGAAGAGTATCTGTCAACCAGCCTGGAAACATTCTTCTAATAGTGGAGGTGGAATGTAAAGATAGTTACTTTTTTTTTTTTGTCTTCTGCAAAATACATTATTTTCTTACAGTTCCATTTACATTGTTTAGCATTTTAAGTAAAAATTTTCCATTTGCATCATAATAATTGGACAATACATATTTGGGTCACCCACAAAAGCATGTAGCTTTAATTACATTATAATAATCCAGTGATGCAAATTTTTATTATCTAGAACAGAAATTGGGGAGAAAAGAATGGACTAAGATGTGGCAAGCAGTGGGTTTATAGACCTATCCAGTGTATGGTGTGAGTAGATGCATGATAAGCAGAAACATGAAAAAATTAAATCGCTCCTGCTGGGGAATTTGAACCTACGAAAATATCACTCTCTAATGGATCTTATGTTCCTAGCTAGGTTTCCATGGTTTTACCACTTGTTCACAAAGGCTTCTTCAGACTTTTGACATTAAGTATTTGTTACAAAGAAGAAATGTGTTCTCTTGAGAAATCCTCCTTCCTACAAATGCCTGGAAAAAACTCCAGAGTTTGGGCACTGTTATCACTGTTTTCTGAGAATTTCATCATTTGCCTCCATAAGTGAATGTCTGTCTACTTCATTTGCCTGAAAATTGTACTACATCAGCAAGATTGATCATTTGGCTTCCTTGTTGGTCCTGAGGGATATAAACACAGCCCACAGATCTACCAGCGGCTGACTGCCTG
Organism: Lynx rufus; assembly: GCF_022079265.1. Lineage (NCBI taxonomy): Eukaryota > Metazoa > Chordata > Mammalia > Carnivora > Felidae > Lynx > Lynx rufus. The sequence continues at coordinate 33,649,134 of NW_025814828.1, read as the reverse complement.
GTAAATGTTTACTTATAAATTAGCGTGGGTGATAATTTATTAAGGTAATAAGCATAGATTACATTTAATGGCTTAGACATTATGCATTATGAACATAGTATTTTATATTTAGTTGAAGCAAATGTATATGACTATTAATATGATACTCAATGTAACTCAGAAATTGTGAATTAGAGAGTTTAAACCAAGTCAATCCATGTATTATAGTGCACTGGCCCTTAAATTAAGGCCTTCAGGAAGGTTTCACGATGGCAGAGCAATATCATATCATTCACCTACACTGTGAATCAGGATTTGTTTATTTCTTAGATTCTCTTCTCCTTCCTCCATATAAACTGACTCATTTGGTCACTGAAGGACGTTGCTTCTCTTTTGACAAACGTCACTGCATCAAAACTTTGGCTTCTGGAGCTGAGGTGAATAATCTGTCAGCAGGGACACCATGACAGCCTGGGATGACACAACAAAGGAAGAGAAAGAAAGAAATGGGCAAACATTAGCAAGAATCTGTTTAGGGACCTGGGGAAGAGGAACTGGATTGCAGCTTTGAAGACCTGTGGTTAAAATGTGTTTTCCCAAGAAAATGATAAAGGGACAGTTCAGAACTAATATTTATTTTTATTTGGAAGGTCAGGAGGGATCAGGCTGACCCAAGTATATGCACAAACACCATGCTTACTTGGGCCTCATTCCAGGACTACTGGGTAAGAGAGTTGGAATGAGATACCATGGTGGTAGCCATGATTGGATTTTCCAGTTATAAGCGAAACCTAGATATTGGCTGGTTTTAGAGCAATATAATTCCTCTCATCCTAGTGTTTACACTGTGGTTTGGTCACTTGTAACCTAGAGAAGTTTAGAATCAATCAGATGTAGAGTAATCAAAGTAAATCGTTTCAGCTAACAAATAATGTCTCCCTGAATCTGGGTCCTCGTAAAAGAATATTGATAACCAAGGGTAGAGCTTCCCATTAAGCTGTCACCCACAAATGGTAATTTTCACTTTTACTCTCCCCAACTTCCACAATGACTGTAGTAATAGTATCAGAAACAACCATGACAAATGCTTATCGAGTGCTTACCATGTACCAGACTAAGTGCCTTATCACGTGTTAGTCAGTTAAGAAATATTTGCCAGGCACTGTGCTAGGTGCTGCTAGGTGAGTTAGAGGGAAATGTCGATGCATTATCTCATTTAATACACAATCTTCTAAGGTAGCTTCTGTTGTTATAATTTATGGGTGGGAAAATCCATCCTGGAAACAGCAGGTAGTACACAACTGGGTTCGGATCCAGGTTTCTCTGACTCCACCCTTAGGAGGTAGTTTTACTGCCTTACAGGTACTTACTATCTCCTGTTGACCATAGTGTCCACGTGTCCCTAGCCTATACCAGAAGTGCAAGCCTTATATTTTAAAGGTGTTCATTGAGCAGTTACCATGTGTCGGGCCCTGTACTGAGTACTTTATGTTGGCATCATACCATTTAATATCCTTCCCTACTGCATGAGGTGGTAAGACGTATAAAATACAGATGAGGAAGGTGTAGGTTTTTCCTGAGTGATGCAATTGTGTCTGTTTTCATCTCCATTTCCATACGGATAAACTGGACTTAGAGAAGTTGTGGTACCTGTCCAAGATCACACAGAGAGCCAGAATTTTAATTTGATTTTCAAAGTCTGTTGTAGAAGCAATACCCTGTACTGCCTTTAGTCTACGAAAATGTATTGAACACATATTTAGGCTGTCAGGCACCATTCTAGGTATAATGAAGAATACAGATAAGAAAAAAGCTCTTATGAAGGGCTTTCATTAGGGGGACAGGCAACAAACAAATAAGAAAATATCAAGTCATGATAAATGTCATTAGAAAATAAAATAAAAAATGGGATAAAAGAGGCTGGAGAACCTCTTAAGAGTGGGTGGCCAGGAAAGGCCTTGTAAAATGAATGACATCGGGATCTGAATGACAAGAAGAAACTAGGAAGGCCAAACCCTGGGATAAAAACATCTTCCAGGTAAAATATCTTACACTTTTCTATGGCTTTCTAGGATCACATCTCAGGTTTTGTTTTATTGTTAATGGTCATTGCACATGTCAAATTTCTTTTCAAATGTCAAATTTTAGAAAGTCAACTTGGAGTAGAGTTGGCAGATTTGGTTAAATAAATAAATAAATAAATAAATAAATACTATTAAATAGGCATTTCAGAAAATAACATTTTTTAAAACTATAAGTATGTGCCAAATATTACACGGGATATACCCATACTAAAAAGTTATTGGTTGCTTACCTAAAATTCCAATTTAACTGGGTGTCCTGTATTTGATCTGGCACCCCGAACGTGGAAATAAAGGACTAAAATACTGTGAACTACATTTGCAAGGGTGTTGTGCATCTAAGGACTGTCCTGATGGCAGTGCTTTGAAGCATCAACTCTGTTGCCTGGTCCCTTTAGGTTACTTTAGCTCCACAGTAAAAGCTGTAGGCAGAGGAAGAAAGCTACCTGACGTTTTATGAGCCCTACAGCCTTACTAATTATTGAAAAATACAAAAGCTTTGTGGGAAGGAGGGGGTGTATTTAAAAACAAAACAAAACAAAGGGATTCAAAGGCCTGTGCACTATGGAGAGAACAATGTGATTACTGGAGTGTTCTGAACAGCATGGCTGGAAATCACCCAGCATGGGGACCTTGAAAAGCTCCTCTAAGTAAGTAGTGAAAGAGTCTGCATTTGCTTTAAAAATGCTGTGTGCTTTTAGGACAAGCCCCCCCCCCCCCACCCTATTTAGTTATATACCTGCCATCAGTCATTGTGGACATGTTAGAACTTGAGGCTAGATTGTACTTTTCCTTTCTTCTTCCATCCTGATTTTAAATGAAATTGTGTGTGGAAATCATTATCTAGACAGGAGTCCTGTCCAGCAGAATGTTCTGCAATGATGGAAATGTTCTATATCTGTGCTGTCAAATACAGATATTGTAGCCGCCAGCCCTGTGTGGCTATTGAGCACAAATGTGATTAGTGTGTCTGAGGAATTGACTCTTACATTGTATTATATTTTATTTTTATTTTTTATATTTACATTTTTATTATTTATTTTTTTAAGTCTATTTATTTTGAGAGAGACAGAAAGAGCACAAGTGGGGAAGGGGCAGAGAGTGTAAGAGAGAGAGAATCCCAAGCAGGCTCTGCACAGTCAGCATGAAGAGCCTGACTCGGGGATCAAACTCACTGAACCATGAGCTCATAACCTGAGCGGAAATCAAGAGTCAGGCGCTTAACCGACTTAGCCACCCAGGCAACCCTATTATTTATTTTTTAGAGAGAGAGAGAGGGGGGAGAGGGGCAGAGGAGGAGGAAGAGAGAGAGAGAGAGAGAGAGAGAGAGAGAGAGAATATCTTAAGCAGGCTCCATGATAAGCATGGAGCCCAAAATGGGGTTCATTCCCACAACCCTGGGATCATGACCTGAGCTAAAATTAAGAGTCTGGTGCTCAACTGACTGAGCCACCCAGGTACCCACATTGTATTATATTGTAATTAGTTTAAATTTAAATTGAGATAGCCATCTGTGCCTAGCGGTTACTGCTTAGGATACGGACGTTCTAGAGGAAAACAAGTATTGTGCCTTTAGAACATCCCAGAGAAATCTATCTCAGCAGTGTTGAGCCCAAACACCATTCTAAATAAGCTATCTAAGAATAATTTCTTTGCATGTAGACTAGACAATCTCTAGGATCTCCTCTCTCTTGAACATGGCATACTACTATGAACTATACAGGCTGAGTGGGGGCTGCCCACTATTCATTTTTGAAACAATCTCCAGTGCGCAGCGGAGGGACTGGCACACACAATAGATGTCCAGTATATGATTGCCAAAATGAACTTCACTCAGTGGGGCCCGCAATCATCTAGTTCAGAGGCATGAAGAGTGCAGCATGTGTATCACTACCTCCCCTCCAGATTCCGTGTCAAGTTTCACGAGTCAGTTACACCCCTTTCTTTCTGAGACCACAGGCAGGCTCAGAATCTTCTGAACATAGGCCTCCAAGTAGCCTGTTGGTGAGATTAAGGACCTAATATTAAAAACCAGTTGCCATCTGTATAGCTTGATTTATTTATCTCATACGTGAGGAAACCATGACCTAGAGAAGTAATACTTCTCCAAGCTGGCACAGCTGACTAGTATGAAAGACTATATAAAGTATATAAAGTATGTGGTATATAAAGAATGCAGCCAGGGTGCAAGTCTCCTCACTCCCAGGTGAGTATTCTTTCTATTTTAGATGCTCTGTGTTCATTGTAACATGGCTATGCCTCTTGTTTGCTTTAAAATGTATTTTCCCAGCGGGTGATGGGCATTGAGGAGGGCACTTGTTGGGATGAGCACTGGGTGTTGTATGCAAACCAATTTGACAATAAACTATATTTAAAAAATACAATAAAATTTATTTTCCCCTAATGATAGTGGCACTTCAGGAAGGTGGGATATGGAGAGATGGTGGTAGCACTTAGATGGATGGAAAATAGGTAGGCATGAGATTTCACTGTGTGTGTGTGTGTGTGTGTGTGTGTGTGTGTCTTTGTAAGCATTTCAACCATGTGAATACAGACGTATTTAATTTTTTTTTAAGTAAATTCAATTTAGGGGCACCTGGGTGGCTCTGTTGGTTAAGCATCTGACTTCAGCTCAGGTTATGATCTCACGGTTCGAGAGTTTGAGCCCCATGTTGGGCTCTGTGCTGACAGCTCGGAGCCCGGATCCTGCTTCGGATTCTGTGTCTCCCTCTCTCTCTGCTCTTCCCCTACTCATGTTCTGTCTCTCAATCTCTCTCAAAAATAAATAAACATTAAAAATTTTTATTTATTTTTTTTTAAATTTTTTTTTTCAACGTTTATTTATTTTTGGGACAGACAGAGACAGAGCATGAACGGGGGAGGGGCAGAGAGAGAGGGAGACACAGAATCGGAAGCAAGCTCCAGGCTCTGAGCCATCAGCCCAGAGCCTGACGCGGGGCTCGAACTCACGGACCGCGAGATCGTGACCTGGCTGAAGTCGGACGCTTAACCGCCTGCGCCACCCAGGCGCCCCAAACATTAAAAATTTTTAAACAAAATCTTTAAAGTGAATTCAATTTCAAGATGCGGTTTAATAAGCTCTTCAAAAATGCAGAAGTGCAGAGCATCTCCATAAATGATATTTTAGAAACCTTTCTTTTAGTTTTTTTTCCCCACTGAATTTCTACAGAGGTCGTATTTTAGCAGATTTAGGTTGATTTATCTTTGTAACTTCAATCATCTTCTGAGAAAGACTAGAGCTTGGAAAACATTTCTTGCCATGTCTCTTCCTGACGTGTACGGTTGGAGAGCTCACATTTTCTTTTGTGTAGTTCTTTGCTACTCGAAATGTGGGCCCCAGGACAGCAGCATCTGCATGACCTTGGTGCTTGTTAGGAATGCTGAATCTTGGGCCCCATCTCGGGCTGGCTGAATCTGAATCTTCATTTTAACGAGATCCCTAGGTGATTCAAATGGATATTAAAGCTTTAAAAGCACTGGTCTAGATTACACAGCAATTGCCATTTTGGCCAAAGCTAGTGTCCTGAGGTGGCAAACTGGAAGGTACAGTAAAAAAAAACCATCCCTCTTATTAGATATGACAAATTTAGGCCTGATCCATAACTTTCCATTGCAAAGGGAGTCATAATTGGCTTTTAAGCAGCCACAGCGGAGCTCGAATCTCTGCTGGTCACTGTATTAGGTCAACAATGAGGATGATGTTGATGATGATAATTATAATAAATTTATAGTGTATTAGATATGATACTAAATGCTTTACAGGTATTATTTTAATGCTCACAATAACCCTATCTATTCCCATTGATAGATCAGTTAAAAAATTACCGGTTAGTCTTTTCCAGCCTGTTTTTCTCTACTCCAGAGGTTAAAGGCTAAAAACTACATTTCCCAATGGCCCTTTGTAGCAACATGGATGGAACTGGAGAGTGTGATGCTAAGTGAAATAAGCCATACAGAGAAAGACAGATACCATATGGTTTCACTCTTATGTGGATCCTGAGAAGCTTAACAGAAACCCATGGGGGAGGGGAAGGAAAAAAAAAAAGAGGTTAAAGTGGGAGAGAGCCAACGCATAAGAGACTCTTAAAAACTGAGAACAAACTGAGGGCTGATGGGGGGTGGGTGATAGGTATTGAGGAGGGCACCTTTTGGGATGAGCACTGGGTGTTGTATGGAAACCAATTTGACAATAAGCTTCATATATTGAAAAAAATAAAAAATAAAAAAAAATAAAAACTACATTTCCCAGAAACTAAGGTGCAGGCATGCCACCCAACTGTATCTACTCAAGTCTTAGAGCCATAAGGGTGCAATGTGCAATGGAAGCCATCCTCTGGGACATTGGATCTTCTGCTCTGTATGCAGGTGGGGGTATCTGTTTCAGCTGGGGCGGCTATAATGGAGTGTTTGGCATTTCGTTTCAGGGCCCTTAGGTGCCCCGCTTTGGGGTGGCTGTGTCAGTGGTGGTTAGCTACTAAAAAACCACAATGTTGCTGGGCAGTTGTCTTGCCTGTGTTGTTTCTGAATATGTGGTATCTGAGAACGATTCACTGCACCTTCTTTCCCCAGAGCTTCTGGGCACTGCTAAATGTCTTTTAATAAATCCCTGTATTACCTTTTTATCTTTCCTAAAGTGGACTCTATTTGCCAGTGAGACCCCAGTAATTGAGATCAGTTTTCCAGAGAAGAAGGTGAAGTTTACAGTATTGTAATGCAGAGATTTGGGGTTAATATTTCCTTGAATAGCAGTAATGAAGATGAAACTTCTGTTAAAGGGACCAGTGTTTTCTAAGATTAGTTTTGTTGCAATTCTAGAAAAGTTCAATACCTAAAACAAATATATCCATGTGGCCAAGTCAAGTAGAGAACCCAAACAATTATCTAGGTAACTCATGAAAGGAAGAAAGAGAAGAGGAAGGAAATAAGATTTCTTTGAATGCCCATTTTGTGCCAGGGACTGAATTAGAGGCTTCTGTAAACATTAACAAGGGGATTGTAAAATAAGAATTATACAGTGTAATGGTTGGCAGGCAATGGTGGCTGGTGTTCAGGCTGATCAAGAGCAGTCAGAATTTTTATTAAAATCTGTTTGGAAGGAGATCAATTGTACACCATTAAAAATGCAATATAAGTGCTAATAAGCAATAATAATCTATTATGAACTTCCTGGGGAAAAAAAATAGGTGCCATATGAGCAAGTCAGGTAGGTGGATAATCTTGGTTGCAAATTACTTACCAAAAGGCATGAATGACCAAGTTAGGGCCGCACAGAGAACCCCTTCTTAGCTTCTGTTCCCTATCGCTTGCTTACCATGATTGTCCACTTCCTGTTTTCAGCCTCTGGGAATACTAGTGATCGTGGAGAATAAAACACTTCATCATCCACTTCTTCTGGCTTTCTGGGCAAGCAGTGTAAAAATGTCCAGTCAGAGGCAGCAACTTTAGCAGTCTAAAGAAGAGATGGGATAAGACCGTGTTTTGACTATAATACGTGGCTATCAAATTTGTCTTCTTTGTCATCTATTTATTTTAAAGTTTATTTATTTATTTTGAGAGAGGGGGAGAGAACGCGAGCAGGGGAGGGGCAGAGAGAGAGGGAGAGTGAGAGAATCCCAAGCAGGCTCCGCGCCGCCAGCACAGAGCTCGATGCGGGGCTGGAACTCAGGAACCGTGAGATCATGACCTGAGCCAAAATCAAGACTCATACACTTAACCAACTGAGCCACCCAGGTGCCCCTGTCTTCTTCAGTATTTAGATATACATATGGCACTGAGTCAGAGACCAAATGCAAAGGCAGAGACAAAGGGGAAGAGTGATGGTTTAACCTCAAGGCACGGAAGGGAAATGTAAATGGTACTTTCAACGTAGGGAATTTTATCGTCATTTTCTTTGATTTGGGAGATCATCACTCCAAATTAAACCACTCACTCGTTTTATGGTTCTCTGTCTAGAGGGATTGCGGACATTTCAGTAAAGAGCCCTGTTGGTACAATATGTGGCTGATAGCAAAAGTCACCCATTACACTCCCAATATATTTTAAAAGTCGCCCTTAAGGGACTGTGTTCTATTTTGAGCTCATCTCCAAGTTATAGATTTTAGCAGCTGAAGCATACTTCATCACTAATTAAAACACCTTTGAAAAAGAATGCTGAGATAGGAGTGCACAAAGCAGGATTATGGGTAGTATGCACTAGATGTTTCCTTAATGCAAAAGTCCTAACAGTTTTAATTTTCTCCAGCCACTAATTCCTGAAAGCTGCATTTCCCCAGCCATTTCCATTGTTCACGTACAGATTCAAAACTGCATTCCCTCATAATTTCTTACCTCAAAATTGCTCCCTATATACTAAAATTTTGTTTTACTTCCCATACTTATTCTAGGTTCAGAACCTTCTGAATTTCTAAAGTAATGGTGGAGGAACATGGAAAACGAATAACATTTGAACCAGTCATACATCAGTGGGATGAATGTTCTTCAAGCCCGCAGTCCCAGCACCACAAAAATGCCTAAGGCTGGTCAAGGCAAGTGCGAGGTAAACCACAAGGAATTTAGAATTTCTCCATGAACCTGTTTACCTGTTTGCCACATATATGACAAAGGATTCACCATAATATATAAATAATTCCTATAACCAATAATAAAATGGTAAAAACAAATAGGAAATGGGCAAAGGATATGATAACAGTTTATAGAAAAACACATGGAAATGGCCAATAAACGTGAAAAGATGTTTAACTTCATTAGTAATCAGGGAAATGCAAAATTCTAAAAGCATGAGATATAGATTGTAAAAATGAAAAAATGTACGTAACAACTAAGGATGGAAAGAGTGCAGAGAGTATAAATTATCGATTCTTCTTGGATGGCTATTTAGCAGCATTTATCATATTTTTTAAAGTATATACCTCTTTATCTAGAAATTCTTTTTCCAGGGATCTATTCTCCAATAATACCTGAACGAAGAAATCTGTATAAGGATATACATTGCAGCATTGTTTGTAGTTGGGATAATTGGAAATAGCCTAGTTTATCAACATAAATCATGGTCCACTCATACTTTGGAATTTTATGCAGCCACTAAAAAGAATGAAAATTGTTTAAATAAATGGACAAGAAAATCTAAGATTTGTCAAGTGGAAAAAGTAAGAATAATATATCTAATATGCCTTTTATGAGAAATCAGTAGGGGTGTGTGTGTGTGTGTGTGTGTGTGTGTGTGTGTAGGCATATATAAATACGCAGGAAAAAAAATTTTTTTTAATTTTTAAAAGCCTGGATGACTCAGTTGGTTAAGCATCCGACTCTTTTTTTTTTTTTAATGTTTATTTATTTTTGAAGGAGAGAGAGAGACAGAGTGTGAGCCAGTGAAGGGGCAGACAGAGAGGCAGACACAGAATCCGAATCAGGCTCCAGGCTCTGAGCTGTCAGCACAGAGCCCGACACGGGGCTCAAACTCACGAGCCGTGAGAACATGACCTGAGCCAAAATCGGACACTTAACCAGCTGGGCCACCCAGACACCCCTTAAGCATCCAACTCTTGATCTCAGAATTGTGAGTTCAAGCCCCTCATTGATTGGGCCCTGTGCTGGGTGTGGAGCCTACTTAAAAAATATATTTTTTTAAATGCACAGAAAAGGTCTGCAAAGAGGCACATGAAATTGTTGAACAGCGGCTACCTCTGGAAATAGTCACTTAAAGGAATGAAGGAAAGACGTTTTCACTTTTTATTTTTCAAACTTCATTCTATTGACATGGATAAATAAGGAGCTTCTATATTTATATATTGCTGGGGCACCTGGGTGGTTCAGTCAGTTAAGTGTCTGACTTCAGCTCAGGTCATGATCTCACAGTCTGTGAGTTCGAGCCCTGCGTCAGGCTCTGTGCTGACAGCTCAGAACCTGGAGTCTGCTTCGGATTCTGTGTCTCCCCCTCTCTCTGCCCCTCCCCTGCTCATGCTGTCTCTCTCTGTCTCAAAAAATAAATAAAAACATTAAAAAAATTTATATTTATATATTGCTTTATCAATAAAATACCTATTGCAACTGCTCAACCCCTTTCTCCACCAAAACAGACTAGTTGCTCTGCTGACAAAATCCCAATGTCCACTTGCCTTGTAGAGTATTCCTCCAAAACAGTGGTTCGCAAAGTGTGACCCTGGAGCAGTATCACGGGGGAACTTGGTCCAGATGCCAGTTCTTGGGTCCCAACTCTGACCTACTAACTCAGAACCCCCTGGGGAATGGGGTCCTGCTCTCTCTGTATTAACAGCTCCAGGCAATTCTGAGGCATTTTCAAGATTGAGAAGCCTTGCTTCAGATATTAATGAAAGGCATCAGATTAGATAGGATCCCCCTGGGAATGCCCTGGAAGGAGTAAGCAAAACCAAACTGGACTTGAGAGTCCTTAACTACTAGAGGCAAGGACTAGCCTGAAGAACATAATTATGCCGCTTCTCTTAGAGGAGAAATCCGAAGAAACTGCATGCGACAAGAAGTAACAGTGTCTCTAGAGAAAATGCCTCCGTGCCTCCGTTGCTGTGAGAGGGAAAAGCTTGCTTCTTCCTTCTGCCTGGGTTTCAGATTCCTTCACCCAGGACAGAAGTGTCTTTCCAAAGGACATAGCTAATCTTCAGGAGGAGAGAAATCCCTGGAGGATACAGTCAGCGAGTCCTTTACAGGGAATGAAAGAACAGTCTGCCCTCCCCAGAGTGAATGAGTGATTAGATGGTTGCTGGCCTTTCTGAATGGAATTAATGAACCTTCCGAGAGGCATCAATTTGTACCTTCATTGTAACCTGGTAACCTTGGAAAGCCTGGAGCCGCTTTTTCTTCTCCTCTTCTTGTCCCATGCTTATCCAAGTGTCTGTAATTAACACGTTGCCTCCACGAGCCGCTTCCAAGGGATCGTGCGTCAGCGACATCTTGGTGCCGTTCTAGCATACACAAGCGTGCCAGTTAAACAACTGGGGCAGAGAAAGGCGATTGTAACTTTACATATAAGGGCCATACCTCCTTGGCATACTGCTCTGCCAGCTTGGTTACACTGGGATCCGGCTCATAACCCTGCAGGGGGAAGAATTCAACCGTTTGTTAGGCAATTGTAATGTATTAGGCTGTCTTATATATGTGTTATTTTCCTTTCAACAATATTCTCGCTCTCCTTCCCTTTGTTGCTTTAAGTTGTAGCTCAATGCGCATTCGGCAGAATTTACATCTAGAATGTAAAGCTTAATAGTGCTTTTTGGAATTTAAAAAAATTGGTAAACTGAATAGGTAACCCATCTTTCTTTTATTATCTTTGACAGCTTTAATTATCAAGATAAACAGGGCGTGGCGCTTTCCAGCTCTTGGTAGTGCCTCTTCTTGTTCCTCTAATAGCCTAAGAGGATCGTATACATAATTCTACTAATTATGCTAATGAAATTTTATCTCAGTCTTTCCACTTTGAGCTGTGTGGGGTTTTTTTTTAATGCTTTTTCGTCTGGAGTGCTTTTCCCCACTCATTTCCTATGGATAAACGCTTTCGGGTCTCAGCTCAAATACTTCCACCTCAGAAGAACATTCCCAGAGCACCCCAGCGAGGCACTAACAGGCCAAGTGCACACCCCTTATTCTTCTGTACTCACTAGCAAGTGTTCTGAGTGCAGGGCGCGTGCTTAGAAGTGGCATTTACACAGCAAGTACACTACTTTGGCTCAAATATATGTGAATGGGACGGTTTGGCGAGAGCAGGGTCGGGGCTTGGGTGAGACAAGCGAGGTGCCTGGGACACGAAGTCTGTAAGGGTCTTTGCGGGGACAAATGGTGCACCCTAAGAGCTTTGCTCACTTAGCCTAGTCTCAACTCCAGGTGAGGGGACATTGCGGGGGCACTAAAGCCCCCCAGGCTATTCTAGACCCCACAGATACTCTGCTTCCTCCCTCCTCACCCTCCCATCTGCTTTGTACACAGCAGCAAGAATTGTTTTCTCTGAAGCCTGCAATGTTTACTACTTGTTTCTGAAGTCAAAGCTGATTAAGAGTATCAAGGCTCCCCCCACCCCAACCCCAACATTCCCTGTTTCTGTCTCTTTTAATTCTCCTCAACATCTTGCTGCAGGAAAGCCAATCTTATTGTTATCCCTGTACATGTCTTGCCCTTTTCTGCCATCTCAGCCTTTCACCCTTGAACACCCCCCGCCCCCGTCCCCTCCTGGGTGTCTTCATTGGAACATGTCAGCTACTCTTTCATCAAACCTCTAGCCCAGCCTCACCTCTAGACCCTCCGTATGGAGGTCTTTTCAGTCCGAACACCACAATTATTCTCACCGCCCCCTCCATCCTTCTCATTTTCCTCAAATCTTAGCACTTCTTATGAGCTGGTTTTTATAAATTCTCAGCAGAACATTGTGGTGCACACTGTGATATGCCACTCGGATCCCCGCTTCATGAATAAAGGACCTATTCCCCCAGCTGCTGGGTGTGCTGCCAGAAGGTGGCTTTCAGCCGTCAGCCCTCTTGGGGCACCGCCTCAGCTGCAGATAGCGGACTCATCCAAGGTCACATACCCTTCGGGGGCGACCTTCATTCAATGACTGATTGACAGGAGGGGATGGAAACCCTCCTCCCTCCTCCCAACTTGAGAGCAGCTCTAAATGGCCATCTCAGATCTAGAAGTCTCAGGAAGGCCAGAGGAGGCTGCTGTTGGGCCTGCCCTGCAGCTCGGCTTCTTCCCCTGCCCATTCCTGCTTCCTTCCCTGCCCTTCGGCAGGTGTTGATCTCCAGAGCATGTCCTAATAAATACCCTGTACACCAAACTCTGTCTGAGACTCTGTCTCAGAGTCTACTCCTGAGCACCTCAACCTGCAGCAGGCGCGTTAAGGTTTATTCATTTGAAACCGGTTTCTATTTGCACATAATTGTCTACCATAGTTCCTTCTCTCATTACAGAATTCGTGAAAGCAGCTACGCATGATGTTGATGATGATGGCTGCAGACATTTTAGAAGCTATTAACCCCCTCAATACCCATAAATTCTGGAGGTTTTTCTTATCAGGATTTGGGGAAGGTAATTAATAAGGCTTGGCTGATTTAGTAACTAATACCGTGACCATTCATACTGGTAAACATAAATGAAGAGACTTAGCCAATACCCCGTGTGCCTCCTGCCCTGAAAATTTAGCCTTCCCTTTAGACAGCAGGTTTTATACTCCTTACATATAATCATTCTTACAGAAGGAATCAATAAGTACTTAGAGAACCAACAGAGAGGTTTGGGAATTAGAAAATCACCCAACCTTGCACGCACTGGGCCATGACTGAGAATACAAAGAAGAATTCTTTACTCACAACTCAGCCTTCAATACGAAATCACTCATTGGCTTTTACATAAATCTTAAAACCAGAGGAAGAAGGTGATTAACAAACCCAGTTCAGTCTAAAATTCACTTAGAACAATGTTAAAATCATTACCATCAATAGTTTATGGAGCAATTTTACAATCAAGGACAAAATTATGTTTTCTCGAACATGTAAGTTATTCTCGGCTGAAGAATGGGGAAATAGATTAATTATGGCCTTGGGAACTTCAGGGCTTCTTTTTAAAAAAAATTTTTTTTTATGTTTATTTATTTTTGAGACAGAGAGAAACAGAGCATGAGCGGGGGAGGGGCAGAGACAGAGAGAGAGAGAGAGAGACACAGAATCTGAAGCAGGCTCCAGGCTCTGAGCTGTCAGCACAGAGCCCAACGTGGGGCTCGAACCCATGAACCGTGAGTTCGTGACCTGAGCTGAAGTTAGACGCCCGAGGGGCTGAGCCACCCAGGCACCTCAAGGGCTTCTTAAATTTACAATAAATCTCCTAGCTTTATCTTTAAAGGAAATAGGCCTACTTATAAATTAATAGAACAACTTCTGTACTATCAGACTTTCCTGAAGGTTTTTTAAAACTCTTACTCCCACCGAAATTTAGCCAAGTTTTAGTACTCTTTATCATTTAAATGAGTTTCTGCATGAGAACAATACTGAAATCACTTTGTAATATTAGAATTTTTTTCCTTTGGTGTTAATAAAACATCTTTGACATGCAATGAAATGTTTAAATCATATAGTTCTCTGACAGAATAAAGCCTTTCCAGAAACATCTTCTAGCAGGGAACAATTATTGTTAATATATGTTTTATCTGTAAAAACTAAATACAATAATAGTTTGCATTAATACAGAGCCTCTCTTCAAATTAGAATTATAGCCAGAGTGTGCGCTCTTTCCATAATGTGAACAGGAACCGCCTTAAGCGCGTGTCAGATCTGACCCTTTATTTCAGTTTACGCTGAAGGAAAGAGAGTGATCTCGCTGAGTCGCCAAAGTTGACTATAAGCGGGCAGCTTCTAATACATGCCATTGTCCATGCCTGACATTGCTTCTATGGCAAGTGTATTAGGTAGAACAATATCCTCTAAAAATTCATCCTCAGTCAGAACCTCAGAATGTGACCTTTTTGAGGAGGGTCTTTGCAGATGGATTAGGGTGGACCTAAATTTAACATGACTGACGTCCTCATAAGAAGAGGGGCATCTGTACGGAGAACATAAAGGAAAGAACATGGAGGCAGAGACTGGAGGGATGCAGCCACAAGCCAAGGAAGCCTGGGGCTGTGGGGAGAGAGACTAGGAAGGATCGTCTCCTGGAGGCTTCAGAGAGCATGGCACTGCCACCATCTTGATTTTGGACTTCTAGCCTCCAGAACTGTGAAGTAATACATTTGTGTTGTTGTAAGCCCCCCAGTTTGTGGCAATTTGTCATGGCAGCCCTTGCAAACGAAGGCAGTGGGGCGCATTGACTCAAACTGGTTCAGCAAGAACACTGGGGAAAAGCATTTTGTTTTCTTTTTCTTTGGCAGGATGCAGCAGACGATGCTGGTGCTGTACCCAAATACCATCCTAGGACCCCTTTTTACAGCTTTCCCCCCTCTCCCCATTTCAGTAGGCTTGGAACAGCACTTGCAGCCCTTCTTCGGAAGACAGCGCTCTGGCTTCTCAGCTGCGTGTCCTGCCAAAATCACCAGGGGATTTGCCACTCTCCCTCCCCCTGCTGCCCTTGACCAATGACCGATTCAAAGGATGAAAGCCCACCTTCCTTGCTTGCGTTGAGACAATGCTGGGGCATAAGTTACACTCCCGAGCTCACCCATGGGATCAGGCGGAAGCTTCCTTCTGTGGGATAGTGCCCAACATGGCATTAGAGTGAGCAAATCCTATAGTTTGCCTGGCAGTCTCCCACTTTTAGCAATGATGGTCCAATGTCCCTGGAAAATCCTCAGTCTTAGGCAAACGGGATAGGTTAGTCACTATAAATGGCCCTCTTGCTTAGATTCTTCCCTTTCTCTGTCCGTCTCCCTTTGGAGTACTTCTTTAATAAGTCCCCTGTACACAAATCCTCATCACAGGGTCGCCTTCTGGGGAACCTGGCCCAAGACAGTGGTGCAGGAAGGGGTGAAGAGGGCAAAAAAGCCTTGGGGATTTGGATATGTCCTATTGGAGAAATTCAGCCATTAATCCACATTGTGTAACTCATGTTCCTGGTGATTGGCAAATAAACATCTCAAACTCAAAAACAGAAGCAGGGAGTAATTTTTAGGCCTCACACATTCCCCTCTGGATATCTTAGCTTATCCAAGTGAACCCTCACACTGAGTACAAACAGCAAACACATGCCTGGTTAGAAGCACACTAGTGCACATTAAGTGTGAATACTCATCTCTTAATAAGAGATGATAAGGCCAGTTCTATCTTTTACTTTGTTTCTGAAATGGTTTCTGTTTTGGAGAGTTTTCCCTTCCAAGACTCCTGATAGGATATTAGTAGCCAATCAGAAATATTATGGGGGAAATATCCAGTAGCAATGGGGTATTTAACAGGTTCTGTGGGGATCCTTCAGGACTGGTTTGTGTATGAGTCTCTTATAGGGTTATTTTTTACCCTCTAAAAAGCCTATTTATTTTGTATGAGGCTGGGGGTATCTTAACAGAGGGCTTCTCCTGGGAGATCTACACTTTTTTATTTGGGTGTATTTACTTATAGATTTATGTCATTATGTAGGTAAAACATTTGCACGTTAAGAAATTCAAACCATGTTAAAAAAAAAAGAAATTCAAACCATGTAAAACGATATACCATGAAAATAAAGTCTCCCTCCTTTCTCTGTCCTTGAACCTCCCAGTTCCCCTTCTCAGAGGCAGCTACTGTTACAAGCTTCTTACATATCAAAAGGGTTACTTTGGACCTATGAAAGAAGTCATGCTTCCCCTGCATTCTGTGTGAGATTAGCGGCAGGGTAGGAAGTATATGGAGGGCACTGTCACAGCCATGAAGGACTCAGATTTAAAAAGCTAAGGGGCTCCTGGAGTTGAGTTTGAAGCACTAAACTGATGTAGATGCCATCATTGTGCCCTTCACATTAGATTGACATTTTTCTACTAAATTGCAGTATTAGAAAATGACAACATCCTCTCCATGCCTTGGGAGTTGTATGCTGTCTGGATTTCATTGCTTTCTTCAGTCTTTGTGGTAGCAATGCACAAGGATGCCAGTCATCATAATGGCTGGTTTTAGGGCATTCAAAGGGATAATTCAGACAGGCTTTTAAAAAAGACTCACAGGATGAAAGGCATCAGCCAAGATTATCTCTTAGGGTAGAGATGGGAAATTGGGCACTCAAGAGGCCAGATAGCTGTAATAGTAAGGTTGGTAACGTAAACTAAATTTCGTGGCCTCACCTGTGCTTGCCTTGAATGGAAGAGAGGTTTGTTTTCACTGGGTAATTGCATCTGGGATGATTTAAGAGAGAGTTAGTCTCAACAAAGAGATTTTCCCTACCTTTGGAGTAGCCGCCTGAAGGTGCATCCCAAATTTTGCGGCACTCATCATGATAGAATGCAAAATGTTGTTCCCATCCCCAATCCAGCTGAGGGTAAGGCCTTTCAGAGAGCCATAGTGTTCCTAAAAGGCAAGCAAGAAGATTATATCCAGGAGGAAATCCACTTATGTGAAACAATTATTACGGCTAAAATGAAGGAAACAGTCTTCACCTAGTTTTTAATACTTTGTTGGAATGAATAAACCTTTTTTTGCATTATACAGGGCCATTCAATAACATGAATGTGCAATCCCAAAAAATAGCAAAACAACTTAATATCTTAAACCAAGACATCGTATGAACTTGTACAGAGACTCTTATTTTCATACATTTCAAATCTGAATCTTTGTTGTATTCTTTTATTCATTCAGTTGACAAATTGAGTGCCATCAATGTCTAGAGGCTTTCCTTGGTCCTGGAGATAGAACAATGAAGAAAGGAGACAAAAAAATATCACTGCCTTTGTGGAGCTTACATTCATTGGTATTAGAAAGGGGAAATACAATGCACCTGGAACAGTGGAACATGGTGGCTGTGTTCCCATTTATACGAAGTTAAAAAACATGCTCATCAATATTCTTGGTTGTTTATGGATACAGATGTGTAAAGTATAAACACATGCCTGGGAATTATAAAAACAAACACCAGGATAATAATTTCTCTGTGGGGTGAGAGGAAATGGGATCAGGGAGAGTTACACAGTAGGCTTCAACTCTACTTGAAATATTTTATTTAAAAACAAAAAAATTCTGAAGTTAGATCTGACAAAACTATGTAAGGGGCCCAAAGGTGTTTGTTTGCTTTTTCTTGAAGTGTCTGTAGGTTTCACATATTTTATATATTTATAAAGATAATATTTAAAAAAGAGAAAGGCGAAGCAATTTGGAGTTCGCAGAACTATTAGATGGCTAAGCTAGGGTTTAAATTCAAGCCCATCTGATTTAGATTGTGTTCTTAATAAGCTGCTGTTTATTCGTTCAACTCCTGCTTTGAGTATCTTCTATATGAAGGCATTGCACCAGGTTCTACAGGGGACAGTATGATGCATAGGACATTTGTAATCTAGTAATGATAAAGCCCCAGGCAGAAGCATTAAGTTATCTGGCATATATGTAAAGCCACACCTGCAAACAGCCACTTGGTATCCTACATTGTTGTATCATCTTTGGGTGAATTTTATCCTCATCACCAAAGAGTTTCATTTTGAGTTTAACTTCACATTCATATGTGCGTTGCTTATCCAAATAAGGAGGAATATGGACCTATCCAGTTTTCCCTGTCTTCCCAGAATAGTCCATCAACACGGAAACCATGGTTGTCAGGATTCCTGGTGGCAAGCCCGTGTAGATTGGCTGTGGCAACCCAAAAGAGATGAATCTTTCAAAGTTATTCAAGTTTCTAATTTAAGGAGACATAGCTAAATTCGCCTCAGTTCTCTAAATTCTACATGTTCTTAACTCCTAAACAATCAGTATATTAAACTGATAGAAAATGGCCTCCTTCTCAGAAAGCGATTTAGTAGTTGACCACTTTGAATATTCAAAGCATACTCTACCAGTCTTCACTCCCAAGCCACAGAGCCTGATGTATGCTGGATTACATAAAGCTTTTCCATTCTGCATGCTCCAGCCTTCTCTGTTCATCCATTGTGTTAAATATGTCACCAAAAAGCAAAGTAATTGAGAGAACAGGGGATGAAAGGGGGGCTAAAAGAGGTTGGGAGTTGGGTTGAGAACAGAAGGATCTTCGGATCTGTTTTTAACAATGTCCTGTCATCCTTGGATATTTGGTATGCACACATATGCTATAATTCTTTGCCAAGATGATATTTGAAAACAAAACATCAGTACCATGATTTAAATGGCTCTATTTAGAACTAGTCAGGAACAATTTGATGATTTTGCTCTTGTGGAAGGCAAAGAATGAGCCAACCTGGAGTGTGAGGTAATCAGCCAGGATCTGGACGGGATGGTACAAATCGGACAGCCCATTGATGATTGGGATGGATGCTTCTTTAGCCAGGATATCCAGATCTGATTGTTTATACACTCGAGCCAGCACTGCATCTGTCATGCTTGACAACACGCTGTAGCAAACCAAGAAAAGATAATCTAAGTTAATTATGCTTATTAATTCCTTCTTTAATACATGGTCTTAAACAGGAATAAGAAATGCTAATGAATTAGAATTTCTACTAAGTTACAGCTACCTATCAACGTGATAGGTTTAAAAGCTAATAGTAAACATGTAGTCATTACAGAAGCCAGATGGTGTTCCAAAGGTCTTATCCAGTGACCGCTAATTTTACTATTTTTTACAAAGCAATCGTGGGCCTAACAGTCCTGATGATGAATTATAATTGGTAAGTGGCAGTTGGTAAAGTTTTAAGGGACAAGGCTAAAAATAAGGTACATTAATGACCTTGCATGTGGCTAATTTTCTTTTGCATTATCCCAGAGACAAATACACATATTCACTATAAAATTGAAAGTACCAGTGTGGCAGCCATGAAGGTGCACACACACATTGTCCCACAAGAGAGAACCTTCTGGGAGGAGTCCCATTAGCTGACAAACTCCAGCTGCTGTACTTTTGGGATACACTGCAGTGTTCCCACTAAGGCCACACTCCCCCCAGGCTGTTCCCAGTGGGGGCACCAGAGTTGAGCTCCAATGGGCACTCTTTGCTCCAACGTCCCCCACTGGCCTGGCTGAGACTTTCTCAGAGCTGTGCTGCAGTCTCTGGTTCTTTATGCCCTACTCCCTCCTTCCTCTTCTTTCACTGGGGTCAGACCTGCATCGTGCTCTGAAGGCTCTCCCTGCCTGCTCCTGCTTCCTCCCTCCTTGATTCTTCACAATTGTTTCCCCCTACAGATCTCTTGCATGTCTCATTCCATCTTGCAGTCTGCTCCTCCATGAACTTGAACTGACACAGCCCACAATAAATTCCTGCAGGGGCTGAGCCTGAGGAGGTATTCAGCCCTTGTCCCTGCACTCTGCATAGCTATTGGCATCTCTGAAAATATCAGAAAGCGCTCAATATCGTAAACACAAAAATCCACCAAGAAAGCAAGACAATCCAAATTGTAGCCATGAATTCAAACAACACACAGAAAAATAGATGTTATTATTCTCATTTTATAGTAGAAGAACCTAAGACACAAAGAGGTGAAGTAACTTGCCCGTTATCGTGCAGCTAATCAAGTCGGAGGAGCTCATATTCAAATTAAAGTCAGTTTAACTCTAAAGTCCATTACAACACATTGCCTCAATGCCTCAATTTTGCACATGAAAACATCTGGAAGGAGAGCCTTGGATCCAGATTTTAACTTTTTTCCATGCGTCAGAGTGATGGTGGTTCCTCAGCTAAAGCTAACAAACTAGCAAGGATAGCCTTTGGCTTAAAATCTTGGTTTCTTATTATTTAAAGGGAAACCCGCACAATAAAGGCTTCTAACCAGGGGTGCTTGGGTGGCTCAGTCGGTTAAACATCTGACTTCAGCTAAGGTCATGATCTCACAGTTAGTGAGTTTGAGCCCCACGACAGGCTCTGTGCTGACAGCTCCCAGCCTGGAGCCTGCTTCAGATCCTGTGTCTCCCTCTCTCTCTGCCCCTCCCTAGCTCACACTCTGTCTCTTTCTCTCTCAAGAATACATAAACATTTAAAAAAACCCAACGGTTTCTAACCATTTGAATTTTAAAGAATTCTTTTTAATGGCAAAAAAGTTGGAAAACCTCTCATGATAGTAGTTAGAGTAGATATAGTCATAATTATAGAGTATCTGGTTTGGGGTTCCTATTCTGGTTCTATAACTTACTAGCTATGTGACCTTGGACATGTTATTTCATTTCTCTGTGACTTGGTTTCTTCATCTGTAAAACCATAATAATATCTATCCTATTGAGTGATTCTGAGAATTACATTAGATTACCTATTTAAAGTATATAGTATGATGGCTTATTCATCGTAAGAGATCAAAAAGTGGTAGATATTATTACCATGTCAAAAGAAACTGCAACTCAACACAGTTGAAAAATCAAATAGTCCAATTTAAAAGTGGACGGAGGACCTGAATAGACATTTTTCCAAAGACATACAGATGGCCAACAGACACGGGAAAAATGCTCCAATCACTCATCATCAGGGAAATGCAAATAAAAACCACAATGAGGTATCACTGTACACCTGTCCAAATAGCTAAAATGCAAAACATGAGAAACAGTAAGTGTTGGCAAGGTTGTGGAGAAAAAAGAACCCTCACGCACTGTTTGCAGGAATGCAAATTGGTGCAACCACTATGGAAAATAGTATGGAAGTTCCTCAAAAAGAATTAAAAATAGAATTACTGTATGATCCAGTAATTCTATTGGGTATTTACCCCAAAAAATGTAAAACACGAATTCAAAAATATATATGTACCCCTGTGTTTATTGCAGCATTATTTACAATAGCCAAGATATGGAAGCAACCCAAGTATCTATCCATACATGAATGGATAAAGAAGATGTGGTATACACATACACAATGGGATATTACTCAGCCATAAAAAAGAATGAGATCAAGGGGCACCTGGGTGGCTCAGTTGGTTAAGCATCCGACTTTTGATTTGGGCTCAGGTCATGATCTCCCAGTTTGGTTTGTGAGTTTGAGCCCCATGTCAGGCTCTGTGCTGACAGTGTGGAGCCTGCTTGGGATTCTCTCTCCCTCTCTGTTCACCACCCCCACTCCATTCTCTCTCTCTCTCAAAAAAAAAAAAAAGAATGAAATCTTGCCATTTGCAACAACATGGATGGACCTAGTGGTTTAACACTAAATGAAATAAATCAGAAAAAGATAAATACCATATGACTTCATTCATATGTAGAATTTGAGAAATAAAACAAATGAACAAAGGAAAAAAAGAGACAAGTAATAAAACAGACTCTTAAAATACAGAGAACAAACTAGTGGCTGCCAGAAGGGGATGTGGGTGGAGGGATAAGTGAAATAGATAAAGGGGATAAGAGTACACTTATCTCGATGAGGACTGAGAAATGTATAGAATTGTTGAATCATTATATTGTACACCTGAAAGTAATATAACACTATTAATTATACTTGAATAAAAAAATTAAAAACAAAACTTTTTAAATGCGTAAAAACTGAAGCTAGTATATATTCAGTATGGTCTTCATAAATTTGTATTTTAATTATCACATATATTTGGGAAATTAGTCCCTCTTATACATCTGAGACATTTTTACTCAATCTTTAGAAAATTATTGGTGCTTATAAAATTCAAGGGCCACTAAAAAAGTTCCCTGACCCCAGAGATTAGAGAGTCAAATACTGAAAATCATATTCCTATAACAATATCTCCTAGGCTCAGATTTTTTTCAGATTTCATGGATCAGCAAAATTTCCAAAGCAATATGGAGATCAACATAAGATTCACAACTTTTTGTTTAGTAAATTAGGGGCATGAAACAGGAAGCAAATATATACATATAATATGTTAATATCTTCATTTAATTAAAGAAAGGACATTTTAGCACCCAAAAAGGTGTGAATGACCTAATCTCAAAGAATGATCCTTGGAATTGAATTAATTTAGCTTATGAAATTCACTATATTGTCTTTATTTTTCCTATTTTACCACTTCTGATAAAAACTTCTCATGGCAGGGCATCAGTGGAGGGGTCAAGTTTGGAAACCAGTGCTCTGAACTATCTAATCACATTGTATGTTGTAACATGAAAGAGGTGAATGAAAGAGCCACTTTAGAGTTTTCTCTTGCAAAATAGGTGATAGTTGATGGTTGACTTGAGATGCGGGTTTTCAAATATTTGCTGCATATAAAAGTCACCTGGAAAATTTTTAAAATTCTTGGTGCCCAGACCATAATCTTTATCAATTTTGTGAGAAAAATAGAATCTCTAGGGATAGGTATTTTTAAAAACTTTCCAGGAGATTCCAGTGCGCATCCAAGGTTGACAACCAAAGCTAGCACCTCACTCCTCAGTTCAACAACATCACCCTCACCTGGGAACTTGTTAAAACTGCAGAGTCACAGGCCCCACTCAGTTTCACTGAATCAGAATCTGCATTTTAGCAAGGTTTCCAGGTGGTTAATTTGCATATTAAAGTTTGAGATGCCTAATAAAGACAGAATTGAGGCCACCATATTTTTAAAAGTACCATTCTTTTCTTGGAACCCTAACCAGGCCAAAAAAAAAAAAATATATCAAGAGATGGCAGCTCACAGAAACAGAGAATTTTGTCCATAATCTTGCAGCAGGGAGTGCTTTCTAGTTCAACTGAAGGAAAAAAAGCATCTCAAATCCTGAGAAATGAATAATCTACTCCACTAAAGCCTCCTCATTAGAATAACCAGCTGCCCTTTCCCATCGGATGCCCTAAGGCAATGGTCCCCAAACTTTGGTGTGTATCAGAACTAAATCAAGAACTAATAAACTACAGAGACCCACGTTCCTGAAATAGGGGAGAATCTGGGTCTTTGTCTTATTACCAAGTTTCCTGGGTAACACAGATAACCTTAAAAACGTTGAGAACCACTCTCCTAAGGCATAGGCTTCTATTTAAAATAGAAGAATTTTAGATCTTCTTCATTTTCTTCAAGATCTTAATACAAATTTCTTCCACAGTACAGATATACTGATGCTTCATACTATAGAATACAGGCTTTTAACTCTATCATGATGGAGTAAGTTAGATGGAGATAGATATCCCACTAAGGTCTATAACTATAATTATTAATTCCTTATTTCAGGTGAATTAGTTAATTTTATTAAACCTAAAATCCTTTAAATATACATCTTTAAATATACATCACTTTAATATACTTCTTTAAATATACATCACTTCCTAAAAAGTGTATGCAAATAGGATAAAAAAAAATCTGGATTAACCATTGCAGTTGACCTTCTGGAATCTCATGGAAGGAAAATGGGATTTTACTTCTTTTGTAGCTTCTCAAATAATTTTGGGGAGCTAGAACCATGGGTCTCCAACCTCTTATGGTTTCAAGAACTTTACAGTGTATTGTTGAGTTTTGTTAGATTTAGTGTGGTATTGCATGTAACTGTTATCTTAAACATATAGATGAGGAAACCAAGTCCTGGCAAACCTCAAAGTAGTTAGAGCAAGGTTAGAAAAGAATGAAGAAAGATGAGGCTAAAAGAGGGAGACATGAGGGGGCAATTGGAGGAGTCAATGCCCTATAGATACGAATTTTTCAAGATCAAAAAAGGGCTGTTGTATTTCCCTCCCTTGAACAATCCCAAGAGCTCTCGAAGCAAAGCAGCCAAAAGGGAAACATGAATTTACTTGCCCTGTTTATAATGCAGAGTTGGTATCCCTGGAAACCGTATGGCCTAATATTATGGGAAAGCACCTGGTCTGCTTTATTGAGGTTGCCCAACACCTCCTGGAAAAGAGGTTCTTGACCTTGGCTACCTGTCAGTACTCCCTATGGAGCTGTAAAAATCCTGATGCCACCTTCTGTCCTTTGAAAAGTTAAAGCAGAAGATGAGGTGGGGGATTCACATGAATGTTCTTAAAGGTTTCCAAGTTATTCCAGTATGAAGATAAGACTAAGAACCAATGTCCTCAAAGATAAAGAGAGGAGGAGGGGGACGGTGGGATATCCTGCTGCTGGATGGAACTATGGATCAATGTGGAGGAGGAAAGTCTTAGTAGTTGCTGAAATCTCAACATGGAATGCTATACTGGAAAGAACAAGATCTCATACACTTATAGAAGTATTTTCCTTTTAGCCCAGTCACTATCAAGAACAGTCCCGTGGCAGCAGCAGTGGCTATAATCTTTTCCCTCTCAACACTTGTAAGTATCCCTAGTGCCTAGAATTTGGTCTTAATATTGTTCTATTAAAAAAAAAAGGAACCAGAAACTATTAGAGGATAGTCAATTCTATGTCCTTGCACTGGACAAAAATCAATATATGTCTGTAACACCCTGTTGTTTCCAGGAAGCAAAAGCAATTTTATTTATTTTTATTTCTTTTATATTTCTTTCTCTTTTTAAAGTTTATTTATTTATTTTGAGAGAGAGAGCAAGAGAGAGAATCCCAAGCATGCCCCATGCTGTCAGCCCAGAGACTGATGCAGGGCTCAAACTCATGAACTGGGAGATCATGACCTGAGCCAAAACCAAGAGTCGGATACTTAACCAATTGAACCACCCAGGTGCCCCTCAAAAGCAGTTGTAAAATTGCAGAGGCAGTGCTAGAAGGGAAAAGAATCTACTTAAAGGAGCTCCTATTTGTCAAGTTGTGATCACTTATAGTAATAAAAATCATCAAATACAACAAGTTGTGCTTGTAGAAGTCCATGATGCTAAGAAACGGGTTAATATAAAGAAAATGTACAAAATATAATTGTAGTATCAATGAACAATGAGTATTACCACGTACGCTTCAATTTATTTACTTAAGAAAGTACTTCCATATAACTATATACATACAGATAGATATTTTGTGGGCTATTGTTAAGTATATTTCTGTTTATAAAGCATAGATGCATATCATTTTTAATATGTGTAAATCACAAAGAATTGCATTAACTTATAAAGCAAATTCCTAGAGACAGTAGAAACTGTACAATAAATGGACAGATGCCCTCGGCATTTGTGGTTTTATATAAAGTGAGGAAGAGTCCAACAGTTAACTAGCACCAGTTACAATATTCAATTTCCAATTAGAAAGATGATACAACCATTTATTCCAAAATAACTTAGTTAACTGTCCTAAAGAAGAATCTAAATTTTCAGACACCTCCTGTCTCTCTGGGAATAAAACTTCTTGATGACCCAACTAATTCTAAAACAGTGTCATTAAGAAAGGCATATACTTTAAAATATCGCAACCAGGCTAGGTTAATATGTCATAAAAACATTACAGTGGGTCTGCCAGAGATTAAAAACAAAGAAAATCAAATTTAAAGGATATTTTACTTTTGGTTTTTGTAAAAAGTCAGAATTTATATGAAAAATGAAAATCGAGATCCTATGATAGACAGAATAATGCCCCCCCGAAGATGCCCATGCCCTAATACCCAGAACTTGTGATTGTGTTAGCTTAGATGGCAAAAGGAGTTTTGTAGATATGATTAAATTAAGGATCTTGAGACAGAGAGATTATCCTGGGGTGGGCCCAATAGAATTGCAGTGGTCCTCATAAGAGAGAGGCAAGATGTCGGAAAAGAGAGAAGATGCTAGCCAGGCTGCTGGCTTTGAAGGTAGAGGAAGCTGGAAAGGGCAAGGACTTGGATTCTCCCCTGGAGCCTCCAGAAGGAGCATAACCCCATGGAACCTTTAGACATCTGACCTCCAGACGTGTAAGATAATAAATCTGTGTTGTTTTAAGTCACTAAATATGTTAAGGCACCGACAGGAAACCCATATAGATCCATGATAAAAAGTGAAAACTATGTCATAAAAAATATATTCAGCCTAGTGGTTAGCAGCTTGAGTTTATTTCATCTTGAACCTACCAAAATTGAGTATTTAGCAACCCATTCAACCTGCTTTACTAGCCTCCTGAGATGACTTTTTTTTCTTTTTACCAGATGAGCCTGGTAAAATTACATACATAAGTTCTGAAAAGGTATCAAAGTAGTCTTTTGTAGAATTTCTGACAAATCAGCAATTGATAGAAGTTTAAATTCCAGGACCATGTAAGGATAAGAATAAAAGTAGGGATGGGGCACCTGGGTGGCTCAGTCGGTTAAGCATCCGACTTCGGCTCAGGTCATGATCTCGCGGTCCGTGAGTTCGAGCCCCACGTCAGGCTCTGTGCTGACAGCTCAGAGCATGGAGCCTGTTTCAGATTCTCTGTCTCCCTCTCTCTCTGACCCTCCCCTGTTCATGCTGTCTCTCCCTGTCTCAAAAATAAATAAACGTTAAAAAAAATTTTAAAGAATAAAAGTAGGGATAAGAATGTAAAACAACACCTATGATGTCAATAGCGGTGTGCCCAGTTTTGTTGTTAGAATATTAATCAGCTCTGTAATCAATATGCCATTTTATTTATATCTTTTCCTTTTAAAAATGTTTAGAGCATTCAAGGAAATCTGAAATGCTAGGCTTATGATTACGTTAAATGTTTAAAAGCATTTGATTATTTTTGCAATTAGTGTTTAAATGGTTGAGGAGACTTGTTTTGTTCATTTGACATGTATTTCATTTATTGGTTAAGTAGTATGTGAATGTTTAAAGAAGTTGTTCTGAAACTTGAACACGCATCAGAATCACCATGAGGGCTAGTTGGAAAACAGCCAGTTGTGTCTCTCAGTAGGTGTGGGTTGGGGCCCCAAAGAATTTGAATTTTTTTTTAATGCTTATTTATTTTGGAGAGGGAGAGAGAGCAGAGTGAGGGGGGCACAGAGAGAGTGGCACAGAGGATCCGAGGCGGGCTCTGCACTGACAGCAGAGAGCATGATGCAGGGCTCAAACTCCTGAACCAGGAGATCATGACCTGAAGTCCAACGCTAACCAACTGAGCCATCCAGGTGCCCCAGAATTTGCATTTCTAACAAACCCCCAGGTACTGCTTATGCTGCTAGTTTGGGGACCACATTTCAAGAACCACAAAGGAATGTTAGCTATTTTATGTTTCAAGGAATGCTAAATGCTTGATAAATTCACGAGACTAATATGTTGGACAGTAAACAAGGTACAAAAAGTAGGTCCATTCCTTTAGGCACAAAAAGCCCCTGGACATTAAAGCATCTATGGGCAAAAGGGAGTGCAAAAAAGCTTGATAGAAAATGTCACTTCAAGGGCACCTGGGGGCTCAGTCGGTTAAGCATCCAACCCTTGATCTCAGCTCAGGTCATGATTATCAGGGTCTTGAGATTGAGTCCCACATCAAGCTCCATGCTGACTATGCTTGAGGTTCTCTCTCTCTCTCTGTGTCCCCTTGCTCCTCCCCAGCTTCTGCTCTCTCTGAAAAAAACTAAAAGGGGTGCCTGGGTGACTCAGTCTTTGAGCATCCGACTTCAGCTCAGGTCATGATCTTGCAGTCTATATGTTCAAGCCCCACTTTGGCCTTGCTGCTCTCAATGCATAGCCTGCTTCAGACCTTCTGTCCCCCTCTCTCTCTGTCCCTCCCCCACTTGTGCTCTGTCTCTCTCAAAAATAAATAAAACATTAAAAAAAAGTAAAGAAAATTCCACTTCAATCCTTCCACCACAGAAGCTGATGGTGAAGTGGAATTAATGACACAGGGGAAAAGGAGCCACTCCCAGATTGTTTCCACACTGGAATCACTTGTGGAAATAAAGATGTTAAAGACCTTTAAGTAGACAATTCGTATTTATTTTGCAAATGATGCTGCTTTCTACTTTATGTTTAAAGTTACGATAAATCATAAAGAAGTCACCATTCTTAGTTTTCTTCTTCCAAGCTACTAAAGATCTTTAAAAAACAAAAAACTTTTCATTGGAAACAATGACAAACCTATACCTAGAGCTGGATTTACGGGCCCATTAATAGTAATCTGGGATTTTGGTAGCTCTCCATCAATTGAAAACCCCAGTTTTAAACATTGTAAGAGCTGTGTTGTATGTGCTACAAATGAAAGGCTGACAAGTTAAAATACTCTCTGGCTCTATAATGACTTGATTTTTGTCTGTTTTCATTTCCATTGCCTATAGAGAGAGAGTTCTGTCTGCCTTCTGTTGCATTCCTGCAGTTTTGTAGACAATCTTGGGCATCTGTCAACAACGGTAGCAAAACAGCCTTTGCAAAATCCAGATTACCCAATGTTAAACTTTCTCATACATATCATTTTCCTCTGGAGGTTTGATAGCCAATATTAGGGCTTAAAAATAATCCACAAGTTAAAATATGTATTCAACTTGATTTTACCTAAATGTTTAAAATGTGGTCTATTCCACACCCCCACCCCACCTCCCCACCTTCATCTTCTCTTTCCTTACTGTGTAGAACAAGGAGAAACATGGCATAGGACTGTAAATGAAAAGACGATTCAGGAGACAAAATGTTAACATTGATTACTTCAGACTGATGGCAGTATTGATGGTTCTATCTATATTTTTAAATCTCTTTTAGTATTTCCTACCAAAAAGAGTATTACGGTAATAACCACAAAAAACCTCCTATCTTTCAAAAAAGAAAATTCCCTCCAAACATGATCTTGCAAGTAATTGAAAATGAACTAGAGCTTCTTAGAGCAATGGCTAATTCTTGGCCTTGGTAAAGAAATGAGCAAGATGAGCCTGGAACATCGTGCCATATCAAAAAGCAAGGGAGTTATCAAAGGCTAATAGAGTTATGTCAAAATGACCCAGTAGCCAATTTGAGGACAGATCACATTGGCCAAATGGGGGATAATTTGAGCACCGATAAGAACAATGATGGCAGTGAATTGAAACCTTCAAATATATTAAAATACATGACTTTATAAAGATACTAAAAAACGGAAGAACATGGACAAGTCATAACAAGACCAATTTCAACTCAATGTAGAAGAGAACTCTCAGGTGGTTTGTATAAACTCTCATCAGAACAGTCAGACTGCATCAGTATGAAACTAGATAGCCCAGGGTATAGAGTGCCCTGAGAGCAGATGCTTCCATGCAAGCTCAAGGACAATTTTGAGGAAATGGCATAGAGGCGGCATGAAAAGGATGGCTAATCTAAATAACCCATAAAGACCTTTCTGACTTTGGATTTCTATTATTCTTTGACATTTTTTCCTTTGGTATAAGATCAAAACTTTTAAATGAATTAACTGAAATGCCCAGAAGGCCAAAACAAAACAAAGCAAAAAATACTATAAGCAAAGTCCCCCATGGCCCCAGGAAGGCCTGATGCGGACTCTGTATGGTCGGGTGAACAGATACGAAAAAGCAAACAAACAAACATAACAAACAACAACAACAAAACAGGAAAAAAAGCCACCAATATATAGTGTTCTGGGCCAGATGTTAAGAGCAAATGTGGATATTGATGAGATGGACAATCACATAACAATCCTGATGCTGTCAGAAATCGAGTTGTTCCTAAACTCATTGGAATGTGATGAATGCATTGCACAAGCCAGAGACAAACATAACTTGTGTTCTCATAGGGCCCTGCCATGCATTCTTCCTTTTGTCCTTATCCCGCCTTAAATCGGACGGTGTGCCCCCTGAATTCCAGTTTGTTACCAGTGACACCTCCAATCAGTTGAATAGCTGACTGGCAAACAGTGGGAGGAATTTTTGGCTGTGCATGACACCACTGAGAACTCTGTAATTATTACAAAATGGATTATTTCCTGTTTTTATTTTTTAGTGAAGCAGGCCAAGGCCTTAGAGGAGACATAGACTTTATCCCCAATGTAAATTGGTCAAGGAATAAACTTGTTAACAGAGTCTCCCTCCAGGAGAGAGAACATTCCATGTGCTCTGATATCTCTACCCAGGTTATAATTTTAGTTGTATCAATATAAGAATAATGAGGAAACAAAATAATACCTTTAGCAAACCTAGATGGGCTCCTCTCAAATGGTCTGGTCTTGGAAGAAACCCAGGGATGTTTAATAATTGCCACATGCAATTTATTCATGAAAGCTTCTATAATGGCCAGATTATTTTGACTTGGATATTATGCCTTGTGTTGAGGACCTCGGGGATAAATGGGTAGGGCATCATGGCATTGAGAATGACCTCCTCAAAATGTGCTATAGGAATTTCAGTGTTGGGTCACCGTACGCTGACTAGGGGACCACAGCGAGTGATGTCTCACATTAAATCAGAGCTTGTCCTGGGATTGAATTAGGCCATAATTTGGTTCAATCAGTATTACTTGAATTTATTCTGTGTGCCTGTCCTTCATAAACATTATCTCATGTATCATCATGTAACTCATTAAGATCAGTATTTGTACCTCCATTTGCTAGCTGAGAAACCTAAGAGTCAGAGGCAACTGCTCTAAACCACAAGACCAATGTGGTACGAGCTGTGACGTAAACTGAAGCCCAGCCCTGCTTCAAAGCCTCTGCAGTTTACACTATGGCAAATTGCCTCTAGACTATGAATGGTCATAGTTCATGTTGGGAAGGACTGGCTTTTGTTACCATTCACCCAAGGATATACAAATGTCATGCCTGCTAGCTTTTTGGTGACCTCTGTAAAGATTCATGGAGATATCATATTTCCACTATATATATATATATATATATATATATATATATATATACATACACACACACACACACACACACAAACATACCAATTTCTTAGTTCCTAATTAGGTACCAATATTTTAAAACATTTTTTAGAGCGGGGAGGGGGAAGGGGGAAGGGGAGGGGCAGGGGGAGAGGGAGAGCAAGAATCTTAAGCAGGCTCCATGCTCAGCACAGAGCCTGGCATAGGGCTCAATCTCACGACCATGAGATCATGACCTGAGCTGAAATCAAGAGTTGGATGCTTAACTGACTGAGCTACTCAGGTGCCCCTAAAACGTTTTAGTAAGAAACCTAAGAAAGATTGCCTTTTTCCGGCTTGATATCACTGGTATAAATACCTTTAATAGTAGTATTCCAGCTTTTTAAAAACATTCCTTTCAATATGACAGTGGTTCACTCCACTTGAGGACTGTGTCTCATCCACAAATCCCTCTATAACTTCCAATATTTGAACTGTCAGAATGACAATGATTTGAAAGCTTTCCGTGTTGTTACAGGGGCATGCGGATATGTGATTATGTAGTGGGTTGAATGGTGTCCCCTAAATTCATGTGAAGTTCACCTGGAAACTCAGAACGTGACCTTGTTTGGAAGTAGGGTCTTTGCAGATGTAATTGGTTAAGATGAAGTAATACTGAGGTAGGGTGGGCCCTACATCCGGTAATGGATGTCCTCATAAAAAGAGGAGGGGATACACAAAGACATACAGAGAAGCAGCCCACCTGACCGTGGAGGCAGTTTGGAGTGACGCAGCTACAAGCCAAGGAACACCAAGGAGGGATTCTACCCAGAGCCTTCAGAGAGAGCATGGCTTTGCTGACACATTGGTTTTGGACTTCTCGCCTCCAGAGCTGTGAGAGAGTAAATAATCTCTGTTGTTTTAAGCCACTAAGTTTGTGCTCGTTTGTATGGCAGCCCTAAGAGACTAATACAGTGGTTTATGCTGCTTTTCCTTTCTACTACTTTTCCATTGGTAGAACACATTCTAGCGATTGCTACCATAAGTAAATTACAGCTATAGGGAAAGTGAGTAGAGTGGAACCAGCATCACGTTGTTGGGTTCCTACAGGAAGCCTTTCGTACTCATGGTTCCTGCAGCTGTATGACTAAGTGCCGTATTACAGTGAGATGACTGTGGAGCTATTATGCCCCTTTCACTGATGGACTCAGAACATTAGGCATAATCAGCTGTGATTATGGAAGAACGAGAAAGCCCTGAAACTGGAGTGATAATGCCCCACTGCTGTTGCTAAGTTCCATCCGATTTCAAACTTCTGAAGGATGCATCATCTCAGTCATGCTAAGGTGTCACTTCTGGTGTCACATGTAAAAGGACAAGCCCACAGTGAAGGGGAAAATAGACTATCCAACTCGTAACCCCAGGAGAGCACCAGAGAATTGGCAAAATCTGAAAACACCCTCACAGCTGAAGTAAATTTACCTGAAAAAATACGTATCTGTTGTGTCTTCTGGTATGTTACGGGGTGGGAAAGAATTGCTGAGAGAGACTTTTCAAAAGAGGGAATTGAGCAATGCTTGATTCTCTCTGATGGGTGCTTGGGCCTACAGGGATCCACACTGAACTGCGGAAACAGTTCAGATCTTGAGGCTGTCCTCCTATGGGTGCAATATGTGCTCCCTTACCAGTTAGGGTGCATCTAGGTAAAGGATATTTAGCAAAATCCAGAAGAGATGAGAGCTGAGTTGTGCAAAAATGAGTTAACACAGCAGTTCTGACGTGGCTGTCTTCGAAAGGCCTACTGACAGGGCTGGCCCTCAGCTGGCGTCTGGGAACTTAGACTTCGGGAGGGTTTCCACCAGTCCTAGAAATAGTAAGGATGGTTCACTGCCTACATTGTATAAACACTATGGATGATGTTGAACACTTCCCTTCCTCCTGGGAGTCCAGAACTTGGGTTTATGCTAGGCTGAGGGTGCCACGCAATCTAAAGTAACCCCCACAGATCACCCTGCTTTTGCTTCATCCTAACACTCATCCCAACCTGCTGGTCTCGTCACGCTTTCTTTGTTTAGTGAAAGCCCCCTCCCTCTAGAGTATAATTTCCATGCAAACAAGGATTCTGTTTGATTCGACCAGCATTTCATTCTCAGTGCTAAAACAATTCCTGGAAGAAAACCTAGGCATTCAAGAAATATTTTTGAATAAACGAATAATGAAATCATTTGACTAAATAATTGACACTTTGGAAATTGCACTTAACAGCCTTCGGGAGGCTAGCCCAGTTTTGCCTTTTTCTTTTCTGTTGCCACATTCACTGTATTCCCCCTTTGGGTCTTCTCTCACCAACGGGCGGTCACTTTTTTTGTTTTATTCCACCGGGCCCCCAACGTAGCCAGACAGGCGGATGGAGAGGCAAGGCCATCAATCAGTGTCAGGTGTGCACTGTTCTCTTGATTTGAAAAGGCCAGCACTGTCATTTAAACATCATCCCATCTCTTCGCATCTTACAAAGTTTAACTTCGACAAAAAGCAAGGAGAGGCAATTGCTATGGATTTTACGGTGCATATTGGCAGGGTAGATGTCATTAAGATTCACTTCCTTGCTTCTCCTGTTCAATTGCTTCTGTGAAAGGCAGTGGACTTCTCCTGTCTTCTTCAGTTTAGATTCATTGAATTTCGGAATCGCAGCCAGATCTTGTCAGATATTTTGGCAGAGGAAGCAGGAATGGGGTATACAGAAGAAAGTCAGATGCCACGGTAGCTACCCTGCCCCCCTTTCTGACATCCCCACCTTGCATTTCAGCCTCTTCTGTTTATTGCGCTATCCTTAGTCTCCTTGTACCTAAGTATTTCCTCCTGCCCTTCCCTAACTGTGCCTGTCCACAAGGTTCAGCCTTCTGCAGTTCTCCCACAATGCAGTTCTCCCACAGTCAGTTCTACCACTGAGCTTATAGTTCTATTTATCCAGCATTCAACTTCCCCCAAGGTCTTTCTCCAGTGGCCTGTGGACATTCACATTGGAAGTTCAACCTTTAATGCAATATGTCTAATACCTAATCTAGCACCCTCTCTCCAAAGCAGACACTCCTTTCATTTTTCTGCTTCTGCTAATGTATCCACAGATATTTTAAGAATAACCAATGTGAAATCATTTTGCCTCCACTATCAACGTACCCTTCACAATCGGTTATCATGAAACCATATAAATATCTTATTAACTGTCTCTTCCTTACCATTCCTTTAACTCACACACTAGCACAGTAGATTAACAGCACAACAGCCCCGGATTACTACACAACCTTGTAATTCGGGGTTTTGCAAA
Organism: Lynx rufus; assembly: GCF_022079265.1. NCBI lineage: Eukaryota > Metazoa > Chordata > Mammalia > Carnivora > Felidae > Lynx > Lynx rufus. Next base: position 33,614,661 of record NW_025814828.1, on the reverse strand, counting down.
GTGTGGTCCAGCCACCCAGGCAACAGAATCATTTGAGGGGCTTGTTGAAGTATAAATTCCTCAAAACTATCTGAGCTCTCACCCGCAGAGTTAGAATTTCTGAGTCTGGGCCCAGAATTCTGCATTTGTCTGCATTGGGACACCCCTCTGTTGAAGGCCTACCACTTCATAATCTAATATATTTGCATGCACTTGAGAATATAAATTGGGCCTTAAGGATCAGAATTCCCTCACTTTATAGAAAAGGAAACTACGATCTGGGGAAGTTTTCACCTATGACTCACAGTAGGTAAGTGGCAAAGCTTGGACTAGGTCTCGAGCCTTGTGATTTCCAAGCCATGCCTGACTGCTAGCCTTTTAAAGGCCTGCATGGAAGGTTGGCCCTTGGATGGCATCCGGGAATTTCAATTTGGGGAGGGTTTCCAGGACTGATAAGAGTGGCCCACTGTGCCTAGAATGTTTTTGTTTTTGTTTTTACGAACAATATGGTTTAAAGTGAATGCCTGCTCTCCTTCTGAGAGTCTGGATTTGGGTACATGTCAAATGGAGGATGCTGTGTGACCAGCCTCCAGTAAAAATCCCGGGTACTGAGTCTCTAAGGAGCTTCCCTGGCTGGGAGCATTTCACACCTGTTGTCACAACTTGTTACTAAGGGAATTAAACGGGCCTTGAGTGATTCCATGAAAAGGACTCTTGGAATCTTGCATCTGGTTTCCCTTAGACTTCGCTACATGTGCCTTTTCAGTTTGTTGATTGTGTTTGGTATACTTTCACTGTAATAAGTCACAGCTGTGAGTATGACTATATGCTGAGTCCGTGAATCCTCCCGGTGAATCATCAAACAGGGGCGTGGTGTTGGGGACCTCAAGACACATAAGTCAATGCTTTCCATAATGTATTTCACCGTCTCTCTCCTGGATTATATATGAGAGGCAGTAGGGGTAGCCAAAATAGCATGGCCTTTAAAAAAAAAAAAAAAAAACAAAAAAAAACGTGATTTAAATGCTGACCTCACTGCTAAGCTCCATTACTTCTCTAAGTCATGGTTTTGTCATCTATAAAATTGGGCCAATAATACTTAATGTGTAAGGCTTTTACAAAGATTTAGAGATAATGTACAAGAGGGCCACCCTTTAGGGAGGAGCTATTATTTTTATTCAGAGTCTTTTGGGTAAGAAGGAATGATCAGAATGAATTCTATGGATCCACTTTTATGTATCCATATATCCACGTAGCAATGGAACTAATTACAGAGACTAAAAGGTCCCAATTACGTTGGAACTTGTGAGCAGATTGTTGTTCTCGGGACCTGTGTAGAGCTCCTCTAAGGATTTGCATGGGAATTGTTGTGTGCAGAGCAAACACAGCAAAGAACATGTTTATACTCATTCTCAGCTTTCAACCCATGCTTGGTTATTTGTCTCTGGCTTTTGGGCTCCTGCCCACTCCACTGATTTCCGGGTCCTGAACTTTTCCTGGCTGTCAGTCTGCACCCCTTAACTCTTTATTGGATGTTCAGCCGTTCCTCCAAGTTTATCCTTTTTGCAACCACTACTTCACACATGACTTACCATCATTCGCTTGGTTCTATATGGAAGATCCCCACTGAGACTTCTCCCCTGGATGTGCCCCTGGCTTCATCCCTTAACCAGCTTGTAATATTTGCTTAGGAATGAAGTATAGGTCACTTTTGTGGAAGCAGAAGTAGTAGGCAAATGTAACCCCAGTCAGCGGCAGCATATTTGGAAGAAAAACTCGTTTAGGTTTATTTATTCTTTTTGTTCCATGCATCCGGAAGATGAACACAAATGCTTCTTAATACTAACATGGTCCTATCTGATATAATATCACTAAAAGGTCTAAAGATGAGTTATTTCAAATCTAGCAATTCAGAGGAGGTAGATTCTTCAGTACATATGAGGGTAGCTTCCATAAAAAGTAGTGTTGCAAGGACACTTTATGGCATATCATTTTCGGGAAAAAGTCATTAGTCTTTGATATCAAGGGTGAAATATTTAAACAAAGACATTTGCTCTGTAGTTCTCATTCAAACATGCTATAATGGTGACAGCATTTCATGGGGAGTCCGGGGGGGGTCTATATTTCAGTCTTTATAATATAATGGTTAAGAGACTTTTCCTACCTCTACTTCTATCTAGATAGGGGTGAGCTACTAGTGCTTGACAATAGAATGTGTGTGCAAGTGATTGTGTCACTTCCCTGCTAAGGTGAGTTTGAAGCAAGTATCCCATCCCTATACTCTCTTCCCCTAGCTCCTGGCTGGATGTAGACACCCAGGATGACCTTGGACACCACACGTTGAAAATGGTAGAGCCATTCTCATTTGGAGTCCCTGAAAAGCCACATAAATAATGAATATTTCCCTCTTACTAAGTTACTTACTAATGGCTAACATCCACACTACGTTAGCCATTGACATTATAAAATTTTTGTGTCATGGTAGCTAGTACATTCCTAATTGTTGCACCTCTTTATGCCAATCTATTTGGTTTGTTATAGGATTAAATAAGTTAAAACAATGCCTAGCACATAATAAATGCTCAGTAAATGTTAGCTGTTAATATTATTACCTGCTCTGATGCTAACTAGTTAGTTATGAGTCACTGAACATGTCAGTTTCCCTGGACATCTGTTTCTTCAACTGTAAAATATGAGTCACACTTGATGTTTTCCAAGTTTCCCGAAGTTTGAAATTTTTATAATCAGAAACCTCTTCAAATTGCTAAGGAAAAAAAAATTATCTTAACCCATAGAAACTGACCAGAGGATGAGGAGAGAGGTATTCAGAGCATCAGGTAAAGAGAGGAGGAAAACAGAGAACAGTACAAAGGATGCTGAGGGAGAAAAACCTTATTTAAAGAGAAGCATATTTCCTTTTTGAAATTTATCAATTCTGAAATAAGCTTTGAAGGGAAGAAGATTTACAAACCGAGCTGTGTCCGTGAGACTTTCATTCACACCCAAATGAATATCTTGCGTGGTAAGAAAACAAGGGTGTCCTCCCAGAAGTGCAAAGCCTACAATAAAAGAAAAAAGGGGGGAAAGCATTTTGAAAAAGAGAACTAAAGTAGAAAACAACATTGGGGTGTCTGGGTAGCTCAGGTTGGTTACGCGACCGACTTTGGCTCAGGTCGCGATCTCGTAGTTTGTGAGTTCAAGCCCCGTGTCGGGCTCTGTGCTGACAGCTCAGAGCCTGGAGTCTGCTTCGGATTCTGGGCCTCCCTCTCTCTCTGCCCTTCCCCTGCTCATGCTCTGTGTCTCTCTGTCTCTCAATAATAAATAAACGTTAAAAATTTTTTTCAAAAAAAAAAAAGAAAACAAAATTATAAGGAATTGGCACCATCTCAATTGAAAAGTCAAAATTTTTAAAGCTCTCTAATGTCTCTGCTAGGAAATTCCCAGGCAGAGCAAAATGAGTGACTGCGAGAGGTAGATAAAATTTTCTGTAAAGACACTCAACTCTCCTTCAGATGGGGGCCCATTTATCTACCCTGTTGTTCAGAACCTTTCAATAATGGGGCATTGTTCCTTTCTGGAGGCTATGCCTGGTTTTGATTCTTTAAAATGTATAATGATGTCCATCCCAGAAAATGGAAAAAGAAAATGTAGTGTGGGATATCATGGATTACAATGGAATACTACTCAGGAATAAGAAGGAATGAACTCTGAATACAACATGGATGAACCTCACGACAATTATGCTAGGTGAAAGAAGCTAGATACAGAAGAGTAGATAATGTATAATTCCATTTATATGAAGACATAGAATAGGCAAAATTACCATAGAGTGGCAGAAATTAAAAGAGTAGTTGCTTCTGGAGAAGGTGATTGTCTAGGAAGGAGCACTGGTGAACTTTCTAGGGTGAGAGGAATGTTTTAAACTTTGATAGAGTTAGTAGGTTTATAAAAGTTGAGGGGTGCCTGGGTGGCTCAGTCGGTTAGGCATCTGACTTCGGCTCAGGTCATGATGTCACGGTCTGTGAGTTCGAGCCCCGCGTCAGGCTCCGTGCTCACAGCTGGGAGCCTGGAGCCTGCTTTGGATTCTGTGTCTCCCTCTCTTTCTGCCTCTCACCCCTCTCTCTCTCTCAAAAATAAATACACATTTAAAAAATTTTTTTAAAAATTGAAAATAAAGTAAGTAGTTGCTTATGAAATGGAATGAAATAATTCTATTCTGCCTATTTTATGCTAGTTAAAAGTGTTCACTTAAATATGCCCAGACTAGGATTTTAGCTAGAGGGTACTATGTTCTGACTCTGGCGATGACTATTCCCAGAGCACTACCATGTCCTAGCACTTTATAAACATTCTTCCATTGAAAACTTTACTCTAATAGGAGCACAGTAGATATTATTATAAGAACTTCATAGGCAAGGGTTCTGAGAGTCAAGAGTTTAAAAACTTGTTCAAGATTGTTTTTAAGAGCCTATGTATAGCCCTAGGGCTTGCCATAGGGGAGCCAGCCCCTGAGCTAACTTACAAAGGAATTTGCAAAGACAAGACAACATAGTGGAACTGGACTCCGTCTTCTTCATCTGGAAAATGAGGCAATTTGCCTAGAGCCCTTAAGATCCCTTGTGGATGTGATGTGCTACATCCCAGGTAGAATCAGAGAACGTGAAACACGCTAACAATCCTACTTGGTATGGGTCCTGTAATAAAGAGTCTGACTGAATTTATGATGTTTAACTGCTACCAACTTTCAAGCCACCCATCACTCTCTCTTCTCCTTCTGCCCTATACCTAGGCAAGCTGGTAAGAATGTACAGACACTCCTTCCTTTGGCACTAGCGGGAGGTGCAAACTAAACAAAACCTGGCCAGTGCATGGGAATCTTCACCCCAGCCCCACCTCCTAACCACAAAGCCCAGGACGGTATCATTTTTCCATACTCTGATGCCACTTTGAGACCAGCATGGGAGTCAGTCCTGCTCTACCCAAGAAGCCACATTATGTGAGTAATAAACCTTTTCATACCCTCTTGGTGCTTGTGTGGCATCCTCACTGTCAATAATCAAACCAAATTTTTGTGGAGGGCACATTTTGTCTCTGTGGAGTGACTGCACTAGGCCTTGGCATCACAGCATATTTCTGAAATTTATGCATTCATTCTACAAAATGTGCCTGGTGCTATTCTAGGCACCGGGAAAAGCATTATAAACAACAGGGTACAAGTGCCTGCTTAGAGTGAACTTACATTCCAATGGGGAGAGAGATAAGTAATAAATTGAATGAGGAGGCGCCTGGGTGGCTCAGTCGGTTAAGTGCCTGACTCTTGATTTTGGCTCACGTCATGATCTCATGGTTCATGGGGTCAAGCCCTACATCAGCACAGAGCCTGCTTGGGATTCTCTCTCCCTCTCTCTGTGCCCTTCCCCCACTCATGCACCCATGCTCTTTCTCCCTCTCTCTCTTTCAAAATAAATAAATCAACGTTTAAAAAATAAACTGAGCACTGGGTGTTGTATGGAAACCAATTTGACAATAAATTTCACATATTCAAAAAAATAATAAAAAAATAATAAAAAATAAACTGAATAACTAAATGAAGTATGTTGTATGTTAGATGTTGAGAAGTGCCATAAGAAAAATAGAACAGGGAGGGGAGCTAGAGGATATAAGGAATGAGTTGTAATTTTAGTATGGTCAAGGAAGCCACACTGAAACACACCAAACAGTGGAAAGAGCATGTCCTGAGGTCCTCAGGAAGGGTCGTGACTGCCGGGTTCAAGGGACAACAAGAAGGTTGGTATGGAAGGTACAGTGTAAGGAGGAGAGCAGTACGAGTTGAGATTGCAGAAGGAAGGTAGAGGGGAAGAAACAACTTTGACTTGTCTGAGTAAGATAGAAAGCCATGGGAGGATTAGAGCAGAGGAGTCACACGATGGACTTATGTGTTAATATAACATCTGTCGTGGGGCAAGGGTGGAAGCAGGGAGACCTGTCACTAGACCTATCTGCAAAAACCTGGGTGAGAATTGATAGCTTGGGCCAGGATGGTAACTGCTGAAATGATGACAAAGTGATTGGATTCTTGATATATTTTGAAAGCAGAGCCAGCAGTCAACTGAACACCTTGCTTCATACCTCACTGGAAAACGTAGCAATCAGAGAACTTCTAGATTCCACCACCCTGCCTCCCTACCTGCCAGCATCTGTACCCATATATTCTACTTTCCTTCCTCTTAAGCATAGATGAACTTGTCATGCCCCGCATACTAGAAGCCACACCCCCTTGTGTACTCAAGAACATTGCTGTAGTAATTCTTCCCTTTCTCCCTTACACTACCTTCATCATGAATATGCTATTCTCATTTCTATTCTCATTTTTCACGCATTCGAAAAAGGCAAATTTTCTCATCCCTATTTCCCCCTGCTAAGTATCCCTTTAACTGTTTGCTCCCTTTGCAGCAAAACTTTGTTTTGTCTTTCTCTCTTCAGTTCTCTTTTCTCATTTCCCTCCAACCTATCCCCATAAAGCTTTGGCTCCCCTCCCTCCCAACACTGCACCAAAACTCCTCTCACCAAGGTTACCAATGATACATCTGGTGGCTATTTCAGTCCTCATTTTTCTTGAATTAGCAGAAACAAAGTTGTTCACCACCTTCTGCTTGATAAACTTTCTTCAAACACTGTCCAGGACACCACACCTTCTTGCTCGTTCTCAATCTCCATTGACGGTTCCTTCTCTTTTCCTGGAGTTCTTAACGTTGATGTGCTCCAGGGCCAGTCCTTGGTCCTCTTCTCTCAATCTATACTCATTCCCTCTATAATCGTATCCAGTCTCCTGGCCTTAAATACCATCTATATGCTGATGCCTCGCAAATATCTCTAGGGCAAATCTCACTCCCGTACTCCAAACTAATAGCCAACTGCCTTTTCATCGTCTTTGTTCATGTGTCCAATAGACATCTCAAACTCAATGCTGCCAGAACTGAACTCTCAATGTCCCCCTCTCTCCTGCTCCACCCAGTCCATCCTGCTCACAGTTGCTCAGGCAGAAACCTTGAAGTCATCCTTAGTGTCTCTCTCTTACCTGATACATCAGAAATCTTACTGGCTGTCCCTTCAAAATATATCCAGAATCTGTCCCTCTTACCCCTTCCACTGCTGCCACTCTGGCCCTAGCCTCCATGTATTATAGCTACCTACTGGTGGATTCCACTGCTTCTATCTTGTCTCCACCCCCAATCCCTGCAGGTTGTTTTCAATAGAGCAGTCTGAGAGAGCCTTTTAAAATGCAAGTTAGATCATGTCCCTCTGTTCAAAACCCTGCGAAAATTCCTCATTTCACTCAGAGTAAAAGCCAAGTCCAAATAAGGGAGTACATTTTGCCCTCAGTTCCAGGAACATTGTTCTCCTTCTTTCCAACACATTGTATCACCCACTTATTTATTATGTCTATCGTTTATTGTCTGTGTCCCCACTAGAACATAAGCTCCAGGAAGGCAGGAATTTTCCTCTGTTTTGTTCACTGGTGTATCACTTTCAAGAACCTAGAATAAATGCTGGTACATAGTAAGTGCTCAACAAATACTGAATGAATGTAGGAGGGATTTTGACTGCAAACATCTAATGCTGTTAACAGAAAGAATGGAATTTTCTATTATGTGTGAAGTGAGCTAATGGAATTGAGTGATGATTATAATCACTAATCACTCTTGAGTATTAAATCTGTTTCTATATAGGGAACGTCACCTAAGCAAAGGTGAATACTGCACATTCATCAAGAAAGTATTCTTTGTGCACCTACTATGTGCCTCGCACAGAGATGAATGTCGCTGAGGGTTGGAGACTATGGAGGGAGGTTTCAGACAAAGTTTAAGACCTCCTGGCAGGTCTGCTCCAAGTCATGCTGTGACTAGAAGTCATTGTGCTATAACAATGCAGGATTGGGTTACTGCCTTTTCATCTCTATCTCTGTGCTATAAAGAAGATTCACATCAAGCCTGGACTGATGAGGTAGGGGTAGGAAGAGGGATTATAGAAAACATTAAGAATAGGAGTCTGAGCCTTCAGCACTTCTCAAAGGAGATGAGATGGAGCGGCATTGCTTCCGAGAAGGAATTTCCTCTGCAATTGTGGTCTCTGGTCACAAAGGAACCTCAGACCCCAGTGTAAGAGCACAGCTCAAGCATTTGCCAGCTCATCAGACCCGGTTGGTGATAAGCGCTTCAGGAGGGGGTCAGAGGTTCAGAGAAGCCTCCAGGAGCTGCCGTTGCTGAGGAGAGGAGGGTAGAGGGACAGGGCTCTCCTTTCTCTTTACCCTTCATCCAGGGAAGCCTGCTTTTATCTGTCATTTGTTCATGCACTCAAGTTGGATATTTTTGGACAAAGCGTTTCTTCTGTTAATATCTTAATTTCTTCCTGGGAAAATAAGACTACATCTGATTTTGCCCTTTTCCTCACAGGTCCCTGCAAGCTTTGGAAGAAGGGTATAATTAGAATTCATGCACTGGAAATATGAGGGCTCTGAGGGTTCTTGCTGGTAGAACTAAGGCAGTCGTGAACCTCTCTGTGCTTTACTTTCATACCTGCAGAATAGTATCACATTTTTTATATTGTCACCTTTGTAAAGATGATACATTTGAAATAGCTTAGAAAGTGCCAGCTTCTATGTCACCTTGAAAGTGAGATACCAAAGTTAAATAATGAGAAGAACCATCTCTTAGGATGCCCTGTGCATTTTTTTCTATCGGCTACTGCACTTACCGAGATTAATAAATGTATCCGTCTATCTGCTCAATTAATTTGCAATAAAAGAATATAATCATCAGTAGGCACACAGGAGAATTGTGCAGCTTGCCTGGCAGGCATACACAAAAGAGTGGATGAGGAATAAATGATCTACAACTACACACAGCGACGTTGGTACATCTCACAAACATAATGCTGAGCAAAAGAAACCACACACAAAAGAACATATGCTGAATGATTCCATTTATATAAAGTTCGAAAACAGGCAAAGCTAATCTGTGATGTTAGAAGCCAGGATAATGGTTACCCTTGGGTAGGGGGAATGGCAACTGGAAGGAGATACAAGGGAGGTCTCCGGGGTGCTATTAATGCCCTATTTCTCTATCTGGGTATTAATTACAAGGATGTGTTTACTGTAAGAATTCATCGAACTACATATGCATAATGATTTGTGCACTTTTCTATAAGTTTTTTACACTGAATAAAAAGATTACATGAGCAATTAATATGGCTTAAGTTGGGTGATGAATTTTATTCTGTTCCCTCAGATCAGCAGAAATACTGTTGTATCTCTGCAACTCAGGCTTGGGATAGGATCCTCAAGGACTTTCCTATGAGGAGACTGGCACAAATCTGGGGCAATAATAGACAGTTTTAATTGCATCCCATTTTCGTTCTAAATACCAAGATAACATGAGGCTCCTGGGTGGCCCAGTCAGTTAAGTGCCCGACTTCAGCTCAGGTCATGATCTTGTGGTCTGTGAGTTTGACCCCCACATCGAGCTCTGTGCTGACAGCTCAAAGCCTGGAATCTGCTTCAGATTCTGTGGCTCCCCCCCCCCTCTCTGCACCTCCCCTGCTCATGCTCTGTCTCTCTCTGTCTCTCTCTCTGTCTCTCTCTCAAAAATAAAAAAAATTAAAAAAATTTAAATACCAAGGTAATAGGTTTTGATGGAAAATTGTGCCGAAGGACAACTCATAAGATGCATATTTACATTATAAAAATGCCCTGCCATGGTTTTGGTTGAGGTTTACTGTTTCTGTAAGCATTTAAAGCAACTACTTACTCTGATTCTCCTACTGTTGAGTTTGGCAGGATGCCATATACAATTAGACCCATGGATACTTATTGAGGTTAATGATGAATACTCTGTGAACCATAACTTTTTATGGTCACGTGTTCCTTTTCTCATGTATTCGTCATAACAGGTTGCAATTTTGTGCACGTTTCAGAGCACTTCTGTATGGAAAACCATCATTTAACAAAATGCTTAATGCCATCCACAGAAATAATTTTGCTGGAACAAAACATGATAATTACCTGTTCAAATTAAATTAGATATTAAAAAAATACATTTAATAATAGCTACCGATCCTCGGTCTGCCATTTATTAGCTGTGTCTGTGGGCCATTTGTTGAACCAGTTTCAGACTATTTTCTTCAATGGTCTTACCCTCACAGAATTGTCATAAGGATTAAGTGAGATAATCCATGTAATTAATGTAGAGCATTTGGCACAAGGTCTGCACCCAAAGGCTTATTAAGTCTTCACTCTTGGTTTTATTAATAGCTTAACTACCATATAATATATATGAGTGGTAAAACTGATCAGTTATTCGGGGACATTTGATATCAAAAATAGCATTTGAGCAGAGAAAAGTTGTATAAAACACCAACAGCTAAGAAAAATTAATTTAAAAAAACTTAAAATTGATAAGTGTCCATGTACTAATCAATTATTTTGATGACTTCAAAAAAGAACACCTCTCTTAAGTTCTGACAAAATAAACTCTGCCCAACTCATAGAGGACCGCTGTTGAAAAGGAGCCAAATTTGAGAATTATTGACTTGTTTATGCAATATTCATTTTTCCTTTGCTATATGTCAGATGTCAACATATTTTGTAAAGGGGCCATCTTAAAAGAGCAAAATGTTCTCATCTGTTTTCTTCCTGGGACTTAAAGATCAGGTGACACCTTACATGTTTCCCCTCACCCTCCTTTCTTCAGTCAAGGGGCAAGGGGAGTGCATTAGTAAGAACAATGAAGTTTAGATCTGAATCCTGGTGCTCTTTGTTAAGTAAGTGAATTTACCAAGTCACTTAATCCCTTTGAACTTTATTTTGTCACATATTTGATGAACCTCATTACTGACCATTACAAGGCAAGTATTGCATGAAGTAGTTGTTTGCTTCTAAATCCTAGAAAGCTCTGATACTTGTAGATGGGATGAGCTATTTGAAGAAACAACCAATGTTTTTGTTTGTGGTTCCTCGTACTTGATCCTATCCATTTGTCCATTTGGGCAGTCATTTTATTGATTCGGGGGAGGTCTGATAAAGCAGAAATGCAGAGAGAAAGAAAAGAGGTGGTGTGTGGCTTATAAGTTTAAAAATGGACTTTTTTGAAACATTACAGAGATAATAGCTTAAGAAAAGAGAAATTTTGAGTTTTAATAGCTTACAATTCCAGGCAGAAACAGTAGATTTGAAAGACATCTTGGCGAGTCAGAGCCAGTTTTTTCTTCCTGCTTTATCACCTAGCCTCCAATACTGGGAACTGGAAGGGGGAAAAGAGGAGCAAGAAAAGAAGCAGCAGAAGAAATAAAAAGTGATGGACCTTTGACACTGTACCTGTCGTCTGTCCTCCCAGGCCACGTACTGAAGGGTGGATGCATTATGGACATTTCAGATGAGTTTGGGGAACCCCAGAGCTGATAACATGTGTGTCTTGCCTTTAAGACAGAGTTCTAGGAGGCAACACATGTTATAGTACTCCGCGGTGCCCAGATTGAGGAAGGAAGGATTGAGAAAGCCTTGCAGTTTCTCTGTACACAGGATGGCAAGGAGAACTGCCAAGAGGTTGGGAGAGTCAAACCGAGAAATATTTCACGTCTTGTGATGATCCAAGTGCAGCAGACTCCGCAGTGAATGGGAGACAGCCAAGGTCCAATGGGGATACGGAAGTCTCAGCAGACTCCAGTGTGGCCATTTGATGATGATGTCCTGCTGACCAATGACCAGACCCCCATAGCCCTAGATGTCTTACTCGCGTACTCTCCGGGACTTAACCATGACTGTGGGGAAAGGGAGAGGAGAACCCAAATTGACAAAGTAAACCCTGAAATGACTGAGGATTGCCTAACATTGCGAAGATTAGGTTTCCACCATCCTGCAAAATTGGTACAGGCTAGAGAAAATCCTTTACGTGTTGGGAAAATACACATTTCTTGGCCACGTGAGTTTGAAGGCTGAGAATCTGTGTCCACTCACATTTTCTACTGAACATGAAAAGCTCTTGGAGACTTCTAATCAACTGTTCGTGGAATTCCTACAGATGACACTAACCTTTCTGCTTACAGCTTCTTTGAGAATTGGAAAGAGCATTCAGAGGCTTGCCCTGCTACTCCCAGTGACAGTGTTTTCCCTTTGTGGTTGCTAAAGAGACACAAATTCCCCCACTGGATGATTCCTTGATTCCTCCCAGATCCTCACCCTCTGGCCTCCTCTTCAGCACAAGTGTGACCTTGTCGGTGGACTCACCTGTTTCTGTGGACAGTCTTGTTCGAGTACTTCTTTTTTCAAAAATCATGCCTAAGGACTTCCCTTGTAATAAAGGCAAATACTGAAAATTAAGGACAAGAATACAATTAAAATGAAAAATATATTTTATATCCAGTATCAAAGATTATGTTTCAAAAGTTATTCCTTACATTATCAGAAAATGTGGAACAGCTAATCACTGCTTCCATCCAAATAAGCACTCAAAATGTTACTGTAAAAGTGCATTTAAAGTGTTTTTTGTCATGGGGCATCTGGGTGGCTCAGTTGGTTAAGTGTCCAACTTCAGCTCAGGTCATGATCTCACAGTCCCTGGGTTTGAGCCCCGCATCAGTCTCTGTGCTGACAGCTCAGAGCCTGGAGCCTGCTTCAGATTCTGTGTCTCTCTGCCCCTCCCCTGCTCACACTGGTGTGTGTGTGTGTGTGTGTGTGTGTGTGTGTGTGTGTGTGTCTCAAAAATAAAATAAAAACATTTAAAAATTTTTTAAAAAGTGGTTTTTGTCATGTTCTGTACAAATAGGAGGAAGGGAACAAGAACTACAGATTATGGGCATGTAATTGCAAAATATTAGTTGCTCTGGGTTCAACCTGAACACTTGTTCTGAAGTATGTTAATATTTCTTACTGGAACCGTCTTTTTACCTAAATCCATGGAAACCCCTATCAATGTTCAATGACCTTGAAGACGCTTGGTTCAGTAGTGTTTTCTCAGCTAGAAACAATGCTGTTCTGTCACAACATGGGGCAGTAAGACTCCTAAGGGTGAAGCCCCAGCTACCCTTTTCTCATGCCTCCTTGTGGGAGCGCAAAGGCTTTGTTTCTAGAAGTCTTTTGGAAACAATCTGGAGAGTTTGGGTGTGGGGTGGGGCTTTTCCTTCTTCCTCTTCTGTAGACGGACTTCCTGATAGGGTGAGTTCTGGAACAAATAGATTCCTGCCAGCTAACTCTTCTTACACATGGAGTATGAAGAACAGGCCTGGGATCTTGGGGGAACCTTTTCTGCTTATTTCAGGTCTTCTATGGGAATGTCAACCCATAGCACTTGGAGTCACTCCTGTTCTCAGAACTTGGAGAGCTAGTGAACTAGATTAAGAAAATCAAGGTTGTGTAAACCTTTCTTGGCCTGGCACCAGCTCTTTAAAGTGCTTTTGAACAAGCTTGGAACACGTATGCTTTCACAATTAAGCAGTCTAAATGAGACCGCTGCGTGAATTAAGCGTGTTTCAAACATAAATTGCTCAAAATGCAGAATAATGCTTACAGCTAAGCACCATATCCCATCTCTTCTCCTACTTGGTTACCACTTAATTGTTTCCTTGCTAATCTGAATTATTTTCAACACGGTAACATCACTGTGAATTTTTGGACATTATCCTAATAATCATGTATCTGATATTCATCCACAGTTGAAATTTGTTGCCAGGAAAAGAAAAAAAAGTATTGTCCTTATTTTTAACTTGATAGAAAACATACAGACAAAAGAATGAAGGTATAAAAATAAAATCTTTCCAGAGAAATGATTCCTTAGGTTCTGATCCAATTAATAATGAATTTCAACATTCCGCATGAGAGAAGCACAATGACTTGTCATTGAATAACTGATTTTTATGCTTTTTATATGCCTGTACACTCAGTGATAATCAATTACCTTGACTGTGTGGTTTCATGACTTCGCTACTGTTTAGGAATTTTAATATATTTTCTTTTCCCTCTTTCTTTGGAAAGGCTGTCTTTAAAAGGGCTGGTAGTAGGGGAAGGTAAAATGAAAATGCTACATACCTCTCCTTTATGTTTTATCCTCAATTTTAGATCTGCCGATAGCCATAACATATACTTAATTTCTTCTCCTGTAAAGTCCTTTAGAGTGAGGAGGTCACGACCCTTCAGCTGTACTTTATTTTGTAGTGGCTGTCCACATCTACACAAAAGAAAAAAGAAAATTCAAGAGAAATAGATATTTAAGAAAAAGACCCCATTGAACTGGGGTGACTCGGTGTTCGATTCTTGAAACAAAGCGTAGAAAATCACATATAGCCTCATGTGTTCCTGCAAAGTGCTAATGCGCTAGAATTGATAAGGCTGTGGTTTCCTTTTTTTTTAATTTTTTATTTAAAAAAATTTTTTTTAATGTTTATTTCTTTTGAGACAGAGGGAGACACAGTGCAAGCAGGGAAGGGGCAGAGAGAGAGGGAGACACAGAATCCGAAGCAGGCTCCGGGCTCCGAGCTGTGAGCACAGAGCCCGACGCGGGACTCGAACTCATGAACCGTGAGATCATGACCTGAGCTGAAGTCGGACACTTAATTGACTGAGCCAGCCAGGAGCCCCTCCATTTTTGATATCCAATATTTTGGATGTGGAGAGAAAAGAAAAATTTGAGGAAAGAGGTTGAATTCTTATTTGCTGGGAATAGCCCTCTTGGTGGCTTAGCCACTTACTAGTAGTGCCACTTCAGGCAGCTTGCCTAACCTCTCTCTGCACCTCGATTTCTCACCTAGAAAATGAGTATAATAATCTTATAGCATTGTGAGGATGGAATGATTTAATACATGCAAAGCAGACGGTGTCTGGCATAGAATAAGCACTTGATAAATTTTAGCTATTATTATTGAAATCATTAGATTATATGAACAGAATTTATAATGTCCGTACCATAGAAAACATTTTCATTCTTTTTCCTCTACCACCCTTCAAATCTCTTCTTTGGAGATTTGTTCTTTACTTGTCCCTGGTCAAATACAATGGGCCTTGTGGCTTTTCTGGTAACTTTCAGAAAATAAAAAAAAAATACTCTGTGCTTACTTTATTCCCTCCAAAGAGTCTTAGTAAAATAATGCATAATAATAATAATGATTTTTTTAACTCTAAGAAATGTACTGCAAGTTAACACCCTTCTTCCTTCCAGCTCATGCCTGATTCAAGCCGGCCTCCTCTAAAGGGACGAGGGACCATGAATTGTTTCCTCTATTTCCCACCTTTAGTTGCTCCAAGTAAAGCCAAGGGAAAGTGAGGAGTTAAGGGTCAGGCAAAGTCTGATTCTGTTCTAGCAATTTAGCATTGGCCTAGGTGCTTAAGGCTGACACTTTATCTTCTGGGGTGCTTTTGAGGGTCCTTGGGAGAACTCTGTCATCACTGGAAATTTCTCACAATAGTCCTTGGTGGTGGACAATTACATTTCTCCTGCCATCCAAGGGAACACATCCAGACTCCTTTCGCAGAGATCTCCCCACCCTTCAGGAGGTCTCTTGGCCATCATGTGAAACAATACCATGCTAAGTCTCTTTCTCAATCTGTATTGGTTCATGGGAATCCCTTCATGTACTTTGCTCTGACAAAAGTCTGTTTCTTTCCAGTATGAACGCATCTCTTATTCTGTCATCAAAACAGCTAGGCAGCCTGTCCCTCTTACTCTAGATTTCCTAGGTAGAGACTTGAAATTGGTGTGCAGTGTCCCCAAGCTCTCCTGTTGAACCTATCAGTGCCATTGGAGCCACGTTCCCTAGGCTTGAGTTGAGGGAAGAGTACCTCTCCCTGTCATATACAATGGTAAGACTTTCAAAATCTTCTTCCAATCTACGCCCATCTCTTAGTTTCTGCAATACATTTTAGAAGCTGGAAGTGGTCACCAGTGGGTTGCAAGACTAATTCTTGTGTATCTCCTTTGCTCCTGTTTTAGTGGCATAGCATCTCGCTTTGGAATGAGGGAAGAGAAAACACCTATTGGGCCTAAGCAGAAACCGAGACAGAAAGAGTCCCATTTTAACACTTTGTTACATTGTGATGGCAATAATTATTTTGGGGGGTAATCAGTATCTAAAATTGAAAACATTTATTCTTTTGTTATTCCTAGTGTTATCTCTATTTAACAATAACTATATTGTATGCCATTAGAAATTGTGAATAATGAAGGGCAAATTGTGGTTCACCACATGGGCTAAACATTAATTTTACTAGAAGCAGAACCATTGTCACAAAATGATCATGCTTGAATTCTAGCTTAAGAAAAGAGCTTGTGCTACTTGAGATGAAGAGTAAATTCTCTGGTGGGAATTTCTATATGTCTTTTTGCAATGGTGACAAGATAGGTAGGAAAATCACAAATTCACTCAATTTGTTGTTTCCACTGCATGACATCAAATAACTTAGACAAAAGAATCTTTCACTAAACCCCCAACTTTCTGGCAGAGTTGATTGGTTCGTTTAGTCTTCTATAGATGAATATTTTTTTCAGTTGATTTTTTGTGACGTTAAGCCCTTCAGAGATTCTAGTTAGTAAGAAAAGGAACTTCCATAAAGATCGAAGTTTTGTGAGTTAGTTGGCTAATGGTTGATTGATTGATTGATTTAACATAGGATACCAATACCATATTCAATCCGTAGAAATTAGTGTTTTCAGCTTGTATGTGGATCAAAATTTTGGTCAACATTCCTGCTTCAAAGATGTACCATAGTCTTCAACTTGTAAAAATATGTCATTCATCTACTCTCTAAATGGAAATTTCTTTAAGGCAGTGATCCACAATTTATTTTTATTATAGACCCATAACATAAAACATTTTGAACGTGGATCCACAATGTATGTTTGCTTATTTTTTTTTTAATTTTTTTTTCAACGTTTATTTATTTTTGGGACAGAGAGAGACAGAGCATGAACGGGGAGGGGCAGAGAGAGAGGGAGACACAGAGTCGGAAACAGGCTCCAGGCTCTGAGCCATCAGCCCAGAGCCCGACGCGGGGCTCGAACTCACGGACCGCGAGATCGTGACCTGGCTGAAGTCGGACGCTTAACCGACTGCGCCACCCAGGCGCCCCTGCTTATTTGTATATGTGTTACTACCCTGGTAGATTGTGTAAAAAACAGAACACAAAAAAATGTAAAAGTTTAGATGAAGGAGAACCAAAATTTTAAACGTAAATTCGTAAATATACAAAAAATATTTTGCTGGCTAAAGACGTTTTAGAGTAGACCTTCATTTTCTTCCTTCCATTAGAACTCTAGTAAAAATCTTAGAAAACTATGTCCAAGACTTGGATGATAGTATTCAGAAATTTGAGAACTTTAAAAACATGGCCTTTAGGCAGAAAATGTGTTTTTACATTTGCATTTTGGTTATATGTCTGGTTCTGATGTTAATTAGTGATAATACTAAGCAACACTTGGAATATACAAGTACCGATATTGTTAAGAAGTAAACCCTTCGACTGATATTGATGAATTGTTTAGAGTCAACTGGACCCGGGGTCTGTAAACACTTTATCATGTCTGGCCTGAAATGGAGGCATGGCAGCTTAAACTTTCCCAATTCACATTGAGGGCATGTTTGAAAATATTTTTTTCTTTCTGGAATGAGGTCCAAGTAAGATAAAATCACAGAAGATAAACTCTCCTGACTGTGTGTCTTACAATAAAGCATTAATATTCCATGGCTTAAGACTTCCTCCAGTATTATTTTTAACAGAGAAAAAAACTTTGCTGGAAACCCCTGCTCCCTAGGATTTAAGAAATGTGTGAAACACCACTATAGTTGGTAAACTCACATCCATTGACAACAGGAGAAACCACTGGCATGCTAATTTTGAGGACTTCTTGCCTAGAGCTTAAGTTCAGACTTCTGCCAGTTTTAGAGTCCACAAAAGCTGAGTCTCCAAACTGCAAAACTTAAAGGATTGAACACCCTCCCCGACTCTCAGCCTTTGCAGGCTTGTGTCGTGTCTATCTACTTCCTTCTTTTTCTTTTAATTTTTTTAATGTTTATTTATTTTGAGGGAGAGAGAGACAGAGTGCAAGCTGAGGAGAGGCAGAGAGAGAGAGGGAGACACAGAATCTGAAGCAGGCTCCAGGCTCTGAGTTGTCAGCACAGAGCCTGATGCGGGGCTCGAACCCACAAACTGTGAGATCATGACCTGAGGCGAAATCGGACTTAACTGACTGAGCCACCCAGGCACCCCTCAATCTACTTCCTTCTAAATACTCTTGGGACTACAAGTTTTATTCAACAGAATATCACGGATCTTGGAATTGTGGTAGTGGTTGGTGGCGGTGTTGAATCTCAGAGAAAAAGAACTGAAAAAGGAAAAGAAATTATGCATGGAACTTAATTTTTCTCCTGGGTTCTCATGAAAGGAAGCAGGAAAATAATGGTCAAAGAGGAGACTCAACAACACCTTCAACTACTGCAGAAAAGCTCCAACTTTCAGCTCTCTAAACAGAAGACAGACTAGGAGAAGTAAAAAGTCTCGGGGTCTTTCTCAGATTTGTCCTTATACTCGAAGAAGTTGGGATTAGGGTTGGGTTAATGTTCTACTGTTGGGATTGCATTGTGAGATGCATCTCTTGTTATTTCTCCATTGACAGATTCAAATTTAAAAATAAAAAGAAGACACCAACATCCTGCTGGAATCTTCCCTTTTTGTCCGGACCTTTCATTTAAAAATGTGTATAGCAACAGAAACCTTATTTCAAATTCTCTTTCTTAAGAGAGCACAAGTAATCAGAAGAATAACTCTTTGTGACTCCAATCTCCATACGGCAGCCACTGATAATATTGCCTTCACTTTTGTTGTCCTGGGATAGCATCTCCGATATATGTTAGCAGATAAGCTTTAAAAAAATACAGATGAGGTGCCTGGGTGGCTCAGTAGGTTAAGACTCTTGATTTCAGCTCAGGTCATGATCTCACAGTTCGTGCGATCATGAGATCGAGCCCCACATGGGGCTCTGTGCTATCAGCACAGATTCTCTCTCTCCCTCGCTCTCTACCCCTCCCCCACTCATGCCTGCGTGTGCGCACACGCTCTCTCTTTGTTTTTCATACTCTCTTTCAAAATAAATAAACATTTTTTAAAAACCATAAAATGCAGATAGTTCTGGCTTTGCATAGTAGTATGGGACTGTAAATGACCATTAAATCTGCAACCATGCAAAGGAACTTTATTAATAAGTGGGAAATATCACAATTGTTCTGTGACTTTTAATTTTTTGTCAAAACATTTAGTACTCTCCTTTTGTCAGTTATAAATGAGTAGGGAAATGAAAAAATTAGCAAAAGTGAAATATATTTATTATGCCATAATTTAAAACATTAGAAGCATTGAGAATTATAGTGTTTTATTTTTTGTAAAAAATGGTCAAGAGTAGTTTGAACCATGCATGCTGTCTTCTTATTATATAGCATATGTTATAGGGCAAACATCTTGTCTATGCTTTGGTGAATTGCCATACTCTCTACGTTTGGATCACCTGCCAACATTTTATCCTTTGCACTTTCGATATTATACATTATCTCTGAGAATTCATTTAATGTGAAGTGCTTTGCTGGTGTCACTTCCTCTGGAACATCTTTACACTCGGTGTCACAACTGCTTTCCTCATTTATGTCGCTAAGTTTGTCTTCACTAAGTTCCTCTGGCTGCATAGCTGCAGCCTTTCAAACAATCAGCAGGGTCAACAATACCACCATAAACTATTTCTTCTATAAATGCATTCCCATTTGATTCAAATTTTACTGCCAGTGTTGTGGGTTTTTTTTTTTAATTTCTCTTCTGTACGTTGATCTCTGTCAGACAATTCCTCCTTTCGATTATTCATTTTTATAAAGTGGCACCTAAGCTTATCATTGGGAAAAAAGAAGGCATCACAACCACACTCGTTGCTGTTTGTAGGTAAACTGAATGACAGATGCCCAGTGAGCAACCACCAAAACTTTGAAAGAAGTCATGCGATTGGTCATTGATCATGATGTGCAGCTCTCATTTACATAGTGATTTGTGGACAAAAGAGCGAGCAGTGAAGTTTTTCCTTTATGCAACTGCTCACAATTAATATATTATGGCAGCTGAAATCAACAGTGTACTCAAAAGACTGGTGTTATTTGACTCAACTGTGCTAATTGAAATCCCTGCATATTGGGACCGTGCAAAGGAAGGACTGCCTGTGCTCCAAAGGCTTTCTCGTTGCAGAACTCTTCACATACCATTCATTCTGTCCGGAACACTCTCCCCTCAGTTCTTGATGCTGGCTTTCTCAGCCTTAGGCCAAGGGCTTAAACACCACCTCCTGGGAGATTCCTTCCCTGACAGTGTTGAGTAATCTCCGCTTTGCCTTCATGTTGTTCATGCTACTTATCATAATTTTTAAATATGTATTTATATGTCTGTTTATATTACTTACTTTTTATCTTCCCATTAAACTATATGATCCATGATGGCAGGGATCCTGCCTGTTTTATTTATTAATGTACACCCAGTGCTTGTTACAATGTCTGGGATATAGTAGGTATTCAATAAATATTTCCTAGGTAAACGGGCGAATGAATGATATTACGTGTCTGGACAAAAGTAAAACAATTTGTATAAGAATGAATTCAGCAGATTTCTGAGAATTAACTTAGAGAGATTTGCCATGATGGGTTTTCAATGTCCTTATGAAAGTCTGATGACAAAAAAAAGACACCAAGAGCCCCCAAAACAGAATTAATGTTGAGGGAAGAGCAAGTATGGGCTGTAGCCTAGGCTGAGCACAAGGCCTGAGTGTCATGGAGGAAAACTGATTGTGGCCTAGTGTGTTGCTAAAGCTGAAATTCCCCAGGGCTCAACGACTCTGGTGTAGTATTTGCACTCCTGGGAACAATAGTTGGACATGAAGCAAAAGCATTATAACCTCGGAACTCAGGCACAGCAGTCTGAGTCAAGTGCAAAAACCTGGAAGACTGGTGAGAGGATCTGGTGGGACAAACTTTTGCCCACAGCACCCTGAGAGCCAAACCCAAAGTACAGTAATAGTGAACTATACCAATACTTTGGTTCCCTCTCTCCACAAGCCCCTTTTATACTAAGTCCCCAGGGCTCTTGGGGACAAAAAGGGTAGAGAGGTAGATACTGTACATCTGGTTATCATGGTATGTGAGTGATTAACTGGAAATGTTTTTTAATTGCATTTCAACCAGTGAAGGGGAGTCATACTGTTTACACCATTGAAAAATCATTAGACTAGTCACCGCCTTTCTCTGTTCTATCCAGGAGGTGGGGCAGGAAGTGTTCCCATAGGAAAAATTGCTGCTTTTCATAGATATCAGGAACTAACCAGGAAAATTTATCACTGGAAGGAAAGCAAACACAATGGTTCAAGTTTAAGTTCCTATCCTGTTTACTGTCTCCTCATAGACCTCCTCTTGGCTCTGAAATGGAGCTGCCACACCTCTTTCCTAAGCTGCTTAAAATGTAGAGAAAAGCAGAAGAGGTCCACAGTTGTACCTTTGTTGAAACACCTCTGCCGTAGGCCTCCCCCCGCTTTTTTCCTGGTCTATATCAAGCATTTCTGGCTTTCTGGTGATAAACCCACACACAAATTATCCAGCTAAAACCACTGGCATAAATGGCTACTTATAGAGACCTCATGCTTCAGTTGGAGGCAGCCTACCCTGGTTCTCGAGCGCCTGAACCAGGGCCAGAATCACTATTTTAGTGTTCCCATAAAAATACTTGGTTTTCTCGTACACATAATAGGGAGGATCCAATACTGGATGAAACAATGGGAACCACGTACAGATTTTCTGTCAAAACTGTCATTGCGGTCTGGTTAAAGCCAGAGTTTTTGAAAAAGGCAAGACTAGTTCCTTACATTAATTGTATCCCTGGAAGAAATAATTACAGAGGTTTCTCAGCCCCAAATCACTGAATGCTAAGAAGTTAAGCCAAGGTAATAGTAGATCTTTGTATTAGCTTTACCCAAATATCTTCCTAGGTAGAAAATGGAAGCATATTCTGTATTGGCAGAATAAAGCCTTTCATTGCAAGAGTCTGCGTTTTCTAACTCTGGTAAATTGTTTGGAGCACGGGAGGAGACCTGGATGTGTTCCCTTGTATAATTGTATTTTGTTGGAAGAGAAAGTGCTTGATTTGAGTAAAATGTGGTCAGTCAGAAACAGACTGCCAGAATAGGAAAAAAATTCAGTGTTAAGTGATATTTTGATTCCCATGGAAAATTTGAGATGAAGACTTTATCTTCTGGAGGCATAAGGGGGTAGTCAATGGGCCGTATGGCTGAGATTTTTGTGTTTCTTTAATGTTGCAGATTGATGCAACCATTAAGGCGTATGTTCTTGGTTTTATTTTTTCTTTCTTTACTAAGATATCTTGGCTGTATTTTAAAAAAGGATACTGCGTAAGGGTAGAATGGCCAACTTTATCAGTTTGGAAGGATCAAAATAATCAAAGCAGTGGAATAAAAACAGCAGTGGTTTTAATTATTCAAATTCTAGTCCTAGTCTAGTCCTAGTCAAACTCGGGACGATCACTTTCCATCTTTGGCCTCAGTTCTTTATCTGAAAAATTAAGAAAATGAACTTACAATCAGTGATCTGTCTTGTCTTTGTCTTCCGCAACATTCGTGAAGTTTATAAACACAAGATTTCCCATAGGCCATACTGGAGCCATCCGAATTCTCAGTGGCCTGCCTTTAATTTCATCCCTTTCTTGCCATCTCAATATTGGAATGCATGCAAGGGAGACTGACTTTACCTTCACAAAACCCTTGAATCTCATCCTACTGATTTGAAAAAAAAAAAAAAAATAGCACAAACGGTCCAAATTTCTTTACTTTATTAACAATAATAGTTTATTACTAAAAATTGACTTGCAACCTTTCTCACTGTTGCCACATGCTCACATGTGGTATAAATCACTATTGTAATGGGGGGACTAGGTGGTTCCTAAGATATCTTAGATCGTCAGCCTTCTAAAATGGTGCAACTTCCGCTCATCTGAAAAACGAAGCAGGCTCGCTTTGTGCAGACCTGCTATTATAGGTCTGGAACCCTGACACTGTTGAAAATCTGTAGTTGCCCTACTTCTTCTTAGTTAAATCACTACATTACTAAAAATAACAAACCGGAAATAAACCCAAATTTTATTGTTGGCCAAGGGAAATATCATGACCCCCTTCCATGCCTGATCTCAGACCCTGTATAGTTTTGTGAAGCCGGGAAGTATGTTTTTAACAGGGCATTCATTTTCAGTTAGGACAGAAGACGTGACTAATCACAGAGGACTGTTTTCTCTCCTCTAGGCAAGAGCACGGATGGCCTGTAATCACTTCATCGGTGTGTCCACACGCGTACAGATAGCATGGGTGTGGGATGAAGGGAGCATAATGAGTTATGTAAGCCCTTAGAGAGGTCTGGAATGAAATACCTGAAAACCAGTCACCTCCGCTCCAATCCATAACCTCCACAAAATTGGGTGGCTTAGCTCAATATTCTCTGAAGAAATTTCTATTTGTGAGATGAAATTGAACTGCACTTACAAATTGGTCTTCTCTGATAAAGAAAGAGATTTTTTTAGTGATTTCTTTAAAAGCTCTAAGTGGTTTCCCTAATAGGCAACAAATCACAGGACACTGTCTATTATCCAAACACCGCCAGGCTCTAGAGCCTTGTTTGTGAGATGAAAAGCCTATGGATTGGGTCTTCTCGGCAGTCTTGGTGTCTGATCCTATTGATTTGGGGGAAAAAAAGAAATAATAATTGACGAAAAATGATTGATTCAGGAGGCTGCATGAATGGTTTCAGCCTCACTTAAGCTGTTATTTTTATCCTGTCCATGGCAATATGGCTGCTCACTTCAAAACGGTGCGGTACCCGTTTTATGGCATTGCCTAACACCGGCCACACATTTCTTATCACTCTCTGGTGTTAAGGTCACATGGTATATTCTGTAGCAAGGTCCCTCCGCCCTTCCCAAGAGATATGGGTCGGGGGTGGGGGGAAGAACTCGACTCCCTGTGGAAGGCTGAAAGTCAAAGTACAATACAGGCAGAGTTGACTGGGAGTTTTCACTGTTGTTGAGAGGTCATCAAAGGCCTTAGGTCTTACTGGACCTCAGCAAATCTGAATTCATCTAGCTGGCAAGTAGCACGGCTAACGAAAAGAGTTGGAAAGAAAAATACCCACGCCGCATGAGAACAACACTGTTTCAAAGTCAGCCCATTTTCATGAGAGGCTTATGCTCTTAAGTTCCTAATGGCATGAGTGATTCGAGGCTCTCATATTTTCAAATAGTAGGTACAGATTTGGGCTGATTTAGCTAGGCTTTAGCCTCAGCCCCATTCACTGTGAGAGACAGCTAGCCAGGACTTTGAGAATTATGGTCTGACTACTGGATGTAGAGGATAGCATATTAGTAAATACCAAAGAAGCCTCAACATTTGGCAGATGTTTTAGTTCCAAACATTTAACTTGTGACCGTTATTTAAAAAATCTCTCGTGGTTGGTGGGTTTGAGCCCCACATTGGGCTCTGTGCTGACAGCTCAGAGCCTAGAGCCTGCTTCGGCTTCTGTGTCTCCTTCTCTCTCTGCTCCTCTCCTGCTTGCACTTGCTCTCTCTCTCTTTCTCTCTCTCTCTCAAAAATAAACATTAAAAATCAATAATCACTGTAATTTTCAAAGAAGAGTAGAAGTTTAAGTTTCAAGCTTTGGCTGTTCATTCAGGTGATTATTTTCAGCTCAGTGATGATTCTTTGTTAAAAACTATGGGAAAAAATGTCATCAAACTGTTATCTGATGTAATGCAGTGACATGGAATAATAAAATAATGAACATTGGTCTGTCACTTTACAGTTTTCACGCGCATTATCTCGCTGATTATCACTAGACTGTGACTTCATGTGTCTGGTATGAAGTACCTTCTTTGCCACTGTATCTCCAACACCTTGCAAGGAGCATGGCTCGGAAGTAGGTGCTCAGTAAGTATTTATTAAACGAATGGTTGAACCACCTTGTGATGTAAGCAGAGCAGGTATTACTCTTTTTCCCATTTTATAGGGGAAGCAACATTACAGAAAATTTAACGACTTGCTCAAGGTGATAGAGCCAGAAAGTGGTGGTACCAGGCCTTGAATCTCGTTCTTTAGACTCCAAAACCTGAGATTTCCTCCACATACTTGGGTTATGTGGTCAAACTCTAGTACTAATTGGTAAACCCCAGAATTTCTCTGGGCCTCATAAACCTTCTCTGTAAAATAAGAGAAGGCTAATAATATTCTGTGGCTCTGACGTCCCACCTAGGTCTAATACTATGAGCTCAATTTACAGTATCATTTACAATGTCATTCTGGCTTCTGAGAGTCTTCTATTCACCAAAGAAATGGTGCTAATGATACAGTCCAGAGAGGTCAGAGCTGTCAGGTGGCCCAGAGGAAGGACTCAGGGCCACTGTCAAAGACCCACTTAGTCAGAGTGGGAGAAAACTTCAGACAACTTCAGACTAGAAGCTTCTCCTTTTAGGAAGTCAATGAGGTTGTTTTGAGGTTGGTTGGAAAGAGTCTCTGGGAAAATTCTATGTGATTGTTAACATGCAGTTACTGTAGAAGCTTTCTGGCAACGATGTGCACATTTGATGGCCTTGCTTCCTCACTTAGCTAGTTGCCCCTATCCCCTTCCCCACAGACACACCCCACACCACCCCCACTGCATGCTCAATAACTATAGAGCAGGATGTAACTCATAGAAAGAATTCACTGGAAACAGCCGCCTTTCACATGCTACCAAGAATTTCAGGGATAGATTCCAAACCTGGATTTTGTTTTAAAAATTTCATTATCCTCATCACACATAAGGCTCCTTGGCAGAAGCTTTGTAAATATTTATCTGGTTGTTATTTGGGGTCTCATTTTTTTTAAGAACTGATTAATCCCCACTCCCTAGAATGATGTATTATTTTCAAGCAAATCCAAATACAAGCTGAAGACCCTGTGTAAATTGGTTCTAATTTTTCTTCAGCCAGGATCCCGTTTAGAATGTACACAAATGGAAGATGTCAAGAACATTTAGCCTGTTACACCCTAGGAGGTTAGTGACGCACCCCCGCGCCCCCTGCTCCCAGCCTGCTCTGAAATCTGATTAGAGAGGACTGAGAAATGAAGGCTCACCTGGAATTAGAGACAGCTGTCTCAAATAAAGGTAGAGCCTGGCACTAAACCCTCCAAAACGACGCCTTTTCGAGGCTGTGCTCCTTTGCAGAATAGAACTTCAGTTATCACCATAGTTCCTAAGTCAGACTCCAATCTCTGGCCATCACTTACCGAAAATTTCGAACCACGAAATTGTGACCATTTCTAAGAGCTGCCTTGTTCAACAGGGTCCTCAAATTAAACAGCATCTTCTTTTGATAATGAAAAAGATGACTGTATGCTCTTGAAAACGCCTCACCAAGGTCGACAGACAGTGGGCTCCACCTAAAAGCTAAGAATGCTTTCAACTGCAGTGAGAGAGCAAAGGTAAAATCACCCTTCAACTACCTTATCAAATTCCCCTGGTTAGAGATACTGCAGGTCAGGGTACAGGAATGCCTGCACTTTAAGCCAAGCTCCACCACTGCGTGTGTGTGTGTGTGTGTGTGTGTGTGTGTGTGTGTGTGTGTGTGTGTGTCTGTTTAGAAGGAATCCTGATTCTTTTGGTGACCAGACTCCTCATTTTTCATAATATATTTATGCTGTCACATACTTGCACAAAATCAATTGACAAGTACTCATTGGGCGTATAATATATACAGGGCGTTGCAGTGCTGGCTGCTGTAAAGGTACGTAGAAATAACCCACTGAGAAAATGTGAATCGTCAGTGCAGAACCCCAGATGTAGACATGACAACCCGGAGTATTTCCAACGGTATTTCATTTGTAACTCTAAGTCTCAGCTTTCCCGCAAAAACAAACAGAAAGAAATGCCCCAGAGCTATTTTTTTGGTGGCAAAAAGCTGGAGTGGGGAGGTATAATAAAAAGATCTCAGTCCTGGAGCTCCCATTGTGCCTTGCACATAGTAGGTCTTCGATAAGCAAGTAGTTGCTTATTAATTCTAGCAGGAACCCACAATCAGTAGAAGTGGGGAGGGGGTACCATACGCTCCTCCCCTGGTAGCCTCTCCAGATCACTAAGAGGTCTTCCAATGCTTTACATTTATTCATTCATCCACAGTTATAAGTCAGATATTTTCAAAATCCGTTCTGTGTCAGATATTGGACTAGGCTGGAACTTCAGTGAAGGAAGATGATCTCACTGTCACAGAGTTTACAGTTCAGTAAGTGTGATAATATTTGTAAATAAGCATACATAACACAAGCCCGTAGGAGAGGTCCAGATAAAGCGCTACCATATCACAGGGAAGAAAAAGTACTCTAAGCTGGGAAGGGTGGGAGGCAGGAAAGAAAGGGCTGCATCTGCTGATCAATTTATGTGACTTTAGCAAACCCAGGTAAACACTCGCTAGAAGTTTATGCAATGCAAAAAAAAAATATGCTATTTAAAAATTAATTATGGCCACTTCAGGAACCGGAATGGTTATGATGTCATAATTAATGTCAGCAGGGAAATAAATCTTATTGCTATTCCCTTCTACTTACAAAGAATGATGCGGGACAGAGAGGGAAAGACTGAACTGTTCAAACCTTTACTAAGTCTTCTGTTCCAGAAAGAATATTCCAGGCAGAGGCAAGTGTTCACAAGGGTACAAGAGTAAGAAGGTATAGAGTGAATGTTCCAAGTGGGAGAATAGAAGTCTGCTTTGTTGGAAAAGACTGTAAAGCATCTTTGAAGAGGCAAAAGAGGCCAGTTGTTGGATAGGTTTCAGACAGTGAAATTGCTCTATGTAATACAAGGAAGGAAATTGAATGTTTGCAGTGAGATTGAGGGAAAAGAGGTCAAACTGTATGCTAGTGTAAAGCCCATATCTCCAGTCAAGTGTGCTACCTACACAAACAACTCGTGTTAGCAATGCTTGGGGAGAAATCAAGTGTCTGCAGTGCTGTGGTGTAGAAAGTAGGTGGCATTTCTGAGATGCCAAAGCGACTCAGAAACCCTTCTAATTCTACTGAGGTAGGAGCTCAGTCCCTCAGAGGAGACTAAGAAAACTGAAACCACCCACAACCCCTAGCGAGATTGGAAGATAAAAGGTGCACCACACGTGGGATGAGGTTAGAGGCAATTTCATTGAATCTCAAAAGACGGTATCTGGGTAACATGTGGAAGAGCACCATAGAGGGTTTGACATTCATCCTCAGAGTTCATGCTTTCATTGACCCACACCATGACTCCTCTAATTCCATTTTAACTGCGTGGTT
Source organism: Lynx rufus (assembly GCF_022079265.1). Lineage (NCBI taxonomy): Eukaryota > Metazoa > Chordata > Mammalia > Carnivora > Felidae > Lynx > Lynx rufus. The sequence continues at coordinate 33,586,276 of NW_025814828.1, read as the reverse complement.
TGGCATCCTACCTAGTTCCCTTTCTTCACCCAGCCCTCCATTCACTCATTTTTCTCTTCCACCACCAACAGTTGTGCAGTGATCACAGACTGGGTCTTTGTACCAGGTGGGCTCTGAGGGAAATAGTGATAAATAGGAGTGATGGATCCTTTCCCACTCGGAGTCAACCATTTTGTCTCTGTGCTCTGGCGCCAGGCATTCTAACCAAGGGGGAGGGGCTTGTTCTCTGCTTCCTTGCTTCAGAAAAGAAAATGAAAAAAAAAAAAAAAGTTCTGCTTTGTGGCACTGATGGATTTGTGTCGTGTAAATGCTCCCACCACGGCCAGATCCAAGCTCCCAAAGTGACATCACTGAACATGGAGTAGGATGGGCTCTTGCAAGCCATTGTGAGCACAGCACTGCCGACAACTCCTATCCGGAAAGGATTCTCTCTAGATTTGGAAAGGAATATTGGGGCCAGATTGTTGAGGGCCTTGAAAGCCAGATTATGGGGTTAAGAATTTAATCTATAGTCAAATAAGGAAGATTATTAAAGTTTTAGAGCTGGGGCAGACAAGGGGACATATGTTACTATCTGCGCCATATTGTGAAAACATGAATCCAGCAGCATTGTGTAAGAAGTATGGTGGAGAGAATATGGAGGCAGAGACAAAGGTTATTGTGTTAGAACAAGGACGTGAGCACATACTGGGGATGTGGAAATAGAAAACAGAGGATGGATGCAAGAAAGATTTAGGGATTAGAATGCACCTATCAGAACAACTGATAGGATGTGGAGGGAAGGGAAATGGTAAAGTTAATGAGACTCCAGGATTCCAAGTGTATCCTGTCATTTGACATTTGAGCCTAAAATTCCAAATGGCCAAATGGTACCATTGAGGATATAAAGAATGTTAGTTTCTTGATGTTTTTAAAAAAGTTGTTCTTTTTTAAGTTTATTTATTCTGAGGAAGAGAGAGAGAGTGTGGGCAGGGGAGGGACAGAGTGGGGGGGGGGAGGGAGAGAATCCCAAGTAGGCTCCATACCAACAGTGTATAGCCCAATACAGGGCTTGAACTCACAAACCCATGAAATCATGACCTGAGCCAGTATCAAGAGTCAGATGCTTTAACCAACTGAGCCACCCAGGCGCCCCTGTTAGTTTATTGACATTTAAAGCTTATAAGCATCATGTATGAACTTGAAATATTCCTTTGAAATTGCTACTGTTTCCCTAGTGAAGTTCAGGCATCGAAGGGGGAATCAACGTGACATAAAGAATTATGGGAAGGATGCTTGAAGATCAAATGCCATCTCTGGCTGGGTTGCTAACAGATAGCAAATTTGGCCAAATCAATCACTTGACTGCCCTTTCACCCTCCAGGTCCTCACCTGTCTAAATAAAGGTTTTATAAAGTGAGCTATTACACTACTTGCTAAACTTTAACATGATAACCAAACATGAAGTGCAGTGTCTAACAACCTCAGCATAGCTATTGCCAAAGATCTATTGCAACTTTGAGCTCTGTACAAATAAGACATATGGCTGTGACTGCAGTGAGAAACTCTGTTTATTTCAGTGTTAGTAATTACATAAATACTTTTTATAGCTGGTTGTATGGAATCTTTAGAATCCTAGGAAATGTAAAGCATTTGCATGCAGTACACACTTGAGTTACAAGCCCTATGAAATTGTCACTGGTGCTCTATCTCACACTAGATAAGAACCAAAAAAGCACGTATCCCAGTGTGAGACCAGAAACCATCCTGTGACCGTGAGGAGGAGCAGCCTTAGAATGAAGTGTGGTTTGCCAGAGTGCAAGAAAGAAGGAATCTTGGTCATTTATGACATCACTGAGTTGCAAAATCAACCAACCTCATGACCCTCCCTACCACTAGATACCGTGTCCTATAAAATAATAAGTGCCCTTTTTGTTCAAGCCGCTTTGGGTTTTTTTAATTTAAATTTTAGTTAGTTAACATGCAGTGCAATATCAGTTTCAGGAGTAGAATTCAGTGATCCATCACTTACATACCACACCCGGTGCTCATCCCAACAAGTGCCCTCCTTAGTACCCATCACCATTTTAGCCCATCTCCCACCCACTTCCCTCCACCAACCCTCAGTTTGTTCCCTGTCATTAAGCATCTTTTGTGGTTTGTTTCCCTCTCTTCTCTCCCCCCTCCCTTCCCAAATGTTCATCTGTTTTGTTTCTTAAGTTCCACATATGAGTGAAATCATATGGTATTTGTCTTTCTCTGGTTGACTTCTTTCACTTGGCAGATACATTCTAGCACCATCCACTGTTTAAGTCACTTTGAATTGAGGTTTTTGTTACTTGCAACTAAACGCATGCTAACTAATACACAATTTGGCTTAGGTTTTTAAAGGTTTATTTCTCATATAACAATAGGGAAAGAATAATGTCCTTTGAAGATGTGGGTTCTAGTTCAGAACCAATCATTTATTGATGGAATGACGTTGGGCAAGTCAGTTTCCTTATCTACAAACAAAAACAATACTCTTTTTCTCTTCTTTATTTTTTTAAATTTTGGTTAAATGCACATACTTCATATATTTTGTAATTAAAAATTTAATTAGCATGCAGTGAACTTAATTTTTTTTTTTTTGGCACACAGAGCTATGAGTTGTAGTGCCTATATAGATTCGTGTAACCACTACCACAATCAAGATACAGAACATCTCCCCCCCAAATTCCCCCTTAAATTCTTTCGTAGTCATACCCTTCTCTCACCCCCAACCCCTGGCACACCGATCTTTTCTCTCTCTCCTATGCTCTTGCCATTTCTAGAATGTAACTTAAATGGAATCATACAGTATATAATCTTCTGAGATTAGCTTCTTTCGCTCATGGTAATGCCTTTGAGATTCATTGTATTACTGTGTTTATCAGTAGTTTGTTCCTTTTTATTGCTGAATAGTATTCCATTGTATATACCATATGGAATACTATTGTATACACACACACACACACACACACACACACACACACAATGGAATACTATTCAGCAATAAATACACATGGATATGTATATATCACAGTTTGTTTATTCATTCCCCACTAAAGGATATTGAGTTGTTTCCTCATTCAGAACTTACAAATAGAGCTGTCACAAACATTTATATTTAGGTTTTTGTGTGAACATAAGTTTACTTTCTTTAGGGTAAATATTTAGGTGTAGAGTGGCTGGATTAGATGGCAGGTATGCATTTAACTTTTGAAGAAACTGCCAAAATATTTACCGGAGCACCTCTGCCTGTTTGCTATTCCCCTCGTGATGCATGAGGGCTCCAATTGTGTTGCCTCCTTGTCAGCATTTGTTACTGTCAGTATTTTTCATCGTTGCCATCCAGATAGGTGTGTGGTCACTTCTGATTGTGGTTTTAGTCTGCATTTCTCTAAAGGCTGATGATGTTGACCATCTTTCCATGTGCTTATTTGTCATCTACATATCTTCTTTGCTGAAGTATCTGTCAAATCTTTTGCCTACTTAATTTTTTTCCAGTTTTATTAAGAAATAATTGACATACATCATTGCATATATTTAATACAACATGATGGCTTGATTTACATATGTTGTGCAATGATGACCACAATAGGTTCAGCTAACATCCATCTTCTCATACACATACAATAAAAAGCATAGAGGGACGCCTGGGTGGCTCAGTCAGTTAAATGTCTGACTTGGGCTCAGGTCACGATCTCACAGTTCGTGAGTTTGGGCCTCTGTCATCTCAGAGCCTGCTTCAGATTCTCTTCCTCTCTCTCTCTCTACCCACCCCCCTGCTCGTGCTCTCTCTCACTCTCAAAAATAGATAAACAAGCATTTAAAAAAAGAGAAATAATTTAAAAAAAGAATATAAAAGAGGGAAAAATTATCTGTGATAAGAACTCTTACTTTTCTACATCTCATATAGAATGCCTACTTTATTTTTTAATTGAGTCATTTTTTATTTAGTTTTGAGAGTTCTTTATATATTCTTAACACAAGATCTTTATTGGATATGTGATTTGCAAATATTTTCTTTCAGTTTGCTGCTTGTCTTTTCATTCTCTTGATGGTGTGTTTTATGGAACAAAAGTTTTAAATTTGGATCAAGTTCAACTTGCCGGTTTTTCTTTTTATGGGCTACACTGTTGATGCTGTATCTATGAGCTCTTTGCCTCACCCGGGGTCACAAAGATTTTGTCCTATGTCTTCTGAAAATTTTACAACCTTACAAATTACATTTAGATCTATGATCCATTCTGAGTTAAGTTTTGTCTGAGGTATGAGGTTTAGGTTGAGGTGTTTTGGTTTTTTTTGCCGGGGGGGGGTGCGGGTGGGACACATCTAGATATCCAATTTCCCTTTCCTTAAAAGTCTTCTATGTTCTAGGTCATACCCAATTTGCTGAAGAATCCAAAAAATCCATTTATGTTAATGTCCCTGGAATGCTCTATGAACTATAAAGCTATGTCCTATTGTAAGAATGTATTTTTATGCTGTTTGGATCTGCATGGGAATTGACAATAGAAAATAAATTAGAATTATGAGGGGTACCGGGGTGGCTCAGTCAGTTTAGCATCTGACTTTTGATTTTGGCTCAGGTCATGATCTCATGGTCATCATCTCAGGTCGTGAGATCAAGCCCTGCATCCAGCTCTGAGCTGGCCATGGAACCTGCTCAAGATTCACTCTCTCCTTCGCCTTCTGCCCTTCCCCCTCTTGTGCACATGTGCTCTCTCATACATAAATAACTAAATATTTTAAAAGAAAATAAGCTAGAATTATGATTGTGGAGGAAATCATCTATCAGCTGGCTACTGTTTTTCTCTCCACTTGTATGTATGTCCCCCCCAGAGTTCCTGCTTTACAGCAAATTTGGAATATTACTTTGTAATTAACAGATAGTACTAGGACTTTGTCAAAATATTGATTCAGGGGTGTTTTCTTGCTGCACCACTACTAAGTATTTGTTCAAACATGCAGGCCCTAGGGGAGATTGTGAAATCAGTGGAGATTATCTCTGACCCCCTCTCCACCTCTTTTCCCACCATATCCTTTCAAGTGAGGCATGTGAAGAAGGTAGACAGGGTCCTCCATGAAAACCAAAATTCTGAACCAGAGCGTGAAATGCTGATTATCAAATTCAAGTGTAATCTCTCTTTTCTCTTGTCATAAAATCACATTTCCATTGAAGTCAGTCTTCTGTTAATCATTTACTCTGGCAGTTGGTGATTTTAAGCAGGACCTAGCATTTTTCAGAGCTTGGATAGGGACAAAAATCTCAAGTTTTCCTACCTGGTGCTCTTCATTTTGCGGTCTGGTAAATGCTGGCAATGTTAGGAAATGCACACACAATTTGTGAGGTAGAAGAAGGACAAATAAATATGATTAATGATCCAACCTTAGTTTCAGAGGCACATGAGATGCAAAAGGTGAGTTTATCTTTCATGGGTGCCCTTTTATTTGCTTAAGCTCCCACCCAGAATCCTAGAGCCATCTGTTTCCCCATAGGCTGATTCTAATTCCTCCCCTTGGAAGCACAGAGGTCAATCTGTGCATAAAGAAGATTTATTAACAGACCAAGGGCTATTGGGAATTAAACAAACAGAGGAATTACAGAGGCTGAAAGTTCACCAAGTGCCTCGACAATAATACCTGATGCTCCTTAGGACTGCCAGGTACTTCTAGAGTTTGAGTGATATGGGGGCCCTGAGAGGCTATTGGCATTGCTTCCTGCTGCCCAGTGTTTGGTCTAGAAGCACTGTCCCAATAGTAATTTCCATGGCAATATTCTCACTTGAGCCCAGGACACATTTCCTGGATGTCCTCAAAAATCACTGTGTGGTGAATGCCTTCCCCACCCTTTTCTGGTTCTTGATGAAAGCTACAGTCTTCTTTGTGGTTGGTGTCTCTCCCCAGACACAACCTGGGAAGTCCTCTTTATCTGCTCATGATTGTTTTATTTGACCACATCTTCTAAGTAGGGGCTGTGCTCTCACCTTCAGCGACAAGCGAAACCCAGCCTTCTTCTCTTAAGGCTGCTCTCCTGGTAGCAATTCTGTGGCCTATAAAGCTAGGACCTAACCAGGGTCCAGAAGAGAAACTCTGAGAATCCTGTCTCAAAAGTGAGAAATAAGTCCTTTCCCTGGAGCTTTGTTGACTATTTGGAGTCTGGGTCATGGGGACTAGGCACTCCCCATGACCAATTCCAGCCTCCAGAATTCTTCCAACATCCTTTCTTCCAAAGAATCAAGGAGTTCGTGGGTTCCCAGGTCATCCTCAATTGTTACCCAGTGTGTTCCCATTAAAATATAAGCAAATCAGGGGCGCCTGGGTGGCTCAGTCGGTTAAGCATCTGACTTTGGCTCAGGTCCTGATCTCAGGGTCCGTGAGTTCAAGCCCCGCGTTGGGCTCTGTGCTGACAGCTCGGAGCCTGGAGCCTGCTTTGGATTCTGTGTCTCCCTCTCTGACCCTCCCCCGTTATGTTCTGTCTCTGTCTGTCTCAAAAATAAATAAACATTGGAAAAAAAATTTTTAAGATAAGGAGATCATCTAGGAAGCCATACAAAGAATTAATCCAGAGATGGGGATGAATATGTGATAATGGATGTAGAGTGCATATGCTACTGAATACCATACTACAGTACTGTACCTGGCTTTACTGAACAATAATGTTAGCTTTTATTAGTTACTGGCATTAGAACATGCAGTGAGAACCCCCACACCTTGTCCCAGTTGTTGGTTTATTGTAGTCACTTTCCTGGAAATAAAAGAGAGGTGTCCTGGTTTTTCTTCCCAACATTATCCTCTAAACTAATCAAAATTAAGAAAGAAGCAAAACTGATGTGTCTCAGTGAGGACCTATGATGTGTTTTCTTCTCTCCTTTCCTTTTCCCCTTAAATGATGGGAAAACTAGGGACTTTGTTCTCCCTCAGTACTTCAACTGACTGACTTTTCATGTTGCTAATATTTTACTGTCTGATAGTATTTTCCTTCTGTACCCTGCCATGCTCACCAACCTATTCCATTTGAGATGGAAATGAGATAAAGTAATTAATGATTAATACAAAGGACTCTGTAAATGCCAATAGTCAGTGTTGCTCTCCAGTATAATGAAACAGTGGAACAAAACTGGATCATTACATCTTTTTGCTTCCATGGCCACTACTCTTCTGCCAGTTAAAATTTATAATTATTGCCTGTTTGTTCAAAGCAACGAGGGACATGAAGACAAGCCAGTCACTATTTTGAAGCAGGCGTCCCCAAGCAATTGAACACAAAACGAGTCTGGAGACATCAGCAATACATTTTGCGAAGTTCACATGATAATAACACATCATGATCACCTTCGGTTTTCAATGACATGACTGACTCTTCCCCCCCACCCACCCACAAGCTCTTTTTCTGCAGTGAATGTGCCGTTCACATCTCATCTCTCCTATGAGTTAATTTATATCACTACCAGGTGTTTTTATGCACCTTGTGTCATAGCACAGGACACTGGACAGAGAGGATAAATAATCCAGGTAACTTTAGGTTAGGTAGGGGGCAAAGAGTAAATGCATTATTGAGTTTAGAACAAACTGTTTGATCAGCTTGAAGTTTGAAGTAAACACTATTTGCTAGTTTTCCTGTTGTAATTCCAAATGGGACAGCACTTTGGAGTTGCTAGGTGTAAGTGCCATACCTGGAAGGCCACCTATTTCTTTGTGTTTGGGGAAGCCTGGGGACCTTAGTATGATTCTACAAATGATTAAGACATAGCAAAGGATCCAAAGAATTGGGTTTCCATTAGAGGGTCTGGGTCTATTCACCACCCAGAATTCAGGGTTATTTTGGAACCAAACTCCTATAGAAGTGTGGAACAATTTTGAAATTGACCACAGTTTTCAGAACATTCTGTGTTATTTTTTTCTTCTTCATCCTGACACTACCCTTTCATTTAACAAAGTAATGTTGGCATCTGACACTATTCCTTAACTTTATTAAGTAAGTATAATTAAAAGTTATTTACGTTCAATTATTTGCTTATCTGCTTCTTTGATTGTGCCTTCTCTTTTCATCAATACCAATTTTAGCTTCATCTAATCAAAGTGGTGAAATAATTAGATAGATAAGAGATTTAAAGTAAAACTGATGCATCAACCTTGATAAGACCCTAAGGCTTCCCAGAATATTAACTTGCTTTACCACTGTTATCCCTAAGGTTCACCTTGATTTTTATGTGCCTCTTAACTTGGGTGGGAGATACTGAGGAAGCTATTAAAATCAATATGAAATGTTGGGGCACCTGGGTGGCTCAGTCGGTTAGGTATCCAACTCTTGATTTTGGCTCAGGTCATGATCTCATGGTTCGTGAGTTTGAGCCCCGCATTGGGCTCTGTGCTAACAGTGCACAGCCTGCTTGGAATTCTCTCCCCCTCGCTCTCTGCCCTTCCCCAGATTGTACCTTCTCTCTCAAAATAAATAAGTAAACATTAAAAATCATAGGAGGAATTCCGTAAATATGATGACTTGCTGATATATGTTGAAGTTTCACGTACAGTGAGAAACTGGGTCAAAATGACCACTTAGAACTACTCATTAGACAAAAGGAAAGATTTGAGACTATGCATTTATTAAACTTTAAAAAAAATTAATGTTTACTTATTTTTGAGAGAGAGCACAAGCAGGGGAGGGGCAGAAAGAGAGAGGGACAGAGGATCTAAAGTGGGCTCTGTGCTGAGAGCAGTGAGCCCAATGTGGCACTCGAACTCATGAACCATGAGATCATGACATCAGCCGAAGTCAGACACCTAACCATCTGAGTCACCCAGGTGCCCCAAAGATGCTCTTTTACTGAGGAGAGTTACCTTGTAAGATGAAGGCAGTTGTCTTCATCCACCCCCACCAATCCCCAAGATCATCAGATCTCATCATAATTCTGGGAGGGGGATGGCAGTGACAAAGTCTGAAGCAAAGAATGGCAAAGAACTTGTGGATCTAGTTTATATTGGAAAAACTCTGGCAAGTGACTATGAGAATAGAGTAAAAGTATGCTTGATCAAGGATGAGACGGGTAATTTTGGATTGGTCTGGATCCAACAGCTGAAGATTCACTGTGGATTGAGCAGCTATATTGAATCTGAGGAATAAAGGAGGGAAATGCTCCCAAAGGGCAAAACTTCAAGTGGTATACCTTGACTCGCATTTCACTTGGAGGGAGAGAAGCCTTGAGGCATGGATCTATACGCATTCATAAGCAGTGGTTAATGGTTTGGCCAGATGATTAAGGACATGGAAGGGACAAGATTAAAGACTGAAGACAAGTGTTTTCCACATGAAGAGCAGCTGAAAAACACCAGAGTTGTATTGAGAGAAATACGTGTTCATTGAAGTTTTGATATGAACAGCCCAAGAGGTTTATGTGTTCTATTAGGAAAACAGTGATTAGTGCATTCTATTGTGTGGACTAATATATATTTTTGGCTTCCCAGCATTTGAACCCCCAGTAGATTTAAAAATCTTGTTCCTTTCCTACTCTCTCGTGTAAAGATCTAGAGACATAAAGGGAACTTCCTAAGATCAGGGAATGAGGGAAGGAAGGAAATGAGAGCGAGAGAGAGAACAGAGAACTGGAAATAAAAACCAAATCCATATATTCCCACTGATAGTCTTACTGTTACAAATTAATAAATGATACATAAGAGGTCATTTTTTAATTGAGATTTGTCTTTTTTTTTTTTTAAAGAGGAGACAGAATTGTCTTGTGAGCTCTTTCCAGATACCTAGAAATCCCCAGGTGTGTGAGTTTTGAAAGAAGGCAGCAGCCCGGTTCCCATCAAGGAAGCCAAAGGAAACAATATTCCCTATCCTCCCTCCCCTTGGCGAAAAGGGTTAACTAGTAGGTGAACTAGCCCTAACCAATTGGATGCTTCCACCCAGGACTTTTCTCTCAAGAGTGTGACCAAAAGACGAAGGGACAAGATTAGAAGCACTGTGAAAACAGTGGCTTTGTCTAGCAGTGAAATCCTAGCCAGATTGTTCCTGCTGGGTAGCTTTCCTTGATCTATGCCTTTTTTTTTTTTTTTTTCACAAGCCTCATTCCCCAGTCTTCCATTGATTCTCTGCACTAGTTGATAGCCTCAGGTGCTAGCTATCTACCCAGGAAAGTTGATTTGCATGGGCCACATCAGTGAGCTCAGGTCTTCTAGCTTCTGGTTGGATTTGGCCATTGGAACCCCAGATGGAGAATGGAGGGAGAGAGTAGAATGAAGTCAGAATATTTATGTGTTTAGATATGTAATACGTAATATTTCTGGCTTCCCATGAGGTCACCTTGGGTTGGCTGTTCCTCAACAGAAATGAACTGTTCCTCTCAAGGTGGCCTACTCTACATAACTCTCTCTCCTTCCAAGTTTTTTTTTAATGTTTATTTATTTTTGAGAGAGAGAGATCCTTCCGAGTTCTAATAAGCTCACCATGCCTTCAACTTCTGGGGCCAAGGGATAGTAACAGTTCTATTGCTGTCAGCACTATGCCTTGTGTTTGCCCTAACCCCCTTCCGACCCTTTGGAATTAGTTCCTTTGTAAATAAACCTTTCTCCAATTATCCTAATAAGAGAGTGCCATCTGTTTGTCAGCAAGCTGATATGCCTTCAAGTACCTTCATTTTCTGGTTAACTTTGTGCCAAAGAAACCCAACAGACTTAGCATTCTGACAAGAGGATAGAGAAGGAGCAAAAGCCTAGAGTTGGGGTCAAAGGTGAAATTTTCAGTGAATGGTAATAAATGAGAGTGAATGTAGCCAAGGGACTCTGTTAGGAAAAAGTCACCCATGGAAAGGCATAGATAAAAATAGCTCAGAATCCACTTACAGTCTTCAAGCCTGACCCCCAATCACAAAGGGCAATGGCTCACAGTTGATGTAAAAGGAAGCTTCTGTTCATAAACGTACAATTGCTGAATAGTCAGGCCATTCATTTTTAAGTGTCTGGACAGTCATTAAGTCTGCCCTCCCCTCCCTCCCAGTTCCTGTGGTGTTTTACACAAAGGAAAATGCACATAGGTTCTTCCACACGTCTCCTCTAGAGTTTTCTTTTCTGTCAGAGAGACACAGCAGCGCCATGTTTGCAATGATGAGCGTGAAAAAGCTATTAATCTAGCTCCATCTAGATGCACCAAGTCTAACTGCAGGGCTGCCTCCAGCTTCATTGTGTACAAAGTAATGAAATTCTAAAAGCACGGACCGTGAAACAAAAACCGGGAATTCAAGTTATGGGAGAAAGCAAATAATATGTGAAGAGCTTACTGAAAGCCAGGCACCACAGATTGTGTACACATAATCTCATTTAAACCGCACAATCCTGCAAATTAGGAGTTATTCTCCTGATTTAACAGGTGAAGAATCAAAGGCAGAGTAAGCAACTTTCCCAGATTATTCACGGAACAAGCGGTAAAGCCATAATTCACAGCCGTGCTAGTCCGAGCCTAGCTTTGAAACTGAGGTGCGCGGCCCCCAGGGGATGCTCGAGACAAGCATCCCCTGCTTGTCTCTACCCATTTTGGTGGAGCAAGCCAATTAGAACTTTCGGTTCTGTTTCATTTTCATCAGCTTATCTGAAATCTTTTTGTGCATGTTTTACAATATACATAATAATATATGAGTACAGCAGTACATGCAGACAAATAGGTAAATACACATGTATTTCTTCTGCTGGGTAGTTTTCCTTGATCTTTGTCTTTGTATTTTCTGAGCTTCATTCCTCAAACTTCTCACTGATTCTGCATGCCAGCTGGTAGCGTCGAGTATAGGTATAAACCCAGGAAAACTGATTTGCTTCGGCCACATCAGTGAGCTCTTACATCTTCTGGCTTCTGGCTGGCTATAAGTGATGTGCGATCTAAAAGGTTTGAAGACCACTGCTCTGCGCCTCTCAAAAGGCAGTATAGTGTAGTTGTTAGGAGGATGGATTCTGGAGCTAGACTGCATGTGTTCCAACCCCAGCTACCACGTTTTAGCCGAGAGACGTTGGATAACTTCACCTCTCTGTACCTCAGTTTCCTCGTCTACAATATGCAGATTTAGATAATTAATACATAGAGTGCTTTGACCAATATCTGACAAAACTAAGAGTACAAGCCATTATCATCACATTACATGATCCTTCAAAGTAGTCATCTAGGAAAGTACCTTGTCATAGAACTCCTGCCATATTTCCCTTACAACTCTTCTTTAGGAACTGGCTCTTGAGTTAGTCTGTGAGCCACCTGAGATCACCAGATCCCTTTCTTTTTTTAAAAAAATTAATGTTTATTTATTTTGGGGGGAGAGAGAGTGGGAGAAGCAGAGAGAGGGGGAGACAGAGAATCCAAAGCAGGTTCCACACTGTCAGCACAAAGCCTGATGTGGGGGCTCAAACCCACAAACTGAGGGATCATGACCTGAGGTCAGATGCTTAACCGACTGAGCCACCCAGGCGCCCCCCCCCAGATCCATTTCTTAATAGTCATCCTTTATTTGTCGCCCCAAAGGATATTGTTCTTCTTGAAAATGTTTTTTTACTTTATATCAACTTAAGTTTCATATTATTTTTGAAAACAAATCTATTTTCTAAAATCTAATACAAATGCAAAGATTAAGGGTTTACATTTCTGTAGTTTTTTACAGAAACATACCCCAAGCTCTCAAGTTTCTTCTAAGACTATCAAAGCATGTTCTCAACAATTTCAGTGTCCTCCCAAAGAAGGGGAAATGTCTCATTTGGATGCCTAGTTATGTCTAGCGAAAATAATGGTCATTTTACTGCAAAAAATTAACCGTTTTATTAGAGCATGGTGTAATATAGGGAGTCCAATCATCTACGTCAAATAAAACTAGGTTTGACTCCTGGCTCAATATTTGCTAATAGAATCACTTACAGATCATTAACATCTATGAAGTGATTTAATAATTCCTTGCTGCAGGTTTGGGGTGGAAAATGAGCTCAGTGAGGTAGAGAGCCAGATGATGTAGTCTGTTGTTAGGACTATGTTTTTTTTTTTTTTTCCAGTGAACAGGGAGGGTCTGTTGGAGGGTCTTGAGAAAGAAGAAGGCGTGTCATTTTCTTAAAAGGATTGTTCTGATTCCTGGGTTGTGAATAGTGTTAGGATGGAAGCAGGGACACCAATTAAGAAGTGATGGCAATGGTCCAGGTGAGAGGTGATGGCATTTTAGGACAGGGAGGTGATAGTGGAGGTGATGAGATTGTAAGGAGCTTAGACGTATTTGATAGAGATAGAGATAGAGATGGAGACAGAGACGGATCTCAATCAGGTAGATGTGTATAAAATACAACAAAGGGACACAATCATTACTACTTTATGCTGAAAACTTGTGCAATAATCAATGGATGGCTAGTTCAGGATTGGTGTGAACTAGAATCTTATTTTTCCTTCCAGTCATATTTTAATTTTTCCTTAATAGGCAGATAACACAGTCTTCCTGAGAGTTAGGGTTCTGTAGCCAGACAAATATGGGTTCAAATCTTGGCTCCACCTCTTACTAACTGTTTGACCTAGAGGAAGTTACTTAACCTCTCTGTACCTCGGTGTCTTTATCTGTAAAACGAGGACACTCAATAACATGTATCCTAGACAGTTTTGTGAGGATTCACTAAGTTACTGTGTCTAAAGTCCTTAGAACTGTGCCTGCCACATAATAAATGCTCATTGAATGTTAGCTATTATGATTTTCAGCTTCTATTAGTTGTTTGATTTCTTATTTTTTATTTTGAACCCTTTTGTTTTGATCAAAAGAAAATTGTGTTAATTATATAAAAAAAATTAAAACCATACAGATAGGTAGGGCTTAGAAATTAGAAGGCCATGGGGCACCTGGGTGACTCAGTCAGTTAAACGTCCAACTCTTGGTTTCAGCTCAGGTCATGATCTCATGGTTCATGGGATCAATCCCCCAGGTCGTCCTCCATGCTGACAATGTGGAGCCTGCTTGGGATTCTCTCCCGCCCCTCCCCCGTGCGCGCGCGCTCTCTCTCTCTCTCTCTCTCTCTCTGTCTCTCTCTCAAAATAAATAACTTAAAAAAAATTTTGATGACCTCTCTAATTGCACACCCCAGAGGAAACTACTATTAAACAGTGTAGTAAATATTTTTTTAAATTTGTTTAATGTTTATTTATCTTGGAGAGAGAGACAGAGTGCGAGCGAGGGAGGGGCAGAGAGAGAGGGAGACACAGAATCCGAAGCAGGCTCCAGGTTCCAAGCTGTCAGCACAGAGCCCGACGTGGGGCTCCAACTCATGCACGGGGAGATCATGCCCTGAGCCGAAGTCATAGGCTTAACCGACGGAGCCAGCCAGGCCCCCCTAAAGAGTGTAGTAAATATTGATCCAGATTTTTACCTATGTGTTTATCACACCTATCCATATATGCATATATGTTAATTTAGTTTTTATGAAATGGGATAATACTCTACATATTATTTTGCAATTTGTTTCTATCACTTAAAATTTGATCTTAGAGATTTTTGCATTTAAGTGCATGTAAAGCTATTATATTGATTTTCATGATTGCATAGTATCCTATTGTGTGGAAGCCCAGTAATTTACTTATTCAGTAGCTTATTGAAGTCATTTATCTGTCTTTATCTATTTATTTATTTATTTTATTCTAACAAACAATGGAGTATTTTTGGTGCACATATTTTTGGTGCAAATTTCTATATTTCTGTAGGAAAAAATTCTGAAAGAACTTATTATAGAAATGGTTTTGATGAGTAAGAATGATATGCCTTTTTTAAAAAATTGTAATTTATATTGCCAAATGACCTTTCGAAAAGATCATATTTTTGTTGAATTCCCACAAACCGTGAATAAATGTGCTTATTCTTCTGCTAACTATATCCTGGCAATCTTTTTAATCTTTGCCAGTTTAATAGGAAAAGTAAATAAGTGTTATGGTTTTATTTACACTTTTAATAATACAGTTAACTGTCTTTTCAAATGATTAAAATTTGAATTTTTTGGTACAAACTTCCTATTTTGTCCATTGATTTTTTTTTTTTTTGGCTGAGATCTTTTTTATTTATTTTTTCCTTTTCTCTCCTTTAAGATTTGGAAAAGGCAAGATATAGGCTTGGAGAAAGTATTCATAATACATAAAACTGACGATAGACACTGGATGGATATCTATCCAAAAGAAGTTTTGGCATTTGTCTGAAAAAAAAACCCAAAAAACAAAAAACCATGAATAGCCAAAGCAGCTTTATTTATGAAAGCCCAAATGTGGAAATGACTCAAAGGTCCACCAATAGTTAAATGGATAAATCAATTAAGGTATATCCATAAAAATGAACAAATTACCAATACACACAACAACTTAAAATAATTTCAAAAACACTATGCTGAGCTAAAGAAACCAGACATGAAAGAAGTTGTACAAAAGACAATACTAATCTATGACTGATGAAAAATCAGAATTTTTTTTTTTCTCCTAGGAGGTGGGAGTGGGGAAGGAAATGCTCATCTGGCTTAGGCTGGTGGTTACATGGTATAATGGTATAAACATCTGCCAAAGCTCATCAAAGTATGCGCTTAAATGGGTGCATTTATTCTATTTCAATTATGTCCGATCAGGTTGACTTAAAAAGGAAAACTTGTTTTGTTTCTAATTACAAACACTTCAATTGTGCATTTAGGAAGAGAAAATAATATAAGTCACTCACATATCCACCACTCTGATCGAAAAGATGTCAACATTTTGCCATATTTGCTTTATTTTTTTAATGTTTATTTATTTTTGAGAGAGAGAGAGAGAGACAGAGCACAAGTGGGGGAGGGGCAGAGAGAGAAAGAGGGAGACACAGAATCTGAAGCAGGCTCCAGGCTCTGAGCTGTCAGCGCGGAACCCGATGCAGGGCTGCTCGAATTCACGAACAGCGAGATCATGACCTGAGCCGAAGTCAGACGCTCAACCGACTGAGCCACCCAGGTGCCCCTTGCCATATTTGCTTTAGATCTCTGTTCTTTTTAGAGAAGCAAACCATTAGTGATGCTTGTTCCACCATCCATCCCTTCTTTCCTGTTCCAGAAGAAATGACTCTCCCTAATGTGATGTACATCATTCCCATGAATGATCATATTGCGTATACGTCGCTCTACAAATATTCTATTTTTCATGTTTAAATTCTTTTTCAACAGGGGTACCTGGGTGGCTCTTGATATCAGCTGAGGTCATGACCCCAGGTTCATGGGATGGAGCCCCATGTCGGGCTCCATGCTGAGTGTAGAGCCTGTTTTAAGATTCTGTCTCTCTCTTCCTCTGCCCCTCTCCCCACTCATACACCTCTCTTTCTCTAAAATAAAATTTAATAAAATAAATTTTTTTTGATAAAATAGCATCATATAGTGCATACCATTTTGTAATCTTATTTTTCTCAACATTACATTTTTGAGAATTCTTCATGTCCATACATGTATAACTGGCTCCTTTGTTATAACTGCTATATAATATTCATTCTGGTGTGAATAAACAGCCTTTCCATTCCTCTACTGGTGGACATTTAGGGTCTTTCCACTTTTTTCTAGGACAAACAGTGCTGCTGTGAACAACCTCATGTATGACACTTTGGGCATAGTTACCTTTTCAACTTTATTTAGTTTGGCAAATTATTTAAATAATGTGATCGTACTAATTTGCATTCTCACTAGCAAGCGTCCCATATTCCTAAATACTCAAACACACTTAAAATTAATAATGTTATTATTTTTGCCAATAATATGAGTGTAAAATGTTATCTCATTATTACTTCTTTTGCATTTTCCTTATTTCCAATAAGGTTGAATATCTTTTTATATGTTTATAGGCTATTTGGATTTTTATTGCTGTGAATGAAATATCCTTTGATTATTTTACATTTCTTATATTTTTGTCTTTTTCTTACTGCTTCATTGGTATTCTGTACATACTCTGAATACTAGATCCTTTATCCAACAAATTGTCTATAATCACATTTACCAGCCTGTTCATTTATTGCTTCCATAAACTACTTCTTATGCTTATGAGTTAAACTCTTGCTACATAAAGTGTGATCCATGGACCAGGAGCGTCAGCATTAGCTGGGAATTTGTTAAAATTGCAGATTCCTGAGGCCCACCCACAATCTGCTAAATCAGAAACTGCATTTTAACAAGACTACTGGATGATTTGTATGTGCATTAAAGATTTTAAAATAGCAGATTAAATGATTAAGAAAAGTGTAAATTTTCTTCCCTGAGTAATAGGATAGTCGTCCCCACCTGCCTTCTGCTGCTTTTCTATAAATCAAATTCCCTGGCTTTGGACCCAAATGTCCTCAGTTAATATATCCTGGAGCTGCACCACAAAATTTCAACAAAGAAGCTATTAGAATCTGATTTGTAAATGTGGATGTTTATGGGATTTCAGAGTGGGGTTTTCAAAGTGGAGATACACCTGTTTATCTGAGTCCAAAGAAAGAAACAGTGGTGGCAGCTACATTGTTATACAACTCAAAATGCAAGCCTTGGAAGTTTCATTGAGTGCCCCCAAGAAAGGAACTGGTTCGGCGAGGAAGCGTGATCCGTCAACTGTCTTCCTTGTTTGTACATGCCTCTATTTTTAAGTTGACACAAAATGCTCCACAAATGAAAAACAACTAAAATTAATAGGGGAAATCCAAGAGTTGTGCATATTGTCAGACGTGCGATGACTCCCGTATACCTACATGATTTCCTGAGGCTAGCCACCTAGGACGGGGCACTGAAAAGAGCACGGGACTGTAGCCAAGAGTCAGAAAGTTATACCTTAGAACTCCCTGCCTTCTCCAACACGAGGGAGGTGATTCCACAGAAACCATCGGCCTGTAGGGATGTGGCAGAGATATTTACCACTCCCTGAATGTCTCAGGTGCTCCCACATTTCCCCGCCTGCCTGCAGTTCACAGGGGCACAGCTCATGGGATCAGGCCAATGGGTTGTAAGAAGCCCAAACGTGTCACCTGTTGCCTGAAACATTTCATTTCCTGCTTCCTCTCTCTCTTGACCTGCTATGGCAACCAAAGAGGTCAGGAGTCACAATGGTGCCTTTGTAAGGTTGTTGAACCTCCGTCGGTTGTCCTGGCCCCTGAGTGATCAGTGAAAGAGGATCCTCCCAGTGAGCCACGTTGGACATGTAGCATGAGTGAGGAAAAAACATTTTTGTTCGTGTTAAGCCACTGAGATTTGAGTGTTTCTTACAATGCAGCATAGCCTGGGTTATGCTGATACAGGGAGCATAGATGACTCTGCCTTATTAATAACAGCTAACATTGCTGAGTGTTACTTTCTACTCCAGGCACCGTAGTATAAGTTCTATGTGCATTATCTAGTATCTCACAATAACCTTCGGAGATAGAAAATAGTATTATCATATATTATATGACGTATGTGATATGTACCTATACCATATGTATCAGTTTTATATAATCTACTATATGTGTGTGTGTGTATGTATGTACATATCAGTGGTATATTGTACAAGGAGGCTTTCTTCCTTTCCTCTTGTTATGCTAAACGTACTGTCTCTCCTTCTAGCTAAGATTAGTCCCTTCACATGAGATCTGGATGCTATCTCTTCCTTATATTATTGGTTATTCTTTCACTCTCTTGAACCTGTGTTTTCTGTCCTATTCTGTTTGCCCCTCAGTATTCTCAAGTCTCCCCAAACTTATCAGAATCCCTCCATCTACCCCCCTTCCTCCTCCTCCAAATACTATCTCCTGTCCCCTCCTATTCCATCTCAATCTCCTGTGTCTAAAGTGTTCACCCTCACTTGTTTCTTTCAGCTTCTCCCACTCTCAACTCCAGTATTATTTCTTCCTCCATCACTCTACCAAACACCTCTTTTCAGCACTACTGGTGATCCCTGCATTGCGAAACTCAGTGGGCAGCTTTCACCTTACCTCATTTCTGAGCGTCACGTGACAACTGACCACACCCCTCCTGTTGAAACCCTATTCTGTCCAGCTCTCCCTCCGTGGTTTCTCTCTCTTTTTTAGCTTCATCGTCTCTTGCTGGGCCATTAAATATTGGCCTTCATCACAACTCATCCTAGCCTCTCTTTTCTTTCCTTCTATAGTCACCATATAGCCAGTCTCTTATAGTCACTTTTATAGCCAGTCTTTCACCTAGAAGTCTTTCCCAAGGCTTCCTAGACCCAGGCACCCCCAAATATGTGCCTCTATCTGGGACTCCTACTTGCCAATTGGCTGCTCAGCTCGGCACCTCCAGTTGGATGGATGCCTTAGTGTGCTCAAGGCTGAACCATACTGTTCCCTCCGCCCCACCTACTTTACTCCACCCTTCCTTTTCTTTCCTCAGTGTTCCCCATCGTGGTGAATGGCACCACCCTTCCCCTATTTGCTTATGTTGGAAACCCTGGAGTAGAGCTACATCAATACCTTCTGGAATGCTCAGGCAGCAATATGTGCTTTCTCTTTTTGAAATTAAAAAAAAAACAACTAAAGCATATCATAACTAAAGTAGGTGTTTAGAAATTCTTATTTTCCCATAGTGACTACTATGATGCTTTCATAAAGAATATTAACCTTTTCCCAAAATAACTTAGGGACCTTTGCTGTTGCTGTAAGAGCTATTTGGTAGCCCTGCACTGCCTAAGAGTCAATAGTCAGACACCATTCCCTGTTGGTTCTGCCTCCTAAGGTATTTTCAAATCTGCCTGCTCCAAATTTGTCAGAACACCATATGCCAAGCCATGGTCACTGTTATCTGCACTAGCCTCTGAACCCTCCTCCTTGCTCCAATTTACTCCCCACAGATCAGCCAGGTAGAGTGATCCCAGGAATACACATGGCTGACCCTGTCACTCCACTGCTTAAAACCCCTCAGTGGCTTCCCATTGTCCTTAGGATAAAATCTCAGATCCTTAACAGGCCCAAGACCCTGCCACTTTGCCATGAGCCAGTGTTATCTCTTTGAGCTCCTAGAAAGGGCTACACTTTTTATGGGTCCTTGCCCACAATTTACTTTCTTCCCAGAGCTGTCTCACCTCTCCCTGCTTCTCCTTCTTCAGTTCTTAGATTTAATGATGTTTCTTTAGAGAAGCATTTCTTAACCTCTCACACCAGGCCAATGCTCTCCCTTAAACACTTTCTTGGTAACTCCCGCTTGATGGTTTGTGTATTGCATAGTTTAATCTCTCCTTCCCATTTAAAAAAAAATTTTTTTTTCAACGTTTATTTATTTTTGGGACAGAGAGAGACAGAGCATGAACGGGGGAGGGGCAGAGAGAGAGGGAGACACAGAACCGGAAGCAGGCTCCAGGCTCTGAGCCATCAGCCCAGAGCCCGACGCGGGGCTCGAACTCACAGACCGCGAGACCGTGACCTGGCTGAAGTCGGACGCTTAACCGACTGCGCCACCCAGGCGCCCCTCTCCTTCCCATTTTAATCAGACTCCCTGAGAAAGCCAATAACATGCTCTAGTACACACAAGATCCCTGAATCCAGCTTTGTTTATTTCTAGAGTCCGTGGCCACAACTACCACATGTGCATACATTTACTCCTCCTGGAGGATGGCTTTGTGCCTCTTTGTTTTATGATGAATGGGAAACTACAGTTAGTAGAAAAATACAACATTTCTGGATGAATTCTAAAGCAATGATGTGCTGCTGTTGGCGAATCTCTTTGTGGATTTTCTGTCAGTAGCAGATTGCACACCTCAGCCATCTTCTGTGGGAGGACAGAGGGGAACACTCAAAGGACAGGTTGGGCAGGCTAAGCTAGACCCCAGCTCTCCCCCATTGTATGACCTCCACATCCATAAAAGGGAGTAACATTAACTGCCTTACAGGACTGCAGTAGGGCTCATTAATTCAATAAAGATTTAATGAGCATCTAGTATATGCAAGGTCTCGATTTATATGCTGGGGATACAAATGCCTTTTGTGGATATTTAACATAGTGCCTATTTCATTTACAGTTATAGATGGTCACTTATTACTAGTATTATTACATTTGTGTGTCGACGTTTGCCTGTGTCACACAGCCTGAATGAGACAGCAGGTGATATTTGTGACGTCTGTCACTACCCTTAACAGGACCCCGCAGGGCCTGGGTCTCCACATCCTCACTGAACGGCGTGGCCGCCCCTCCCCTCCTGGCCACCAGAGGGCGCGCGGCCTCTACCGCCCCGCCCGCAGCGTTTGCGCCTGCGCCTGCGCCGCGCCGGGCGCCCGGCGCCAGGCCTCCGCCCCCCTTCCCCAACGGCCGCCCCGCCTCCCGCCCCAACGTTCCGCCCCCGTTGCCCCTAGCGGCTGTTTGTTGACTTCCGGGAACGCGGCAGTTGCCGAGGTCCGGGTGTCGCTATGGGGACCCGGGGGGCTTCCGCAGCCCGCGTCGGGGCTGAGAAGCTGCCATAGACCCCGCGGAGTCGCCCCCGCCACCTTCCCGGTTCAGGCGCAGGCTTCCCGCACCGCCTTCGGCATGGGGGAATCCGAGGAGGTGGTACCCGGTGAGTCGCGTCCGCGGTGGTGGCGGCGGGCCGGGAGGGAGGGTCCGCGGGCGGGCGGGTGGCCAGGTCCCGCCTCCGGGCCGCCCCGTTGGGGGAAAGGCCAGGGCGGCGGCCGCGGGACTGGGTCCTGAGCTCAGGCCGTGCCCGGGCGCAAGACTGAGAGGAGCAGAAAGGAAAGGGGGAGCACGGGGAAGCGGTATTTGTGTTTCTTCTTTCTTTTAAAAGAAGCTTTCGAGGAGTTTCTCGAAGGCAGGGGCGGTTTTTACCTCCCAATAAACTTCCCAAAGTACCTCCTTCGAGGTCTCCAGGACGCAGTTGTGTATTGAATGCCGTAAAGAGTGGGTGACCAGGGGGTCGGGTGTGGGGTATAAAAGCTGTTAGCGAGTGCTCGGTGAAGACTATTTCCCTCAGTTCCAGAAATAACGTTTGACATTGTGACCCTGTACCATATGTATAGCGTAGCAGAAACAGACGTTTCATGAAGTAGTGCTTATTCTAAGCACTTGGTCTGCACTCGGATCTTTTCTATAGTACATCCCTTTAAAAATGCTAATCGTGACCTACTAAATTGATTTTCTGACCCACTAATGGCTCAAGAACAAGAGTTTAAAATAACACTGGATTACAGCAGAATCAAGTATTCACTGAAATAAATAAATATGTATTGTGTTTTCTGCCATGCTCTTGGCTCTGACATGATTAGATTTCTGACCTCCTGGACTTCACAGCCTAGTGAGAGATACTAGAAAGTAAGCAAAATGACAATACCATTTCACAGTAAAAACCAGTGGACAGAGCACAGCCACCAAACCCTGTCTTGTGGTGAGGGGATCAGGGCGGCTATCTGGAAGGCCAGAATAGGACAAAACAGTTAAAATTATTCATTCTAGGAAAACCTAGAGCCTGTTCTAGAACCTGGCATCTCACATCTCAATTATCAGTTTGAACTGACACGCCTCACAGTTGTTCTCAAAAGATTTCTTATAGTGCCTAGTCTTTCGTATATTATTATTTATTATTAATACTTATGTTTGCTATGTTTTACTTTTTGGTACTCATTAGTTTCTTTCTGTGTGATTGTTCTTGAGATTTCCTCAGAATCCGGATCTGGCCTATCTGGGTGTGTGTGTATGTGTTTAAATGGTTATTGGGAACTAGTAGAGATTTTTGGTCTCTCTCCAAAATGGTACTGAACCAAAGTAGTTTGTGAATACTACACAGATCGGGTAGCGTTCATTCACTGAGAGCGTTAAATCTCAACGTACTGTATTGACAGGATGCTGATGATGAAACAGTACTGTCCTGTTCCCACGTGTGGAGAAAAGCCTTCATTGAGGAGCTGGACCATGAGGTGTTAACCAGGGTTAACAGCAGGGGTTGTATCAGCTCGTTCCAGGGAGCAGATGGTCCACCTGGGGACAACAGGACTTTTAGTAACGGATGACTGCCTTATTTATTTATTTATTTATTTATTTATTTATTTTACTTTACACCCATAAATGAATAATACATATACAATTTAGCAGATTTCATAAATAAAAGTCGAATCAAGTCTGAGGAATAAGACTGAAGTAAGGTAGAAAGAGAGCATAAACAGTGCTGGAGTGGAAGCAAAGCGGACAGGAGACAGGGAATCGGTATAGACAAATTACTGAAAATGTCTTTTAATAACAGGCCGCAGAGTGAAAGTTGTAAAATAGAAACTGTCGTATGTTTTTGCAGATTCAGGTGCTGTGTTTACTTTTGGAAAAACTAGATTTGCCGAAAACATTCCCAGCAAATTCTGGTTTAAAAATGATATACCTACAGTTCTTTCCTGTGGAGATGAACATACTGCAGTTGTTACAGGTTAGTATTGAAATCCTAAAAGAGGATAGTAAGGCTTAGAGCATCCTGAATCTTAGAGATGTGCTGTGTTTGAAACATGTTGGATATATACTCTGCTTTACCAGAAATGTGATTTTTCTTTCTTTTACCAGAGAATTCTTGACAATTTGATTCATCAAGAGAGTGTTTTCAATTTTAAATTCCCTGAGTATATTTAATTATGATTTTCTATGCACACTACTTTCTTGGAATATATTTATTTTACTGTATCTATATAATCAAAAGTGATTACTGTATAATCTTAGACACTTTTTACACCTAACAGAATCTGTAGATGGACAGTTAAAATAATTCGCTTTAACCTGGGCAAGGTAACCGGTTTCAATATGGAAAAGCAATACAACTCTTAAGTATAGCTTTTTTTATTGCTTTGTGATGACTTCATCTCTCATCACTTTATGTTGAAAATGTTTCACTTTCTTGTGTCTTTTTCCTTCCCACCAGGAAATAAAAAACTTTACATGTTTGGCAGTAACAACTGGGGCCAGTTAGGATTAGGATCGAAGTCAACTGTTAGCAAGCCAACGTGTGTCAAAGGTTTGGGGTCTTTTCTTCTTTATTGCTTGAAATACTTAAACTGCATACAGTACTTTTATGCTGATTGTAATGTTCTTTAATATCATATTAAAAATAAAAACCTTTAGTTCTTTTATTCTCTAGTATTTACTTGGCTGTTATTGGTGTTTAACTTTATTTTTTATGTGATATTTGGAACTACTTTTATATGTTAGGGTCTAAACATCACATTGATTTTAAGCCCAAAGACCACAAAGGAAGTGATGATTCTTCAGTATTGCCCTTGAATATCCTTTTACTTTGCTTGTTTGTAAACCTACTTAAATATTACTGTTATTATATATACAAAGAACAACCAATACAATATATTAGAATTTTGAGCTCTGTCTCATTTGTTACAAGTTGTGGACATCATGGTTTTATGTGATTGCTGGTTTTAGAAGTTCTACTTTACCCTGCGGTATATAGTGAGTAGATGTACTGAGTGAGACATTGGGACTAGGGGTTGGTTAATACTGGTGTCCTTACAAGAACAGGACAAACTATTTTAAATCAGGACTGTCCTCAAAAACGTGGGGCGTATAATACCTTTACAAAGCTTTCTTGGCATTATGTGCGAAACTTCTGTTTGGCTATAACCTGTGGACATCAGCTAAGCGTGAGTGGTGATGGAGATTCCTTGGAATGTGACACCAGCAGTATTCTTTATCTTCGTAGCCAAATTTTTAATTTCAGCTCCAAATTGCAGTGTAATTTAGCATATCCATGCTATTCATGGAAGTTGGTATGGAGCTTTCACAGTATTCCACTTGGTCAAAAAGTATTTATGGAGCACAGTCTCCTAAACCCTGGGTTTATTCACAGTCCTTATGATCTTTACTCTCAAATATCTAATACATGAGGTGACAGCATTGTCTAGACTCTGAGATCCTTGACACCAGAGGCTCTGTCCTAGTGATCTTTGCAGCCCCTATGCTAAGCACTTAGAGGGATATTCTGTAAATTTTTTTGAATATGTAAATGAATGAGTGAAGAACTTTAACATAGGTGTATGCCTATGAACATGGGACTTGTAGCATCTCATTGTGTGAGGTAGAAGGCGACCTTGCTGATGGTGATAGCAGATGAGGGAATAGATGAGGTTGGTGGGAGGCATCATAACAGCGCAGTGGATCTCAGTACTTATTAATTACCTGTTTTGAAAAATATGTAGATGCCTAGGCCCTACCTCAGACCTACTGGTGCAGATTCTCCAGGGGCGGGGCTGAGCTATCTGCATTCTCAAAGCTCCGCTGGTTATTCTGATGCACGGCCAGTTCTGAAAACTTTCGGTTCATTCGTCAAAATCACCTCGGGAGTCCGACAGGCCTGGGTTTAAATCTTACTTCTACTGCTTAGTTACCCTTGGACCTGGGTTATTTCTCATTCTCATAACCATAAAATAGTTTAATTGTCCTATCTTTTTATATTTTTAGCTTTAAAACCTGAAAAAGTGAAATTCGCTGCCTGTGGAAGGAACCACACCCTAGTCTCAACAGGTGTAGTATTCAATCTGTACGACTTCCTGCCCTGAGGACTGAGGTCGCACTGCAGTAACATTTGTGACTTTGTAAAATTAATAGAAATGGTACCTTGGCAACAGTAAGGTTAGGATTTTTTAAAATGTAAATGGTTGGTATACTTGTTTGCCTTTGAAAATACGTATTTCAATGTTAAATGGCTGAAGAAAATCCTCTTTTCTTGGATTATGTCAAGGGGCAGATCTCCTTACCTGTGTGCACACCTCAAGGGCCACTTGCTCCTGGTCTTGCCTTTCCCTCTTTTCTGAGGGTTAGTGGAAGCTGCCCCTGAAAGGCTATTAATGTGAGCACAATTCCAATCAAAATCCAAACTGTGTGTGTGTGTGTGTAGAAACTGACAAGGCAATTTTAAAGTTTATATGGAAAAGCACAGGACCTAGAATAGCCAAAAGAGTTTAGAAAAGAACAGAATTGGAAGACTAGCACTACTGATTTCAAGACCCGTAAAGCCAAAGTAATCAAGACAGTGGGCCATTTGCAAAAATAGGGACAAAGATTCACAGAACAAAACAGTCCAGAAGTAGACCCACGCGCATATGCCCAACTAACGTTTCACAAAGGTGCCAGGATAATCCAATGGGGGAGAAAGTCATCTTTTCAAACAAATGCTGCAGGAACAAATGGAAACCCAGGCACCGATCACTGAGCCTCCTTTCCTACCTCCCTTCCGTGTTCAGGTTATTCTCACTGCCTCCAGCTTCTCCTGGGCTCTGTGCCCACATTCATACTTTTTCCTTGCTGAAATGTCCTTCTCTTATTCAGGTTCTTACCGTTTAAGATCAGTATAAGTCTTCTTCCATGGAAGTTTCTGTGGCTATTCAACTTTGACTCATGCAGCTCTCTGAACTGCTTTAGCATTCCACCAGCTCTTGTTCATGCCATATGTGTTAAATTGTGTGGTCCTATTCCACTTGGCCTTCTAGTATGTTCCATTTGAAAGCTAGTCTTGCTTCCTCAGTTGGGTTTCATTTTTTTCCTAAAATTCTTTAAATTTTTACTGATTCAGGCTGATTTTGCCCTCAGTTTCCCCTATAATTTAATTTCATGTGCATTTTTATGACTAATTTTTAATGCATGTATGTTTTTAAAAATCTACCTTAGAGCTTACTGGCAATTTTTATTATCTAGGCATGATATACTTCATAATTAATGAAGTAAACATTTATATAGTACTTACAATGAGCCAAGTGCTGTTCTAAGAATTTTATGTCAGCTAATTTAATCTTTATAACGACTCTGTGATGTAGGCAGCATTTTTATCCCCATTTTACAGAGGAGGAAAATGAGCCACTGAGAGGTTAAGTATAGCTTGCCCTAGGTCACACAGCTGGTAAGTGGCAAGCTGGCATTTATACCCAGGAAATCTGGCTCTCCAGTCCTTTGTCCTAAACACAATACTATACTGCCTTCCTACTTAGCTTGAAAATTAAAATAATTACACAACATAGAGTTTTCATGTTTCTAATTATATTCTTTGTGGATTTGCCTCATTTTACTTGTTACATATTATATCTTAACTTTAATGGGCATGGAAGTTAAAATTAATGAACCACATCTCTTTTAAAATAGTTAGATTTGGATTATAAACTAATTTGGAAATTACTTTCCCCTTTTTTGCTCTGAATTAATAAACTGCTGCATTAGCAAGGAAATATATTCCTCACATTCTGTGCATTTCAATTGCTACTTAAGCTCTAGACTGATTTAGGAAATCTCACAAAAATATATAACCCTGCTTGTTTTGCTTCGTTTTTGACAATGAATTGAAGTTCAGCAAATTGTAGGATAATGTCGGCTTTCATCTTTCTTCACTGTTAACAGAAGAAATATCTGGTAACTGGCCCATCTTGTAAAGATGGTGACTCTGGCATACTGATGTTTTCTTTTCCGTGTGCAGAAGGAGGCAAAGTGTATGCAGCTGGAGGAAATAATGAAGGACAGCTGGGACTTGGTGACACCGAAGAGAGAAACACTTTTCATCTAATTAGTTTTTTTACTTCCCAGCATAAGATTAAACAGCTCTCTGCTGGATCGAACACTTCAGCTGCACTAACTGGTGAGACTTTGTTCCATTTCAAGCTGGGATCCATCCCTTTCCTTTAGACCAGGTTTTACCAACTCAGTAAACTGACAACAGCATTGCTATTTAGTTTTCTTTCATTAACTGTGTTTTCGGAAGACATTTAAAATCGAACTTTGAGTCATGACATATATTACAGTTTTGTGCTTAGAGTCAGACGTCAACACTTAGCTGCTGTGCCGTCCATCTACTCCTTTAGATGTTCTTAAACACTATCTTCATCATATAGTGAAAGTTTTATTTGCAGCTTAATGAAGTTGCTGTCAGAAACATGGAAATCTATGGGATGTATGTTACTAAAATACAGTCTGTAACGGTCATTGTATCTCTCTGGCCTCCCTCTCAAAAGCCCATCTGAGAAATGTCTTCAAAATTGGAGCCAAGATCTCCCTGGTGCCTGTGAGGGAGCTGCCGGCGGGCTTGTGGGTTCCTGTCGGCAGAGCCGGTGACTTCCCGCCCAGCTCCTGGCTGTCAGGAAGGCCAGGCTCAGAGCCGCAGCCCCACGCCTCCGTCTCTGTCTGCCGTCCACTTAGCAATTTGACGTCCTTCTTTTGGTTCTTGTTCTCAGTTTTCCTTTTATTTGCCTCATTATTACACCACTTCAGAGATTTAAAAAATTTTCAATTTAATGAACAGACATAGGTCTTGATAATTTCCTTTCTAAAGTATCATACCCAGCTTAACTTTTTCTTCCACCGAAACCCTTGTCAGAAAGAACATAAGCTAAATGTGTTTCGGAGATGCTGTATGTCCGAATTCTCTGGAGCTGTCTTACATGTTTTCAAGTATAAATTATATTAAAAAAGTGAAATATATTTCTATGTATTTTTGTCTTCCTTTAAAACTTCATTTTTCACAGTGCTCTCAAGAGCAAGGTCCTCCAGGCCCGTTTGACCTAGGACTTGCCCAGGAGATGTCCAGTGCCAGTCATGCTGTCATTCAGTTGCAGGCAGACTGCTTGGAAGGAGGAACCATTTTCTGTTTAGAGATGGTAGACTAGGAAAAGGTTCTTGTAGGGAAAAACACTCTGTCTTTGCTAGTGAGATCAAGATATGGACACGATTTGCATCACATTATTCTCTGTCCTTTACCTCATAGAAGCATTTCATAATAGAAATTGAACTCTTAAGTAGCTAGCTGGTGTGAATACCTTAGCATTTTCTCTCAAGACACGTAGTTTTTCTAAATTAAAAAATCAATGGTGTGTTGGAAATAGAGTGACTTGATAGCATTGCTACCTCTTAAAACCTTCTTCCTTGTGTTTTCTTTATAGAGGATGGCGAGCTTTTTATGTGGGGTGACAATTCTGAAGGGCAAATTGGTTTAAAAGATGTAACTAATGTGTGTGTCCCTCAGCAAGTGACCGTTGGGAAGCCTATTTCCTGGATCTCTTGTGGATATTACCATTCAGCTTTTGTAACAAGTAAGAAAGGACATTTTGGATTTATCATGGTCTCTCCCATTTCTAAGTGTTTACTCAATAATAAAATGAGCTAACATGCTACAGTTCTGTGGAAATGAGGCCATGGCCGTCTATTTAATGAAATAATTTTGGCCTGTTTTGGGTCACAGTGTTTCTCCATTTTAGTGATGAGAGTTTATAATTTCAAACTCACTCTGACAGGCTAACTTTTCAGTGAATATTAGGTCTGTGAGAAAAACAAAATGCAGATGTTAGAAACTCTTTTCAACTTTGGTTCTCAAATTTCTTGGATTCCTTAGCGTTGGAAATGAGACCTATGGGCCGGTTTCCCCTGGGTGCATTTGCCTGTATACTTAGACCTACTCTACTCTTGTCCTGATAATTTGCTTTTATTTCAGCAAGAGAGTCCCAGGCTTTCACTGTGAGAGCAGGGATATAGAGTAGATGAAAAAAGATTGCTCAGTATGGGATATGATTTCCTTTGCTGGGACTTTGCTCAGTATCCACAGTCTCTCCCTTTCCAGGGCTCCCTGTTAACCCTTTCTGCCTCAGTTAAAATATTTAAAATGTTTTCATCTGCACCTACACCAGGAGTATTGAAGTATGATCCTTCCATCTTATCAGAGGTTTTTCTAAGCACGAAAACACCTAGAGGAAGTAGTTTTGTGGCCCCTCTTACATATCTCTAAATCTTTGTTTTATACATTTACTCCGTTTTTCATGCACATCAGATTCAGATTTAGAAAGTGCTTATTGGCCCATCCCGGTGGCTCCAGATCTACCAATGACTTGGTAGCATCATGGTACCAAGAGAGGGCAAACTCCCAACTCACCTGGCATTGTTCACCACTATATCAGCTTGTGTCTCGAACAAGCTAATAATAAATATCACCGAATGAGGGAGGAAGTGAATGAACAATTAGTTGTGTTCCTTGGGGCAATGCTACCTACCAACTTACTGGCAATTTCTGGGCTTGTGGGGTGGCTCTAGTCTGTGCTCACTTTATGAGACAAACAAAAAGAGCACACAAATGGAAAAACAGTCCAAACAAAAACCCCAGGCAAAAGCATTGTCTTATATTTAGATTTTAATAAAAGTGCCAGATTTCAATGTTATGAGCAAACTCTGCTTTGGCCAGTAGGAAAACAAGGGGAATTGCTCGTCATAACCAGCAGGCATTACACTGAGCATTTTTGTTTTGTTTGTATTTATGCCTTTTTAAAAACAGCTTTATTGAGTGGAATTTAAGAAACAAATGAGCAAAGGGGAAAAAAAGAGACAAATTGAGAAACGGACTCTTAACTATAGAGAACAAACTGCTGGTTACCAGAGGGGAGGTGGAGGGGGTGGGGATGGGTAAAATAGGTGAAGGGGATTGAGGCGTGCATTTGTCGTGATGAGCACTGGGTGATGTATGGAAGTGTTGAGTCACTATATAGTACACCTGAAACTAATACAACACTGTACGTTAACTGGCTGGAATGAAAAAATTGTTTTAAGTCAACAGACACAAAACCAGCTTTATTGACACGTAGCTCCCATACCATACAATTCACCCATGTTAAGATGTGAGGAGCAGCAGGAAATTTATAGACAGAAGTGGAAAGAAACTCATTTGGACTTAGTGACTCCTTTCATGTGAGAGGCAAGAGGCAGGAGAAAAGAGGAAGGGAGCTGACATATGGGACACTTCTATGCCAGCATTTGCTACTTGATTTTCTATGCTGATCAGTCCAGAAAACTGGTACAACTTACCTTTGTAGTATTTGATCAAGTTTTAAGTGGTGCATACCAGGCATGTCCCACAACTTCCCTAAGTTCTGATTTACTAGAAGGACTCTCAAGCTTCAATAGCAGGTTATACTCACGGCTAGTATTTATTACAGCAAAGGATACAGAGGAGGAACAGCTGGAAGAAGATACCTGTCTTCCAGAGAAGTCTAGCATACGCTCCCTAGTCCTTTCTCTTCTGAGGCTGCACAGGACGTGCTTTCTCTTTGGCAGTGAGCTACAGGGATGTGTGTGTGATGTCCCTGCCCAGAGAAGCCCACTGTATTCTCAGGGCCTGAGGCTTCTTTGTGGGGGGCTGGCAGTGTAGGTATAACCTGCTGGCAAGTAGTCACAGCAACTGAAACTCAGGTCCCTCGACAATGAAACCAGGTGCCCTAAGGACCCACGCTGGCATAAATCGCTGCCTCGGGTATACAAAACAAAAATGTCAAGCACTAACAAAGAATACTCCAAGGGCCACGTTCCCCGGGGTTGGTCCGTAGTCAATCGTGGTTCTCTTGGAGACACGCAAGTGATAAGCAATCAGATGTACCGTGTTCCCTCTTTGCTCACACCAGCGGTGATATGTTCTGTGTCAGATTACATTATATATCTACAAAGATTTTTAAGTTCCTGCCTTATAGAATTCAATTATTATCCATTTACAGAAATGGGTAAAAAAAATGTACCTGCCTTCAAGAAGCTCATAGTCATAGTGTGATAAGTATAGCAGAAGCAAGTCAAGACTACTAGTACGGACAAGACAGTGACTAAACATCAAGAGTTCCTTGATAAGAGAATCTTTCTGGAGGAAGTGCCATCTACTTGAGTAAAATCTGCTATCTTAAGGCTTACTCAGCATATTTACTTCACACATAAATGAGTTTTTTAAAACAAATTTCATAAAACATTTAACAAGTATTCATTAAATATTTCATATACTGGACACTGCTAGGTTCTTGGAATACCAAAATGGACAAGACAAAATCCATGTCCCTATGTGGGCTTAATGTCGTTTTGCTTTACTAAAAGTAAGTGGAAGTAAGATGGTCTTCTCTATGTCTTATGAAAGAGCTAAAATCCTTTTCTAGTTCATTAGTAGTGATGGTTGTGAATTCATGAACATTTTGGGTTAGAATAATCAAGGGGAAAAGAAAACCTTAGCTTTATTTCCTTACCATGCAGTAAAAATATCTCAAGAAAGGTTAAATTTATCCAGTTGTCATTGAATGCATTTTTGGTTGAACGTGAGAACGTGTACCTCAAAGACCAGTATTTTGTCCGTAGGTCTGTCATCATTGACTACTGTTCTTTTCCTTCAATAGCGGAGGGAGAACTGTACACGTTTGGAGAACCAGAGAGTGGGAAGTTAGGTCTTCCCAATCAGCTGCTTTGCAACCACAGGATGCCCCAGCCGGTGCCTGGAATTCCCGAGAAGGTGGTCCAGGTAGCTTGTGGTGGAGGGCACACGGTGGTTCTCACAGGTACGTGTGGAACTCGCTGCTGCGTTCCCAACTTTCTGTGCTGGCTAATGAAAAAAACATTTACGTTCATTTTCTTTTATTGTGATGAGAAAGCTTCACACCTGATCCACCCTCTTCACAGATTTTTAAGTCTGTAATACAGTATCGTTATCTCTAGACACAGTGTTGCACAGCAGATCTCTAGAACTTATCTTGCGCAACTGAAACTTTGTACCCATTGATAAGCTGCAACCCTTTCCCCCTCCCAACCCTGGCAACCACCATTCTGGTCTCTGCTTCTATGAGCTTGACCGTCTGAGATACCTCACATAGGCTGGCCTTGCATCTGGTTTTTACTAAGATCCCCACCTTTGATTTCCATCGTTAACACACATTCCTGGCCTATGGAAGAAATTTGTAAGTAGAAAAAAATGAATCTTTTTGAATTGTTTTGAATCTTTTGTTTGAATAGTGGACATTTTCATGATCTTAACACCTTTAACGGCAGCAGATAACATTGTTTTAGCTTGTTTTCAAGGACCGTTTTCCTCGCCCATGCGTGTGTGTATATATATTCCATATTTATCTAAAATTGACGTTATTGGGGGCGCCTGGGTGGCTCAGTCGGTTAAGCGTCCGACTTCAGCTCAGGTCACGATCTCGCGGTCTGTGAGTTCGAGCCCCGCGTCGCGCTCTGGGCTGATGGCTCAGAGCCTGGAGCCTGCTTCCGATTCTGTGTCTCCCTCTCTCTCTGCCCCTCCCCCGTTCATGCTGTCTCTCTCTGTCTCAAAAATAAATAAAAAACATTAAAAAAAAATTTTTTTAAACAAAAAAAAATAATAAAATTGACATTATTTTTCCTGAAACATTTTCTTTTCCCTGTTCATGCTATTTTCTACATGTCATTGATGATTCTTTTCTTTGTGATATTCACAATGTAGAAGTTGGTAATTTCTTTGTGATTTTTATGTTCTGTTATAGTAATTCATCAAAAAATGTTAAGTTTTAAATTCTAGATAATAAAAGAAAGTTAGAGCCTTAAACACAATGTCACTTTTGGCTTTTGAATTTCGTATTTGGTATGACATGTCACTTTTCAGGATCCTAGTCAATCCGGTGAAATATATGTACTTCTTGATAATACACTTACTAAATTGCTGCCCCTAAATTTGTTCAGCATCAGATTTCTTTATGACGAGTAGTACACAGGTAATACAGTCAGTGAATTATTATGGGTTTTTTTTGGTCAAAAAGAAACGAACAGTTTCTGAAGTTACCACTTAATCGTCAAGTAACCCAAAGTTAGCATTCTAGACAAATTTTGAATAATATCCAATTCTCAGATGATCTGCTTAATGTTGCAAGGTGATTGAGCAACATTTTACCTTTAGATTTCCCTCCCTTCTATCACTTTGCCTTAACTTTTTGGTCTAAATCCCAGTCATGCTTATTAAGCTATGGTTTTCCAGAATTACAGTGCCCCGATGGGATCCTTTTTCCAGGTTAGAAATAATTTTTTTTCCAAGACCTCCACTCTGAATTTTGGAAATAATTCTGGGGTTTAAGATTTCTTTGAATTTCTGCTAACAGAATGAATTTTCATATGTTTTTGGAAAGATTTATTCTAGCAGAGCCTGGGTGGCTCGGTCAGTTAAATGTGCAGCTCTTGATTTCAGCTCAGGTTATGATCTTCCAGTCGTGAGAGTGAGCCCCTCATCTGGCTTTGTGCTGGACATGGAGCCTCTCTCCCTCTCCCCCTCCCTGTGCCCCTGCCCTGTGCACATGCTCTCTCTGTCTCTCTCTTTCTCTCCAAAAAAAAAAAAAAAAAAAAAAAGATTTATTCTAGAAATTAAACTTTTAAATTAATCTTTATAAATTATCTGAAAATGTATTCTATAGGCAGAAATACAACTTATTCTTTATGTGTCATATATTTTCTATAGTTTCTACAAAGATTATAGAAAGAATTTATTAGGAGACTGAAGCTTATTCTAAAGGACACAAATATTGATTATATAATAATAATGTCATTCAGCCATATATTATAAAATACTGTTATAGAAAATGAACACCCAGATAATCCATAATACTTTTAATTATACTTAAAATTTAAAAATGCACTGAAGCGTGATATTTTCTTGCAGGATTATAGAAATTTACCTTTCTGTGGATTTAATTTTGAGGTTAAAAACTTTGCTGCCAGAAATTGTTCTCTCTAGATTCTTGCAGCCTTCAGGATGTCACAGAGCAGTAAAGTTTTCATATTTAAAATTTTTAATTTTGTGAAAAGAATAGGAGGACCATCAGGGGTGCCTGGGTGGCTTAGTCAGTTAGGTGTCCACCTCCAGCTCAGGTCATGATCTTGTGGTCCACGAGTTCGAGCCCGTGTCAGGCTCTGTGCTGACAGCTCAGAGCCTGGAGCCTGCTTCGGATACTGTGTCTCCCTCTCTCTCTGCCCCTCCCCCACTCACACACTCTGTCTCTCTCTCAAAAATAAATAAATAAATAATAAATAAATAATAAATAAACAAATTTTTAAAAAAAGAATACAAGGACCAAAAGACAGTTGCCATGTTCTGATTTGCATTTGGCTAAATATGGACATTGCATAAAAAATGTAAGCATTCCATCATTATACCATAAATAACAGGCATTTCAAAACAAATATTAATAAGCTCTCAATTCTATTGTAAAACACTCTCTCTTAAATTATATACATTTATCTGTATGGAAAAGTCACTACTTTACCTGTTTTTCACATATCTCCACGGACCTGTGACAGCTTTATTATGATCCAGCCCTGGTGAGAAACCTGTGTCCCGGAGTACAGTGTGGACAGAAATGTTTAGTCCTAACTGATGAAGAAATGGACCCGAAGCATGTATTGATTATCGTTGACTAAGTGCTAAATTGAATACTTGAGAGCTATAGAATACTGTGCAAGACCTTAAAGGAAATAATAGCTAACCATCTGTTCCAGACCATTCCCTTCACTAAAGGAAAGGGCTTGGATTAGGTGATTCTATGGGGTCCCTCCCTAGCATTCTTTTTCCTTTTGTCTGTAACTCTGATCTTAAAAGCTGTTTGGGTATCATTCATTAAAATACTTTAAAGGTAATTTCAATTAGTTTATTGCTGATGAATTTATTTAAAACATAATGTTTCTACATTGACTGTAATAGGTTAGAAAATGAAACTACTGGTTGTAGTGAAGGTATGATTAGTTTCTTCTTAGAATCAGGGAGACAGTGGACTCCTGTTGAGAAAGTGTCAGCCTGGAACTTGGGATACACTGAGTGAGACAGAGTGATAGATGTAATCTGGTATGTCATCCACAGCGTTCCCAACAAACAAAACAGTCCTGCTTATAAGATGGGGTCCATAGTGAAGTCTGGATCCCAAGGGAAATAAGAACTTACCTTAACTTCTCTAGATTATGTTTGGACAAACTCAAGTTCTGTACATGGCAGCAAGCTACTAGTCATGAGATCAAGTGTATTCTGAGAAATCAGAATAATATGGAAGCTAATAAAACTGGTTTTCCTAATAGGGTATTATTAATCAGCGTCAAATTACATTGTTAAACGTTACAAAGGTGATATGGCCAAAAATATATTAGTTGCGAAATGTAACGTCCTTAGGTAAAAGAGTCTTAGGTCATTTTTTAAAAAATGGAAACTGTTGTCATTGCTAATCATCCAAGTACCCAAGAGCGAACCCAATAGGGTAAGGAGCAAAACTTGTGTAGCCTGATTCAGGCTGCCGAAATGGCTTCATTTCCCAGGCTCATCTCAGCCTGCGCAAGCTAGAGTGATTATCGGCCAGCAAGAGATAGGCACTTGGTTTTTTATGTTTATGTATTTTTGAGAGAGAGAGAGAGACAGACAGAGTGTGAGCAGGGGAGGGGCAGAGAGAGAGGGAGACACAGAATCCGAACCAGGCTCCAGGCTCTGAGCTGTCAGCACAGAGCCTGACATGGGGCTCGAACTCAATGGACCCCAAGATCATGACCTGAGCTGAAGTCAGGTGCTTAACCAACTGAGCCACCCAGGTACCCCTGGTGACTTGTAATTCTCATGTAAATTCTCCTCTGAAATTGTTTTACAAAATATATTATTCTGTTAAACTACTTTTGAAAAGTAAGGAGTTTTTCTGGAGGAAACACTACTCATGTTTTTATTTTAAGGCAATGAAAGGAATTAGCTTAATGACAACTGATGCTATTTTTAAAAAGCTGAGTGCTAATTATAAGGACATGTTAGGTAGTTCACTGAGTTACGTGTCTTTAGCAATTCTTCTTATGGTTATACGTAAAAGATAAAACCAGGCCCATGCCCTAACTTTTAGAATTGTGTGCCTTGTCATTTTTCTCTTCCTTTGTCATTGAGAATGTGTACCTAGGTATTAGGCATTCTTATATGGGTATTTCAGAGGCACTTAACTTTCATCATGAAAGTTTGATTGTGACAGTTTTTCTAGCTATAATGGTGACTGTGTCTGCTTCCCTGCAGTCCTTTTCTTATATTTATTTGCTCATTCCCTTTCAGAGAAAGCCGTGTATACCTTTGGGCTGGGACAGTTCGGTCAGCTGGGTCTTGGTACTTTTCTTTTCGAAACTTCAGTACCCAAAGTCATTGAGCATATTAAGGATCAGAAAATAAGTTCTATTTCCTGTGGAGAAAATCACACAGCTCTGATAACAGGTACAGATGAGAATTTCTGTTACATATTTATAGAACTGGGTATGTTTTAGTACAAAATAAAAACTATGTGGAATGATTGTATCTAACTTAAGCAAAGGAATCAATAACTGACAAAATAGAAGTTCTTGTTTAATATGCCAAAGTGTAAAGTTGTAAACTCTTTCTTAGTATTTGTTCAATTTAAAATCAGTGTAAATGATCCAAAGATTTAGAACCTCAAAACAAGTCAGTGCTATAGTAGTATTATACTCTGGCAGAAAGCTGGAATCTTTTTGAAATTGCATCAGTTTGCAGGCTCTTAACTCTGCTCAGGCCAGAGGAAAAAGTCTTATAAGAAAGAACCTACTATAAAAGAGTCTCCACGTTCAGTCAGACACAGCTATATTCTGGCTGAGTCGGTTCCTACGAACCTTTTGCCACTAGGAGGCGTTTTCAGGAGTGACTCTGCTACTTTCTCCCCAGTGATCGAAGGGCACCTCATAGGCTGCTAAGCGGACACCTGAGTCCTCGAGATCTTTCGCTCTGTACTTTCTCCATTATCCATGGAGACTGCTTTGGGCCTGCTTCTCAACCTTAGAAACCATGTGCTGCTAATATGGACTCAATATAAGATTCTCCCTTAGAAATGACTCCCTTACTTTACCTGTAGATAATTGATATACTGCACAATTATCATTGCTTTGGAACAAAAGCCTCTGTAATTTCAGTCTTTCTGGCTCACATTTCTATCTAAAAATGAAGTCAAACATAAAAAGGCAGAAATCATACAGTGTTTTGAAATAAACCAGATACTGGTATTTCCACATTTGTTTCCTTCTTTCTAAAAAAGCTACTGCTAAATGAAGCTCATCTAATGGTATCTAGTTGGGGGAACTGGTAATCTGCAAACACAACGTACTACCATACATTGCCCTTCTTCCCCAAAGAGCCTTTCAGAGAGAACTACCTGCCCATTTTCAAGTACCAATGTCCTTTTTAATGTAGCATGAAATCAAACTATATAGAACATAAAGAATTATTATTCATTCATGGTCCCACAAGGGTTGTTGGTATGTATCCCTTACTGCAGGGTCTTTATGTCAGTTTTTCATCAACTGTCCTTACTGCTGTTTTTCATCAACTCTAAATTGCCATAGATGGTAAATACATACTTTTTATGGATCATCTAACATACAATTAGACTGGTTAAATTTTGATACTACCTTTCCTCCTGATGGAAGAAGTCATAGCACAAATAATTGAACATTAACTTGGTTTGTCTTTTTGCTCATGAAGCCTCCTAAGGGGGCAGGTGTTATGAATGTTTTTCTTCCAGGACTAATAAGAGGTGTGTAGTGAGTTATCTGTAATTTCTTGCCAGTTCCCCATTATGTAGCCAGTGGCTTATGTTTTAAACAGCTCTCAAGCTGGAAGTACAATAAAGTAGCTTGGATCAGAGTTTATTTTTTCTGGCTATAGATCATCAAGTTAAAACACAGAGCCTAAAAAGCACTTTGGATAAAGAAATGAGGGGTCAAAAGAAGAGGAAGAAGGGAAAAGGATGATAAGGAGGGTATCTAAAGAAAAGAAATTAGCTAATACTAAGTATTATAATAGTCTAAATTCAGGGTGTAAATACTGCTTATTGCTTATTTATGGTTTTTGAACTTGACACTTTACTGCATAATGTTATTTCTCATTTTTCATTTAGTTCTCTTGAATTTTCTTAGGATGACATTACTTTGCCCTCTTAAACTAGAAGTTCCCAAATGAGATCTTAACATGTCCTAGCTCAAAACCATTCATTCAGGGGCGCCTGGGTGGCTCAGTCGGTTAAGTGTCCAAGTTTAGCTCAGGTCATGATCTCGCGGCTTGTGAGTTCGAGCCCTGCGTTGGGCTCTGTGCTGACAGCTCAGAGCCTGGAGCCTGCTTCTGATTCTGTCTCCCTATCTCTCCGCTCCTCCCCTGTTCTCTCTCTCTCTCTCTCTCTCTTTCTCTCTCTCAAAAATTAATAAACATTTTGAAAAAAATTTAAAAAACCATTCATTCAGTTTATTGCCCTTAAGATAGAGTTTAAAAATTCTTAATATGAACTAATTGGGTCCTCTGTGGTGTGGTTTCTTCTTACCTCTTCAGACTCATCTCCTTCCATTAGTTGCCTTTCAGCTTCTTGACTGTGTTATGTTTTCTCTTGATTCAGAGCCTTTGGATGTGCTCCTTTCTTGCAGCTAAAATCCTAACCATCCTGTAGGTTTCAGCTTGAAAGCCTTCCTAACCCCCACACTAGAAAGAAATCCCCGCCTGCCCCCCTTTCCTTCTGCTTCCATGACCTTTTCCCCCACCTGAGGGAGAAAGTGTGAAGGAGGGCTTGAGAAGAGGAGCAAGGGTTCAGAATAGCCGCTGTGGAAATGGGCAAAGGGTTAACTGCAGAGAAGCAGCCAGATGTCTCCCCATCATCGAAGGGGTCCTCGGTTATTAGTATAGGGACTAGTCCACCTGGTTGGTTTACGGCACTTCCTTCAGGGGCATTCCACGGCCCAGGGACCGAATTAGTAAAAGAGACAGTTGGATTGGTCCAAGCTAGTAGTTCTCCACCGGTGGTGATTTTGTCCTGCAGGGACACATGACAGTGTCTGGAGACATTTTTTTCTTGTCCCAACTGCAGAGACAGGGTGTTTTCTGGACATTTAGTAGGGAGAAGCTATGGATGCTGCTAAACACTCCACAAAGCACAGGACAGACCCACACAGCCAAGGATTCCCTGACACCAGATGTCAGTGGTACCCAGGTTGAGAAACCCTGATGTAATCAGTGGCCTGAGGGGGGAAAAATAGGTTGTATTGGAACATAGGGGGCTCAGAATACAAAAATCTCCTTCCCCTTGAGAAGATGGCGCACATCACAAGATCGCTCACACTGGGTTGCTGCTGTTGCACACAGTGCCTCACATGACCGGGCTTCAAATTCACAAACCGCCAAGGGCTTAATGATTTTTCTCAGAGTATCTGTTGCCTAACGTTATGTGCAGGACCACGGAGACCACATAGGGTGTGGAAATATCAGTGAATCAGAGTAAATACGGTGTAGAATTTGAGGGGGAAAATCACAATTGCAATGTAAGTAAATATGTCTGTCTATTTACAAATAGATCCATATAAGTAAGGCTTTTATAATTCTCTCTTTTTTTGCATTTTAGATATAGGTCTTATGTATACTTTTGGAGATGGTCGATACGGAAAATTAGGTCTTGGACTGGAGAACTTTACCAATCAGTTCCTTCCCACTTTGTGCTCTCATTTTTTGAGATTTATAGCTCAATTGGTAAGGGCACCACATTTCCATGTTTACATTTTCATATTGTAATGCTTGAGTTTCAGTATTTCATAGAAACTAAGGAATTTTATGTTTGTATAAAAGAATATCATGCCTATATCTAATCAGTATACTCGTTTCCTAAAAGCCAAACGTCAGACATCATGCCACTTGGAAAATCTGTCCCTTTCCTACTTTCCCTCCTGTCAGCATCTTCCTTTTCGCCCTAATCTGGACTCTTCTGCTTCATTCTCCTGTGTCTCTTGAGAGCCAGAACAGTGCCATGCCTGGAAGCTTTGTGGCCTCTGCCAGCGCCCAGCAGAGTATCTGACAGTAGTCCACTGTCAATATTTGTTGAATTAGATCTTACGTCTTATTTGAAATGATAATAATTTCAGGGCCCCTGAGTGGCTCAGTCGGTTAAGTGTCCGACTTTGGCTCAAGTCATGATCTCGTGGTCCTTGAGTTGGAGCCCCACATTGGGTTCTGTGCTGAGAGCTCGGAGCCTGGAGCCTGCTTCGGATTCTGTGTCTCCCTCTCTCTGACCCTCCCCTGCTGGTGCTCTCTCTCAGCATAATAAGTAAACATTAAAAAAGAAATAATATTATTTGAAAATAATTTCAAAATATTATGAAGTAAAGGTTCAGAGTATGCTATTCTTATAACCACCACATTGAACACTATAAAGATACTAAAAATCTGTGTCTTGCAAATGCTACACAATGGTGGTTTAGGCATTTTATTGAAAATCAGCTATTTCTGAAAATCCTTTGGATGTTGGTTTCATTTTTCATTGTTGCACCATTGTGCATGCTTACCTTTCACTCTAAGGACTTTGAAGCATTAAAATAAAAAAAGTGTTCATGTAAAGAAAAAGGTTTGGAGATCTAATTTCCCCAAGAGACTGATTTATGCTTGGATCACTTTTTTCTAAGTAGAACTTCTCGGAGTAATTTTTTCAACGTGTTAGTGTTGCTCCCAAATTAAAATAACATTTTCTAACTAGTTAGGAGAAACGTAATGTGCCAAATAGTTTTTTTCTCTATACTCTATTAAATTGGAAGTCAAATGGTATGTTAAACTTGTTCTCATTTTCAATTGCAGTGTTTAAAGAATATATATATTGCCATCCGTGTGTGCGTATGTAACTTGGGAGGGGGGCAGACTGACTGACTGACTGACTACCTAGGAAGTCTACCATTAAGTAAACGTTTTGTGGCTGCCAACTGTTAAAAACCCATTTGCATTTGAAGCCAGTGTTGATTGATTTATCTGTGGTTTTATGCTGCAGGTGTCTTGTGGTGGATGTCACATGCTAGTTTTTGCCGTTCCGAGACTTGGTGGGACAGAAGAAATTGAGTTAGAGGAAGTTAAGGATGCTTGCTTCCATGCAGAGGCTTCTCTGCCCCTCAGCAATCTGAACTCAGGGAATGTTTTGCAAACAACTCTATCAGCACGTGTGCGGCGACGAGAGAGGGTACAAATTGTGGCCAATTCTATATCGTGGCATTACAAAGAAAACAAAAAAATTCATTTTCTTTTTAAATCAAACAAGGGTCTTTTAAGACAGATTTACTAAATAAAATGGTTAGAGTTTCAGGCTTACAAACTTGAAGCAAATTCAGAGTTAAGCTGTTACACACACAAATGAGAAAATTCAAATGATCGTGGATAACCTTGACTTACCGAGAGTGGATACAAAGCAAGGATACAAAGCGTCCTTTTAGAGGCCTATCTCAGCTCTTCACGTTGAATGCTGAATTGTTTTCTCACCTCTATGTGCATTGATTCTACTTTGCTTTTTATCTGTTGGCTATACCTCGTGAGCTGTGGAAGGTTATCCATTATAAACAATGAAATGTAGGAAACAGAAATAAGGACTTCCGTTCGAGATAGGGAGTGTTCTTTCTCATTGAGATTTAGAGGTTCTCATTCAGCTTTAAAATGATTATTTCAATAACAATATTTAAAAAAAGAAAATGTCAAATAATTTTAAAGGGGACATTACTTTTTAAAAAAATTAAGTTCCAAAACATTTTCCTTTTGAAGTAAAAAGGTTAAGTTTGACTTTTTGTTATGAAAAAGTGTATATAGAAAGATTGAGAAATATCGGTGTTTTGTATTTAGGCCTCATGACTGATTTTTTGTTTCCTAGCAGAGAAAATACATATACGCTTTTCCCCATCATGTGAAAAAACAGGCTTCTAACTTAACAATTTAGAGCAATTTAGATACAGAGATAACAGAACAAAACATTTTTGAGTTCTTGGGGATTATTTAAAAATGAATGTGGGACAGTGGGCAACTTTGAAGTCTCTTTCTTAAATATTTTTAGCAACTGGAGAACAGTTTATATCAATATTAAAAACATCCTCTGTTTCTTTAACCTGTTTATTTTAAAGGAGAAATCGCCCGACTCTTTTCGAATAACACGAACACTACCTCCACTTGAAGGGATTCCTGTGCCACCTGTTTGCTTTCCCCCCATTCCTTTTCCTTTCCATATGTCTGCAATTAATCTGCCAGAGACCATGATACCTGAAGATGAGGACCTCATGCAGCCAATGGAACCAGGTAACATCTGATACTCTGCAGGCTCACACAAGAAATGTACCTTTTATTTCTGTTGTTTTCATGTTTATCTTAAGATGTTTTTGTCAATTAGTTAAATTGTCTTCCTAGTTAGAGGCTGACATCTCTTATCTGAGCTCAAGTCCAGGAATACTCTTACAAATACAGAGCATCGTAAGTGACCCTAGAAATCCCGTGTAACAATAGCAGTGTATTTTTATAGAGCAATGTATAATACACATAGTACCTTCTCTTATATCATCTCCTTTAAATCCTGAAGCAATTCCATGAAATAGGTGGGAGTTAATAAATTTGTTATTTTTATAGATAAGAAATGCAAGGTTTGAAGAGACTGAGTGACTTGGTCACAGCCACTCAGCTTATAAATGAAGTGAGCAGGATTTGAATACTAGTCTTCTGGACCTATGTGAAGTCCTGCGTTTAGATAGTATAGCATAGTGGTTAAGAGCATGGGGTATGGGGTTCAATTGACCTGGAGTGGGATGTCCGCTCTGACATTTATTGACTGTGTGATTTACTTTGGGAAAGTTACTTAATTTCTCTGAGACTTAGTTTCCCTATCTTTGAAATGAGTCTAATACTTCTTTAGAGAGTGATTGAGATTAAATGAGATACGGTATATAAAATACTTAGCATTGAGCCTAGCACCTCTAGGAACCTCTTTGTAAGTATAATCTTGGTTATTATTAACACCTCTACCTCACTGCCTATTAGATATACATTTTATGTTTTATTTTTTTAACGTTTATTTATTTTGAGATAGAAGGAGAGCGCGAGCAGGGGAGGGGCAGAGAGAAGGGGAGAAAGAATACCAAGCAGGTTCCGTGCTGTCAGTGCAGAGCCCGACATGGGGCTTGATCTCACAAACCATGATACCATGACCCGAGCCAAAATCAGAGTCGGACGCTTAACTGACTAAGCCACCCAGACACCCCCATTTAATGTTTTAAATTGTAATCCCAGCTCCTTGGCTATGTAGTCCTCTTCTAAGTAATTTTGTTTACAGGTATTTGTGTATCTTAAGAGGGTATGTATGTTACTGCAGGGAATGTGCTTGGATAGTAGGGGCAGGGTAAGAAGCCAGGACCCAAGAGATCAGAGTAAGCAGTAGGTTTGGAATTAAGATAATTTGGGCATCTGGATGGAATTAAGAACCACGGCACAGAGAATTTGTAGTGTCTTTGGGATCAAGAACGTAGACAGAAGTTGAGGTCATAAAAGCAAGAATTGTACGCCATGAGAATAGAATAT
This sequence comes from Lynx rufus, assembly GCF_022079265.1. Taxonomy (NCBI): domain Eukaryota; kingdom Metazoa; phylum Chordata; class Mammalia; order Carnivora; family Felidae; genus Lynx; species Lynx rufus. Next base: position 33,542,223 of record NW_025814828.1, on the reverse strand, counting down.
TATCTACAACCAGGACCTTCGTAAGGAGCTGGTTTCTTGCATCTCACACACAACTTTTGTATGATTCCTTTTGAGATAAGAATCACTGGCACCATTCTGTCCTGTACATGGAAAAAGCCGAGTCTAACAACAGTGTGTACAAGGAAAAGAGAAGTTTACAGTTTGGGGGAAGTCGTTTCCTACCTTAAGAGATTTGAATGTGAACATGTACAGAGTTTTGTAGCTAGATCCAAAAGAAAAGTGATCCCTTATCTTTTTGTGGCTGTTTGCTAAAAGTGTCTACAAAGTATTCTGACAGTTATGTCTAACATATAATGTGACTTTTTCTAAATTATTTGCAGACTTCAGTGTTTATCGGGGAGGTACAAAGGTCAGGGAAGATCTTGCTGAGAAGGTGACATTTAAGCTAAAACATAAAGAATAAGAAAGACAGCCACATGAAGAGAGAGGATGATATGCATTTTAGGCAAGGAAAATAATGTAGGCAAAGGTTTGGAGGCAGTTTATAAGAAAAAGGAAGGAAGACCATTGGAGCTAGACAGTGGGGGAAAAGGCTAGAAAGATGCTGAAGAAAGAATGGGAAAGTATTCATGATTTTATAGGCTGTGAGAAGCCTATTTTATTTTAGTGTTTTTCTTAAGTGCAATAGAAAGTCATTAAAGGGTTTTAAACAGTGGAGTGATGTGCTCCAATCCAATTTACATTTTAAGATGCTCCCTTTGCCTCTGTATGGATTGTAGGGAGGAAAGACCAAAAGTAGGAAGAACATTTAGCAGCCTTTTGCAGGAGACATCAGTGTGTGGTCCAAGGTGTTTGCTGTGGAGATGGAGAGAAGGGGGCAGATTGGACATACATTTTAGACAGAACTAACTGGATTTGCCAACCTTATTAATGGATTACACATAGATGTGAAGGAAAGGGAAGAATCAAGGATGGTTCCTAGGCAAGAAGATGGTTGGCAAGCTTGAAGGAAAAATTAAAAATTGAGTTTGAGATACCTGTGAGACATCGAAGCAGAAATATCGAGCAGGCAGTTGAAGATGCAAGCCTAAAGTTCAGAAGAGAGGTCTGAACTAGAGAGATAACTTTGGAACCCAGACAACACAGAGATGGTATTTGCAACCCATGGGACTTGGTGAAATCACCTGATAGATAGAATCACCTATTAGCTAGAGAAGAGAGCCCAGGATTTCGCCCTAAAAACATCTAACATTTAGAGTGTTTGGGAGGAAGAGCCAGCAGAGAAGCTCCATCAGCCAGTAGGGTAAGAAGAGGGAAATCAGGAGAGAGTAGGGTCCTGAATTCAAAGTACTGCTCAGAGGTCATGGAAAAAGCTCAAAGAAGCATCCCATGGATCTGGCATCGTGGAGAACACCGGTGATCTTGACACAAGTAGTTCCAGGGGAAGATGAGGGCAGAAACCAGAGTGTTTAGAGTTGAGGCATGAATGGGAAATGAGGAAGTGAAGAGATGGGGCGTGTAGATAACCCTTTTGCGTATTAGTCATGAAGAGGAGTGGAGGAAAGGGCTGGCAGTTAGAGGGAGATGTGGGGTCAATGGAAAATGTTAGAGCATTTTTGTATGCTAATGGACACGAGCCAGTAGTCCCAGATGGATTGGTAGCACAAGAGAGCGATAATCCCCAAAGTGCAAAACTCTTGAGGAGAGTGGGGCTGGCATGCCGAGCAGTCTTTGATAAGAGGAAAGACACATCCTATATTTTAACAGGAAAGTGGAGGTAACTGTGTACATTTGTTGGTGGGAAGATAAGGCAGATCAGGTCTGATGACTTCTATTTTCTCAGTCAGGTATAAGGCAAAGCTTAAATGATCTACTGTCTCTTTTCCAAACCTCCATTCTCTGCCGTCTCCAAACTATCCTGCTTAGCATTTCCTATGTTAACCTTCCTCGGGCACAGTTCATTTCCTGTCTGTTCCAGTGTCTTCTGAGAATCCCTAATATTTTTTTAATTAAGTGTAAGTTTCCCCATATAACTCCCAACATGCTTTTCTAGCTTCATCTGTCAGTAGTCTTTTTCTTATAACCTTAATTTAGGTCACAGGTCTGTCATCTACAGCTCATGAGCCAAATCTAGCCAGCTGCTTATTTTTGTAAGTAAAGTTTTATTGGAACTCAGTCGTGCCATTCCTTTATGTATTGCCTATGGCTGCTTTTCCACTACAGTAGCAGCGTTTGAGTCATTAGGACAGAGACTATATGGCCACAAGGCCTAAAATGTTTGCTATGTGGCCTTTTACAGAAATAGTTTACCAGCTCCTAATCTTGATCAAACTGAGCTCTTCACAGTCAGACTTAGCGGAAAAGCTGTGAAGTCACGACAGACCTGACATTGACACTTGGCACTTAATAATTTGTGAAACGGAGATACACTACTTACCTCTCTTGTTGTCATGGAGGTCACTCAACATGTATGAAGGCATGCGCTCCCAGCACATGGAAAGCCTTCATTACAAGCCATTCTGCCACTTCTCTTAGCGCTGGGCTTCCTTTTCTTCTCTGCCCACTTCATCTACTCCTCTCAGAATTCTGCTCACTCTTCCCTGCACCTCTTCAGTGAAATATTTCCTGATTCCCAACATTCGGGTGTGATTTCTCATGCCAATATATCACATATTTTATATTCCCTTCTAGACTGTAAGTTCATTAAGAAATAGTAGTTACTTAAGTTGATTATCTCCCGCATAGTACCTCACGTGGAATAAGCAGAAACTGGTTATTTGCTCATTTGAATTGAATGTATTTACAAGGGACAGATCAGTGGGGACTGGTGTTTTCAGCGAAGACTTCATTCAGGAGTTCCTCTCAAATATGTATACGGGTGCTAAATGCAGGCAGAGTAAATGAGAAAAATGTAAGGTCAAGTAGAGCTCATAAGTCTTTTTTTTATTGGTGTTTATTTTTGAGAGAGAGGGAGGGACAAAGTATGAGCGGGGGAGGGGCATTGAGTGAGAGGGAGACACAGAATCCAAAACAGGCTCCAGGCTCTGAGCTGTCAGCACAGAGCCCGACCCGGGGCTTGGTCCCACGAGCCGTGACGTCATGACCTGAGCCGAAGTCAGACGCTTAACTGACTGAGCCACCCAGTGCCCCAAGCTCATAAGTTTTAATGATCTGCTTTATGATGTAATAACCTTACAGTTTTCCATGCAAGTTTGTAGGTGCTTGTACTAGTTATCTTTTTCTACGTAACAAGTGACCTTAAAACTTATCTAAGAGTTTGTGAGGGCCAAGAATCCAGGTGCAGCCCAGCTGAGGGGTTCTGGCTCAGAGTGTTTCCTGCAGTTACAATCATGCTGTCAGATGGGGCTGTAGTCATCTGAAGGCTCAATTGGGGCCGAAGGATCCTCTTCCATGTTCACTCATGTGGCGATTGGCAGGAGGTTTTACTTCCTCAGCACGTGGACTTCTCCCTAGGAATGCTCCTAGCATGGCTTCCCCCAGAGAAAGGGATGCAAGAGAGAAAGATGGGGCGGGGGGACCAAGATGTAAACTGCATTGACATTACAATTATGTCAGCTTTATTTTATTGGCCATACAGATCAGCCTGGTAAAATGTGGAAGGGAACAACACAAGGGCACACATACCAGGAGGATGTGGGTCATTGGGGCCCCTTTTAGGGACTGGCTGTCACAGTGCTTGATACCTGGGTAGTACATCTCCCAAAGGAATAGTGTATGCCCGTTCATATGAATGTAGCAGTTGTTATCAGCATCAAAACCTTTCAACTTTCAGAAAGAGACTTTAAAACCTGTTATCACTATGAATGAATTCTGTTCAGTTCCCTAAACATGAAGTTAAAGGACTTTAGTAAAATTATGTCTGCACTTTACATTATGGAATAATTTATTGTCTAGTTGTCTTTCAGTTTTCCATTGAAATCTGGTTTTCCCTTTTCCCTTTGAATCAGATTATTTTCAAGATAAAATGACCACAGAGAAAGAGACAGACATTTCTTCAGCAACAGATTCAGAAAGCCTTGGAGAAACTACTGATGTCTTAAATATGGTAATGGTTTTCTTATTTATCTATATAGATTTCTTTGAATTTTAGTTCATCATGTATTCATATGTGTGTATACTTCCTATACTGTTAAATGCATCACAAAAGCTTTTGATTTTGGTTTTGTTTTCATTTTGCTTGTTATTTTTATGTTACACATTATTTTATTGAGATACAGATTTCATACAAATACAATTACTTTCAGTCCTCATAACATTAGTATGCAATTGAGAGTTGATTATATTACTATCTGAACTGTTTTGTGTTAATTTCATATATACATTAGAATGTGTAAATGTGTAATTCTATACATAGTATTCTTTTTAGAACATATTTTTTTGTTTATTTCAGACACATATGATGAGCCTGAATTCCAATGAAAAGTCATTAAAATTATCACCAGTTCAAAAACAAAAGGTAAAATATGGAGACTTATTTTCATTATTGTGGGTAAGAACAGTTTAAATTACATTTTTTGTTGAAAGGTTTCTAGAAAGAACACATGAAAGATAAGTATTCATTTACTTTAGATTTTAACGGACACAGGAGCACATTGTAGATAGCCTCAATTTGGGTCTGTTCTGTTGGAATATATTTCCTGTGGTGCAGAAAGAGTGACAGAATTTCATTGGTATCACTAACAAGTCATAATAGCAGTATTTGCTTATCATCAAAGCAAAGGATTATTACGGCACTTCCTAAATGCTGGAAGAGGCTACTGTTTATCGGAACAATTCTCAGACTTGGGTTGAGTAGGACTTTGGTTGAGTTACCATGCTGACCTAAAAGGTTTTTTTCTAGCTCTGAAATTTGCTGGTTTTAGTGAAAATATTTGATAATTGCTTTTCCAATGTGTGGAATGGGTTTTAATCTGTCAAGGAATTGCTAGCATAAAAACAGAATTAAACATTTGGAAATTAATCAGAAACCATGCTTGGGTGATAAAGGGAGGCTTTTAATGAATAACAAATGAATAGCAAAAGGAAGGGATAGTCTGGTTTTCACGGCCCTGTCGAGATAAAGGCCTGCCCTAAAATCCTTTGCTTCTCCTGGCTTTGAGGACCAGTGAGGTGAAAGGAGGAGAGGGGTTTGGCGATTAGAAAAGTAAATTGGAGAAATATAAATTGAAGGAAGAAGGCTTATAGAAAACATTTCATTTCCATTTCCAGTGCCTTTGCCACATTAATAAACTAAAACTCCTTAACCAAAATGCAAGAGAGTCTCGCTGAATTATAAAAATTTAGTGCCAGTCTTCATTTAGTCTTATCTCTAGTTTGCTGAGAGGCCTGGCCAATAACAACATTCCTTTTGAATATGGGAGAGCTGTTGTCGTCATACACCGAGGAAGCCCAGCGAATGTTGACTGACTATACTTCCATGCAGATATCTTTCCTATGTATTTTCTTCCTCTTTTAGACTCGAGGCTCTCCTCTTCCGTGCTGCCTTACTGTACTAGGGAAATAAAGACACATGCATGTAGAAATCATTTCTGGCATCTGGGCCTCCGTCTCTCTTTAGGGCTCTGGAAAGAATTGTGACTTTGTAAATAGGACCTAGAACAAACAGAAAAGGAAAGCACTTCCTTTTAAACTGAGATATATTTTATACACATAGTCCTTTTAAGTAGAAGCCTGACAAGACCTATTCTAGTGAACAGAAAAAGATTTATTTTAGTGTTTCCATATATTAATTTTTAACTTGTGCTGTTTTAATAATTTTTTAAGCAAAAAAAAAAATGACCTCTTCCTAGGCCTAGCACTCATGCCAATTTTTAAAACTTGATTTCATGAGATTTTACAATCCAGTGAGCTGAATTCATCAAATATTTCAATTCATTAGCTTGTAGAATTTAGGCCAACAATTTGATTTTTACCTTATTTTGTCCAGCAGGAAATTAATTTCATATTCTTAATGTATCATTTGAGTCACAATGTTGAGTTTCATAGCTTTTATAAAAATCTTAACATTTTACCTGAAGTATTTTTTCCTCATAGTGGTTTCTTTTACATATGCAAGTTTTTATAATTAAAGAATACAATAGATAAAAGGAAAGGGTTAAAAATTTGAAAACCCAAAGAATTGTTTTGAAAAGAAAGATATTATTATCTAGTACGTGGATAAGAAGATTTCATTTGTTGTTTTCATTTCAGATTTTTCTTGTAGAGATAAGTTATTCATTTTTTCTATTTTGTAACAATTTCATATTTTCATTTATTTTGTTTTGGGAAGTTCATGGAATCAAAAGACCAATCACAGTTTGACAATTAAAATACTAGGGAAGGTAGGAAAAAACGAAACTGCATTGCATGGAAGAGAAGTGTACATTTTTAACAGTATTCTGCAGAATCAGTCTGGAAGTGTACTCCATTTGAGAATTGATTCAGGATGAGAAGAGGGGTAGAGAAGAACTATCGATGGTACTGTGTGAGTAACGGCCAAACGGAAGCAGGCGGTAAGAATGTGCAGGTTAGACGCAGAGACACGGTACCACAGCAGAACCGGCTGCCCCGTAGACTTAGAGAGTAGCATAAATCATCTCTAGAGAAAGCGACATCTGAGCAAAGCATCTGGTCAAACTGGACGCTTTTTATTCTGCCAGCGACACTTAAGAGTGTTGCAGAATCTTGGCGGTATTTTGTAGCAGATAAGTTAACCTTTGTCAATTAACAGTCATATGACAATTATTTCACAAAATTTGCAGAAACAAGAAACAGTCGAGAAACTGGAGCAGCATACAGCTCACTTTGAAAATGATGGTAGTAAAGAGCGTGCAAGTGAAGAGACGTCCAGAACGGTGAAAAAGGGGAAAGTATATAGACAGCTGGTGGCAAAGGGAACGTACATGCTGCCAATACCTGGGACTGGGCGCGCGTTTTCATATGAGGACTTAGGCGAGGAGTGGGGCCAGCCGGGGCCTCAGGCTGACACCCATGCCGAGGGTGTGCGCAAAGAGATATTTAGATGTGAGAGCAAGCACAGTATTTACCCACCTGATGGCAGAGAGATAGAACGGAAAAGTGATGGAGGCAAAAGTCTGAAGGACTCAGAAACGGAAGAAGCAGTGTCTGAGAGAGGAGCTGAGCTGCCGGAAATGGCAGGTCTGAAGGATATGAGACAAAGTGAAGAGAGTTTAAGAAATATGAATATGTTCTTTGACGACTTACCAAATAGAGATGTGGATATTGAGGATGAAGAGAGTAAACGCTTTGTTAAGGACGTTAAGAGGAACAAGAAAAATGTGATCTTTGACAGTGAAAGAGAATCTATAGAGTCAGACAGTTACATGGAAGGAGAAAGTGAAAGTCAGCAAGGTATCACTGATGGCTCTGAGCAGCTCGAGTCAGTAGAATTTAGTAGCGGAGAGAAAGAGGATGATGAAGTGGAAACTGACCAAAACTTGTGGTATAGCAGGAAATTTATTCAACAAAGACATGAGGAAGAGACTGAACACAGAATGTCCACATTCATCGCAAAATATAATTTTAACTTTGGGCACTTGTCAGAGATCCCAGAGGAGCAGGAAGGCACAGAGGAGTCAGAAGGAAGTGAAATAGAGAAGCAAGAGGTAGATGCAAATGAGGAAAATGTGGAGGTGCCCGAAGGAAAAGAGGAGAAGGAAATAGAGATCCTGTCAGACAACCTTACAGACAGAACTGAGGTGAGTGAGGGCAAGGGAAAGCCAGGGGGAGAGGTGGAGGAGGATGTGCCTGAAGCTGGAGGTGAGGGGGGAATCCAGCGGGAGGGAAATTCTGGAGTGGAACAGAGTCAGAGTGAGGAGGGGGAAGAGGAGGAAGACGAGGGAAGAGGAGAAACAGAGAGCCTGGATAAGGGAGAGAAAGACCTAGAAGAGGAGGAGGACCAGGACCAAAGGGAGAGGGAACAAGACCATAAAGGGACAGGGGAAGGGGAGGGGCAAAGAGATGAAAAGGAAGGGGAGGGGAGAGAAGGGGAAGAAGACAGGGAAGAGGAAGAAGAGAAAGAAGGCAAGGAGGAGGGAGAAAGGAAAGAGGAAGAAGCTCAAGAGGAAGGACAGGGAGAAGGGGAAGAAGAGGAGGAGGAGGAAGGGGAAGGAGAGGGAGAAGCAGAGAAAGGAGAGGAGGAAGCAGAGGGGGAAGGGAAGGAAGGAGAAGGGGAAGGAGAGGGAGAAGCAGAGAAAGAAGAGGAAGAAGGGGTGGAGGAAGAGGGGCAAGGGGAAGAGGAAGGGGAGGAGGTTGGAGAGGAGGAAGGAGAGGATGAAGGAAAGAAAAGAGAAAGTGAAGGGGAGGAAGAAGAGGGAGAAGTGGAGGAAGGAGAGGGAGAAGGGGAGGAAGAAGAAGTGGGGGAAGCAGGGGAGGAAGGAGAGGAGGAGGGGGAAGAGGATGAAGGAGAGGGGGAAGAGGAGGAAGGAGAGGGGGAGGGGGAGGAAGGAGAGGGGGGAGGGGAGGAGGGGGAGGAAGGAGAGGGGGAAGGGGAGGAAGGAGAGGGGGAAGGGGAGGAGGGGGAGGAAGGAGAGGGGGAAGGGGAGGAAGGAGAGGGGGAAGGGGAGGAAGGAGAGGAGGGAGGGGAGGAAGGAGAGGGGGAAGGGGAGGAAGGAGAGGGGGAAGGGGAGGAAGGAGAGGAGGGAGGGGAGGAAGGAGAGGGGGAAGGGGAGGAAGGAGAGGGGGAAGGGGAGGAAGGAGAGGGGGAAGGAGAGGGGGAAGGGGAGGAAGGAGAGGGGGAAGGGGAGGAGGAAGAGAAGAAAGGCGAGGGGGAAGAAGAGGTGGGGGAGGAAGAGGAAGAAAGAGGGGGGGAAGGGGAGGGGGACAAGGAAGAGGAAGAAGGGGAGGAGGAAGGAGAGGGGGAGGAAGCAGAGTGGGGAGTGAGGGAGAGGGAAGACAAAGAGGACGATGAGGAAGAAGAAGGGAAATACAAGGAGATAGGAGATGAAGAGAGGGAAAAGCAGGAAAGGCAGGGTGAAGGAAGAGAGTCCAACAAAGTGAGCAAAATCAAAGGGTCTGTGAGATATGACAAAAATAAGGCATACCCCAAAAAGTTTACTACTAACACAGAGGGAAAGGGGAAAGAGCACAAGGTACAGAGGTTCAAAATGCCAGTGCAGTCAAAACAAGTTTTAGAAAATGGGCCACCAGGTTCCGAAAAATTCTGGAACAATGTATTGCCACATTATTTAGAATTGAAGTGACAAGCTTTAAATTTGACCTGATATTGTCCAGCCAAATAATTTGAACATTTTACACGTAATAGGCACTCAGTACATTGTATTACTTTGATTTTATGTCATGGTCACTTTATGTGTGGTACAGTAACGACTGATAAGACAGCACAAAGCACTGGTAAATTTGGCTCCTCTTAAGCCAATATTTTGGTATATTTTCCCTCTAAATTATAAATCTATCACTAGAAAATGGTCATAGCAGATAGTTAACATTATATATTCCTCATTAAGGGCAGAGTTAGAAAATCGGAGTATACTATAGGAGTATTGCGTTTGTATATACAAACTGGCCCCTTTAAAGATGGCACAGATCCTTAAGGGCTATGAAAACATCTCATTTCTTACACATTTCTTTCAGTCTCTGATTACAAGTTGCCTATACATAGAATAATTTTATAAGATTTTTCTGAAGATTTTTTAGGGCTTTCTAAAGCTAAAATGGAAGATTCACATTTTTAAAAAGTAGTGCTGTCTTTTTACCTTTTATGTGTCCTTTTTGCAACAGTTTACCAAGTGACAGCTGGATTCAGGGCTCAGGTTGTAATGTGATGTCTTTCAGTTACTGTCTGGGCAACTGGCAGTGTATCTCATGAAATGGAGATGAACTTAAGCATCTATTCTGGAAGTATGTACAACTTTTAAGTATTTATTGCCCAGGCAGAGCTCCCCACTGGGCTTCGGTTTCCTCATGTGTAAAATGGAGTAGATTGGATGATAGAACTCCAATCCCTTTTAACTCTCAGACTCTTTCATTCTAACAGGCTGATTTACTCCCATCATGTTTGTTATTTGCAGAAGAGGTTTTTAAGGAAGAAAAATTATACTTTAAAATTAATTGAGTTTCTATAAAATATTGTTCTTGACTCTTACAAACTTAGGACGGCTTTAATGTCTCTTCTGTCATTCTGTATTTCTAAACTATAACTTCTGAGCTTTAACTGTACTGTCAGAATCTTCATTCCCAGTGTCTTTGATGTACCCTCAACCTGTTTTTCGCTGACTGTTCTGTAATTCTCAGTTTATTGCTTGTCAGAATGTTTCAAGTAAAATAAACATTAAGTGTATTCCATCAGTAATTGTTTGTGGAAAGAGAAACTAACATCATTTATTGAATTTTAGAGAGGCTGGATTTCTATTAGTGTAAATTCAATCTTCCCTTACAATGTTCAGTTCGTGTAATGCAGCCAGATCGTTCTTTATTCATAGCTCCATTTTCAATGGATTCACTGCTCCAGTCCCTTCCATATCTTGGGCATTAGGGATTTCTTATACTTTCTTTTATCAAGGAAGATCTTGATGGTAAACTTCCTGTGAATTTTGTGTAATGTGATCCTCTGTGCATTTGATTCTCCGTGAGCAAGAATCTGGGGAGAGAGACTAGAATACGAAGAGAAGAAACTCCTAGGAGCAATTGTAGATTTTGTTTTAGCTGCAGGGATATGTGGTTGCCGCCCCTAACTAACCAAATATGCTAATCTGGCATTGCAGGGTTCTACCAAATTCTACCACAGTCAGTAAGTGCCAGTGGGGTAGAGTTGGTACTTTGACAAAGTGTATGTGCTGTGTTGTCAATTCAAGGGCCTACCATGGTTATTGAAAAGTCGACTTAAAATGATTAAGTGAGATGGATGATTGAAGAGGAGTTCATAAAGGAAAAGCCTTCAGGGAGAAAAGAAACTCTTGCACTCAAGTTACTAATGTAACAGGTGTGGACATTCTTCTTGCACCAAAGACGTCATCAGCCAGCAATGCTGAAATGGAGTTCTTACCACGTGCCCATCTCAGTATTGGAACTGGTCTAGAGAGCCGCTTTTAAACAGCATTTCCTGCCCATTTCTTCACATTGCCCTGGCCAAAAACATGTTCTGTGCTCTTTTAGGAAGGGTAGCTCGTGCAGGCACGGTGTTCTGGTCAGAAGAGCACAGGCCTAGTCATTTTGAGATGTGAGTTAGTACTTGGTTAAATAGCTTGGAATAATAGGTTCCATTCCTTGTCATTCCCATCTGCTGGTTGATCAAGCTTTTCTTGTCATTTATCACTGATCATTACTGAGGCCAGTGTGAGTTGTGTGTGTAGAGTCCATTGAGTTACAGTTCCAGGTGAGGACTCTGGCAGAAAAATAGTTCAAGGTAAGCTATGAAGGAGTACCACAGAAACATCTGCTGCCGCTGAATAGCAGCTCTTGAGGTGAGTGCAATGAAATGTCTTCTGTTACTTCATTATAGAGGTAAACTTGCTCTTCACGTATATAAAGATAAAAGACTGCCATAAAGGAAGGCACTTTGATTCCTCCTTCCTTCATTCCTTCTGTTGTGCCTGACATATGGCTTCATACTTGGTGCCTATGATTCACTCAACCAATAAACGTGTACCTAAGCACCAAAAAGGGAACAGAAGCTTTCCAAAATCAGGTAGATCTCCAGAAATGAGGGCTGCTTATAGTCCAACTCCTGTGGCCTTTTTACCTGTCAGGGACATTAGGTAGGTACAGATTGCTTGAAAGAACACCAGGTAAAAGGAGTTCCTCGGGCTCTGCCTCTAACTGTGGCTTAACAGTGCCCTTGTGTTTCCCAATACCCCCGTGTTCTTAGCTAGGACTACCCAAACAGAAAAATAGGATCTGAAAACAAATCTGTGGCTTTCTAGGTTGATGGGAGCCATGAGCGTGTTTCAGTGTGACTGCAGCCTAGAGTATCTTTTGGTCCTGGATAAGGAGGCAAAGGGCCTTATGTGTTTATAAAAGTTGTTAAACAGCAAGAGTAAGATGATCACATTTGGCCTTTTGCAACATTCTGGCAGCAGTATGGAGGGTGGGTTGGAGAGGAAGAGGACCAGAGCTAGGGATGCCAATTAGGCTGCTCTAGGGGACCAGACAGAGACAGAAGAGGGGCTGAACTAGAACAGTGTGGACAGAGTCGGGGACACGTGTTATCAAGAGAACTTCAGGGATAGAATTGGAGGGCTTAGTAAAGAGATGTAAGTTGGAGGGAGGGAAAAGGCCAAGCTTTTCTTGTTTCTGTTTGAAGAACTGGGTAGGAAGTGTGCCATTCACCAAGGCTGAGCACAGAGGAGTAGGGGTAGATTCAGGAGCCTGCTGGGCCCTGTTCATCCAGGAGGTGTCCAGCGGACAGATACACGTCTGGGCCTGGAGCTCAGGGGAGATGGCCGGGCATTACCGACTTCCACGGGGAGTTAAAAGCATGGAGTTGAGTGAGAGGCGGCACTCACAGTGTGCGAAGGGAAGAGAACTGAAGACAGAGTTTGAGGAAACATCAGTAGGTAACGGAGAGGTTGAGCGAGGGAAATCTGAGAAGGAGGCCAGGTAGGAACACTTTCCAGGAAAGAGAGGCGCCGCCCAAGCCAAGGAAGCAGTGGTGGAGGGCAGCAGAGAGGTCTGGGAGAGGCCCGGCAGAGGCCAGGCAAGAGCCCACACTGCCTGCTAAGAGAGATCCCCAGGAAGCCTGCCTTGCAGAGAAAAAGGGTGAGGGACTTCGGTGCCATGGGAAAAACCATCTTAGACTTTTACCTGCGATTACTCTATATGAGGCTATATAAGCATAGGATCTTGAAGTGAGCTTATCATCAAAAAGGAAGAGCCTACAATGCCCTGAGTTTCAGCAGGTGGGGGAAACAGCTCTGAGGGTGGCAGTTCTGGTTTTCACATTATTTGAGCAGAGCTGGGAAAGAGCCTGGGCCCTGGCACCTGGTAGGCCTGCATTCAAAACTCCAGCCCTTCACAGATTAAGCTGTGTGAATACCTGGAAAAGCTTTTGTTTTCTTTTTCTTTTCTTTTTTTTTTTTTTTTTTACTTTTCTGAGTCATTTCTTTTTATAAAGGGAAAGGTCTTTGGATAGTTAACACATGAAACATGTTAGTGGTACTCAGCAAATGGTAACCTGTGTCACTCTGTCCCCTCTGACTCCCATCAAGTCAGGTGCAGAACTACCCTCGTGCATCTCCAGGTCACTGACAGATATGTGTGAGTCTAGTCCTGTGAACCTGACTTCTGTGTAAATACCACATAGCTACCCTCCCTGCCCCCCCAAATTGGCTTAAGACAGATCTGTGGGAATGAAGTGAGTTGCAATAATGATAAATATACCCTTAAATATGGGGTAGAGTGAAACTAGGCACACCGTCCATGGGTCATCCTCAACATTTGAAGCATGGTGAGAGCTGATGGTACTCACACAGTTAGGCATCACTGCTGTCACAGGACAACAGATTTCCCTGTGTCCTAATTTTTTTTTTTTTATCAAGAATAACTCCACACATAACAACTGCCTACCAACAAGAAGTTCTGTATGCCAGGCATTATATTCACTTTTGCAGGCCTGCTTGTCAGAGTCAAACTGGAATGGATTTGGCGGTGAAAATACTGGGTTAGGAATGAGCCAAGGGTTTTGGTACATAGAAGGAAACGTTTAGGGATTATAAAGTAGTGACAAAGCCAATAATTTGGAGGTCCACCTGGGAGCCCATAGGTGCAATCTGACCTGCAGACTTACTTTGTTTGGCATACACAGTGATTTTTTTAACATTTGAGGCCATTGCCAACATTGAAATACCCAGGAATTCTATACTGAAGCAGTGTTTTTCAAACTTCTCTTGGAAACCTGAGGCACCACTGGCCCACAGCCCAGTCAGAGTGGCCCTCCATCCGTGTCATCCTGGCCTGCTCCTGACAGGCCCTGCCTTCTCCCCTGGGCTGCTCTAGGTGCCGGGCTCCTGGCAAGAATCAAGGGGTATGTCTAAGAGGGTAGAACAAATAAGTGTACACTTTGAATCAATTACTTTCTGATGATAAGATCTGGGACATTATGGTGAAAAGGTGTCCAGGCATCTTGGGATTTTTTTTTGATAGTCCTCTGTGTATACTAGGGAGTCTTACAATCACAAATATGTTTTTAAATTGCTTATATTTATATACAGATACTTATCCTTTGCTTTTGTTATTTTCTCTGTAAATAATCTTTTTAATCTTGATATAAACCCGCCGAGGTAGGTGTTGCTAGTGTCATCCTCCCATTTAACAGAGAAACTGTTACATTAATTAGGCACCTTGCTCAGGCCGTGATTGGTGGAGCAGAGCTTGGAAAGCAGTAGTTAGGTCTTTGTATTGAATGCCCTTCCTTCTCTCCTCCTGCCTCAGTGATTTCTAGGGTAGTATAAACATGAAGTTACATATTAACCCCTCTTGTCCTAAAAAACCTTGAAATTGAGCTTTTAGGATATACGCTTCCCCACCTGGTATGATGTAGGTACAAAGTTTAATGCTCTATTAACCTAGCTGGAAAATGTCTGCCCTATATGACATTGAGGCATCTCACAAATCCAGAATTGTAGCACAAAATTTTACACTTTACAGTGTCTTTTCAAAACTTTTTAAAAAAACTCTTTATTGGAATATAATATATACAGAAAAGATCATATCTCATGCATGTATGTCCAGCTCAGTGTATTTTCCACAAATTGAACCTGTTCGTATAGTCAACATCCAGATCAAGGAGGAGCACACTGTCAGCTCCCCAGTAGCTCCCCTTCAACCCTCTTACAGGCATTTTCCATCCCCCCCAGGGTGACCGCTGTGCCAGTTTCTGATGGCAACCTCTAGTTTTTCAAGTATACGATATGATGGTATTCTTAAGCCAGCTGAAACCTCACGAGGAACGTTTGGTTTCTTGGTATTTCCCGTAAGAAATGTAAAACGTGTGGGCCCTGGGCCAGATCCAAGACTGCAGCTCCCCGTGTTGTGTCTGACCAATGAGACAACGGTCCTCTTGCGAGAGCCAGGCCTAATCACTTCTTCACTGTGGTCCCAACACAACATGCGTTTCCACTGACCATCCCAGACTGCTTTATGTCTTATGTGCTTCTGGTGACAAGAATGTATTTAAACTTTACCCTTTCTCTTTGTAAAATGATAGTGTTCTGCCAGTCTCTCCTAAATTGTTTCGGTTTGAAGGTAAGTACTGTATGTGATTTAAAGTAGTTGTCCAGATGTGAGTAGATTAATTTTCAATGTGCTTAAGTGCAACATGCTACACTTGATGTGATTTCTAGTGAAAATGTTTTCTAAGAGCTTTCTCAAATTGAGAAGATGGTATCATTCCAGCAGTTGTTCGTTGTTGCAGATTTTCATAAAGTTAATGAGTAAATTTATAGTTTATTATAAAAGAGATGAGTGTTTTGCTTATTTCTGAAATAGGGCAAAATGTCATGTTCCTTTGTATAATCTCATGATATTGTCCTATGGTTACATTAATATCTTAGTTAACTGGCATGACTGGAGTTGACCCAGGTGCTAAACTAGCAGAACTTTCCAAGTGAAGAGGACTTTGCTGGAACACAGCACACTGACCCTCCCTCTGGGAGACAGTCTGAAATTGTCCTTCTCAGGAACACTGTTCTTTTCTAGTTGGCCTTCATTTATGTACATTCATGAATACATCTGTCTATCAGCCATCAATCCTAAATCCAGTAATCCTGCTTCCCATTCCCCTCCAAAGTAGTCTTTGATCATTTTACATACTCATAATGTGCTTATGGCTAGGCATAATATACAATAGAAATTGCTTAGGAAAAAAAAAAAGAAAGCTTTAGAAATTGTTGGTAAATGGTAGCTACCTTGTAGTTAACCCTACCCGACCTAAATGTGCAGCACATCCTTTAATATAGCTCTCTACCCTGGCACCCTGTTTTCCTCTCCCGCTTTCCCCTCTCACATGCACTGACCTTTGCTTGACCTAAGTCAAGCCCTCCCAGAGCAACTTCTGAAACTCTTTTAAATCTCAAGCCTTCACTTCTGGATTGCTTGTCCTTAGTGGCAGTGCTGTTAGGCCACACCCTTTTTGCTACTGGCCTGAGGATGCCACTTACATCTGTTAGTAAGGTGTGAAATCTAAACATATCCTCTCCCTAGCCTGAGTTCTCACATTTTGTATTTTTGCCAGAAAAGAGATGAGTTAATTACAAGCATTATTTTCAAACCACCCACAAAAGATTCCTTTGGGTGTCCAGCTTATCCTTGGCCAAATAGTGACTAGGAAGGTGACCATAAGAAGCTAGTTATAGTGTTGAAGGGATATAAAGGGTGTGTATCGTCTGAGGCAGGTATGGCCCATGTGAACTTTGTAAAAACATTCTTAATGGGAGTAAATGGCACAAGTTACTTACTGCCTCACCTGTTTTAGGGGCCATTGTGCCTTTAGTGAAGTGCATAAATGAAAAGCATAGGGAGAAAGTCCAGTAAGGAGCCTGATCCCTTAATGACAAAAAATAAGCAGTATTCCACCCAAAATACGAAACTGCAAAAAAAAAAAAAAAAAAATCTCAGTATAGGGTAAAGTTACTCGGAACATAATGAATATTTTTCTGCCTATACTTAATATTACATGATTTACGATGTGTATCAAATCCATAGACAGGTTATCTTATAATTTGGATTCGTTGGACAGGAGCCAGATGGACTAAGTTCTGCCTCTGTTTGGGTTTTCCCTCTGCTTTAAATTACCAAGAGCAGAGCATTTAAACTGCCTATGTCCCTTTATCTTCTTCCTGGAATGTAAGTAATTATACTTAACTCTCTCTCATGAATATCGGTGAACTGTACTTCTGGAGTGATTTTAAATCCCTATGTTTTGGAAAATAAATATAATATATAGATGTGATCATGTTATAATGCTACAGTAGAAAGCTTTTTAACTTCTCTAAAGTTTAAAACATTCTTTTGAGACAGCTCAAAAAGCATATTTAATTTTTTTCCCCCGTTTAACCTTGTCATAGATGCAGATAGAATTTTGGAAATCCTGGCCATTGAAAATGTTGAAATAGAACGATGTGCATAAAAGCCCTGGTAATACAGTAACTTGACATGCGTCATAGATTATGTAGTGTTTTATTTCTTTGACTTCAGCGTTTGAATCCATATTCTGTGTGTTCTTTGAGATAGTATAAATTATTTATGACAGCAATATCAAATCTCTTTTTTTAAGAAAGAAAATCTTAACTCCTCCCTGATTATCAATTTTGACACAGGATCATGAATTTTCGGAAGATGAAGAGCTAGAGGACGTGGATGAAATTGATGAGTACCTGAAAGGCGAGAAAAAAGTTGCTGCAGATGAAGCCAGTGACAACTCAGTTGAAAAGGTATTGACACCACTGAAAAGGTATGATGATATGTGCTTAAATCCTGGTATCCTGCCCAAGAGAAAGTATGTGGGTTCCATGGTCTCTGCAGAGGGCAGATCCCAACTTCCTTTGGGAGCAGAAATACTTCTCTGAATAACTTTGTTCATGTGCTGTAGGAAAAGCTTTGGGCAAATTTATGAATTAGGCACACTTTGTTTCTGACGCTTTCCACACTTCTTGGTGGCATTCGGATCCCCACTTGAGTGGAAATCAACTGATACAGGCCAGTATAGTACACTGTTGAGAAATTAACCGAAAAGTTCAGCACTGGGTTCTTGAAAGGATGAAATTACAAAGTTAGGAGCCCTGTACTGGTGGCAGAAATGGGACGTGTGTGTGCACACACATACTAAGTGTATCTTTACATGTGTGTGTGTTAAGTGAAAGCTGTTCACAGCAGTGTTGGAGGCTGTGATCACTTCTGCACAGATGTGGTGTAGAAGCAAGGATTTATAGGAGGATAAGGAGGCGCTATCACCGAGGAAAAGAAAGTCAGCCTAAGAGTGGAGCTAGGAATCCCAGAATCATCTCTTTTTGGCAGTTTTGTCCACGAGTGACACTGCTAGGAGACAGTTGGTAGGTTTGAAATCATTCATTTGCTAACACTGCTCTGGATTCATTTCACAGGCATGGAATTCAGAAACCCAAACTGAACAACACTATATTGATTCAGTTTTGGTTTCAGTGTCTGTACCTCTTTTAAAACGTGTGTTGATTCATGTCTATGTATTTTTAATTTACAAAATGGGATTATGGCTATAGAGGTCATTTTCTTTCTCAAGACTCGTTCCTCTCACTGAGAAAAAAAATGTTCTAGCAATTACTATTTTCTTTCAGAGGGAGGGACAGATTTATAAGGGATGTTTATGAGCTCCAGGTAGGGGGGGGTCCCTAAAACTCTTTAACATAGAACAAACTCCAGTCTGACAGTGTAAAATGTTGAGCTAATTCATACACCAACTAACGTTCCTGAATCTTCTTTGAGTAGGGTCCTGCCACTTTTTGTAATCATAGAACTTTAAGCTAGAAGGGACATTAGCAACCACTCGGTGTCTAAGGCAGAAGTTCGGCAAAGTGAAGCAGTAGTCGCCTGTTTATGTTGTTAGCTGGAGGCGAACTTGAGAACCCTTGCCTAAAACCAGGATGACATTTTCTAGGCCATCACAGTTATGGTTTTTTATTACATTGTTTCTTTATCGCTTATAGGACAAGAAAACCAACCAAGAGGAACGGGCTATTTGTGAATACAATGAGAATCCAAAAGGTGTGAACACATTTGACTTCAAAAGCATGCTTCCAAAAGGCTAGATACCTTAACACACACACACACATACATACACATGCATGTGTGCACATGTATGCCGTCACTGAGTCATTATAGCTTATACACCTGTATTCTATTTTATCCTTTTTACTGTCACCTGGCTCTCATAACAAGCTAAGAAATATGTGCCACAGGCTTATTTGTTCTCATGAATAACCACCACAACTTCTTCACATAAAATATTCGCATTACTCATGGCTACTCGTGTGTCAGTGTTAAGTGGTTTAGGACAGCCTTTTCACTGTCTTTTTTTCTTTTCGATCAGTAGTAGTAAGTTAGGCTTCTGTCCCACATCTCAATTTACATGCCTGATGGGCACTGCCAGACCCCATTGCTAGAGCCACGGCCGGTTATCCCCTCATGTACCCCCCAGAGCTCAGACCTGAGTCGTTGATCTTATTGCAGACATTTAAGACAGGTCCTTCCCCAAGCCTGACTGTTGGTGTCAGAGAACAGTTGCCACAGAATAGAGGGGACTGTGGTTACCCTTGAGACCTACATTCTCTACACCGAAATCATCTGTTTTTGCTGTACAGTCCACCCCTATATCATGTTTCCACACCGCCACATCAAAGTCTGCTTTTTACTGTGTTCTCATTAAAAATAACCGTTCATAGTGGTGGATATCTGATCTGAACTTAGGCAGAAGGAGGCATAGTTCCCTTGATATTTGTTTTCCTTCTGACTTCTGCAGAAAGAGTAGTAAGTTTGAGACTATTTTAAGCAAAATGTTAAAATATTTATCATCTGTAAGTATTTTTAGCATGTAGTCTAAAGTGTGAAAAAGAAATTAAAAGTAAGATTTAAGTAGTTGATAATATCAAATTAAAAGAATGCATGTGCTTCATGAGTGTATTTAAAAGATCATTTTTTGGGGGCACCTGGGTGGCTCAGTTGGTTAAGCGTCTGACTTCGGCTCAGGTCATGATCTCACGGTCCATGGGTTCGAGCCCCACATCGGGCCCTGTGCTGACAGCTCAGGGCCTGGAGCCTGCTTCAGGTTCTGTGTCTCCCTCTCCCTCTCTCTCTCTCCCCCTCCCCTGCTTGCACTCTGCCTCTTCTCTCTCTCTCTCAAAAATAAATAAACACTTAAAAAATTTTTTTAATTAAAAAAAAGGATCATTTTCCAACTGTATAACTTGTGGATCAGTTTGAAACACTAAAAAGTAACATGTCCATTTGTGTGCAAAGAATTTAATTTAAAAAAGGAAATTTATATTTTCCGGAAGTCTTTCCTAACACTGTTACCTTTGTAGCTGTGTTTGGGTACTGGTCATGCAAACGTCTACATTGGTCAGGTCATTCTGGGCTTTTTGCCTTAACTCAGCCTTTCAGAAAATATGCATTGTAGACCTTGTTCAGTGCTCCAGTGTCACGCCCTCTGTAGTATTTACCCCGTAAGTCAGGCTTGATGGAGTTGCGCTGAGGGCATCAGAACTTTTCTTCTTCTCATTACTTAGAAAAAAATATTTCTAAATATATCCTGTTGTAGGAAGCATGTATGGCCGCGCAAAGAGCAGTTCTGCAAAAGACCTGGAAGACACTGCATCAACAAGTAAAGACCTAAAAAAATCAATGAAGGTAAGTGAAATTTATTTTTCATTTTAGTGTTAAGACCAAAGTATTGAATTGCCTCCTCCTGCTTTTTATATGGTGATCCACATAATTTAACCCAAAAACATGTGAAGAATTTCAAGTGATGTTTCACATTTTAGCATGCATATCTATTTGCTGGACTTTAGATGGAGTCAGGTTGCCCTGCCAGAATTTAATAGCATGTTCCTTTCAGTAATCCCATTCATGCTGATTCGACTTATGGTAAAAGATAATGCAAAAGAACTTTCTTGCTTGAATTATAAGAGTATAATCATCATGAGAGTCTGGAGAAAGTAAGGCAAAACCGAGAATTAGAGAGGATGAATGCAAAAATCAAGATACCCGTGCTGAGGAGAACTTACGAGCTACTCCAGTCTCTCCTGCCGAGTACCTGTTCTGAAGTTGTTAACAGTCTGGGGGAGATGCCGCTGCTTTTTGGAAGTTACTCTTTCCACTTGCAGAAGAACTTTCTTTAGCCATGAGGCCACATTTCAGGGTAGAAGTGTTACAAGGAAATGTGGATAAAGGGTAACTGAAAGGCCTTGTTAAATTCCTCTTCAGCCTTCAGGTTTGGGCTTAAGTTAGTCACTTCTGTATAGAGGCCTTTTGTGACCAGCTGCACTTAGGTAAATTATGTCCCCTTACTGTTCTCTCACATAACACCCTTTTCTTATCCTTTTTTGTGTTTCTCGTAACTGGCAATCGCACAGTGAAGTGTATGCTTATTTGCCTTATGACTGTCTCTCTCTCCACTGGCCTGCTGCTCCATGGGATAGAAACTATTTTCTGTTTTGCTTTCCGATGGATCGTTAGCAGGTAGCACTGTCCCTGGTACATGGTAAATGCTTAGTAAATAATTTTGGTTGACAGTGAACTATAGAACATAAGGAGGTGGGAAAGAGGATAGGGTGAAGGTAAAAGCAGGGGCAGCCCTTAGAGCAGTAGACGGTTTGTCACTGGCTACTCTGAAACTACTTTCACGGTGACTTCTGGCACAGGTCCCACTGTGGTCATCTTTTACTAAAAATTACTTGGTGAATAATCTTACCCTGATGAAAATGGCCTTCTGTTTAGATTATCATATCCAAGAGAGAGTTGTGACCTGGCTCAAAAGATACTCCAGAATTACTGTCCTTCTCAGAATTGTAACGTGTGTCATCAGCATATCCGATCAAGTGTTAGGGACTTTTTAGACTCTCTGTCTAGTAAAAGAACATTTACCAGATATTCTACTACACAGCAGTCCCGTGAAGACTTTTTTCCAATTATAAGAACTCAGGAAAAGACTCTGGAAAAGGAAATGAAATGTGAGGGAGCAAGATGAAAAGTAAAGGAGTCAGGAGACGGAGGAGCCTAATAGGAAAAGCGAAGTGAAGCAGCAGAAAGAAATATTTGAAACATACCTCTGACCAAATGAAAATGTGTATTCATGATTTTTCATGAATACATGATTGAGTTTCGAGAAGTTTTCAGGCTCTCCAGTCTTAAGCGTTGCAATTGCCCATAGGCGGTAGGATTTGGATACACAGGACTAGGAGAGGGGGCCGAGCCAGGGAAGGAGTGCCCTGTGGGAAGCAGAGTGGTGCCTCCCATACAGAGCAGGCCAAGCAGGGAGCTCTAGTGCCAGCACCAGGGGATGGGACAGAGGTGAGGTCAGGCCAGGGTATAGTGGGCTACAGGTGCCAGGTTGAAGAATTCAGTCTTAGACTTGGATTCTGCTTAAATGCTCATTGACACCTAGTGGAAAAATGTATTTCAGTAAATGCATATGTCCTTGGTTAAAGAAAAGAAAGTAATGAAAATCATATTTCAAAAGTCAAGCAGTAATAAATGTATTTCCTACTTAAAGAATATCCTGTTGTTCTACATATTTTAAAAAGGAAATAGATGATTTAGGTGAGATTTTCTTTCAGTCATTCCCACATGACCTTTTTTTTTAATCTACAGTGTCTCTAACCTTTTTATACCATCTGAGACAAACAAATCAGACAATTTTTAAAACTTGGAAAATGAATGATGCATTAAATCATATCAAAAGAAACATGTTTGAGATTTTGCATTCCAACTCCCCCCCCCCATTCCCCCAGGTAATTAGACATCCCAAAGATAATCTGAAAAAAAAAAAAAGAAAAGAAAGAATTGTACTCTTGGCACCTACAAAACAGAATTCACCACTGAATTTTGTTTTGGTGATTTTAAATGTTTCAGGTAGACAAGTTACGACCTATGATTTTAACGGGTGGCAGAGATCTTTTGTTAGGTGATTGTTCTATCTAGAGATTACCCAATATTACTTTTCCAAACTACAGTTAGTGCTGATTATTTGGATCCACAGTTAGTCACTAAGAAAAATATGTTATCGGCCTAATTTCCATCTAAGGTAGCTAAGGAAAAAAACGATAAACTTTTCAGCTATTAAGAAGAATTTTACATTATAGAATGAGTTTATTCATGTATTTATTTAGCATATACTAATCGGTTATCTCTTAATGTGCCAGGCACAAGGCCAGAGGCTGCAGATTCAGAGGTTAAAGATGCACTGCCTTCCCTCAGAAAGTAGCTGGAACATGCCAGATTCTCTGGATAGCTCCCAATGCCCGTTAACAGTCAATAGATTTTTTATCCGTTGTCACTACCATAAATAAAGGACGCTGAGATGAGAATTTCTCCACCAAAAAAACACGCTCGTGAATTCTTGTCTTTCCTAGTTGCTATCTTTTCTCTGATGGTATGCTTTGTTCATCCATTGCAAGCTACAAATGAGCACTCGCCTCAAGTACACAGTTAGCTTTACTCTGTATTAGGAGAAAACTTCGAGGTAGATTACACATACGGTGTCCTGTCATTGTCAGTTTTTCCCAAGCTTGAAACCTGGGACGGTCTCAGGCTACCCAATAATGACTCCCCTGCTTTTTAAAAATAGCTTTATTGAGGTATAATTGACATATAATAAACTACACATATTTAAAGTATATAATTTGGTTAGTTTTGACGTGTGTGCACCTATGAAACCATAATCACAAGAGAGTGAACAGTGCCGTTATTGGCGGAAGGTTCTTTGTGCCTTTTTGTGATCCCTGTCTATGCTCCTTGGCCCCCTGCTATCCTTAGCAAACCTGCTTTCTATTATCATACATTATTTAGCAAGCTCTAGATTTTTATATAAATGAGATCCTACACCATGTACTCTTTTTGTTTGTTGGCTTCCTTTGTCCAGCCTAATTATTTTGAAACCCATCTATGCATGTATCAGTAGTTCATCCCTTTATGTTGCTGAATAATAGTCTAAGTGAATTTTTATATGATGAGGGTATGAATTGAAGTTATTATTTTTTTTTGCATATGGACATCCAATCGTTCTAGCACCACGTGTTGAGAAAAGATGACCCTTTCTCTACTGAATTGTCTTCACAGAAATCAGTTAACTTTTCCATGTGTGGGCATATTTCTAGAGTCTAATCTGTTCCTTCCACCTGTTTATCTTGTGCCCATATCACACTGTCTTGATTACCGTAGCTTCATAATAAGTCTTGAAATCAGGAAGCGTTAGTCCTCCAACTTTGTTCTTTTTCAAACTTGTTTTGGCCATCCGAGGTCCTTTGCATTTCCATGTGAATTTTTAGAATCAGTTTGACAATTACTGAAAAAAAAAAAATGTCTGCTGGGATTTTGGTTGGGATTTCTTGGTATCTACAGATGAATTTGAGAAGAATTAACATGTTAACAATATTAAGTCTCCTAACTCATGAAGATACCTTTCTATTTATGGATGTCTTCTTAAATTTCTGTCAGGAATGTTTTGTAGTTTTTAGTATACAGGTCTCACACGGATTTTGTCAGATTTATTGTATGTCTTCTGTTTTTTATTCCCTGATTAACTGGTTAGAAGTTTATCATTTTTTTTTTTAATTTTTTTTTCAACGTTTTTTATTTATTTTTGGGACAGAGAGAGACAGAGCATGAACGGGGGAGGGGCAGAGAGAGAGGGAGACACAGAATCGGAAACAGGCTCCAGGCTCCGAGCCATCAGCCCAGAGCCTGACGCGGGGCTCGAACTCACGGACCGCGAGATCGTGACCTGGCTGAAGTCGGACGCTTAACCGACTGCGCCACCCAGGCGCCCCAGAAGTTTATCATTTTTATTCATCTTTTCAAAGAACCAGTTTTTGGTTTCATTGATTTTTCCATATCGTTTTCTATTTTATTTATGTCCACTCTAATCTTTACTAGTAAAACCTTGGTTTGTGAGTATAATTAGTTCCGGAAACACGCTTGTAATCCAAAGCACTCATAGATCAAAGCAAATTTCGAGAACCATTGGCTCAGTTGTGATCATGTGACGTTTGGCATCCTGTACTACTCATATTGCAAGACATCGCTCATTTATCAAGTTAAAATTTATTAGAAATGTCTGCTTGTCTTGCGGAACACTCGCAGAACAAGTTACAATCCAAGGTTTTACTGTTGTATTTCCTTTCTTCTACTTTCTTTGGGTTAATTTGCTCTTCTCTTCCTAAAGTTTCTTAACATGGAAGTTG
The DNA here is from genome assembly GCF_022079265.1 of Lynx rufus. Classification (NCBI taxonomy): domain Eukaryota; kingdom Metazoa; phylum Chordata; class Mammalia; order Carnivora; family Felidae; genus Lynx; species Lynx rufus. Next base: position 33,517,357 of record NW_025814828.1, on the reverse strand, counting down.
CAGTCACTGATTTGAGACTTCTCTTATTTTTTAAAACAGGCTTTTTGTGCTGTAAATTTCCTCTGAAGTACTTGTTATGTTGTGTTTTCATTTTCATCCAGTTCAGAATACTTTCGGATTTCTTCTTTGACTCATGAATTCTTTAATTTCAACTTATTTGGGGATTTTCCATAGATGTTTATGATATTAATTTCTAATTTAATTACATTGTGATTGGATAACATACTTAGTATGACTTGAGTCCTCTTAAATTTATTTAGACTTGTTTTATGGCCCCGAGTCAGGTCTATCTTGGCAAGTGTTCCATGTGCACTTGAGAAGGTTGAGAAGAATACTGTTGTGTCCTGTCAGTACCAGTTGCATCAAGTTGGTTGACAGTGTTGTTCATGTATTTTCTATCCTTTGAGTTGCTGTCTACTTGTAAGATCTATTATTAAGAGAAAAGCATTAATAATCCCTGAATAGGGGCTCCTGGGTGGCTCATCGGTTAAGCATCTGACTCTTGATTTTGGCTCAGGTAATGATCTCGTGGTTCGGGAGTTCAAGCCCCACATTGGGCTTCACGCTGACAGCGCAGAGCCTCCTTGGGATTCTCTCTCTCTTTCCCTCTTTCTCTCAAAATAAATAAATAAGCTCTAAAAAACCCTAAATATAATTGTGGATTTGTCGACTTTCTTTGTACTTCTATTAGTTTTTGCTTCATGTATTTTAAAGTTATTACTAGGTTCTGTAACATTTAGGATTGTTATAGTCTCTTAATTAATTGACCCCTTCATCATGAGATGGCCTTGTTTACCCCTGATAATAATCTTTACTCTGAAATCTGCTTGGTCTGATATTATATAGCGATTCAAGCTTTCATTTGATTAGAGTTATCATGTTATATCTTTTTCCATCGTTTTGCTTTTAACCCACTTGTGATTTTATATTTGAAGTACGTTGATGCAGGCAGCATCCAGATGGGTTTTGCTCTTTTATCTAATCTGACAATCTCTGCTTTTTAATTGGAGCACTTAGCCCATTTGTATTTAATCTGATCATTAATGCAGTTACATTTAAATTTGTCATCTCACTATTTGTATTCTTCCTTATCCCTAAAAAATGCTAAAGTTTGTGTTGTCTGTTAATAATATAGCCATACTCTCTTTGCTTTGGTTAGCCCTTGCCTGATACATCTGTTTTCATTCTTTGACTTGTGTTTTAGATGAGTCTCTTGCAAATGGCTTATAAGCTGGATTTGCGTCTTTGAAATTTTTAATATACGTACCTAAGATCTAAAGCTAATTAATGTTCCTGTCCTTTCCCCAAATAATAGCAAGATCTTAGAGGAGTCTTCTGTCACCCCTTCCTTCCCATCTTACATGTTATAGTGTCAAGTATTTTAAGTTTTTAGCGTCACCAATCACATGTTAACTATTATTTGTTATACCACTTTCTTACTCACCATTCCTTTTTACATCTCAGATGTCCTTTTTGGGATGCTTTTTCTTCTCCCTCAAGAAATCCTTTGGAGGTTCCTGTCAGCACTTTGGAAGTTCCTATCCATTTTGTAGTTAACTTTGTCAGTTTCTGTTCACTTGCAAATGAACATTGAGGTGACTGGGCAGTGCTCACTTTCTCTTGGTATCTGCTCCTATGCTCCTTTTAAGAAATTTGCTCTAGTGTAATTGCTGATGACTTTGTATATAATCTGTCATTTCTCTCTGGCTGTTTTTTCACGCTGTTTACCTTTAACGTGCTTCAGTTCACTACTAGATGCCCAGGTGTGAACTGTTTTGCTTTAACTTTCTTCTAATTCATTATGACTCTTGACTCTGAGAATTCAGGTCATTCATCAGTTTAAGAAAACTCTCATCCATTGTGTATTTGAGTATTTCCTCCCTCCTCTTTGGAATTCTGATATGAAATTTTTCTTTTTTTTTTTTTTTTAATTTTTTTAATGTTTATTTTTGAGAGAGAGAGAGGGAGAAAGTGAACAAGCTTGAGCAGGGGAGGGGCAGAGAGAGAGGGAGACACAGAATCCGAAGCAGGCTCCAGGCTCTGAGCTCTCAGCCCAGAGCCTGACGTGGGGCTCAAACTCACAGACCGCGAGATCATGACCTGAGCTGAAGTCGGACACTTAACCGACTGAGCCACCCAGGCGCTCCCTGGTATGAAATTTTTCATTCTGTTGTCCATGCCTTTCAATGTTACTTTCCCATTGTCCGTGTCTAAGTAATATTTTGGGGGAATGTCACAGCCCTCATATTTGAGAGCTCTTTGATGCCATAGTTTCTTTACAGCTAAAACTAATCTTTTTAACCTACCTGTTGAGTGTTAATTTCATCGATTATATTTTTCTCATTTTGAAATGAAATTCTATTTTGATTCTTCTTCAAATCAATCTGATCTTTTAAAAACTAGTATCTTGTTTCGTGCTCATGTTTTTTATCCTGGTCCTTTAAGCACACTTGTATATTTAGTCATCCCAACGTCAGACATCTTCAGGAATCTAAATCTGTCTGTTGCTTTGGTTGACTTGCTGGTAGTGTCCTGCTTCCTCATGTGTTTTGAAATTTGGATTCTGGGGGCGCCTGGGTGGCTCAGTCGGCTAAGCGGCCGACTTCGGCTCAGGTCATGATCTCACGGTCCATGAGTTCGAGCCCCACGTCGGGCTCTGTGCTGACAGCTCAGAGCCTGGAGCCTGTTTCGGATTCTGTGTCTCCCTCTCTCTGACCCTTCCCCGTTCATGCTGTGTCTCTGTCTCAAAAATAAATAAACGTAAAAAAAAAAAAAGAAATTTGGATTCTGAGTTCATGTTCAGCTGAGACTTTTTGTGGACGCCCCTTAAGGCTTCCATGAAAATCCATCCATAGAGAATTTGTCAGAGCCTCTGGTAGCTCTCCTGGGCATTACCATTCCGGGAGCACGAAGCGTTCCTCACCGGCACCAGTAAAGTAAACGGGAGCCCAGCCTCACACTAGGAGAACGTGCTTCTCCCTCACTCACAGCCTAGACCAAGGGACACAGGTTATTTTGCCGTCTCCCAGTGTGTGTAAGTGGACTTAATTAAGGGCATAGTCCCTAGAGGGTCCTCACTTTATGTAGGGGGGGTCTCAGTCCCGATTTTCCACATTTTATGAGATCAGATACGTTTACCAAAGCGAGTCTAAGTTGTGAGATCAATAAATGCCATTTTATTGCTCGCTCACCTCTGAGGCTTCCTGCGCCCTCTTCATTTTGTGGCCCACAGGGATTTCCCTTCATTTTTTTCATGAACTTCTGTACACATCATAAAATTAGATTTTTTACACTTAGAATTTTTTGATGTTTTGTAGTAGCAGAATTTTCATGATAGGGATTCCCGCACAAAAGCAGAAACGAAAGAGGGGTCCCCCCAGTTTAGTCCATAGACCCTTTTCTAGCTAGACTCTGAGTTTTTGGGTTACACCTTTTTGCTTCAATTCCTCCATTCTTCAAGACTGACAGCAAGCAATTACTTGCATCATTTTGATTTCCGAAGGAGCCAAGTTCTCACCTGTTTTTTGTTTGGGGCATCTTGTCAGAACTGATATTTGTGCTGTTACACTTCAGGAATCCTGTTTTCTCTCTGACTAAATCCTCAAAGGGGTCAAGTCAAATGGAACTTTCCAGTCATCATCTGTCTCCCTTGATTTCTCCTGTCTGTGCTCTGTTGGCCACTCCCTTCTTGATACATTTTCCTCCCTGACTCCTGAGGTGCCTCTCTTTCCTGACTGTGTTCCTACAAAGCTCTGTCCCCAGTGCCGGCTCTTCTTCCTCCACCTGTGGCTCACATTTGGCTCTTCCTCAGTCTCTTTTCTTCTGTTCTCTTTTCTGCCTGCCTGCGATCCTGGGTTATGGCATCGACTTTCCTCTCTCCAGCTGTTGTGTGTGTTCTCCCTGTTCACGGCCCCGGACTCCCCCGAGTAGCAGACCCAGGTATCCAGCTGCCTGCTCAGGCCCCTGGGCCCCCAAAGCCATCATTCGGCAGCACCAGCGTTTTCCCAGAAGTTCCCATCTACAGGAATGGGGAAATCCTCCAGGATACCCTACTTTTCTTTTTTTTTTTTTTTTCTCTCGTCAGAACAAAGTGAAATAACAAATCTGCTCTTTAAAGAAAAATGGTAATGTATTCCCAAGGCACTGACAGTGTTGAAAGCTAAACCCTGAAAGGTCTTATATTAGGGAAGGGGCATGATTGCCATTGGTAAAACAAGGTGCTGCTGGACACCAAGCATGTCCCTTTGTACATGTGACACCTGTAAGGGTGTGATGAAACAATGTTCAGACTAGTTGAAAATTATCCCCCCTAAATCCTATTAAGTGGCTATTCACTTACTGAAATGAATTCTCTGTGTGTGTGGGTTTTTTTTCTAGATTTTCTTCTTTAAAAGGATGTCACTCACGAGTCAGAAAAGTATGCAGAGTAATAATGAGCCACTCTCAGAGATAAAACCAATAGGAGATCAAATAGCTTTTAAAAGCAATCAGAAAGATGCCAGCCAGAGCCACATGGGGCAAAATCATCAGGATACTTCACCCCCAAGTATGGCGAGAAGGTCAAAATCTTGTACGATACTATAAATATACATTTATGTCTCCGTGATCACCAAGCACATTGTAATTTATACTTGAAAACCATTCTGACTTCTGAAGGAAAGTTTCTGATAACAAACCCTTAAACATAGAAGTTAATGTTTTATTTTGAATGTTACGACCAGTTTTGCTGTTTATTTATGCTAATATTTTTGACCAGCGATTTCAAAATATGTGTATCTCAAACTCTCCTTCAAGTTCTGTGGCCTTAACTGTTCAGTGTTGCGTAAAATATATATTTTTATATGTGAAATTTAAATTAAGATATTTCATAGTTTTTACTGAACAATTTCTTTATCATTTCATAAGGCAATATTTGCAATCTCATGACACTGTAACAGTTTTTAATGTATTTGCAATTTTTCAAAACTGAGTCAAAATTGTTTTTGATGAACACATTTTAATAAACTATATCTGGTCGGTTCCACTGTTTAAATGTGTGAATATCAATAAAATTAAGAGGTACTTGGAGTTCTCTATCAGTTGACAGAATGGGGGCCAAAAACAACCTGTTTAGTTTTAAAATACTGAGAGACACAAAATTCGTTTACCTCTGAGTAAAGAAAATATCAGCGCACCCATGTCAGCGGTACGTCTTTGTGGAGAAACTGTTGACATTTCTTTGCCTCCCACTCTTGTTCAGGGAGGGGATTTGGCACGGAGGCGTGGCAGACTGTGTGGTACGATCTGCAGCATTTAACCTACCACAGATCACCACCGTGGCGGAACGAAACACGGCCAGGCTTGCTCACTTCAACCGTCTCCAGCATTGACCGTGATAAGTGCTGTTGACTCCGTCACACGGTGCTCTGCCACAAGGAGTAGGAAGGGGAAAGCTGTCGAGTCTGCTCCGATAGAAACGTGGCTGTCTTGCGCTCACAGATAGTATGCGTTTCATGGAGCAGACCGCTTTGTCTTGGCCATTCGGGCTTCTGACTGCAACATTTTATTCTTCAATCACAGTGACCGTTGCCCCAGTTGAAGACAGGAAAAGAAACTCCATTCTTGTGTTTCATGCAAAGGATCGTTGGTCTAGAGTAGATGTGATTTTGAAATGGTACAAAATGGTCTTCCGTGTAAATATTACAGTTAGGGCAATTCTGATTTTGCCGTTGCCGCTGTAGTGCTAGTATAGTATTGCAAAAATCCTTTACCAAAATGTAAACTGTAGGAGCCTAGTGGAAATAAAGCACACAGATGGTACTGAGACATGCCGGTTGTGGCAGGCACAATTCAAAGATGGCCCCCCAGGTTCCCGTCGGCTGGTGTAGTTGCCCTGAGTAATCCCTTCCCCGTGAGCATGGGCCGTGAATATGATGAAATACCACTCTATCGTTTAGGTTACGTTCTGTGGAAGAGGTGAAAGATTTTGCAGTTGTAATTAAAATTCCTAAGCAGGTAACTTTAAGCGAAAGGGAAATGATCCTAGGTGGGTCTGACCTAATCAGGTGAGCCCTTTCAAAGAGGCACTACAGATGAGAGATGGAAGAAGTCAGAGCAATTGAGAGCAGTGGAGATGCGGGCCTTGAAGAAGCAAACTGCATATTCCAGAGAGGACAGTGTGGTAGGGAATGGTGGGAAGCCTCGAGGATGTGAGGGCCTCCATCCCACAAGTGCAAGGCACTGAATTCTGCAAATAACTGGTGAGGCTGGAAGAGGAAACCAGTCCTTAGATTAGACCATAGCTCTGGCTGACATCTCGACTGCAGCCTTGTGAGGCCCTGAGCGGAGGGCCCAGCTCAGCAGCACCCAGGCTCCTGACCCAGGAAGATTACGAGATAATAAATATATATAGTTTTAATCCACTAAGTTTACAGTAATTTGTTATGCAGCGATAGAAACTAATAGCACTTTTATTCTGGCAAAAAGCCTTCCACCATCAGAGCCAGAATGAGAGTTAATAGAGGCTGCTAACAAGACACAGGTCACTGTCTTAGGTAACATAATCGTGCAAGTGGTGTTTTGTCACCGTTGACACATTCTGTTGGTTAGAAGCAAGCCACAAGGTCCACTCATACTCAGGATGAGGGCAGGGCACGAAGACCGGGAGGCAAGGGCTCTGCGTGATGGGGGCCATTTCAGAGCCTACCCACCATACCAGTCATTTGGCCGATTCTGGAAAAGGAGAACGGGTTGGGTTACAGACCAAAGAAAGGATTAAGTCAAAGCCCTTGGAAGAGGTGGACATGAGACCAGCATCATGTCATGACAGCATCATGTCATCCCTGCTTTCTCAGATGTCTGCAAGAGTTCAGACTTTAATAAGGTGGTTGGTGCAGAATCATCAACACCGAGAGTACGTTTTAGTGTGTAGGAGTAAATGCCTTTTTAAAAAGCCGCATCAAAACACCATACCAGTTGTCTGCCCCTGTAAATGCTTGTATTCTATTGATTTTCTAAATGTGATCTCATATCTGGCTTTTACTTTGAAGAAATAGTAACCGAGCACTTCCTATGGCCAGATATGATGCCACAAACTGAGAAAACATGGGCGTAGAAGGGAAAAGATGGGGAATGATTCTGCATTCTCACCTGGAGCTGTTTGGGCCATTTAGAAACCTAAGTTTCCTAACTGGATGGAAAGGAGATCAGTGGATGCTAAACTTAAACAAACAAAAAACAAAGCTAACATATTTGAGAACTCTTCAAAAGAAGCCAGAAGAGATCACTGATACAATTGAATAGAATGATCCATTTATACTAGTTTCAAAAATAAAAGGAATTCTATTTACCAATAACCTTAGCTTCATAGAAAGTGAAATGATTTATTTCAATCCCCAAACTGTTCATCTTCATTGTCTTTTCCATTCATCCCTTTTTCCTGTATATAAAAAATTTGCTTTGGACATTTTTTTAGTTTGTTTATTTATTTATTTTGAGAGGGGGAACAGAGAGAGAGAGAGGAGAGAGAGAAAATCCCGAGCAGGCTCCACACTGTCAGTGCAGAGCCTGACAGAGGGCTCCATCTCATAGACTGTGAGATCAGAACCTCAGTGGAGATGAAAAGTCAACCACTCAACTGACCGAGGCACCCAGGTGCCCCTGCTTTGGGTGTTTTCACTGACCTTTCTGGGACTTGAAAGTAGAATCTGTTGACTTAACATTTAAGGGTTCACTGACCTTGTTCAGATCATTATGAACCAAATGTTAAATGGATATTAACTTCGAAAATGTCAGTAGTGGTAGAACTTTTTAGGCATCATAAAAGGGCATGCAAATCCATGTCAAAACGTTAAAAAGGAGAACTTGGGAGGCACTAAGGCCTTGCTATGTATGAAGAAACCGTACAGTTCTGGAAAGGTTCTTGTATTATTTTCCTAGGGCTTCCGTAACAAGGTACCCTAAGCTGGGTGGCTTCAAACAATAGAGATTTATTGTCTCATAGTCCTGGAAGCCGGAAGTCTGAACTTAAGGTGTTTTCTGGGCCATGCTCCATCTGGAGGGAGCCTCTCTTGGCTTCTGGTAGCCTCAGGTGTTGTCTTCTAGATACATCACTCCAACCCTTTGTCCTCGCACTGCATTGTCTCCCCATTGTCTTTGTTCTGTGCGTGCCCGTCTCTGTTTCCAATTTCCCCTTTTGGTAAGGACACTGGTCCTACTGGATTAGAGCTCACCCTACTGACCTCATTTTAACTTGATCATTTCTTTAAAGGCTCTTTTCCCAAATAATACCACATTGTGAGGGCTTAGGACTTCAATATCTTTTCCAGGAGACCATTCAACCCATAGCAAGACATCAGGTTGAGAGCTACAGATCACACAAAACATCCTCAGTTGTTCATAGTCTCTACCCTCGTATATTCTTGCTATGACTTTTCCTCAAATGAAAAGACTTGCAAAATTCTAGATCTTTACTGATCAAGTATCTTCAGTGGAGGTGCTCTGTGATACTGAGATTTCTATCTCGTGTACCACCAGTTACAGCAAAGCAGGAATTGTCACGGGGTGTTATCTTTTCCAGGATCCCACACACGGTGGGCCTGTGTTAAATGTCAAATGATTGTCACATAAATTCTCACGTGTACAGACATAGAGTTTGGGTAAGGATCTGTTTCTTAGAAGTTTGCGCACACACACTGTAAGTTTAATCTCAGTTTTTTTAAGTATTTGCCGTATGGTTTATTGCAGTATAATGCTGCTGCCCATAGGCCATTATAAATCCGTAGAGGGAAAAGAAAGTCTTGCCATGAGCAGAGGAGAAACTCTTCCAACAGGAGTAGTGAACACGATCAGAAGCATCCATAAGAAAATGAGGCCAACTCAATCATCAGGGTTGGCCACAAGAATGAAGCCAAAGTTATTGTCACAGACCTCTACCCTCAGGGACCCAAGTGGCAATGGGGTTAGAGGTGAAAACTGAATAATTACTGGGGGAGACAACCAGACTGATTACGTTATCATGCTCCTGAGTTTCAATTAAGCTTTTTTCTGCCTGCTTTGATTTTGGGAGGCTACCAAGACTGAAGACATTTCCAGACTTATAAGATTTCCTTTTGCCAGCAGGGCACGTGGTTTAAAGATTTTTCATCTGATAGTAGTTCTTGAAAAAGCTTAACAGTATCTTTTTTAGACAGAGCTTGAAGATGTGGCTTACTTTTTTACCTTGTAAGAGTAAGAAGTGAGTAAGTAAAAAGAGGAGACAAATCAAAAGGTTGGAAAGTCTTTATCTCAAGAGTGATGGGGATATTTTTGAGAGAGAAAGAGAGAGACAGAGAGTGCAGGTGGTGGAGGGGCAGAGAGAGAGGGAGACACAGAATCCGAAGCAGGCTCCAGGCTCTGAGCTGTCAGCACAGAGCCTGACGTGGGGCTCGAACCCATGAACCGTGAGATCGTGGCCCGGGCTGAAGTCAGGTGCTTAGCCGACTGAGCCATCCATGTGCCCCCGGTTCTCAGCATTTTGAAAAGAAGGTGGAAATCTGGGTTTTTATATGGATAACTCATTTGCGTGCATGTACATACATAAGTTAGGGAGAGCCAAGCCATCACTGCAGGCCAAATTTGGCCCACAAGAAGCAATTTGTGACCTCCCTTCTGAACAAAGGATATAATTTTGGTAAGAGAAATTTGTTCACAAGGAAAATATGTTGAAAGAATTAATTGGGCCCTGGATTTATCTGAATTGTAATCTTCCCTAGTTTGATATCAGATTTTCAGCAGGAAAAGAGAGCTAAAGAATGACCAAGGGGCACCTGGGTGGTTCAGCCAATTAAGCGTCCGACTTCGGCTCAGATCATGATCTCACAGCTCATGGGTTCAAGCCCCACATCAGACTCTGTGCTGACAGCTGGGAGCCTGGAGCCTGCTTTGGATTCTGTGTCTCTTTCTGTCTCTGCCCCTCCCCTGCTCAGACTCTGTGTCTCTGTCTTTCAAAAGATAAATGTTAAAAAAAAATTTTTTTAAAGAATGAGAAGAGTGACCTACTAAGGTCAGTTTTTGGTTGCGTACCTATGTACATTTAGCCTTCTTGGGAGTATGGGATGTTGGGGGCATAATGTAGTATAAATATATTGAGTACGATAAAATGAGATGTTTATATTGGAAGAAGCTGCATTAAAGAGACCACAGACTGACAGGCTTTTGGTAAATAGTTCCTCCAACAATTGTGACAGATGATACTCTGGTATAATGTCACTACACAATCCTAATTACTGAAAGTGTCAGGAAATGTAATCCTAACCCTAAAATTATTTACTAAAACTACAGCAGGAAAAGTTACCTGTCCGAGCCAGGCTGCATTCCCAAATAGTTCCATCTGCTTCCACTTTCATGTGGCATGTATAACACAGGTCTATTATGATAGGTAAGATGTCTTAAGTAAGGTTAGCAGTGGACCAGAGAGCTGGACCTAATTTTAAGAAATGTGTAAAGTAACGGCGATACCTTTGTATTTACTTTTTTAAGTTTATTTATCTTGAGAGAGAGGAGAGTCCCACGCAGGCTCTGCACTGTCAGCTCAGAGCCCAATGTGGGGCTCAATCTTACGAACCGCAAGATTGTGACCTGAGCTGAAGTCGAGAGTCGAATGCTTTACCGACAGAGCCACCCAGGTGCCCCAATCCCTTTTTATTTTTACCTAAGAAAAGTCTTATCTGGGGGGACGCCTGGGTGGCCTAGTCAGTTAAGCGTCCATCTTAGGCTCAGGTCATGATCTCGCGGTTTGTGAGTTCGGGCCCCGCGTCGGGCTCTGGGCTGACAGCTCGGGGCCTGGAGCCTGCTTCGAATTCTGTGTCTCCCTTTCTCTCTGCCCCTCCCCCACTCACAATCTGTCTCTCTCAAAAATAAATAAATGTTAAAAAATTTTTAAAGAAAAGTCTTAGCTGGTTTAGTCAATGGTAAGCATCTGTCCTAAGGGGAAAAAAATTTTTTTTATATTCTAGAAAACCTATTGAACTTCCTCACAATCAATCTTTACAAGTAATTTGTTTAGAATTGTCAAAATAGTAGTACACTGCTTTTTAAATTTTTACAGAACTTTCCCTGTGGGCATGAAGGTTATTATAACAAAAGTTTTCTAAGGAAAGTCTATCAGTTGCTTATAATCATTAAAATTCTGCACATAGGAATGTTTCATTTCATTTGTTTGGATAATGTTTATTTTCCAGCTAGGCATCAGACTTATATTAGCTCCTTAATTATTATAATTATTTAATTTACTGCATATAGTAATTAAGAATTACAAAATTATGTAAAAGTGTAAACCAATTTGGGAAAACTTTTAAGCCTCAGATGGATCTTTGGTTGATTTTCCTCATTACTAGATACTATACAACTTTAGAAGTTAAAGCTAGAGACTTTAAATATGAAATCTGGTAACATTACCTCTTGTGTGTTTAAAAAAATTTATCGTGAGACATTTCAAATATGTAGAAAAGTAGGAAGATTAATATAATAAATGCCCACAAACCCCCATGCGGATTTAAGTCAATTACACTTTGCTTTTTGTTCCATGTTCTACCAGCACATCCTGATGTTCTAACGCTAAACACATCAGTATACATTTCTAAAAATGACATTTTTGTGCATATCTGCAATGCCAACATTTTCATTTAACACAGTTATCAATAATTTTCTAATATCACCTATTTACTCCCCAATCTCTTCCTCAAATTTCCCGTGTTCTTCTCAAAATACCTTTTAGTAGCCGGTTCACTTGAATGGAGACTCAAACAAGGTCCATGCATTATATTAGGTTGTCTCTCAAGTCTCTCTTAATCTCACAGAGTTCCCTCATCATCTTTTTTTCATGACACTAAGTTTTGACAAACTGGGACAGTTGTCTTATAAAATTATCCCAGGCTTTAAAGCAAGTCTGGGGGTGTCTGGATGGCTCAGTCGGTTGAGTGTCTGACTTCAGCTCAGGTCACGATCTCGCAGTGCGTGAGTTCAAGCCCCGTGTCGGGCTCTGTGCTGACAACTCGGAGCCTGGAGCCTGCTTCGGATTCTGTGTCTCCCTCTCTCTCTGCCCCTCCCCTGCTCACGCTCTCTCTCCCTCTCTCTCAAAAAATAAGCATTAAAATTTTTGTTTGAACAAAGCAAGTCTGTAGTCTTCTGGTAATTCCTAGGAAGTGTCTCAAACCACCCAGGTGCTGGGAACAGATAGAAAAGTTGGTCAAATACATGTATTTGAAGAATTTGAAAGTATCAGAGTGCTATGAAGATAGTATGGGGCCAAAATTTGGGAGGAAGGAAGCCTGAATAGGTGTGCCTGGCACATGAGGTTGCTTTTCAGCAAAAGGTATTAGTTGTTCCTAAATTCTAACATTTTCAAGGAATTCTTGATGGAGAGTTTTGAAGAAGATGGAGAATTTTGGTAGAAAATGGAAACTATTTTAAAAAGAACTAAATGTGTTGGGCTCTTCCCTGATAACATGGAGCCTGCTTGGGATTCTCTCTCTCCCTCCCTCTCTGCCCGCCCCCCCTTGCTCACTTCCTCTCTCTCTCTCAAAATAAATGTTTTTTTTTTAAAAAAATAACTGAATGTGAATTTTAGAACTAAATACAAGCAGTGAAATTAAGACATTATTAAATGGGCCTAATAGATGGACAGAAAAAAAAAATGGTAAACGGAAAGCTAGGCCAGAAGGAAATATTCAGACTGGAGCACAAAGAGACAAAAGGATGCAAAATATACAAGAGTCGTTGAGACGTTTGTGGTGCTTTGAAAAAGTTGAATACATGTGTATTTGGAATCCCAAAAGGAAAAGAGAAAATAGAACGGAAGTACTATTTAAAGAAATCATTCCTGAGAACTTTTCAAGACCAAAAATTAGCCCCCAAATTCAAGAAGCACTACAAACCTCAAGCAGGGAAAATACAAACCCACACCAGTGCACTTCATAGAAAACCTTATAACACTTATAATAGAGTATGGCTCCTATCTTTTATGCTACTTGACAACTTTTAAGCCCGCCTCACCCTCTTTCCCTTCTGCCCCACATCTGGGCAAGCTGATAAGAAGGCCCAGGTGTTGGGGCGCCCCGGGTGGCTCAGTCGGTTGAGCCTCAGGCTTCGGTTCAGGTCATGATCTCACAGTTTGTGAGTTCGAGCTCCGTGTCGGGCTCTGGGCTGACAGCTCAAAGCCTGGAGCCTGCTTCCGGTTCTGTGTCTCCCTCTCCCTCTGCCCCTCCCCTGCTTGTGCTCTGTCTCTCTCTCAAAATAAGTAAACATTTTAAAAAAATTAAGAAAAAGAAGGCCCAGGTGTTGGGGCACCTGGCTGGCTTAGTCACTAGAGCGTGTGACTCTTCATCTCGGGGTTGTGGGTTCGAACCCCACGTTGAGTGTAGAGATTAAAAATAAAATCTCTCTTTTTTTTTTTTTTTTTTTTTGTAAAGAAAGCCCAGGTGCTCTCTTCTTTGGCATCAGACCAAAGTTCAAACCTTGGCCTATAGGTGGGAACCCTTAGTCCAGCCCCATTCCCTGACCACCACAAAAATCCCAAGCCATTCTTCTTTCCTTGCTTTCTCAAACCATTCTCAGACCAGCTCGGGAAGCCCACCCTGCTCTCCCCAGTGAGCCTCATCGTGTGTGTAGCAACGCTTTCCTACTTTTTGGGTATGTGTGTGGCCTCATCGGTTTCATTATCAGAAGTAGATCTTCTTTCTGTCAAGAGTTCATTTCACCCATAGTACGACTATGCAGGTGATCAGAAAGAATGTTACATTAGCTCAAAAGGAACACTTAGCACTTAATAACTGACTTGTCAACAGAAACAATGAAATCTGGAGGATAATACGATCTTTTTTTAATATGCTGAAGGAAAACAACTGTCAAGTTAGAATTCCACGTCCAGAGAAAATTTGCTTCAGAAATGTAGGTGAATAAAGGCATTTTAAGACAAAAAGTGATACTCGTCAGGTTTTTGTTCCCTAAGGCGGTAGTTCTCCACTAGGGGGACAATATTTGGAGACATTTTTTTTTATTTGTCACAAGGAGGGCAGGGAGGTGGGGGGTGGGGGTGCTGCTGGCATCTAGTGGGTAGAAGCCAGGAATGCTGCTGACCATCCTATAGTGCACAGGACGGCCCCTCCCAAATGAACTACCCATCCCAAAATGTCACCAGTACTGAAGTTGAGAAACATGGCCCTCGAGAGGGGAAAATTTAGGATGACGCAGACACCAATACACAAATGCTTTAATAGCAGTTCTCTTCACAATCTCCCAAACCTGGAAACCATCCGCTATCTTCCATGGTGAGTGGAAGCAAAGAGTAGTAGGTCCCTAAGATGGAATACTACTCAGCATTAAAGAGAAACTGTTGATAGATGCCAGTGACATGAATCACAAAAGCATTATGCTGAGTGAAAGAAACCAGTCTCACCAGGTCACCTGTATATGATTTTATTTCTATGACGTTCTCGAAACGTCCGGGGAACAGATGGATGGTTGCGAGGGTTTTGGGGGAGGGGAGGGGAGGGTGTGACTACAAAAGGGTAGTTAGTGTAAGGTAAATTTTTGTTGGAGAGATGAACTGTTCTGTATGCTGATTTGGGTAGTGTTACCTGAAAAGATACTTGTGTAAAATTCATAGAACTGTACATCTAAAAGTCAATTCTGTTAGGTGTTAATATTTTTTAATCAAAATATACTTTAAAGAAAATTCAGTCAAATTATATGTTCCCCAAACCATGAGGCTTGACAATCTAGCTTAACCTGAAGGTAAGATCTGTCTTATTTTAGAGTAATGCCTCATTGCCAAGGGTATATGTAAAACACAGGGAAGTTTTTAAAAATAATAACTGCCTGTGCCTTACTTGGTTCTGATTCACTAGGTCAAGACCAGGGCCTGGATATGCCTTTAAAAATAACTCCATAGGCAATTGTGATACATCAAGTGGAGAATAACTGATCAGAACTGGCCAATTACTGTAAAACTTCAGAATGTTATTTCTCACAAGCGAACTGTGAGATCATTAGACATCAGAAATTTCTACCTTGTCTTCTATTAAAGATCCTCGTTGCATGAATCTATGTAGTTTAATTGCTGTAACAAATGCTAAATCTAAATGGTTTAATAACCAATAAGTGTTTATTTCTTGGTCATGTCAAAATATACCAAGGGTCAGCGGATGGCCTTGCTTCACACAGTAAGTCAGGGACCTTTGGCTGTTATCACTTGGTGGCTTTGGTTTCACCTTTGTGCCTTGGCATCCTCCAGGCCTGGAAGTTGTACATATCCCTTCTGCCTACATTCCATTGCCATTTAATGGTATGGGCCCAACTTCAAGGTAGATTGGAAATGGAGGCTAACTGTGATCCCAGGAAAACAAGAAAGCTGCCACGGTTGAATACGTTTACTGTATATGCCAGTGGAGGGCATATCCACGTGCGTTTACAGTTACCTGAGTGAAGGACCGTGGAATATTTTATACTTTTTATGGACTAAAACTCATTTTGAAGACAGTTAAATCCGCATAAAACAGTCACGTTGCAAAAGCACGACTGTGAGTTCCTAGGAATACTAGAAAATACATAATGGAATTTAACCAAATCCCAAATTCCCCTTTGCCGATCTGAGTACATACTAGCTTCAGATATAATGACATGACTTGGCTTTTCCAACTCCATCGAGCCTTACACAAAGGTACGAACTCTCCCTGCTTGCTTTTGATCACAAGGACCTGCTGACATCAGCCCTGATTGTGTCCCTTGTACTCCAGCAAATGGGCACGTCTTCTAGGTTTTGTCAGCTCTGTTCTCCAGGATATTCAGTGAAGATCCACACAGATGTTTCCCCCCTTCCTACCACCCACACAGACTGTGGCGTGCGCTTGAAAAAAAAATGCTCGTTACACATTCATTCTTGCGGTATATGAAAATATCCTTAACCATAACATATGCACCCTGTATCTTAGCACGTATGATATACTGGATATGGTCAGTGTGATGTCATCATAGAAGTGCTCCAAGAACACACATGGAATATCCCATATCTCCTTCACTTTCCATTTAAGTGCTCAAAAAAATGATTCTTTGGGTTGTGTGACAGAGACGCCAGCGACATTTGTATGTGTGGGAAGACATGGAAAAAGGAGGAAATGGAAGAATAGGAATTGTCTATGATCTACAGAAAGAGGAATTTATCCCGTTTTCTTAGAAGTTCCCAAATATCAAACAATACACCTTGTCTGTTCCCTGTGTTTGTAACAGACGCATTTGCATTGATTTGCAAAGGATTTTCATGCCTCCTCCTTCCTGAAAAGCTGAATGGGGTAACATAATTGGACAGTGTTTTTCCTATCTTTCATAATCATTAGTTAAGGGATTACTCCATGCACGAATACATCCAAGTAAGTGTTTTCAGGAGTCAGGAGAGAGAGTACTCCAAAAGACCACACCCCAGTCTTCAGCATGAGGCCAATGTCAGAACTACATCGTAGGGTTATGACTTCTTAGTGGCAGGATTTCGTATTTAGAAAACCAGAACAATTTATTTTCATTAAGGGTTGAAATGTAAGACCTAGGGCTCAGGGTGCAGGTGAAGCGATAAGAAAAGGAGTAAGATACATGCATAAACTGATAAAATTGTTGTCAGACTAGGAGGCAGATCTGTGTCACTTGTTCCTTAAAATTCTCCACGTGGTAGGTTTTACATCCTCATAAGGAGCCAAGCAGAGTACCTATCTCAGGGTTGGTGTCCAATACTAAGGGGAATAATCATGAAAGAGAAAATTGAGAGGTTGGAAGAAATGTGACATTTCACCAACCATAGGAGACCTTAAAAAGAGGCCTTGAAGGGATTGAAGTGGCCAAGATTGAAAGAGAAATGAAACCCAAATAATACAGAGAAACATGGACCTTCCCTCTGAACTTGGATTGGAGCATAGCTCAAAAAGCTGAAGCAACTTGGTTTCGTAATACAAATACACTTTCCTTTAAGCAACTGCCTACCATGTCCAAGTTTCTTAAAGTAATATAAATGATTTTACCAATGATCAAATAGCCTGCCAAATCCTCTAAATCTTAGGGTAAAAATCTGACCTCCCAAAATCTACTGCAGGGAGAGTTCTTACATTTGTGTAAGGCTCGATGAAGTTGGAAAATGGCTTCCGTATTTATTTTTAAACGAAGAGGAGCTATTTGCTCACAGCTTGGTGTAGCAAGAGAGTCAGCCATGGCCACTCGCATTTGGCAGACACAGATAGGTAAGAAGTGGAAAAGCTTGATGGTGAAAAAAATGGAAGGCTTCAGGTATGCTCTAATTAGAAGTTGGTGGCATGGGAAAGCCCTGGGTAGGCTAACAAGAAGTGGGGCATCCTAGCGGTTGTGTTGAAGAGCGTATTTGGCTTTCTCTGCTTAGCCCTGAGTTGGAAAGGGCAATGATAGGGAAGTTGGTAAGTCCTAACCATTTTTTTTTATTTTTAAACTTGAGTATAGTTGACATACAGTGTTCCACTGGTTTCAAGTGTCCCCCATACCGATCCTACTTCTCTGTATCTTCTGCTGTGCTCAGCACGAGTGTAGCTGCCATCTGTCACCATACCACGCTATTTCAATATCATTGGCTGTATTCCCTATGCTGTGCTTTATATTCCCATGGCTTATTCATTCCATAACTGGAAGCCCGGATCTCCCACTCCCCGTCACCCATTTTGTGCCTTCTCCCACCCCCTCCCCTCTGGCAACCATCAGTTTGCTCTCTGCATTTATAGGTCCGATTCTGCTTTTTATTTATTTGTTTATTCATTTGTTTCGTTTTGTTTAGATTCCAAATATGGGTGAAATGACGTGGTATTTGTCTTTCTCTATCTGAATTATTTCACTTAGCATAATACCCACTAGGTCCATCCATGTTGTTGCAAATGGCACAATCTCATCTTTTTTACAGCTGAGTAATATCCCACTGTGTATACGTGTCACATCTTCCTTATCCATTTGTCTATCAGTGGACACTTAGGTTGCTTCCATATCTTGGCTATTATTAATAGTGCTGCTATAAACATAGGAGTGCATGTATCTTTTCAAATTAGTGTTTTTGCTTTCTGCGGCTAAATACCCAGGAGTGGAATCATTGGGTCATATGGTATCTCATGTTTAATTTTTGAGGAACCTCCACACTGTCTTCCAGAGTGGCTGCACCAGTTTGCATTCCCACCACCAGTGCAAGAGGGTTCCCCTTCCTCCACATCCTTGTCATCACTTACTACTGCTTGTCTTTTTGATTCTACCATTCTGATGTGTGAGATAATATCTCCTTGTGGTTTTGATGTGCATTTCCCTGATGATGAGTGATGTTGAGCACCTTTTCCTGTGTCAGTTGGCCATCTGGATGACTTCTCTGGAGAAATGTCTATTCAGGTCCTCGGCCCATTTTAAAATTAGATTATTTGTTTTTTGGTGTTGAGTTGTAGGAGTTCTTTATATATTTTGGATATTAACCCCTTATCATATATATAATTTGTAAATATCTTCTCCCATTCAGTAGGCTGATTTTTCATTTTATTGACGATTTCTTTCACTGTATAAAAGCTTTTTATTTTGATGTAGTTCCAATAATTTATTTTTGCTTTTGTTTCCCTTGTTTTAGGAGACACACCTAGAAAAATGTTGTTACAGCCAATGTTGGAGACATTGCTTGTGTTCTTGTGTAGGATTTTTATGGTTTCAGGTCTCACATTTTGGTCTTTAATTCATTTTGAGTTTATTTTTATGTATGGTGTTAGAAAATGGTCCAGTTTCATTCTTTTGCATCTAGCTATCCAGTTTTCCCAGCGCTGTTTGGTGAATACACTGTGTTTTCCCTACTGTATAGTCTTGCCTCCTTTTTATAGATTAATTGACCATATAAGAAAATTGTGTTTCTATTTCAACAATTATTTACCACTTCAAAATATTTTCAGGAAAAAAGCAGTAGAAATATAAATAACAACATTTGACAATAATTCTCTCTGCCTTTAAAAAATACTCTTTGTCTCAGTAGGAAGGCTAAAAATTTATCCTCTACAACTGCCAAAAAAAGAGAGCTGAAAGCAATTGACCAAAATGATATTTTAAACAGCTTTGTTACATTTTTCATTTCCGTTATTGTACTTTTCAGCTCTAGAATTTTCATTTGGTTTTTATGATTTTTTTTCTATGTTGAGATTCCCTGTTTGTTAACTCATTATTAACATTCTTTTAATTTGTCAAGCATAGTTTCCTTCAATTCCTTGAACAAATTTATAACACTCGCTAAAGTGTTTGAAGACATTCTCTGCTAAATCCAACATCTGGGTCCACTCAGAGTCAGTCTCTATTGACTACTTTTTTCCTGAGTGTGGGTTACTTTGCAAAATCTTTGTATGTCTAGTAAATTTTGGTTTAAAAGTAGACATTTCAGGTAATATTTTATATGTTATAATAACTCTGGATTATTTTATTTCTCTGAGTGTTTCTTTGTCTGGTTGCTTTGTTTGTTCGGTGTTTAGTAACTTGTCTGAATTTAAACCGCAGGATCTGTCTTTACCTCCCCACAACCCCTACCTTCCCACCTTAGTCCCAGTATGCAGCTGGTGACATCTTTGTTCAGAGTTTTACGTCTTATTTTTACATTTTAGCCCAACTTTCTAAAGGTTAACTCTGGGTCTGAGTAGCTTAGTGTCTAGCCAATTAATTTGGCTTAAGTTGTGTTCTAACAACTGAGCTCATAACACTTCCACCCTTTGCTGAGTGAACTGTGCATGGTTAAGGAATGCATTCAAAGCTGTAGCCAGTTGTCATGTTTCCCTTGGCTTCCACTTTTCTCCAGGATCATTTGGCCCTCCCCAGTGTTTTTTAGTTTGGAAGTCCACGGAGGGGGTATGGAGAATCTATCTCAGCATTCCTGTGTTTCTCTGATTTCCTGGGTCTCCCCATTAAATAACTGGCTATCGTCAAAATTCACTTCAAACCAGGACCTCAGCCTTGGGCTAGCAAAGCTGGGATTTTCCCCATCTGTTACAGACCAAGTCCATCACTTCTTACTGGCAAATCTGTGCCTCTTCATCCTTTTCCCTTTTTTCTTCACAGGTATTACCCCCAATAAATCTCTTGCACATTTAATTCCATATTGGCATCTGCTTTTCAGAGGACCTAAATGGACACAGTAGGTGGCACAGTTAAAAGGGCCATCCACTTTGCAGTTTTCATTGATGAGGTATTTAAACTAGAATTGGATGATCCGGACTCATCCTCATTCGTAAAACTGAGACTGCTCTGGAACCAGTATCTGATCTCTGGCCAGGTCTACTGGCTTAAATCAAAGATACTGCTCAGTGCTTGAAGGAACCGGGGGGTAAAATTCTTCCTGTGGGAAGGGCTGAAGCAATCATATGGGGGGGGCATTCAATGGCCATGTGAATTTAATCAGTTGTCACCAGCCTGAGGTAGGAAAGCTAGATTAGGACCCAAAGGAGGGTCCACAGGGAACACCATCCAGGCAAAAGCCTGAGCCAAGAGGTAAAAAGCATATTCCTAATAACCTTATAAGATTTCCTAAATGTATTCAAGAACTGCATTTAACTACTGTTAGTCAAAACCCGAATACGGTGCCTAAAAACACAAATGTTTGTTCTCTTGCATAAAACCAGATCACAGGTAGACAGTCTACTATTCATGTGACAGCTCCACAAAGTCATCAGGGATCAAGGACCATCCTTTTTGTCCAGCCATTCTCACCATGTGGCTTCTGCTGTCCTTAAGGTCATCCCATGTTCCAAGGTAGATGCCAAAGCTCCAGCCATTATATATGCAGTCTAGGAAAGAGAACGGAAGGAAAGCAAAAAGGCTCTCCCCGCAAAGTGAGTCAGCTCCTTTAAAGAAATTCCTTCTAAGTTGCATATACCACTTCCACCAAATCCTATTGGCTAAAACTTGATTTCAACAAAAGAGGGCATAGAATGTAGTCCTTTATTCTGGGAAGCAATGTACCTAGCTAAAAATCGGGCTTCTGTTAGTAAACAGAAGTCTGCCACAGTCATCCATCAGTTTTAAAAATCCACATTGATCTCGTTTAAGTTGAACAATGTGGCCAGAAAGAGAGAGGATCTTGGGAGGACACTTTTCTTTATGGATCCCACTAAAGAGAGATAAGAGGGTCGATTGAACCCCTTTTGTGAACCATGGCATGGAATCATCCATGACCAGCAGTTGACAGAGAAGAGTCTTCTCAGTACCCTAGAGACCCTGGAAAGAACTCAGACATGAGACTCAATAGCATACAACTTCATGATATTTTTACATGGCATTGAAGACTTTTTTTTCTTCTGGATAACAACGACTGGAAAGGCTCAGCCACACCTCATTTATAAAAAAGAGATGGTTCTATTATAAACTTCCTTGCCCAGTGAGGTCTTATACAATCATGGCACCCCTGGCTTACCCCCAAAAAGGTACTGAATGTTTTCAAATAACATTTAAACAAAATACAATCAACCAAACTGGCTGTGAAAATCTACTAAATACAAACTCAGATTTGGTAACAGCCTCTCTTATACACACATACACACACGCACACGTACATGCACACGCATTCCAGTAAAAATCATCCCAGATCCAGAATTGAGTCTGATAAACCACAGTTGCACTTGCTTGAATACCTTGACTTTGTTTACCTGAGAAATCTTGATTGAACACACAGGGTGGAATTTAGAAGAGCTTCCTAAAAAGTAGATGGTTTTTTGCTTTTGCTCTGATTATTCATGGAACGTGAATATATATTATTTTTCTACGCCAGCAGTCCTGTGTTGATGAGACATATAAATGTATAGAAAGGAGAATAATTCATGTTCATGAGGTGCATATTGTATCAGAAACTTTCTTGAATGGGAAACATTCTGCAAGAGAGACTACAGACTTGGTTTTCCCTATTGTGGATACCAGAATCTTGCCTACAACTATCAGGCAGAGAAATACATAACACATGGAAGAAGCATTTCACCCGGAACTTCATGAAGACAACCTAGAAATTTACTGAAAATCATAAATGTATATATTTTAGGGGCACCTGGGTGGCTCAGTCTGCTAAGTGTCCAACTCCTGGTTTCAACTCAGGTCATGATGTCACAGTTTGTGAGTTCGAGCCCCGCGTTGGGCTGTGTGCTGACAGTGCAGAGCCTGCTTAGGATTCTGTCTCCTTCTCTCTGCCCTCAAGCACACACTCTCTCTCTCTCTCTGTCTCTGAAAATAAGTAAATGAAGTTAAAAATATATTTCAAAAAATAAAAATAAATATATATATTTTATTGTAAAGGTAAAGCAGGATGATATACAACACTTAATAAGCACTTACATACCACACACTGCTCTAAGTGCCTTCTCTTTATTAATTCATTTAATCCTACCAACAAGCCTATAAGAAGAGTTTTATTATCCCCATTTTCAGATGTAGAAATGAGTCACAGAGAGGATAATTCACATAAGCGCACACAACTTGTAAATGGGTTTCTGACTTTCCAAAACTTGTGCTTTTAGCCACTGTGAATTATGTAAAGTATAACACTGTTTTGCATTCCCTGCATTAATATGTATTTTTGTTCTCTCTCTGAGAATTGATGACTATCCTTCACCAGGTATAACTAAGAAAATGGTCTTTGTTTTGATCCTATTTTAGTTTATTTTGTCTGTCACTCAGGTTCCACTGACAAGCCCCCTTCTGGGTATCACATTGCCCCCTCCATTAAGGCCTGTATTAAGTTAGGCCACATGTGTTGACTTTGTCTTGTGTCAACCTCGCTGTTAACCTGGGACTATGTTTCCCAGAATTTCATTCCTTGTGTGGTTCTGGTTTCTGGTGGGCCACAAGAGATTCTAGAAGGTAAAGATGAGGCAGTAGTCATTATTCTCTGAAGGTCAATGTAAGGTGCCAGGCAATACTGCAGAGTTCATACATTGCTGCTGATATGCGGGCTTGGGACAACAGATTCTGGGCCTGTAGACTCCTCAAGTCCTGCAGGATCTTCCTCAGCTTCAAGTTCCGGGCCAGATGCTTATGTGGCTCCTTGACAAAAGGTGCCAACTTCTGCAGGTTCCCCACATCATTAAATTTGAGATGGTGAGAACAGATGATTTTGGCTTTGTCCTTGTGGGTTCCAGTGTGTCCCTGCTCTCTTCCTCTTCAAGTTCAGTGTTTCTTCCTTCTAACCCTGATACCTGTAATGACCTTGGGCTCATCACCAGATGCAGAGACATATAGCACCTCACCAGATCCCATAGCTGTCTAAGGTCTAACTTCCAAATGCCATATCAATTATAGGAGTTCTGCTTTCCTAATTGAACGCTAATGGACAAACTCACTTATACTATGTTAATGAATTAACCTCAAAACCAGTGGCTTAACCTAACAAAGGTTTATTTTGAGCTCAGATTCTAAGTCCAATGTGAGTCAACAAGGTGGGCGATGGGGTGGCTCTGCTCCACAGAATCACTCAGGGACATAGGCCAATGGAGATGCTGACATCTTAACACTTGAGCTTCATTGTTGCTGAGACAGAGGGAGGGGGACTATCAGACTCTTAAATGCTTTGGCTTGAAAATGACAGATGTTACTTCTTCAAGTCCTTTGGCCATCCGACTCCATTTAACTATAAAGGGAATCTGGAAATGTAGAGAAATATATGGATACTCAATAAGCAGTAAATGTCTCTGCCACAGTCCACAGTTCACACTTCTGTTTACCAAATATCCTTAATGCTTTCCACTTCCCTATACTGGATGCTACTGGTGCCCCACCTTGATGTCTTTCATTAGGCAGATGGACACATCCCTAGCTGCTCTAGGTGTTGGCCAATGGCTCACAGCTTCTCTCTCTTTTGGAAAGTTACCCTTGGCCAAAGGGAAGCCTCTTTGAACAGAAAGTGAGTGGACCTTCTATCCCTGGGGAGTGGACCTCAGCCAGTGATTGAATGACATAGGATTCCAAAGGCCATTTCTCTTGCATCAGGGTAGCTAATCCTAGTGCTCCAGAGGTCTCCCATAGGATCACAGTGAATCTATTCTATACCTAATACCACAGTTATGCTTATATTTCCCCCCTGCTCTATCCTTCTTCCCTAAATTCCTTTATCCTAAGAACATGCTCCCAATAAATCACTTGAACAAGAATCTTAGACTCTACTTCTAGACAACCTGATCTAAAACATTCCCACACACAGAACAGGCTCCACCATTCTCCAAGGGAGGCCGCTAAAGTCCCATCTATTCAGTGAATCTAGCTCATAATCCTGCATCTCTGGGTGATATGTGGTGACTACATCTGGACCAGTCTTGGTTCTACTTGGTCTAAAAGACTAACAAAAAAGGTAAATTATCCAGCTTACTCTCCAACATACATCTGATGTATAAGGGCAAAAATAAACACTCCTATTTGGAAAGGGGAAAAAGGGAGACACACAGAAGTCAGTGGGATGTAGCAATTTCAAAACTCTGCTTTGCAGATGATTGGAGGCCTCCCCTATGCTGAGAATGAAGGACATTCTGGATCAGGCCCTGATTTTCTCTCTTGGAGTAACACCACTGTCCACTGTTCTTTGTGGTCCCTGAATCTGCTCTTTGGAGGTTTTTCCTTTCCTATAACACTCCTTGCCACATCTGAAGTAGCTGTTGAAGAACATCTATATGCCCTCCTTAAAATCTGTATAGATTTCTCAGTTGCCTTTAGAAGATTGGGGATTAAAATTAAAATTAGAAGATTGGTTTTAAGTCTTACATAGTCAAAGGCTTGTTTTGTTTTGCTTGGTATTGCTCAGGCTTGTAGCTTCTTGAGTAGAACAAGACTCTTAAAAACATAACTGACTTAACAGTAGATGAACAGATAAATAAAATGTAGTATATCCATATAATGAGATATTATTTAGCCATGAAAAAGAATGAAGTGGTGACACATACTACAATGTGGATTAACCTTAAAACAGTACACTAAGTTACCTAGAATTGAAATAAAAACTTGAAACAAAAATAAGAATAAAAACATGCAGGGTTTGGAAGACTTACAAAAACAAAAACATGCTAAGTGATAGAAGTCAGATACAAAAGCTCACAGATTAGTGGTTTCTGGGAGGAGGCAAAAAGGAAGTGACTGCTACCTGGGATGATATTTCTTTTTGGAATGATGAAAAGGTTCTGGAATTAGATCATGGTGACAATTGTACAACTTTGTGACATACTAAGCATCACTGAACTATACACCTAAAAAATAAACTTAGTAAAAACTTAGTAGATTTCTTAACATATTGTAATTAATTCTGTGTTGCGGTCACACCCACAGTTCATTTGGGGACATAGTTAACAGATATGGAGCATTTTTTCCTGTTTCCTAAATTCCCCATCTTTTTCTTTCTTTTGATTTAATGGTAAAGGAATATAGGACAGAGAAGGCCATAATCTTAATCAGATCGTTTCCTTTAGTAATTTTACACAAGAGAGAGATTTTATTGAGGGCCACACCCTTAATCTGATCTTTACCCTACAGCACTTTTCAAAACATTGCTTTATTGAGGTATAATCGAAGTAAAATAAATGGCACATATTTAAAATGTACAATTTGACACGTTTTGACATGTGTGGATGGGTGTGTGTATATATCCACACTCCGTATAATGATCTTAGGCCTCTTTCAACCTCTCTTTTTCACCCTTCTCCATATTCTCCTTCAGGACAATCAATGATAGGTTTTCTGTTACTACAGATTAGTTTGCATTTTCTAAAATTTACCTAAATGGAATAATGCAATATGTACTCTTTTTTTTTTGTCTGGCTGAATTCACTCGGCATAATTACTCTGAATGGAATGGTAGGGTCTTATGGTAGGTGTGTGGTTGTCTTTTTAAGAAACCACTATGGTATTTTCCAAAGTGGTTAAACCATTTTACATTTCCGCCAGCAGTGAATGAGTTTCAGTTTGTCCACATCTTTGCCAACACGTGGTATATATGGCCAATGTTTTAAATTATAGTCATTCTGAAAGGAATGTAGTTGATCTCTTTATGGTTTGAATTTGAATTTCCCTAATGATGTTGAGTATCTTTTCTGTGCTTATTTGCCCTCCATATATCTACTTCGATGAACTGTCTTTTATGAATTTGAGAGGTTATTTTCTTTAGTTTTGACAGTTCTTTACATATGCTAAATATGTGATTTGCAAAAGT
Organism: Lynx rufus; assembly: GCF_022079265.1. Classification (NCBI taxonomy): domain Eukaryota; kingdom Metazoa; phylum Chordata; class Mammalia; order Carnivora; family Felidae; genus Lynx; species Lynx rufus. Next base: position 33,491,166 of record NW_025814828.1, on the reverse strand, counting down.
TTTCTCTCCATCTGGGGTTTGTCTTTGAATTTTCCTCACACTATCTTTTAAAGAGCAAGTGTTTTTAATGTTGATGAAGTTGTATTTAACATTTTTTTTCTCTATGGATTGTGCTTTTGGTGTAGTATCTAAGAAATTTTTGCCTACCCCAAGGTCACAACGTTTTTCTCCTATGTTTCCTTCTAGATATTTTACAGTTTTATGTTTTACATTAGGGACTACGATTCTTTTTGAATTAATGTTTGTCTTTAGTGTGAGGTATGGATCAAAGTTCTTTTTTTATTGACATATGAATGTTTCCTCATTCCAGCACCATTTGTTGAGAAGACTACCCTTGCTCCACTGCATTGCCTTAGCACCTTTGTCACAAATCAATTGACCTTATAAGGGCAGGCCTATTTCTAGATTTTGTCTGTTCCATTCCTCTATTTGTCTACCTTTATGCCAATACCACTCTATGTTCATTAATACAGATTTTTAATAAATCTTGAAGTCAAGGAGTGTTATTTCTTCAAATTTGTTCTTTTTTTTCAAAGTTGTTTTTGCTTTTCGAGGTTCTTTGCCTTTCTGTGTTAATTTTAGAATCAGCCTGTTCATTTTTATTTAAAAAGCCTCCTGAGATTTGGATTTGGATTGAGTTTAATGGATAGATCAGTTTGGGGAGAACTGACATTTTAACAATACCGAGGCTTCTGATCCATAAACTTTAATTTCTCTCCGAACAATATTATATGGGTTTGGTATTTAGATCTTACACACCTTTGGTGAAATTTATCCCTAAATCTTTCATATTTTTAATGCTATGGCAAATGGTAGTGTATTTAAATTTCGATTTTTAATTGTTTATATAGTGTATAGTATAAGGAACTCACTTATTAGTTCTAATAGCTTTTTCCCAGATTCCATTTGATTTTCCACATAGACAATTATTTCATCTTTGAGTACAAAGTTTTGCTTTTTTCTTCTTCACAGTCTGAAAGTTTTAGTTCCTTTTCTTGCCTGATTGCTCTGGTTAGCGCTTACATTACAATATTGAGCATCCAGTTGAGTGGCAAGTGTGGACATCATAATCTTAGGGGGAAAACATTTAGTCATTTGTCACTAAGTATGATATTAGCTGAAATTCTTTTGTGAATGTTCTTTATTGGGTTGAAGAAGTTTCTTTCTAGTCTCAGTTTGCTGATTTTTTTTCTTTTTTACCAGGAAGGGATATTGAATTTTGTCAAGTACTTTTTCTGTGTGTATTGAGATTATCGTATAGTTTTTCTTTTATGGTCTGTTAATGTGGTGAAATACGTTGATTGAATTGTGGATGTCAAAACTAGTTTGTATTCCTAGGATAAACTCCAGTTGGTCATTATGTATTGTACTTTTTACATTGCATATGGTTTGATTCAATTCGCTAAATTTTATTTTTTTTTTATTTTTAAAAAAAATTTTTTTTTCAACGTTTTTATTTTATTTTTGGGACAGAGAGAGACAGAGCATGAACGGGGGAGGGGCAGAGAGAGAGGGAGACACAGAATCGGAAACAGGCTCCAGGCTCCGAGCCATCAGCCCAGAGCCTGACGCGGGGCTCGAACTCACGGACCGCAAGATCGTGACCTGGCTGAAGTCGGACGCTTAACCGACTGCGCCACCCAGGCGCCCCTCAATTCGCTAAATTTTAAAGAATTTTTATATCTATGTTCATGAGGGAAATTATTCTACAGTTTTCTTTTTTTTTTTAATATCTTTGTCTGGTTTCACTGTCAGAGCGATGTTGGCCTCATAGAATGAGTTGAGACATATCTTTTCCTTTTCAGTTTTCTCTGAGTTTATGAGAATTGTTATTTCTTCCTTAAATGTTAGTTAGAATTCAGCAATAATGTCAGCTGGGCCTGGAATTTTCTTTGTAGGAAGACTTTTAACTATACATGTTGGCTGTTAAGTGCTAAAGCCTAGGAATGATGTATCACATTTCTCACAGCCAGAATCAGCCCATGGTTCCACTTAATTGCAAGCAGGCTAGAAAATGTAGGGGAGAATGTAGATATTTGGTGATCAATAAATGTCTGTGCCATAGGGTCTTTGAGAAAATTTGTAGATAATTATGTCTACATTGAGTAATTGCTCAAAGTTTACTTCAAAGTCCTAAGATGTAGGCAGGTTCATCCCCTCCAACACTGCATAAAAGCCCATTGCTTTTATTGCACAACTCTGGAAATAAGATCATATTCTCTGTGCTGTGGCTCCATTCTCTGTTCAGTGGAAACTCAGTTTTCTCTTCCTATGGCTTCTGCCCCACAATGGTGAAAGAGAGAATTTTATCCAAGTTCAACTTTGGCAGGAAAAATAATTTCTAAATTGGATCCAAGATGAAAATGGTTCCTTAGTCTTATGGAAACACAAATACCATGATTCTTCCTGTCTTATGCTATAAATATCCCAGTGTCTGCAGCAGCTTCTCTTGGCTGAAAAAATATTTAAATATTTCATGTCCATCAATATTTGGGCTGGGAAATCCCACAAAAGCTTGAATTTTATTAATATGCCCCTGATATCCTAGGCATATCAGATAAGTTTGATTATAAATTAAAAACTTATTGTAAGTTGTGTCACTTGGGCCACATGATAAGATGCTGCAACAGAAGCCCTTTTTTCAGTAGCTTATTCAAGGTGTATATTTCTCTCTCAGATCACAGTTCAGAATTGTGCTGTCCAAGGTTAAGAAAACTGCTGTACAATCCTCTGTATGGGACTCCCATTTATTTCATAGGAGATGGCTGCCCAGTTCTCATCTCCCAGCCAAGAATATAGGCAAAGGCTCAAGAGAGCACATGAACCTTCCATTGTGAGAAGACAAGTAGAAATAGCATACATTACTTCTACTTACTTCTGATGACCAAAACTTAGTTTCATGACCACACCAAACTGCAAGGGAGAAAGTATCATCGTGAGCTGGGAATCCCAGTGTCTAGGGAAAGCTTGGGAGCTCTAGGGTAAAAGAGACTGGATATTGGTGGAATGTGATTAGGATGTCAGAAATGCTCAGTGTCAACAGGGAGGCAGAAAGAAAGGATTTGGTAAGAAGGAAAAGGAGGGTCGCTTTGGATGGGGATGGGGTGCACGGGGAAATCATAGGAATCGTCACACATCATAGGAATCGTCAAGGCACTGCTCTTGGGTTAAAAAATAAAACCCCAACCATTTTGTCATTTTTCTGTCACTTGTTCTAGATTCAGGGTCCAAATGACAAAGAAATGGTGCCTGCCTTACACTGTATTGGGGAAATAAGGAAGAATCAAATGGATGTTACCGCCTGAAACCCTTTGGGTGTCCATAGTTGGAAAGGGAGCCATTTGGATTTCTCACCCCAATAGATTTTTTATAAAAGGGAGATGTAGTTTCCCAGAAAGAAATTGGGGTACCATTTGGAAGGGGTGTTGGTCTATCATAAGACATGTCTACTAAAGATGGAATGCTTGACCCATCTAATTTATTTGGGCATTCCAAAAACAAGATTGTGGCTATTATAAAAAAAAGTCACCCTTTTACCTTATATGCTGCTAGGATATGGATTTTACTGATGCTTTCTTTGTAATGTTTCTTGTACCTATGCCTTCTTCCCCATTCTTTATATGTTTTCTGAGCCTTTTCCTCTGTTGCTTGAACTATCCCTCCTTGGCTAGGATGCTAAGGATGCATGTAAGAGAAAATCCTAGCTCAACTGATGCAAACAATAAGGACATTTATTACCACCTATATCAAGCAGGCCAGAGTTACAGGTAGGCTCCAGGCACCATGGATCTGGGTTCTGGTTCTGTGTGGCTTACAGTTCTCTTCATTTTCCCCGTGTCCGTATGTTGGCTCTAGTCACAAGCTGGTCGCAAAATGGCTGACACATTCTAGGCATCACATCCATAAATAACATCCGTGGAAAGAGAGGAACTTCTCTTGTCTTATGATTCTTTTAGGAGTATAGTGGATGCTGGGAAATGCTGGCAATATCAGGACTGGAGAGCCCGCAGCTGTCGGCCCTTTTTGGAAATGCTCTTTGTAGATGATAACTGCCTGATTCATGCCCACCTTCCCTTCCTGGGAGTGGCCAATATCCAATAACTGTGTGTCACGAGTGTATGAAGGCGCAGCCTCCTCACCCTAACTCAGAACAACTCTACAAGACCATCTTCAGAGTTGTTTGTTGTGGTGGCTGAGGTCTTCCTAGAGACAATATCACAGCTGAACTTCTCCCTCTGCCCCCTCTTGTTGCCGTCTCTTTCGTCCCACAGGTGTTGATCCTAAGCGCACTCCTTTGTGAACTTCCTTCCTGTTCATTGTTTTCTCAGAGCTTGCTTTTTAGGGAACATGATTTATAAGAAGTAAAGAAATCTTTCTGATATCCCCTCACATCTTAGTGTCCTACTGTGTCACATGCACACCCATTAATGGATCCCTGGGAAGCTGGCACAATCGGCTTAGGACAAGTAGGATTTGCCTTTGGAGCAGGCGACGGGGTGAAATTCCTCTAAATCTTGTGGAGCAAGAAATGCACAAAACTGGGGCTCTGCCAGCAGTGAAGATGTAGAAAATGGATATTGATTAGCGATCAACAGTGTTTGAGGAATCAGCTTCTGCCTCTGGGTTGCCCTTCTTACTCCTGGCACTCACTGCCATAGTCAACTTCCTCAGAGTCTGCCTTGGACATATGACTTTCATGCTTTAAAAAAAAAAAAACCTAAATGGATAGACACAGATTGCATTACAGATAATTTCAACCTTTTCATTTTCTTTCTTTTGCTCCAACCCACTCAGAGAAACAACATATGCCTATCGGTCACAAGGGCTTGTTACTATTTCACTACAGACGGGATCCTGGAAAAGGAAAGAAACAAGAAGGACAGCCCCCGCAGGGTGCTGCAAATCAGGCTTTACAGAAGCAGGTGTTTTTCACAACCCTGGGAAGCCACATTGCAGTCTCCTTAAGCATCACTCACCTATAAGTCCTAGGCTCTAGGATCAAGTACATAGCTTTTAGTCTGCTCTTCAAGAACCTATATAACGTTGGCTCTGATTACCCTCTCCCGCTGCTTTTCCCACTGTCCCCTTCCATGACCCTTCTGCTCCCGTCTTTATTGCAATGCACATGCCCACTTCCATGTTTCTGGTCACATTGTTCCCAGCCTCCATTCTTCAAAACCTGCCTTGAGCTGCACCTGCTCCATAATGGCTTTCCTGACACCTCCAGTCCATCCTGACGTCTCATTGACCACACCACCCATAGTGTCACCCAGCACATGCTCTGAGTTCACAAAGTCTTCTAACCCACTGAAACATCAAATATGGATATTTCTTTGTTTTAAGATTTTATTTTTTTTTAAACAGTCTCTATACCCAATATGGGGTTCAAACTCACAACCCCAAGATCAAGAGTCGTATGCCCTACTGACTAAGCCAGGCAGGCACCCCATCAAATGCAAATATTTCTATATGCCTTCCCAGCTTTTGCCCTAATCACATTTCGGTAGTCAAGCGATTCCTGGATGTGACCACCCTACAAGTTAATGCCACAAAGACACAGGCTGAATCACTTTAAGAACATTACCAGACAATAAACAAAAGTCTATGGGGATGTAGATGCTGGAGAGTCAAGAGCCATTCACTGAACAGCTAAGGATCTAAACCTTTAAAACTCAAGTAAGTGTCTCAGTAATTTCTCACAAAAATAAACACAGGGAATGTGGAAACCCTGAATGCCAGTAGTCTCTGGTAAATTCTTGAAGTGGTCCATGTGGGAGCGACTGAAGTGCAGAAACCCTGTGGTGTAACTCCTGATATTTCCAAAGTGCCTTTTCATATAGTCACGTGTTTGATGAATGAATGTTAAATCATCAGTCCTCATGCTTTGAATAATTAATTTTATAGTGAGAAATGTCACCTCAAATAAGTATTAAGAAATTACACAATTGAATGCATTAAAGTGTTCAGCTAAGCTCTCATGTGTTAGAGTTTCTAAACCTAGTGCAAATAGGAATTCATTCGTTTACTTAAAAAGTGTTTTTGGAATACCTACCATGTACTCTTTGTTAGTGCTATAAAGACAATGATGAGCAAATCAGACACTGTCCCTATTTGTATCAAAGGAATCGTAGTCTGTCGGGGAATGCAGGTGTCAGTCAAATACAAATATTTACCCAAATAGATAAACACTATGGTAGAGTCAAATGACTCACACAAATAGGTACGATAATAGGTCCATGCTCAGAAGCACGTGTTTCCGTTATCTACTGCTGCATCACGAATCATCTCAAAAGGTAGTGGCTTAAAATAACAACTACCATTTATCTTACAGTTGCAGGGGTTGACCGGGTTCATCTGCACAGTTCTTGCTCAGGGTCTCTCATATAGTTGCAGTCATACAGTGACTGCGGTTGGAGTCATTTTGAAGGCTTCCTCACTCCCCTGTCCAGCAGTTGGTGCTAGCTGCTGACTGGGGTCTCATCTGAGCTGTCAGGTGGCACACCCCTATGCGAAACCTTCATGTGGCTTCTGTACATCACAGTTGCCGGCTTCTAAGAGTGAGTATCTCCAAAAAAAAAAAAAAAAAAGAGAGAGAGAGACTAGACAAAGCTGTATCACTTCCTATGACCTAACCTTGATCACTTCCGGCATAGCCACAGACCCACCTTGATAAAGGGGGGAGAGTGCAGAGCTCCCTTGATGGCAGGAGTGTTCAATGTCACCTTGCGAAGAACCTGAGGGATGGGGGAGGGGGTATTGTTGCAGCCATCTTGGAAAATACACAGCACATGAAACGGGCAGACTTAAAACTTATCTACTAGGGAGCCTAAGAAAGCTTCCCTGAATTTCCATGGAAAGTACAATCTGAAAATAAGATGTTATCTAGAATAAGGGGTAGGAAAAGCAAGCAGAAGGACGAGTATGCGCAAAGACCCTGAGGCAGAAAGAAACAGAACAGACTGAAACATCCTGAATCAATTCAGTATATGTAGAGTTGGAGATGCATTTGAACAATCAAGAGAAGTTATATAGTAGGGTCAGGAACACAGAGGGGAGCCCAAGGGATAGATTTATGAGTTCTCAGTGTTCAGCCGGTGATTAAAGTTCTGAGTGTGGATGGGGTCACTTAGGGAAAGAGTATAGAGATTCTCATGGAATTTAACATTCAGTGGTTGCCCAGAGACTCATGGGTGGCCAGAGGCTAAGGAGCATGCAGAGTGGTTGGAGGAATGACAATGCAGTGTCCTGGATGCTAAATATTATTAGTGTTCCTGGATGTGACAAGTAGTCATTAGTGTTGGATGCTTTCGAGAAGTGTATGAAGATGAGGACAAAAACACGTCTATTGATACAAACAATATGCAGTTTGTAAGAGCAGGAGTTATCTCAGAGGAGCAGTGTGGGACCCAGATTGGAGCAGGTTAATAGAGGCAGAGTTCAGACAACTTTTCTGAAAAGGAAAGAGCCGGAAGAAAACGATACAGTATGACCATCATGCAATAGCATGCATTTGAGAGTAAGGTGTACCAAACATTAAGTTTCCTTGTACCAGATCATACACTCAAGATCTTGACACATCACTGGTGTATTCTCCTTCGAAAGAGAAGGGGGCATGAGGTACATGAGGAAAGTGCCTACGTCGTATATGTTCCAAACAAACAGAAATTGAACCCACTCCATCCAGCAAAGAGAGAAGGACTTGAGCAATGCAGGAAGGCTCAAGCAGCCACCTAAAAAGATTAATGTAGAATCGAAAGCCGATAGCTCAGAATCTCTGTTTAGCTTGGGTGTGTTCAACTCTTGTGGGCCTTTGTGCAAATCTTGTAACTTTTCCATGCATCAACTTTTCTTTGGCTACTTACCAGGGTCAGAGAAAGGCTGATCCTTGAAAAGCACTCAGAACAAAAAGTCCAACAGGATTTGACTAAATGAAGCATTTGATTAGTTATCACTAATAGTATGATGCAACCCAGGAAGGACTATTAACTCATTGTTTGTAAAATTGGCTTGCTTTTGTATTTGGCCGGGGACCTCAGAGTTCTGGCCAAACAGCAGGGTTTCTGCATGTGCTCTGGCCTCCCTGAGGACCTCACAAGGAGCCAGAAACTCTCAGGATCCAAGAGAGGTCTTTAGGAGAACGAGGAGAAAGGGCATGGGTACAACCACAGGGAGAGGCCGCCTGTACCGTCCACACACATACAGGGGGTGTGTGTTAGCTGTTTTTGCAGCTGGAAGCCATTCTTGAGCTCAATCTCTAAAACTAATTTTCCAGTCTAAGTCCTCACGGTGATGCTGACCTTTGGGTTGATTATACGAGAGCAAATGAAAGCTTTCCCTCTCCTCCAACACATCTTTCTTTGACTTGAAACATGTGACAAGGCTGTTACCTCCAGCAGATGCTTTCTGGATGAATCAGCATTCTAAAAGACAGAGGCCCCAGGATGTGCCAACATCAACAGAATCAGCAGGGATTAACAAGAGAGAAGGGGAACAGCTGAGTGGATGCAGCCTTCAAGCAGGGGGTCGGTGGTAACATCTTCAAAGTTGGCAGCCCAAGAATCTTGCTGGAAATGAAGGGTGAAAGGGCCAAAACTGCTTCTGCAGAGTCCTGAACAGACCCCACTGGGCCAAGGACTGGGGTCTTCTTTGAGAAGTTGGTATCCTAAAGGTTGAGAGCAGATCTCTGAGGATCCCGATCGCCTTTAGGCAAAAAGCATCCCCAGTGCCAAGGTACTTAACAGTCCTTTTCAGATGCATAGCCTCTGGGGCAGCAATTGATTGTTTCCTCATTACCACATTAAAGTCTTCCTTCCTGGCTCTTCTGCTTCTCTGCTCTTCTGTGAGGAAGGGGGAGTAAGGCCACAAACCATAGTCCAACCCAAGGAGAGGGCTTTGAGGTTACGGGGCTCAATCCTTATGGGAAAGAAGTTATGCCACAGGATCTAACTGATGTTTCCTCACTGTTCCATTTGCTGTCAGCCTCTAGTCCTGGGTCATGTTCCCTTGTATATATTTCCACAGGACCTGCCTGGCAAGAGAAAAAAAAAAGTCCTTCCCCTTTGGGACTCCGATGTCTCCTGTGGAGATCCATTAGCTGATGTTTGCTACAGCCTCCTTCACTTTCCCCTCTTCTGCTTGTATATCCTTGTTTTCCTTTTCTTCCTTTATCTCCAGTGTCCTTGAGGAATTCGTCCACAGCACTGACTTCATCTTTCACCTCCATGCAAGCATTTCAAATCTATATCCCTCTCCTCAACTCTCCTACTGAATTGCAAATTATCTTAGCACCAGACGTCTCCACGTTGTTGTTTCACCTGCACTGCTGCCATCTTAGCATGTTCAAAACCAAGTTCATTTTCTCTCCACACTGGCTCCTCACCTGTGTCAGTCTGAGTTTAACCAGAGAAGTGAACTCAGTAAGGAATGTATATTGCATAAGGCCGGTATGGATTTGAAAATTGCTCTTAGGCAATTGTGGGAGCTTGCTGACCAGTCATCATATGGCTGTTATCTCTGAGTCTAATGCTGGAGCTTGAAGTTCATGGGGGCAGGCAGTAGAGAAGGAAAGCTATGAAGTGCAGGGAGGAGATCAAGTGCAGACTGGAACCCACAAGCTTGAGCTGGAACTCCGTGGGGAAGGGCTATAACCTATGACAGTTCTTGTTGCCTCTGACCTTGGTGATGAGGGTATCTACCAGCAGAAGCGGGGCTCTTTATCACAGAGCTAAACACATACACCTGACCTAGGAGTCAGGCTGAGGGAGGATCGGGGAAGGCAGGGCACTTGCAGGCCCAGATGCTGCTTCATATCAACGAGGTAAGTCAGCAAATTGGCAAGGTGAGAACCACAAAATGGCCACTGACTGCTTCCCTTCCAGCCTCCAGATTCCCCGAGAATCTCCCCTGTGACTGACCCTAACTGGAAATAAACAAGACAATGAATTCTGGGAAATGTAGCTCAGTCTCGCCAAGTTGACTCATTGCAAAGCCATTAAAATTCACCCCTAGTCAACTTAGCATACATATATATCTCCTTAAAGTATACTTAATCTCCGAAGAAAGACAATGTTAAAGTCCTACTTCTGCATAGCATCATACAACTATCCCCCATACAACTAAAAAAACAAAACAAAACAAAAAAACGCTGTTTCCCCAGAAGAGAATTGCAAAGTTCCATTTTTGTCCTTGAGTGATGTTCATTCTTTTCCAAGCTGGTTCACATTCTTCCTTTGATATCTTATAATTTAAATCCTGAGATATAAAGTTAAGTATTACTAATACATCTTGTATTAGATGATAAAGGGATGTAAAAGAAAAACAAAAATGTCTGGTTAACATATATGGAAACATCTGTATTAATTTTTTTAATGTTTATTTTTGAGAGAGACAGAGACAGTATGCGAGTGGGTTAGGGGCAGAGAGAGAGGGAGACACAGAATCAGAAGCAGGCTCCAGGCTCTGAGCTGTCAGCACAGAGCCCGACGCGGGGCTTGAACTCACGAGCCGTGAGATCATGACCTGAGCCAAAGTCGGAAACTCAACCGACTGAGCCACCCAGGCGCCCCTGGAAACATCTATATTAAAATAAGGAAGAAATATTCATAACTATTACAATCATTGTCAATGCAATGGTCACATGGTCCTAGCTGATATTTGTGACTAGTCTCTTCCTACATTCTACCTTTGCATATTCTTTTTGCTCTCAGCAGTCACTTCGGCTGCTGGCCATGGCTTTTTGCTTGGTGGAGTGACCCAAACTTTCATTCTTGAAGGTTCTGGGATATTAGCAGCCTTGCCTGAATTGGGTTGTTGTAGTTTTCTGTTTACTTTAATTATAGGACATGGGCATATTAAAGGTACCTTGAGGATTTCCTGCTTTCCAAATATTCTCCTTATGCCCATTGTGTGGTAGTAGCAACACAATTTCTCCCTGATAGTCAGGATTAATCAACCCAACCAGAAAGTAACCCCCTTCTCTGCTGTTCGTTCAGTGACACGAGGAACCCAGAGGGCCCAGGCAATGGTCTCAACTTCCATTTCAGTGGAATCATTGTTGGATCCCTTGGTGGAAGCATTCCTGTCTTTGGAACTAAGACCTCTAGACCCGCAGAGCCTATACATCATGGGGATGAGAAGTTACATTTTGCTAATGGATCACTAGAGCTAACAGTGACTAGTACCCTTCCCATTTTCACCACTGTACCCCTGGATTGGTGAATACTGGTTATGGTGGTAACAGCTTCATATATTGGATCCTGACTCAAAGCATATACAACATCCAGGAGGACCTTGCCCAGTCCTGCAGTGCACTTAGCTGGTGCATTAACTGTGTCTTCAAAAGGCCACTCTACTTCCTTTTTTTTTTTTAAATATTTATTTTGAGAAAGAGAGAGAGAGAGGGAATAGGGGAAGGGCAGAGAGAGAATCCCAAGCAGGCTCCGCAGTGTCAGTGCAAAGCCCAGTGTGAGGCTTGAACTGAAACCAAGAGCCAGACGTTTAACTGACTGAACCACGCAGGTACCCTAAGGCCACTCGACTTCTCTCAAGCTGCTTCGGGATGAGGGGGACATGGTAAGACCGGTGAATTCCATGAGCATGGGCCCTTTGCCTCATTTCATTTGATGTCAAGTGAGTCCTTTGATTGGAAGCAGTACTTGTAGAATACCATGATGGCACACAAGGAATTCTGTAAGACCATGGGATGGTGATTTTGGCAGAAACATGTGGACAGAGAAGGAAAACCCATAACCAGTGTGAATGTCTATTCACAGAATCAGGTAGACCACTCCAAGTCCTTCCTCCTAGGTGGAATTGCCCTCAACATTGTCCATCGGGGCTGTCAGAGAGTAGGGCTGCGGTGTTGGCCACTCTCTGCTACCATTTCAGGTGGTATTTACGTGCCACACAAAACTATCTGAGGTGTTTCTTCCTCAGTCAAATGGTCCTAGGGAACGCTGCATCAGGCCAGAGATGTATGTTGGAAGAGAGAAGGTAACGTAGCAAAAGGAGGTGCCATGGGCATTTGGGCCACTTCCTAATGCAACTTACTTCTGCTTTGGGGGCCTGCCCGAGCCTGACTACGTATACAGTAAAACCTTGGATTGTAACTTGTTCTGCGAGTGTCCCACAAGATGAGCAAACATTTCTAATACGTTTTAATTTGATAAACAAGCGATGTCTTGTAATACACCAAATGTCACATGATCAAAATTGAGCTGATGGTTCTTAAAATTTGCTTTGATATGTGGGTGCTTTGGATTACAAGCATGTTTCTGGAACAAATTATGCTTGCAAACTAATTTCACTATATATCACTTCCATTTGATGATAGACTGATGCTCTGCACACCCAACTGTATGGCTTGGCCATTGGAGAACACTCAGTTGAAGACAGGCAGCTCAGATTACATGGTAACTTGGTGACCCATGGTCAGGGATTCAGTCTCTAATAATGCCCAGTGGCAGGCCAGAATTGTTTCTAGAAAGGAGAGTAGTAATCAAGAAAAGGTGGCAGGGATTTGCCACAAAACTTGAAGGGTCAGGTTTTGCTTCACCTATAGGAGCTTGCCAAAGACTTCAACATACATCCCTATCTGCCACTGACACCTTGAGTGCCACCTTGACCTGCTCCAGGGCCAGCTTGCACAGTGGCATCTTTTCTCGTTCTGAGCCCCACTCAAAGCTAGCATTTCCTAGGTCACATTCATACGGTGCCTCTTTGTTTTAAAATTTGGGGGGCAAGCCTGATTGGCCTGCCTGGGACCCGTGCTTACCTCTCTAATGACGGTGTCTCAGGAATAAAGTTCTATCATTGACCCAACCTGATTCCTGTAACCACACCTATGACCAAGACTTGGAGTGGCTGTGGTTGGCAGGTTCCCTCCAAAACCACATGGGCAGTTCCCCGAATGATGCTTTTCTGGGAATCAATCATCAAGACAAGTGAGGGAAATGCCCTTCCCTGAGGTGAGATAAGGCTTTGGTAAAGTCCTTCCCCTCACAGAGAGGCCCATTTGTGCAGAGAGGTCTCTGAGTATATTTCAGCATGATTATTCTTCCCCTCCCCCTGCCAGAGCAGGTGGGGTCTCTCTTAGACCTTCATCGTGAAGACCTGGTAGGGTTCTTGGAGGTAAAGCCCACGGCAGTGGGGGAGTTTCTGCCGTGGCTCAGCCCCAGGAGTTTCTTATGCTCCTAATTGTCCACACTCAGCTTCTGGCAATTTTTCTAGATGGCCATTTATGTGTTCCTACCAATGTATGGGTCCTGGTGTTTTCTGCTCCAGGCAAGCCGATCTCCACTGTGACTGTCTGAATATGCCTGTCTTTCAGGGTAGTGATGGGTGACGATTTGCCCTTGAAAACGCACTTCTTTGTTGGATCCGAGAAAAGGCACTGATTTTTCTGCTTGCCCAGCCTTTTCTGGTTGCCAAGACAGGAATGATGGCTTCCAAGCATGTGGCGATTGAAACTGAAAGCCGTTAATTACCTTTTTAAATCTCTGCGTTTTTTTATTTCTCAATTCTCGGTATGACCGCCTGTTCCTACTTTATAAAAGCATTTTCCTTGAATCTGTTACTGAATATGCCAAATAGATATTTTCTAAAATTGCTTTTCCTTTTTTGTAGCTTATTATTTTTATAAAAGAGGTGATTTCCTTTGAATCTTTAGAGCAAAAATATTCCCTTTCCCTTATGCTGGGGACATTTTTCATACCCTAGAGCTTGTATTGTTTCATTCTGAATATTTATCTTAAGGAAGAAATCTCTTTAAGCCAGGGGATTGTAAACAGATACTATTCTTGGACTGGCCCTAGCTTTTTGATCTTGATCTCAAGCATTCTTACCTTAACCCTCTCAGATCTGGATATTTGATAGATACCTATCAGCAAAAGTTCCAGCCCAACGCACCCTATCTTTCTGCCATTCCTTTAGCATGATTCCAATAGACTGAGGTCAAATTTCTTTGTCCTTGTCTTGGGTTCCCAGAAACCTGCAGTCTACTATCGTCTGTGGTTCGTATGGCAACAGTATTAAAAAGCTAAATCCATGGGGCGCCCTCGATGGCTCAGTCAGTGGGGTGTCCGACTCTTGATTTCAGCTCAGATCATGATCTCATGGTTATGAGATTGAGCCCCGAGTCAGGTTCTGTGCTGACAGCATGGAGCCTGCTTGGGATTCTCTCTCTCCCTCTGCCCCTCCCCCAACTCAGGCTTGCTCATGTGCTCTCTCTCTCTCTCTCTCTCTCAAAATGAATAAACTTTTTTAAAAAAGCTAAATCCACTATATCTCTGCCACTTACAGTATAGCCCCAGAGCTGTGCTGCCCTCCCTCTCTCTCTCTGTTTTTTTTTTTTCATTTTTTTTTCTAGTGAGTCATGTTTATTGATTTTATAAAAGCATTGGCCAATGATGGATTGGAAATTTTAAAATAATAGTCCCTCATGGGGCGCCTGGGTGGCTCAGTCGGTTGGGCGTCCGACTTCGGCTCAGGTCACAATCTCACCGTCTGTGGGTTCGAGCCCCACGTGGGGCTCTGCACTGACAGCTCAGAGCCTGGAGCCTGCTTCAGGTTTTGTCTTTCTCTCTCTCTCTCTTCTTCCCCCCTTGTGTTCTCTCTATCAAAAATTAATAAACATTTTTAAAAAATTAAACATAATAGTCCCTTACTACAGATAGTTTGAGAAGCATTGATTTAGGCTGCATCACTTCGGAGCGGCTCCTTGACTTTGAGAAATGCCAATCCATTTCCCAAGGTACAGCGAGCCACCAACTTTCCCCTCAAACTTCAGGCCCTTAACTCTGAAAGAGAAGAACTGGTTTGAAGGGGGAGGAGAATGAGGAGGTGTGGGAATGTGGCCGGGGTACGGGGATGGAAGGGCCTTGACTGACGTCCTCAGGAAATCTCTCTCCTGCAGCAGGTAGGTGGCTGTCAGGTCCTCCTTCAGTGTCGTTTCTCACTTGACAAGCTCAAGGCAGAAATTGGGGGTGAATCCCGGGAAGCCTCCTCCTTCCTCTGCACAGAGGGTCATTCTGCTCTGACTCGGGATAAGACTGTGGTGTCTAAGCCAACCTCCTCCTCAACATGGCACAGAGGTTGTGCTCTCACAGCACCAAGTGGGAAGCCACTCTCCCCTCCTCTCTATCTGTGTGCTTGGTTTTTGAGATCTAATGTAGAATGATCTACTTACCATTCAGAGTCCGTACAGCATTGCTGCCTGGAGAGATGTTTGGAACCTTCTTCTCGCCTGCCTAGCTTGCTGTCTCACGCCAACAGTGTCTTTTTTTCAACTCGTTAATAGTTATGTCCAGCAGGACAGGAATGAGATCATAGCTCTGGGGCTCCCCCTGAGTGACTTCTCTTCCTGTTTCCATCAACTTATTACCCCATCTTCTGGGTTCAGGTGTTAGATCTATGAATCTACGTAACCCTCCCATTGTCTAGCAAGATACTGTGGGATAAACTGATAACCTCTCTTCCTCCCCTTCCTCTGCCTTCATCCCTTCTATCCGAGAGGGACCTGGAATAATAGTAATTGTAATGGGGCACGTGGCTCAGTCGGTAGATTATGCGACTCTGGCTTTCCCAGTTGTGGGTTCAAGGGTGTGGAGCCTACTTAAAAAAATAATAAGAGTAATAGCAATAATAATAAAACCTGATTGGAGTTTTCTTTAAGGTAGCAGAGAGAAAAACTTTTTTTTTTTACCATAAAACTTGGTATAACATTTTATTTTTATTTTTAATTTTAATTTTATTACAGTTAACATACAGTGTTACATTAATTTCAGGTGTACAACAGAGTGATTCAACACTTGTCTGCATTACTCGGTGCTCACCCTTCGTTTATTTCACCCCTCACCCCCGCATCTGTAACCATCTGTTCTCTGTAGTTCAGAGTCTGTTTTTCGGTTTGTCTTTTTTCCTTTGTTCGTCTGCTTTGTTTCTTAAATTCCACGTATGAGTGAAATCATATGGTATTTGTCTTTCTCTGACTGACTTATTTTGATTAGTGTTATTCACGCAAAGAATGCATAGCACAGAGTGTATAACAAAGAGTGTATAACATCAAGAGTGGTATTTCGTCTAATTCAGCCAGACTCAGGGGCTAGGAGAGAGCCACGTGTTCCTTCTCAGCCCCGTGATAGAATAGAATTGCTAGTTTTTATGAGGAGAGCTTGCTTCAGAGGTGATCTAGAAAAGGAAGGCCACTGGACAAACTAACCTGGAATTTGGGGTGTGCATTCACTTGTGCTCATGAGCCTAGAACAGTTGTTCTCCACTGGGGGCAAACATTCCCCAAGGAGATATTTGACCACGCCTGGCATTTTTTGGTTGTCACGACTTGGAAAATGAGGTGTTTTACTGGAGTCTGGTGCACAGAGGCCAGGGATACTGCTAATCATCCTTCAATGCACAGATGGCTACTCTCCTCAACAAAGTAGTATCGAGCCCCAAATGTCAATAGTGCCTAGGTTGAGAGATGCTGGCCTGGAATTTAGCTCATTCTAAAACCTGCCCCACTGAGCATGGGGGAACAAAAATATGCATCTGCTCTGGGGTGCCTGGGTGGCTTAGTGGGTTAAGCATCTGACTCTTGATCTTGGCTCAGGTCGTGATCTCACGGTTCATGGGTTCGAGTCCTGTGTGGGGGTCTGCACTGACAGCATGGAGCCTTCTTGGAATTCTCTTTCCCTCTCTCTCTCTCTGCCTCTACCCCACTCGTGCTCTCGCTCTCTCAAAATAAATAAACTTAAAAATTTTTTTAAAAATATGCATCTGGTCAAACTCCAGGCCACATCCCTAAAGATTCTAGTTTCATCGGTCTGGGAGCCGGTCCTGACATGGTATTTTCATGAAGCTCACCGCCCCCCCCCCCACTTCTTGTGGGTGGAGAGACTGGTCTGATGGAGGCCACAGATGAGGCTGATCTCCCTCATTTTCTTGTGACTGGTGGGGGCGTGGTTATTGAAGGGTTGTTGGCTCCTTGGGGAGGGAGCAGCAGTGGAGAAACCCACAGATGCAGAACCCCCCCCCGCCCCCCTCCCAGCCCTAGAAAAGATAAGATGGAAGTTCAAGGCAGGAGCTTTTGTGAAAATTGGGAAATGGGCTTGCCTCTAGATAAAAGAATTCAAAAACCTTCTGGATGGATGTTCCCAGGGCCCTTAGTCTACCTGGTGGATCAGACTGCTTGTGGCGAGGAGAAAGTTCCCTTCTACCATGTATGTGGCCCTTGCCAAGGCACAGAGCTCCCTGCCCCAAAGGTGGCTGGATTTGGGCTCCCACTTGCCCCTGCCTCCAGGCACCTTTGTACAGTGCACAACCTGACACAGCAGCCCTGATCAGAATTTGCCTTAGCTAAGATCTCTTTGGGGGCAGGAAAGGAGCGAGGTGCTGCCTTGTGGGTTTACAAAAAAACAAAAAACAAAAAAAATTGGGGGAAAGCCTGGAAGAAGAAACCAGATCCGTACTGCAGGCAGCCTAGAAACCCTATCCTGATGCCAGGCCCCAGGGTGGAGGTTTCAGGCTGGTCCTGGTGTCCTTGGAGGTGGTAGAGAACAGCCCAGGAAATGGGGAACTCTGGTTGCAGAAAACTACAACAGCTGGATTCCCCAAGACTGGGAGTGAGACAGGGAACTTTCTGTGCCTTGCGCTTGTCCATCAGCCGACCCTGGAAAGAGAACCTCAAGCCCCATTCATTCCAAACCGCAGTGCAGCTGGCACCCAGTCCAGCCCTTGATTCATTCCCTTACAAAAGAGAAACAGAAACGCTGTAGTGTGGACCTTGATGCCGGCAGAACAGCACACCTAAGTTCAAATCCCTTCTCTGCCCATAAGGGTGAACTGGGCAAGTTTCCAAGCATTGGTGTCTTCTTGGGTAAAATGGGCATAATATACCGAACTTGAGACGTGCTCATGCGAACGTGGCCGTTAATAACGGGCGGCAGCGGCCAACGTGGACCCGATCGGTTGCCCCCTCTTTCTGTGTGACTCACGCAGCTCTCTGCACAGATAACAGTGTGGGGGCCCAGGATCTGGGAGGCGGCTGGGCACCAGTGTGCGTAGTCGGGGTGAGCGGAATCGGAGAGCAGGAAATTATTCGGGATCATCTGGTGTCCTAGGGCACGCCCCTGGCGCTCTCTGGCCCTGGGGGGCCAGTCCCGCTTCCAGAAGAAGCGCTGGCACCAAAGGAGGGGCTGGGTCGGAGCCCCGGACCGCGCCAGCGTCCCGGGGAGGAGGAGGGAGGAGGGCAGGCCCCAGGCGGGAGGGAGAGAGGGAGGGATAGCGGCGAGAGGAGGAGTTTTCCAGCACGGCTTCGCCCGCTCGCCGCGCAGCCCCTCGGCTGCGTCCGTCTCCTCCGCCCCCTTGGAAGCGCGCAGCGCAGCGCAGCGCAGGGAGCCGAGCGAAGTGCCGGCGCGCCATGGGGAGCTCCGCACTCCGGGCCGCGCTGCTGCCGCTGCTGCTGCTGCTGCTGCTGCTGCTGCTGCGGGTCCCGCCGAGCCGCGCCTTCCCAGGTAGGGCCGGAGGCGGGGCAGCCTCCCCGGCGGGGCGCCTTTTGTCTGCCCCGGACTCGGCTTCGGCGGCCCCGGGGAGGGGTGGGCGGCGCGCGGCGGAGTCGCCTCTAGGCGCCGGGAGGGGAGAGCCGGCCGTCAGCCCCCTCCCGCCCGGCACCGCGGACCCTCCGCGTCCGGGCTTCCAGGGGCCCCGGGCCAACCCGCGTTGGCGCCCGAGGCCACGGAGGGAAGTTTGGCGGCGCGCTGCTTTCTCACCACCTGGAGTTGTGCCTGTCACGCCGTGGCGCGCGGCTGAGGCCCAAGGGGGCCGGCAGCTGGTCCTGGAAGGCGCCCCTACCCGCTCCCACCGGAGGTCCCGGGCCACCCCCGGGGCTGCAGGGCACGAGCCACGGGAGAGCGGCTCTTGTGGACCGCACAGGCGGGGCCTCTCCCGCACCCCCCAACCCCCCCTGCTGGGGATTCCGAGAAAGTCTGCGCCTCTGGGAGAGAGGTGCCAGCTGAGAGTGGTGACTTGTGGCATGCGCTCGGTTAGCCCCAGGGAAACTGGACGGCACACGCGCGGCTCTGCGAGGCGGGGGGTGTGGCTTCTTGTTGCTGGGGGGCGTGGTTCTAGCATCTAAGGGGCCCCCTGGTGTTTATTAAGACTCTCTTGGTGTTGAAAACCACCTAAAGCCTTTGGAGATGTCCTTCTAAAAAGCTTCAGCTGACTCCCTCATCTGGGAGTCTTAGGTTAGCTGAGAGCCTCAGGGGAGCGGGGCAACATGGGCGCACCCCCGTACCCCTGGAAGGGAGAAGAAATCCAGGGGCGCATTTTAATTTAGTGCTGATGGGAAAGTGGGTGACATGGGCTTTAGGGCGTGCAAACATTTGGCTTTGCGTTCAACGCTGTGGGCAGTTTAAATCCGCGGTCTGAGGAATGAACCTACCAAGTTCTGGGTGAAAGACTGGGGGGGAGGGAGAGGCGGTGGAGGGTGCCCAGATAGTGTGCTTGGGAGATGTAGGGATGGTTGCTGGAAATACTCCGCACATCCCCAAATGATTGAGGGAATCAAACGTATAAAGTGATAAGCAGGAACATTTGTGTTTTGAGCGGTCTCTAGTAAGTTTTAAGCTGTTTGGTTGGTAGAAACTTATTCAGGGCAAAGTCGAAAGGAGACGTAGTTCTCGGCCCCAGGCAAGTGCCATTCCCATGGCCCCCACTCCGCTTTAGCGGGAGTTGGAGTTGGGTTAAAATGAACCTAGAGGAGAAGGGGAGGTCAATACTGGACAGGGAGCAGAGGAGAAGTTGAGTATCTACAGGCAGCCCTTCCCGCTGAAGCGAGAGGTGTCTCTGAGCTGCCTGTACATCTGCTCCTGGAGCCTTTCGCAGCCAAGGGGCCTCTTGTCTTTTTCCATCTGACCTCCCTCTGCTCTCTGTTCTCCCAGCTTCTACCCTTATATAGTGTAGCCTGCTGCCAGGGCCCAGCCATGCACAGAATCATGGGTTTGCCAGTTTGGGTACTCCTTTCTGTCTTTGGAGAACTGCCCCCTGGCTAGCTTGGCTCTCTCTGCCAGCCAGGAGGCTGCCCCCAATTTGGCACCTCTCGGTGGGGTCTCTCAGGAAATGTGCCCTGCTGGGGCTGTTGAATCCAAAGGAGTCCAAACCACAGGTTTGGGAAGGCTGGGGAGGGGAGACTTTCTAGGACAGTGGGTCCCCAGGCAAATGATGTCAGCTGAGGTCACCCCGAGTGCTGGGTGACAGAGAAGTGTTGCAGATCATTTCAGAGGCACTCCCGGAGGCAAGTGGATTATGTCTCCAGTGAGAGAAGGTGAAAGGCCTGGAATCAGGAACCTCTGAGAGAGGGAGATGGGGATGAAGGGCCCTATCACCACCCCCTTCCATTATATAACTGCCTGAGGTTTAACAGCCAATCTGTCAGAGTGAGAGTAAATCATTCCCATTCTGACTCCTAGAAGGTCTCTGGAGTTCTTCCATTTTTGAATTTGCAGCTTTCCTGGCCATCTGATTCATTCTTTAAAATTTTTTTTTAACGTTTATTTATTTTTGAGACAGAGAGAGACAGAGCATGAACGGGGGAGGGTCAGAGAGAGAGGGAGACACAGAATCCGAAGCAGGCTCCAGGCCCCGAGCCGTCAGCCCAGAGCCTGACGCGGGGCTCCAACTCACGGACCGCTAGATCGTGACCTGGCTGAAGTCGGACGCTCAACCGACTGAGCCACCCAGGCGCCCTTGATTCATTCTTTGTAGCCTAGCAGACAGTGTCTATAAAAATCCACATGAAATCTATAGAAAGTTCATAGCAAAGTTGTCTGTGTTTGTATACCTGTAAGAGGAGTTTTTATTCTGTTCTTTTGTTGTTGTTTTTTTGAGGTATAATTGACATGTAACATTATGTTTCAGGCATATATCCTAATGACTTGCTATTTATTTATATTGTGAAATGATCAGCACCAGAAATCTAGTACCATCAGTCACCGTATGTACTTACAGGTTTTTTTCCTCTTGATGAAGACTTGTAAGGTTTACTCTCCGAGTAACTTTCAAATATGTAATACCGTATTTGTAACTGTAATCACTATGCTTTATATTATATCCCCCAGACACATTTTTTTCTAACTGGAAGTTTGTAACTTTTGACCCTTTTGGCCCATTTTGCCCACCCTCCATATCCCCCCCACCCCAGTTTTGCAACCACCAATCTATTTTCTGTGAGCTTGGGTTTTTTTTGTTTGTTTTGTTTTTTAGATTCTACATGTGAGATCGTATGGTGATTTGTCTTTCTGTCTGACTTATTTCACTTAGCGTAATGTCCTCAAGGTTCCATGTTGCCAAATGAGTATGGCAAGATTCTATTCTTTTTTATAGTTGAATAGTATTGCCTTGTATATATATACATACACCACATCCTTTTTATCCATTCATCTATTGGTGGACACCTGGGTTGCTTCCATATCTTGGCTGTTGTAAATATTGCTGCAATAGACATGTGGGTGCAGATATCTTTTTGAATTAGTGTTTTCATTTTCTTTGGGTAAATACCCAGAAGCGAGTGCTGGATCATAGGGTAGTTCTATTTTGAGTTTTTTGAGGGACCGCCATGCTGTTTTCCACAGGGGCTGCACCAATTTACATTCTTGCCAACAGTGCAAGAGGGTTCCCTTTTCTCCACATCCTGGCCGACACTTGTTGTTTCTTGTCTTGGTGAGGATAGCTATTCTAACAGGTGTGAGGTAATAGCTCATTGTGGTTTTGATTTGCGTTTCCGTTTTTATTCTGCGCTTAAACGAACTGTTGCGACCTCATTTACACCTGAGAGTTTGGAGGTTCCCTCCACCTCCTCCTGCAAGGAGGGCTGAAGTTGGAGACTCAGCACCGGTGGGGACTAAGGCTCCGTGAACCTTACACCTGGAGAAAACCTGGCCAAGTAGTGTGGTTTCACCGGTCAGGAAAACCGGATGAGGTTTGCTAGAAGCCCAAGCAGACCACATCAGCCGAAGCAGTCCTCCAAAAGTGCCGCACTTGGAGATGAGTATTAGGAACTGAATACCTGGCTCAGGCTATACAATTAAAGTCTCTCCAGGAACAGCCTAAGCTGGAAATTTCTATTTGGGGTTAAAACATGTAAGGAGCTGACGGAATTCCTCTTCATTAAAAAGGGGGGAGGAAAGGGGGAATGCTGGAGAGAGCAGGACATTCTCATCTAGCATTTTCTTCACCGAGAATACTTCCAGTCCAGTGTATTGGTGTTACTGCTTCTCCTTTCACAGATGTGTGCAACGACAGACACCAGAAACCATCCTTCAAAGCACTGTCTTTTTTTTTTTTTAAATGTTTTTATTTATTTTTGAGACAGAGACGGAGCATGAGCAGGGGAGGGGCAGAGAGAGAGAGGGAGACACAGAATCCGAAGCAGGCTCCAGGCTCTGAGCTGTCAGCACAGAGCCCGATGCGGGGCTCGAAATCACAGACCGCAAGATCATGACCTGAGCTGAAGTTGGACGCTTAACCAACTGAGCCACCCAGGCGCCCCATCAAAGCGCTGTCTTGAAACACTCCAACCTCATCAGCCCTCACACCACAATTGAAATAGAGTCCCTCTCTTTTCGAGGATTCCTAGAACATTCTCACTTTTAGTCTCTCTCATTCTAACTCATGGCCAGATACTGTTTATTTATTTAAAAAAAATTTTAATATTTATTTTTGGAGAGAGAGAGAGCTAGCATGAGTGGGGGATGGGCAGAAAGAGAGGGAGACACAATCCAAAACAGGCTCCAGGCTCTGAGCTGTCAGCACAGAGCCCAATGCAGGGCTCGAACTCACAAGCTGTGAGATCATGACTTGAGCCAAAGTTGGACACTTCACCGACTGAGCCACCCGGGCGCCCCCAGATACTGGTCTTTTAAAGTACAACTTCACTTTTATCACGTTACTCTCCTACTCAGAAACCTAGAGCAGCAGCGCCCTGTCCTCTCTCAAGTTACCTAGAAAGTTCTCAACTGTTTGCAGGGGAGTGTACATTTGCTTCCAGTCTAAGTTTTCAGTCTTTCTCCCCTGGTTTCCTAAAATGTGGCCAAAATACACTACCTGTTTTTGCAGAGCTTGACTCACATTTTTCCTCCTCTTGACGATTACTATTTCCTGCACCTGGGATGCTTCCCGCGCCCCTCTGCCGCCCAGCCACCTGTCTGCTCAAATTCTGCCCACCCTCCCATGACTTCCTCTCTTGGTTGAGACTTTCACTTGGTCCCTCGAATGGGAAGCTTCTGCCTTCCTTTAAACACCCACGGCTCTTCATGTTTCTCTTGTAGTGTTTGTGACACATGCCGTACGCTGACTTATGTCTTTCTTTTCATTTCCCATGGTGCCTAGCCGAGCCCCTTGAGCCAAGTGGGTATTTGCGCTTATGGAGTTAATAGCCCTATAATTTGGCTGATGGGCCATTGGAGAGAAAGGGGCTGAGTGAAATGTGCGCAGGTAAACAGGGCTTTGTGCCACCGTGAATCTACATGCGTAGGGACTGTGGCTTGCTGGCCATAGAGGTTGCTTTTAAATCCATGAACACCCTCTGTTTAAGCAATAACCTTCTCTGTTGGGGGCTGTAAGGCAAGAGACTTACTGCAGCCACAAGCTGGAGCGTACATTTATTATTTTTGTTGGCCACTTTGCTACAGCCCCTTCCAAAGTGGTTGAATGGTTTCCTTAGTAAAGGAATATGTGTGCTACATCAGTTCCCCTTTCAGAGAACGCAACTAAAATGGGTAATTGAAGGGGAAGATTGAGTTTATACAGAGGAAGGTTACTTTTGCCAGGCTATAACATAGTACGAAATTGTGGCAGCCAAGTTATGATTAATACCCAGGTTAAAGATTAACTTCCAGCATAGCAGTGTGAATGGGCTCCAGGTCCTGGGGAGTTTCTCAAGCCAGCCCCTTAGTTCACCATTGTGTGATTTCTTGACTGTCAGCTTTTTTGGGCCATTGTTTATGGGAGTCTGTTAAGCCTGAACTTTTCTCTTGGATGTTTGAATGTAGATCTGAAATGGAATCAACTGTTCCCTTTTCTAATGAAACCTGGGCTCTACCCAGAGACTGACTTTTTATTTATTTAATTTATTTTTAAAGCTTTTTAAAAAAAGTTTATATATTTATTTTGAGAGAGAGACAGTGCAAGTGGGGCAGGGGTAGAGAGAGAGGGAGACAGAGAAGCCCAAGCAGGGTCTGCGCTGTCAGCGCGAAGCCCAGCATGGGGCTCGAACCCACGAAACCATGAGATTGTGACCCAGCCGAAACCAGAATGGGACAGTTAACTAACTGAGCCACCCAAGTACCCTGATACTTACTTTTTAAAGTGGACACTGAATGATGGAGTGCTTGGGACGATAGGGCAAAGAAGGTAGGGAATTCCTTCTCTTACAGCTTTCTGTCCTCTGGAGAAATAGACACTGAGTTATCTATGGGGGTGGGGGGCAGGGTAAATGTTGTAGCACAGGTGGGTCAACAGGTCCTGGTAGCACAGAGGGCGGCAACGCGGTTAGATGGCCGATGCCAGGGACAGTGGCACTGCAGGCCCAAGGAAGGTTAATGGAGGTTGCCTGTGGGCTTCTCTAAGAACACGTGGAAATTGGAAACAAAAATCTGCGTGGGTGTTTTTTTTCTGGGGAGAAGGTCCTTATCCCAATTCCGAACCACTATTCACTAGATCATCTTCGTGACTTCTGTGAGATGTGCCTCAATGGGCACACAGATCCACATACAAAGTAAGACAAAATTGCCAGAGCAGTGGAGCTACAATTGAACCAATAAGCGGGTGGGGGAGGGGGGAGTCTCGAGTTGTAACCAGTGGTGCAGTTTCTCATTCTTCTTGTTTAAAAAGCAACACCAAACAAAGCGGGTGTAATCATTGACTGTAGTTGTATTTCGGCCTGGGCTGGCAGCTTGGTGTACCCCTTACTTTGCACGGCATCTGTGCCCTGAGGGAGGGTCATTAGTCAATATTTGTGCATCAGTTGACGAACTGAAATAATTGTGACAGAGAATAAACATTCTTTTTTTTTTAATTTTTTTTTAACGTTTATTTATTTTTGAGACAGAGAGAGACAGAGCATGAACGGGGGAGGGTCAGAGAGAGGGAGACACCGAATCCGAAACAGGCTCCAGGCTCTGAGCTGTCAGCACAGAGCCCGACGTGGGGCTCGAACTCACGGACTGTGAGATCATGACCTGAGCCGAAGTCGGACGCTCAACCGACTGAGCCACCCAGGCGCCCCTAAACATTCTATTTCAAGTATCCCTGCAGGATTTAACTGGAATTTCCAAGATGATAATTCCCAAAGAAAAAGGAATGCAAGGTAGCAAGATGTCAGAGGAAATTTGCACTGCCCTGAACAAGAACCTGTCTGGACAGGCAACAAGTCAGGGCATGGTTAATTGTTGAGGCTCTTGGATTTCAGATCACCCTGGGACACTATTCCAGGAGACTTAGAAATTCCAGAGAGCCCCAGGGGTGGGATTTTCAGATAAAGATATAAGGGGAAAGCTTGTGCAAGAGAAAGTCACCGGTGGCATTGCTAAGCTCCCAAGTTTTCCAGATGATAATTGGTTTCACCTGGATTGTACGGTTTGCATGGCGCCCTCGACCCAGAAATCTCTGGAGTGCTCGTTCCCGAGCGGCATGATTCACTCACCCGTAATCCTTAGCTCATACTGGATGCGTCTTTATGCATTGTTCCCCAGGGAGAAGATAAATGGGTTTGGACATAATGGCTTGGATTATCCCAGAGGTTTGGGGTTGTAAATTGAGTATATTGGTTTTAAAACTTTTGTGTGTGAGTAATAGTTAGACAAATCCAAACATAGACTTGGGGGCCGACTTTCTGCCTTGGCCTTGAAATAGCATTGCACTATTTCTTCTGCCCTGCTCATACAGTGACCTGTCGTGTTGATGGGTCACGTGTACCAGCAGCTCGTTTCACCTGCTGTCACCGGCTGTTTGCAGTGCCTACCTAGTTGTGCCTAATGAACATCTATTTCTTCAATGCCGATTGTACCCCAGGACCCTCTGACTGATGGATGACTCTGGCCTGCCATTTACTGTGTGGGTGGCTGAGCTGAATGGCCCTGCCAGTTCCAGGGATCCAGGAATGTTCACAAAAACTGGTTAAATTAGGGCCACAGGGCAAAGACTGAGCCAAGGTTTGGCAGGCCCCTTGTGGAGTGGAGAGGAAGTGGGGGCGTATAGGAACTCTGACAGACTTGTTGCCACTGACTCAGCATTTGTCAGACAAAGGCTCTAATTCCTTTAAATATCCAGTGTTGAAATCCTGTTTCCACTTAGATTTTAATTCAGCTTTCCAAGGGGTGGAATCATATTGTTTCCCCATTAGTTAGTTACTCATGGATCTGAGGCCTCCAGCCATGTGAGCCGATCTGGGCTCTCTGGTGCATTTTGTGTCCTCACGGCGGCTCTCAGTGGGTCTGTGGAATGAAATCTGCCAGGGAGAATGCCTCTAGCCAGTCTTGACCCTGCTGAGTGTCCCAGGATCTGTCTAGATCCCCAGAGGAGTTTCTCATCCACATCTAGGCTCCCCGGTGTGGGCCACCTGATCTCTGGAACTGTGGAATCTCAGACTGGTGGGGCCCCGAGATGCAACTCCCTGTGTCTTAGTGATGAGCCTCCGAGGCTCAGTAAGTTGAAGGGGTTTGTCTGGGGTGACACAGGGCGTGAGAAGCAGAGCTGGATTTAGAGCTAAGTGGTGGCCCCAGAATTCCAATCACTCTCCCCCAGGCATGTGCCAAATTTGGTTTTTGAGTGGCTACTTGGCATTCAGACACCATCCCGGACACCGGTGATGGGCAGGCTGGAATCAGTTGCACCGTGCCTGCTTGCTGAGGGTGAAATACACCCGTCCGGGTGTATTTCGGCAAGCTTGTGTATATCAGCACTTAGCTGCAATGTCAGGCTCTCATGCCCGGGGCTGCTTGCACGTTCCTCCAGGGCTGTGAGCCCCAGATGCTCCCTCTCTATACTACTTGCTTTGAGCTCCCCAACTGGTATGTCAGGATATTATTAACAGCTTGATTGAGACATAATTCACATCCCATACTATTCACACATGTAAACCAATGTGGTGATTTCTAGTGTACTCACAGAGTTGTGTGTCCATCACAATTTTAGGACATTTTCATTAGCCCCAGAAGAAACGCCACGCCCCTCAGCCGTCACTCCTCACCCCCAAGCCCCTAGCTCCAGGCACCCGTTCATCTTTTTTGTGTCTCTACACATTTGTCTCTTCTTTACATTCCATATAAATGGAATCATGCCATATTTGTCCTTTTGTGTCAGGCTTCTTTCACTGAGCATAATGTTTTCAGGATTCATCCGTGTTGAGGCAGGTATCAGTACTTGATTCCTTTTTATGGTTGAATTTTATTCCATTGTGTGGTTATAGCACATTTTATCCATTCATCAGTTAATGGACATTTGAGTTGTTTCCACGTTTTGTTTTGAGAGAGAGAGAGAGAGAGAGAGAGAGAGAGCATGCGCATGCGCATGCAGAAGGGGCGGGGGAGGGAGAGAAAGAGAATGAGAATGAGAATCTTAAACAGGCTCCATGGTTAGTTTGGAGCCCAGCATGGGGATTCGATCCTACAACCTTGGGATCATGACCTGAGCCGAAATCCAAAGTCGGACACTCAACTGACTGAGCGATGCACGTACACCTCTACTTTTGGATTATTATGAGTAATGCTGCAAACATTCCCCTAGGTTTCTGTGTGGGCATGTGGCTTCATTTCTCTTGGGTATATACCTAGCAGTGGAATTGCTGGGTCCTATGGCAATTCTGTGTTTAACCGTTTGAGGAATGGCTATTTTCCAAAGCGACTGCAGCCTTTTCCATTCCCACCAGCAGTTGTGTGGTGCTTCCAGTTTCTCCATACCCTCAGCAACTCTTGATATTGTCTGTCATTTGATTGAGTGGTATCGTTTTTATCTCAGGTCATTAACAGCCCCCACTCAAGGACTGAACGAGAAAGCAGTGTCTGTTCTGCCAACTATGGCAGGATACTGGTGAGAGTCACCTAAGGCTGCCTGCCACCCTTTCACTGCTGGCTGCAGGTCACTGTTAGTCATCGGGCACCCTTGGGCAAATCAGAAGAACATGCTGTGGGGGCGCCTGGGTGGCTCAGTCGGTTGAGCATCCGACCTCAGCTCAGGTCATGATCTCACGGTTCGTGAGTTTGAGCCCTGTGTCAGGTTTTGAGGCGACAGCAAGGAGCCTGCTTGGTATTCTCTTTCCCTCTCTGTCTCTGCCCCTCCCCCACTTGTCCTCTCTCCCTCCCTTCCTCTCCTCTCTCTCTGTCTCTCTGTTTGTCTCTCTCAAAAATAAACATAAAAGAACATGCCCTGTGTGGTTACATGTAATTCCATGGGCACGGGGCTTGGTCAGGAGACAGACTTTGGGCTAATTAGGAAAAGGATGGAGACCCACCCAGGAGTCGGGATTGAAGAGCACAGGGCAGGATGATTTGAGACCCCGCTTGCTCTTTTGGTGGGTGTGACGGTGTAGGGGATAACCCAAACAACCTCACTTGGATGTCAGTGGCTCACCCCAGGTGGGACGGAGCTACGGACCCCATATTTGTTCACAACTTGTGGCTGTCTAAAAGGAGAGAGAACAAAGCAAAACAGAAAGCGTGCTTGCATATCGGCAGCATCCTCCCACGGGTGAATCCTTGGATCCCCGGGGAGCAGGTCAGAAATGCAGAAGTTCAGGCCCCACCTGAGATCTACCAAATCAGCACATGCATTGTGATCAGATCCTTCCGCGATCCTTATCCACAGTGAAACTTCAGAAGTCCTGGTGTGATGAATGTGTTCAGCCCTTTGCCAAGTCAGGGCGGCTTGCCTGTTTCTATCTGCCGCAGAAGGGCTCCCTTACCCGCCTCCCCCTTTTCCTATTGGCTTTGCCTTCATCATGGTCCTCTAGACTTCCTAAGTTCCCGACATTCCTGAGATAAGCCTGCACAGCCTTTAGGTCTCTACTCCCTCTTGTAACTCAAAAGCCAAGCCAGTCCTTAGGAGGACCTTGACTTCGTGTCCTTTGAAGTCCTCCCGCCTGGCCTAACGTCCAGCCGTCCGGCCGCAGAACCGTCTTCAGTGATTGGTGACGGGGCCCTTGCATGGCTGTGCCCTGCAGCTAGGCTGTGCCTTAGAAATCTTAGAAGGCTCCTTAAGAAAGCCACAAGATTGTGGTCGGGCCCTCCCTTCCCTCCCCAGCAAGACCTCGTCCTGTGACTGAGAATTGCTAAACAGACACAGGGGCTGCACATCTTTGTGCTAGAAACCAATGCCCCTGCTTGAGGGAGGAGGCAGCCCCTGGGTTGATGCGTGAGATCAACACCAGCGGGGAAGTCAGAAGAACACATGCAGCCACTCATGCTCAGCGCCCCAAACCCCACGAATTGGGCAAGTCGGGAAGACTGAACTGGTAACAGCAATAAAGGGGGAGCCTCCCACCTTTTCCAGGGGGTGGGTGGACTCTGTATTCTGCTTTGGCAGATCCGGGCTGGGGATGAGTCATCCAGGCCAGGGGTGTCCCAAGTAAGTGTGGGCAGGCCACGTAGGGCCCACTGCCTGGTCTTGTGTGACCAGTGAGCCAAGAATGGTTTTCAAGTTTTGAAATGGTTGGAAAAGTCAGAAGGAGAATACTTTGTAGCATGTGAATGTGTTATAAAGTGCAGGTATCTGTGTCATTGGAGCACAGCCATGCTTATCTGTTTGGGAACTGTCTATGGCTACTTGGTGACAGGATGGCACAGTTGGGTAGCTATGACCCAGACCAGGTGGTCTGCAATGCAGAAAACGTTTATTATCTGGCCCTTTGCAGAAAACGTCTGCCACCCCTAATCTCGGGCCTTGCTACTCAAGGTATGGACTGAGAACCAGCCTCATGGGGGAGCTTTAGAGGACTGTAGAATCTATTCTTGCCAATTCTCAGCCAAGGCCTCCTTTCCTAAGTCAAAGCTGGAGGCAGACTGGCCTTTGCTACTTGCTGACAGACCTCCTTGATGCAGTGAGGATTTCCGGGCGTCTTTCCAGATCTGCTGCCCTGCCAGGACCTTGCTATGTGGCGTGGCCTGCAGCACTCCACCGCCCCTTACCTTGGTGCTGAGGGCTTAACTGGACATGTCTTTTGCCGGGTGCTGTTCTTTCAGGAGCCTGTCCTCTTTCTGCCAGTCAGGACTGTCCCTAGTAGAAGATCTCCCAAAGCGGCTTCCTGGAAGTGCTTCCCAGAGAGGTTCATTGATATTCTAGGGGTAGCAGAATGCATTGTCATTGGGAAATGCAGGGTTAGGTTTCTTTATTATGGCAGGACTGCTGAGGGTCGTTGATATGCTAATGACCCTGTTACCCTCAGGGAGAGGACAGCAGAGACTAGTGAAGACCACAGACCCGCAAGGGCGGCACCACCTGGGAACTTATTAGATATGTAAATTCTCAGGCTGCACCCCAGAGCTGCTGAATCTGGATGTGAGGGGAGGTGGGCCCAGCAGTCTATTTTTTTTCCTTACATTTTTTTAAATTTACATCCAAGTTAGTTAGCATATAGTGCAACAATGATTTCAGGAGTAGGTTCCTTATTGTCCTTTACTCGTTTAGCCCATCCCTCCCACAACCCCTCCAGTAACCCTCTGTTTGTTCTCACTATTTACGAGTCTCCTATGGTTTGTCCCCCTCCCTCTTTTGTTAATTTTGCTTCCCTTCCCTTATGTTCATCTGTTTTGTATCTTAAAGACCTCATATGAGTGGTCATATGATATTTGTCTTTGTCTGGCTGACTAATTTCGCTTAGCATAATACCCTCTAGTTCCATCCACGTAGTTGCACATGGCAAGATTTCGTTCTTTTTGAAGCAGTCTATGTTTTTTTTTTAATTTTTTTTATTAAACATTTTTATTTATTTTTGAGAGACAGAGACAGAGCGCCAGCGGGGAAGGGACAGAGAGAGAGGGAGACACAGAATCCGAAGCAGGCTCCAGGCTCTGAGCTGTCAGCACAGAGCCCGACGTGGGGCTCAAACCCACGAACTGTGAGATCGTGACCTGAGCCGAGGTCGGATGCTCAACCGACTGAGCCACCCAGGCGCCCCAAGCAGTCTATGTTTTAACAAACCTTCCACGTGATTCTGATGTTCGCACAAGTGTCCGAATCACTGGTGTGGTCATTTCCAAATTGGTTTCTCAGAGCACCTCATCAGACTAGTGTTCCACATTTTGTTTTTGTTTTTTGTTTTTTTATATTTTTTAAATTGAAGTACAATTAACATACAGTGCTAATTAGTTACAGGGGTACAACATAATGATTCACCAATTCTAGACGTTAGTGCTTGCCACGGTGAATGTAGCCATCATCTGTCACCAAACAACGTTAATGCAATATTATTGACCATATTCCCTATGTCTTTTCATCTCGGTGACTTAATTATTTTATAACTGGAAGTTTCTGCCTTTTAATCCCCTTCATCTGTTTCACCCATTCACCCAGCTACCTCCCTTCTAGCAGCCACCAGCCTGTTCTCTGTATTTAAGAGTCTGTGTAGGGTGCTTTTTGTTTGTTCGTTTGTTTTGTGTTCTTAGATTCCACATATAAGTGAAATCATATGGTATTTGTCTTTCTCTGTCTGACTTATTTTATTTCATCCTGTAGGTCCATCCATGTGGTCACAAATGGCAAGAGCTCATTCTTTTTTTTTTTTTTTTTAATGGCTGAGTAGTAGTAGTGTGTGTGTATCACATTGTCTTTATCCATTTCTCCATCCATGGACATGTGGGTTTCTTCCATATCTTCTCTATTGTAAATAATGCTGCTATAAACATGGGGGTGCCCATATCTTTTCAAACTAGTGTTTTTGTTTTCTTTGGGTAAATATCCAGTAGTGGTATTACTGGATCCTATGGTCATTCTATTTTTAATTTTTTTTTAAGGAAACTCCATACTGTTTCTCACGGTGGCTGTACCAGTTTGCATTCCTACCAACAGTGCATGGGAGTTCCTTTTTCTGCACATCCTTGCCAACCTTTGTTATTTCTTGTCTTTTTGAGTCTAGTCGTTCCGACAGGTGTGAGGCGATATCTCATTGTGGTTTTGATTTGCATTTCCCTGATGATGAGCGATGTTGAGCATATTTCCACATGTCTGTTAGTCATCTGGATGTCTTTGGAAAAATGTGTATTCAAGTCCTCTACCCATTTTAATCATATTATTTTTTTGTATGTGTGTGTTGAGTTGTGTAAGTTTTTTATATATTTTTAAATATTAGACCCTTATCGGATATACCATTTGCAAATATCTTCTCCCATTCAGTAGGGTGACTTTCCATTTAGTTGGTTGTTTCCTTTGCTGTGCGGAAGCCTTTTATTTTGACGTAGTCTCAATAGTTTATTTTTGCTTTTGTTCCAAAACACCTTGCCTCAGGAGACGTATCTGGAAAGAAGTCGCTCCCGCTGATGTCAAAGAAGTTACTGCTTGTGCTCTTGTCTAGGAATTTTATGGTTTCAGGTCTCACTATTTAATCCATTTTGAGTTTATTTTTGTGCATGGTGTAAGAAAGTGTTCCTGTTTCATTCTTTTACATGTAGCTGTCCACTTTCCCCAGCACCATTTTTGAAGAGACTGTCTTTTTCCCACTGGATATTCTTGCCTCCTTTGTTATAGATTAATTGATGGGGGTTTATTTCTGGGCTTTCCATTCTGTTCCATTGATCTGTGTGTCTGTTTTTGTGCCAGGACCATAATGTCTTGATTACTGCGGCTTTGTAGTATATCTTGAAATCTGGGATTGTGATACCTCCAGATTTATTCTTCTTTTTCAAGATTGTTTTGGCTATTTGGGGCCTTTTGTGGTTCCATACAAATTTTAGGATTATTTGTTCAAGTTCTGAAGGGAAAAAGCTGCTGTTGGTATTTTGATAGGCATTGCATTAAGTCTGTAGATTGCCTTGGGTAGTATGGATATTTTAACGATATTAATTATTCCAATTCATGAATTGGAATATCTTTCCATTTGTTTGTGTCATCACATTTGTTGTTTTTAAAGGGAACTGTGTTTTTGGTTTCAGGACAGGACATTTGAGAAGATGAAATTGAAATTCTTGAAGCCAGTTGCAGTGACCGCTGCAGGCTCAAGGGGGAAAAAAAGAAAACAAAAATCCAGCTCTTTGGGTAGCATCATCTGTCCCACATCTGCCCCGCTAAGCAGTTGTATGCATACTTGGTTAAAAGAAGTTTCTTCCGGCTTGGAATTCCTTCTCTCTCTCTCTCTCTCTCTCTCTCTCTCTCTCTCTCTGTTTCTGCCCCTCCCCTGCTCACGCACGCTCGCTCTCTCTCTCTTTCAAAATAAATAAATTAATTTAAAAAAATAAATGAATGAACAGCAAAGGCCTGGGCAAGAGAACTCAGTGGTTCCTCTCACCTCCCCTTCCATTTTTGAACTAAGAGACAACAACACAGTGTTTACAAACTCTCAGATAGCAAAGGATGAAAAGTGTCCATCTGCAGGCCCAAGGTTGTAACACCAAGCCGGCGCTGCACTGTTAGCACGGTGCCCGATGCAGGGCTCGAACTCACGAACCTCGAGATCATGACCTGAGCTGAGGTCAAGAGTCAGACGCCCAACTGACTGAGCCACCCAGGCGCCCCTTGCCCTTCGTTTAAGTGGAGGTGAGGCCTCAAGACGACCGCAAGAGGTGATGTGGATGGGTGGGTTCGTGACTTGGTTTTGCCTCCTGAATAGAATCTAAGGAAGCAGGGTCACCTGATTGCCAGGGAACAGAGGCAGTTTGGCGGGCCCCACATGTGAATGGGGCGCTAGAGTGAGCTCTTCCCCTGCCCCGCGGCTCCTGCGCGTGCTGGCCAGCTAGGACGCCATGTGACCTCAGCCGGTGCCCAGCCTTCCTCCTTTCTTGGATTGGGAGTGTGTTTCAGTTGACCTCAGAGGAGGACCGGCGAGCCTTTGGGGGACCATATGGAGTTGCTTTTGTTCTGCTGTCTGGTCTTACTTTTAAAGGCTAGACCTCTTTTTGTCTGTCCATGCCGAATGTGCACGGTCAGCCCCCAGGGTCTTGGGGGTGCCCCTTGGTGCCACCAGGAGTTACTGTTTGTTGAGGGCCTGTGCTTTGGGCTGACCTCAGATTTAGGTGCCCTGTTTCTCCTCTCTTCCAGCTTTCGGCGAGAGGCAGGGACCCACTTTGGCTCTTTCTAGTATTAAACAATAGAAGGAGACTAAACTGAAAAAACAATATTATTTTTCCCTCGAACGAGAGTAATGCCTTCATTTATAAAGCTGTCCTTTTAGCTTGCTTTTTGTTAGCTGAGTGAAATATGGCCACAATTAAAATTTCGTAACCACCTCCTGTCTTAATTGTCTTTGCTAATGAAAGGCGGGGTGCCTGGGGACTGTGGGTGCCTTCCCTTTGGGCTCTTGTGTGGAAGGGTTTGAGTACAGGAAGAAACATTCTGTCAGGCGAAGCAGCTGTAGAAGCAAGGCTTGTCTCTGTGAGCTCCTGTCTGGCAAGGATGGCTTTCTCGCCGACCCCCCCACCATATTTACCACTTGTATTTTTTTTTCTGGAGGAAATAAAGTTAGAATGGATATTTAAGAGTAGCCTTAATGGGGAAAGAAGTTACCTAAGGTTGGTGTTGGGTACAAGAGAGGGAGGAAGAGCCCACCCCCCCACCCCGCCCAACAGTAGGATGGAGTCCTAGTTATCCACAGCAGTGGCCCAGTAAGCAGTAGACTTACGGCCTTCCCTCCCTTCCCGTCATTTTGCTTCCTGGGAATCTCCTCCCAAATGAGCTACTTGCACTTTATTATAGAGTCTGCTTTTGGGGGAACTCACACAGTGTCGAAGCTGGAATTTTACCCAAGATTTTAGGTTCTAATTCAGAGTTCTCTCTACTGCTGAATTGATTCTTGCTGAACAGAACTATCTAGGTCAGTAAGTGAACCAACCATAAGGCAGACTTCCATGAGGAAGCTTGGGGAGTGTTTCAGTCATCTGTTGCTGTGTAAGAAACCATCCTAAACCTTAGTGGCTGAAAACAGCCACCACCACTTATTGGCTTAGGAGTCTGTAATTTGGGCAGGGCTCAGTGGGGATGGCTCATCTCTGCTCAACATGCTATTGCCTGGGGCAGCTCGTACGGGGCTGGAGGACCCAAGATGGCTCCACTCAACGTGTCTGGCACTTCATCTGGGATGACTGGAATGGCTGAGATGGCAGGGCCTCCCTTTCTACCTCTCTGCAAGGCTCCTATTCTCTACATCTTCTCTGTCTCTCCGTTTGCCTTTCTGTCCGGCGGAGGAAATGGGCCTCTGTACCCACAGGTAGCTCCTCAAGGGATGAAAGCCAAAGCTGCCGGGATGCTTAAGGCCTGGGTGCAGAACCATCAGAGCACCGCTTTTGACACGTTCTGCTTGTTAAAGCAAATCACAGTGCAGGCCTAGTGGTGGTGAAGGTGGATAGACTCCACTTCTGGAAACGGGAAGAGTGGTGTCAGGGAATTGTTGGCGGCCATTTGCAAGCAGTCCCCTATGGGTTTGGTTTGGAAGAACAGAGTAGAAATGTCAGTTTAACCTTGCAGGGTGTATGCTGGGTGTGTTCTGATTAAATGCTGGATTAGCTCTCTGTGTATTAGGCTATCTAGCTATAGAATGTGCATGCCCTGATTCATGGCCAGTCCATGGAAGTGAGCGAGTCTGTGTCCCGGGAATGTCCAAGGTTCATTTGCCAGTGCTTACTGGTACTAGCAGCAGCCTCCATCCTTTGCTTCTCCAGACCTCTTTTATTTTCATCAATGGCAATGACTGCTAAATGAAAGGTAACTCGGGGTACTTGGGTGGCTCAGTCGGTTGAGCGGCCGACTCTTGGTTTTGGCCCAGGCCACAACCTCGCAGTTTGCGAGTTCAAGCCCCGCATTGGGCTCTGTGCTAATAGCACGGGGATTCTCTCTCTCCCTCTCTCTGCCCCTCCCCAGCTTGTGCGCGCTCTCTCTTTCTCTCTCTCGAAGATAACTAAATAAACTTAAAAAAGATAAAAAAAAAAAAAAGAA
The DNA here is from genome assembly GCF_022079265.1 of Lynx rufus. NCBI lineage: Eukaryota > Metazoa > Chordata > Mammalia > Carnivora > Felidae > Lynx > Lynx rufus. The sequence goes on along the minus strand of NW_025814828.1, from coordinate 33,455,049 downwards.
AAGGTAACTCAAAGTAGGTCATAGACAAAAATATAAAACCTGTAACTGTAAGACTTGTTGGTGATAATATGGGGAAAAAATCTTTGTACACTTGAGTTAGAAAAGATTTTCTTAGATATGACACCAAGAACATGATGTATTGTGCTCGCTCTGGCAGCACATTTACTAAAATGGGAAAGAGCGTGATTTATAAAGGATAAAAAATTTAAAAAAGGGGGGGGGCGCCTGGGTGGCTCAGTCAGTTGAGTATCCGACTTTTGATATCGGCTTGGGTCAGGATCTCACGGTTCGTGAGTTGCAGCCCCGAGTAGGGCTCTGTGCTGATCGGGTGAAGCCTGCTTGGGATTCTGTCTCCCTCTTTCTCTGCCCCTCCCCCACTCACAACACACACACACACACACACACACACACACACACACACACACACTCTCGCCAACACACATGCGTGTGCACACAAAAATAAATAAACTTTATTAAAAATAAAGAGTAAAAGAAAGTACTTCATCCAAATTTTAAACTTCATTTTTCAAAAGACACAGTTAAGAGGATGAAAAGATAAGCCACAGACTGGAGAAAGTATTTACAAATGACATATAATCCTGACAAAGCACTTTTGTCCAGAATATATAAAGAGCTCTCTAAACCCAAATAATAGGAAAACAAGTAACCCAATTTAAAGAGTAGGCAAAATATTTTATTTTTTAAATGTTTATTTATTTATTTTGAGAGAGAGAGCATGCACGTGTGTGTGTGAGAGAGAGAGAGAGAGAGCGAGCGAGCGAGCAGGGGACAGGGAGGGAGAGGGAGAGAGAATCTCAGGCTGCTAGTGTGGATCCCGACTCGGGGCTCAATCCCACGAACGAAGAGATCATGCGATCACGACCTGAGCCGAAATCAAGAGTCAGACGCTTAACCAACTGAGCCACCCAGGCGCCCCAAGGGTAGGCAAAAAAAAATTTTATTATTTTTTTTTTTTATTTTAAAAAAAAAAATTTTTTTTTCAACGTTTATTTATTTTTGGGACAGAGAGAGACAGAGCATGAATGGGGGAGGGGCAGAGAGAGAGGGAGACACAGAATCGGAAACAGGCTCCAGGCTCTGAGCTATCAGCCCAGAGCCTGACGCGGGGCTCGAACTCCCGGACCGCGAGATCGTGACCTGGCTGAAGTCGGACGCTTAACCGACTGCGCCACCCAGGCGCCCCCCAAAAAAATATTTTAACAGACACTTCACCAAAGAAAGTATATGCAAAGATGCTCAGCGTGATTATCCACCTACTGGCTGGATGAACTTGGCCAGCTTCACTTCTGCTTTCATCTGCCAAATGTGAACCATGCCACCTGCTCCCCTGGGGAAGTGATTTGTAATGTGCAGCACAAATATAAGGTATCGTTGTAACTCCCCCAGAACAACTCGCGCACATCTTTGTTCCTCGTAGAGGGCTGACTAGCCATTTTCTCTCTCTCCCTCATTGGACCGTATGTGACAGACACCCACAAATTGCTGGCTCTGATGGCGAGGTAACCACTGGCCACTGGCAATTTGAGGCCAGTCATTTACTGTAAGCTCAAGTGGACGTGGGTGTCTTCCACCGTGCTTTTCCAAACCAGTCTGGTTTTTAGGGCTCCCTAAAAAAATCTCCCACTGTCTATTTCTTCTGCCCTCAAGTGTCCCAATGTCCTTTCATTTCAAGGAACTTGCATCATTTGTGCTCTGTAACCAAGGGCCTCAGTGTCCCTGAGTACTGTCAATACCTAAGAGATTGACCTTGGCCTTGATTTTTTTTTTTTTGTCTTGGAATTCATTTGTTATCAGTGGTAAAGTCTGAGATGTATTATTTTATATTCTCACATATTATATTTTTTCTCTAGGACCTCATGTTAAATTCAGTGCTGAATGCTTAGTAAGGACACTGATTGTGCGAGGAGTGAGTAAGAGAACATTTTTCATCAAGTTTCTAAATTTGGAAAAAGAAGCTTGGATGAACAGCTGCAGTATCCCAAATGATTTTCCATTTCTGTGAATCCCAAAGGCCCCTCTTCATGCATTTAAAATTCCTGGAATTCCTGAAATTAAAAAAAAAATACTGTGAGAGGAACACACAGGGTTTGTTTTTTTTAACAGCTTTACTGAAGTCTACTTGACACAGTAAACTCCACTGAATTACCTTTGCAGCTTTTCTTTTTTTTTAAGTTTATTTATTTATTTTGCAAGAGAGGGAGCACAAATGGGGGAGGGAGGGAGAGGAGAGAAAGAGAGAGAGAGAGAGAGAGAGAGAGAGAGAGAGAGAGAGAGAGAATTCCAAGCAGGCTCCACATTGTCAGTGCAGAGCCCAATGCGGGGCTCAAACCCACGAACCTTGAGATCATGACCTGAGCCAAAGTCAGATGCTTAACCGACTGAGCCACCCAGGCGCCCCCTGCACCTTTTCAAAAATTAATTGGCACGTTTGTTTTTTGCAGGTCTGCTTCTGTGTTCTTTATTTTGATCCATTGATCAGTGTGTCTATCCTTTCTCCAGTGCCACATTATTTTGATTACTGTAGCTTTGTAAATAGTCTTAAAATTGGGTAGTGATGTGGAAAACAAAGACAGAAGAAAAAAATGAAAGTTCCTTACAACATACAGCCCATGGACAAGTCCTTGAGACAGGCAGAGTGACCTTCCTCTAGGAACTCAGCTGCCTCGATGTTAATACTTTGCTAAGGGCAAAAGGCAATCTTAGCTTAACATTAGCCTGACCTCCAGGATCCTGTAAGTCTCCTCTAATGTATAAAAATCCCTTTGGAAACTTCCTTATCTCTATCCCCCACCCAAGATATATGTTAGCAGTCATCCTCCAAAAATATGGACCTCTGATATACATCTGGAGGGTCTCATGACTAAAGGTTTTACTAGACACTAATAAATGACCTTATCCTAACAGCAACCAGCCTCTCAAGGTGCTGGAAACCTTGCTTCCAAATTCCTTAGAGACTTAGACTACCCCTAACCCCCTCCCAACTTGAAAGTAAATAATCAGCCACCTGTCACAACCCTGGTGCAGCTGTTTGTGCCCATGGGTCCTGTCCCCATGCTTTAATAAAACCACCTTTTTGCACCAAAGACATCTCAACAATTCTTCCTTGGCCATCAGCTCTAAGCCCCAACATTTCCATATCAGGTAGTGTGCTTTCTCCAACTTTATTCTTTTCCAAAATGGTTTTGGGTCTAACCTCCATGTAAATTTTAGAATCATCTTATCTGTATCTACCAAAAAAATCTGCTGGGATTCGGATCAGAATGGTTAAATCTATCTATCAGTTTGGGGAGAATTGACATTTTTCCTATTTTGAATCTTCCAACCCACAAATACAGCATCTCTCTCCATTTATGTAGGTCATTTTTAAAATTTCTTCTGTCAGTATTTTGGAGTTTTCAGGCTACAGATTGGGTGCATGTTTTGTTAGCTTTATACTTAAGTATTTCATTTCCTGGAGCAAATAGAAATGGTATTTTTTAAAAATTACTTTCTTTTTTTTACTTAAAAAAATTTTTTTAATGTTTATTTTTGAGACGGAGGGAGACAGAACGCGAGTGGGGGAGGGGCAGAGAGAGAGGGAGACACAGAATCTGAAACAGGCTCCAGGCTCCAAGCTGTCAGCACAGAGCCCGACGCGGGGCTCGAACCCACAAACCGAGAGATCATGACCTGAGCCGAAGTCGGACACTTAACCGACTGATCTACCCAGGTGCCCCAAAAGTCATTTTCTAACAGTTGTTTGCTAGCAGGTAGAAATACAAGTGATTTTTGTGGGTTTTTTTAGTTGCAGTATAATTAACATACACAGTATTATATTAGTTTCAGGTGTGTCATGATCCAACAATTTCATACATTGTACTCAGTGCTCATCACGACAAGTATACTCTTGATCCCCATCTCTTATTTCATCTGTCACTCTACCCACCTCCCCTCTGGTGACCACCAGTTTGTTCTCTGTAGTTAAGAGCTTGTGTGTGGGGTGTTTTTTTTTGGCTCCTTTTTTTTTTCTTCATTTGTGTGTTTCGTTTCTTAACTTTCACATCTGAGTGAAATCGATTTTTGTGCTTTGACTTTGTATCTTGAAACCTTGCTAACTTCGGGAGATATTTCATAGATTATTTAGGACTTTCTACGTAGATAATAATGCCATCTGTGAAGAGGGACAAGTGTACTTCCTTTCCAATCTGACTGCCTGCCTTCTTTCCTTCCTTCCCTTGTTCCTCCCTCCCTTCCTCCCTTCCCTCCCTCCCTTCCTCCCTTCCCTCCCTCCCTTCCCTCCCTCCCTTCCTCCCTTCCCTCCCTTCCCTCCCTTCCCTCCCATATTGCCCTGGCTGGGGCTACCAGCATAATGTTGAATAAGACTGGTGAAGGTGAATGTCTTCACGTTTTCCCCATTCGGGGTGGGGGGGAAACACTCAATCTTCCACCATGGAGCATAATGTTAATTGTAAGCTTTTTATACATCTTCTTCATCAGGTTGAGGAAGTTCCCTTCCCTTCCCTTCCTAGTTTACTATGAATTTTGGTCATGAATGGATGTTAAATTTTATCAATGCTTTTTCTGTATCAATTGATATGATCATGTGAACTTTCTTTTTTAGTATGTTAATGTGGTAGATTACATTGATTGATTTTTTTTCTTGATTGATTTTTTTAAATATTAAGCCAGACTTATATTCCCAGGATATAAATACCACTTGATGTTGGTATTTTTTTTTTAAATGTATTGTTGGTTTTATCTGGTAATATTTCACTGTTGCATCTGTATTCCTGTAATTTCTTTGTCTGGTTTTGGCATCAGAGTAATGCTGGCCTCCTAAAATAAATTGGGACATGTTCTCTCCACTTGTTTTAGGAAGAGATTCTGTAAAATTTGATGTTACATCTTCTTTAAATATTTAGTAGAATTCACCAGTGAAATCATCTGGGCCTGGAGATTTTAACTACAAATTTAATTTCTTTAATATTTATGGGATTATTTGGATTATTGATTTCATTCTGGGTGAGTTTTGGTAGTTTGTGAGTTTTGAGGAGTTGGTCCACTTCATCTAAGTTGTCGAAGTTATGTGTAGGGTTATATGTAGTATCTGAAGTGATATCCCCTGCTCTACTCCTGATATTGGTAATTTGTTTCTTCTGTTTTTCTTTGTCATGTTTTCTAGAGTTGTACCAATTATATGAATATATTTAAAGAATCAGCTTTTGCATTGATTGACTTTTTTTTTCTATTGTGTTCTCTATTGTGTTGTTTCATTGATTGCTTTTACATTTATGATTTCCTTCTTGCTTTGGCTTTATTTTCTTCTTTTTTAAAAGTTTATTTATTTATTTTGAGAGAGAGGGAGAGAGAAAGTGCACATGCACGTGTGCAGGCAGGGGAGGGGCAGAGAGAGGGAGAGAGAGAATCCCAAGCAGGTTCCATGCTGTCAGTGCAAAGCCAGTGCAGGGCTGGATCTCATGAACTGAGAGATCTTGACCTGAGCCACAACCAAGAGTCTGATGCTTAACTGGTTGAACCACCTCTATTTTCTTCTTTTTATCTAATTTGTTAAGGTGGAAGCTTAGTTTATTGTTTTGATACCTTTCCTATTTTGTGATATAAGCATCGGATGCTATAAATTTCCCTCTATGCACTGCTTTAGCTGCATCCCACCACATTCGTTCTCTTCTTCTTGAACTCTGTTGCCTTGAGTGGTAGACCTTTTGGTTTTGTCCCATAAGTCCCTGAAGAACAGAAAAAAAAGATTGGAAAAAAATTAACCAAGCAAGGGGAATACAGGGAAGGACAAAAAGCCATGGGTGATCTCCCCTACCTTTTGAGACCACAGCTTCTCTAGTTTTCCAGAGACAAAGGTTCCCCCTACTCAGGAGTTTCAGGTGCCCACAGACCCCTGCTGCTACTGCCATAGCTGCCAATGCCATCACTCCTGCCTATTGCCACCACGAGGTTACCTGGGGCCCGGGACACGAGAGAACAAAGAAGACAAACAAAGGAAAACTGAAGGATTTTCCCTTCTTTTTGGACATTAAGAGTCTCCTTTTCTACTCTGAGCCAGAGCTAAAGGGCTTCTTCTGGAACTGTGTCTGCACCCAGTGTCCACTTTTGTGTTTGGGCTGACCTGAATTCAGTCCAAGGGAAAGCTACCACCAATGCAGTGGCACTTCAAATTTTGTCTTCTTCTCCAGTCTGTCTGCTAATGTTTATGTTTCAGAGTCCTCAGATAGCTGTTCAGTGTACCCTGTTCGGGTTTGCTAGTTGCATTCTGTAGGAAAGTCAAGGTGGAGTGTATTTACTTCATCATACCCAGACCTGGAATCTTGTGAGCTGTTCTGGTAATGTTATATAATCTTTTTCATGGTGGTCAAATGGGTGATTTCCTTCCTCCTGTCTTCCTTTCTTTTGTTTCTTCTTTCTTTCCCACATTTTCTTCTTTTTTTAATGTTTATTTTTGAGAGACAGAGCACGAACGGGGAGGGGCAGAGAGAGAGGGAGACACAGAAACTGAAGCAGGCTCCAGGCTCTGAGCTGTCGGCACAGAGCCCAACGTGGGGCTGGAACTCACCAGCCGTGAGATCATGACCTGAGCCGAAGTTGGATGCTTAACCGACTGAGCCACTCAGGCGCCCCTCTTTCCTACATTTTCTTGACTGTGGTACCAAGTATATTGGTAGACTTTGATAAGTAACTTCTTACTTGACTTCATTGCAGATGCTAAAAATGCTTTTTGCATTTGCATGATGTTTTATAAGTATTACAATTTTGAGAAACGACTGGAATGCTTTGCATCGGAACACACTTTCTGCTCACCAAAGATATATCTAGTAGGATGAGATTAGAAAACAATCACAATTTAAAAAGTGGGGAATACTAATCTTATGGAGTCACTCTGAAAGTTCAAAAGGATAATATACTTCTATGTGACACAGGTGTAAGTTACTTTTGTTCCTTTAAATGAACTCAATTCTGTCTGTTTTTTTTTTTTTCATAACATAATGCCGGTAATGATTGAAGGAACATGACTATGCAGAGCAATTATACATCAAAGGCCTCCTTCTTTTGCTTTATTAGATAGCTCATCTTAGTGGCGAGTGAACGATCCTATCTGTAGCCTGAACAATGGAAACTGTGGAATTAATGGAGATTCAGTAAAACATGATTTTTCATACAGATGAGGCTCTTGGTGAACTTTTCAATTAATTACTTTAATTTTGGCACTCGTATTGGTATCATGAAAGTAAAAAGCTTTAAAACGTAAGCGAAGGGGCGCCGGGGTGGCGCAGTCAGTTCAGCGTCTGACTTTTGGTTTCAGCTCAGGTCATGATCTCACGGTTTGTGAGTTTGAGCCCCGCCTTGGTCTCTGCGCTGACAGTAGGAATCTGCTTGGGATTCTTTCTCTCTCTCTCCCTCTCTCACTGCCCCTCCCCTGCTCTCTCTCTTTCTCAAAATAAATAATTAAACTTAAAAAAACATAAGTGAAATTATATCCATTTTATTTATAAAAGAGCGAACTCGAGGAACTGTGTGGTTCTTTTCTACTTTAGTCAGGTGACTGCTTTCTGCAGTAGACCCATGAGCTGTGCAGGTCATGTACTAGGTGGCCCTAGCTCAGGTGATTGGCTCTGCTTCCTACTCCCACCCACGCTATTTCCAATCACAGAGGAACCAACCATACGTCCTGATTTTGCGCAGACATCTGAAATTGACTGCAGCTTAATTCGAGCGAGAGCTGAGGTTCAGAAAACAACATTTGCATTAACATCCAATTTCTGTTCAAAACATCAGCAAAAGCCAGGGGCAGCTGGGTGGCTCAGTTAAGTGTCCGACTTCGGCTCAGGTCATGATCTCGCAGTTTGTGGGTTCAAGCCCCGCGTCGGGCTCTGTGCTGACAGCTCGGAGCTTGGAGCCTGCTTCGGATTCTGTGTCTCCCTCTCTCTCTTCCCCTTCCCTGTTCACGCTCTGTCTCTTAATAATAAATAAGTGTTAAAAAAAATTGAAAAAAATCAGCAAAAGCCAAATCCCCCAGTTTAATAGGCTCTTTTGAAGTCTTCTCTTGTGAGACAACAATGTTGACGTGTAATCATCATTAGCTCATAGAAACGCTTCACGAGTATAAGTCAGGATCAAATCTAAAATGGGGCCATGCTGCTTTTGACTGGAGCTTCCAGCCCCACGAGCCGAGACCTTCCCTCCTTTCCTCCAGCCACTCTGTCATTGATCAGTCTGATCGTCCAGCTCATCTGTGTCCTCATGCTCACCGTCTTGAAATAAGTCTTTCCCTCTGTGGCAATGCCTGTGTTGAGTTTAACGATCTTCAAAAGAATACACCAACTCCACTTTTCAACGGGAGGACAGTAAGACTCAGAGACAGTGGGGCTGGCCAAGGTCGCGCAGCAGCCGGCTGGTACCTCTGCTACCCACTCCACTGTTTCACTCCCAGTCTTCTAGAAAGGCACCGCGCTGTTCCCAGAACCTCACCTCTGAAGGTACCACACTGCATTTTTAGTCTGCTTACAACGTTCTCTCCGCACTTTTTAAGAATATGAAAGAAAACAACCTGTGACGATGTTAGAAGTCAGGATGGTGGTGTAATTCTGGTTGTGGTCCATTTCTCGAGCGGAGTGTTTTTACGCGGGTGTCTTCAGTTTGTGACAGTTCGTTGAACCGTGTACTTTTCTGTAAATAAAACATTTACAAAAAAGTATCCGGAAGAGAGAAGTGTACAAGAGGAGAGAAGTGGCATGTGGCACGATTCCTGATTTTTTGCTTGGGCCTCAGAACTTAAAAATTCATTTTCCTCTTTAAGACCTTTTATTCTGCTCACCAGGGTACTTCTGCTTCCTGGCACCTGCATCGTCTTTGTACCATCAGTGCTGCAGAATCCTACTTAAAAGGAGGTATTTGCCGCAGCCGAAAATCACAGTGATAATCATGCAGTGATTTTGGTCCCCACCCCGGGGTGCTTGCTTGTTTAATATTTGCTGTGCACGCTTTCTAACAAGCCAGGGCACATCTGGATTTATAGTTTCCCTGCACGTCTGTGCTCCAAGGCTCCGACAATATGTGCGAAGGAGTCTGTAGTTTATTTTCTAAATGACAGCACTGAAACCTCTTGCTTTTCTCTTTTTACATTGGATCCAAGACATAGGAAATGATTCTTCTTTGAAGCTTCTCTCGTTCCACCCCCCGCCCCCTTCCTTTTATAGCCGGGGAGGGGGCAGGAGCCCAAGTTTGTAACCAACAGTGGATTGAAAGCCATAGGTTCTTCCCTCCTCCCCAGGGCTGACAAAATGATCTTGTGGAGGTGTCCATCACCCTGCCTTTTCATTATGTCTCACTCTTATGTTTAGAGTCTTCTTTGGTTCTTTCCTCCACCCTTCTGCCCATCTGTCCCTCTCCAGAGCCTGCTTTTCGATGACCTAGAAGCCAATCTGGGGGTCTATGTGCGATATATTATTTGGTATAATAGTTTTATAGACCCACAGAATCTTAATCTTGGAAAAGGCCTGAGATCTCCATGCTCCTCCCCAGCACAAGGATCCCTGGCTCACTCCCCCCTACCCCACCAGACTCCCCCAGCCTTGCAGGAACATTTCAGGCTCCTTGAGATTTGATGGCGTCTCAAGATGGTCTCAAAGCCTTAGAAAATTTTTCCCCAAATTGAGCTGAAATTAGCTTCTGGATAACTTCCAAACACTGTCCCTGTTTTTCACTTTGGGGATTATGCAGACCAAATATCTCTCTTTATATTTTCATCCACGAGAAATCGGAACACAGGCATTCTTGTTTACCCTGAAGTCTAGTTTTCTTCGGACAACAAATTGAAACTTTCCTCACCATTCAAGAAACATTTTAATTATTTGGTTACTTATTTCCTTGTTATTAAAGCTAGTGCATACTGGTCACTTTTTGGTTTTTCTTTCTAGCCTCTTCTAGCAGGTCTGTGTCATTCTCTAAATGTGGCCCTAGAGTTGGTCTAAATGGCGTGGTATTCCTGGTGTAGTTGGTTCAATCTAGAATAAACTGCTCTTCTGTAGTTTAGCCTCTGCCCTCTTGCTGGTCACTGTTGCTTTCTCTTTTTAACAGATTTCTTTGTTAAAAAATTTTTTAATGTTTATTTTTGAGAGAAAGCGAGAGACAGAGACAGACAGACAGAGCATGGGCAGGGGAGAGGCAGAGAGAGAGGGAGACACAGAATCTGAAGCAGGCTCCAGAGCCATCAGTACGGAGCCCAGCATGGGGCTCAAACCCACATGGCATCATGACCTGAGCCAGCCGAAGTCGGACACCTAACCGACTGGGCCACCCAGGTGCCCCATGTTGCTTTCTCTTTTCAAGAGGGTGCTTCACCTGCTAGTTCACAGTGTGGACAACTAGCTGACCAAGTCGGCCAGGGCAGATCCCCCCACACTGGGTTTGTACAGCTTAGTGTGGGAAGAAACATACAAGACTTCATGTTTATAATCTCTATTCAGTTTCTCCTTGTAGATTCCCAACCAGCTACTGCCTCTGATGATTTCTTCACCTGTCGTCTTGCCGGTTTGTAGCCATTGCTGCCGATGCCCCGCCCCATTTCCCCTCAGCCCACCTTCGCGTTCTCCTGCAGCCCAGGTAGACCGTTCCCACTCATGCTGACGGTTTCTCCCCTCGGATGTCCCTGTGTCTCAGAGGCTTTGCCTGCAGGCTTTCACTGGTGCTGTGGGAGCTTGCTTAGCAGAAAGTTCTGGAAGAGTAGAAGATAGAACACCCCTGAGGCCAGCCCTCAGCCAGGTAGGGGCGGGAGTCAGTGCATAACTACCCACTCTGCAGAGCTTCCCCAGTTGGGAATGAGTGTGGTCTTCTCCAGAAGCAGCCTGCTCATTAGCACACCTTTGTGGACTTTACTCTTTTTTTATTCTTACTTCCCCTAACTTTCTCATTGTGGTTTCTGCGGTCACCTCCCAAGTCACCTACCTGCACCCAAGTCCTTATCTCAGGGCCCGCTTTGGGAGGAACAAAACTAAGGACCTGTCCTCTCCAGCTTTGTGACTTGTGAAAATTATTCTTAATTCTCCAACTCCTAGAACTACACAAAGCCCTACGGCGTATCTCCTGAAGGAGCGTCACCCATTAGTGGGTTATAAACTCCGTTTCCTGGGTCATGACCATCACTGTAAGAAAAAAAAAATTAATGTTTATTTATTTTTGAGAGAGAGAGAGACAGAGTGTGAGCGGAGGAGGGGCAGAGAGCGAGGGAGACACAGAATCCGAAGCAGGCTCCAGGTTCTGAGCTGTCAGCACAGATCCTGAGGCGGGGCTCGAACTCGGGAAGTGCGAGATCATGACCTGAGCTGAAGTCGGAGGCTTAACCAACTGAGCTACCCAGGCACCCCTTCACCAGCACTTTTTTGAAACTAAAATGGAATAGAACACAAAATATGAGAAGGCATCACACCTTAAGTATTGTTCTGTGACACTTTTTTCCGTCATGTAAATGTATATGTTTACTGAGTCACTAGATACAGTTTATTTCTCACTGTGGGTTGTGGTAAGAAAAAAAGTTGAAAAGTCACTGCTTTTGCAAACACAGTATATAAATCAGTATTTTTTAGGGTATTTATATCAGCTTAAAGTATTACTGTCCAGACACAGGGATATCAAGTGAGGGTGTGTGGGCCTTCATGCAAATGCAATGTGCTGTATCAGAGGGCCATTCTATCAAGTAAACCAAGGAAATGAGGTTATTTTGGCCTGATTTTTCTTTTTGAGCCAGGGCGGATTCCAAATTATCCCTATTTAAAAACATTCTCCTCATTTTTCTGTTTAAAAAGACCTTCTCAAACAAAACTGAGGGTAGAATTGAAGATTTTCCTGTCTGTAGTTTCCACACTCTGTATGTTAACCGGTTTGAAAATTGCCTGTCCTTCATCTTTGACATTTCTTTGGTTCCCTTTTGTCTTTCAGTGATTACAAGGAATCGTTCCATAGCCTGCCCCGTATGTCCTTTCAGGCCCTGAGGTGGCTCTGGAAATTTGAGCCTGCTGGGGGTCTCGCTGCTCTTGTTTCAAACCCTCTTCCCGCTGTGTGCTGTTTTTCTCTACCTCTGATGGTAGTTCATCTCCACAGAGGTGCCGAAAACATAGCAGGAGTTGAGAGAAGCTAGTGTTCATCTGTTAATCTGTTAATGTTTCCACAGCCTCTCAAGTAGTATAAAATTCATCTTTATCTTCTTGTCACCATAAAACTCTCTGTTTAGATGAAAACATATGGAATCTGGGCACTTTATGTCATAATAGGATGGACAGGATGCTGCTCTTGCCTGGTCACTAATTCAGCGACTCTTCCACGTGACTATGGGAGTAGCAGGCCATGGTGGAAGCTTCTAGATTCCTGAGAGGGCAAGACAGCGTTTAGGGCCGGGTGTCGAAAGCCAGCTGGCGCAGCAGCCCATGGCTGCCTGGGCTTTGGGCTTGCTCCACTCTGCCCCATTCCCAAACTCACCCCCTTCCTGCTTTCCACCCTTGAAATACTTTAGCTCTATTCTCTACTTGCTTTTTTGGAAATAACTTATTAAATAATTGTAAAAGTAACACCAGGCCGTTGAAAAAAAATCCAAAACGACTGAAAAGCATCACGTATGAAAAAGAAAATCAAGTCACCTGTAATCTACCACCCAGAGATAACCACTTTTAATGTTGGCGTTTATGTTTCTAGGCTCTATTCTCTACGTACGTTCACATAACGACACCAGTGTTATTTATCCATCTGTGTTTGGGTAATCTGCTCTTTGTAAACTTAAAATTTGCGGGGGTCCCCTTTCCATTCTAACTGATATTTTTACCAATAAAATGTTGGCAAAAATTTCAAAGACGCTGAAGAGTTGGAAACATTTTTATGGTGAACAGCCATATGGTACCAACTCAATTCCACGATTAACATTTACTGTACATGCTTCATTGCGTATCTATCCATGCCTCTATCTGTCCATCAGTGTATCTAGTTTTTTAAAATATATTTCACATGTATAGACCTTAGCACCCGCCCCCATGCTTTAGTCTGCATACCATTGTCATTTCAATTATTTTTTGTATCATTATTATTTTAAAAAAAAAAATTTTTTTAATGTTTATTTATTTTTGAGACAGGGAGAGACAGAGCATGAACAGGGGAGGGTCAGAGAGAGGGAGACACAGAATCCGAAACAGGCTCCAGGCTCTGAGCTGTCAGCACAGAGCCCGATGTGGGGCTCGAACTCACGGACCGTGAGATCATGACCCGAGCTGAAGTCGGCCGCTCAACCGACTGAGCCACCCAGGTGCCCCTTGTATCATTATTTTTAATAGCTCTGTCATAATTTATTTAATCAGTCCCCTTTTGATGGACATTAGAGTATTTTCAGCTTCTTGTTAGGATAAACACCATCACAGTGAACATCGTGGTTTATGCACACTTCTCTGTTCCCTTAGGATGAATTTTGGAAGTGACTGGCATACGGTTCATGTGTGTTTTTAAGGATCTTCATGGGTATTGCCAGTTTGCTTTCCAGACAGACTCCTGCCAATTGCACATCTATAAGCAATATATGTTTCCCCACACTGTAAGAACACTAGATACTGATGATCTTTTAAAGTTTTTCTAATCTCTTTGGGAAGATACATTTTATGGATTTAATTTATAAGCTTTTTCCCTTTTGTTCTTTCCCAGACTTCAGATCCTTTCTCGTCTTGCCATGGTGATCAGCACTTCCAGGCCCTTCTCTCCTGGGCAGTCTTCCTTCAGAACCCTAACTTCCCATTGCAGAGATGGCAAGTTCTATTGTCTGTGCACTTGGCCTTGCCTTCAGTTGACCTGAGCCCCGAGAGGCCTTTTCTGTCCACTTTGTTATATTATCATCAGCCCTTTCCCACCTGTATCTGACCCACACAGAAGATTTCTCCTGAGCATTAGTGGTAGCGATGGTAGGATATTGGCATACGTATTAAAGCAAGAAAAATTTTCGGTAGGCTTTAAGGAAGGACTGTGGACCATCCTAGAGGTAAAACGTTGGGAGTTGCTTGAGAGTTGGCTGGGACAGTATGTCCTTGAAGCTGGTGTCTGCATCAGATTATCTTCTGAGAGTGTTTCCAGATCTAAGACTCTCTAATTTCATTGGCAAAGCATGCCTTTTACTGGAGGCTCAAATGGTCATTCTTAAGAACTTCTAGGATAAACAAGTTCTTGTAATTGCAAACAAATGAAAAACCAACCTAACAAACTTTTTGCATCAAAGACATTATAATTGCTCTGGTTAAAAAAAAAAGGTTTAATTAAACATTGAATAGAACAAAAGAATATATAATATGGGTAAAGTCATAAACAACAACAGCAACAACAAATAGCTGTGTACTTACCAGCTAGTTTAATCAAACAAACATTATCAAAAAAGAACATAAGCGTTATCTCAGAGTCCTTGCTACGTGCCTCCTGGATTCTATCCCTTCTATCACCTCAGAGGTAACCAGTATCCAACCTTGAGGTTAACCATTCCTCTGGCTTTCTTCATAGTGTTACCAAATATGTTTATATCTCTAACAATGTATTATTTATGTTTGCATGTGTTTTTGACTTTTGTGTGAATGGTCTCATACTGAATGTATTCTTCCTCAACTTGCTTTTCTCAACATTAGATTCTTCAGATTTGTTGATATTATCGCATATAGTTTTCGTCGGCTCATTCGCATTACTCTATAGATTCCCATTGCGTAAATATGCCCTCCTTTATTCATGGTGCTCTTGATGGGTATTTGGGTTCTTGCTAGTGTTCTGTTATCACAAACAGTGCTGTGAGGAAGATTCTTGTGCATTTCCCTGGAACAATGTGCAGGAATTTTCTAGAATGAATACCTAGGTGTGGAATTGCTGGGTCACACTACATGCATAATTTTGAGTTTGTTCAGCAATACCGAATTGTTTATTAAAGGCACTGTATTGTACCAATTTGTACCAATTTAAAGTCCTACAACCGATGTGTGTTTCTTGCGCTCACCATCGTTGTCAACATCATTGTGATCTCGTTAGATTTAAAAATTTGTCCCAAACTGGGTGTGAAATGGTATCACTGTGGCTTTAATTATTATTAATGAGATTCTAGTAATAATACAATAGCAGTAATAGTGTAGTCATCAATTCTCCTGGGAGGGTTTTTTCATCTTCCATTCAGTGCTAGGGTGTAAGACAAGAACTTTTCTTTGTAGTCCTGGTACATGGACTGGATTTATTTCTAGCTTACTCTTTATGCTGAGTGTGTAGACGTTTGGCGTATCAGCTCTGTGTGGGTGATGAGGGGAGGAGAGAGGTCTCCTCTGAAACTTTCAGTCTTCAGTGAGTCCAGTCCATGGAAGTCAAAGTTCAATTTCAAAAGTTGTCCTCAGAATGAAAGGTGAAACCCAACCTGTGCTTATCTGACCAGGTTCCTGCTTTTGCAAAGGTTTTGGCCTCTAAGTATTCCTTCTTTCTTGCAAACTTGAAGTAGATTTCAAAAAATTTTTCAAAAATTGAAAATTTTTACTTGATTTTTGTATGATCCCAGTCAGGCTACAATGGTTCACATGCTGCTTGAAATAGAGTCCTAACTGCTTGACTTTGCAACCGGTTCCCTTTCCAACCTATAGTTACTTTTAAATATATTGTATGGGGGGGGCACTTGGGTGGCTCAGTCGGTTAAGCATCTGATTTCAGCTTGGGTCATGATCTCATGGTTTGTGGGTTTGAGCCCTGCATCGGGATCTGGGCTAACAGCTCAGAGCCTGGGGCCTGCTTTGGATTCTGTGTCTCCCCCTCTCTCTGACTTTCCTCAACTTGTGCTTGCCCTCTCTTTGTCTCTCTATTTCTCTCTCAAAAATACATAAATATTAAAAAATTCTAAGATGTATTTTATGGGATTAGACCAGCGCAATCTAGTAGTTTGATGGGTTGAAGGACCTCAAGTTCACATACTATAAAATTCTATGTGGAGATGGCTACCCCATCACTTGTTCAGCATTTTACACTAAAACAAAGGGTTGCCTTTGCTAAATTGCTAGGATGCTTCCCATGTACTGCCCGCTTTTAGTTTTCATTTGCATTTCCTTGCTCAGCGTTTCATTGAAGAGTGGTAGTTTCTAGGAGACATCTGCATTCATGCTCTAAAAATGCCCATGTGTTGCTTCCCCAGTGCATCCTTACTGATGAAAAAAATTCCATACCGGATTTGATTTCGCTGTATAGGATTTGAGTGTGACATGACTACCATGCATCTAGAAAAAACTTTCAAAGACCAATACCACCCCAAACAATTTACTGCCAACTTTTGTAAGGGGTGCAAAGTAGTGTGTTTACATTTTTCCTTCTCTTTATGAAGGCTTCATATGAATACATTGATTAAATAAATACTTGATGTAAATCACCCAGGGCGGTGCCTAGGGTAGTGTCTGTTCATAAATGGTAGGTTCTTCTTCCTTACAAGCTGTGAGCACCTGTGTTAGGACTCACGGGTGTCTACTTTGGCCAATAGGCCGAATAAAGTGGTGCTGCACAGAGCTGCTTGTGCAGGATGAAGGGTTGGAGGAATCACTGCTACTTCATTGCATTTACCTTTTATTTCGCTGTTTCCTTCTTACCCTGGACTTGCATCTGCTCATCAGGGTGCTGGAAAGTTGTGCAGAAAGATGTGACTTTGGCAAAGTTCCCTTCAGGGTGCGTACTTCCTTCCTCACTGGCCCCTGGCTTCTGAGAACTGGCCTCAGCCCTGCAAATGGGGACTTGACCAGCTCCACCAGTACCCTCTCTGCTTGCAGTCTTGCCTTGACCCTGGGGCTTAGTGGTGACATAAGTTGCCGGAGGAAGGACAAAGGGAGCTCGTCACTGCAGGCCTGTCTCTAGCAAGGGCCTGGGAAGGAGCCAGCATGCCAACAGGCTCCTGTATTGACAAGTTGCAGCATCCTTTACAGCAGCCAAGGCATAAAAATGGGATTTTGTGTTTGCATCTGGAATTTCTGAGCTTTGAATTCTTGGACCAGAGGATTCTCAGTAAGAGAAACCAGGACGCACATATAAACATCCATATGGGTATTAGTCTCTGTGTTAGACTCTAGGTCAGCAGATCAAGACCGCCAACTAGCAGCATGATTGTACTGGGAATAGACTGAGCTTGAATGCTGTGTCCTGGGGCTGGGGCGGGGAGCAGCAGATGTGGGATGTTGCAGGAGCTAGAGAGAGGAGAATGCCCTCTCCTTTTAGTGAGGACTGAGTCACCCCCCCGGGAACATTATGACTTAAAATGGCTCCTGTGGACTCTTCAGGGGATCTGATCACCATTTATAATATGGTTTCCAAGGGAAACCCAAGTTCAGGTTGTAAGCAGCTGACTTAAAATTGTACTTTTGGAACACTGACGTGTGTAGGTGAGAGGCACTTGGGCTCCACTCTCACCAGTGCCTGAAATCCTGGCAGGGTTACAAGCCATCCTGTGCCTCATTTTGGGCAGGAGGCTACATGTGGTATTTGTTGGATGATGACAGCAGAAGCCCATTGATGCAATATACTGCCCCCCACTCCCTGTTCTGCTACCTGAAGTTTTCCTGTGAAGATCGTGGGGTTTCTACAATGAGAAGGAAGCCTTTTTTTTTTTTTTTTTTTTTTTTTTTTTTTTTTTACCTATTCCGATCTAATGTATTTTGTTGAAAACAAAGCTGGTCCCAGTGAATTTGTTTAACACACTAATGTGTTTTAAAACCGAGCTGCGGTATTGTTTTCAAATAAGGGATTGGAGGTGATATGCCGAGACCGACTTGTTATTCCAAACCCGATGTCATGCCATATGTTGTGGGCACTCATTTTGCTCAGATGTGAATTGATGGCCTCCTGTTGAAGTCAGAAGTCTTGATGGCGAGTAACAGAAACCCATCTTGAACTAACTTTGGCCAAAGGGAGATGGTATTGTTTTATGTAAAGGCAGGAATATGCTGGTGGGCCCAAGGAATACTGGAGCCAGGGACTCAAATTCTGTGGCATCTCTCTTTCTCTCCCTCTTTCTCCGTTTTTTCTCTGCTTTTCTCTGGTGATTCCATTCTCTTGGAGATTAGCATTTTCTTTGAGACTTAACCTTTGTCATTGGCAACTACAGGGCTCACATCTTCCTTACTTTACCACCAGAGAAGTGTCCTCTGGAGGATCTGATCGTCCCAGCTTCATTCATGTGATTGCCCCTGTGGTCAGGGGATGGGATAAAGCCATCGCCACTAGAGTTGCCCAGGTGGCATGGGGAACGATGTAGTTCTCCAAAAGGAAGGGTCTTGTTTCATGTAGAAGAACACAGTAGATGTCCCTCACACCTAGACCCAAGGGATAGCGCCAGGCATTGTGTCCTGTGTCTTAGCCTCTCCCAACAAGTGTTGTGTGAGGCCTGCAGATTATCATTTTGAAAACCAGAATTGCCATCCGCTCAACTCCACCTTCTTTTTTTCCCCCAGAGCTTGAGTCTGCCAGTGAAGATAATGATAACTGACAGCAGCCAGCGTGTGACTGTCAGTTCAAGGGCACTGTATGGGAAATGGGTGCTTGCAAAATCAAAGAGAGGAGCTACCTCCAAAGAGAGCGTTCTACCTCCTATCATGGGTGGAGGTGGCTAAATAAACCATGCGTGAGGGCTTCAAGGGAAGGCCAGGTTTTCATCCTTGGGTGCTCGCGCTCCGTCTTCCGCCAGGGAACCAGAGAATGTTGCAGAAGGACAACGCGTCAGGTTTTAGCTGAGCAGGCTGCAGCCTGGCACTTGTAGACATTTTCACAATGTTCATGTGAGGGCTGTTGACTCGAAGTGTCTTTCCTCGCGGGCTCTTCTCTCTCCCTCCGTCTCTCTACCATTTAATCTTTATTAAAATATCATCGTACAGCTGTGCAATGAAAGGCTTCCTGCCTACCATACCTGGTACACACTGCTGCAATTTCATTTTCTTTTCTTAGTAGCTTGCTTGAATCCTGTTATTCTCAGTTTTGCCACAATGTGCCAGAATTTTGTAAATTATACCACTGGTTCAGTGCCAGGAATGTTGTACCAGTTGCCACTTTATTTGGGCAGCTTCTTTGAATCTTAAATACAGTATCTGTTTCTGTAAGTGCAGCCTTCACTAAGGGAGATGGGCGTCTCATTTTGACACTGATGGGACAGCTCGAACAGACCAGTGGTGTGAGGTACTTTGTTAGTTTCACTGGGGCAGGAAGAGGAAATGAAACCCCACCATATTGCTTGAGGAGTCTGATGTTTAGCTGGGAAGGCAGACTGGAACCATATGGGTGGCCTGGGACACACACGTCTAAAATGACTTCCGAAAATCCAAAGCAATAGAAGATCAGTCCTAATTCCAAAAATGTGAAGAGAGCCTAGCCATTTGAATCGGATTTAAAGTAAAGGTTAGAGAAGACAAACGAGAGGAACCAGGCTTTGAAATGGCTCTTAAAACAGGAAAGGGACTAAGAAGGAGGGGAAGGACTTTTCAGGCTGGTTGTGCCAGGAAGGCATGAAGACAGAAACGAGTGGTTGTAAAGTTGTAAAATCTGATTTACAGTCAGAGGAGTCCAAGCCTTCTTTCTCTTATCATTGATATTCACTTCATTCTCGGAGCACAGCTTACAGTCATGAACAAGGTAGCAAAGAGTTGCTGCCCTCCCAGCTTTACATTCTAGTGCCTGGCTCATAACTACCTCATGGGGTTGCACCGAGGACTTGAAGAGGCAATGAAAATGAGAGAACCTGCTGAAGGGTAGTGATTCCCTCTGCTAATTGTTTCTTACTAGTCAGAGGGGGAGGAGGAGGGCAGGTTGATTTGCTTGACCACAGTGATCTCAACGACAGGTTGAAGGTGGGATTGTTGTGAGAGAACATAATTTGAAAATACATACTGTCCTCTATGGTCGCTCTCTTTTGCAGATGAGCAAATTGAGGTTCAGGAAAGGCAAGTGGCTTCTTCCCCAGTTGGGACCATACAGTTAGTAGAGGGGCTGGAATTTAATCACGGGGTTCTTCCTTTTATTTATTTATGTATTTATTTATTTTTAATGTTTATTTTTATTTTTTTTTAAATTTTTTTTTTCAACGTTTATTTATTTTTGGGACAGAGAGAGACAGAGCACGAATGGGGGAGGGGCAGAGAGAGAGGGAGACACAGAATCGGAAGCAGGCTCCAGGCTCTGAGCCATCAGCCCAGAGCCCGACACGGAGCTCGAACTCACGGACCGCGAGATCGTGACCTGGCTGAAGTCGGACGCTCAACCGACTGCGCCACCCAGACGCCCCTTTAATGTTTATTTTTAATGTTTATTTATTTTTGAGAGACAGAGATAGGGTGTGAGCAGGAGAGGGACAGAGAGTGAGGGAGACACAAAATTTGAAGCAGGTTCCAGGCTCTGAGCTGTCAGCACAGAGCCTGTCGCGGGGCTCAAACTCACGTACTGTGAAATCATGACCTGAGCCGAAGTCGGACGCTTAACTGACTGAGCCACCCCAGTGCCCCAATCCCAGGGCTTTCAATTGTATCCTACCAGCCAGGGTGGCCATGGGCAGTTGAAGAAACTCCGTACCTGCTTGACTTTCCATGGGCTTGAACATCCATGTCCTGAACAAATCAGGGGGAAGCAAAGGCTTCTGTCACAGCTCCTGGGGGCCTTTCTTAGGTAGATATCTTCATTTTGAGGGAAGAAACAAAGAATTAACACGACAAAGCCATTACCTATGGGTTTTTTTAAATACCGTATTCAGAATCACTGTTTTTCCAATTATTTTGACTGAGACCCATAAGAAGACATATATATTCTACTGTGGCCTATTATTAGAGTGACTATATCATTTACTGTCCAATCAGGAGGCTTTCGAGTGTCAAAAGGAGCACTGTTGATAATGCTGGGACAACAGACACAAAATTGAAGTTTCCAATGCAAACTGGGGACACCTTATCACACACACCCATGTAATTGAAACAAAGTTGCACAAAGCAGCATTTATATTTAATACAGGTAGCAGACTGTGCTATTTTCTTTTTTTTTTAATTGAAGTATGGTTGGCACACAATGGGTCCATTCGTCTCGGGTCTGCGACACCGTGATTGGACAAGTATATACATTACGCTGTGCTCACCACAAGGGTAGTTACCATCTGTCACCATACAGTGTTATTACAACACCATTGACTGTATTCCCTTTGCTGTGTTTTTATTCCCCTGACTTATTCATTCCATAACCAGAAGCCTGCCTCTCCCACTCCTCTGCACCCGTTTTCCCCATCCCCCTCCTCCCTCTCTTCTGGCAGTCACCAGTTTGTTCTCCATACTTAGGGGTCTGTTTCTCATTTTTGTTTGTTTATTCATGGTTTAGTTTTTCGATGGCACATGTAAGTGAGATCCTATAGCGTTTTGTTTTTCTCTGACTGGTTTCACTTGGCATAGTCACTAGGTCCATCTATGTTGCTGAAAATGGCAAGACCTCATCCTTTTTCATGGCAGAGGGGAATATTACTCTGTAGTATATAATTACATACATAATGTAATACATAATGTGTCTATGTGTGGAGATATGTATCTATATCTATATCTATATCTATATATATCTATATATCTTCTTTAGCAACGCATTCATCTATCGATGGACACTTGCAAACCCTGCCATTTTCAATTCTCTTTCACTACGGAAGTACCTTATGACCCATTACATTGGGTTAAAAGTTTAAAACGCACTACTCTAGTTGATTGTTGGTACATGTCAGGGGCTTGGGAAGAGAGAGAGTGTGAAGTGAATGTCTTGAGATACACTGCACTTGTCCTATCTGAACATTTTGGTAAACTCTCTCCCCCAAGAAAAACACTGGTGATAAACATTTCTTTCATTCTATTCCTCGTGATTCGGGAAGGGTTTAGGTTGATTGTTCTGGATCTACTTGTTCTACTTGGAACAAGCATCTTCTTGGTGTACTCGCCCTCCCACTCCTACCCCTTCACTTAGGTTTGGGCTTTCTTCGGTTAGCCTGCTACTGACTTGGATGAGTGAGGCTTCCAAGGAAGAGTGGCTCATTTACAGTTACTGGCCCTCTGCATGCTTTTTCTGGGCCTGCATCTTGAAGTTGAAGCTCTTGTCAAATTAAAGTGTCTAATCTGCTCCACTCCTTTAAACACACACATTTAGGGGCTCCTGGGTGGCTCAGTTGATTGAGCATCTGCCTTTGGTTCAGGTCATGATCTCGCGGTTCATGGGTTTGAGCCCTGTATTGGTGTCTGTGCTGACAGCCCAGAGCCTGGAGCGTGTTTGGGATTCTGTGTCTCCCTCTCTCTCTGCCCCTGCCCTGCTCACACTCTGTCTCTCTCTGTCTCAAAAATACATAAACATTAAAAAAATTCTTTTTTAAAAATTAAATAAACACACACATTTATACACAGCTCCTGGGGGTGCCGGGTGGCTCAGTCGACTGAGTGTGTGACTCTTGATTTTGGCTCACGTCATGCTCTCCCATGAGATCGAGCCCTCTGTCTGGCTCCGCGCGAGCGTGGAGACCGCTTGGGATTCTCTCTCCCTGTTTTTCTGTCCCTCCCTCACTCACGTGCACGTACACTTTCTCTCTCTCTCTCCTTCTGTCTCTCAAGATAAATAAACTTAAAAAACATAAATATTCACAGCTCCTGGAATGGACTCACTCTTGTGCTTCTTCAGTGGCCTCCCATATATTAAGAAACCTTTGTAAATTTACCCACGGAGGAGAGAAGGGTTACCACTCTACCCTCTGTCTACCCTTCCTCAGGGCCTCCAAATATTTGAACCCTCCTATGTGCTACCAGGAGCCACAAAAATATGAGATGCAGTAGTAATATTCCACAGCAATAAAATCACTTTCTGTAGGTTCCCTGTTTGTCAAGATCTTAGATTGTGAAGGCACACAGTGGGCAACAGGGGTTTTTCTGCCTCAAAGGATAAGCTACGGTAGTATTTTGAGCCCGAGAATCACTTTTTTTCTAAGGCAGATCTTATCATCTGATCATCTGAATCCATAGACTAAATTTGACATAGTTTATTTTACTAGAGGATTGAATATGTGGCTTTTCCTGGTGGTTATTGAGAAAAAAGTATGTGTGTGTATACACACACACACACACACACACACACACACACACACACACACACACATTATACAAGATGGTTTAGTTGGAGGAGTTTGAAAACATCCACAGTAAACTTCGGTAGCACTGAGGTTCCTGACTGTACTTAATGCTTTGAAAATTCTCGAAAAACATATTAGGCCAGATTAAGTTTGTCATATTTTAATATTTTTACCAGAAGCTCATTTACATGCATAATAGCTCAAGGTAATAGAAGCCTAAAATATAATACACATTGAATTAAATAGAAAAGGGGATTATAAACCACCAAATAAGAAGTTTATAAAAAAAAACCAAGCACTGTACCAATTATTGTATTTTAATATAATACTTTAAAAACCTATACATATGCCATTTGACCTTTACAGCAACCCTATGACACATGGCCAGTTGGGGTATTTGACTTTTAGGGAGATTCAATGGCTGTCTTAACTTGGTCCCCCGGAAGCTGAGTCTGTGGCTTGTGGAGGGACTGCTCTCAGGGAAAATCTACAAGTGAGGGAGGGGAGCAAAAAAGTGCCGAGCAGGGATACGGTCTCAGGTAAAATCTAGCAGCATAAGATGCTCAAAACCATATATTCTGCGAGGTTGCACTCCCTCCCCCACTCAGCCATCATTCCCCCATGCAGAATCCACTCACCCCCTCCTGAGGTCCCTAAAGTCTCATCTCATTCTGCCATCAGCTCAGAATCCACAGTCTCATCATCCACATCAGGTCTGGGTAGGTATGAGCCCCCTCATCTATACTTCCTTAGCTGTTACTCCTTAAGTATAGTTTTTCTTTATCTGGAGACCTGTAAAACTAAAGAGATAAGTTATCTGCTTCCCATGCACCCAGCCTACAATGGTGGGGTAGGCATAATATAACTGCTACAGACATTCCTTTTAAAAATGAGGTTAGGGGTGCCTGGGTGGCTCAGTCGGTTAAACGTCTGACTTTGGCCCAGGTCATGATCTCATGGTTCACGAGTTCGGGCCCCATGTCGGGCTCTGTGCTTGCTTCAGATTCTGTGTCTCCCTCTCTCTGCCCCCTCCCCAGCTTGTGCGCACTCTCTCTCTCTCTCTCTCTCTCTCGCTCTGTCTCTCTCTCTCAAAAATAAATAAAAACATTAAAAAATTTATGTAAAAATGAGGTTAAATTGGGGGCACAAAGTAGTCACTGCTCTCTAGAAACTCAGAAATCTAGCTGCCTCAATTTTGATAGTTTCTTGGTCATGTGTCACAGTCTGAAAATAATGCTTTTTATTTTTAAAATTTATTTATTTTTTTTAATGTTTACCTTTTGAGAGAGAGAGAGAGAGAGAGCATGAGCAGGGGAAGTGCAGAGAGAGAGGGAGACACAGAATCCAAAGCAGGCTCCAGGCTCCGGGCTGTCAGCACAGAGTCTTACGCCGGGCTTGAACTCACGAACTGTGAGATCATGACCTGAGCCGAAGTTGGACACTTAACTGATTGAGCTACCCAGGTGCCCATATTTTTTTATTTTTACAGAGAGAATGTAAGCAGGGGGGAGAGACAGAGGGGGAGAGAGAGAAAATCCCAAGTAGGCTCTACACTCAGCATGGAGCCTGACACGGGGCTCAATCCCACAACCCTGGGATCATGACCTGAGCCAAAATCAAGAGTCAGACACTCAACCAACTGAGCCACTCAGGCGCCCCTGAAAAGAATTCCTTATGATTCTCTGCCCTCTTGATTCCAATCTCTGAGCACTATTTTATTTTATTTTATTTTACTTTACTTTACTTTACTTTACTTTACTTTACTTTACTTTACTTTACTTTACTTTATTTTATTTTATTTTATTTTATTTTATTTTATTTTATTTTATTTTATTTTATTTTATTTTTATGAAAGATCACACCTGTTGACAGCCAAGCAGTTCTGTGAGCCTGCTTCCTGACAGGACAGTTCTGGGAGTTCAAAGACCTTTCCTCATTCTGTAATATTTCTGTCTTCTCCGTCATGCCGGGGATATTTCTGCATATAGAATTCATTAAGAACATTGTGGGTCTTCTGTGAATCTTCTTGGAATTCACTTCATGAGACAAAACCATAGCCACAGATTTTATAGATATAAACTCTCTTCTGCTGTTTGGTTGAAAGGATCTATGAGACACATTCTCATTCTCTTTCAGGGACCTATTGTATGATTGAAGATACTGAGGCACCACCTTGATTTAACAAAGGATTTGACAGTCATATCTTTGGCTTTGTCTTTAGCCTCTGTTTTCCTGGCAATGCCCTGGATTTGATCTTTGTTCATAAGCCATCCAAATGTCCTTTTCACTTTATTGCGGCTGCATTGTAGCCCCTTTGGCAAATCATTTGGTAGCACTAAATCGTCTGGCTCCCACAAATAAATACCCTCTGGCTTCCAATGGTACAAAATACCTTTGTCTAAACATCCAGATCTCTCCAGCATTGTCACATTTCAAATTTATGTACCGAAGCTGTACCGAGTAGGATAAAACCATTCCAGACACATAAGCATAAGAACACATGATTTATGTGTCATAAGAAACTTAAGGGGATTTTTCTCTACCAATTCTGAGTCATATACTAGGTATACAAGGCATATTAGACATGGTTCTCACAGCTGAGCTCTTTAGAGATATAATCTGTCTCCACAGAGTATTTTTTAAGTTTATTTCTTTACTTATTTTAAGTAACCTCTACACCCAATGTGGGGCTCGAATCCAAGACCCCAAGATCAGGAGTTGCATGCTCTTCCAACTGAGCCAACCAGGCGCCCCTCCATAGAATATTAAGTCGAGACCTATGCTGCCTAATGTGGTCACTACCAGCCACATGTGGCTATTTGAATTTAAAAGCACTCTGTTCCCCAGTTGTACTAGCCATATATTTCAAGTGGTTAATGACCACATATGGCTAGTGGCTACCCTATCAGACAGCAGAGATATAAAACATTTCCATCATTGCAGAAGGTTTCCTTCAACATCAAAATCTAGGGGAAAAACAATACGATCTAATAAAGATAAGCATTTATCTCTGGTTTAAATGTATTTATCTCTCTTCTTCCATACTAAAGGAGATACTGCATGCTTCAGTAAACATTCTGATATGCTTTATAGTAAAGAATGCCATAAAACTGTGGTTCTTCATATCTTTTGGATCATGGACCCTTACTAAAAGCTGAAAGTTAGCAACTTTTCCCCCAGGAATGTGTGTATTCATGTACCAAAAGGCATGTCTGATTACAGAGGGTTCATGGACTACCCCCCACAAAGCCCTTCCATTGATTCTCTAGAAGGCCAGGGACTTGGATTAAGGATCTCTACTGTAAAGTGAATTTTATTTTGCTACTGACTTTCAGTATAAAATTGATGATGCAGTTTGCTATTTAATATGATGACTTCTGATAATAGTAAGAGTATATTTAGAATAATGATGATGGGGAAAAACAAAAATTTCCTACAGACATTAAGAATGCAGAGCTGTCTTCAAAATAACTGAAACATAAACCCAACCCTTTGAACTAAAAATTAAAAATATAACATAGAACCAGCAAATCTGTCAATTTGGATCATGTATCACAATCAATAAAGAAGTATATAGTTTTAGCAAATTGGCTATATTTTTATTAGTCTCAAATGCTCCCCCCCCCACAACCACGAGAAAACTTTTAGGGTGGTAGAAGGAACATTCTACTAGCCTTCTAAAATCTAAATCCCTGGAACCTCTGGGTGGCTCAGTTCATTGTCCGACTCCTGATTTCGGCTCAGGTTGTGATCTCCTGGGTTCATGAGATTGAGCCCCACATGGGGCTCTGAGCTGACAGTGCGGGGCCTGCTTGGGTTTTTCTCTCTCCCTCTCTTTCTGTCTCTCCCCTACTCACACAAGAGTACGAGCATGCTCTCTCAAAATAAATAAATAAAAATAAATAAAATCTAAAGTCCTGTTGTAACTCTAATACACATAACAGATATGTCTTAAGGGTGATTTGGTGCCTCAGTAATACATGGGACATTCAGAATGATAGCATGGGATTCAGTAGACCAGGAAGACCCTTATTTGAACTGTGAGGGAGAAAAGTGGCTATTTCTTTGGAAATCTGTTGAATTAGATGAAGTTTCTGCAAGGAGAGCAGAATTATAAATGGAATTGGCTCCAGGTATGGCTGAGGGACAGAATCCTTCATGGCACCGAGTTTCTGATTTCTGAGCCAATGTAGAATTTGTATTTGTGTGGAAGAAGCCCTGAAGCATTCTTTCCAAAGAGTGGTAATCTGAACCATATGAGGACTGATTAATGGTTGTCATAATAAAACCTCAGTTAACCAGAATTCTAAAGGAATAGACTTTCCTAAAGAACGAAGAATGTGTTAGAGAGCCTCCTTCTCTCCTCCCCACCCTCTGTCTGTTTCTTCCTTCCTTTCTTTTCATTGTAACCCTATGGAACATCCCCAATATGTATGAATCTCTTCTGCTTATTAAACTCTAGAAGTAAAAGCCGCTGAACAACATGTTCATCTTTGGTCCGTCCTATCGTATTGTTCAGTATGTTCATTTTGTAGACTGGTCATTATTTTTTATAGAAATTGATGTATGCATTTAGGCTGAATATAAACTGGACACTTTTGGAGAGGGATGTCTAATATCCATTTATTTTCTTTCCACTTCTTTTATCCCCTATCGGTAATAGGCAGTAAATTTTCCCTTCAGTTTGGATGCACTCAGCTGCGAGTACTAAACAATGCTACTCATAGAACCTTAAATTGAAAGGACGTTTATTACTGACCTAACAGGAAGTATGGAGGGAAGATGTCTAAGTTGATTTAGTAGCCCAATAAGGTCATTACAGACCCCAGATTCTTGTTATCCTTCCACTCTTTCATCCTCAGCTGAAAATCTTTAGGAGTCGCCACATCTTACCTCATGGTTGCAAAATGGCTGCCACAGCTTTAGGCAGTCATCCTTACACAATAGCTTCCAAAACAGGAGGAGAGAAAAGAGGGCAAAAGAGTTTTCTACTTGTGCGGTTCTCTCTTTTATCAAGGAGAAAATCTTTCCCATATGCCCCATCCCCCCAAATCAGACTTCTTTTTACTTGCCATTGGCCAATACTGGGTTTCTTGCCTACCCTTGGAACGGTCGTTGGCAAAGGGGAATTCCTGACTTACAGCCATTATAGTTCATCTCCTGGGGACGGGCACACTGCTGCTGAACACAACCTGGGGGTCTTTTAGCAAGAAGAAAGAGGAGAATGGCTGACAGGCTGACAGTCAGCAGCCTTTGGCGAACACAGATCCTTCTTGCTTTTGCGGGGCTCCCTCTTCCCTGGCGTACTTGTAATTGCAGTATGCAAAATCCACTTGCTGTTTGCCGCCTGTCAGTGCTAGGGAGACAGATAATGGTGGGTTGGGATCTAGGCGGAGGGGGATGGACCAATGTAAGTGAGCTGCTAATCAAGATGCTAATAAAGGTAACCTCTGCCAGGATTCTGAATTGAGATAATCTGAAATGTCTGCCTTGCAGTCTCTAATTTAAGTAAAAGCAGTAGTGAGAATGCTTGACTTTGGGTTTGAGCCGGCCATCCAAAGAAACAAATGAAGAAAAGAAAATGGTTGCTTTACCCCTGCCAGGGAGAGCGCTGTGTTCAGGGTGGTCATGTGAACCATCTCTGTCTCCTTTCAGCTCATTATCAAGGTTTTCTCTTTTCTTTTTCCTGAGGCACATGTCTAGACGTGGAATGGCTGATTTGAAGGGTTAGTTTCAAACGCAGTGCAAAGCTTCTCTTCACCCTAGTGGTACCAGTTGTACTCCACCAGCGGAACTTGAGAGTTCCCAGTGTGCCTGGGTGGCTCGGTAGGTTGATGGGTTCGAACCCCGTGTCAGGCTCTGTGCAGACAGCTCAGGGCCTGGAGCCTGCTTCAGATTCTATGTCTTCCTCTCTCTCTGCCCCTCCTCCACTCACACTCTGTCTCTCTGTCTCTCTTTCTCTCAAAAATAAATATTTAAAAAAAAGAACTTGAGACTTCCCGTATCAACACATTCTTGCCAGTTAAATTTGTGCCAATCTGATGGTGTGAATTGGTATCTTGATATATATTGTCCTGATCACTAGTGAGGTTCAGGAGTCTTTCCTAGTAACATTTTGTCCCATTTGCTTTAAATTCAGGAGTACTTGTTCATATTTGTCATTTCTTTCCATTGGACTGTTTTCTTCATATATCCTGGATAGTAATTCTGTATTATATGCATTGCAAATATTTTCTCCAAGTCTGGGACTTGTCTTTAAACTTTGTTCATGTGTCTCTTATTACACCAAATTTTTACATTTTATTTTATTTTATTTTATTTTATTTTATTTTATTTTATTTTATTTTATTTTATTTTATTTTTTAAGCTTATTTATTTTTGAGAGAGAGAGAGCGAGAGAGAGAGAGCGCACAAGCAGGGGAAAGGCGGAGAGAGAGAGAGGGAGATACAGAATCTGAAGCAGCCTCCAGGCTCTGAACTGTCAGCACAGAACCCGGAATGGGGCTCAAACCCATGAACCATGAGATAATGACCTAAGCCGAAGTCGTACACTTAACCGACTGAGCCACCCAGACATCCCCAGAATTTTTACATTTTAGTGTGGTGAAGCGTAGCAGGATTTTCCTTTATAGGTTATTGTTTGTAAGTTTTGTTTAATAGTCTTTCCTTACCTCATGATCATGCAGATATTCAGCATTTTTTTCTCCCATTTTTGGCTTTCAAATTTAGGCCTATAACCTCGCTGGAAATGTTTTTTTGGTGTGGTGCAAGATGGGACTCATTTTTTTCTTCATATGCATATCCATTTAATCCTAGCATATTTATTGACCTTTTCCCCCACTGATTAGTCCTCCTACCTTATCATATTCCAAATTTGACCTACATGGGTCAGTATTATATGTATATGTGTGTGTATATTCAGTTTTATGCTTCATTCTGTATATAGTTTGCAGTGTTTGCTTTTTTCCTTGGCTGTATTTCATACACATTTCCCTATTGCAAACTTGATTAGTGGGTATATAATAGCTTGTTGATAGAGGATAACTTGGTTGCTCATTCCCCTATTGTCACATGTTTAATTTTCCCTCTAATAAACAATATGTGGCGAATGTGTCTTAAAATGCTGATCTACTGGCAAAATGGGACTGTGCACCCCAGGGTCACCTGCCTCTCCAGTAGGTCTCAACCTCTTCCCTTCTCTATGGAGTGTCCTCCCCCACCATGCACTTACATATCTCAAGTTATTTGTCAATGAGCAAGTGTTGTGGTGGTCATGGATTGCCCTGACCAGATCTTCCTTCAAGGAAGGGCCAGTGGTCTCAGCTGGAGGCAATGCTGGCCTTGGTCAGCCATTAGCTTTCAACCCCTTCAGAGACTGCCTCAGCTGTTGGGAGTGCTTTGCCCGTGGTCATGTCCTTCCAACGTGGGCCATATCCTATGGCTGATGGAGGCAGGAATATAAAGGCTCAGCCATTTATACCCAACCTGAGAGGGTGTCCTTGGGCTGACATCAAAGCTCGACTTGTCCCTCTGTCCAAACCTGTTTCCTTCTTAGTCCCTTCACAGGGGTTGATCCCTAATAGACCTCCTGTGCACTATACGCCATCTCACAAGCCACTTCCCAGAGAACCCAACCTGTGACAGTTGCCTTCTTTGCTTTGAACCAGGAATATAAGTCCACAGCCTCTTACTGCCCAGGTAGATGATATGGAGACCAGGCTAACTTGGGGGAAGAAGAAGTGCTCTTAATATGAAATAGATCTCTTGACACTTAATATGAGCTATGCCATGTGGACCTGAAGAATCCAGCAATTCTTTGAGGAATCCAGTTCAACTCTGAATGTGGAGAGAAATGGGGGCAGGGTGGGAGGAGAGGGACAGCAGATTCTTAAACATTTCTAATATATTCAAAATGTATTTTGGAAGCTAAGCTTCTCTGAATTCTATGCATAATAAAGTTTATTTTCCATTGTGAAAGTAATACATGTTTATAGTAGAAAATTTAGACAGGAAAGAAGAAAAACATCCAATTAGCATAAGGTCTTCTAAGCATTGTTTATTTTGAATTTGGTTGTTTTACATTGGTATAAATCACACCATTTGTATAACTTTGCCATAGCACATTGTTTACTTAATGTTATAACCTTTTCCCATGCTGTTGTATCTTTTTATAAACATTATTTTCAATGGACCCATTATAGTATAATCCAATGAATATGCTATGGTTTATTTAACCATGATATTGACTATTTGGTCTGTTTATAGTCTTCTGCTATTATAAGTGACGTTGCAAAGAAATCTTTGTGTGCAAATTTTTTTTCCTATATTTAATATTATTTCCTTGGGATAGATTCCCAGAAGTGGGATGACTCGATAAAGGGGTTTGAACATAGGCTTTTGATTCAGGTAGCTAGATTGCTTTCCTGAAGGGCAATACTGGTCTTCACGTTCACTTTTTGCTATTGAGTGAGGAATAGTTTACGTAACTTTGTACCTGTTTGAGTGGCCAGAAACCTGGAGCAAAGAGAGACACAGAACTGGGCTTCCCTAGGTGGGGAGTAGGGGCTTTTTTCAAATGGACATGGTCCAGCCTTCATCACCTTCCCACTTTCAATTTCCATGCTCTCTCTCATCCAGAATATAACTAGAGCAGGGACCATGACTCATTCACTTATCCTGTGTGGGGATTTGAAAAGCCTCATGATAGAGAGTGTGCTTGCCCTTGCCCTTGTCCCTCTAGGTAAATGTGTGACCATGATGGTGCTAACTCCATGGTCAGTGATCAGACCAGGAAGTCTAAAGGGAAAGGTATGTAAATTTAAGATTAAGGTTTTGAAGTTTGGGCCCTGATACCAATTTAAAGATTAAGATTGTACCACTTACTGGAATTCAGTATTGGATATTCTAAAAATGATTTGGTTCCAACTGCTAAATGAGTTTAAATTTTAAAATTGAATACAGACTTTCCCTCTAAGGCTGTGGTTTTCAAGGGTAGCAAGACTCATCAAGAAACTTTACTTTAGTGATGCCTGGGTGAGAGGCTCCAAATAAACATCCAGATTGTTGACTTCGGCCCTCTTTTCCTACAAAAATATCAAAGTAGCTTTGCATTTCTTTTGTCATTAAGATTAGACATTTGATTTGCCTCCTTATCCTCCACCCAAATTCATTTACAAGATGGACTGATTTTCAGGTACCACAAACACTCGGTTCTCCTGGGTTTTCTTTGACTGCCGGAGAAACCGTAGGCCATGTCTGAGTCACACACATTTTACTGCGTCTCCCCTGGCATGAGATTCATATACATTGGCGTCTTCTCAGAGTGAAGTTGACTTTCTGTCCTGAGTCCAGAATTCCAGTTGGCTTGTGGTGATTCCAAAGCAGACGGAGGTTCGTTTTGATTGGCTCTGGCAATCTCAGCCCAGCCAGGTTCACTCTGAGAGGTGCCCCTGTCCCTTCGTGAATGGCCACCGAAGCTTTCACTCTTGGCTCTGCGTTCTAATAAGCCCCTCTTGCATGACTGTTGCCAAAGCAGTGCTTCAAAATATTCGTCCATATCATGTGGCTCTCCTTGCTGCAGTTTCTGTTCTTTTTTATTGTAGGATCTGGAGACTCACCGCTAGAAGACGATGAAGTCGGGTATTCACACGCTAGATATAAAGGTGAATGCTTTGCTTTTGTGCTAATGGGGACCTGCTGATGCCAGGAAAACTTTCCTTTTTGCCCTGCAGAGCAGACTATAATAAAGTGACCAGACAATGCATTAAAGTTCAAATGACCTGTCGGGGAAAAAAAATGTATTTAAAAATTAATAAGCATATGCTCCCATTTAAAAACAAAATGAAGAGAAACAAAAGAAAGAAAAAGCATTTGGAATTCTCTGAAGTGCTGTCCTTCAGCACCGCGGTGGTCATTTTATTCTCGTAAATTTCTTTACTGTCCTTACTTCTGCAAAGCCAAGCTCTAGCTGATGAACGTGAAAATCAAGCCGTGAATTCTGCCTGATTCGTACATTACAGCCAGAATGGTCCAGAGTAAACCACCTAAGGTTGAATCTGGACCCCGTGCTGCTAATGTACTGAGATGAATGGGGAATGGGAAAACTTGATTTTCATAAGCTCATTTCACTGTGCTCTTTCTGAGTCCAGCTTGGCTCCCGAAATGATAAGTAGAGTGTGTTGCCAGATGAAACTTTATTCTAATGATAAAGAACTCCATCTACACATTTCCAGCAATCCACCCCCCACCAGGTATAAAAAGCCTAATCAAGAAACTTCAGAGCAGGCTCAGGTAAGTATGTCCACAAATATTTCTACTGGTGAGTCATTTCTCTGAAGCTTAGGGAGCCCTGGGAAAAGGGAAGGTACATTTAGGTGATTTCTCTCTGAAGCTGCTTCCTTTTTCAGTGGAGGGATGATGTGAAGAAAAATTGGTTAATAAAGTTC
This sequence comes from Lynx rufus, assembly GCF_022079265.1. Classification (NCBI taxonomy): domain Eukaryota; kingdom Metazoa; phylum Chordata; class Mammalia; order Carnivora; family Felidae; genus Lynx; species Lynx rufus. The sequence goes on along the minus strand of NW_025814828.1, from coordinate 33,421,455 downwards.
TGTTGCGGAACTTTTGCCCAAGAAATGTGCCCACAGGCTGGCAAGAGGACACTGCCCTGCTCTGTCGCGATATGTCCAAGTTGTAAGAGAATCAGGGTAGTACCGGCCAGTCCTTCGGTTGTTTTTCACATGAGTGAACAGTCTAATATAATGACCAGTGTCTGTCCAGTTGTGTTTCCCACCACATTCCACGTTTTCTTATGATTTGTGAATGCAGATACTCATTCCTATGCACAGCTCATATATGAATTGCCTCAGGAACTAACCAATCAAACAAAGGACAAACTTGTTAATTAGGTGTTTGGGGTAAGGAGATATTCCAATTCCTAACACTTCTTAATTAACTGAGGGTTTAAAAAAATGTTTTTTCCTTGAGTCCCTTCTTGAAAAATCTTCCTAAAACACATATGTGCACATGTGATCCTTCCCTTGTGCAGTAGAGTTGCCCAGTGCCCTCAGCTCATCGTTCCCAGTGTTCATCCTCCCCTCATGGCACTGCAATTGTGCAAGGTAGACCAGATGGCTAAAATATGTGCCAATATATTTAGATGGCTAAAATATGAGTGTTTAAGAATAAATATGTCTTAGGAAATTGTTTTTATTGGCAGGTTTATTTTAGTAATTTCTACTCCCAACTTGGGACTCAAACTCACAACCCCGAGATCAAGAGTCACATGCTCTTCTGACTGAGCCAGGCCGGGCACCCCAGTTTTTGTTTTTTTTTTCAAGTCATAACACTTTAGAGGCAAACCATTATTAACCAGGCCCCTGCACAGTGTCCGGCACAGAGTATATACTCAATAAGTGCTTTGAGTTAAAGTAAAAGAAGGAAGAAAGGAAAATGTAAACGACATTTATTGGGTTCCCAGAATGTGGCAAGCGTTGCTTTTGATTCTCTTGCTTGGAATGCCATCGCGCAGTCACATGAATGGAGGGAAGGGGGAGGGCATGTTGAGATAATCTTGTTATTCCTTATTCATAGATGAAGGAACCACAGATTAGAGAGGGCAGGTGAGTTGCCCAGAGTCCTTCAGCTAGCCAACATTGCATTCAGGTGTGAAATCCAGATGTTTGAAGCTCTGTGTCCAGAGATTGGCTTCTCACTCATCTGCTCTAAGACATTGTCTATCCTAGAAACTCCAGGTAACTGGGAGGCTTACCGCTTTGGCCAAGGGGGGACTGAAAAAGCTTTCCTGAATAACTGATTTAGAGTTCTCCCTAAATAAACCCCGTCTTAATTGAAGCAGCGTAAGGGCTTTGTTTCACTAAACCTCTGTGTTAAACATCTTGCTAGTTCACTCTAACTCCTAGTGCTTTTGTGCACTTCAAGTTCAAGTCAGTCGCTAACATTTTAATTATGATTATGGCAGAGCTGTGAAACTGTCACAGTATCTTCCTTAGAAGATTTCTTGGAAAATGACCCAAAAACATTCCTTCTGCGAATAAATGAAAACAAGATTTTTTTCCCCACATGTTGACAACAGCGCAGCTTTTGATGTGTAGCCAGCACTTCTAGGAGGATTTGAGGACTCAGAACAGGGGACAGAAAGGAATCGCATTGAAAATATTGTATTGAAATATGTGAATTTGTGATGTATGTATACCCTGGTCATCCTCTACCGTACCTGCCAGCCTTAAATACTTGTCCTGGGTACATTTGTGGCAAAGCCGACCGTAACATGCGTGCTAAAGGGAAGGTATGCTGCTTTCACATTAGCTTCCTCAAAAATCGTGTCCCTCCTGAAAAAGAAGTCCAGAAGCTGGAAGGTGTGTGTTCAACAATTTGAGTGAAAAACAAGTTAAGAATTGGACACTCTTCCCATTTTTACATCAGTGGGGTTGTGATCGGGAGCCAGAATGCACAAAGGCTTTGCCTTCAGCTGGAAGGGTTAGGAGAGACCACTCAGCAGGCAGAAGAAGGAGTAAGGAGGCGGGCATGGGCAGGGGATCGGAAAGGAGTAAGGCAGAGTTTGAAGCCTACAGCTTCAAAGCTAGATGGGACTTTGAAAATAATTTAATCCACTCCTGTGGCTTAGAGTTGAGGAATCTGATTCCCTGAAAAGTTTAGTGAATTGTCCAGGGTTGCTGGGAGAGGATGGAATTAGAATGTATGCCTGGGGCTCCTGTCCTTGCCTGGTATTACACCCCCCACACTTGACTAGTTCAGTACGTTTTCCTCCTCTCCCTCTGTGTCCTCCATATTCACTTCTCCCTCACCACCCTTCCCCCACCCCCAATGCGGGCTTCACTTTCTCTCCCTGGAGGCCAGTTCTCAGGCTTCCACAGTTTGGCGTGTGAGATGGCAGAAAATAAGGCAGGAAAGGGGCCCAGTCGGCAAGAGGAGGAGGCTGGAGATGGGGAGCGCAGAAGCAATGCAGTCTAGAAGGAGAACAGGACAGACAGGGAAACTAAAAGGAAACGAGGCAGTGAAGGAGTTGAGAAGGGGTGGGGAAGATGATAAAGAGGTAAAACAACAGGTCGTTTTTAAGATCTTTTTTAGTGACCATGGAAATCCTCTGACAAACTGTAAAAAGTGCTTCTTTGAGACAAAACAGCAAGAGCATTTGGGAATTTCCTTGTAGGTGATCTTTCCTATTGGAGTTGGAAAAGAAAGGCAGAGAGAGGGAAGGAGGGAGGGAGAGAGACAGATAGGCAGACCTCACGTCTAGTAGTCACAGAAGCCGGTAGGTTCCAAATCTCAGTTTTATTTGAGTGGTAGGCATCTATGTATGGATTTTTCCAGAGTTTATCTTAAGATCATTTGATCACAGAAGAAATATCAATACCTGTGATCGTGAAATCTCCTGGTTTCCTGGCTTTCCTGGAGCCATCACTGAAGAAAGGACCAAGGCATTTAAAATTGGTTCAAGAATTCTTTCATACCTAGAAGACAATAATGGAGACATGTATGCTGTTTTGTACTTTACTTCAGGGTCCAGATTATTCTTAGTTAAAAATGCTAGCACATGGGGCACCTGAGTAGCTCAGTTGGTTGAGCATCTGACTCTTGGTTTCGGTTCGGGTCATGATCTCATGGTTTCGTGAGTTTGAGCCCCACATTGGGCTCTGTGCTGACAGCATGGAGCCTGCTTGGGACTCTTTCCTTTCCCTGCCCCCCCCCCAAATAAATAAATAAACAAACAAAAACTTAACAAAATAAAAATGAAAAAAAATGTTCACACATACAATGTGTGTTAAGAGGAAACTTTGTTCAAGGAAGGTCCGTAGGCCTGATGTAAGCTCCTGGAGGCCTGTGTCCGTGCGTCCGCATGGTCGAACTTAATCAGCCTCAGGCCAAGCCTGCAGGACATGACTTTTACCCAGAAAGTCCGGGAAATACTTGCTTGACTCCTGACTGTAGGACCCACGTGGCAGCTGTCTGCAAAAACATTATATGATGAAAGTATTAGCCAAAGAAGTTCTGAAAGCACAAAAGAAAAAAAAAAACCCAAAACAGTCTGTGCACAAGCCCTGGACATGACTTGGTCTTCACGGCTGAGAAGCAGTCAGAAACACATCCTCAGAAAATTCCTTGGGAAGTCAGACAAGGTGTCCTCCTTGGCCACATGATGGCGCACGCACCCCACTCACGGACAGCCCAGGTGCAGAGGAGCCTGGCAGCTGTGGGGAGGGGGCTCCCCTCGGAGGCATTGGGAGCGAGGCAGGCTCCACTCGTGGTAGATTGTGAGGTGGGCACTGTGGGAACTTCCCCGCCAATGAGCCAGCCTTGCCCTAACAATTTTATGGCTTTCAGCAAGTACCTTCCAAAGGCACAGGGGAGAGGCTCAGATTTGTCAGCGTTCTCCTAGCTGTGCTCCGGGCAACTACTAGACAAAAATCAAAACACGCCAGAATTTTGCCATTTGGGAACTTTACCATTTGTGACACTTTCTTACCTGAATGGGGCCTAACCGGGGACGTCTGAAAAGGGGAGTTGCTTCCCTATGGGAAGCGATTGTTCTGTGACTTTAAGCCAAAATTATCTCCTGTGGTAAAACCTTGGAAATTGCAGCTTTGTTCACATGAGTTAAAATAGTATTATGAGTTTTTACAGAGAATATGCATGCAGATTTGGGGAAAAAAAACCTAACCAATTATGGACTTCCTTGCCACTATGTATGGATGGTTGGGGTTAGGGTTTACAATGATATCAAATGCCTTCAAAAGAAGAATTATGTTATCTCCTCAAGGGAAATGCCAACAAGAACAAGCATGTATTGAATATTTGCTATGTGCTAGGCACTGTGCTAGGTGTTTGATATGCATTATTTTTTTTTTATCCTTAAAAGAGCCCTGGGACAGAGGTATTGGTATTGACTCAGAGAGGTTCAGTAACTTGTCCAAGATCACACAGTTAGTAATGGAGGAACTCGGATGCATAGACAGATAAGTCTGACACCTAGTCCTGTGATCGTAACCTCCCCACCCAGAGACAACCTTAAACGACTCCTTAAGAGATTCCAAAATATAGAGTGCAGTCAGCCAGGGACTTTGAGAATGAGGAGACACATTTTCTAAAGATGTCATTTCCTATTTCTCCCCTCCTTTGTTTCTGCGACCTGCAGACACCCCATGGTGCTCCCCCATCAAGGTGAAGTATGGGGATGTGTACTGCAGGGCCCCTCAAGGAGGATACTACAAAACAGCCCTGGGAACCAGGTGCGACATTCGCTGCCGGAAGGGCTATGAGCTGCATGGTTCTTCCCAGCTCATCTGCCAGTCAAACAGGCGCTGGTCCGACAAGGTCATCTGCAAGCGTGAGTAGCTTGGCCCCGGTGGGGTGGGTTTTTGGGGCCCGTCAGCACCAAGGTTCTTTTGCTCTGAGATGAGATTAGAGCTTTTTTCTCTTTACCGAATGTTATGTGGTCTCTAATGAGAAAAACTGACCTTGTGAGCAGATGCCAGTGGGTTTGCGAGATTTGGTGGAAGGGAGAGAACACCTTTCAGACACCACAGTGTGATCAGCTGTTCAAGAAAGGGGGAGAGAACAGAGGTTTGCTCCGCAGACAGGTTTTGTTTCAATATGTGCTAGACCCTGAAAAGGTGTTGGGGATCTCGAAACAAATAAGACACATGCAGGCTCTGCCATCAAGGGTCTCACAGAATAGCATTGGAGAGCAGAGCAGGGGTGCAAATCGTACAGAACGTACCAGGTGCGAAGTCATGGACTTGTGTTCCTGGAGACAAGAAGTGTTCACCCAGAGGGCAGAGCTGACGGAGGCCGGCCCGGAAAAGTTACTGAAGAATGCTATTCCAGGAAAGGGACCGTGCCTCAGGGGAGAAAGAAGATGGGCAGAGCGTTTCAGGGGCTCACTTTTAGCTGGAGGAGAAGTCACATCACATTCAGGCAACTGCCAGAGGTACAGCATTGTTGAAGCACATTTCAGGTGCCATTGTTATTCAAAACAGCCACCATTAATTGAGCACCTGTTGTATGCTGGGCGTTTGACATATGTCCAGTTTTTGCATTGAGGCCAATGACATGGGTGCCAGTACCTTAACTTTATCATTGGGGAAACTGAGGTTCCGGGCTGCAGCCATATGACCCCGCCTATGCAGACCATGTGACAGGGTGACTGTATACATAGTGGACATTTTTGGTGCTTCGCCCGGATATCCTTGGGTCCTGTTTTCCCAATTCTGGGTGTCCATCCCCCAGCTTCTGACTTGCATGTTAGATCTTCTTCAGAGGAAGAGAGGAGACTGTGTTCCTTCCGAGGGCTGTTCTCTTTGTTCTGACAGGGAGGGCATCCCCAGTAGGCCTGGAGCTGCCCAGTACTGACTGGTAAAGGATTATGGGTGCCCAACTTCCTTGTGTGGAGACAGGACAAACCCCGGTGTCACTCTGCTCCAGATCTCCCCTGGGGGGGGGGGGCAGGCCAAGGCTGACTTTGCCTGAGATCCCATCTTGCCTGGCCTCCTTCCTTCCCCTGTCCTACCTTCTCCGCCCCTCGCTGGTCTCCCTTGGGAGAACTTTCTCACTAAATCACTTGCACACAAATCCATGCCTCAGGGTCTGCTTCTGAGGAACCCGACCTGAAACACTGGCTTAGCTAGGATGCCAATCCAAGCCAGTCTGATATGAAACTGTGTGCCCCTTCCTTGTAACAAGCAGCCACCCATGGTTTCTCTGGTTCTAGCCATGATCTTTTAAAAATTGTATTATGTTTATTTATCTTTGAGAGAGAGAGAGACAGAGACAGAGCCCAAGTGGGAGAGGGGCAGAGAGAAAGAGAGGGAGACGCAGAATCCGAAGCAGGCTCCAGGCTCCGAGCCATCAGCACAGAGCCAGACGCAGGGGTTGAACTCGTGAACCAAAGTTGGATGGATGCTTAACGCACTGAGCCACCCAGGCGCCCCTCTATCTGTGATCTTCTTTTTAATTTTTTTTAACATTTATTTATTTTTGAGAGACAGAGAGAGATAGAGTATGAGTGGGAGAGGAGCAGAGAGAGAGGGAGACACAGAATTTGAAGCAGGCTCTAGGCTCCGAGCTGTCAGCACAGAGCCCGATGCAGGACTTGAACTCACAGTGAGATCATGAACTGAGCTGAAGTCGGACACTTAACTGACTGACCCACTCTATCTGTGATCTTTAAATTGGCTTTGCACTCTGTGTTTTCAGAGTTTCTGGGCTCAAACTCTATGGACAAAAACTAAGAAATGCTGAGTGTCTGGTTTTCTCTTTTTCAGAAAAGCGGTGCCCCGTTCTGGCCATGCCAGCGAATGGAGGGTTTAAGTGCGTCGATGGTGCCTACTTTAACTCCCGGTGTGAGTACTACTGCTCACCAGGATACACGTTGAAAGGGGAGCGGACGGTCACGTGCATGGACAACAAGGCCTGGAGCGGCCGCCCAGCCTCCTGTGTCGGTAAGAAAATACCCATCTTCAAGGAGCGCATACTTTGGGTGGGTTCCTACAGTGGATTTTACAGGAAGCATTAGCACCCCGAATGTAAAGCATAAGTACCCAGCTTTGCTTCCAGAAGCTCTCTTCATCCCTAGTCCTGTGGCTTAGCCCAGACCTAACCTCAGGCTCTATCCTAGAGCCCACTTCACCGCCAGGGGCTTGCATCTAATGCCTCTCTTTCTTGGCTTGCTCCTGAGGCCGCGGCAGGCTGTCAGGGGTGCTGCTTCAGTCCAGGGATCTGCCCTAAAGCACTGAGCAGAGTGGTTGACGTTTGCAGGACAGTCCCACAGAGAACATCTGTGTGTCTTTGAGCTGACAGACGGAGTTCATTTGTTGTAGACTGCGATGGGATGGTCAGTCAGCAGGCACTCCCTTTGCTAAGCTGGGATTTGGAAATGTTACCTGACTCTGGGTTTGTTGAGCAATGGTTCTTAAGGTGTGCCCCTGGGAGCTACAGAAGCACTTGGGAATTCTTTAGAAAGGCAAACTCTTGGCATTGCCCCAGATCTGCTGAATCAGAGGCTCTGGGAGTGGGGCCCAGTGCTTTGCACTTTAAGGAGCCCCCGGGGCATTCTGAAGGGCTGAAAGAGAGCCCCTGATGTAAGGCAGTACTTCTCAAACTTTAAAGTGCATTGGAATCACCTGGAAACCTTGGTGAAAATGCAGATTCTAATTCAGCAGATCTGGGGTGGGGGTCTAGCAGTTGGCATTTTCTTACGCCCTCCAGGGGATTCTCATGCTCTGAAGTTTGAGAATCTGCCTTAAGAATATCAAACTTGGGGGGGGCGCCTGGGTGGCTCAGTCGGTTAAGTGTCTGACATTGGCTCAGGTCATGATCTCGTGGTTCACCCGTTCGAGCCCCACATCGGGCTCTGTGCTGACAGCTCGGAGTCTCGAGCCTGCTTCGGATTCTGTGGCTCCCTCTCTCTGTGCTCCTCCCTCTCTCGCACTGTCTCTCTCTCTCTCTCTCTCTCTCTCTCTCTCTCAAAAATTAATAAACATTAAAAAAAATCAAATATGGGAAGAACTTTAATACCTTTATGCCAGAAATAGTGCCCTTGGACCAGCAGTGTTAGCACCAGCAGGAAGCTTGTTAGAAATGTAGAATTTTGTGACCCATCCCACACCTGGCAGATGAAAATCCACACGTGAATAAGATCCCCAGGGGATTCCTGTGCCCTTTATTTTAAAAAAATTTTGTTTTCAACATTTATTTATTTTGGGGACAGAGAGAGACAGAGCATGAATGGGGGAAGGGCAGAGAGAGAGGGAGACACAGAATCGGAAACAGGCTCCAGGCTCTGAGCCATCAGCCCAGAGCCCGACGCGGGGCTCGAACCCATGGACCGCGAGATCGTGACCTGGCTGAAGTCGGACACTTAACCGACTGCGCCACCCAGGCGCCCCTCCTGTGCCCTTTAAATACCGAGGCAGACTGCTCTGGGACAGTGGTTTTTCAACTCTGGCTTCTATTTAAATCTGAATCACTGGGGCCCTGGTATTTTTCCAAAGCTCCCTCCAAGTGGTTGAGAACCACTCTCCCAGAGGATCATTTACTCATGAACCATTAGAGCTGCCAGGACCCACCCTTACAGAATATTCTAGTCCCTTCCCCTATTCTACAGATGAGGCCTGAGAGGTCACCTGACATAAACAAGGTTGTATAGAGCCAAGCCTGTGTCTCCAGGCTCTCAGGCCCAAAGTTCCTGGATCCAGAGATACCTCTGGCACTGACGTGCTAAAGCAACTGCCATAGGTGCTTGGCTCCTCCCTTGTTGGTATCTGCCCGTCCTCCGGAGAACTGGTCAGCTCAGTCTGCGAATGTGCCTTATGCCAAGGACTCGTTCCTGACTGTTCATTGTCTGGGGCATATACTTCAGGAGCAAGTCTGAAATTGGATGCTACCCTCTGGGGGCAGAAATATAACAGTAACAACTCTGGCCTCAGTCCCAGGGCTGTCTTCAGGACGGCACCTCTGTCCGTGGTCTTCCCTGGCAGCCATTCTCGCTCTTCAGTTCTGTGGGTACTGAGCTATAGCCGAGGGATCTTGCCCAAGATGTGATATGAACCCTTCTAGGTCAGAGTCACAGCCTGGACCATACCTTGTATCCATTTGCCGAGAGCAACAGGTCCAAATAAACCCAGATAACAGACTCAGATTGATTCTAGGCTTCTCTTTTTCTATGTTTTAGGTAGGAGTTCATATTGGTCAGTAATTGGGAAAACAGAAACCATGCTAGGTATTTCAAATGGAGGAGACTTTAACACAGGGAATTGGTTAAAAAATATAAAAAGAGCTGGAGGAGCAAATGGTGCCATGGTGTTGTCACCCAAAGTTCATAAGCCTGGCCTTATTGCTGACATTTCTGGAACTGACGCCATCGTCGATGAGGGTGAAATCAGGAGCCCACACTCCTGCCGATAGTTCAGGAGTCCAGGAAACCCTCCCTGAAGCTCCACCTTCTTCTTGCCTTCTGTTCTCTGACAGGTGCCTCCTGTTTGCAAACTTACCTGGCACCCAGCAGGCAAAAAGAGTCTGGGAGATAGAATTTGGAGACCTTCAGTCCAGGTGGTAAAAGGGAGATTACAGAAAAACTGAGTAGCAACGGGATATTTGGTTCAGCAACTTTTCTCCAAGGGTTTGGACTTCTCCCCCTGAGTCACAGTAGTTCTCGGTGAGAAAATGGCAGAGCAGTCCTGGTCAACCAATGTAGGTAGAGTGGTGCCGAGGACACACACCTCTTGAAGGACATGACCTAAGGCCAGGCGGTCGAGTCAGCAGGACCTCTCACAGGTGTTGTTTTCAGTATCTCCCCTGTGACTTGCTCTGTGCAAGCTAGCTCTTCAGAACAGCCACCCAAATTTTAAATCTCTCCTCCGTCATGTCGGAAAGGACGGAGGTGATGGGAGGAAAGGAGATGTTTGAAAATCTTTCTGCTAAGCAAGCATTGGCGATGAGTTCTCTAGGGATCACACTGTTCAGGTGTCCAGATCGTGTGCAACAATGGAAAGAAAATGCTGATTGTTCTCAAAAAGCAACAGGCATGGCTTAAGCTGGACCAGATGGGGCTGAAACCTTCCCAGAGGGAGAGAGAAAGGACTAAGAAATGAACCCCAGTTGCAGGGAATCTATCTTAGAGTTTTCCAGGGCAAGGTTCAGGCATACTGGGCGGGGAAGGGATATTGTGCATACAATGAGGTGGGAGAGGCGAAAAGGGGACCAGTGAGCCACAGTAGAGCATAGAGCTCCCAGGAAAAAGAGACAAACAGACAAAGCCAGCAGGCACTTCTTTCGTTAATTTTGGTGACAGAGAAGCTGGAGTTTGTCCCCAGTGACTTTTACTCCAGGGATGTCATGGACTCTGTTGGCTTTAAATGTATTAAATTAGCTTAATAACTTTGTTCATGTGTAGAGGGTCCTTGAGCATAGCTCAGAGCCTCAGCCTATTTTAGATGCTGACCCATGGTGGCTGAGTAGTTCCCAAATTTCCGCACAACTTCCAGCAGCGCGTCTTGGCTGGAGCTTTGCTGAGTGCTGAGAAAATGGTCCCAGCTCTCCTCCAGACCTGGAGGGAGGAGAGAACACTGGCCATGCTTTTGACTCTGAGGTGGTCAGTTCTGTGGTCTGGCTAATTTGAAAGTACCATGAGTTAAAATTAATTCTCTTAGGCAGACCGCACTCTGGCAGTGGACTCAAGTCCATGGTTATTTCCAAAACAGATATGGAGAGAAAGAAGTCAATGCAGGAGAAAAATCCTGCTGCAATTGCAGGAGGGTTAAACTAAAGAGCCACAACTTCCATTGATCTATATCTATATCTAGATACATAGATATATGAAAAAAAAAACCTTGGAATTAAACAACTATTGTTTTTAGGGGATTTTTTTTCTTTCTTTCCGTTTTTAGTTATTTTTGGTTACATTGGCATTTAGATAGAACAATGGACAGTTAAAATTACAAGCAAGCCCTCATCTAGATGCCAGATTTTGAGTTGATGTGTGACTTCTCCCTGAGACCAACGCTTTTCCCTGGGCAAAAAGAGGAAGAGATAAACATTAAAGAAAATTAAAAATCACTGATAATGAAGACCCAGCCGATACCTTTTGACATGCAGAGAGCCCCCATTTAGTTGTTTTAACAAAGGACAGTGTACAAACCAACTTGATTTTTGGAATTGCTCTCTGCTTCTTTTGTATTTCCCGCAGAGTAGAATAGATTGAGACTTAGCACACACGAAATTCTGGAATAAAATATCATCTCTGAGATTTCAGATACGCACATTGATGGATTGCTTTTGTGGCTTCTCAGCTCTCTGACAGCTGGGCTTACCCACTGACCCACAGGGACATTCGATGCACTGCCCTGCCTTACTTCCAGAGATTCAGTTGAAGATACACACATTATGGGGCTAAGAATAAATGTGTCGGTGCATCGTTATCAGTGATCTTAAATTATGCTACATTTTTCCTGGGTTGACAAGCACACATCCTTTGGCAAACCTTCAGGAAGCTAGTTTAGCTTTGAAACGACTCGTTGGATTGAGATACTGATCCACATTTTACCTGGCCTCAACAGGTAAACTCGTAGTGACCTTGTATAATATAAACATATCACCAATGAATTTTCAGTTGGGCATCTTTCTGGTGAAGATGGTGACTTTTTTGTAAATTAAAAAAAAAATTTTAATGTTTGTTTATTTTTGAGAGAGAGAGAGAGAGAGTGAGCGAACAGGGGAGGAGCAGAGAGAGAGGGAGACACAGAATCTGAAGCAGACTCCCCGGGCTCTGAGCTGTCAGCACAGAGCCCGATGCAGAGCTCGAACCCAAGAGCTGTGAGATCATGACCTGAGCCGAAGTCGGACGCCCAACCAACTGAGCCACCCAAGTGCCCTGAAGATGGTGACTTTTAATTGTGGAATTCACTGCCTCCATTTCTTGCCTCTTGCGTCCACTGGGGAAAATTTTCTGATACTTTATATGATAGCAGAAAAACAGAACCACCTCTGAGACACATCCACAAGGATTATATTATACTAAAGCTGGGGGAAGCAAACAGTTGGGCAAGTTTACAGAGTCCAGGTTTGTTCTGCCTTTTGGAATTACTCTTTTCCTGTGCCCCATGTAGTGGCCACTTCCTTCCTCTGTCACCAGCCTCAAACTGTTTTATATTTGTATCAGTAATCTATTCCTGCACAACGGACAACCCAAAATTCAGTGGCTTCAAACGACCATGTTATTGCTTCTGGTTGTTTGGGTTGGGGATTTGGGCAGGACTCAGTGGAGACAGCTCATCTCTGTTTGACATTGTAATAGCTGAGGTGACTGGGGACAAAGGATCCAAGATGGCTTCACTCACGTGTTTGGAACCTCAGTTGGCTGTGCTGGCTGGGGTTTGGCTGAGTGTGTCTGTCTGTCTCTCTCTCTTCATAATTTCTTGTCCTCTCCACATGGCCTCTCCAGTCAGATAATTAGACCCTTAGATGGCAGCTGGTTCCCAAGATAGCAAAAGTAGAAGGTGCCAGACTCTGTTAAGGGCCCAGACTTGGGACTGGCATAGATTTACTTCCCTTACATTCTCTTAGTCAAAGTGAGTCACAAGGCTGGTGTAGATTCAGAGGGAGGGGAAATAGACTCTACCTCTTGGTAGGAGGTGCTGAATATATATAAGGGGATTATGAGTAGCCATCTTTGCCAGAAATTCACCACAATATTCTTTGTTTGAAAAAAAAGTGCTTAGAAATCATTAATTAAATACATCTTGGAAGATGCCATACAAGATGAAGAAGTTTGAAAAAAAACAGGTGTGATTGCTTATGTACCTGTTCGGCCACTATTAACAAAGCTAAAATCATAATGCTTTATTTATTTTTTTTTTTTAATTTTTTTTTCAACGTTTATTTATTTTTGGGACAGAGAGAGACAGAGCATGAACGGGGGAGGGGCAGAGAGAGAGGGAGACGCAGAATCGGAAACAGGCTCCAGGCTCTGAGCCATCAGCCCAGAGCCCGACGCGGGGCTCGAACTCACGGACCGCGAGATCGTGACCTGGCTGAAGTCGGACGCTTAACCGACTGCGCCACCCAGGCGCCCCAAAATCATAATGCTTTAAATGAGATACAGGTTCTATTCTCCTATAAACGTTTATGCTTAAGCAGCCTTGGGCAGTATCTGAGGCCCAACTCCTCCTCACTTGTTCTTCGGTCTAAGATGGCTGCTATAGCTCCCCCACCATATATCCACATTCAAACCAGGGTAGAGGAGGGAGGAAAAAGGGAAAGGTGCGCTCTTCCCACCCTTTTTAAAAGCACAACCCAGAAGTTGCACAGGTCACTTTTCCTCACAGCCCATTGGTGGAGCCCATCACATGACCACGCCTAACTTCAAAGGAGGCTGGGAAATGTAGTCTTTCTTCTTGAAGGCCAAAGGCCCAGGCAGACTCCTTTGACTACAAAAAAGGGGATCAGAGAGTAGGTAACTAACCAGTCCCAGCCACACTGTACAGAGTGAGAGGAAGTTGGTGTGAAAGATCAGGGGATAAAAGAGGTGAGAGAAGTGGGGCGCCTCGGTGCTTCAGTCTGTTAAGCGCCTGACTCTTGATTTTGGCACAGGTCACCATCTCACAGTTCCTGGGATGGAGCCCCACATGGGGCTCTGCACTGACAGCGACATCTCAGAGCCTGCTTGGGATTCTCTATCTCTCCCCCTCTTGCTGTCCCCCCCAATAAATAAATAAATAAATAAACTTCATGGTGGGAGAAGCAGCAGGTAGAGAGCCAATTTGTATGTAGGAAGTCGGGAAAGGGACAGTGAAGAGTCTGTTTCTGTGAGGAGCCGTGGCAACCTTTTACTTGGGTTAAGACTATCATCTTGCCTTAGAATGAGGCAGAGAGAGGGGACTCCACCTCAGGTCCCGCAGTGTCTGATAAAGGTATTGCCATGCTCTGAAGCGCCTGTTAATCAATCATATGCCATCTTCAAACATGGCTATCCGGTGGGAAACACTATTTAAGGAAACATTTGAGGATGCAGTTACTTTATAGCCTCAGTTTAAAAGGGTTTTTTTTTTCCCTCTTGGAAAAAAGTGACCTGCTGGCCAGGACACTGTCCTTTTGAACCTCTTTCTTATTTCCACCACCTACCTGGTTAGATGTGTTAAGGATTCCCAAGCTTCCCCAATAAATAGTAGGTGATACAGTGAAATATATTTGTTTCTGATATTTTATATGCAGAGGGGCAGCTAGAGCCCTGAGAAGGGGAACAGTTGGTCAGATGTCTCCTGTGCATGGCCTGGGTTCTCCCAGAAGTTTTAGGGCTTCCACACAGTAACTGGCTCTGCGGTCATCCTGACTCAACAGGGAATTGCAATTATGTTTCTACAGTAACTGTGTTCATTCATGGAAATTTATGATCGCTTCTAGAAACCAATGAGGGCCATGGCTGTGTAATTACAGGCTTAGGTTTCTGGAACATCTGCTGAAAGGCAGGCTAGCTGGTCTCCTCAGCTGAATATGAGGGCAGCATGCTTGAGGGTGCAGCAGAATCTGCTCTTCAGGGATCGATGGCGAAGCTGTACCAGGCGACCCCAAAAGAATGTACGTGTTGGGAGGAAACTTACCGGGTCAGCAGCTGGCAGACACCCAGACGTGTTTGGCTTATTAAGATAATTAAAAAATATGTGATCATGTCTGAAAATCCCAGACCGTGGAGAAATTCCACAAGAGAGGAAATACTTCCTGGTATATAAATGGGGATGTTAACAACAATACTCAGTCTGGTGGGTGGCCGTGAGAAGTCAGTGACATAATGCATGGGGTGGGCAGGTAAGTTGGTTCCGTAAACATTCGCTGTTATTTTTAATGATTGATTTTTTTCTTGTTTCTAGTTTGGAAGAGCACTGCTTCTGAAAAACTAGGCCAGTTTCAGCTAATCACTGTTAGCCCGGACATAAGCTGGCTCTGGGAAGCTCTGAGAGCCTTCACCCAGATAATCTAATTTAGAGCACATTTGCTCACAATGGCGGTACGAATGGTTAAATACAGAAAACCCAGCGTGTCTTCCAGATGTTTACTTTCCATGACACAGAGGCTAAATGTATCTCTTCACTCTGACAATGTCACCCCAAGAAAATAAGGAAACACCGTACAATTTTGCATTGAAATCTATCTCCTTTTCTCAGCCCATCCTTTTTTGCTTTAAATTAACAAAAAATATATATACTTTTTTATTTATTAAAAAAAATTTTTTAATGTTTATTTTTGAGAGACAGAGAGAGAGCGAGCATGAGCAGGGGAGGGGCAGAGAGAGGGAGACACAGAATCCGAAGCAGGTTCCAGGCTCTGAGCCGTCAGCACAGAGCCCATTGTGGGGCTCAAACTCATGAACTGGGAGATCATGATCTGAGCTGAAGTTGGCCGCTCAGCCGACTGAGCCACCCAAGTGCCCCTAAAAAAAATACATACTTTCTAGGATGAGATTGCCAGCTAGATTTGACCAGCAGGGGGCAGGTACTGTATACTCATCTTTGTGATTCCCCCAAAGCTGTGAAATGTTCATCTCAATTATAAATGTATGTCTTCTATCATCTATCATAACAGAAGTTAAAAGGATTATTTTTAAAAACTTAGCAAATGAAAATAGGCACCTCAAATGCATTTAAAGCAGCTTCCATTTTATCAGAACATGTATATACTTTATCAATTTTAGGAAGCATATTTGTTTACATTTTAATATCCCTGAAATTGGGATGCATCTCAAAATTGATTGTAACTTAGACGCAGTAAAATATGGTAATTATTCAATTTAGGATTAGCGTATTAAGGTTTGTAAATTCACACTCCATTGAAGCATGACATGGGAGGCATATGAATTTGCATAGCCGAAGGCGAAGTTGTTTACCAAGTTATTCATAACTTCTTGCCCTAAATAAAATGAGAAGTTATTAGAAAAGACATAGAAGGAGGGATGCCTGGGTGGCTCAGTCAGTTGAGCATCCGACTTCGGCTCAGATCATGATCTCAAGGTTCGTGGATTCAAACCCCGCGTCGGGCTTTGTGCTGACAGCTCAGAGCCTGGAGCCGGCTTCAGATTCTGTGTCTCCCTCTCCCTGCTCCTCCCCTGCTCATGCTCTGTCTCTCTGTCTCTCTCTCAAAAATAAATAAACATTAAAAAAAAAGACAAGAGAAAGCATATGAAGACTTTACGTGGTGCTTTAGTCTCTCAAGGATGTTTCTGACTCAGAATGAAATGACATTTAATTTTCATTCAGGTTGTAGCATAGTGGCATTTAAATAATTATCAGTTGATGTCTAAAGCAATGCACATCTAAATGTTGTAACTTGCCAGGCTGTCTTTAAATATCTTCTCTACCTGTTCAGAATCATCAAATGGAATTTTCGAAAGTTTGAATTCCCCCTTCTTGTGATTTCACTTTAGCTACGACAAAATGAAACCCAACCCAGTGAGGATTGACATCTCATTTATTTCTAACCCTCATTATCAACCCATCCTTGATACTGAGGGAGCAGAAATTCTGTTCCCAGGTAGAGAAACTACCTGGGCAAATTCGGGAGGCCTTTGGAGGGCCAGAGGCAAGGTAAAAAACTGCTTTCCCGAAACACAAAACCATGGGTGTCGTCCAGTGGTAGTTGGAGAGCACAGTGCAGACCATTGTTTGTTGTAAGCTATTGAGTGGGGAGTGGACTTAGCCAGAGGAGAGAGAGCTTGTTCTAGGAGTAAGTGCTTGGACTTCAGTTATAATTCACACTATCACTGTTTACATGCCTGGCCTTAAATAAATCACTTAAGCTCTCTAAACCTCAGTTTCCACACTTGTAAAATAGAGCATTGGGTCGTTTCTTTAAGCCTCTGTACCATTTGCTTCTGCCTCACCGGGGGCGGTACCATTTTCTACCTCGTGTCCTATTTTATGTATGGTGACAATAATCCCCCCAGTAGACTGTAAACTCTTGAGAAGCACGTAATTCCCTTGCCTTTGTGCATCCCTAAACCTAGCAGTTGGAATGGTGCCTTGAGTAAGGCAGTCGCTCACTAGAGATGTGTTGCCTTGAATTGCATTGAACTAGAAGACAGCTAAGGTGCCCCTTCTGATGTTGTCATGCTGTCCTTAAAGCAGGAGGGACTCCCTATGGCTGAATGAGTTCTAGCTGGGTGGCTGCAATGTTGTGAAGTCAGTAAGCAGAGTCTGGAAGCGTGGGGAGAAGTTGCCATAGCTAATAAATTATGCTAGAAGACACCTTGCAAGGCCAGTTGATTGCGGGTCTGGCCCTGTGAGTTCTCAAGCAATCTTCAAAGCTCAGCAGGAGAGAAGAGGCAAGATGAATGGAGGGAAGAGAAATACAGAGGGGTGAACAGACTCTTTGAAAATGGGGAGCACGTGGATCTACCAGCAGGTCAAATGCTGGTTGTTGCAGCCCAAGCCGACAAGATATTTCTTCGTGATGGTGACTATACTGTGGTTCTGTTTTCAGATATAGAACCTCCTAGAATCAAGTGCCCAAGTGTGAAGGAACGCATTGCTGAACCCAATAAGCTGACGGTCCGGGTGTCCTGGGAGACGCCGGAGGGCAGAGACACGGCAGATGGCATTCTAACTGAGTAAGTGCACCTTTGGCAGTGGGAAGGATGTTGCTTCTTTTATGAGAGACGTTTACTGCCCAGAGTGGGGAAGTGTATCTCTGCTGGTCCATTTATGCTTTCAGAGCACTCGTTTAGCAATTCCTCATTCATGCGCTATTTTTCTCCGTAGTCGTCTTCAGCACCTGCCATACTGTATATTTTGCTTATGTATTTGTTTATCGCCTGTCTCCACGATACCATGTTTACTGCCATATCCCTAAAGCCCAGAAACAGGCCTAGCACAGAGTTGGTACTCGGTAAATATTCGTCAAAGGAAAGGGAAGAAGGGAAGAAGAGGGATGGGAGGAGAAAGACGACGCTAGCTGGTTAACTCTGGGATAAAATCACCCCCGTTGCCTGCCCACGGGGCTCCTACTGAAGCCCTTAGGCCTCACTAAGCCATCACCCGCCTCCCTGATAAGCCTCCGTGTGTCCCAGGTAGAGCCAGACGCTGCCCCCCTCCCCTTGTGCTCTGTGAGTATGGTTTAGTGCAGAACTTTCTATCCCTTGGTTTTTGGTAACTGCTCCTTTCAAAACTTTGACTTCTAGTTAAATTTTTTTAAACTTGTGACCACAATGGGGAGCGTGGATGGCTTAGTCATTTGAGCATCCGACTCTTGATTTCAGCTCAGGTCATGATCTCACGTTCTTGAGATAGAGCCCGCCGTCGGGCCCTGTGCTGACAGTGCAGAACCTGCTTGGGATTCTCTGTATCCCTCTCCCTCTGCTCCTCTCTGTGCTCTATCTCTCAAAAATAAATGAACTTAAAAAAAAGTAAAAAATAGAGGCACCTGGGCAGCTCAGTCGGTTAAGCATCCAACTCTTGGTTTCGGCTCAGGTCACGATCTCACACTTTGTGAGTTTGAGCCCTCCGTTGGGCTCCACATTGAGAGTGCAGATCCTGCTTGGGATTCTCTCTCTCTCCCTCTCTCTGCCTCCTCTGACTTTCTTTCTGTGTCTCTCTCTAAATAATTAATTTTCAAACATTAAAAAAAATAAAAATCAACTTGTGACTACATTAAAGACTTACAGAAGAAGTTTATAAAACCAGAGGAAGGGTCTTCAGCTTTCTTCCCCACCCCAACCCCATTCACCGGGACCAACTGTAGTAATAGTTTGACATACATCCAGAATGCTTTTTCAAATGTATGGTTCCCTTTGGGAAAGTTCAGCTACATGTTGTTCTAGTCTAGCACCTGGGCCTGTCCCCCTGCAGCTGTCTGATTGGCCTTGTTCCCTGGATGCCACTACTTCATGTCAGCATGTTCACATCTGTGCCTTAAAGTTCACGGCCCTGTCAGACCTCCCTACTTGAGTTTCCATCTGCAGACAAAGGATACCTCTGACTTACTGCCTTATGAGCTACACGGCGGGGAAAGCCTTGCTAGAATCCTATCAGGCTCACTGCGCAAGAGGAAATATCTTAAGCAATTATGGGCAATGAGAGAACATCTACTGGGAAGATGTTCAGTCTTCACCCCTAAGCTCGGAAACAAGTGTTTCCTGTGAATTCACTTATTGACTCCTGGTGATGGTTATTTTCATGTCGCAGATGAAATAGAGTCTCCAAGAGGTTAGCGGCCACTCATATTTGAAGTATGATTCCTCTCAGGTTTTTTTAAATGTTTATTGAGAGAGAGAGAGAGAGAGAGAACGAGAGAGAACGAGAGAGAACACACGGGGAGGGCCAGAGAGAGAATCCCAAGCAGGCTCCGCACTGTCAGCATAGAGCCTGATGTGGGGCTTGATCCCAGGAACCGTGAGATCATGGCTTGAGCTGAAATCAAGAGTCAGATGCTTAACTCACTGAGCTACCCAGGCGCCCTGCTCTCAGGTTTATGTGTATTTGAATTGTGCTTCCTGAGGACCTTTGAGCATCTAAGACCCAAAGTGACACATTTCTAATGGTGGGATTTCTGGTACTTTCCTAAGACCCTTCAGTTCATATCTTATGAACAGACACCCTGTCCACCTCTCTGGGAGGCTCTCTTCAGTGGTGACAATGATAATTTCACATATTCATTATTAGCAAATATTCTCATCATTGCTGAGAACTGTAGAGAGAAGGCCAATGAACCATGTGTTGGAAAACCAACCAACCTGGCATGTGATCATGCCGCACTTATTGGTATTCTCCTCGGCCAAGAAGAAAGCTACTACAGTTGCCCTAGTTATGTGATCTTGGGTGAGTTCCCTAAACTTTTGATGCCTCAGTTTCCTCATCTGTGAAATGGAGATAATAATACCTATCTCATAAGGTTGTTGTGAGGTTTAATATGTGTAAAATGCCTGGAACTGTGCCTAAAATATGTATATAAGGTTTATGTTAAGTACAAAGAACCTATTATTATTACTACACCGGGATAATCAAGGAATCACAATAAAGTTGCCTTTTGCTCAGGAAAGCTCTCCACTAGGCCAGACAGCAAAAAAAGAGACAATTCTAGCACCCCCCTGCAGGCCCAAATTTCCAATGACTACTTGGACTATACTCTCAAATGATTTTCCTCACAGAAAATTCCCTCACCCTCTCCAGAGTGAGGCAATTAAGGGTCCCCCTGGAACAAAGGTGGGCCTGGAAGAAGACTTGCGCCCTGGGTTCTCAGCATGCCCCATCATCTGTTCTACCTCCCAGTGAGAAAAATGAATCTAAATTTGCCAGGAATTGGCGACTTCCTTGTTCTGGTGTCAAACTGTTCTTCCAAAGCAGAATAAAGCTCAGGAAGTTCCGTTCTTCAAGAAATCTTTGTTCTAGTCAGATTGGCCTAATGGCTCTCCCTCAGTATCTCCACATCCAGGGCAGAGTGGGTGCTGAACACGTGCCCGTAATGATCATCATTGATCCTTAGGCCCACAATGGCCTAGTTGTTGTTAGGCCCTTAATGATCATCTTTGGTGTTTCTGTTTTTTTCCCCCTTCTTTAAGTGTTATTCTAAAAGGCCTCCCACCAGGCTCAAATTTTCCAGAAGGAGACCACAAGATCCAGTACACAGTCTATGACAGAGCTGAGAACAAGGGCGTTTGCAAATTTCGAGTTAAAGTAAGAGGTAAGAATACTGCTTATTGGCTTTTTCCTCTCTTCACAGGAGCAAAGGGAAGTAGGCCCTCAAGCAAGAACCCTTTATGAACTCCTGCTGCCATGGAGATACTTGCCAGCTTTGGATTAGCCTCTGATGATGAGGCTAGGGGAAGTGGGCCATCTTAATGGCTGAATTTCAGAATACAACTCTGGATGAGGTTCAGTGCTGGCAGATTATTTATGAGGTCTGAGGGAGCAGTAAGCCAGTCTTGCATGAGCCCACAGCTGGCTGTCCCAGAAGAATCTTATTTTGATAACTTTTTCATCCCCGGGCTTGAGTGACCAGCTAAAGCCTCTAAGTCCTTCTATAAAGGAGGTTAGGAGCCCCCTAGCTTGGGCCATCAGGAGTCCATGTTCTTGGTGTTCCAGAACCTTTGTTCTCCCTGAAAAAAATATTTTTAAGATTTATTTTATGCCTCATGGCTTGGGCAGCTAATTCCTAACCATCTTTATTCTTTATTCTTTTGGGTTCAACCTCCTCATGTATAGCACAGGGACTAAACCAGTTGATCTCAGTGGTCTCATTGGTATGAATGGTAAACATTCCAAGGCCCACCCACTGGCCAGATAGTCATATGTGCCCCCTCACTCATTCACAGGCCAGTAGAGAAGCTTGACTGCAAGACTGCTGCCTTCCCTGGTTACTCTGTGGAGGGTAGCTCAGCACTGAGCCTCCTCTGGCCTTGTGTCCCTACAGTCCGCCGCTGTGGCAAACTCAACGCCCCAGAGAACGGTTACATGAAGTGCTCCAGCGATGGCGATAATTACGGGGCCACCTGTGAGTTCTCCTGCATCGGTGGCTATGAGCTACAGGGTAGTCCTGCCCGAGTCTGTCAGTCCAACCTGGCCTGGTCTGGCACGGAGCCCACCTGTGCAGGTATGAGTACAGCCCTCTACCCAGCCAGCGGCAGAACCCGAAGACCCTTGGGTTCTGGATTCCAGTACAGGGAGCCAGGACTTCATTCTGTACACTTTGAAAGGTTCAGCGCCATCCCTCTTTATCTGAGGAGGGAAAATGGTCCCTGAATCTGGGGCAGCTCATCTCATCCACCTTCCTCCTTTGCCTCTGTCCATCTCCTGATTTCTCTCTCATGCCCTCTAAGGAAGAAGCTGGAGGTGGGAACCCAGGGCCCGCCATTAGTGACTTTGCAAATTAGCAAAGTCCGCTTTAGGTACCCTTAGCCTTCCCTTCTACAAATGTGAGGGTCTTTTTTGGCAAAGCCAGGATACTACTGCGTATGGACAGTATAATGCCTGCTTTGCAGCACTGGCTTGAAAGTCACACAGACCGTGGGCATTCAGGATGTTTCCTCCTCAGGTCAAATGAGGAAGACCATACCTTACCTACTACTTGAGTTGTCGTAAGGAGTAAATGAGGCCATCCATTGAACAGTGGACTAGAGCAGTGCCTGTCACAGGGTAAGGGCTCAATGCATGTCCGCTCTTATTACCAAGGAACACAGATTGGGCTGGGTAATGATAATGGTGTGAAATTTGGACTAGCCAGAAGATTCTGGGCATATCTTTTATTTATATACTCCACTTCTCCGCCCCCCACCCCGCATTTCCTGGTACTTTCTCATCTTTATGCTTCCTTTTAAACCCCAGCCATTCAGAGTTGGGTGAGAGAGAGACACATGTAGACCATCAGCTAAATGCCCAGTGTTCTTCAGTTTCATACGTTAAGGTACAAATAACTTCCTGAGGCAGGGAGAGTAATGCCCATCCTCCAAAGATGTTCCACAGCCTAATCCCTAGAACCTGTGACTATATGACCTGTAATAATATATTACCTGCATCTATTACCTGAATAATATATTACCCAAATATATTACCTAGGACCTGTGAATATAAAGGGGACTTTGCAGAGGTAATCAAGGATTTTGAGATGGGGAGGGTAGCTTGGATTTTCCAGGTGGGCCCAATGTAGTCACAAGGGTCCTTATAAGGGGGAGGCAGAGAAAATGATGGAAGCAGAAGGTGGAGAGGAGAGAGAGGTGAAGATAGCACGCTGCTGACTTCCAAGATGCAAGAACGGCCATGAGCCTGGAAATGAAGGTGGCCTGGAAATGAAGGTGGCCTCTAGATGCTGGGAAAGGCAAGGTTACAGGTTCTTCCCTAGAGCACTGGGGGGAATGCAGGCCTGGCAACCCTTTGACTTTAGCCCAGTGAAACTGATTTTAAACTCCTGATTGCCAGGACTGGAGGGGAATTTGGTAGGTTAAGCCCCTACAATTATGGTGCTCTGGGATAGCTGTAAGAAAAAAACTGATATACTTCCCCATTCCCCAACCCCGTGCTTCTTGGGACCATCTCCCACATGAACCACTTACAGGTGAAATTTTATCTTGGGGTTTACTTCTTGATGCATACACTTCTGTAGGTTATCACAGGCTAGGTTGAGCCAGGACAAGCAGAGGCTTTCTCACGCATCTGGCCATTTCTCATTCCAGCCATGAATGTCAACGTGGGTGTCAGAACAGCAGCGGCACTTCTGGACCAGTTTTATGAGAAAAGGAGACTCCTCATTGTGTCCACACCCACAGCCCGGAACCTTCTATACAGGCTGCAGTTGGGAATGCTGCAGGTGAGTCCTTGCAGCAGGGCAAAGGTGAGGGGGAGACCTCTCACAGGAAGGGCTATGATTTCATTAAAAGCAAAGGCCAGATTCAGTGCCTCATCTAGTTACCACGAACTTCAGGAACTGGCACTTTCGAGCTATCTCCATTCATTTCTGGGTCTGGGGCATAACCTGCTTAACCTGGACTCACAGAGCTAACCCACTTGTTTTCCAACTAATAGGGTTTGTCTTCGCTAGTAAGCCTCATTCACCTGCCATCCAGAATAGTTGTCTTTGTTGAACCTGTCCAGGATATGCCTATGCTGGAGGTCATCATTCAGTTGTTTGCCCAAAAGGAATGAGGGGAGTCCAGGAGCCCTCAGGCCCCAGATCCTGCTCCAGGGAGCTTCCCCAAGTCTCTTAGAGTTCCTCAGAGAATGATGGCTCTCTTTAAGAACCGTGGTTCTCAAAGTGTGGTCTGTGGACCAGCAGCATCTGCATCGCTTGGGAGCTTGTTAGAGATACAAATTCTCCCCCATCGCAGACCTGCTGGGTCTAATCTACATTTTAACAAGACCACCAGGTGATTCCTAAGCAACTGAAAGTTTGAGGTACACTTTTCTAGAAATGTGCCTTTCTCCATGATGTAAATTTTGTAGCTACAAAATGAGGCAAGCAGGGTCTTCTGAAAACAAACAAACAAACAAACCAAAAACCAGAAACAGAAAAGGATAGAAGTAGATCTTGCTAGATGTTGTCCAGAAGCTGCTATGCAACAAGAATGGCCAACCTGACTGAAAGCTAAGGAGGCAGAATGTTATGCTGGGTCATGGACAATGGTGCTTCACGTTTTTGTTTTTTTGCATTTTATTTTTTTTATTTTTTTTCAATATATGAAATTTATTGTCAACTTGGTTTCCATACAACACCCAGTGCTCATCCCAAAAGGTGCCCTCCTCAATACCCATCACCCACCCTCCCCTCCCTCCCACCCCCCATCAACCCTCAGTTTGTTCTCAGTTTTTAACAGTCTCTTATGCTTTGGCTCTCTCCCACTCTAACCTCTTTTTTTTTTTTTTTCCTTCCCCTCCCCCATGGGTTCCTGTTAAGTTTCTCAGGATCCACATAAGAGTGAAACCATATGGTATCTGTCTTTCTCTGTATGGCTTATTTCACTTAGCATCACACTCTCCAGTCCCATCCACGTTGCTACAAAGGGCCATATTTCGTTCTGTTTTTGTTTTTTAATTTCATCTATTACAGTGAATAAGACTATTTCAAACAATCTTGGTTTAATCAAAAGCTACAACTTTACGTCTCATATCAGTATTAATGCAATGATAATGATAAGTCTTTCTTCCTTTTCCCCCGTGTACTTTTAGGGCTTCGTGTAAACTCTGAAGAATCGTGCAAAATGTTTTAGGCTCCTTTGACAGGAACTCAACTCATTACATCTTTATTCCCAGTCCCTACCACCTTACTTCCATCTTTGTAACCTTTTGTCCCAGCTAGGGACTTGCTCTCAGGGATCACCAGCCTACACGGCTCCACTGTGTGGGAAGCTGGCCTTGCAGGCTACATTACATAAGCATACATTTCCTGACTCCTTAGTTTCATAGAAAAATGAATAAGCCAGACAACTTGCTTTTCCTCTACGTTGGCAAACTATGGCTTTTGCGAGTGAAATTTGATTGGAACGCCACCACCCTCATTCATTTGTGCATTGCCTGTGGCTGCTTTTGCACTCCAGTGGCATAGCTGTGTAGTTAGGACGGAGACCATCCAGCCCCGTGAAGCCCAAAATATTTACTATCTGGCCCTTTACCAAAAACTGTTTGCTGACCCCTGTCTGAGTCTATCTCATCCTTTCGGATACTTGCTAAATTACTGATGAAATAGTTGTGATGCCAGCAGGTAGGGTCCAAGGACCCAGAGAGGGCGTCCCTTAGGACCAGCCAATCAGGTCCCAGTCTGCACACAAGAGAGAAATTAAGTAGGAGCCAGCAGGAGGTGAAAGTGAAGTTTACTGAAGGTATAGAAAGCGTGTAGGTACAGAGCGTCTGGGAGACTCAGAAAGGAAAGGAGAGAGTGTCCCATCTTTGTTCCGGGTCTGGGGCTTATACTGAGGATCATGGTCTGGTGCACGTGCCCTCTCAGGCATCCAGGAACCGGTCAGAACAAAGACGAGGGCCCAGGTGTTAGTCTTTGGAGCCAGGAGATCTTGGCGTCGAGATATCTAGCACTGGTGGTCTGGAATATGCCTGTGATGGCTTCCTCTGGTCGTTCTCACCTGGTCCTTCCTTAAATGTTATCTGTTTGAAAGAAGTCATTAATTTCTTGTCCCTTAGGAGGAGGACATACACTGTTTGCATTATAACATATGTGTAAAGCGGGGGTGCGAGAATAGCAAGAATGGAAGCAGGAAGAGGAGCAAAAAGCAGATTTTTATAGAGTCCTTCAGTTTGCCTGTCTCGGTTGGACAAGATATTTGGTATCAAGGTCCTCATGTGTGACCCCCATGACATATTTACATTGGCATTTTAACCAGAGCTTTCAAGGAAAGGTTTGATTGAGATAGGTGGTTCAGTTACAGTAATAAATCTATGTATTTTTATACTTTTTACCAATTCTGTTACCTTATAGAGAGTTGTTTCAGTGCAGTGGTATTGTAGTAAAATGCTTGGTGTTGTAATGACTCAGGAGTTTAAATTTTCTTTCCCCATTTAGCCAGATTCATCTTACATTACTTTCATGTTCCCTATTGCCATTGCTGTTCCTGATGTGACCTCCGGGCACATGGTTGAGGGCCACATTCCTGAAGCTCTTGCCAAGGGCCAATTTAGAGGATTGGAACTTGCTTTTCTTTCTCTGCCTCTTTTTTAATGTTTATTTATTTTTGAGAGAGACAGAGCGTGAGCGGGAGAGGGGCAGAGGGAGAAGGAGACACAGAATCCGAAGCAGGCTCCAGGCTTTAGGCTCTGAGCTGTCAGCACAGAGCCCGATGCGGGGCTCAAACCCACGAACCATGAGATCATGACCTGAGCTAAAGTCAGATGCTCAACTGACTGAGCCACCTAGATGCCCCTGGGATTTTCTATATATAGTATCATGTCATCTGCAAATAGTGAGAATTTTGGATGTCTTTTATTTCTTTTTGTTGTCTGATTGCTGTGGCTAGGACTTCCAGTAGTATATGTTGAATAAAAGTGGTGATAGTGGACATACTTCTCTTATTCCTGATCTTTAAAAAAAAATTTTTTTTAATGTTTATTTATTTTGAGAGAGAGAGAGAGAGATACAGCATGAGCTGGGGAGGGGCAGAGAGAGAAGGAGACACAGAATCGGAAGCAGGCTCCAGTCTCTGAGCTGTCAGCACAGAGCCCGACACGGGGCTTGAACTCACGGACCCCGAGATCATGACCTGAGCTGAAGTTGGACACTTAACCGACTGAACCACCTAGGCACCCCCTCTTACTCCTCATCTTAAGGCAAAAGCTCTCAGTTTTTCACCATTGACGATGATGTTAGCTGTGGGTTTTTCATATATGGCCCAGGAGCACCTGGGGGACTCAGTCGATTAAGCATCCAACTCTTGATCTCATCTTAGGTCTTGATCTCACGGTCATGAGTTCAAGCCCCACATTGGACTCTATGCTGAAGGCTTGAAGCCTACTTAAAAAAATATTAGACTACAGAAAAACAGTATTTTCATATATGGCCTGTATAATGTTGAAGTATGTTCCCTCTAAACCTACTTTGTTGAAGGTTTTTATCATGAATGGATGTTGTACTTTGTCAAAATGCTTTTTCTTGATCTGTGGAGATAATCATATGGTTTTTATCCTTTCTCTTATTGATGTATCATATTGATTTGTGAATATTGAGCCATCTTTGCATTGCAGAAATAAATCCCACTTGATCATGGTGAATAATTTTTTTAGTGTATCTTTGGATTTTGGTTTGCTAATACTCCGTTGAGAATTTTTGCATCTATGTTCATCAAAGATATTGGCCTATAGTTCTTCTTTTGTGGTGTCTTTATCCGGTTTAGGTATCAGGGTAATGCTGTCCTCATAGAATGAATTTGGAAGCTTTCCCACCGCTTTTATTTTTTGGAATATTTTGAGAAGAATATGTATTAACTCTTCTTTAAATGTTTGATAGGATTCAACTGTGAAGCCAACTGGTTCTGGACTTGTTTCTTGGGAGTTTTTTGATTACTGATTCAATTTCATTGCTGGTAATCAGGCTGTTCTAATTTTCTATTTCTTCTTGATTCAGTTTTAGGAGGTTACATGTTTCTAGGAATGTATCCATTTCTTCTAGGCTATCCAATTTGTTGGCATATAGTTTTCCACAACATTCTCTTAATAATTATTTGTTTTTCTGTGGTGTTGTTTGTTATTTCTCCTCCATGATTTTTGCTTTTGAGTGCTCTCTTTTTTTCTTTTTTTGATTAGTCTGGCTAAAGGTTTATAAATTTTGTTAATCTTCTCAAGAAATGAGCTTCTGGTTTCATTGATCTGTTCTGTTGGGGGTTTTTTAGGTTGTATTTCATTTATTTCTGCTCCAATCTTTATTATTTCCTTCCTTCTACTGGTTTTGGGTGGGTTTTTTTCTGGTTCCACCCACTCCTTTGGGTGTTTTTTTTTTTCTGTAAGATTAGGTTGTTTGAGATTTTTCATGCTTCTTGAGGTAAGCCTGTATTGCTAATAAACTTCCCTGTTGGAATGGCTTTTGCTGCATCACAAAGACTTTGGACCATTGTGTTTTCATTTTCATTTGTCACCATTTATATTGTGATTTCCTCTTTGATTTCTTCCTTGAGCCATTCATTGTTTAGTAGCATGTCATTTAACCTCCATGTATTTGTTTCTTTCCAGATTCTTTCTTTTCTTATAGTTGATTTCAAGTTTAATAATGTTGTGGTCAGAAAAGATGCATGGTATGACCTCAATCTTTTTGAATTTGTGACACTTTGTTGTGGCCAAACATGAGATCTGTTCTGGAGAATGTTCCATGTGCACTTGAAAAGAATGTGTATTCTCCTGTTTCGGGATATAAAGTTCTGAATATATCTGTTAAATTCATCTGGTCCAATGTGTCATTTAAAGCCACTATTGTCTTGTTGATTTTCTGTTTGATTGAATTGGCCATTGATGTAATGAGATGTGAAAGCCCCCTACCATTATTGTATTCCTATTGGTTACTTCCCTTATGTTTCCTATTAGCTGCTTTATGTATTTGAGTGCTTTCATGTTGGGTGCATAAATATTTACAGTTATATCTTCTTGTTGGCTTCTCCCCATTTATAATTACATAGTTCCCATCTTTGTCTCTTGTTACAGTCTTTGTTTTTATGTCTATTTTGTCTGATACAAGTATTGATACCATGGCTTTCTTTTCACTTCCATCTGCATGATCAATATTTCTTCATCCTTTCACTTTCTTTTTTTTAAAGTTTATATATTTTTGAGAGAGAGAGAGAGAGAGAGAGAGAGAGAGAGAGAGAATCCCAAGCAGGCTCCACGCTGTCAGCACAGAGCCTGATGTGGGGCTCGAACTCACGAACCATGAGATCATGACCTGAGCCAAAATCAAGAGTCAGTTGCTTAACTGACTGAGCCACCCAGGGGCCCTCTATCCCTTCACTTTGAATATGCATGTGTCGGGGCGCCTGGGTGGCTCAGTCGGTTAAGTGTCCGACTTCGGCTCAGGTCATGATCTCGCGGTCCGTGGGTTCGAGCCCCGTGTCGGGCTCTGTGCTGACAGCTTAGAGCCTGGAGCCTGTTTCAGATTCTGTGTCTCCCTCTTTCTCTGACCCTCCCCTGTTCATGCTCTCTCTTTGTCTCAAAAATAAATAAATGTTAAGAAAAAATTTAAAAAAAATATGCATGTGTCTTTAGGTCTGAAGTGAGTCTCTTGTAGGCAGCATATAGCTGGGTCTTGTTTTTTTTTTTTTTTATCCATTCCATCACCATACATCTCTTTTGATTAGAGTGTTTAGTCAATTTACATTCAAAGTTGTTATTGATACATTTGTACTTATGCCATTTTGTTACTTGTTTCATGGTTGTTTTTGTCTTTCTTCTGTTTCTTCCCTTGTTCTCTTTTCTCATAAGTTGGCTTTCTTTAGTGATAGACTGGGATTCCTTTCCCTTTATTTTTGCATATGTAGTACTGTTTTTTTTAATTGTGGTTACTTTGGGTTTATATGTAACCTCCATGCATCTTAAGTTGATGTTTGAGTTTGAGACCATTCTAAAATCACTAAATTTTTACTCTTCTCTGCTCCCAGGTTTAGGTATGTGATGTCAAAGTTTACATCCTTTTATTTTGTGAATCCCTTGACTGATTTAAACAAATTTTTTAAATTTATTTTTTGAGAGAGACACAGAGCAGCAGGACAGAGAGAAAGGGACAGAGAGAATCCCAAGCAGGCTCCACACTGTCAGTACAGAGCCCGATGCAGGGCTCAAACTCATGAACTGTGAGATCATGACCTGAGCTGAAACCAAGAGTCAGACGCTTAACCGACTGAGCCACCCAGGTGCCCCCTTTGACTGATTTTTATAGATATAATTATTTTTACTACTTTTTTGCTTCATACTTTTCTTATTCTTGATTATGGTCTTTCCTTTTTCCACTCAAAGAATCCCCTTTAACATTTCTTGTAAGGCTAGTTTGGTGGTGACGAATTCCTTTAACTTTTGTTTGTCCAGGAACCTCTTTATCTCTCCTTCTATGCTGAATGATAGCCTTGCTGGACAGAGCATTCTTGGTTGTAGGTTTTCCACTTTTAGCACTTTGAATATATTGTGCCACTCCCTTCTGGCCTGCAAGCATTCTGCTAAAAAATCAGCTGATAACCTTATGGGGTTTCCCTTGTGTGTAACTGTTTTTGCTGCTTTTTGTCATTTTAATTACTCTGTTTCTTGTTGTGGACTTTCTTGGGTTGATTTTGCTGGGGGTTCTCTGTGCCTCCTGGACCTGGATTCTGTTGCCTTTCCCAGATTCAGGATGTTTTCAGCTATTATTCTTTCAAATAATTTTTCTGCCCCCTTTTCTCTCTCCTCTTTCTCTGGAATCCCTGTAATGCAAATGTTATTATGCTTGATGATGTAACTGAGTTCCCTTAATCTATTTTCGTTTTTTACTGTTCTTTTTTCTCTATTCTGTTCAGCTTGATTGCTTTTCATTACTGTGTCCTCCAGGTTGATGATCTGCTCTTCTGATTCCTCTAGTCTACTATTTATTCCATATAGAATATCGTTAGTTCCAGTTAAGTTCATCTCTGATTGGTTCTTTTTTATGTTTTCTCTCTCTTTATTGAGGGTCTCACTGAGGTTCTCCACTCCTTTTTCAAGTCCAGGTGAGTATCTTTATGACCATTACTCTAAATTCTCTGTCAGACATAATACTTCTCTCCATTTATTTTAGTGCTCTTGCTATGCTTTTGTTTTCCTGTTCTTTCGTTTAGGACATATTCCACTGTCTCCTCATTTTGCCTCTCTATGTGTTACAAAAGTGGGATATATTTCCTTCTCTTCCTTTAGTGCCCTGCAGTGCAATGTACCGTGTTCACCAGAACCTGTTTGTCCTTTGTGGACAGGACTCGGTCCCTGTGTTTTTAGTGAGCCAGTCCAGGGCTGCCTTGGACCTGAGTTGGGTCAGACCAGACATTTGCCAGAACTGCAGGAGCACCGAACTGCAGGGTGCTCTCTCTGTGTTGTACCCTGAGAAGTTTTCATTGGTGGGCGGTGCCTGTAGTCAGACAAGATGTCTGCTCCCAGCCTACTGCTGGGGCTGAAGTTAAACTGGTGTGTGGGGTTTTCTTCCCCTCTCCCTGGGGCAGGAGACACTTTGACATGGTGCTTGCCCCTGTCGGGGTTGCTTGCACACTGCTGTACTTGGGGCACCACTTTGGATGGACTCCTGCTAAGGGTGTGTTGGAGGGGGTGGGGCCACAGGAGAATATCGGGGCAGAAGGGAGTTGCACAGTGCCAGCAAGGTGCCAGGGCAAGATAGCAAGATAGATGAAGAGTGTTAGTGCTGCACTGGTTCCTGCAGGTGTTGGTGTATCTGGCCTGGAGGGCTTGGGTGGGAAATGGGGCCCTCCAACTCTTTTGGTCTTGGAGAAGTCTGTCAAAAATCCCTGCCCCTCCAGCACATGCGCTGAGCTTAGGAAACATTCATCTTTTCCCTGTATACCCCAGGCATTTTTCAAACTGCTGCTTTTCTGCTGTATCTCAGCAGGGCTTTTTGTTGCGCTGCCTTTTAAAAAAAATTTTTTTAATGTTATTCTTGAGAGAGAGAGTTGGGGGGAGGGGCAGAAGTAGGGAGACACAGAATCTGAAGCAGGCTCCAGGTTCTGAGCTGTCAGCACAAAGCCCGATGCAGGACTCAAACTCTAACTCATGAACCTCAAGATCATGACCTGAGCCGAAGTCAGAAGCTTAACCAACTGAGCCACCCAGGCTCCACTGTTTCAATGTTCCATGTGTTGAGCCCCACTATACGGATTCACAGAGTTGACCCCTGTGCTTTTCAAACCAAATATTCTGGGGACTCATCTTCCCAGTGCTGGTCCCCCATGCCTGGAGTACCTGTTGTGGGGTCTGTTACTCTCCCCTTTCCACACCCACAGCATTCCTCCTTCCCATGGACAGTCCCACCAGTCAGTTTGTCTCCTGATTGCATCTCTACCCTTCCTAGCCTCTTTGCTGTGGCCTCTTTCCTATATTTAGCTGTGGAGAGCCTGTTGTGCCAGTCTCTGGGTCATTTCCTGGTTATTTTCACTGATCTAGGTGTTATCTAGGTATATACATGGGATGCGGTGAGCCTAGGATCCTCCTATTCTGCCATCTTCCTGAAAACCTTTTGCCTTTCTTTTGATGTCAGATTCAGACTATTATCACCAAAACCTATGTCAAGGAGCTTATTGCCTTTTTTTTTAGCCCTAAGATATTTATGGTTTCAGGTTTTACATTAAGTGTTTAACCCAATTGATTTTATTTTTGTATATGGTATAAGATAGTAGTCCAGTTTTTCCAAGACCATTTATTGAAGAGACCATCCTTTCCTTTCCCTATTTTATACTCTTGGTTCCTTTGTCATAAATTAGACCATATATGTATGAGTTCTGTTCCATTGATCTATGTGTTTTTATGCCAATACCATACTGTTTTGTTTACTATAGCCTTGTAATATAGTTTAAAACCAGGAATCGTGATGCCTCCAGCTTGGTTCTCAAAATTGCTTTCGGTTTTCAGGATCTTTTGTAATTTTGTACAAATGTTAGCATCGTTTGATATATTTCTATGAAAAATGGCTTTTGAATTCTGATAGAGATTTCACTGAATCTGCAGATTGCTTTGGATAGTATGGACATGTTAACAGTATTAATTCTTCCAGTTCTTGAAGATGGAATATATTTCTATTTGTGTGTCTTTTTCAGTTTCTTTCATCAATGTCTTATGGTTTTCAGTGTACAGGTTTTAACTTCCTTGGTTAAATTTATTCCTTGGAAAACAGTTGGGATCGTTTTCTTAATTTCTCTCTCTGATAGTTTGCTATTAGTGTACAAAAAGGCAAAAGATTTTTGTATGTTGATTTTATATCCTTTAACTTTACTGAATTCATTTATTAGTTCTAACAGTATTTTGGTGGAGTCTAGGATTTTCCATATGTGTCATCTGCAAATAGTAAGTTTTACTTCCTTTCTAATTTGGGTGGCTTTTATTTCTTTTTCTTGTCTAATTGCTCTGGGAAGGACTTCGAGTACTATGTTGAATGAAAGTGGTGAGAACGGGCATCCTTGTCTTGTTCCTGATCTTAGAGGAAAAGCTCTCAGCTTTTCACGATTGAGTGTGATGTTCAATGTAGGCTTGTCATATGTGGCATTTACTATTTTATTTGTTTCCCCTATAACCACTCTGCTGAGAGTTTTTATCCTAAATGGATATTGAATTTTGTCAAATGCTTTCTCTGTATCTATTGAGAGGATCATGTAATTTTTATCCTTCATTTTGTTAACATATCACATTGATTGGCAGATGTTGAACCATCTTTGCATCTCTGAAATAAATGCCACTTGATGTTGGCATATGATTCTTTTAATGTATTGTTGAAATACAATACATTATAGGTTCGCTAATGTTTTGATGAGGATTTTTGAATCTATGTTCATCAGGGATATTGGCCTGTAATTTTTTTCCTATGGTGGCCTTATCTGATTTTGGTATAAGGGAAATGCTAGCCTCATAAAATAAGTTTAGAAATGTTCCCTCCTGTTCTAAATAATCGGAATTCATGATAGCTGCTCTTCCAGTTTTGTAGAGGAAGAATTTGTTAATTATAAGGGAAAAGGAATGTAAGGAAATAAACAATTATAGTAAACTTAAAGAGGGAGAGAGGTACAGAGAAGAACAAAGAAGGCTTAACATATCGAATCAGGTACTTACAACATCCAACCTTCTGGCTGGGGAAGCCCTGCTGAACAGGGCTGACTGGAGTCCCAGCTGACGGTCCTGGGTGAAGCGTCCTCCCCTCAGGTGAGACTTCCAACCAGCTCTTCCTGCCAGGGCAATATATACACTACCTGTGTGTCATTTATGGTTAGTCGTTAAGTTTGTCCAAGCACAGTCCCGAGCGAGCTGGGTTTTGTTTTTTGTTTTTTGTTTTTCTGTTTCTCTTATCATACCTCACAATCTTAGGAGTCTGGGAATCTGCATATACCTCTTCCCTCCCCGATCCATTCCAGGAGGCCAGCCTGGTCTGACTCAAGGAGGAAGATGAGGCACATTAATCCCTCCTGGCATCAGGAACAGAAGAGCCAGTTCTGATCCCGAGGCCAGATATGGAGTACAAGCCAATTAAGCCCCCGTGATTGTATATGTGCAGCTCTGGGCAGAAATGGATGCCAAGTCACATAAACAACTTCTATACAGAACACTTGCTCTTCTGTTTTTTGTTGTTGTTGTTGTTGTTTTGGAAGCACTTGAGAAGGATTTGTATTTTCCTTGAGTTTTGGGGAGAATTCACAAGTGAAACTGTGTGGTCCTGGTCTTTGGTTTGTTGGGAGGTTTTTGATTAACAATTCAGTATCCTTACTAAGTAATAGGTCTCTTTAGATTTTCTATTTCTTCATGATTCAATCGTAGAAGGTTGTATGACTCTAGGAATTTATCCATCTCTTCTAGGTTGTCAAGATTCTCGA
Organism: Lynx rufus; assembly: GCF_022079265.1. Lineage (NCBI taxonomy): Eukaryota > Metazoa > Chordata > Mammalia > Carnivora > Felidae > Lynx > Lynx rufus. Next base: position 33,387,055 of record NW_025814828.1, on the reverse strand, counting down.
TGTGTAATTATTCAGAGTATCCTCTTATTATCCTTTGTATATCTGTGTTATCAGTTGTAATGTTTCCTCTTTGATTTCTCATTTTGAGTCCTCTTTTTTTCTTTGTGAGTCTAGCTAACGGTTTGCGAATTTTATCTTCAAGGAACCAACTCTTATATTCATTGATCTTTTGTATTGGCTTTTTAGTCTCTATTTCATTTCTTTTCTTCTAATTTTGGGCTTTTCCTTTTTCTAGATCCTACAGGTGTAAAGTTAGGTTGTTTTATTGAGCATTTTCTTGCTTCTTGAGATAGGCATTTATCACTCTGGACTTCTCTGAGAGGACTGCTTTTAGCTGCATCACATAGTTTCTGGTACATTGTATTTCCATTTTCATTTGTCTCAGGGTATTTTTTCAGATTGCTCTTTTGACTTGCTGACCATTGCTTGTTCAGTGGCCTACTGTTTAATCTTCAATATTTGTGAATTTTCCAGTTCTTATAATTGATTTCTAGTTTCATACCACTGTGGTCTGAAAAAATATTTGATACGATTTCAGTCTTCTTAAATGCATTAAATGTTTTATGGCCTAACATATGATCTATCCTGCAGAATGTTCCATGTGTCCTTGAGAAGAATGTATTCAGTTGCTTTTGTATGGAATGTTCTATATATATCTGTTAAGTCCATCTGATCTAACATGTAGTTTAAGGCCAGTGGCTCCTTATTAATTTTCTCTCTGGATGATCTATGCATTGTTGTAAGTGGAGTATTAAAGTGTCCTATTACCAGGGGCACCTGGGTGGCTCAGTTGGTTGAGCATCTAACTTTGGCTCAGGTCATCATCTCATGGTTGGTGGGTTCGAGCCCCGTGTCAGGCTCTTTGCTGACAGCTCAGAGCCTGGAGCCTGCTTTGGATTCGGTGTCTCCTTCTTTCTCTCTCTGCCCCTCCCCTGCTTGTGTGCTTGCTCACTCTCTCAAAAATAAATAAAAAATCCTTAAAAATTTTAAAAACAAGTGTCCTATTATTGTACTGCTGTTTGTCTCTTCAGGTGTGTTAACATTTGGTTTATATATTTAGTTGCTTCTATGTTGTGTCCATAAAGGTTCACAAATGTTATATCCTTTTGTTGGATTGATCCCTTTATCATTGTGTTCACTGTATGATACCCTTCTTTGTCTCTTATTAGAGTCTTTGTTTTAAAGTCGGTTTTGTCTGATGTAACTATAGTTACCCCAGCTCTCTTTTGGTTACCATTTGTAAGGAGTATGTTTTCTTAACCGTTTACTTTCAGTCTGTGTGTGTCCTTACATCTGAAGCGAGTGTCTTATAGGAAGCATATATATGAGTCTTGGTTGTTTTTTCTTTTTTAAAAAATTTTTTAATGTTTGTCTTTGAGAGAGCGAGCAAGCATGAGTGGGGTAGGGGCAGAGAGAGAGGAGACACAGAATCCGAAGCAGGCTCCAGGCTCTGGACTATCAGCACAGAGCCTGACACGGGGCTTGAACTCACGAACTGTGAGATCATGACCTCAGCCAAAATTGGACACTTAACCAACTTAGCCACCCAGACACCCCTTGTTTTTTTATATATACATACATTCAGCTACTTTATGTCTTCTGATGGGAGAATTGTTTTTATTTTTTTTAATGTTTATTTTTGAGAGTGAGAGAGACAGAGTGTGAGCAGGGGAGGAGCAGAGAGGGAGACACAGACTCTGAAGCAGGCTCCAGGCTCTGAGCTGTCAGCACAGAGCCTCACACGGGGCTTGAACTCACAAACCGTGAGATCATGACCTGAGCCGAAGTCAGATGCTCAACTGACTGAGCCACACAGGTGCCCCTGATGGGAGAACTTAATACATTTACCTTGAAAGTCGTTATTGACAGATATGTACTTGTTGTCATTTTCTTAATTTATGGCTATGTTTTTTAAAATATTTTTAAAGAGAGAGGAGAGCATGAGCTGGGAGGGGCAGAGAGAGAGATGGAGACAGAGGATCTGACGCAGGCTCTGCACTGTCAGCATAGAGCTGGATGTGGAGTTCAAACTCACACACCATGATGAGATCATGACCTGAGCCAAAGCTGGACGCTTAATCAACTGAGCCACCCAGGCGCCCAAATTTCTGGCTATTTTGTACTACCTGGGTTTCCTTACTTCATCTCTCGCTCTTTTATTTGTAGTTTGATGACTTTAGTAGTATGCTTAGATTCCTTTCTCATTATGTTTCTTTAAAAAAAAATTTTTTTTAACCTTTATTTATTCTTCAAACAGAGAGAGACAGAGCATGAACCGGGGAGGGTCAGGGAGAGGGAGACACAGAATCTGAAACAGGCTCCAGGCTCTGAGCTGTCCACACAGAGCCCGACGTGGGGCTTGAACTCACGGACTGCGAGATCACGACCTGAGCCGAAGTGGGCCGCTTAACCGACTGAGCCACCCAGGCGCCCCTCATTATATTATGTTTCTACCATAGGTTTTTGCTTTGTGGCTACCATGAGGCTTACACATAACTTTTAAGAGTCTATTTTAAGGCGATTAGACCTTAAGTTTGAATCCATTCTAAAGCTCTGCATTTCTTCTCTCTTTCCTTCATTTTATGTTTTTGATGTCATAATGCACATCTTTTTATCTTATGTATCCCTTAACTAATTATTGCAGTTAAAGTTATTTTTAGTACTCTTAACTTTGATACTAGCTTTATGTGATCAATCCACTACCTTTACTATATATTTATTTTTACCAGTGAGTCTTTTATATGTTTTTTTTTTTGTTATGAATTAGTGCCCTTTCATTTCAACTCAAAGAAGTCCCCTTTAATAGTTTTTTTAAGGCCAGTTTAGTGATGATGAGCTCTTTAACTTTTGTTCATCTGTAAAAATCTTTCTCTCTCTTTAAATTCTGCATGAAAACTTTTACTGGGTAGAGTATTCTTGGTTGGAAGTTGTTTTTTTTTTTTTCCTTCAGCACTTGGAATGTGTTTTGCCACTCCCTCTGTCCTGAAAAGTTTCTGCTGAAAAATCTGAAGGGGGCTCTTGGGGACTCCCTTGCACTTAACAAGATGTTTTTCTTTTCCTGCCTTAAGAGTCTCTCCTTGACTTTAACATTTGAATTTTTAATTATGCTGTGTCTTGATATGTGGGTCTCTTTGGGTTTCTCTTAGACTCTCTGTGCTTCCTATATCTGGATAATTGTCTGCTTCCTTACTTGGGTTAGAGAAGTTGTTAGCCATTAGTTCATCAATAAGTTTTCTGCCCCTTTCTGTTTCTCTTCTCACTTCCAGGACTCCTTCAAGGTGAATGTTTCTCCAATTGACGTCCCACAAGTGAGTTAAGCTATGTTCACTATTTCCATTCGTTTTTGTTTTTATTGCTGTAATTGTGTCCCACTGCTTTGTGTGTGAGCTCCCTGATCCTTCTGCATCTAGTCTGTTATTGAACCACTCTGATGTGTCTTTCGGTTCATTTAGCGTATTCTTTAGCACTTCTCTAATTTTGTATTCTATTTTTTAGCTGTGGGTTGAAGTTCTCACTGTGTTCATTCATTCTTCTCCCAAGTTCAGTAAGCACCTTTATGACTATTACTTTGAACTGCTTATAAGGTAAATTACATATCTCCATCATTTCATTGAGTGTTTTAAATTTAATTTACTCCTTGAGAATCCACTGTATGCCAATGTCACATTCTCTTTTCTCTGGATCTTTTTCCCCTAGTTATAGTTACATATAATTGACCTACATCCTTGTATGAGTTTAAGATGTACAGCAAAATCGTTTGACTTACATATATTGTGAAATGACCACCACAGTAAGTTTAGTTAGCCTCCATCAGCTCATGAATAAAAAATGGAGGGTTGAGTGAGTGGCTCAGTCAGTAGAGCATCCCGACTCTTGATTTCAGCTCAGGTCATGATCCCAGGGATGTGGAATGGACCCCTGCGTCAGGGTATGTGGTGATCGTGGAGCCTGCTTGAGATTCTCATTCTCTCTCTCTCTCTCTCTCTCTCCCTCCCTCCCTCCCTCTCTCTGCCCCCACCCTTCTCCCCCCTCCCCTGCTCATGCATGCTCACTCTCTCAGTATAAATTAAATAAATATATAATAGAATGGAAAGCAAAAAAAGAAAAAATTTTTCCTTGTGATTTGAATGCTTAGGTTTTACTCTCAACAACTTTATTATATATCGTACAGCAAGTGCTGACTATACTTATCATGTTGCAGGTTACATTTCTAGCATGTATTTATCTTGTAACTGGAAATTTCCACCTTTTGACCACGTTTCTCCAATTCCCCCTCCCCCCAACTCTCACCCCTGATAACCACAAATTTGAATTTGATAATAGATTTTTCTATCAGTTTTCTTTTTTCTTTCTTTTTCTTTCTTTCTTTCTTTTTTTTTTTTTTTTTTTGCATTTCACATAGAAATCAGATTGTACGGTATTTATCTTTCTCTATTTTATCTAGGACAATGCCCTAGATTATTCAGGGTCCATTTGTGGTGTTGCAAATGGGAAGGTTTCATTCTTTTTGGCCGAGTAATCTTTCATTGTCTGTGTATCTCCCATTTTGTTTATCCATTCATCCACCAGTGGACATTGAGGTTGTTTCTGTATCTTGGCTACTGTGAATAATTCTGCACTGAACACCTTTCGAGTTAGTGTTTTTGTTTTCTTTGGATAAATATCTAGAAGTAGGATTGCTGTATCATATGGAGGTTCTATTTTTAATTTGGGGGGTAATCTCCATACTATTTTCCATGGTGACTGCACCAATTTATATTCCCAACAGTGTACAAGGATTCTCTTTTCTTCACATCATACCAGGATTTGTTATGGCATTCTAACAGGAGTGAGGATATCTCATTATGGTTTGGATTTGAATTTCCCTGATAATTACTGATGTTGAGCACCTTTTCATGTACTTTTTGACCTTTCATGTGTCTTTTTTGTAGAAATTTCTATTCAAATATTTCCCATTTTTGATGAGATTGTGGGTTTTTTGACTTGTTTTGGTTTGGTTTTGCTACTGAGTAGTAGGAGTTCTTTATATATGTTGGATTGTAACCCCTTAGGTATATGGCTTACAAATATTTTTCCCAGTCTGTAGATTGTCTTTTCCTTTTTAATTGTTTCTATTGCTGTGCAGAAGCTTTTTAGTCTGACGCAGTCCTACTTGTTTTTTATTCTGTTGCTTGTGCTTTAAGTGCATATCCAAAAAGTCAATGCCAAGATCCATGTCAAGGAGCCTTTTCCTTAATTTTCCTTCTAGGAATTTCATGGTTTCAGGTCTTATGTTTGAGTCTTTAATCCATGCCAAGTTAATTTTTGCAAGTGGTATAAGATAAGGGTCTAATTTCATTCTTTTACATATGAATATTCAAGTTTTCCCCAGCACCATTTATTGATGAGACTGTCTTTTCTCCATTGAGTATTCTTGCATCCCTTGTCAAATATTAGTTGACTATATATACTTGGGTTTACTTCTGGGCACTTGAGTCTGTTTCATTGATCTACATGTCTGTTTTTAATTTTTTTTTTAATTTTTTAAGGTTTATTTCTTTTTGGGGGGGGGGAGAGAGAGAGAGAGAGAGAGAGAGAGAGAGAGATAGTATGAGCAGGGGAGAGGCAGAGAGAGAAGGAGACACAGAATCCAAAGCAGGCACCAGGCCACGAGCCATCAGCACACAGCCTGATGCAGGGCTCAAACCCAGGAGCTGTGAGATCATGACCTGAGCTGAAGTCAGACACCCAACCGACTGAGCCACCCAGGTGCCCCTACATGTCTGTTTTTATAGCAGAACCATCCTGTTTTGATTCTGCAGCTGCTTTGTAGTATAGCTTGAAATCAAGAAGTGTTAATACTTCCCACTTTGTTCCTCTTTCTCAGGATTGCTTTGGATATTTGGGGTCTTTTGTGATTCTATAGAAGTTTTAGGATTTTTTTTCTACTTCTGTTAAAACAATGCCATTGCAATTTTGATAGTGATTGCATTGAATCTATAGATGGCTTTTGGTAGTATGCACATTTAAACATTTAATTGTGTTTTATTTCTTTCATCATTGCCTTGATGAAAATAAGTTCTGAGTAGAGATCTTTTACCTCCTTGGTTATTTATTCCTACGTGTTTTACTGTTTTTGATGCTATTGTAAATGGGGTTGTTTTAGTTCTTTTTCAGATAATTCATTGTTAGTTTATGGAAATGCTGCTAATTTTCTAAGTTAATTTTCTATATTGTAACTTTATTGATTACATTGATTATATCTAACATTTTTCTGGTGGAATCTTTAGGATTTCTTATATATAAAGTCATGTCACCTTCAAACAGAGAAAATTTTACTTCCTTTCCAATTCTGATGCCTTTTCTTTCTTTCTATTGCCTGATAGCTCTAGTAAGTTCTTCCAGTACCAGTTGAATAGGAGTAGTGAGAACAGGCACCTTTGTTTTCTTTGTTATCAGGAAAAAAGCTTTCAACATTTAACCATTTGGTATGAAATCAGATTTGGGCTTTATTATGTTGTGGTACATTCATTCTATACCTAATTTGTTAAGAGTTTTTATCATGAGCAGATGTTAAATTTTATCCAGTCATTTTTCTGCATCTATTGACTTTCTTCTTTTCATCTGATGTATTACATTGGTTGATTCACATAAGTTGAAAATTCTTGCATCTCAGGAATAAATCCCACTTGATCTTTGTTGAATTCTTACCTTGTTCATGCATTGCTGTCCTAATTATGCTTCCAATGTGCTGCTTAATTTAGTTTGATAATATTTTATTGAAAATTTTTGCATTTGTATTCATCAGGGATGTTGGTCTGTAGTTTTCTGGTAGTATCTTTTTCTGGCTTTGGTATCAGAGTAATGGTGGCCTAATAAAATGAAATTGGAAGTATTCCTTCCTTTTCAGTTTTTTGGAAGAGTCTGAGAAGGATTGGTTTTAATTCTTCTTTAAAGCTTCACCCGTGAAGCCATCATGTCCTGGGCATTCTTGTAGTTCACTACACTTTCAGAAAATTATTCTGAATTCTCTGACAGTTCATAGATTTCCATATCCTTAGGATCAGTTATTAGAGTTTTCTTAGTTCCCTTTGGTGGTGTCCTTTATTGGTTTCCTTTGGTGGTTCTTCACAATCCTTGATTTCTTATGTTGGGATCTATACATTTAAGTAACTGTTCTCTTCCAGACTTTGCAGGTTCACTGTGGCTGAGACCATTCCTTAGCAATAAGCCCAGTTTTGGTTTTTTGGACATGTCTGCTGATAATGTCCTTGGGCAGGTGGGGCCTGTTGTTAGGGTCCATTTTGGGGCAAGGCAACTGTTCGAGTTCTAGGGTCAGTGGTTGGGGGTGGGGTGTGTGCGCCACTGCTGAGAATATTGGGAAAAGTCTGCTGGCTTGGTTCCCTGTCCAAGTGAAGCTGTAGGATGGACTTCACCATTGCTTGGAATCCCTGGTCAGGCTTATTAGTTAGGACCAGATACTATACTCGGCAGTAGTGGGGGACTATGAGTTATCTTCGCTGTTCTGGTGGGGCAACAGGACAGAACCCAGGGCTTGCACAACTCACTGTGGACCTGAATCAGAAAAGAGTGTGTACTGAATATCGCAGTCAGGTGAGGCTACCAGTTTTGCTCTGTAGACAGGGAAAGCCAGGGGCAGCGCTCTCTGTTCAAGTGCCACTCTAAGCAGGGTTGTTAACTAGGCTATGCAGCATCCCTTAAGCTGCGGTAAGGTTCCCTGGTTGGGCAGTCTGAAGACTGTATTCAGCAATAAGTGGGGCTACAAATCAGTGGGCTATGCACTAGTTTCCCTGCTTGGGTGCAGTGGGAACAGCAGCTCTGCGGCTACTAATGCTCTTTATTTTTGGTCTTGACTCAAGCCGACGCAAGCTTCAAGCTCCATGGCTGAACAGGGCTACTGTGTGTGTTCTGGGGACAATCGGCTCTTACCATCCACCTCCCAGCTCTGGAGTTGCTGGGTTATGTAGTGTCCTGGCATTCTTACCAATCTTCCCTATTAGACGGGGGTAGAAGCCATACTCCATAGCTGGTGGGGCCATGACTCATGCTCCTGCCTGGGCAAGACTAGGAGGGTTCACTTATGGCAACTCCCAAAGTTTCCCAAACAGGCTTTCTGTTCAGGAGTGGCTGTGAGCCTTCATCCATAGTGAGTGGGGCAAGGAGTTCCCCTGCCTGGGCATAGCAGAGAAAACCAAGAGAGAGAAAGGGGGGGGGGCGCACGTGAGAGCGCAAAGATGGTGTGTACTGGCCTATGTTCTAGAGCATCCCTTTAGGGCTCTAGATGTGTGCCAAACCTGAATCTACCCCTTTAGCCAAAGATCCCAGACAGATGGGCTTCTTTCATAGAAATCCTGGGGTTGTACTTGAGTCTACTGTCCGTGAAGTGCCCTGGGGGCAATAACCTGCCAAGAACTGATTGTCACAGTTCCCTAGGACCCAGGAATGTAAGCCTTCCCAGCCACCAGAGCCAGGCCATCAAGGGGCATCCTGTGAGTAGCAGCGATAAAAACCAGGGCACCAACATGAGAACTGGGGCACTGCATACTTACAGAGCTCTACTCCAAGAGATGCTGTCACTCTGGAATGTGGGAGAGGGAGAGCGTGAAGAGACAGGGCCTGCCCTCCAAGTTCTCTGGAAAGGTTGACAGTCTGCCCTTAGAGGTATATTTATTTGGAAGCCCACCCTTCAGGCTGCAGCTATGATCATAAACGCACAGGCCTCTTCCACAGAATGACTGAGCTCCTGGATCTGTTACCTCTTGCTGTGCCCTGGGGGTGCTGGCTGTTTAAGAACCCTCTCTCCTTTGGCTCTGGTCCTGTGGGACTGCTAGTGCGAGCCTCACTAGACACCACAGCTGGGTGTTATAGAGGTTTGCCCCGGCAGCAGCCATAAAAGTCAGGTTACCAGACAAGGGAATAAGCTCCTTTCCGGAAGATCCCAGTGAGGTGGAATGAGGCAGAGGGAGAGCACAAAGATTGCACCCACTAGTGTCCATTCCCTGAGAGTCCCTCTCTAGGGCCTCCGATGTAGGCCCTTAGATGCCAAACCAGAAGCCTGCCCTTTAGGCCAAACCTCCTGGACAAGCAGTTGGTTCTTTTTCTCAGAAAGGCCACAGGTGTCTTTCAGTCTGCCATCTGTCCTGTGCTGTAGGAGGTGTGGTTCACCAGTAACCATCTCTCCAATTGTTATGGTTCCTTGGGACCCAGGAATGCAAGCCCCCACCCCTTACCCTCCACCTCTAGAATCCAGTGATCCAAGGGTGTCCTATGAGAAGCAGACATAAAAATCAGGTCACTAGATGTAAAAACTAGGGCACCAGATGAAGATTGAAACCTTTTATTACTGTGTGTTTTCTTTCTGTGTTTGGGCATGAGGAGTTTAGGGCAAGGGAATGGATGGTGGGGGGAGCAAGGCAGATAAGGGGACTCTGGAAGTATTCTTCTGTCCTTGAAAATACAAATAAGAATTCTCTGGGGCTGGTTTTGGATACTTCCTGGGATGTTAGGCTCATGCAAATTCACACCCCACCTGGAAATACGCAGATTGCCATCTTGCTTACATTTTCAAAATCTTATGGCCAAGCCATTTCTGAATGATTTCTCTAGGAGAGTATTTATAGGTTTTGTAACCACTAGTTGAACCAACATTTCTCACCTGTTTTCAAGACCACTGGAGTAGGCAAATCAACTTCCCAAAACAGAGCGGTGCTGGTTCTGTCAGTCTGTAGTTTGACATGGGAGTCTCTTTCTTGAGTTTGCTCATGCCTTTCCTGTTGGGTTTTTTTTCCAGCAAGCACAGTGTGGCCTGGATCTTCGACACATCACCGTGGTCGAGCTGGTAGGTGTGTTCCCGACCCTCATCGGCAGGATAGGAGCAAAGATTATGCCTCCAGCCCTAGCTCTGCAGCTCAGGTAGGCGGAAGTTCTCTCCTTAAATTGTATCCCCTATGAAGGTACTTTTTTTAGATCAGGTTCCCTGATTTCTTGCTATTTGGTATTGATTCCAAGTAACCTTCAGTGTTTAATTGCTTTTAGTCTGAGAGCTCTATAACCATGCTAATTGGCATAGTGCTGCTTGTCCAAATATATCATGCCATGGGTAATTTCCAGTGTTCTCTTCTTGTCCCTTTTAACCAGGTGTCTTTGTATTGTTTTTCTTTCTGCTTGGGGGGTGGGGGGGTGGGATGGAAAGGGAAGAGCCTGAAAAAACGGACCTATGCAATCCTTTGTGTTATTAGGAAAGCAGGCATCCAATTAACCTTTCCAGGCTTCTTCTCTTTTCCCTCCATGCTTCCAGGCACTTGCCCATACCCCCATTTTAACAGCTAGATTTTATTTTGGTAATACTTACAAAGCTAGAATCATGGTGCCCAGGCTCTGTGTAATGGTGTGTTACAAAAAGCAGAATTCAACAGCCGAAAGGTAATTTCAGAACAGTCTCCAATTTTTACTTGCATCTCTTGACCACTCTGAAAAGGATAATTGGGCTAAAGAAAACCCAAAATCTTGCTTCCTCACCCATCCTTTTTCTCACAACGCAAGGGAGGGTGCTTTGTTTATAGTCTATAATCGCTGCTCTTTACATTCAGGGTCCCAGGCTGATGGTGGCTCCACCATCTTGTAGCATCATTTGGAACACATGACTTCCGGGTTTCCGCAAAGGGGGAGGAGAGTAAAAACGAACCTCACCACTCTTTCACGCTTCATGTTGGAAGCCTGAAATTGCTCTTGCCAAGTCCATTGGCCAAAACTCGTCACGTGATTGCAACCCAACTTCAAAGCAGGCTGGGAAACGCAGTCTTTCTGTGTTCCCAGGAAGAAGAAAATGAAAGAGGACTCGATGAGCCCCATCACAGATGTTCAAAGAGGTTCACAGAAATTCCTTGAGAAATTATATGCTAGAACTATGCCCTTAGCCAGTGATATTATAGATTGACACAATAGATTGTTTAATTTGCATATTTTCCATCTGCCTTTTGACCCCCACCCCATCTCTGATTTATACTTCTTCACCCAAAAAGAGTGCCCCATCCATACCATACCAAGGTAAAAAACTCAGAGGGTGAGGGATGCAAAAAGAAATGAGGATAACTGAATTATTTTTAGTTGGCTGAAAGAAGGAGAAGGCTGGGTATACTCACAAGCATAAATGTGTGTATGTGGGTGTGTGTGTGTATACACATTGTATGTATATGTGTGTATATGTGTGTGTGTGTGTGTATGTATATATATGTATATATATACATATATATATATATATATATATATATATATATGTGATGTCTGGCTACATTCAGTAGCACCTCTCTAGAGTGTAACACTTTGAGGTCAGTACCAGATCTCCACAACAGTGCCTGGCACCATAGTGGAGGTAAGTGGAGGCAATGACTCTAAACTGAAACAGGTTTACTATTTCCAGGAGCAAGAGTGGCCTCTAAGAGTGTATTTACAGTTATATTTCAAGTTGAAAACAGCACAACTCGAGATTATGTCGACATCTGAAAAATTCCCAAAGTAGGTGTTTGAAGCTGTTGGTAATTTAGAACTACCTGTCCGTACCCTGTGTTAAAGATTTTTTTAAAAAACTTGTCACAGAATTTGCAACATGTTTCTCTTTGGATTGCAGATCTATAGAGAGGGAATCTTGATAAAATATTTATGTGATGTGATTTTAAACTATTGCAATTTGAAGAAAAGAAAACTCTGATTCAAGAAAAAAACTCTTATCATTCAGGTTGTATATGTTGGGGCTACTCGAGACCCCTTCAGGCTGAGGATGATTTGAGCAACAAAGAAGTTACATACATGAATTACACAGTGGTTCTCAAACTTTAACCTGCCCTAGGATCCCCCGGAGCACTGTTATAACATAGAACGCAGGGCCCCAGCCCCAGAGCGTGTGATTCAGTATAGGATGGGGCCTGAGAATTTGCATTTCTAGTAAGTTCCTGCTCCTGTTCCCCTGTTGTTGAAGCTGCTCATCTGAGGATCACACTGTGAGAACGACTGGCCTAGCATTTTACCAAAGGCTTCACACAGCTTTGAAATGGAAATTTTGCAAAGCAGCCTGTAAAAGGAGGGTCAGTCATTATTGTGTAGCCAGAAGATAGTCCGGGTCAATGTCACACAGAGATGATCCATCACATGCATTGTCTAAGGGATTCAGTGTCAGGCTACATGTCCCCTTTATCAGACCTATCGGTGAGGAATAAGGGAGTTCACAGATGGATGTTTTATCTTCTTCCCTTTGAATTCCACCCCAGAGTCTAGTGCAGATGAAAAGAGCCAATTTAGGCAAAGAATGGGAAGCGTGAAAGAAAAGGAGAGGCAGAATGACTGGAGAATCTAAAAATTCTCCTGTATGGTTAGAATACTATTTTCAAATAGCACTGAGGCCATGATAAAACAATAAAGGGCATCAGCAGTGCCTGGTGTTGTAAAGATACCACCTTCCGGCTTCCTTGCGCTCATGTTTTTTTAGAGATGAAGGTACGAGCAAATTCATGTTCCCTAGAGTAACTTTCCAGCAATTGCAAGGGTGACAGGGACCAGGAATTCCATGATTTTTATTTCCATGTTGTTTTTCAGCTAGAATTAACACTATTAAAGTATACAACCTAATGATTCAATATTTGTATATATTGCAAAATGATCATCATGCTAAACTAAGTCTATTTAACATCAGTCACCATACATAGTTACATTTTTTCCTTATGAAGAGAAACTTTAATACTTTTAACTACTGTCAAATATGTAATACAGTATTATTAACTATAACCACCATGCTGTATATTAATTAATCCCTATGACTTTTTTTTATCTTTTATGAACTCAGAGACTTTAAATAACTTATTAAACCTTAAGTCAGAGTTTCTTTTTTCCTTCCAAGATTTTTAGATTCAAATTAGTTAACATATAGGGGAGTATTGATTTCAGTAGAACCCAGTGATTCATCACATATACAACACCCAGTGCTCATCCCAACAAGTGCCCTCCTTAATGCCCGTCACCCATGTAGCCCATGGCCCCTGCTCCCTTCCACAAACCCTCATTAAGACCCATGATTTATTTTATATCTATAGGTTTCTACCCTTTGACCCCCTTCACACATTCTACCCACCCCTAACCCCCTGCCCTCTGACAACCAAGAATAAGTTTTTGTATCTATGAGTTTGGGGTTTTTTTGTTGTTGTTATCTGTTGTTTTAGATTCTGCATGTAAGTGACACAATATGGTATTTGTCCTCTGATTTATTTCACTTAGGATAATGTCCATAAGGTTCATCCATATTTTCACAAATGGCAACATTTCATTCTTTTTATGGCTGAATAATATTCGTGTGTATGTGTGTGTGCCATATTTTCTTTATCCATTCATCCATCAATGGACTCTTAGATTGTTTCCATCTCTTGGCTGTTGTAAATAATGCTAAAGATGAGGGTGCATATAGGTTTTCAAGTTAGCTTTTTTTTTAATTTTCTTCAGATAAATACCCAAAAGCGGAATTGATCAATCATATAGCTCTTAATTTTTTGAGGGACATCCATACTGTCTTCCAAAGTGGCTGCACCAATTTACAATGTCACCAACAGTGACCAGTGTTCCCTTTTCTCCATATCTTCACCAATACTTACTTTTTGTATTTCTGATAATAGCCATTCTAACAGGCATGAGGTGATATTTGACTGTAGTTTTGATTTCCATTTCCCTGCTGATTAGTGATGTTGAGCATCTTTTTGTGTGTGTGATGGCCATCCTTATGTCTTCTGTGGAAAAATGTCTATGCAGTTCTTCTGTCCATTTTTAAATTTTGTGTTTGTTTTGGTATTGAGTTGTAGGAGTTCTTTATATGTTTTGGATATTAACCTCTTATCACATGTGAGTAGTTGCAAATATTTTCTCCAATTTAGTAGGTTGTTTTTCATTTTGTTGATAATTTACTTGGCTATACAGAAACTTTTTTATTTGATGTACTCCCACTGGTTTATTTTTGCTGTTGTTACCTTTAATTTTGGTGTCAAATCCAAAAAAATCATCACAGTGATAATAAACTTACTATCTATTCTTCCAGGAGTTTTATAGTTTCAGGTGTTACATTCAAGTCTTTCATCCATTTTTAGTTTATTTTTGTGTACAGTGATTGACGAAATTGTCCCGTCCCCATTGTAAACTCTTGGTTCTTTTGTCATAAATTAATTGACCATATATGTATGGATTTATTTCTGGGCACCCTATTCTGTTCTGTTGATCTATGTGTCTCATTTTATGCCAGTATAATACTGTTTCGATTACCGTAGTTTTGCAACATAGTTTGAAATCAAGGAGCATGATACCTCCTGGTTTGTTATTTCTCAAAATTGTTTTGGCCATTTAGCATCTTTTGTGCTTCTATACAAATTTAAGGTTTTTATATTCTATAATTATATAGTTGGGATTTTGATACGGATTGCATTGAATCTGTAGATTGCTTTGGGTAGCTTGGGCATTTTAACAATATCCCAATTCATGAGCATGGACTATCTTTCCATTTTTGTGTGTCTTCAGTTTCATTCATCAATGTCATATAGATTTCAGTGTTCTGGTTTTTCACCTCAAATTTATTCCTAGGAATTTTATTTTCATGCAATTGTGAAAGTGTTTTCTTAATTTTCTGATATTTCATCATTAGTGTTTGTATCTTGATTTTGTGTCCTGTAGCATTACTTAATTCACTGTTATTCTAACAGTTTTTTTGGTGGAATCTTTAGGATTTTGTATTTCTATATATAATATGTTCTCTGCAAGTAGTGACAGTTTTAATGGATGCCTTTTATTTTTCTTTCCTAATTTCTGTGGGTAGGATTTCTAATACTGTGTTGAAAATACTGGTAAGAGTGGGCATCCTTCTCTTGTTCCTGATCTTATTAGAAAAACCTTCAGCTTTTCAACATCATGTATGATGATAGATGTGGGCTTGTCATATATGGCCTGTATTATATTGAGGTATGTATAGAGGAAGCATACTTTGTTGTGAGTTTTCATCATAAATGATATTGAATTTTGCAAATGGTTTTTCTGCATCTTTTGATGAGCATATCATTTTTACCACCCATTTTGCAGATGTGGTGAATCACGTTGATTAACATAGGTTGAACCATCCTTGCATCCCTGCAAATAAACATTACTGGATAGGTGAATGATCCATTTGATGTATTAATGAATTCAGCCCTCTGATGTTTTGTTGAGGATTTTTTTCATCTGGTTTTGGTATCAAGGAAATTGTGGCCTCATAAAATTAGCTTGGGAGAGTTCCCTCCTTGTGTATTTTTACGAACAGTTTGAGAAGGACTGTTATTAAATTTGGAATGTTTGGTATAATGCTCCAGTGGAGCTATATGGACATGGTCTTACGTTTGGTGGGAGGTTTTTTGATTATGAGTATCTCCTTACTGAGAAATTGATGTGTTCAGATTTGCTATTTCTTCATGATTTAGTTTGGGAAGGTTATGTGTTTCTAGGGTTTTATATATTTTTCCAGATTATCTAATTTGTTAGTGTATAATTGTTCATACTAGTCTATGATTTTCTGTCTCCTCTTGCATTTCTGTTTGAGTCCCCTTTTCCTTGGTGAGTCTAGCTAAAGGTTTATCAAGATTGTTGGTTTTGGTCAAAAAGCAAGCTCTTCTTTCATCTTCCCTGTCCTTTTAGTCCTTTGTATTTATTTTGACTGTGAACATTATTTAGGGCTTCTCCTGTTCTTTTTCTGGATGAGGTGTAAGGTTAGGTTGTTTATTTCAGATTTTTTTCTTACAAGTTTTAGTATATTTTCATTCGTTCTGTCTCAGGGCATTTTGTTGTTGATAAATGGAATTTTTTTTTTTTCTAGAGAACAAACTAACACATAAAGTATTATATGAAGAAAATAGGGCACTCATCACATGAAACATTCTCTAGAATAGATCACATAGTAGGTCACAAAACAAGCTTCTACGAATTCAAAAAGGTAGTCCTACCATGCATCTTTTGTCACCACAATGCTAGGAAACTAGAAATCAGCCACAAAAAAAAAAAAAATTCTGGAAAGACCACAAATATATGGAGGTTTAATTTACATACTACTAAACAATGAATGCATCAACCAGGAAATTAAAGAAACAAAATATACATGGAAACAAATGAAAACACAATGGTTCAAAACCTTTGGGATGCAGCAAAAGCAGTTCTAAAAGGGAAATGTATAGCAATACAGACCTACATCAATAAGCAAAAAAATCTCAAACAACATAACCTTACACCTAATGGAGCTAGAAAAAGAACAAACAAAACCCCCAAACCAGCAGAAGGAAGGAAATAATAAAGATTAGACCAGAAATAGGTGATATAAAAACTAAACACATCAATGAAACCTGGAGCTGGTTTTTTGAAAAAAATTAAATTGATAAACCTCTAGCCAGACTTATTAAGGAAAAAAGGGAAAGGACTCAAAGAAAATCACACATGATAAAAGAGAAATAACAACCAACACCATAGAAATACAGTTAGAATAGTATGAAAAACTCTATGCCAACAAATTGGACGAACAGGAAGAAATAGAAAACTTGAACAGACGGATTACCAGCAAGGAAGTTGAGTCCATAATCAAATAACTCCCAACAAATAAAAAGTCCAGGGCCACATAGCTTCACAGGTGAATTCTACCAAACATTTATTTTTATTTTTATTTATTTTGGGTGAGTGAGAGAGAGAATACAAGCAGGGGAGGAGCAGAGAGAGAGAGAGCATCCCAAGCAGCCCCACAGTGTCAGTGCAGAGCCCAACTGTGGGGCTCAAACTTCCAAACCATGAGATCATGACCTGAGCTCAAACCAAGAGTCAGATGCTTAACCAACTGAGCCACAAACATTCATTCATTCATTCATTTCTGTTTATTCTTGAGAGATAATGGGGGAGGGGCAGAGAGACAGGGAGACACAGAATCTGAAGCAGGCTCCAGGCTCTGAGCTGTCAGCACAGAGCCTGACACAGGGCCCTAACCCATGAGCTGTGGGACCATGACCTGAGTCAAAGTCAGACGCTTAACCGACAGAGCCACCTAGGTGCCCCAGTGAGCCACAGACATTTAAAGAAGAGTTAATACCTATTGTTCTCAAACTATTCCAAAAAAACAGAAAAGGAAGGAAAACTTCCACATTCGTTCTATGAGGCCAGCATTACCCTGATACCTAAACCAGATACACACACCACAAAAAAGATGACTACAGGCCAATATCTCTGATGAACATAGATACAAAAATCCTCAGAATACTAGTAAACCAAATCCAACAATACATTTTAAAAAATCATTCACCACAGTCAAGTGAGATTTAATCCTGGGTTGCAAAGAATGTTCAATATTCGCAATGTGATACATCATATCAATAAGAGAAAGGATAAGAGGGGCGCCTGGGTGGCGCAGTCGGTTAAGCGTCCGACTTCAGCCAGGTCACGATCTCGCGGTCCGTGAGTTCGAGCCCCGCGTCAGGCTCTGGGCTGATGGCTCGGAGCCTGGAGCCTGTTTCCAATTCTGTGTCTCCCTCTCTCTCTGCCCCTCCCCCGTTCATGCTCTGTCTCTCTCTGTCCCAAAAAATAAATAAACGTTGAAAAAAAAAATTAAAAAAAAAAAGAGAAAGGATAAGAACCATACGATCATTTCAATAGATGTAGAAAAACCATTTGACAAAGTACGATGTCCATTCATGATAAAAACCCTCAACAAGGTAGGTTTAGAAGGAACATACCTCAGTATCGTGAAGGCCATCTGTGAAAACCCCACAGTGAACATCATCCTTAATAGGGAAAAACAGAGCTTTTCCTTAAAGAGCAGGAATGAGACAAGGATGTCCACTCTCACCACTTTTGTTCACCATAGTACTGGAAATCCTAGCCACAGCACAGCCATCATACGACAGAAAGAAATAAAAGACCTCCAAATAGATAAGGAAGAAGTAAAACTTCCACTATTTGCAGATGACATTATACTATATGTTGAAAGCTCAAAAGTCTTTATCAAAAAACTGCTAGAACTGATAAATTCAGTAAAGGCACAGGATACCAAATCAGTGTACAGAAGCCTATTTCTGTACACCAATAATGAAGCAGCGGAAAGAGAAATTAATAAAACTCATTTACAATTGCACCAAAAGCCATAAGACACCTAGGAATAAAGCTAACAAAGGAGGTGTAAGGCCTGTACTCTGAAAACTATAAAACACTGATGAAAGAAATTGAAGAAGACACAAAGAAATGGAAAGACATTCCATGCTCATGGACTGGAAGAACAAATACTGTTAAAATGTCTATATTATCCAAACAATCTACATGTTTCATGCAATCCCTATCAAAATACCACCAGCATTTTTCAGAGCTACAACAAACAATCCTAAAATCCGTATGGAACCACAAAAGACCACAAATAGCCAAAGCAACCTTGAAAAAGAAAAGTAAAGCTGGAGACATCAGAATTCCAGGCTTCAAGATCTATTACAAAGCTGTAGTGATAAAAACAGTATCATACTGGCACAAATATAGACACATAGAACAACGGAACAGAAAGGAACCCACAACTCTATGGTCAATTAATCATGGACAAAGCAGGAAGGAATATCCAGTGGGAAAAAGTCTCTTCAACAAATGGTGTTGGGAAAACCGGACAGCAACATGCAAAAGAATAAAAGTGGACCACTTTCTTACACCATACACAAAAATAAACCCAAAATGAATTAAAGACTTAAATGAGAGACATGAAACCATAACCATACTAGAGAACACGGGCAGTAACCTCTGACATCAGCCATAGCAACTGCCTTCCACATAGGTCTCCTGAGGCAAGGGAAACAAAAACAAAAATAAACTATTGGGACTTCATTCAAATAAAAGGCTTCTGCACAGCAAAGGAAACAATCAACAAAACTGAAAGGCAACCTATGGAAGGGGAGAAGATATTTGCAAATGACATATCTGATACAGTGTTAGTATCCAAAATATATAAAGAACTTCTACAACTCAACACCCAAAAAACCAATAGTTGAATTTTAAAATGGTCAGAAGACACGAACATTTTTCCAAAAAGACATATAGATGGCCAACAGACACATGAAAAGATGCTCAACATAACTGGTCATCAGGGAAGTACAAATCAAAACTACAATGAGATACCACCCTCACCCCTGTCAGAGTGGCTGAAATCAACACAAGAAACAACATGAGTTGGTGAGGATGTGGAGAGAGGGGAACCCTCATGCACTGTTGATGGGGATGCAAACTGGTGCCACCACTGTGGAAAACAGGATGGAGGTTCCTCAAAAAGTTAAAACTCGAACTACCCTCTGATCCAGCACGTGCACTACTAGGCATTTACCCAAAGGATACATTTTATGTTTTTGATGTCACAACTCTATCTTTTTTATCTTGTGTATCCCTTAACCTATTGTAGTTATTTTTACAACTTTTGTATTTTAACCTTTATACTAGCTTTATGTGATGAATCCACTACCTTTGCTATATATTTCCCTCTACCGATGAAATGTATACTTTCATATGTGGTCTTGTTAGTAACTCGTGCCCATTCTTTTCAGCATAGTCCCTTTACCATTTCTTGTAAGGCTGTTTTAGTGGTGATGAACTCTTGTCTGGAAAACTATCTCCCTCACTTCTGAATAATTTTGTTGAACAGAGTATTCTTGTTTGGAAGCTTTTTTCTTTCAACACTTTGAATGTATCATGCCCCTCCCTTTGGCTTGCAAAGTTTCTTCTGCAAATACATGCTGATAGTCTTATGGGGGTTTCCATGTATGTAACAAGCTTTTCTCTTGTTGCTTTTAGGGTCATCTCCTTGTCTTTGGCATTTCATTATAATGTGTTTTGGTATAGGTCTCTGGTTTCTTATTTAGAATTCTCCTTGATCTGGATGTCTATTTATTCCTCATGTTGGAGAAGTTTTCAGTCTCTCCCTCTCTCTTCTCCTTCTGGGACCCCTCGCATGTGAATAATGGGACCATGTTATATATGAAAGTCTGCTTGATATTTTTCCATATGTCCTTTAAGCTATCTTCATTGTTTAAAATTCTTTTTTCCTTTTGATTTTCTGAATGGGTAAATTCTTCTTCCCTGTCTTTGAGTTCACTGGTTATTATATCTTCTGCTTCATCTAGTTTGTTGTTGAAGTCCTCTTAAGTATCTTTCAATTCAGTTATTGAATTCTTCAGTTCTGTGATTTCTGTTTGGTACTTTCTTATATTTTTTTTAACCTTTTTGAAATTCTCATGATACTAAACCATTCTTTTTCCAAGTTTGGTAAACATTTTTATGATCATTACGTTGAACTCTTTATCGGATAAATTACTTTTCTCCATTTCATTGTTTATTTTCTGAGGTTTGATCTTACTATTTTGTTCGGAACATATTCTGTTGCGTTAGATGAAACATCCACCTTTCTCAATGTTGAAAGAGTGGTCTCATGTAGGAGATGATCCTTATTGGTCACCCATGCCCTAGCTTTTGGTTGTCTCTCAAACCTTTCTGATCCTCTAAGCAGGCCATTTTATTTTCAATCATTTCCAATATTTGAGAGTGTGTCAATATGTGTCAGTGTATGAAAGATGAGAATCTCAGCACTTACATTCAGGCTCATTGGAAGCCAGACTTTCAATCAGCAGCTGTTAAGTATGCAAATGATAGATGGGTGGATGGATGGATAGATAGTGCTGTGGGACTGTAAAGTGTTAGCTCCACTGGCCACCAGTAGGTGATTGGGAGGTGTTCTCTGGGCATCAGCCACAAAAATTGGGGCCTCAGGCACTGTATAAGCTCTTCTCTGGGACATACTGGTGAGCTGTAGTGAGACAAAGGAAGAGCACAAAGATGGCATCCCTCGGTGTATGTTTCCTGAGAGCCCCTTTGGAGGTTCCTAGATGTGTTCTAAATCTAAAGCCTGCCCCTTAGGATGAAGCTCCAGGATAAGCAAGTGGGGATTTTTCACAGAAAGATGGGGTCTGTTGTAATCTGCACAGTGCCCCAGAGGTGATAGACTGCCAAGAACTGCCTTCTTGATTGTTAGTCTTGTGGCACCCAGGAGTGCAAGTCCTTTTGGCCACTGAGCCAGGTGATCAAGTGGTATCCTTTGGGTGGCATCTGTGAAAACCATGGTACTAGATATAAAAACAGGGGCACCAGACATATATGAGCTCCCCTGCAATAGATGCTAGCACTCTGGAGAGCAGCAGAGGGAGAGTACAAAAATAGCGTCTCCCCTCCAAGGTCTCTGAAAGGTTCACAGTCAGTCCGTAGATGTGTATTTAATTAGAAGCCTTTCCCTCATGCTGTAGCTATGATGATAAGCTAAGAGGCCTCTTTCACAGGAAGATTGAACTCCTGGGTCTGATCTTCTTGCTGTCTCCTGATGGTGGCTGCTGTTTAAGAAGTTTTTCCTGTTGGTTGCTGTCCTATACAGGTGTAAGCAACACTGGCCGAAGAGCCAGATGATGTAGAAGTGTCCCAGCAGCAGCAGCAGCAAGTATTAGGGAGCCAGATAAGGTATAAGCTCCTTTCTTTAACATACTAGTGAGCTGTAGGGAGGCAGACGGAAAGTGTGAAGATCGTGTCCTCCAGCTTGAGTGAAGCAGAGGGGGAGTGTAAAAGATGGTACTCACTGAAAAAGGGATAAAAAGACAAACGGAGATGGAGGGGGACAGAGCAAAGGAGACACACACATAGAGGGAGAGACAGAGAGTAATGAGGAGATGGTTAGCGGGAAAGAGGAAATGGAGAGAGGGAGGTGGGAGTAGAGAGAGGAGAAATGAGCAAAGGAGAAAGACACACAAGGTGACACACAAATACAGAGAGAGATGCAGAAAGAGAGACATTGGCAGACAGAGGGTAGAGGGAGACACAGACCAAGATGGACAGAGAGAGACAAGAACAGAGATGGGAATAAGAGGGATGTAGAGAGAGGTAGAGGGAAGAAGAGACGGGAGAGAAAGGAAGAGAAGGGGAAGCTGGGACAGAGGAAGACTGAGACACACAAAGGGAGAGAGAGAGAGATACAGAGATAGAAAGACCCACCCACATAGAGAAAGGGTGGCAGAGAGAGAGAGGGGGGTTGGAGAAAAGGAGAAACAGACACACCCAGAGAGACAAAGCAAGAGATGGACACACACACAGAGGAGAGGGAAAGGGAGAGAGAAATGGAAAATGAGAGTGCACAAAGGACAGATGGAGAGAGGATGAGTATGACAGAGACAGTGTGTGTGAGAGCTGGGGAGCAAGAGGTGGATAGAGCTGGAGGGAGGGACAGCATCAGGAACAGATTGGGAGCGAGAGAGCTTGAGTGTGCAAGCCAGGGAGAAAGAAATGGATGGAGAGGGACAGAGGGAGAGAGAAAGGTGGAGAGAGAGTGACCATGCCCACCAGTTATAGAAGGCAGGATAACACAAAGATGGCACCCGCTGGCAAGAGTGTGAAGAAGTAGCCCACGGGCCAAAAATGAAAAAGAGATGACTGCCACTGGCTTTAGCAACACAGAGGTATAGTGTGAAAATGGCACCCACCAGCCTCTGTCCCTGGAGAGTATCCCTCAGGCCCCTGCCCCTCAGTCACACACTTAAAAATTACCAAAGGAGGAGCACCTGGTGGCTAAGTTGGTTAAGTGTCCGACTCCTGATCTCGGTTCAGGTCATGATCTTGCAGTTTGTGAGATTGAGCCCTGCGTCGGGCTGTGTGCCGGCAGCACAGAGCCTGCTTGGGATTCTCTCTCTCCCCTCTCTGCCCCTCCCCTGCTCATGTGTGCGTGCATGCGTGCTGTCTCTCTCAAGGAGCCTCTTCCACCTGATGTCTGGGTGCTTTTCAGATGGCTGCTTTTGGGCTGCACCGTGGGGTGAGTTTGCACATGAGTCCTATAAAAACCATTTCTCAATTTACCACAGACCTATAGGTCTCAGGGGTTTCAGCCCTGTTGGTTTTCAAAACTAGACATTTAGGGGACTCTCTCAGGTGCAGGTCTCAAAAGATAGGGTTCCGCAAGTGGGGTGGGAACACTTTGATCCTCAAGGAGAAGCTCCAGGTTTTCAGTTCCCTCCCGATTTGGGGTCACTGCTAGGTGTGTGAATTTTTTGGTGAGAGTGTGTCTCAGCTTTTACTTCCCCACTTGGATGTGGCTTTGTTCTCATTTCCTGAAATGCTGAGTTGCACTGCTTGGTTTCAGGTTTTTTTTCCCCCAGAGGAAATTGTTCCAGACGAAGTTGTAAATTTGTTGTGTCCATGGGAAGAGGTGGGTTCAGAATCTTCTTCCACTGCCATCTTGAACTGGAACATCCCACATTATCCCACATCCCACTCTAAAGAGTTTTCTACAGTATTCTTCAGGAAGAGCTCGTTCCAATCTGATGACAGGCATTCATGTAACTCCAACACACTGCTGGCACCACCCCTCAACCTGTGGGGTGTCCCGACATCCATCTCCAAGATTTCTGTGGTCTCTTGGCCATGGTGGGACATGTTCTAGTGACTGTTGATAGCCTGCTGACCTGAACACTCATTTCTTCCCATGGTAGTTTTTTCTTTTCCTTTATGCTCTATCAAGGCACAAGGCTCACGTGAGGAATGTGTGTGGTCGCAGATGGTGGCATCATGGGAGATTTCCATCCTAGCCTCAGCACTATAACATCAAATGTTCCAATTCCTCATTGGTTGCCCTTTCCCACCGGTTGCAGCCACAACATTGCTTGGCCTTTTTCTCCCTCCAAACCTATTTTCTTTTCTACTGTTGTTTTCTGGGACCCCTCTGCCATAGGTAATCCCTCTCCCCTCCCCCAGAAAAACACTAAATATTCCTCTTTTGAAGATGCACAGCAGTTTCTCTCTCCATTTTGATTCACTTCATGGTCTACAAACACTCATTAATGCATTTCTCAGTCATCTTACTACCTCAGGAGACCTGATGGAGATATTTTAATGTCTTTTATTTCTAGTCACTAGCAGTGGATTAGCAGTTTAGCTTCCCACTGAGATAAAATATAAATTGTCCTCATCTTCCCTGAAACTCCCTCTTAAAAGGCAGAAGAAACCGTAATCAGTTTGGATTTTGAGTAGTGAATATTTTTCCCTTGATCCTTTTGTGTGAGGAAAAGTATTTCACTTTACATACAGATGGCAGTGTGTATTCTACCTTACACAGAATCTCTAGATAACTAAATTAAAAAATAAAATAAGCCCACCGTCTTCTCAATTTTATCAGTGGGCTCAGTTTACCAGCTTGTTTGCTTTCTCTGACTTCTTTCATCTAAACATGTTTCTGTTGATATAAAAATAACTTACCCAGTATAAATTCTAGTGTGGTAGAGTAGAAAAAAAACATCAGACTTTGAGGTACAAAGAAAGTATAGTTAACCAAATTAATATACCTGGGGTATAGACCACATTTAATCTCCTCTAACTGCAGTCCTGAGCTGGCTACTGAATAAGCCAGAATGGGCCAGAACTACAGTGTTTAGAAACTTATTTCAGTCAGCTTCACCCAGTCCAGGGTTTCTCAACCTCAGTACTATTGATCGTTGGAACTGGATAATTCTTTGTCGGAAGATACTTTCCTGTGGGTTGTAGTATATTAAGCAGCATCCCTGGCCTCTACTCACTAGAAGCCACAAGCACCACTCCACTGTAACAAAAAATGTGTTCATACATAGCCAAATATTCCCTAAAAGGTCAAATCACTCCTATTAACCATTGACCTAGTTCTAGTATGTACGTGGTTATGCAATCCTAGTCTGTAAATTTCAGTTGACTCCAATTTAAGGCAAAAGAAATGTTAGCATTATTGGACATACCTTGTAGCAGCTATTGGCATAGAGCACCAATGCAGGCCTAGTATCTTCCTGACCACCATAAAGCAATGCTATCTGAGGTGCCTGGGTGGCTCAGGCGGTTAAGCGTCCAACTTTGGCTCAGGTCATGATCTCGCAGGTCATGGTTTTGAGCTCCACGTCAGGCTCTATACTGACAGCTCAGAACCTGTAACCTGTTTCAGAGTCTGTGTCTCCCTCTCTCTCTGCCTCTCCCTCACATACTCGCTCAAAAATAAACATTAAAAAATTTAAAGTAGTGCTACCCAACCTTACGTGTGCATATCAGTCATCTAGGCATCTTGCTAATAATGCAGATTCTAATTCAGTAGGGTTGGGGTGGAGCATGGGATTCTCCATTTCTAACAACGTCCCATGTGATGGCTGTCAGTCCAAGCACCATCTTTTGAGTAGCAAGAGTCTTTAGATGGGTAAGTCCTTCATGGTATTAAGCCTTTATGCTGCATACCGTGTCACTATAGGGCGCTGGCTGGTCCAACGGGACCCTTGAGAACCAGGTTTGACAATCTTCTCTTTGCCGTAGGTTGTTGCTGCGAATCCCACTCTATTCCTTCAGTACGGTGCTAGTGGATAAGCATGGCATGGACAAGGAGCGCTATGTCTCCCTGGTGATGCCTGTGGCCCTCTTCAACCTGATTGATACTTTCCCCTTGAGAAAAGAGGAGATGGTCCTGCAGGCTGAAATGGGCCAGACCTGCAACACCTGATGCCATGGCTCTTCTCTTCGCAGTTCCTCTTGTCGTCCAACAGAGTGCCATGCACACGGAAAGGCCTTAAAAGTATCCTTGATGTACAGATTTTTATTTGTAATTTTTAAAGTCTATTTTAATATGAGCTTTCTTTGCACTTAAAAATTACCATGATGCTTTTTGTACTTGGAAGTGTACCAAAAAATTATGAATATATTTACTCTTTCTCTTTATTCCATCATGGCTGGTTGATTTTATAGAGAAATTAGAAACCACAACCATACACATGCTTTCAATGTGTTATTCAGTGTAACACATAACTTCTATTTTGTTTTTTTTATATAAAACTTATATGAATAAAATATTTTGGAGCAAATTTGTTAAAACTCATTTTGTATTTCAAGCACAAGCCATACTTGCTCAATGTGGTCAGGGGTTTGAGGGCTGGGCTTCTTAGTGGTGCTTCAGGAAGGGAAAACTGAAAACTGTCATTACTTTTGTCAGGAGGTGCTCAGCTCAGCTGGGAGAACTGTGCTTTAAGGTGATAGCATAGCTGATTGAAGCAACAAGCCAAAAATTAAAGAGTTAAGCCCTTAATCACTAGCTGTGATGACATAAACAAGAGGCTAAAACCAGAGGAAGCACCAATTCTGCCCTTTTGTTTTTCCCCAGTGGACCATTGCATCAGTCAAAGGTCAAGTGGATCCGCACCCTATTGGGTCATCACCCTACTGAGGGAAGTCCATGTTCTGGGACCCTCCACTCAAAGATAGCCCTACTATTCCGTGGCCACACCCAAAGCCACAAAAGCTAAACACATGCTTCCCCACCTCCCCAACTCTGCCACCACCTTTTATTCCCGACAGCTTTTTTAATACATGCACTCACCACCTCAGCAGCAAGTCAGCTCCCCCAGGAGAAACCAAAAACTTTTGCTGTAGCACTACTTTGGGGGGGGGGGGGGAAGCCTCCTAACTACTAACCAGTTGAACAATTAGAATCAAAGTAAACAGACGTTCATAAGATGGAGTAGATGGATCCTGAGCTCACCTCATCCCATGGGCACACTGAGGCATCAACTACATGTATATAACTAACTCTGAAAATCACCTGAAGACTGGCACAGCAGATCTTTACAGTTAGTCTTAGACAATATCAAAAAGGGTAAGAGGAGTAGAGATGTGGTTAGGAACCAAACCCGTGGCACAACTAACTGCAAACAAGAGGGACATCACAAACGCGGAGGAGCAAGACAATTAGACCCCACACCGGGCACCCCTGGCACTGGAAACCTGTACTGGGAAGACTAGTGCCCATAATGTCTGGTTATGAAAACTGTTAGGGCTTAACTCTGGGACAGTCCAAGAGTGATAGGAAACCAAGTTCCTGCCTTAAAAAGCCAACATGCTAAAAAAACAGCCCAAGACATAGCACAGAACCAACAGTTTGATAAGTGCCTGGGGGTGTACACGAAGGAGATTTATCCACTAATCTTAGAACAAGTTTCAGAGGAGTAGAGATCTGCAAGAGATTCCTCCAGGAACAAAAGTGCTGGTGGGCACCATTTTTCTTGCTCTTCCCCAGGCTAGATAGCCAAATGCCTATGGGAACCAGTTGTAACGCTCTCCATCCATCTTGTTAGCACTGCATGCTCTACGCTGGCCATCTCCTGGGCAACCACTCTACTCCATGTAGCTGCCTCCAAAGTGACTCCTGCCCTGCCTCAGTTGGCAGGCAGCCCTGGCCACGACTGGCACCACTCCAATGTGATTCCTGCTGCCACACCAGAACACTCACAGTTCCAGCAACCAGACCTTTTCACTGTTTGTGGAATAAGCTCTGCTCCTTGATGCACCTGCAGCTGTGCCAGAAAGGCTAATTGCAGACAGCTGGGCTGATTACTGGCCTGGCCTATTAAGGAGGCTGTGGTGACTGCAGCCAGACATGTCAATAGCACAGGGAGCAAACCTACCTAATGCATTCACAGCAGGCCAAGCAGGTTATTGCAGACAGCTTACCTGGAGGCAACCATGGCTCAGCCACAACAGGAAGGTGCACACAGCTGACACGGGACACCCCTAAAATGTCTGAATGTGGCATTCAGGTGGGATTGTGCTAGAAGGGGCCACAGGACCTCTTTTACACAAGATCACTAATTTTAAGACCAAAAACACAGAAACACAGAATTAGACAAAACACGGAGACATAGGAATATGTCCCAAACAAAACAAGACAAAATCAAAGTAAAAGAACTACGTGAAACAGAGATAATATGTCTAATAGCAGATTCAAAGTAATGGTCATAAAGATACTCATTGGACTTGAGAAAAGAGTGGAGGTGCTGAGAACTTCAACAAAGAAATAGAAAAACAGAGCTGAAGAAGTCAATAAATGAAAATAGACTAGAGGGAATCAACAGCAGATGACAGAATGAAAAGAAATGGATCAGCAATCTGGAAGATGATAATAGCAACGAAGCTGAAAATGAAAAAAGTAATAAAAGTAGGTGAAGGGAACTCTGACATTATCAAATGTCATAACATTTGTATTATAGGGGGTCTTAGAAGGAAAAGAGAGAGAGGAGTCAGAAAATTTATTTGAAGAAATAATAGCTGAAAACTTGCCCAATCTGAGGAAGGAAACAGACATTCAGGTCCAGGAAGCATTCAGTCCAGGACTCTCTAGTCCCTAAGAAGATGAATCCAAGTTGGTCTTTTAATCATAATTAAAATGGCAAAAATAATGATAAAGATTGAATTTTAAAAGTAGCAAGAGAAAAGACAATTACATACAAGAGAAATCACATAAGTGTACTAGATGATTCTTTAGCAGAAACTTTGCAGGCCAGAAGGGAATAGCATGATATCTTTAATGTGATGAAAGGAAAAAGAACCTACACCCAACATACTATAGATTAATAACTTATAAATAGGCAATATGGATGTTAAAACACAAAATGGTAAAATCAACTATATCTATAAATATTAGTCCAGGGATACACAAAATAAAAAACTGTAAAATATTATATATATGATATATATATCATATATATGCAAAAATAATGGAGGGAGAAGTAAAAATTTACTATTTTAAAATGTGTTCAAACTTAAGTGACCATCGACTTAATAAAGACTACTATACATGTAGGATGTTACATATGAACCCAATGGTAACCATAAATCAAAAACCTATAGTAAAATACACACAAAAAAATAAAATCTAAGCATAGTGCTAAAGAAAGCCATCAAATCACAAGGGAAGAAAGCCAAAGAAGAAAGGAACAGAAAATAGCTACAAAAACAACCAGGGAGCAACTTAAAAAATGGCAATAAGTACACACTTACCAATAATTACTTCAAATATAGATGGATTAAATGCTCCAGTCAAGAGATATATAGGGTGATTGAATAAATAAAAGAAACCAAGCCCATCTATATGCTGCTGCCTACAGGAGAGTTACATCAGACCAAAAGACACATACAGATGAAAGTGAAGGGATGGAAAAAGGCAAGTGATATTTATATCACACAAAAAAGACTTTAAAACAGACTATAGTAAAGACAAAGAAGGGCACTACATGATGAAAAGGGGATCAATCAAATAAAAGGATACAATAATTGTAAATATCTATATACTGAACATAGGACTTCTATGCATAAAGCAAATATTAATAGACATAAAGGGAGAAATTGAAAGTGATACAATAATAGTAGGGGACTTTTACATCAATGAATAGATCATTCAGACAGAAAGTCAACAGGGAAATTGTCTCTGAATGACACATTAGGCCGGGTGGACTTAACAGCTACATACAGAACATTCTACCTAAAAAGAGAAGAATACACATTATTTTCGGGTGCACATGGAACATTCTCCAGGATAGATTACATGTTTGGCCACAAAAGAAGTCTAAATAAATTTAAGAATATTGAAATTATCTCAAGCACTTTTTCTGACCACAATGATATGAAACTAGAAATCAATTGCAACTTAAAAAACTAGAAAAAGCACAAACACATGGAGGCCAACAAACAACATACTACTAAATAAATGATGGCTCAACGAATAAATAAAAGAGAAAATAAAAAAAATACATGGAGACAAATAAAAATTAAGATATAACAGTCCAAAATCTTTAAGACATAGTAAAAGCATTTCTAAGAGGAACATGTATAGTGATACAGGCCTACCTCAAGAAACAATATTTCAAAGAAACAAACAAGCAAAAAAACCTAACTAATCTTATACCTAAAGGAAGTAGAAAAAGAACACACAAAGCCAGTACAAGAAAGGAAATAATAAAGATTAGAGGGGAAAATGAATAAAATACCCAACAAGATCAATGAAACCAAGAGTTGGTTTGTTGAAAAGATAAATAAAATTGATAAATTTTTAGCTGAACTCATCAGAAAAAGAGAGGACTCAAAGTGAGAAATAAAGGAGGAGAAATAATACCACACAAATAGAATTATAAGAGAACATTATGAAAACTTGCATGCTAACAAATTGGACAACCTAGAAGAAATGGATAAATTCCTAGAAACACAATCTTCCAGAACGTGACTCAAGAAGAAACAGAAAATTTGAACAGACCAATTGCTATAATGAAATTGAATTGATAATGAGAAAACTCCCAATGGCTCACAGGTGAATTCAATACAATATTTTTAAAAGAGCTAATACCTATTCTTCTCAAACTATTCCGAAAAACAGAAGGAGGAAAACTTCCAAACTCATTCTATAAGGTCAGCATTACCCTGATAACAAAACCAGACAGATACTACAAAAAAAGAAAACTACAGGCTAATAACATAGATGTGAAAATCTTCAACAAAATACTAGCAAACCAAATTGAATGATACATTAAAAGGATCATTCACCGTCAAGTGGGATTTTTTCCAGGGATAGAAGGATGGTTCAATATTCAAAAACCTATTAAGGTGATATATCACATCACATTAACAAAAGGAAAGATAAAAACCATGTTATTATTTCAAAAGATCTAGAAAAAGCATTTGACAAAATATAACATCTGCTCACGATAAAAACTCTCCACAAAGTAGGTTTAGAAGTAGCATACCTCAATATGATAAGGGCCATTGATGAAAATCCCACAGCTAACATCATATTCAATGGTGAAAAAACAGCTTTTCCTATAAGATCAGGAACATGATAAGGATGTCCACTCTCACCACTTTTATTCAACACAGTACTGGGAATCCTTGCCAAAGCAATCAGACTAGAAAAAGAAATAAAAGGCACCCAAATTGGTACGAAGGACTAAAACCATCGCTATTAGCAAATGACATGATACTATATACAAAAATCCTAAAGACTCCACCAAAAAGCTATTAGAATAAATGAATGCAGTAAAGTTTCAGGATAGACAACTAACAGACATCTGTTGCATTTCTATACACTAATAACAAAGTAACAGGAAGAGAAATTAAGAAAACAATTCCATTTACAATTATACCAAAAAGAACAAAATACCTAGAAATAAACTTAACCAAGGAGGGGAAAGACCTACAATCTGAGAACTATAACACATTGATGAAAGAAAGTGAAGACGACACAAAGAAATGGAGAGACATGCCATGCTCATGGATTGGAAGAATACTGGTAAATTGTTCATACTAACCAAAGCAATCTACAGATTCATTGCGTTCCCTTTCAAAATACCAATAACATTTTTTTACAGAACTAGAACAAACAATCCTAAAATTTGTGTGGAACCTCAAAAGACCTTGGATGGCCAAAGTAATTTTGAGAAAGAAAAAACAAAACAGGGATTGAAAGGTATCACAATCCCAGACTTCAAGATATAATACAAAGCTGAATTAATCAAAACGGTATAGTACTGGCACAAAAACAGACACATAGATCAATGGAACAGGATAGAAAGACAAGAAATAAACCCACAATTATATGGTCAATTAAACTTTAACAAAGGAAGCAAGAATATGCAAAGGGAAAAAGAGTTGAATAAATGGCTATCCAGTGGGAAAACTGGATAGTATAGCTATCTGTGTAGCTATAGTGTAGGAAAACTATCCAGTGTAGCTATTCAGTGGGAAAACTGAATAGCTACATGCAAAAGTGAAAATGGACCACTTTCTTAACACTGTACACAGGAATAAAAAACCAAGATATTGAATAAAAAACCAATACAATAACCAAGATATTGAATTAAAGACCTGAAACCATAATTCTCCTAAAAATAAACATAGGCAATAATCTCTTGAACATCAATCAGCCTCAGCAAAATTTTTCTAGATAGGTCTCCAGAGGCAAGGGGAACAAAAGCAAATATAAACTATTGGGACTACACCAAAAGAAAAAGCTTTTGCACATGAAGGAGACCAAAACAAAAAGACAACCTAGTGAATGGGAGAAGGTATTTGCAAATTATATATCTGATAAGTGGTTAATAGTCAAAATACAATAAGAGCTTATAGAACTCAACACCAAAAAATCCACAAATAATCTGATTAATCAATGGGCAGAGAACCTGAACAGATATTTTTCCCAAGAAGACATACAGATGACCAACAGACACATAAAAAGATGCTCAACATCACTATCAGGGAAATGCAAATCACAACCACAGTGAAATATTACTTCATACATTCAGAATGGCTAAAATCAAAAAGACAAGAAATAACAAGCGTGGGTAAGGATGTGGAGAAAAGGGATCACTCGTGTACTGTTGGGTACAAGGTAAAATGGTGCAACCACTGTGGAAAACAGTATGGAGGTTCCTCAAAAAGTTGAAAATACAACTACCATAAAATCCAGTAATTCCCCTGAGTATTTACCCAAAGAAAATGAAAACAGTAAATTGAAAAGGTGTATGCACCCCTATGTTTATTGCAGCATTATTTATAATAAGCAAGATACGGAAGCAACCCAAAAGCCTGTCAAAAGATGAATGGAAAAAGAAGATGTGATACACACATGTATGCACACACATGTGACACGTGGACCTAGAGGGTATTATGCTAAGTTAAACAACTTACACATGGAATGATAAATACTGTATGGTCTCACTCATATGTGGAAACCAAAAATAACAAATGCACAAATAAATGAAAAAGACTAAGATTCTTAAATACAGAGAAAATAACTGGTGATTTCTAGAAGGGAGGTACTAGGGAGGATGGGTGAAATAGATGAAGGGAATTAAGAGGTGTAAACTTCTAGTTATAAAGTCAGTCACAGACATAAAAAGTACCGCATAGGGAAATTAGTAATATTGTAATAGCACTATAGTGACAGGTGCTGAGCACTGAGTAATGCATAGAATTATCAAATCAATATGTTGTATCCCTGAAAGTAATATAACATTGTCAATTATACTTAAGTAATAAATTTTTTAAAATAGGGTCAAAGTAAACAAAACCTCACAAAAATAAGAAAGGTGTATTCCACGGCACATATGGCAGCAGGTGCATATTTCATCAGACACTATGAAAAATCATGGTAATATAACATCGCAAACAGAAAAATATAAATTCTCCAGCAATCAAACCCAAAGACGTGGAATTACTGTGATCTAACTTAAGAAAATTAAAACTAGCTGTTATGAAGAAATTCAATGTGCTACAAGAAAACTCAAAAAGGCAATTCAGTAAACTCAGGAATTAAATGAATGAATAGAAGGACTACTTCACCAAAGAGATTGAAATTCTGAAAAAGAAGCAAATTCTCGGGCTGAAGGACTCAATAAATCAGGTGGAGAATGCGTTAGAAAGCATTGGAAAGAGAGCAGATCAGACAGAAGAGAGACTAAGCAAGGTGGAAGACAGTGATTTAGAAATGATTCATGTAGAAGAGAAGAGAGAATTAAGGTTTTTTTAAAGTGAAGAAACTCAATGAGTACTCTCAGACTCCTACATTAGAAGAGCAAACACAAGATTAATGGGTATATTGGAGGAAGAGAGAGACAAGTGAGCACAGAGCTTATTTAAAGAAATAACAGCTGAGAACTTCCCAAATATGGGAAAAGAACTTGATCTACAAGTCCACAAAGTGAATTAAACACCTTTTTATCTCAATGCAAAAAGACATTCTCTAAGACACATTACAATAAAATTACCAAAGTCAATGATAAAGAATTTTAAAGGCAGCCAGGTGAAAGAAGACCATAAAACCTACAAAGGAACCCTCATTAAGCTATCAGAAGATTTTTCAGGAGAAACTCTGTATTCCAGGAGAGAGTTGAATGGCATATTCAAAATATTAAAAACTGCCAAAGTACGAGGTGCCTGGGTGGTTTCAGTTAAGCGTCTGACTTCGGCTCAGGTCATGATCTCACGGTTGGTGAGTTCAAGCCCCACATTGGGCTCTGTGCTGACAGCTCGGAGGCTGAAGCCTGCTTCAGATTCTGTGTTTCCCTCTCTCTCTGCCCCTCCCCCACTCACACTCTGTCTCTGTCTCTCTCAAAAATAAATAAACATTAAAAAAATTTAAAAACTGCCAAAGTACATACTGTACGATTCCCTTTGTGTGAAATTTTTTAACAGGCAAAACTTTCTGTAGTGACAGAAACCAACACAAAAGTGGTTTCATCTGTCAGGAAATAAATTGAAAAGGAGCACAAAGGAAGCATCATAGCGTATTAGAAAAACTCTACCTTGATGGGGATGTAGGTTAAAGCCTGAGTGCTGACAACTTGAGCACCAAAAATATGATCGTGATTAATGTCAACTAGAACCATAAGTCTACAATGACATAAAATGGTCCAAAACCAGAAAGTATGCTTTAAAACAGCATATGTCATGATGTGAATTGATCACAAAATGCAAGGGTGAGTTTGAGATATTGGATATATGACCATCCACCAAGACTGAAGGGGTAGACTATGAGAAATGAGTGTCTCACGATGGTCCTTGGCCCAACATCGGAACCACCCAGATAAGAGGATGTTAAATCAGACTCACTGTGCAGATTGTGGGGAAAGAAAAGTTTATGCAACACCGCATAGGTGGAGGAGAACATATTCTCAATGACCTGCTACTGACTCAGTTTTCTCCCCACAGAGGAGGACATGGTTGAGGAGGAGGATCTTGGTTCAAAGATGGGAAGAGACAGGAATTCCACGTCCGTTAACAGGAGTGTAGCTCATATAACTATAACTCCGGAAAAACATAGAAAAAAAAAGATTGTTTGAATTCACTGCAACTCAACCAAAAGCAGGTAAAAACTGGAGAAGATATGACTCTGAAAGAAGGAAACACATTGAATGAGCTCCAAATTTCATTGGCGTTTCCTCTGAAGCCTCTTCCATTTGCTTGATGAACTGAACACGGAGCTCAAGCAGAAGGCTATAGTCTTACTGAGTTGAGAATTTGGAGGACAGAGATAGGATTGCTAGAGTGGCTGGAAATTGAGGAAACACGAGAGAGGAGAAAGCCACAGTGAAGGAGGCTCTGAACCTGCAGATAAAATTATCTCAAATTTTTAATTGACCCCTGAGTTGTGCAGAATAAAGTTCCAAAGGGTCCAGGTGGGAAAACAAAAGTTGAAGGTAAAAGAGCTGAACAGATATCTCGGGAGCTGATCAGTGCCTGAGATCAAGTCAAGTCAAAGGGGCTCACTGAACAGCTTAGGCTTCCATGGAAAACCCAGAAGTAAAGACTAAGTCTCTGGACTAAGATTTGCTCAACAAATCCTAAAATCAAACTTCCATGACATCAGGATGATGAACTAGTAATTTAACTGTCTGCAAGAACAAAAATGAGGCCAGCTTGTATGGTAAGCATTCCCTTAAGCTAGCAGTTCTCAAACCTTGGTAATGCTCCAAAGCATTTCTGTTTATTTGGGTGATATCTACGCATATTTAGTATGTTATAAATTAAAACTGAGAAGGAAAAAAATCTCATTTCTAAGTATCAAAAACAATAATATACCTTTTAAAAAAAGAATAAAATACTTAGGAATACATTTAACCAAGGAAGTGAAAGATCCGTTAACTGAAAACTATAACACAATGATGAAAGAAAGTTAAGAAGACACAAATAAATGGATATCCCATACTTATATATTGGGAGAATTAATATTGTTAAAATGCCCATACTACTCACAGAAAGCTATGAATTCAATGTAATCCTTATCCAAATTCCAGTGGCATTTTTCACAGAAATAGAACAAACAATCCTAAAATTTGTGTGGAATCACAAAAGACCCTGAATAGCCAAAGCAATCTTGAGAAAGAACAAAGCTGGAAGCATCATGCTACCTTGATTTCAAACTATATTACAAAGTGATAATAATAAAAACAGTATGGCATGAGCATAAAAACAGACACACAGATCAATGGAACAGAATAGACAGTCCATATATAAACCCATGCATATATGGTCAATTAATTTATAACAAAAGAGTCAAGAAAATACAATGGGGAAAGGATAATCTCTTTAATAAATGGTGTTTGGATAACTGGACAGTCACATGCAAGAAAATGAGACTGGACTACTACCTTATGCCATACATAAAAAAAAAACACAAAACTTAAAATGGATTAAAGACTTGAAGGAAACACCTAAAACCATAACACTCCTAGATGAAAACATAGGCAGTAACCTCCTTGACATTAGTCTTGGATAGGATTCTTTGGATCTGATTCCAAAAGCAACAGTAACAAAAGCAAAAATAAATAAGTGGGACTACATCAAGGTAAGAGGCTTTTACACACCAAAGGAAATCCCTTTTAAAATGAAAAGGCAACCTATTGAATGTGAGAAAATATTTGCAAATCATGTAGCCCAAAAGGGGTTAGTATCCAAAAAATATAAAGAACCTATACAACTCAACAGCAAAATAAAACACAAAAAAACAAAACAAAAACAGAAAACAAAAACAAAATGCCAACAATCCAATTAAAAAATGAGTGGAAGACCTGAATAGACCTTTTCCTAAAGAAGATTTACAGATGGCCAACAGGTATATGGAAAGATGCTCAGCATTACTCATCAGGGAAATGCAAATCAAAATCACAATGAGATCTCACCTCACATCTGTCAAAATGGCTAGAATCAGAAAGATAAGAAATAACAAGTATTAACAAGGATGTAGAAAAAAAGGAAACCTCATGCATTTTTGGTGGGTGTGGATAACAGCATGGAGGTTCCTCATAAAATTAAAAACAGAACTACCATATCTACTTCTGGATACTTACCCAAAGAAAACAAAATCACTATCTCAGGAAGATATAAGCATCCCCACATTCACTGCAGCATTATTTCCAAAAGCTAAGATATGGAAACAACCTAAATGTCCATCAATGGGTGAGTGGGTAAGGAAAATGTGTACACACACACTGGAATATTATTCAGCTACAAAAAATACAATTTTCCCATTTGCAGCTACAACATGCATGGATCTTGAGGACACTCTCCTAAATGAAATAAATCAGAGAAAGATAAATACCATACAGGGCCATTATATTAGTAATCTAAAATGGCAAGGAAGCATACATAAAAGCCAAATTCATAGATACATATGACATATTGGTGGTTGCAGGAGGTGGGGGTTTGAGGGTAGGTGAAAGGGATCAAAAGATAGAAACTTCTAGATATAAAATAAGTAAGTCATTGGGATTACTGTACACCATGACAATTATAGTTAATAATACTGTATTGTATATTTGAAAGTTGCTAAGAGAGTAAATCTTATAAATTCTCATCACAAGAAAAAATTTTTCTAACCATATATGGTGACGGGTGTTAAACAGACATATCATGGTGATCATTTTACAATATATACAAATATTGAATCATTGTGTTATACACTTGAAGCAAATAGTGTCAATTATAACAAAAAAATTGAGTATAAAAACTATAGCATTTTTGGCATTATATATCAAGCGTAACTTAATAAGAGGTTAAAACAGTTTTTAAAAAATCTATATTTTGATTCATTTAGGAAACAATAACCTCAGGTTAACATAGATATATTTTTTAGAAAAATTAAATATGCTTCTTGAGACAAAAAAAGTGAGATAACTGGTATTATTTTACATTATTACAAGTCTCTTCAAATTTGGTTTGCCATAAAAGCAGACAGCTAGATTCTCATACGTGCTTTCCATTCAATATGTTGTATCAATATATTGTTTTGATCGAAGCATGTAAAGAAAATCTGGCTTCACAGAGATATATATTTGAAAAAGAGAGGAGGGGCGCCTGGGTGGTGCAGTCGGTTAAGCGTCCGACTTCAGCCAGGTCACGATCTCGCGGTCCGTGAGTTCGAGCCCCGCGTCGGGCTCTGGGCTGATGGCTCGGAGCCTGGAGCCTGTTTCCGATTCTGTGTCTCCCTCTCTCTCTGCCCTTCCCCCATTCATGCTCTGTCTCTCTCTGTCCCAAAAATAAATAAACGTTGAAAAAAAAAATTTTTTTAAAAAGAAAAAGAGAGGAGTATTTTAATAGCCTATTTAGATAACTGGATATTTTTCTTTGGCCCTTCACCAAAACCCAGCAGTTACTAGTTCCTTAAAGATTAATGTCAATATGAAAATTTTTCATACTCTACCGTATTAAAATCCATTGGTCTATCCTGCGCTTTGAATGGATCTTTGAGCCAGGCATGATTTTCTAACTTGTACTTCACTATTTCATTTAATCCTGGTCATTTAGAAAATACTGGTTCACTGAATCAGGCAAATCTTCCAAAGGTCGATAAAATTTGTTCGACAATATGAACAAAAAAATCACATTAGTTAAGGCCATCAACAATCTTATCAGAAAAGCCTCTAATCATTGGAAAGCTGTCACACAAAGGTATATACAAGTTTTTCAAAATTCAAATTTTCACTTCAAAGCTCAAATTTTATATTTGTCACTAAATATATGTCAGTTTTTTTTTCTTAAAATGAGAGACTGTTCATTTTTGAGAAAATGTCCACCCAGTCCTCAACACTGAATAACTATGGTTTATCTGTCATTCATTCTTTAAAATGAAAATGGTAAAAAAAAAAAATATAGCCAGTTCAATTTGCAACTCAAATGCACAAATGCTTTATTTACCCTGAGACAACCCTTGTACTTCGGCATGCACACAAATTTATTTTTTTTAACGTTTATTTATTTTTGAGACAGAGAGAGACAGAGCATGAACGGGGGAGGGGCAGAGAGAGAGGGAGACACAGAATCGGAAGCAGGCTCCAGGCTCTGAGCCATCAGCCCAGAGCCCGACGCGGGGCTCGAACTCACGGACCGCGAGATCGTGACCTGAGCCGAAGTTGGACGCCCAACCGACTGAGCCACCCAGGCGCCCCCATGCACACAAATTTAAAAACACATGTATTAAAGGTCCAGATTTAATAACATTAATAATGTTTACTGCTTCATGAAGAACTTTCTTCAAAGTGGTATTTTATTTATTTACTACGAACGCATAAAGGCAAAGAAACACACTGGCTTGATTCATGCTAAAGTCCGTGCAGTTTTACTCACCATTGCTTCTGGACCATTGGTACCCATGTCAACACAGTGAAAAAGGCAAGTAAGGAAAATAACTTTGACTTTGCTGACCCCCCGCAAAAATGTTTTAGGACACCCAGTAGTCTGCAGACCACTTCCTTAAACGAAAGTGCACTGATTGCTCTGGAATGGTGACAGAAGCATGAGTAGAAAAGAGTGGAAGCATACCAAAAATTCGGCCCTTTTCTCAACGCTGACAGGACTCATGGAGAGTGTTAGTGTTCCTGGTAGCTGTGCGCCTTGTAGAGACCCACAGTAGTTCTTGTACTTGCCAGACTAGACTCAGACATTGCTAATTTTCTGTAATAAGACAGCCTGTGCAGTTCCAATGAGTAGTTTTGCTAACGGACTGGTAAGTTCTAGACAGGCAACCTAGACTAAGTAATGTCTTAGGCTGTAAATAAGGCCAACGTCTATTAAAAATAGGCTTGGCCAGGGGCGCCTGGGTGGCACATTTGATTAAGTGTCTTCGGCTCAGGTCACGGTCTCCCGGTTTGTGAGTTTGAGCCCCCCGT
Source organism: Lynx rufus (assembly GCF_022079265.1). Classification (NCBI taxonomy): domain Eukaryota; kingdom Metazoa; phylum Chordata; class Mammalia; order Carnivora; family Felidae; genus Lynx; species Lynx rufus. The sequence goes on along the minus strand of NW_025814828.1, from coordinate 33,347,498 downwards.
CAGGCTCTGTGCTGACAGCTCAGAGCCTGGAGCCTGCTTCAGATTCTGTGTCTCCCTCTGTCCCTGGCCCTCCCCTGCTCACGCTATCTCCCTCTCAAAAATAAACAAACATTAAAAAAAAATTTAAAAAATAGGCTTGGCCAGAATATATGCCAGTAGTTACACAGAGCAGTCAGTGAATGTGAGCCAACTTGCAGGCCATCCTCTTCTTTCAGAAAGCTGTGAACTCAGTTCGTATAGAATCACAAACAACAATAACAAAGTACAGCTTCACAAAAAGCAAATTTGTACCCACATTGGTAGCATTTGCTTTGGAGTTATCTCATTTCATGAGAAATGGAATGACTAAATAGTATTTTAATGTTTTAGCCCTGGTGTAACAACTAGGAGTTTTGGGCAAGGCCATGACCTTCTCGCTGACTACCCATCTCAAGACTGAAAAAGAGCATCTAAGTACTTAGGAAGAATCAGTGTTGACTCTTATTTTTGAAGTTTAGCCTGAACAACACAATCTGTCATACCACTACACTTTCTCTGTCTTTGAGATGAGGGGCACTATGAATGCTAATTATTCAATGATTTGTTCATTCACCAGGGATACATCCCGACTAGCATAGTTCACTGATTCTAAGACACACATTTTCTTTTCACATTTTAACATCTCTGAGGTGGGGAGTGTCTTACAATCAATGACATACTTTTTAGTCAAAGTCCTGTTGGGAAACAGACAACAGACTCAAACGGGAATTGGAGAGGACATAATGAAAGGATTATAATGGTGTGGGCATGGTAAAGGAACTCAGTAAGGGGTCCTGAAGCACTTCAAAGCTAACAGCATCAAAGGATATTTACCACCCTAGGCCTACAGGGCAAGGGGAGGGAGTGACAAGTGGAGCCCAGAGAGAACTGTATGTATAGTTTTAGGACAGATCACCTAAGAGGAGCTGTGACAGAAGAACAGTCTCTAACAGCCTTCAGCCTAGCAAGGGGGAATAAACACCCTGAACTTTCTGTCCTCTTGTCTTCTAATCTACCACTATTGGCTCCAGTTGGCCAAATGCAGCGTAAAACCAGAGAGCAAAGTAGCAAAGCACAAAGCAGTTTGGAAACCACCTGATACATAATAGGTGCACAACCAAGGTCACTTCTGATCCCTTCCCTTGTCATTACCTACTATTTATTTAGCGCAAAGGGAGTGATGGTGTCAGGGTTCAGATTTACAGAAAGATAAGTGAGCAAAAACCACAGTGATGGTCGAATTCAATAGCTGAGCACCAAGAAGAGTTTTTCAACATCATCCTAGCCTTAGAAACAAAAAGCAGACACTCATTCCATCTGTGTGTGTCAATTCAACAAATGTGCTTTTCTCCAAAGATAAATAAGTATAAAAACAGGAGGAATATAGGTGACATATAATCAGTCCTCAGGGATATACAATCCATCTTCAAGTACTCAGGAATAACTTGTAACAGAACACATTAGAGATATTAGGAAAGTGAATTTAATGAAAAAGACATTAAAGTTTGCAGCAAGTACAGGGTGGCACAAAGCTTTGGTTTGGGGTACATATTCCATACAGAAGCTTAGAAGTAGGCATGTTAAACATTTAAGTATTGCTGCTAATTTTGCACTAAACATGGCAAGACAAGTAAATAGGAACAGTTGAAGAAAACCAAGAAAACTAACAAAATAAATGCAGACTTCCCATCATCTCCAGGGGATTTAAAAAATGTTACTGTTTCCTAGAGTTTTCCATCCTTTTCTCTTTATTTAAAAACAAAGATACTGTATCATACACTTAAAAATGTGTTAAGAAAGTAAAATCTCATGTTAAGTGCTCTTAATGAAATTTAAAAAAATACAAACAAATGAACTATCAAACCACAAAAAGACATGGAGAAACCTTAAATGCGCATCGATAAGTGAAACAAGCAAGTCAGAAAGGGTACATACCATATGATTTCAACTAATGACATTCTAAGAGAAGGCAAAGGAAAGACACTACAGTAAAGTAGACAGTAAAAAGATCAGTGGTTGCCACAGGTTAGAGCACAGGAGATTTTTATGGCACTGAAATTATTCTGCATGATGATGTAATCGTGGATGCAGGATATTATGCATTTGTCAAAACCCACAAAACTGTAAAACACCAAGAATGAACCCTAATATAAACTACGGACTTGAGTTAATAATGATGTACCAGTATTGATTCATCAACTGCAATAAATGTACTACACCAAGATGTTCATTATAGGAGAAACTTGTTGGGGACGGTGTAGTTGTATATGGGAACTCTCTGTACTTTTTGCTCAATTTTTCTGTAAACCTAATACTGCTATGAGAAATAAAATCTATGGATTTAAAAGCAACCAAAGAAGTCGGATTCCTATCTGAGCAGGAGTTTAGGAGAATAAATTGGCAGCCAAAGCAGGTGGGTGGCACAGACAAAGCAGAAATGAACACACTCACAGGTAGGCTACCCAGCCTTTGGCAGTTTGGAAAATTACCCCTCTTATTTCTTCCCAAGGAGAGCCCCTGTCCTAATGTCCCAGTGAGCCAATGATCGTTAGCTGTTCTTAGGATATTGAGAGTTTGTCTTCCTTCTCCAGCCCACTAAACTCTTAGACTCATCTTCAGGCCCAGAAAAAAACAAAACAAAACAAAACAAAACAAAACAAAACAAATGGACTGCTTGTGACAACTACACTCAATCTAGGAATGGAGACCAAGTACATTCAGTCGGGCCAATTCTTGCACTGATGATATGGTGCCCCTCTCAGAGGTTCTGTAAATATTTGTGTAACATTTGAGGAACGCCTGCCTGGTGGAAGAGGTACAAAGGAAACCCTCAATGGAGGCACCCCCCCTTTCCCTATGTCCTTGGCAATTCATGTCTAGCTTAAACTGTAAATCTTATTCAACAAAACAAACGCTTTGCCTCTAAATAGACCTGTCTTTCTTAGAATTTATCAACCATGAATCGCTCTTCAGGCATGGGGTCCCTTCTTCACTTATTTATTGAAATAGACATTATTTCATCCTCCTAATACCATACTCTTCCTTAGAGAAGTTCTCTACCTCATTACCTTTTCAGGGATGTTTAGTGCCCCTTATAACTTGGCACCCCGGGAAGTAGCCAGGACAGCCCCTACCCAACCCCGTAAACTGGTTTTGTGCATTCAGATGCTTTGCAAGCATATGATTCTAACAGGGCTGGGTTTTGAGGTAAAAGGAAAAAGCTGAAAATTAACAATAATATTTCCATTAATCCATGTGGGATCATGAGGAGTTCCCAAGGTTCTTGTATAAACCCCATTAGTCAGAGGGACAATGTAGGAAGATATTTAGGAATTAAGGAGGACAAATTAAGTGAGGGTGATGAAGGTCAAAAGCAAAAAGATTCAGGAAATTCTAGACATCTATTTCTTCATATCAACTGAAAGCCAATGATCTCTCTTCAAAAATGTCCATTTATGAATAATGAATATGAGGAAAGGATAGAAAAGAAAATATATTCCCAACCTGCAATTGCTCTAACTATAGTTTAACCATAAATGATGGACATAAACTGTCTTGTAACAGAATGGTTCCCTTCTTTGTTTCCAAGTGAGAAAGATTTTAAAAGTTTTATTGTTTGGACTCATCAATTCTCATGGATTTGCACAAACGAGTGTCAACTTTCTGAAGACAAAATTAACCTTGGGCGAAGCAGAAAAAAATGCATGGAAGGAGCAATCAGACTCTTTCCCAAAGTAAGCAGATCTAACAATAAAGAGGTGAAACGAAAATATTTAGATTCAAACACATATCTAGTTCTCTGCTCTTCTATAAGGAGCCTTTTTTTTTCCTCACAAATGCCAATGACTTAAACTTTCCTTTAAATTATACTAAAATATTTTACTTTCTTGCTGTGTTAATCTCTGCCTCAACCAAAGAAAAAGAAAAGCAGAGTTAAGTCTCCCTTTGTGCTGAGATACTAAAGATAAAAATATGATCTACTACCCCATATGAGTGTTTTGTCATGTACAGGCAATACTAACTACATATTCCACTTCCCTTTTCCAAATATGGAAGGAACCCCCTGGCAGAATAGTTTGATGAGTTCTAGGGAGGCAAATGAGGTACAAATGCTGATCTTTGAAACACTGTGCATTCCTCATAATGCCAAGAGTAGTTTGTATTTCTATGGAATTTGTTTCAACAGAACGGTAAATTTCCTTCTCTAAGTAAAAAGCACAATTCTGAACAACCACCCTGTGAGGAAGACACGTTTGATCTCTCTAGCATGAAGGATAAGCAATGGGCCACAGAAAGAGATGGTCTTTACACCAAAAGAGGGTGTTAAGGAAAGGCATGGCAACATGGTTTGCTTGTAGATTCCACAACCTGTTAACAAAAAAACTGACCACAGTTTTTCTCCCCATCAAATAAAACACATTTTGAAATATTTATTATCTAGTCAGATGAAGTAGGAAATTCCAGCCTAAAAATAAATTACTATTACCCACAATGGGTAATATAGCACAAAATAAGATTCTTTCTTTCTTTCTTTCTTTCTTTCTTTCTTTCTTTCTTTCTTTCTTTCTTTCTTTCTTTCTTTCCTTTCTTCTTCTTCTTCTTCTTCTTCTTCTTCTTCTTCTTCTTCTCCATTTTTTTTGTATTTCTATACACTGGAGACCACTTAATTGTACATAGAATGATTAAGTTCCAGCCAAGCATTCAGGAAAAGAAGGGCCCAAGAGATTATGAACAACAGAGGGCTGTATCTAGCTCACCAATGGCCTCCCCCACCCCAGTGGTTAAAATTTACAAAGCATATTTACATATATTACTTTCTTTCATATCTTCAGTAACTCCAAGTTATCCTGATTATTCCTATTTTACAGGCAAAAAGATCAAGGCCTAGATTGGATACTTAACTTGACCGAGGTCACATAGTTGGTAAGCAGTCAAGACTTGAGCTAATATCATCTGAGTCCGAGGTCAGGCTCCTTCCATTTCACCATGATTGCCTTGCAATGAACAATGTCCAAGTTAGCCAAATCTAACCTGCCATCATGACATAGAGCGAGTCCAGTTATTACAGTTGAGTTATTTTATCTTCTTATGCAGTGTTTCTCAAACTGTGATCCATTTGTATCAGAATCACCCAAGAATCTTGATTAGAATGATGGGAATTTCTGAGGATTTTGTTCAGTAGGTTTGGAGCAATGCTCTGGAATCAGTGTATTAAATTCATACTCCGGATGATTCAGATAATCCTTTGGAATCCTCGATGTGGCTCGATTTCCATGGCTATTGTTCAAACTTTGCTAGATCCAATTTTTGTTATAGTGTTACCTGTGTAGATTTCCTCCTCCTGTTTGTTTTAATTTCAGAGGCCATAAATGACACCATTATAGGAGGAGAGCCCTTCTGCCAACTTCTAAAGGCAATGCTCTGTTTAATGTGAAATATCTATATGGAACAAAAAAATAAACATTGATCACAGTCCCAAATGCCATAGGCTTTTACTCTGAGGTACTTCCGGGATGATTCAATATTTCGATCTACTTTGCTTCTAAAAGTAGGATTTGCCCTTGTTTCTTCCATGACTTTCTCCTCCTCCATCAAATATAAACCTTAGGGTAGCAGGTGATGATGAGACTGATATTACTGTGAATCAGGCAGGTCATCCATTAGTTACTTAAACACTTAAAGATCAATGGTCATATATTTGTGTGGGTTTATTAAGGAAAAGGAGACTAGGATTATGAAGTTACATCAAAATATCTTTGTGTTTGGCATTTTTGTGTCCTGGAAGATCTACAACATGATGATTCCAGTTATAGTGACAATGTAAGTGAAATGAGAGCTGATAAATTATCTTCCAGATGTCCTGAAAGTACTGTTGACAACCTGAATGGATAAAGTCAGGCTTTAAAGCTTGCCCATGTCCCTTTACAACTTGTATGATTCAAGTGAGGGAATGCTGAGGGCTGAGATGTCCTGACAAGGACACTCCAGCAAGGTCATGGTATCTTCTGAGAAGGCGATATGGAGAGCTGGGCTGGAGAGCACTCTCTGTGCTTTTATCTGTGCTGAGATAGACTGGGCTGAACTGTCCAGCTGAACTGGCTCAACTGGGTAGATGACAGTACAAGGCACTGAGACAGGATATACTAGAATAGGAAGAATTGGGTACAAGGGGAAGGTGGAATAAAGGGTTCCATTTTGACTATGTTGAAAACATGAGCTATGCTGGTGGATAGGTCATATAGGTAGGTGGGTCTGAGTCTAAGGCTGAGAGGAAGGGTCTGGGTTGGAGATGTGAGTTTGAAGTTATAAGCATATAAAACTACGAGGGCAGCATACATGATAATGCCAGAGATGGTGTATGAAGTGGTAAGAAACCACAAGCACTGAAGAATCCGATGCTTATCATTTAACAATCTTTAACAGAGAAGGAGAGGGAGCAACTAACGACACAGAAAAACTAGGCATATATGATATTGCAGAAGGCCTGTACTGAGGGGCTACTGGGTTGTTTTCTATCTTTTGCAATAAATACTTTTGTATGTACTCATTTCTCACATCTGTATCTATCTCTGTAGGACAAATACCCCAAATTGGAAATACCCAAAAATCTCATTTTGAATTTCGAAGTGTTGATGTTTGAAAGAAGAGGTTGTTCAGAAAAGCCACCAAACATAGATAGCTTAGTTAACCATATTTAACATGGCATTTGATAGGAATGGTTAAATAAATTTGCTATATCCCTATAATGTAATACCCTACATGCATAAGAAAGAATGAGACTATCAATCATTTCTGCTATGGAAGAGGAGGAAGGCAGATGGACTTTTCACAATTTTGAACTATTTGAATTGTGTGCCATTCACATATGTAATCTAGATTTAAAGATATTTGTACTTCTACACAATACTTAGTAAAAAGAATGACATGAAGATCAATTTACCTTTTCTCTCTGAGAACAACATCGCAGGTTTCTGATGGACTTCTGCATACCTAGGTTTCGCATTGTGGAAATACCCAGTTAGATGTTGAATTTTATGAAACCCTAATACAGAAAACTGCTCTAAATGTGGCAAAGATCTGAACACATAAAGTTTATGCTCATCTAGAGTTTAAGTTATAGATTTTAGAATTTATTATTTTGCCACTTTTATTGTTAGCAAATAAATCTACTTCATTTTGTTTACTGTATTTTTAAAAAAATTTTTAAATTTATTTTTGAGAGAGAGAGAGAGAGAGAGAGAGAGAGAGAGAGCAAGCACGGGAGGGGCAGAGGGAGAGGGAGCCAAAGAAGTAGACTCCAGGCTCCAAGCTGTTAGCATGGAGCCCAATGCGGGGCTTGAACTCACAAACCATGAGATCATGACCTGAGCCGAAGTCGGACGCTTAACTGACTGAGCCACCCAGGCGCCCCCATTTTGTTTACTTTAGAGATGTCTCCATACTTCACCATCATCTCCCTCTCACGTGTCCCCAAAATGTCAATGAAGACAGAATGGGTCAGGTCAAGTCTGAAGACAAGTGTTCCAATACAGGAAGTAGTGATGATCTTATACTTTGTGTTTTGTTTCTTAAGAGGGGCAACATAGGGATAGGAGTTTGAGTTTTTAAAAAATATTCCATATATACTGAGCTACACTAGACTGGTAACTTTAATTTTTGAGAATTAGCCTTTTTTGAATAATACTGAAAATGGACTGCTTATTCCCTCAGAATAATGCTAAATATATTCTTAAATCAGTTTTCAAAATTCAAGAAGAAATTTAGAATGTGGAAAAATTAGCTTGAATAAGCCTAAAGATGATTCTACCTTTCTTACCACTAAAATTCAGTTTCTATCCTTTCAAAGATTTTATATGAATTCAAGTAAAAAAATGAGCTGAGGGGCTAGACTAGGACTCTGGCAGAAAAGTCGATCAGGTACTTCATACTGAAGTAATCCGACTCTGCTCCACCTTCTTTCATCTATGCCCTCCTCTCCACCTGGATAAGCACAAGATTATGCCAGGGGCTACAGTAGAAAGAATACTGGCCTATAAATCACAGCCTGGATTTAAGTCTGAATATAGTCATAGCTTCTATATGACCTTGGCCAAGTCATGTCAGCTCCCTGGGCTTCAGATTTGGAATATGCAAAATGAGGAACAGGTCTGAGGTACCTTTCTGCTTCAACCACCTTTGCATTTAAGTTTGGTGGCTAAAGCATCTAGAATTGCAGGTAACAGAAAGTATGGTAGACTGAACTACTGGTAACAATTCTTCTTCCCTTTCTGCATATCAACCTTGCCATGGCTTCATCGTGCACAGATGGATTTTCCTGGCTCTTGATTTTAGGCTTGGCCATATGACTTCCTTTGACCAAAGAGATATCAGTAAATATGATACAAGCAGGAGCTCAAAATGTGCATTAGTTCTTACTTCCTTGTAGTTAGTGGCTTAGAATATTTTATAAACTAACTGTTTATAATAGAACTAATTGTTAGGTCATAAGTAGGGTGACCCTACATCCTAATTTTCCCAGTTCAATCCTGGTTTACATCTGTTGTTCCAGTATAATAATTTCGTTCTTCTCATTCTCAAAAGTGGGCTGATTTAGATTATAAATTATATAGTCACCAAAAAAACCTTTCAGTTCATCTTGAAAACTTACCTGGTTAATCCACAAGTTTGCTACAATAACAGGGCCACCTCCTTGTCCAAGCAACCATCCCCACCATGCCTTCTTTGGACTGTGGGGATTCCCAGTGTGAGAAAAGGGTAGCCAGTATTCCTTCTTACTCTTCAAATGATCTATATTATGAGTGGCCCTTTTATCCCTCAAACCCTTTTAAGAAACCTAAAATAACTCATTAATAGAAGTTTAGGGACTCCAAATCTCTACTGTAGTTTCAAAGAAGCTTGCACCATTTCCCTTATGGTATAAAGCCTATGAATCACTGTACAATTTGCTTGCTGACAGGACAATGTGACACACTTTCCATCATCCAATCAAAAAGGCCTTGGTCCATGGACATATGGAGGTACATGCTCTTATAGACACTCAGCAAGTCCCTAAATGTTCATAACACTGACATCTCTCCCCGCATGTCCCAGTTCCCTCAGGTGAGAAATGGCAGGGAAACAGAATCCCAGGTACCAAGCCTGATAATAATAGGAAATGGCAGCCAGACAGTGCCTGGAGGCCCCATTTTGGAGACTGGTACCTTCAGAGTCTACACTTCCCCATGCTGGAACGGAGCATGAGTACACCCTCTACGGGAGTCCCGGGATTGTCGGCCATCTTCTGCCAAAGGCGTTGCTCTTCCCCCTGAGAGTCCATCCAATCCACGTTCTTCCCATGGCTCATACCTGAAGAGGGGGAAAAGGAGTGTTACACTTCACAGATGAAACATTTCGATCTTCTGGAAGACACTTATCAACCTCTAAGGGGGTCTTTTGAGCAGAGAGTCCTTCACTGGCTTGTTTTTCCTTACCGCATCTAGTGAGTAGTGTTAGTTAGAACGAAAGACTTCGTTTGTAGTCTGACTACTCACTTCTGCCAAGATGAAGAGAAACAAATCAGGACGGCCCTAGTGGGTCATTTCCACCACCCTCCAATTTGGTAGTTTATCACAGAGCAGACTCTCTTCTGGACTGAGTTAACCTGACAGAAGAACAGGCTGAACGGGTCTCTGAATCACTCGCTTTTTAACAAGGCCCCTTGTTAAACTCCCCACTGACCTGGGGATTTTTCACTTTAGTGGTATAGATATTCTTGGCTCTCCTTAATCTATAACAAAGTAGAGCATCATAGAGGCAGGGTTGTTCTTAACAGGAATATAGACCATGGTGCATGCAGACCCTCCATGTCTTACTTAAATTATGGAATAATGAGAATCTGGGGGGCTACATGTGCTCTACTACTGTCATTTCCCTCCAATTCACCCTGTTGGCTTGCACCTTGTGGCATCAGTAGTATGCTTCCATAATCTGTTTAAACAACATTAGATGTTATTTTTTAGCGGGGAAAATGGGTTTCCTTTCAATTCAACCAGTGAGTAATCTGAGAAGAGGATGAAGTAAAGTTGGTCTTGGAAATTGTTCTCTCCCCTGTCAGAAGTCTGTGCTGTCTTGGTGATCTTCTCCTGAGCAAAACATGAAATAACACCCAAGAAGGTAGTTGGAATTCACTTAGACTAAGATGTAGGTGATATTTTATAAAAGGACTGAATACAAACATTTTATATCTTAAACTTATAGCCAAAGGATGCAAACTTATGTAGTAGTATTTTTAACAATGAACAGATTCTTGGCTAAAGGGATGGAGCATGTGTGGTAATTTCAGGAATCAGTTAAGCTGAAACTATGTGTGCATCTACTACACGTTAACCAGCAGGAACCACTCTTCTGCCCCATGCCTCGTCACAGACCATCTCAGGGTCCCCAAGTCCCTCACCAGTTCCAGAATTCAAACGAACTCCTCCCAGAAAGATGTTGCTGGAAAAGGCCTCCTTGTCCCAGACAGTAAGTTCGAGGCAAACATTCCTTATGTCCTGGGGATGCAGGCCACTGAACATGAAAGTATGGTTCCACTGAGGGTTAACACTCTTTTTTATTACCAGAGTTTTGTGCTTGGTGGCTTTGCTATCATCAGGGAGCAGGTAGCTGCAAGAGAAAACGCAATCAAGCCATTGGTGAGACAGTAGCAATGGCATCCTTGAGTAGTCATTTCAATTCCCCATCATTCTTTAAAAAAATTTTTTTTAATGTTTATTTATTTTTGAAAGAAAGAGAGACAGAACATGAGCAGGGGAGGGGCAGAGAGAGAGGGAGACACAGAATATGGAACAGGCTCCAGGCTCTGAGCTGTCAGCACAGAGCCCGATGTGGGGCTCGAACTCATGGACTGAGATTATGACCTGAGCTGAAGTCAGAAGCTTAACCGACTGAGCCACCCAGGCACCCCCAATCAATTCCCCTAATTCTTAGTATGTGTGTGTGTGTGCATGCGTGCATGTGTGTGTGTGTGTGTATTTGATTTTTTCTTCTAGGTTCTTCTATGCTTAAATCTAGATTTAAGTGGATTGGTTTATTGTTTATTTTAAGTAGGGCGATAGTAAAATTCCTGCACTTTCCTTTCTAATCCTATTTTGGTCCCTCATCTTGAAATGAAAATATCTCCTATAGTAGGTGCTTACAATAAATAAGACACCTTGCAACACTTGAGATTGCATTTCATGTACCAAGAAAAAGACTCCTTATCTCCCAATATTCATTCTCTCCTTCTTCTTTAAAATACTCATTTTTTTTTTTTTAGTTAGGCACAAGATTGCCCAGAATAAAGACAACATTCCTAGCCTCCCTTGCAGCCTATATAGCTGTGTACTAAGTTCTGGCCAATAGGACACAAAAAGTGGCTCTATATGAAGTTTCTGGGAACTACCTTATGGCTGGAATTTGGATGGCATAGCTGAAACTCCAGCAGCTACCTGGGCCAATGAGGTGAATACCATTAACAAGACAGAAGAAACATGGGTCGCTAATTATCATGAAGCTTTCATACCTGCCCTAGATACTTTACCTTTTGTGTTTGTTTACATGCAACAGAAAAAACTTTGCTTTCTCAAGCTCTCTTAAAAAAATGTAAGGTCTCTTGAAAATCAGCTCAATATTTAGGTGTAACTAGGGAGACAATTTACTAGAAAGTTATAGGCCCTTTTTCATTATAGAACAAAGATACTATCTTTTATTATCTCTGCTTTGTAAATGTTCAACAAGATACAGTGAAAACTATTTCAAAAGATGTTAAATCACCCCTGTAAGGTGACAATGAGGCCACAGGAAGGAGCCATCCCCTCATCCCACCAGACAGTGAGCAGGAAGAGGCCGGAATGGATGGTGGGAATAATGAGAGAAAATGCAATGGCAGGATACAAATAAAACATATCTTTTGTGCTTAAAACTATTGTGAGAAAGACTGAAGGACAGATGGACTGGGACTCAGGCCCACACACTCACCAGCAGGAAAGTCCCAGATATCTGCTTCTCTTTATTATTTGCTTTATCAAAATTAGAATGTTGTGAGGGTAAAAGTTTGACTCATTTTCTTATAGAGACAATTATACTTTTCTAATAAGGATTGATGAGAAGAACAGTAATGTGATTGACTCAAAGAATTAACCTCGTGCCTAAAATCTATAATAAATCCACAAAACATAAAGAGAAAGAAAGCCAAATATAACACTACAGAAAATCATCAATCACAAAGAAAGAGAGCAAGAGAAGAAGAGAGGAACAAAGAAGAACTACAAAAACAACCAGAAAAACAATGAACAAAATGGCAGTAAGCTCCTACCTATTCAAAATGATCTTAAATATAAACGGCCTAAATGCTCCAATAAAAAGACAGAGGATGGCAGAATGGATAAAAAAACAAGATCCATCTATATGCTGCCTATAAGAGACTCACCTCAGACCTAAAGACACATACAGAGTGAAAGTGAAAGGATGAAAAAATTTTACCATGCAAATGGAAGCAAAAAAAAAAAAAGTCTGGAAGAGCAATAATACTTAGACAAAATAGACTTTAAAACAAAGGCTGGCTGTAACAAGAGACACAGAAGGGTATTACATAATGAGATAAGGATCAATCTAACAAGAGGGTATAATAATTGTAAATATCTATGCACCCAATATTGGAGCACTTAAATACATAAAACAAATATTAATGGACATAAAGAGAAATTGGTGGTAACATAGTAACAGTAGGGTTTAACACCCTACTTAAATCAATGGCAGAAAATCAATAAGGAAAAGGTATCTTTGAATGACACATTAGACCAGATGGACATGACAGATATATACAGAACGTTCCATTCCAAAACAACAGAATACAGATTATTTTCAAGTGCACATGGAACACTGTCCAGAATACATCACATCTTAGGCAACAAAACAAGCTTCAATAAACTTAAGAAGACTGAAATCATACCATGTATCTATTCTGACCACCATGGTATGAAACTAGAAATCAATCACAAGAAAAAACTGGAAAAAAGAAATACGCCTCTGCCAAAGCACTCTCCAGTTGATATCTCTGGGGAAGGTGCTCTGAAATCTCTACTTTTTACAATTTCCCCTAAGAGAGCAAAACACCAATGATCTAATGTTTTTGTTGCTTTTGTATATTACCGGTATCAAATGATAACAAAGCACAATAAAAAATATATTACGTGTAGAAAATCATATTTTCTCCTCCTTTGAGAAATGAATCTTACAGGAAAATCGGCCAGTATTGAGGATGAGAATGATGAGAAATCCTGAAATATGCTGGAAGCAAGCTGAAAGCTAGAATAAGCAGCCCCCTCTATACTTGTGTTGTTTCATATCTAAAAGCCAGTATTTATGGGGCACCTGGGTGGCTCAGTCAGTTAAGTGTCTGACTCTTGATCTTGGCTCAGGTCATGATCTCACAGTTTATGAGACAGCCTCGCATTGGGATTCAACTTTTGAGACTGTTTGGGATTCTGTCTCTCCCTCTCTCTGCCCCTCTGCTGCTCACTCTCTGTTTCTGTCTCTCAAAAATAAATAAACTTAAAAAAAAAAAGGCAGCATTTAAGGGTAGCTCTTACCTTGTACATTTAGAGTAAGACTAACACAGAAGTCTCACAGCCACCACTGTCTCATGGATCACAGACCCTCTCATCTCCCATTAAGTATTTTCTAAAATGAGTTAAAACAAAATTACCCCTTCACAAAGCTATCGCAAGTGCCTCCCGACTTCACTGCGGTCAAATTCTTTGCCTCTTTGATGAACACTTCCAGTATTCCTCCAAATATTACAGGTGACTCCTTCTTCTTTCCCCTTTTGAAGCTCTTCTTTCCTGCATCGGCCATCAAAATGAGAGAGATTGAGAGAGACGGAGAGAGAGGGAGGGAGAAGGGAAGTGAAAGAAGGAAAGAGAGAGAGGGTTCTATTTCAAAGTTCAGAAAGAAAATCTGCAAATACTTATTTCATTTGCTGACTGAATCAGGTCTTTACGCTACCGTGTATTTTTCCATGTATTTATTTAAATGTTTTTTACCCCACTGGATTCCTTCTGGATAGGTCTCCCATTTGTGTTTGTTGAAAAACAAGAACAAATAAATTTATTTTTTTCAATATATGAAGTTTATTGTCAAATTGGTTTCCATACAACACCCAGTGCTCATCCCAAAAGGTGCCCTCCTCAATACCCATCCCCCACCCTCCCCTCCCTCCCACCCCCCAGGAACAAATAAATTTAAAACTTTATTCCCCAACAAGGAATATCTTTTCACAGGTATATATAGAGAGAAAAGGGAAAAGACCCTGAGAGCTGCCTGAGCCACATTCTTGCTCTCAGTGAGAAACAGCTACAGTGAACGCCAAACACAAGTGTGCAGACTCCAAAAGAGAAAATTCCATAACATCCTTCTTGGATGTTTCAGTCCTACAAATTGAGAACTGTGCAAGGCCAGCTCCAAAGGCAATATATAGCCCAGGCACAACTACATTTTTGAGTGAGAGAAAACTCTTCCTGTGTCACATTTTTATTCTGATGAAATGTGCTCAACATGAATAATCACCACCACCATCACCACCTTTATTTAGTGCTGCTTTAAGCACTTTACATGAATGAACCTATTTAATCCTTCCAATAACCCTATGAAGTAAGGAAACGGAGGCTGAGAGACAGTAATTACTTGCACAGGGTCACAATGAAGAGGGTGATAACGAATAGAAGGACAGAGGAAGATGGCTATAGGAGTTGATGGTAGAAGGGCAAAAGGGATTTAAAAGTTGACTCCATCTGGATTTTTCCTTTGGTGTGTTCTAGTCAACTTCCTCCTCAAGACTCCCTGAGTAACTGTCAATATCATAAATAGGTACAGCAGCTTTTTATACCTCCCCTCTCAGCAGACTGTACCACTCCCTCCCTCCCCACTCCATCCTGGGGAAGATTCTAGATCTCTGGGACTTCCAGGAAACAAATATCACCATTAAGGCTGGTTTCTAAGTATGAAATTTGCCCTTTACTTGTAAAGATCTTGCACCCTTCCCCATATGTCAGATATACTTCTCAACTCTCTCCAGTTAGTGACACCTAATCCTTTACATTTTCATCCGCGTAATGGGAAAGTAACATAATCCAACAATTCCTGAGCCCTATTCCCATGCTTCTAGATACAGAATGTCCTTGATCAAAGTCACCAATTTTTACTCTACCTTGAACTTGTTCTAGAGGAAGCACCAGGTTCTCCTCTGGGGGAATGTAACGTAAGACAACTGTCAGCTCTCCTTTATAGTGAAGGCCTATGTCAGCAGCAAATTCCACCTGGCCAAGGGAAAACACGTGAAAAGAAAAAGTGACAATGCTTGGTTTATTATTTTGTAGCCCATGTTTAAATGTACAATATTAACTTGCTGGATTAAATATGACAATCCATTTCCATTCAACTATGTTAGAATTTACTGGTTTAAGATATGCCTTAGGTATAAGAAAAAGAGAGGCTGGAAAACTCTATGAAGGTATTTCTCTGTAACTTTTAACATTAAAGTAAAAGGAACTTGAGAGGAGATATAGGACACACGTGTGGTCAGTCAGTGGCTACTGACAGTCTATGGTATAATGAGGACTGGAACCCATCAATGAACATATAGGTTGGGGTATGAGGTGGAAATAAAGATACCACTGAAAACAGCCCCAGAAGATCCTTCTCCTTGTCTGTTCTTGAGGTCTCAAGGCTTTCCTAAGTGACCAAGAGGGGGAAAGTAGGCAGTAATGCTTGGTTCACATTGGGCTGCCAAGCCACCAAACATTAAAAACAGTGTTGGTAATTCACATCATTAAAATTCAATGTGGAAGTGCTGCTATAAACATTGGGGTACATGTACCCCTATGGATCAGCACTCCTGTACATACAATGGAATACTACTTGGCAATGAGAAAGAATAAAATCATGCCATGTGCAGCAACATGGATGGAACTGGAAGGTATTGTGCTGAGTGAAATAAGTCAGTCAGAGACAGACAGATACCATGTTTTCACTCATATGTGGACCTTGAGAAAATTAACAGAAGACCATGGGGGAAGGGAGGGGGAAAATAAATACAAACAAAGAGGGAAGGAAGCAAACCACAAGAGACTCTTAAATATAGAGAACAAACTGAAGGTGGATGGCGTGGGGGGGGTGGGGGGGAGAGGGAAAATGGGTGATGGGCATTGAGGAGGGCACTTGTTGAGATGAGCACTGGGTGTTGTATGTAAGCCAATTTGACAAATTATATTTAATATAAAAAAATAAGTTGAAAGTTAAAAAAAAAGTAAATAAATAAATAAATCATTCAATGTGGAAAAACTGGTTCACTTGGACATTGCTGGTGGGAATGTAAAATGGTGTAGCCGTTTCAGAAAACAGTTTGGTAGTTGCTTATAAGACTAAGCATACAACTACCATACAACCCAGCGATTGTACATTGGGACGTTTATCCCAGAGAAATGAAAGATTATGTCCACATAAAAAGCTGTATGCAAATATTCATATCATCTTTATTTCTAATAGCCCCAAATTAGAAACAAACTAGATGACCTTCAAGAGGTGGCTGGTTCAACGAACTATGGTACAGCCATACCATGGGACACTACTCAGCAATAAAAAGGAATGAACTAGCAATATACACAGCTTGGATGAATCTCGACAGAATTATGCTGAGTGAAAAAAACCCATCTCAAATGATACATGCCATACAATTCCATTTAAATGACATTCCTGAAGTGACAAAATAAGCGGTTGCTGGGAGTTAGGGAAGGGTGGCAGGAGGGAGGTGGGTATGGTTATAAAAGATCACAAGGGATCTTTGCTGTGACGGAACTGTTCTGCATCTTGGCTGTAGTGGTATATAAACAAAGCTACACATGTGATAAAATTGCATAGAACTAAACACACACACACACACACACACACACACACACACACACACACACGAGAACTGAGGAAATCTGAAGAAGATGGGTGGATTGTATCAATGCCATTACCCTGGTTGTGGCATTGCACCATAGCCTTGCAAGATGATATCACTGGGGGAAACTAGGTAAAGGGTACATGAGATCTGCCTGCATTATTTCTTATAACTGAATGTGGATCTACAATCATCTCAAAACCAAAAGTTTCAATTCAAAAATTCAATGTGAACATATACCAAGAGCCTTTGTTCTGTACGGCTCCTACTTGCCATGGAGTCAACAGAACTATGACTTTTCATAAGTGGGGTAAGAAAAGTCATATACTTTCTTAGGCTTTTCCTTCAGGTACCTGACTCCTGAGCACTGAGTCAAGGGCTGAGAACTGCTGTCTTCTGAGAGGGTAGACCAAAAGAATTCAGAAACCCCAAAACTCACAGTGAAGCCAGAGGCTGTTCAAGCTTCAGCAAAGACAGAGACCATTACCAGGAAAAGGAATCCTTCCCTGACTTTCCTCTTGGTCGTGGTAAAACTTATTAGTAAGGGTGGGAAAAATCATTTGAAGTATTTTATTCAATCTTCTTACTAGGGGTAAACATGAGATTGGATGGTGAAATAGACTATCCATCTAATTTTTAACTGTTGTAAGTCACGTGCCTTGTAAAAGGAATTTTGTTTTGACAGTTTTAGTAAAGTTTACTTAATGAGAATGTCACAAATGGAAAGTTCTAATGGACATTATAGCAGATTAAAGACGTCATAACTTTTTGATACTACAGCCAATGAGAGGTGGGGTATTTATCCTCTCTCTTTGGATGAGTGGACCTTGTGATTGCTTTGAATAGTAGACCACGACAAAAGTGACAATGTGCCAGTTTCTGGGCCCCAACCCTAAGATTAACAGCTTCTACTTCCCCTCTTAGAATGGACATTCTTGGGGTGCTCCTTCGAGAAGCCATGATGTTGAGGCCCAAGCTACATGGAGAAGCCACATGTAGGTGCTCTGGTTGGCAGGCCTAGCTGAATTCCCAGCTGGCAGCTAACATTAAGTGTGAGACAGCCAACTTGAACAACCAGCATAGTCAAGCCTTCATATGACTTCAGAGCCTCAGTCTACCATCTAGCTGCAACCACATGAGAGACCTTAAATGAGAACCACCTAGCTGAGCCCAGTCACCCCCAGAATCATGTGCAATAAATTGTTTTAAACCACTAAGGTTTAGGGGCACCTGGGTGGCTCAGTTGGTTGATTTCAGCTCAACTCTTGATTTCAGCTCAACTCATGATCTCACGGTTTGTGGGTTCAAGCCCCATGTCAGGCCCAGCACATAGCCTGCTTGGGATTTCTCTCTCCCTCTTTTTCTGACTCTCTCCTGCTCACATGTCCTGTCTCGTCTCGTCTCGTCTCGTCTCTTCTCTTCTCTTCTCTTCTCTTCTCTTCTCTTCTCTTCTCTTCTCTTCTCTCTCTCTCTCTCAAAATAAACATTAAACCACTAAGGTTTAGGGTAGTCTCTATACAACAGTTAACCAATGCAGGCTCTATTTGCTTTTGGCTGAAAGTTTTGGATAGGAAAATATGTTGTTAGGAAAAAGTGATATGTGTGGGTATCACATACTAATATATAGTATATTAGTAGAGGCTAAAACACGCATTATTGGGATTTATTAATGTTCCACTGATATTTAGCTTAAAATATACTGGTGACTTTTGGTAAATACAGTCTTCAAATCTTTTTTTAAATGTTTTATTTATTTTTGAGAGAAAGACAGACAGACAGACAGACTGTGAGTGGGGAAGGAGCAGAGAGAGAGGGAGACACAGAATCTGAAGCAGGCGCGGGGCTCAAACCCACAAACTGTGAGATCATGACCTGAGCCAAAGTCAGTCGCTTAACAGACTGAGCCACCCAGGTGCCCCCAGTCTTGAAATCTTATGAGAGTAGAAAATAGTACAGATAAAGTCCTGTAGCATTATAAACACATACAAAGAAATTCAGTGGAGTATCTTCTAGCCTGCATGTATCTAATGTCTTTGGGATATGTGCTTGCTTCGGCAGCACATATACTAATGTCTTGGGATATTTTTTGGCATTCTTGCTCAGAAATTCCAAGGCAATGTCATCTTCTGACATACCAACATCTTACATTATTAAACCACCTTCTGCTCAGAAAAATGGTATAATTCAACGCATTCAATTCTACCAACACATATGGAACACCTTCTTGTAGTAATGCTTTTAAGGCATTTTGCTGAGTGCTGTAGGGACACATAAGACACAGACCTTGCTTTCTATGAGTTTTCACTCTATCCAGGAGACATATATTCAACAGAAGCTCTATTAATCTGCCCTTATTTAACTGATTCATCAGATTAATGTTCTCCATTCCCAATGAAGAGCAGATCCTCTATACAAAGACCATGCATGCCTACTTCTATCAGCTGAACTCTGCTCATCAAAAGCTAGGTGAATTAGTCTCCCAGGCTCTTTATGCCAGGCATGTTTGTGGTTCTAATTATATAAGTTAATATCAATAAACTAAAGAGAAGAAAAAGACAACTACTACTATAAAAATTAAGCTGAATATTTTTAATTTTTAAAAAATATTTATTTATTTTTGAGAGAGACAGAGTATGAGCAGGGGAGAGGCAGAGAGAGAGAGAGAGACAGAATCTGAAGCAGGCTCCAGGCTCTGAGCTGGCAGCACAGAGCCCGATGTGGGGCTCAAACTCACAGACTGTGAGATCATGACCTGAGCTGAAGTTGGATGCCCAACCGACTGAGCCACCCAAGCGCCCCAAAATTAAGCCGAATACTTCTGAAGACCTAAGTATTTGAAAATAAATTTTCTATTGGGTTATGTTTGGGCTCAAAGCTGTAAAAGATTAGAAAAAAATCATGAGGGGCACTGGGTGGCTCAATAGGTTGAGCGTTGGACTCTTGATTTTGGCTGGAGTCATGATCCCAGGGTCATTAGAACGAGCCCCATGTCAAGCTCCATGCTGAGCGTGGAGCCTGCTTGGGATTCATTCTCTCTCTCTCTCTCTCTCTCTCTCTCTCTCTCTCTCCCCCTACCCCTCTACACCTCTCCTGCTCATGAATGCTTTCTCTCTAAAATAAATAAAATGAAAAAATAAACTGAAAAAAAAATAATCATGAATATTTAGAAAGCTTTTATGTTTGGTTTACTTTGAAAGCATTCTTAGGTTCTTATTGCACTTTAGAAAAGCTCAAACTAGAAATTACTGATAATGCATTAAGGTCAGAATTTATGCCAGGAAGATATGGAAGAATTCTAATCACTGAAACTATACTGAAACGAAATGAATTATTACTATATTAGAAGACTTCAAAATAAATGCACATTTAAGTTAAAATAAATGATTAAGAAATGCACTGGGGGTGTATGTTTGTAGGTATGTAATTTCTGTGGCTTTATTAACTGACCTACTATTTCAAACTCAGGTCAAAGGATAACAGTTGCTCTGATACAGACGCAAAGAAACTACTGTGGGAAGAGAATAATCTAGATTGGGATAAAGAGGTGGCCTTTGCTTGGTGCTTAAAGGAGAGGAGATATGATGACTGATAAATACAGGATGGGAAGAAGGTCAGTCTGGGTTAAGAAAGAAGATACTCACGAGCAAAATATAGTGGGGACTGTATAAAATGTGTTTAAGAACTGGTAGGAAGTCAGGTGTGATCAGAGGTGTGTGTGAAGGGAGGTTGTGGCAAGGAGGATGGAAACAAGGTGTCTACTCTGGGTTGCCTGGAAGACTTTAAGACACAACTTTATCATAGAGTGTTTTATTAGGAAAGGGAGTGGAGAAGTGGGACCACAAAACGAAGACAGACTTAAGAAGGCTGTGATATCAGGCAAAGTTTTATATGGTGAGCAACTCGCTCAGTTCCACAGGGGAGCTTTGGAGACAAGACAGATCACATGTCAGAGCTGTCTCAACCAGAGACAAGGGAATCAGAGTGTTTATTAAGTATGTTCCTTCACCCATCACTTACCGATCAAGGGCTCTGCCCTCAACCTCCAGGAAACTTACTCAGGCTGCTCTGGCTTTCCGCTCCCACAGACCAAGACCACATCAGCAGCTTAAGGGCTGGCTCCTCGCCTACAAAGACTGGCAGGTGTTGGCTTATGTGAATGAAAGCCATGGGGAACCACATATGCATGAATGTGGGGGTATAGGTAGAGCACTGGCATCCTCCTCTGTTACAGAAGGCCGGGCCATATCAAGGGGCCACTAAGTACCAGGGTGATGGGTTAGGATTTATTCAAACCATATCCATAAGCAGTTGGGAACCAGTGAAGGCAGCGGACCAAGCAGAGGTGTGGCGTCATCAGGTAACACCTGTTATCGTCTGCGTTTTGAAAAGAGAGATCCACATTCCATCAGAGTTGAAAGCGGAGTTTCTAGTACATTTATAGGTGTAAGGTGGTGGTAATAAATTATGGACAAGTGTCTGCCCAAACTGCCAAATACAGAGAGAGCCTTTTAGCTAGGTAATAATTTCACAGGAACTTACATTTACTCTCTGCCTGAAGGCAGAACAGAGAAGATTTCCTTGGAAAACACTTGAGCTTGCTGTTGGTTTTCAAAGCTCCTTGTTTTTATAATAGCACCTTCTGGGAAGACATGAAAGGCAATTCATCCTGACAAACACTTCTTGTCTAACTACCTAACATGCCTTTCAGAAAGATAATGAGTTACAGCTAATAAACAAGCTCATGTCATGCAGTGAAATAGAAGTTATACTGTGAAACTACAGTACGCGTGACGTCTTGAGCTCTTTCTCTGTCTGCACCAGCCTCCTCACCGGCTTAGTGCTGTAAGACCTAGCAAAGACAAAGGCAGGTGGCAAGGGACTTTCACTAACACAGAGTCAATAAGAAATAAGGCACTCTGTCCTTCCAGTATTCCCACTGCAAAAGGATGTCAGTATTTCCAAAAGCTTAAAAGGACTATTAATTCTGATCCTTTATCACTAAAGAAATTGGTTCTCTGCAGCTTACACTTTACCTCCTCAGCTAGATAATCTACAAGAAAACATCAAGACTCCGGGCTGCTCATCCTGTAGGTACAGCTGATGAGGTGACTACTGCCTTGAAGCGTCTGAGACAGGAGACTGAAAATGAAGTGACATCTCTCATAGCTGTAACTACAGAGCCCACACAGAGCCCAGCTCCTCCTGAGGACGGGCCACTAAGGGACAGGAGGCAGTGTACAGAGTTATGGTGCACCTGCCCTCCCCATTTCTGGAAAGCATGGCACCTAAGCGAGGCCGAATCTGCGGGCTTTCCTCTACGCGTGTCAGAGACACTTATATGTCTCCATAGGTGTCCTCTATTTCTTTGCAGAGAAAGATGATCTGGATTAGAGACGTGAACTATATTGAGTTCCCCAGAAGCTGACTCTGAAGTGAGCATTCTTATGCACGTGACTTCTTAAGAATTGCTCCCAGAGTGCCGATTCGATGAGGCACATGCACCCCAATGTTTATAGCAGCACTGTGACCCTAACTATGGAAAGAGCCTAAATGTCCATTGACTGATAAATGGATAAAGAAGATGGGGTGTGTGTGTGTATATATATATGTGTACACACACACACACACACACACACACACACACGCTGCACCCCTATGTTTATAGCAGCACTGTGAACAAAGGCCTAACTATGGAAAGAGCCCAAACGTCCATCGACTGATAAATGGATAAAGAAAATGGGGTGTGTGTGTGTGTGTATATATATATGTGTACACACACACACACACACACACACACACACACATACACACAGTGGAATATTACTCGGCGATCAAAAAGAATGAAATCTTGCCATTTGCAAGAACATGGATGGAACGAGAATGTATTATGCTAAGCGAAATAAGTCAGTCAGAGAAAGACAAATATCATATGATTTCACTCATATGTGGAATTTAAGATACAAAACAGATGCACATAAGGGAAGGGAAGCAAAAATAAGATAAAAACAGAGAGGGAGACAAACATAAGAGACTCTTAAATACAGAGGACAAACTGAAGGTTGCTGGCAGGGTGTTGGGCAGGGAGAAGGCTAAAGGGGTGAGGGGCATTAAGGAAGGCACTTGTTGGGATGAATACTAGGGGCTATATGCAAGTGATGAATCACTAAATTCTTTTCCTGAAATGATTAGTACACTCTATGTTAACTCGGATTTAAATTTAAAAAATAAAAAATAAAAATAAAGCACTCAACAAAAGAATTGCTCCCAGGATAGACCAGCCAAGGGGCGATGGGAAAAAGGTCAGGGAAGGAGACGAAGCCAGGCAAGGGCATAGCCTGATCCGGCAGCAAAGCTGTAGAGTCTAAGTAATGCCTTGGGGCACCACTCCTTTTGCCCCCCCCCCAGCCGCTCTCAGGGAATTAACTGTGCTTTCAGACTCCCCCATCTATTAGTTATTGGTAAAGGGTTGCTTTGTGGCAGGGCGTATGTAAGCTCCTAGGAGCTTCTGGCTCTCTGCTCACGTGAGAAAAAGCTACAGTAGCCTGAGGAGAGGCTTCTAAACAGAGACTCAGGTGAAAGCTGTTGGACACAAAACTCCTAACAGTCATGGTGAAAGGAATCCAAGGCGACCTGGTAGAGGACCGAGGAGTCAGAGCTCCTTTCTCTGGAAAGACATTAAATGCAATCAGAACTTTTGAGCAGGCTCAGAGAACTACTTCTCCCTTACGATAGAAAGTGAAATCACTCGGTGGTAATGTGAAGGTGATTGCCATGGAAAGTGGTTGGTCCCTGAGCACAGAGGATGCCTGGGAGAGCTCAGATAGCGCCCCAGTGCACATCCTTCAACCATTTCCAGGCAACTGTCTGGAAGCCTCCAAGTTGTTTTCCAAATAGCCCCTCTGTGTTTTAACGTTAAATTTATGACAGACAATTTTATGTATTGAAATGAATGTTACTTGTCCTTCATCTGTGTCCTGCATCACATAATGTCTCGAACATTTTCTAACTTAAGAGTCTATGGTGATCACCCATTATGCACAAAAGGAAGAAAGTGATAGGAGACTGTGAAGTCAGATTAAGTGCTATCCTTTATTGTAGGGCTTGTCATTCAATTCCAAGAGACTTAGTGTTGTAATGACCAAATGTTTCCCCTAGTTCATGTCAGGGGAATGCTAATTCTACTGTGGACCTATTTCTTGTTAATATTGCACTTCCTATTTTTATCATATTTATGTGAGTCATGGGCTTGCAGTTATTTTAAGGACTTTTATTATATTTTATTATCACTTTTACCCCAGCCCAAATATACTTCCCGAAGATTTTCCATGAATTATTCACACCAAGCTTAAGGTCTACAATTATAAAACTCCACCAGAAAGCTGTATGTAACTTCTGAGCCTCAATCTCCACACATAACACGGAAACAATGACACTTATCTCACAATGTTTGTTGTACCTTTAGCTGTGGACAGTGCTGCTATTGATGATGATCAATGCATGTTTTGCTGTCTAGCATCCACTCACCCACCACTCCTTTAGATTTCCTTTGGGGCAATACCACCTTCAGGACCAGAATATGTTCTGATCGTCTTAAGTTAGCTGATGTACCCCACCTCCCCGGCTGGCCACAGCAATTAGCTTAGGATGGGCAACTGATGTAATTAGAAAGAGAACCAGGCCCAGGGCACTGGTTGGACTGCTGGAGGAGGAGGAAATCTTTCTTCTCCTGGACAGTGTGGTGCAAGCATGAGAGGCTTCCAGGTGTTGTAGTGGCCAAGAGAAGCATACTGGAACCAGTGAGGGAAGCCGACTGCATGAGGTCTAAAAAATGAAGCCGACAGACAGAAGAGAGACCAAGAGTGTCCAGGGCCTTGATAAGATTTGAGCATCTGGATCAAGCCATGCTTGATAATCACTGGCCAATAATTTCCTTTTATTTTTTGAGCAGTATGAGCTGGGGTTTCTGTCACTTGCAACATAGGGACTATAATGTAACATAAATACTACCTAGCATTGACTGAGAGCTTAAAATGTGCCTGACGCAGTACTGTGAGCATCATATAGAGTGCTTCTTCAAGCCTCAGAACATCCCAGTAAGATATATCCAATTATTGTATCACAAATGAGAACACCAAAGCCTGGGAAGTTAAATAATTTGCCTAAGGTCACACAGACAGTCACGAAGCCAGGACTGAACCCAGAAAGTCTGATTTGAGTCTACTCTCTTTACCATCATGTTCTTTTTGCCTCTCTGTATATAAAGAACAATCTTTGGTTACATAAATGCGACCTTTTTTTTTTTAATCTCACTTTTGACTTAAAAAAGTACTGTAGAGAGACTCCGTTGCATAGAGTGAATCCAAGGTACTGCTGGTCTAGTTCAGAACATGCTATATTGCACTTAATTTCTAGAATCAGCTTTAAGATGGCTTTTCCGAATATAACTCAAGACCTAGGTTATGAATCTCAAAAGTGGGAATGTAGAAAACCAGATACTTTAGCTACTGGTTACTTCCTTATGTGAGCCAAGGCAAGATCACTCCTGCTTCGGTCTGTCTGAATAGTGGAGAATCAGGAATAGAGAGAATGCTTTGATACCGATTGGCTCTATGGATCTGGTTTTGCTTATGTGAAATTGAGTACTTTCTATTATGATAGGATCACATAATGCGTTCCTTTTGTTTATCCATGGAGACCTTCAAATGATGAATACATTTTTAGCAAGTCAAATTAATAATATACACGACGACGTGACTTGCATTATACAGTCTGTATTAAAGGAGGAGTTCCAAGGAACAGATTTACGTTTATTATATTATTCCAAAATTAGCTGCACTAATCTGTTCAGATTATCACTTGAATATTAGAAGTCTTCAGATTCTTTAGGCCTATGACATCAATTTTGTTCATAACTTGTCTCACTGCGAAACTGTTTAATTAATCTGGAAGCATTTCCTACCTTGGGCTGAAGCACAAACCACTCATCACTTGGATTTTCAAAATTCCATGAGTCAAAAGGAATCTCCACCTCCCCAAGGAAGCTGTTACGTCCAAATCGATCATAATGCCAGACTGAGAGCTGCAGAGTTCTTGTTTCCAGCTGGGTATGGCTGATGGTGTACTGCAAATGAGATTCACAACATCACACTCCACATGGAGGGCTCTGCCCAATTCTACAACGGGCTGAAATGTATTTCCACCATCTTTCGGATATGCATTATGAACGTTATAATATGAACAACATTATATATAATGCATACACAATATGCATTATAACGTTATAATATGAACAACAAACACAAAAACTTTATTTTTCTTTGTTTACGCTACAACTGGGGTTCTACTCCATAAACTGATTTTGTGTTAGACCTCGCGCTGAAAGATATTTCAGCAAATCATTGAGGACAAAGTCAGTAAACTTCAAATATATTAATAAGTGATGAAGCTTGTCTCCTTTCCAGTTTTACTTGGGTTTCATTTGCTAATCATTTTTCCAACATCTACTCTGTAAGCGTAAGGTTTGGTATATCAACTCTCCAACTTTTTTTTTAATGTTTATTTATTTTTGAGAGAGAGAGAGAGAGAGAGAGAAAGAGAGAGCGAGCGAGAGAGCACACTAGCAGGGGAGGGGCAGAGATGGAGAGGGAGACACAGAATCCGAAGTAGGCTCCAGGCTCTGAGCTGTCAGCATAGAGCCCGACAAGGGACTCAAACTCATGAACCGTGACATCATGACCTGAGCCGAAGTCAGACACTCGACCAATGGAGCCACTCAGGTGCCCTCCAACTTCTTTTATTTTATTCATAATGAGAACCCGCAAATCCAGAAAAGTGTTGTCAGTGAGTGTGGGGAGTAAGTTTAGGAATTCCCTGAGCTTGCACTGATGGGTTAACGAGGCATAAAGAATTAGAAAGTCATAGGATGAACACACCCAAGTTTGGGTAAACAAGATTAGGTAAACAGGGCAAAGTCTCCCAGTATAGGACAAAGATATAGGAATAGAAAGGCCTCAGGATGAAAGCATGAAACTGAGGTAAACAAGATTAGGAATTCAGGGTGGAAACGCCCCTCAACTTAGTACAACAGCAGAAAGCTGCTTTCACAGGAAGGAAGGACCAAAATAGGTAAACAGGTAAACAGGACTTTAGACCCCAGCAGGGCAAAGTTGCCAAGAGTGGAGCTAATTAGCAAAAGAAAGGTGCCTTGTTGGCCCTGAGGTAGCATGCTCAGTCTTTCTTGCACCCTAGGCCAGTTTAGGTAAACAGGTGGGGCCTCATGTATGCTATAAACAACCTTATGCCCAGCACCAGAATTTTGTTTTGTATTGACCCAAACCCCTAACACCACATATCTTCAAAACCCCCTTGCCCCCGTGCCCATGAGTTAATGTTCACAGTTTCATTGTCTCTGTGTGCACACCCGTCAGGCTTATAAGCCTTCCTTTTTTTTTTTATTTTCAATTTTATTTTATTTTTTTAATTTACATCCAAATTAGTTAGCATATAAGCCTTCTGATCCTAATAAAAACGGAGCAAGGACCCTTACTCTGGGCACTTTTCTCCTCTGGGACATTAGCCTCTCTCACATTTCAATCCTGCATCTGCTCTCTTGCTGGACAAGAGAGAACTACAGACCCAGAGTCTACAATAAGTGAGAAACTTGCAAACACCAAACTCCATAAAGGGTAGCATAAGCGCAGGAATAAATAGACAAATATGTAGACTGAGCAGAAAGAAAGTATTACTGGGGTAGCTTTTCTTTTTCCAGCAGAACATTATCCACTGACTCATGCCTACACACCCTCAAATCTCCTGCTTGCAACTACCACCTGAGACACACTTCAGACCTCTTCTTGATCTTGGATTTACATCCTTACCTGTCCTTACTTTTCCTGACATGATTAACCTTGGCTTCCTGCTTCCTGAATTTGCCAGGTCACTCTATCTATTCTGCTTGGGCTCAGCTTTGCTATCCTATTATGGCCACTGGATTCACCCTCTGCCTATATTCATTCGTTCTCATTTTCATCTATCTTCATATTGGCTCCTGCTTCTAAACGTGACCCCACTGATGGATGTTCCCATTCACCAATTTCCTGCTATGGTGGACTCTGACTCCATCACTCTGGGCACAAGGATGATAAATTTCCCTGCAACTAGCAATAACTTCTACATTCCAGTCTCCTCAGATCGTTCTTCCCAGGCTAGATTGGCCCAGGGTGAGAGAAGGGGTTGTCACATAGAAGCCCATGGGGAAAAGTAATGTCTCTAGGATTGGAGACTAGCCAAATCCAACCTTGCATCTCCACTGTTCATTACCCACAAGCCTAAATTTAGCCAAATTCTGAAAGCTCACAAGAAACAGTACATATTCATGCTGTGCTAGCAGAACAATGAGTGTGTACAAAGTGACTTCCTGAGTTAGTGTCAAAATTGTGACAAACTCCTCTTCAGGGGAACTAGAAAAAAAATAGCTTTCCCAAGTGTGAAATGTCTTTTAGACAAGATGCACCAGCTCAAATGTAATTTCACTGGATCATATTTACTTAAGGTGTAACTTTAGCAGCAGCAGAGAAATAAGCAAAGTAAGAGCGATTTACAGTTGTTCTCTTCCAAGAACTGTCAGGAAAGCCAAGGGTATTACACTAATTTATTCACATTCTACTTTTCTAAAAGATATTTACGCCTGGACATGCAAATCCTCCAAAGTTACTTTTAAACCAATGAGGGTGTGAACAGTATCAACTGAGTTAATATGAGAGCGCGCGTACTTACCTTTAATGTCTCGTTGAATTCTGGATTGGTGCCTGTTCTGATCTTGGTCTTGCGTTTATTGTTTCTGGACTTGTCAGGAAGAAGGTACGACTTCACATAACTGCAAACGATAACACATGAAAGTAATTATTGGGAAACTTTTACTTTGCAAGAAATAGGGGCTTCAGCGAATAAAAGAGGTGAAGGGAATAGGCCAGCACACATGAGAAACCCAAAGAGAATATAGTCTGCACAGCAGGACACCTTAAAATATAACTCTGGACCTTCAATAAGAGGAAAGTAGTATAGTGATAAATAGTGTGGGCTCTGGAGTCGATCCAACTAGGTCTGAATCACTCCATGCCTCACTGGTTTTGGTAAACTCAAGAAATTACTTAACCTCTCTATGCCTCAGTTTCTTCATCTGGAAAACTGGGAGAGTAACAGTAACTTACAGCATTCTAAGAATTAAATTGGTTGATATGTACAGGGAGCTGATGTATTATACTACTCAATAAATGTCATCTATTTATAGGATCAATGGTCTCAGAAAATACCACAGGGTTGTATTCTTCTCCATTCAGATGTCAGGACTTAAGATGAGTGGAATCAATGGTGATGGGTAAATGAAGGAAAATGACGGAAAAGAACAAATAGGAAATCATAACCTGATGTCACAATAACAATTCTACCCAACACCTTGTGTTGAGCTATCCCAGGAGTCTCTTGGAGCGGGAGCATC
The DNA here is from genome assembly GCF_022079265.1 of Lynx rufus. Taxonomy (NCBI): domain Eukaryota; kingdom Metazoa; phylum Chordata; class Mammalia; order Carnivora; family Felidae; genus Lynx; species Lynx rufus. The sequence continues at coordinate 33,318,027 of NW_025814828.1, read as the reverse complement.
CAAGTCAAGGCAGACTTAGAAATGTACAAGACTGCAATGTACAAGATGGTGAAGCACATCTACCAGAGCTCTAAATGACCTGTTTCCATGCTACTCTAAATGACTATATTGGTCCTGAAGCCCGCTGATAGTTAGCTGAGGAAGTAGGTAGACCAAACTATTCTCTGATCTTAAGACACTTGGAAACAGCTTCTTTGAGTTGTGTATTGAACCTAGGTCACCTATTATGAAGGAAAGGGGTAACATAACACAGCAGGCCTCATTGTGCTGTCCTTAGAAACACTTGCTTACAAGGTTAGCGGTTGGCTGGCGTCTGGAAACTTGGATTCCGGGAGGATTCTCATCACTTCCAGAACAGATAAAGGGGCTCACTGTGACTAAACTATGTGTAAAAATAATATGGCTTATGCAGAACACCTGCTCTCCTTCTGGGACACTGGAATTTTGGTATGTGACCAGCTGAGTCTCTAAATGAGCTCCTCTGGTGGACAACATTGTACATATGCTGCCATAACTTGTTGCTGGGAAAATTAAGCACATCCTGTGTAACTCCAGTGGGAAAGGACACTTGGAGGTTTAAGCCTGGATTCTTTAGAACTTCACCACATATGCCTTTTTTCTTTGCTGATTATCACTACATGTGGAGTTCCGGGAGTCCTCCTAGTAAACCAGCAAACCTGGCAGTGATCTTGGGAAGCACTGACACATCTTTCATCTAGTTCCCTTCCAATGTGTCATGGTCCCCATCTGCCTCCCAGCTGATACCTGGAATCCTGAGAGCCTCAAAATTGTCCTTTTGAGTCGTTCAAGTGGGTTAACAGCTTGGTGATTTTCTCTGGAGGTTCTCCCAGAACAGGACACTCACACATCCTGGGGTGTGCCCATGTGTCAGCCAGCCTCTATCTCAAACAGCTGCCTCTGCGTAAACTACAAATGTGCCAGTCCTGAATCACGGTGACTAACAGCTTTTTAAAAACTCAGAATAACCACGGACAAAATCATTATATGTACACCTAAGAGAATATCTAGAAGTGTAGCACAGGAGAAAAGGGACAACCTCCTGAAAAGGCTCCGAATCAAGAGGAATGCTAAGAGTCTTCTGAAACAAAAACACACATACTGACAAAGGAAGCAGTGATTGAAAGAGTCTGAGGAATATGTTATATGCTTACGCATCCGTCCTCTGTTTCTTTTCATCTCCTATGGCCAGATTTCTGCAATTCTTGACAAAAATGTAGAGCCCGCCAGTTTTGTAGCAGTAGCTGATGTGAAGAAGGATTTCACCACTGACCTTCACGTTGCCATAGTCTCCTGTTTCACTGTAAACACTCATCATGCTGTTAAGGCTGGTCTGGAATAAACGAGATGAAGACAGGTGTCCAGTGTTATTCTCATTGTTTCCTCACAGAAGCCACCCCCTTCATTCAATTACAATTCTTATTCGTTATAATGAGCAGGAAGGTGTAGGGTGAGAGAAGAAAGCAAAAATCACTTGTTTTGCTTGTTTTTCTGGTATTGTATAAAGTCCAAGCTGGCAAGGGACAAGAAGACTTAAGGAGCATTAGTAAGGAAGGCAGGAAACTTGCTGAGAAGGGCAGCATTGCCTTTCTGGGTGGCAAATAGCCTTTGTTTATTCACTTCTAATGAATACGGGGTCACTGAGGCATTTCCAATCCCACATCCTCTCCCGATTCATGTAGCTTTCACCTTTCTCACTGGTAGACTCAAGGTCAGTCTACTTCAAGGTCTAGAATGCATCCATCAGGACAAAGAAAAGCTCATACATTTTGTGCTAGCAGGAGACACAAGGTTTCCTCTCTGACACCCCCAGAGAGCATCCCATCAGTCTCCGGGAAGCCATAACAGCAGCTTTAACAAGGGCAGGCCAGAAGAACATCATATACCCTTGGCTGTTGTGAATTCCCTGAGCAGCTGTTGTGGTCACATGGGTAGTATGAGACCAGAACTTTGTAAACCTCTACAAAATAACAACCCACAAAATAGAAGAGTAAGCAAAAAAATTACACACCAACCAACAAATAATATAAAATGTGAGAGAAAAACAGTCCAAATCTACCAGAATGAATAAATGGCAAGGGACATATTTAAATTAAATGTAACAAAAGTATCCTTTAGTGCCCAAACTGTATCTTAGCAACACAACTGTCACAAGAGACCACTTGAAAGGCTTTCATGAGTGACCCAGTAGTTTCAAAAGCCCTGTCTGTGAACTGGTGGGAAGGATTATATAGTAAGTACAAAGAGAGCCCAGGCTTCCCACTTTTCAGATACGCCTAACAAAAGTCATCATGTTCCTCTAGTTACTCAGAGTAGAGACCGATCAAAGAACAGGATGTGGGTGACGTGGCTAGCATCTCTTCTCAGCTGGAGTCTAGGGCTTAAGAATTCCATGATTACTTAAAAATGATAATTTCAAGAGAGCTAGTGAGTGATCTAATTTGTCTTGCCCAGTCCTAAAACGAAACAAATTTTTCATAATAACAGGTGGCTTTGAGCAGTGCTTTTCAAACTTTAATTGCACATAAATCACCTGGGGATCTCTGTCAAATGATGATTCGGGTCCAGTTAGTCCCCAGTGGGGTCTGAGAGTCTGCTTTTCTAACAAACGCCTAGGCCCACAGCTTCCAAAATGTGTACTGAGGCATCCCAGAGTACCACAGCACATGCACAGGGGCAATACAGGATATTTTAAAGTTTCAAGGGAAACACAGCGACATCTATCAGACACGGTGCAAACTGTTTATGGTAGTTCACGATGTCAACATTAAATCACAATTTATTCTTTTCAGGTAAGTCCTAACGGTGTGAAGCTGAGTTTTTGACAGTTGCCATGAAAAAAAAAAAAGTGCTGCATAAAAATCAACGTGGAACAGGAAATAAAAGAGGTGCTGTTCAATCAGAGTCCAAGATTTGACAAGTTGTGAAGTGCCCAACAGGCAACCACATCCCATTAGTAAGGAATAAGAGCTATTTAAGAGTGGAATAAAAATATTTTTCTTTCAATTTATGTGTATTATTGTTCCACCTTTCTACTAAGTGGTTAGCATAGCAGTGCTTATTAAGTTTTTTAACCTAACCGATGTGGAGAACAAAGGCAAAAGAAATCTAGAAAAAATTAAATTTTCCGTTTCAGCCCATTGACAAGTCTGAGACAGGCAGGGTGACTTTCCTCCAGGAACTCAACTGCCTTGATGCTAATACTTTGCTAGAGGCAAAAGGCAACCTTAGCTTGACATCAGCCTGACCTCCAGGACCCTGTAAGTCTCTAACATAAAAATCCCTTTGGAAACTTCCTTTATCTCTACCCACCGCTCCCCCTCTCCCTGCAAGATACATGTTAGCAATCATCCTCCAAGCATACGGCCCCCTGGTATACATCTGAAGGGTCTCGTGACTAAGGTTTTACTAGACTATGTAAATACCCTTACCTTTCACAGCAGCTAGCCCCTCAAGGTCCCGGAAATCTTGCTTCCAAATTCCTTAGAGGCTTATACTATCCCTCACCCCCTCCCACTTTGAAAGTATATAACCAGTCCACTCCTCACACCCCCAGTGCAGCTCTTTCTGCCCACAGAAAGCTCTTCCTGCCTGTCCCTGTGCTTTCACAAAACCACCTTTTTCCACCAAAGACATCTCGAGAATTCTTTCTTGGCTGTTCATTCCCAGACCCCAACATTTCACATCACTAACTACACGATACATGGGTTGGTCAGGTGTTATTTTTGGCTCAGGAGTAGGATCAAAGAATCACTAGGGGTTCTGTGAATGGACAGTGTGAGAGTCTCTGCCCTAGGGGGATGCGATGTTGCTGGTGCATAGACTATGTTTTGACTTTCAAGGGCTTCAAGAATACGCCTCTATTCCCTGTTACAGAAGACGAAACTCTGGCCTCCAGAAATTACTGGCAGAGCCAAGGCAGGAAGCAAGATCTTCAGATTTTTAGTCTGAGGACCTCCCTACCATGCCTCCCCACTAAGTTGTGTCGACATCACATCCCTCAGTAGCCACAGTTTCAAAAAGGTCCTCAGTAAGCAGGGGGACCCTATAGATAGAAGAAAATGTAAGAACCCACAAATGCTGGAGTTTGGGAGAAATTAAGGCAATTTTGCTCCTAACCAACCAGTATGCTCTCAACCAAGTTAATGTGATTTAAAATAGAGATGTTCATTTCAAAGAGATTTCGTAAATGGTAAATCATTTTGAACCATGTGTCTTTTGACTGGCACTCAGGTTCTCATGTTTAATGATCTTTTCTTCCCTTGGACTACTTGGATTCTGATAATGTTGTTTACCCTTTAAAGAGAAACTCTGGTTAATTACACACAAGGCAGGAAAAGATAAATGCTGGAAAATGTGCCCACCTTATCAGATTTCCCGTACCATGAAATTTGTGAAGTATGGTTGGAAAGAAGGCAAAGGAAAGACTGAAAACTCACAGTGTCTGAGTCAGCATCAGGGACATTCAGGTAGGTCCACTTCCTGTCAGAGCCTGCTGGAGAACTCTTTAAGAAAGTCGCCCAAAGGTCAAAAGGAAAAAGGGTATTAGAGCAACAGACAGAAATCAGAGAAGCAAAAAAAAAAAAAAAAAAAAAAAAAGACCTACAGGCATATACACATAGATGGATATGAGGACACGGGGGCTCCTAACGCCTACTTCTCAAGCAAAGCCTTGAACATGAAAGTAAGAAGGGACTTTATTCTACAGGCAGTGAAAAGCTATGGACAGTGTCTGAGTAGGAGAGAAACCCGACTGGGTATGTATTTGAGGAAAACGACTAGCAGCAGCATGGTGGATGGTTGGGAAATTGAGAGAACGGGGGCAGGGAAATAAATGTATGCAGAGAACTATGATAGTTTATAGGTTTGAGGTGATGAGAGCCTGAACTGGGGAGGGAAGATGTTTTAAAAACTGGGCAAGGACCATGGAAGGAGAGGGAAGGAAAAACCCATACAAAATTAGACCAAAAAGTTTTCTGTGGCCAAAAGGCAAGCAGGTGATTATAATGACGTTTAACTCACTATCACACATACTCCCAAGAACATTCCTATCTCCTTTGAAAAAAAGTACAGAAAATCAACAAGAGAAAGAAGAAACTTCCAGTCACAGGCTAGATAAATGCTTACGGTTGACAAGCCACTTGCTAGACTGTGGGTGTTTGCCGAAAACCGTGAGGACACTAAGTCATTAATGCCTTCCCCAGTGTCTTCCAAGGAGTCCTAAGGAAGGAGGAGAACATCAGTGCTTTAGTTTCTTTCTTTCCTAGAAAGAGTTTTCACTTCCAAAACCACTTTGTTTTAAAATACCTTGAACTATTAGATACAAATATCTATAAATCACCTTATTCTGAGGTTTTTCTCTTTTGCTATCCATTCAATGTGAATTATTTCATCAGAGGATTGGGGTCTCCTTCCTACTGGTGCTTGTTTTATGAAAAGAACATGAAATTTAGAATCACACAAACCTGGGTGTTCAATTTCTACCTCCCTGATCTCTAAGCTTTGGGCAAGGTACTTAAATTATTTAACTAAAAAGAAAATGGGTTTATGCATGTGTGTATACTGTCAATATGGGGAAATAGATCTTAAAAATCTCTCCAACAGAATGAACTCTTTTAGACACTGGATTCTTGTCCAAAATTCCAGATTCTGCTTTTCTTCTCCTACATGATAAAGTGGTTTTTCCTTTGGTTAATCATGCAATGCATTTTTACAGTAAAAATTTGCAAGCAATATACATAAATATAAATTAAACTCAGGACTCCCACTAATATCTTAATGATCAAGTTTCAATAGTTTTATGATATGTACACACACATGCCTACATACACAACCACACATAAGTGGAATATATCATGCATACTTTTTTTTACATGAACACCTTGCTTTTTTGCTTCTCCTCTCCTCCGTTTCCTCTCACCCCAAGTTAAACTAATATTTTATATATTCTATTCCATATCTCCTTATTTATGTGAAAAATCATATAAAATTGTGCACACAGAAATCTGAGCAGTCATACATACGAATTTCCTTTAACCATGTTGTTATAAATTGATATATATATATATATATATACACACACACACATATATATATATATATAATTCTGTGCTTCAAACTCAAACAAATTCTAAAATATCACACATGGAGAAAAGTGCATCAAACATAATTGTACAGTATAATAATATTAAGTGATTGAGTAGAAGCCCCCTTTGTGCTCTGTCAATGTCACAGACCTCTTTCTCCCATCTTTGAAATAATATCTTAACTCTTATGGTAATCACATCCTTACTTTTCTTTCTATTTTTGCTACCTAAGCATTCATTCCTAAACAATATGATATTGTTTTGCCTGTTTCTAAATTGTATGTAAATACAATTAAATGTAAGAGGCTCTTTTGGGTTTTGCCTCTTTGTCTCGACATTATAGTCTTTTAAGAGTCATCCAAATTGTTGCATAATGTTATCATTTGTTTATTTTTATTTATTAGTCAATGGTTTCATACCCCACACTTTATCCATTTTCTGTTGCTAAATGTTTGGGTTGTTTCCAGAGTTTTTTCTATCATTATCAAAGTTGCTATGAATATTCTTTTTTGGTTATTTTTTTGAGAGAGAGAGAGAGAGAGAGAGACAAAGAGCAAGTAAGTAAGTGCGTGCACACGAGTGGGGGAGAGGCAGAGACCAAATCCCAAGCCCACTCTGTGTGCTGTCCCTGCAGAGCCCATAGCAGGGCTCCAACTCATGAACTCATTCATTGCCCACCCCGGTCTGCTCTGGCAATCACCAGTTTCTTCTCTGTACTTATAGGTCTAGTTCTGCTTTTTATTAGTTTATTCATTTGTTTTTTTAACATTCCACATATAAGTGAAATCATATGGTATTTGTCTTTCTCGGACTTTTTTCACATAGAATTCTGCCCTCTAGGTCCATCTGTGTGTGTGTGTGTGTGTGTGTGTGTGTGCACGCACATGTGTGTGTGTGTGTGTGTGTGTGTGTGTGTGTGTGTGTGGATATATCTTTATCCACTCATCTATGGATGGATACTTAGGCTGCTTCAATATCTTGGATATTACAAATAATGCTACAATAAATGTAGGGGTGTGTATATCTTTTCAATTTACTTTTTTGTCTTACTCGGATAAGTACCCAGTAGTGGAATTGCTGGATTATATGGAAATTCCCTTGTTAATTTTTTTTTAAATTTTTTTAATGTTTATTTATTTTTGAGACAGAGCATGAACGGGGGAGGGTCAGAGAGAGAGGGAGACACAGAATCTGAAGCAGGCTCCAGGCTCTGAGCTGTCAGCACAGAGCCTGATGCGGGGCTCGAACTCACGGACTGTGAGATCATGACCTGAGCCAAAGTCGGACGCATAACCAACTAAGCCACCCGGGCGCCCCATCCCTTGTTAATTTTTTGAGGACCTTCCATACTGTTTTTCACAGAGGCTACATCAATTTGCATTCCCACCAACAGTGCATGAAGGGTCCTTTTTCTCCACATCCTCATCAACACTTGTTATTTCTTGTCTTTTTGATTCTAGCCATTCTGACGAGTGTAAAGTGACAGCTCATTGTGGTTTTAATTTGCATTTCTCTGATGATTAGTGATGCTAAGCATCTTTTCAAGTGTTTGCTGGAAATCTGTACCTTTTCTTTGGAAAAATGTTTATTAAGGCCCCTTGCTCACAGTTTAATTGGATTTGAGTTGTATAACATCCCTCTATATTTTGGACATTAACCCCTTAACGGGTAAAACATTTGTACATATATTCTCTCATTCAGTAGGTTGCTCTTTTTTGTTGTTGACAGTTTCCTTCATGGGACAAAAGCTTGTTATTTCGGTGTAGTCCCAATAGTTTAATTTTGCTTTCATTTCCCTTGCCTGAGGAGACACGTCTAGAAAAATATTTCTACAGCAGATATGAAAGAAATTACTTCCTATATTTTTTTGCTAGAACTTTTATGGTTTCAGGTCACACATTTAGGTCTTTAATCCATTTTGAGTTTGTTGTTGTGTGTGGTGTAAGAAACTAGTCCAGTTTCATTGTTCTGCATGTTGCTGTCCAGTTTTCCCAGCACCATTTGTTGGAAAGACCGTCTTTTCCCCCACTGCATATTCTTGTCTCCTTTGCAATAGATTAATTGACCATAGAAGTGTGGGTTTATTTCTGAACTCTACATTCTGTTCATTGATCTATGTGTCTCTTTATGTGCCAGTGCCATACTCCTTAGTACAGATTTGTAGTAGATCTTGAAATCTGGGATTGTGATACCTCCAGCTTTTTCTTTTTCAAGATTGCTTTGGCTATTCAGGGTCTTTTTCTGGTTCCATACAAATTTTAGGATTATTTGTTCTAGTTCTGTGAAAAATGTTGTTGGTATTTTGGTAGGGATTGCATTTAAATCCATAGATCATTTTGGGTAGTATGAACACTTTAACAATATTGGATCTTCCACTCCATGAGCATGGAATATCTTTCCATTTGCTTAAGTGCTCTTTCTTTCATCACTGTTTTATAGTTTTCAGAGTATAAGTCTTTCACCTCCTTGATTAATTTTATTTCCAGGTATTTTATTATTTGTGGTGCAATTGTAAATGGGATCATTTTCTTAATTTCTCTTTCTGCTACTTCATTATTAGTGTATAGAAATGCAACAGATTTCTGTGTATTAATTTTGTATCCTGTGACTTTACTGAATTCACTCATCAGTTCTAGTAGTTTTTTGGTGGAGTCTTAAGGGTTTTCTATACACAGTATCATGTCATATGCAAATACTGAGCATTTTACTTCTTCCGTATCAATTTGGATGCCTTTTGTTTCCTTATTGTTGTGGCTAGGACATGGAGCACTATGTTGCATAAAAGTGGTAAGAGTAGACATCTTTGGCTTGTTTCTGATCTTAGAGGAAAAGCTCTCAGTTTACCACCATTGAGTATGATGTTTGCTCTCAGTTTTTTCATATATGGCCTTTATGTTAAGATATATTCCCCCTACTTTCCCTTTGTTCAGGGTTTTTATTATGAATGGATATTGTACTTTGTCAAATGCATCTGACGATCATATGGTTTTCCTTTGTCTTGTTAATGTGATGTATAATATTAATTAATTTGTGAATAATGAACCACACTTGCATCCCTGGGATAAATCCCACTTGATTGTGAATGATTTTTTTAAGTTTACTTATTTATTTTTGAGAGAAAGAGAGCGAGCGAGCGAGAGAGAGCGAGCGAGCAGGGGAGGGGCAGAGAGAGGGGGAGAGATAGAATTCCAAGCAGGCTCTGTACTGTCAGCACAGAGCCCAATGTGAGGCTTGAACTCAGGAACTATGAGATCATGACCTGAGCCAAAACTAAGAGTCAGATATTTAACCAACTGAGTCACCCAGGCACCCCGTGGTGAATTATTTTTTAAGTGTGCTGTTGGATTTGGTTTACTAATATTTTATGGAGGATTTTTGCATCTCTGTTCAGCAGAGATATTGGCCTATAGTTTTCTTTTTGTAGTGTCTTGATTTGGTTTTGTTATCAGTGTAATGCTGGCCTTGTAGAATTCATGTGAAAGTCTTCTTCCTCTTCTATGTTTTAGAAATTTTGAGAAAAATAGGTATTAATTCTTTAAATATTTGGTAGAATTCACCTGTGAAGCCATCTGGTCCTGGACTTTTGTTTGTTGGGAGTTTTTCGATTACTGATTCAATTTCATTGTTACTAGCTGGTCTGTTCAAATCTTCTATTTCTTCTTGATTCAGTTTTGGTGTTGAAGTCCTTTAACTTTTGTTCATCTGGGCAACTCTGTATCTCATTTTCAGTTCTGAATAACTTTTCTGAGTATTCTTGGTTGTAGGTTTGTTTGTTTGTTTGTTTTTCAGCACTTTGAATATACCATGCCACTCCCTTCTAGCCTGGAAAGTTTTGGATGAAACTCAGCTGATAGACACATGGTGTTTCCCTTGTATGTAACTATTTTCTCTTGCTGCTTTTGAGAGCACTTGTTGAGATGAGCACTGGGTGTTATATGGCAACCAATTTGTCAATAAATTATATTAAAAAATAAAATTCTCTATTTTTTTCCACTTTAATTATTATGTGTGTTGATGTGAACCTCCTTGGGTTGATTTTATTGTGGACTCTCTGTGCCTTTTTGACATGGATGTTTATTTCCTTACCCAGATTATGGAATCTTTCAGCTATTATTTCTTTAAATAAGTTTCTGCCTCCTTTTCTCTCTCCTTTTCTTCTGGGATCCCTATAATGTAAATATTATTATGCTTAATGATGTCACTGAATTCCCATAAGCTATTCTAATTTGTATTATTCTTTTTCCTCGTTGCTGTTCAGCTTGCTTGCCTCCCACTACCCTGTCTTCCAGATCATCTATTTGTTGTTCTTCATATTCTTATCTGCCATTGATTCCCTCTAGTATATTTTTAATTTCAATTATGGAGTTTTCTAGGATCAGGAATAGTTTCATAATGTTGGAATTAGCTGTTCTTTAAAGGTTGAACACAAGTAAGCTTTGAAACCATTTGATCTTATTGCCCCACCCCCTTTTGTGGTAGATTTTAAAATACTTTCCAGGTTTTTTTTTTTTTACTCTAGTAAATAACAGTGAGCTTTAGAACCCAAGTTTCCTGGCTTGCTTTGGAAAATTATACTACTGTCATTTAACATTGTTTTATAACTTTCTTTCAAAGAATTCAAATTGCATTATAGCAATTACAGAAATCAGAATATCAAGGTATTAGAACTAGAAGGAAACTTAATAATTTAACTCAACCTTCTGATTTCAAAAACAAGTTCACGTTTGCACTAATTTTTACATAATTTAATCTCAGTTATGAAGGTAGTTTATTAGGGGTAACTTGAGATGTACAAATGTTCATATAAAATATACAGTCAGATAAATCTGGTAATATAGAATTTAGAAAATGTTGGCATCCTTCATTTTCCAGATTTAGATTAAGTGATGTTAAGCCAGGAGTTGAAATCCCCAAGAGGTATTTTTTTTAGGGATAATCTTCACCCATTAACCTGATTACTAGTTAACTTTTCTAAATCATTCTTTTTCTTTTTTTTTTAATTGAGAGAGAGAGAGAGAGAGAGAGAGAGAGAGAACGCACATGAGCAAGCAGGGGAAGGGGAGAAGGAAAGAGAATCTCAAGCAGGCTCCACATTCAACATAGAGCTCGAAGACGTGGGACTTGACCTCACAACAATGAGATCATGACCTGACCTTAAATCAAGAGTTTGACTCAACCAACTGAGCCACTCCAGGAGCCCTTCTAAAACATGCTTTAGTTGTTTTTATATATTGGTTGTGAAGACCAGTAGAAACAGATTCCCATATATCTTCACTTTATTCTCACCTAAAAGTGGGAAGGTTTGGAACAAGACCGTGCCCTTTCCTCATGATCATTAGACTTTCTTCCACATCCAACTTACCAAGTCTTTGTCTAAAGCCCCAGGGACAGACTTGCTTCTTATGTTTACAGTATTCTCTAAATCTTCTGGAAATGACCCACTCAAATCTAATTCAGATCGACTCCGGTCTGGAGGAAGGAAGAGAACAGGAGAGATATCAATCAGCTAATTTTGTTAGAAGATTTCATTTTTTTAAATGTTTGTTTAGTTTTGAGAGAGAGAGAGAGACACACAGAGAGAGAGAGACAGAGAGAGAGAGAGAAGAGAGAGAGAAGAGAGAGAGAGAGAGAGAAGAGAGAGAGAAGGGAGAGAGAGAGAGGGTGCCCATGTGAGCCAGGGAGGGACAGAGAGAGTGGGAGACAGAGGACCTAAAGCAGACTCTGCACTGACAGCAAAGACCTGGATATGGGGCTCAAACTCACAAACCATGAGATCATGACCTGAGCCAAAGTTAGATGCTTAACCGACTGAGCTACCCAGGTGCTACAATCTCATTTTTCATTGCCAATGTTTTATCATTATTTCCATTCTTTCTAGGGACAGGGCATGGAGTGTTAAGAAAGCAACAGTCAGAGAAATTTCATGCTGCTTACACTAACATACTTTTTTTAAATAATATTTTCAATTTTTTTTTGACGGCATTATCAACACCGATGCGTTCATTTCACGTTTGGTTAAAGGAAGTTAAATGTTCTATTGTAAAATACAAATTTTTAAGCTAAGACTTCTGTTTTTCTCATAGACTAAAAAACTCTCACAGAACAGGGCCTTAAAATATAATGAGCTCTTAGAAAAAAATAAAGCATTAATCATTCTTGATTTATATATTTAGAGAATTCACTGTGTTTTTACATTTGACATACAATGCTATTAAAGGATATAACAAATTTCTTTCACATAAAAAGGGAGTGGCCATAGGAAAACTGAGAGGAAGTTCCATTTCTTCAGGCACAAGAACAGTCTTTCATCAGAGGAACATCTTGCTTTCAAATATGTAATTGTTTGAAATTTTTAAAAAAATTTTTATTTAATTTTATCTTTTTTTTTTTGAGAGAAAGAGAGACAACACAAGTCAGGGAGAGGGGGAGACAGAAGAGAGAAAGAGAGAATCTTAAGCAGGCTCTGCACTCAGCACAGAGCTTGACGTGGGGCATAATCTCATGACCATGAGATCATGACCTGAGCCGAAATCAAGAGTCAAATGCTTAATCAACCGAGCCACCCAGGTACCTCTTAAAAATATAATTTAAAGAACAGTGCACCACTCAGTAATGCTGTAGACAACTTACTAAGACAAAGACAGTTCATTTACACAGAGTGGTGGTTCTATGTCAAAGCCCTGCTGGGATAGACATAGTTGTTCACTATGAGAAAGATTAAAGAGAGCAAGTTCGTACTTGAGTTTGAAATGGTAAATGAAACACTGCAGAAGTGCTTAGCACAGTGCCTGACACAGTATGTGATCAAAAAACAAGAGCTGTTGACTAGAAGGAGTAGAAATATAATCTATGAGGTTGGCCTGTAGACTAGTTAAAAATTTTTCTATTAACAGGAGAAACAATTTTGCAGTCCTGAACAAAATGCAACAAGAACCACATATATTTAGAAAACCCTTTGTGAGCTACATGACTAGGAAAGACTCCTCAACTCAGCACACAGAATCTAGCCTCAGGCTTTATGCAAATATCATCGTTAGGTAACAGTTAACCTTTCCATGTTGAGGATTCTGTCATGATTGTAATTCTACATAAGGGACTACTGCAAATGTCTCTAAAGAATTTTCTTATTCGTAGGTAATAAAATTGCAACATAAATAATACCTGTTTCACAGGGTTGTTGTGATGGAGAAGTGAAATGATATACAGTATTTGAATGTACCATCCGAATGAAAAGGGTTATTACTCACTTTAATGCAGCTTACAAGTAACTTTTTATTTAAACCACAGGATAATTATTCTTTCTAGATATAGGGCATTTTAGACCATCATGTCTACTGAACTATCATTTCCCCGAATTCTGGAAAAGTGTTATCTTTCTACCAAATGAACCACTTATATTTCCTACACTCCTATACTGATGTTTGGTATAGCTCTGAAACTTGACTGACAAGCATATACACTTAATAAATGGATTTTGCATGAATGCAGGAGGCTCAAGGTGTCGCCTGGGTCCACATTTAACCTGTTCTTATGGAATGGACCTACCATCACGGGTCAAGGGACAGACGATTATTTTCTAAAGCATGAAATATCCATTTAATGTCACACAAGACGGTCAATTCCAAATGACTTAGTCAAGGGTGCCTGGGTGGCTCCGTCAGTTATGCTTCCAACTCTTGATTGTGGCTCAGGTCATGATGTCAGGGTTTGTGAGATGGAGCCCTGTGTCAGGCTCAGCGCTGACAGTGTGGAGTCTGCTTGGGATTCTCTCGCTCCTCTCTCTGCTTCTCCCCTATGTTCACGTGTGCTCTCTCTCTCTCTCAAAAGAAATAAATAAATTCAAAAGAGAGTAGTCATGCTCTAAATACCCACCTGAGGAGAGGGAGACCTCAGACACTGCTATGGACGGTGTGCCAGAAGTGTTTCTGCGACGACTCTTTGTGAGGTCGTCAGATGTGCTTTCAAGGGCAGCCAAATCCATGGAATTTTCGAAACCGTGTTCCTTCTCACAAAGTAAAAATGAAAAAAGAACATTATGATGACTGCAGTTTACTTTCAAATCATATTAATATACTTCAGTATAACCACAGTTATGTTGTATTACTCTTTAGGAGGGGCTAGTTAACATTAGCGGTGGGGGGGTCCTCATCAGGGGTCCATATAACTCTAAAACTTACTATCAATAACCGCTCTATAAAACCCATTTGTTAATTAGGACAAAAGTTGTTCCAAATAATTTTACATTCACAAAACTGCGAGTGTTCCAATATATAATTAGCAAGAAAGATGATATAGGTACAGCTCCAATCTTAAATGAACTCTATATAAGAATATATAGAGGGGCGCCTGGGTGGCTCAGTCGGTTAAGCATCTGACTTCGGCTCAGGTCATGATCTCACGGTTCTTGAGTTCGAGCCCTGCGTCGGGCTCTGTGCTGACAGCTCAGAGCCTGGAGCCTGCTTCTGACTCTGTGTCTCCCACTCTCTCTGCCCCTCCCCAGCTTGCACTCTGTGTGTGTGTCTCTCTCTCTCAAAAATAAACAAAACATTAAAAAATTTTCAAAAGAAGAAAAAAAAGAATCTGGCTAGCTTTGCATCGTCAGAGTTATACACAAGCATAGTATTCTGTTTTCTCCCATGTTTGTCCCTATTCTCAACACTCTCTTTCCCCAGTGACCCCCCCTACCTCCTACACCCCCATTTAACAGAAGACCGTGACCCACAATCCAGGTTAACACATGGCACAGAAGGGCTCCCAGGATACTGCCCCAGCCTTGCACCAGAGTCTGTTCTGATAGCTCAGTGCCTCTGCCATATCAGTTACTAAATATTTTGAATATCATTCCTTGTTAGGTTGCCAGCGAAGTAAGGGTAATCACCAACTATCAATGCACTTTTCTGGGTATGGAACACTACTGCTTGCTGAGCTTAGTATAAATATTTATAAATTTTAAATCTGCCTTTTACCTTATCAGCAAGTACAATTCAGACTAGAAGTATTTAAAGAAATCTTCTATTTTTATTCAATCTGTCTGGAGGCCTTTTGGCTTTTCCTTAAAAATATTTATAGAATCTGGCTGTTTACAGTCTCTGCTTTTCTTTTTTAAGTTTATGATTTATCTTTCTGAAGTTGCAACACAGGAAGAGTCGATATTTTAAATAAATATTTAGTTTGTATATTCAGTATTTAGATAATAACTATTTTTATTAAAGTATCATTGCCATATGATGTTAGTTTCAGGTAGATAGCATAGTGATTCAACAATTCTGTGCATTATGCAGGGCTCACTACCATAAGCATAGTCACCATCTGTCACCATAGGATGTTATTACAATATTATTGGCTATATTCCCCATCCTCCACTTTTCATCTCCACGACTTAACTTATTTTATAAATGGAAGTTTGTACCTCTTAATCCCCTTCACCTATTTCACCCACCCCCTCATTCCCCTCTCCTCTGGCAACCACCAGTCTGCTCTCTGTACACATGAATCTGTTTCTGGTTTTGTCTTTGTGTGTTCATTCATTTTCATTTTTAGAATCCACATATAGGTGAAATTATGTGGTATTTTTCTTTCTCTGTCTGACTTCCCTTAGCATAATACCCTCTAAGTCCATCCACATTGTCACAAATGGCATGAACTCATTCTTTTAAAAAAAAAATTTCTATTTATTTATTTTTGAGAGACAGAGCACAAGTGGGGGAGGAGCAGAGACAGAATCCGAAACAGGCTCCAGGCTCCAAGCTGTCAGCACAGAGCCTGACGTGGGGCTCGAACCCACAAACCGTGAGATCATGACCTGAGCTGAAGTCGGACGCTTCACCGACTGAGCCACCCAGGCGCCTCAAGAACTCATTCTTTTTTACGGCTGAGCAATATTCGATTGTATACAT
Organism: Lynx rufus; assembly: GCF_022079265.1. NCBI lineage: Eukaryota > Metazoa > Chordata > Mammalia > Carnivora > Felidae > Lynx > Lynx rufus. The sequence goes on along the minus strand of NW_025814828.1, from coordinate 33,302,027 downwards.
TTACTACTTCTTTATCCACTCGTCTATCATGGGGCACTGGGGCTACTTCCATATCTTGGCTATTGTAAATAATGCTGCAATAGACATAAGGGTACGTGTATCTTTTTGAATTAATGCTTTCCTTTTCATTGAGTAAACACCCAGTAGTGCAATTGCTGGGCCGTAGGGTACTTCAATTTTTACTCTTTGAGGAACCTCCATACTGCTTTCTACAGTGGCTGCACCAGTTTGCATTCCCACCAACAGTGCACAGGATTCACAACCTCCATTTCTATCCCCTTGTTCCAAAGCCCAGTGTCTCACTTGCAGGAAGACAACGGCATCCTAACTGGTCTGTTGGCTTTTCCACTTGTTCCCCTACAGCTGCTTCTCAGCACAGCCTCCAGATCCTGTATAAAAGAAGCCACATCTTCTGCCTATTTTTCATTGGATTATGTTTTGGGGTGTTGGGTTGTGTAAGTTCTGTACATATTTTGAATTAAGGAGCACAGTCGTCACGATGAGCGCCAAGTGATGTATGGAATTGTTGAATCAGGATGCTGTACACCTGAAACTAATACAATCCTGTGCATTAACTATACTGGAGTTAAAAAAACTAATAAAAAATAACAAAACAAGAAGCCACATCGTGTCACTCTTCTGCTCAAAACCCTCCAGCTGTCCCCAGCTTACTCCAAGTCAATGTCAAAGTGCATACAGTGGTCAGTCCCTATTACCTCTCTGAGCTCACTTCCTCCTCCTCCTCCCTTTGCTCACTCACAACAGCCAAACTGGCCTTCGTGTTCTTCCTTAAACATACCAGGCACGTTCCCACTTCAGAGTCTTAGCACTGGCTATTTCTCTAGGGACGTTAAAAATATTTTAGGCACTGGTTGAACAGTGCCTTGACCATCCAAGAGGGAGGCCAGCCATAAGTAATTGGAACAGCCTTCCCTGTATGTGTACCTGCTGAATATCAGTGCTGTCCCTACCTGGAGAAACACCTTGCTCCAGACTCCTGCATAGTTAATTCTTTCACTTCAAGTGTTTGTTTGACCAGGACCAAGATTTCTTAAACATAGATGTCAGCTCTATGTATGGAGCTTCCTGCTTAACAAAAAATCTAGATGCTCATTGATTCAAAAGAACCATTTCCATATATGTATATATGGAAGGTGTGTGTGTGTGTCCCCCCCCCCACACGTTTGTTTATTTTTGAGAGAGAGAGAGGGGGGGAAAGGGAGGGAGGAGCAGGGAGAGATGGGGACAGAGGATCTGAAGCGGGCTCCGTGCCAACAGCAGAGGGTGCGATGTGGGGCTTGAACTCACGAACCCTGAGATCATGACCTGAGCGGAAGTCAGAGGCTTAATGGAGTGAGCCACACAGGCAACCCATATTCTCTCTATATTTTATGTATAATGCAATTTAAGTCTTTATGGTGTGTTGATCCCTAATTTTAACAGGTGTGCATAAAGAAAAACTATTCAAATATTTCAAGGTTCTACTTTTCCTGATTTAAATCAGTCTGGGAAAGTTTTAGTGCAGTCAACTTAGGAATTCTTGGCAAATAACATGGAAGATCAAACTAGGAGACTTCTAAACATTATTTATATTTTGTTTAAGCCACATAAGCCACATAGCCATTTAACCCCCCATCATACAAATACCACCTTTGAACCTGCTCCTTCCCTTTCCTTCACATTTCTGGCTTCCCACCAAGAGCTAAGGGTGCAGGAAGTTCAGTCCTGATAACGAAGCATCTACAATTAAACAGCATAAACAACATGCTTCAAGATCCCTGGAACTCCGACCCAACCAGGCAATGGTGGTGAGGTCAAGTCTCGGAAGCTGGGCGTCCTTTCACATTTGTGGACTTACTCTACTGCTGGCTGAGGTCACGCTGCGTGTGCTTGGAGCCGGTGACCTCTGCGTGACGGGGGTCACTCCACTGCTCCGGCTGCTCTTCCGAGTTGCCGGGCCAGCTTCCTGGTCATAAAGGTCTGATGAACCAGTGCTTCCCCTAAATGAGAAAGAATATTCTGACTTTAACTAGGATGCAGACCAGCAAGCAAAGACACAGCCATGGAAAAGCTTCCAAGAAAATGATGATGACAAGCGAACCCCCCAGAAACGCACTGCAGCCACACTGGAATCGGTCGCTATCTTCCTCAGAGACTCACTAGGCTCAAGCCCATTTGTCTGACTCCAGGGTTTCTGTAACTGAGCTTCACCCGACCGTTCCAGCCTTATTTCCTACTGCTCACCAGCATCCTCCCACCTGCGCAGGTTCTCCGCTCTCCTCTCAACTCACCACACTCACGGCACCCGCTCCAGCTTCTACCTCTAAGGCTTTTTCTCATGTTCTCTCCACCTGCTATGCTCTATTTGCCACTCTGCACTTATGCAAATCTTCCCCATCCTTCATGGCCCAGATGAAGGCCAGCCTCCCCTATCAGGCACTTCCTGTCATCTACAAGCCTTGTGAACCTCTGCTCTGCTCCGTTCTTACTGATTCACAGTCTTTGCCAAACTATGTAGCACTTCACTCCAGGATGTCTTATTTGGCTTCTAAGTGATCCACATATATGGGCCTTGTTGCCTCTTTCAACCTGAGCTCCTTGGGGACAGAGTTCATGACATATTTACCACATTATCTCTACCACCTTCATAAATGCCTTGGTGCAAAGGAGGCACTCAGTACATACTTAATCAAAGAGTGGGAATTACGTTTTATTTCCCTATGTTGTTTCAGTGTCTGACTCATGGTACACATTTAATAAATGTGGCATAAAAATAATGACATTTGGTAAATGGTGGTAAATGGGCTTGACTCACTTTGTTTGCTAAAACTGATTCAATCCCATTCAATAATGATTATAAAATAATAGTTCCTGCCTTTGAGGTGATCATGATTTTCTGATTACATGGAGCTTCATAAGTATAAGTTTTGACAAATTAGATTTTAAGAGAAGTGTTTGTTCTATTTTATTCTTTATCCTCGGTGAACACAAAATACGCTAAGTGGTAAAACATAAGCCTTTGTGAATTTCACTATTTGATTTACTATTTAGTAAGTTATAAGTGCATCTATAATCATAAGCATGTTAAAGCCTAGACGTGATAGTTAACAGTGATTAGAACTTACGTTTGACCCAGTCAGAAAAGATATGCAAAAGAATAGAGGAAGAGTGCTTTAAAAAAAAAAAAAAAAGGATGTCTCACTGTGCATGTGACATTGCTAGAAGACAAATCTGGCAGAAGAAAGAACCGGCAATGACCACCGCAGCTATCAACCACAGCTCCTAACTTTTTCAAGGCTCTGCACCAGAGAAGCCACCAAAATCAAATCAAATATGCCCTGATTTTTATTCCTGGCTACCACCACCCTCAAAAATTATGCAAAGAGAAGCTACATTTACTGAGTATTTTCTAGGTGTTTGACAGTTTCCATGTCCCAACATCCCTGTAAGGAAAACATTCTTATTTTAAAGATGGGAACACTGAGTCCTAAAGAGGTTAGACAACTATTCCGTGTACGTAGGCATAGGTGTGTGTACACACACAACACACACCACCCCCACCACCACACCATCGCACAGTTCATACATAATAAAGTCAGGATAAAAACTGAAAATTGCCTGCCTACCCAAAGCCTATGCTCATTCTAGTTTCTCCTGTTGCTTACTCATCACTCACCAAGATCAAATTGATAGAACCAGGCAGGCTGTACATTGCTAGAAGGAGCCATCAAGCAGAAAACAATTCAAGGGTGAGAGAGCTGGGGGTTAGTTTCTTGGAATCTGATGAAAAGAACCAAAAGTTCTCTGGGTAGCATTCCTATGATACCACATAGAAACAGTCTCTGGCTTCTTCCTCTAGATATGGCACCCTCAATGAATTATAGATTGCTCAGGAAGGGTCTAGGACTGTGTCTTGATTCTGACAAGAGAACAAAGTTTTATGATTAAATAAATTTATATAATTTGAGATTCTAAGTTCCTTGGAGACTTTCCAGAGCCCTCCAAGCTCAGGTGCTACACTTTTACACTTGACGACAGTCAACCATCTGAGTGATTTTGCTCATCTCAGAAGTCCTACCTAGAAAGATCTTAGAGACCTACCCAGGAACACTGTGGTGGAACCACAAAACTTTTCTGCTATTTTAGGTAAAATCTCCTTTAAAAAACAAGGGCTAGACATTAATCTTGCAGAAATGAGCCAAGAAGTTAGGATCCAAAGGGACTCATGTAGATATATCTGCTTGTGCCTGTCCTGAAAGTTCTCCTTGACCCAGGTGGTTTTGAAAAAGTCCCCATCTCAGATGAGCTTCGCTAGAACCAAAAGTCCTACTTATGTAGAAGCTCCGGCAGAAGTTGATTAATTGTGGTGATGACATTCAAGAGGCTATCCTGTAATAATAAAAAAAATCTTATAAGTCAGCTACTGGAAATTGTTGCCAGAAGCACTACCTCAAAAATGACATATAATTTCACATTTGTCCCTGACATTTACCGTGAGCTTCTCAAAAATATTTTCCTCTCAGTCAGTTGTTTCAGTTGGTTAGACTAAAAAAGATTCAGTCTGATGAGGCATAATATCATAAATAGTTGGGTGCCAACTGTCTTAGATGTTATATAAAATATGACATAAAATACATAAATCATCGCCACTTAAATAGGAAGAGGATAAAAGTCTAAATTCAAGAAGTTTAAAGTTCAATTAAGAAACAGCTATTTTTTGGGTCAGAGGACCTGAATAGGTATCTTCCCAAAGAAGGAATACATATGGCAAACACACGAAAAGATGCTCACCATCACTAATCATCAGGGACATGCAAATTAAAACCACAACGAGACCTAACCTCACAACTTTCAGAATGGCTAGATTCAAAAAGACAAGAAAGGGGCACCTGGGCGGCCCAGTTGGGTAAGCATCCAACTCTTAATTTTGGCTCAGGTCACAATCTGCCATGAGATTGCGCCTCCATCAGGCTCCACATCCAGCTCCACATTGGGCATGGAGCCTGCTTAAGATTCTCTCTCTCCCTCTCCCTCTGCCCCTCCTCTGTGTGCACACTCTTTCTCTCTCTCTCTCAAAAAAAAAAAAAAAACAGACAAGAAATAACAAGAGTTGGGTGAGGATGTGGAGAAAAGGGAACCCTTGTGCACTATTGGTGGAAATGTAAATTGGTGCAGCCACTATGGAAAACAATGTACAGGCTCCTTAACAAATTAAAAGTGGAAATACTATATGGTCCAGTAATTCCACTCCTGGGTATTTATCCAAAGAAAACAAAAACATTAATTCAAAAAAAATATATGAACCCTTAAGTGTATTGCAGCATTATTTACAATGGACAAGATATTGGCGCAACCCAAGTGACTACTGATAGATGAATGGATAAAGAAGACGTGGTATATAGATAATGGGATATTACTCAACCATTAAAAAGAATGAGATCTTATCATCTGTGACAACATGGATGGACCTATAGGGCAAGGGTATAATGCTAAGTGAAATAAGTCACAGAAAAATATATCATATGGTTGTATTCATATGTGGAATCCAAAAAACAAACGAAGAAATGAAGAAGCAAAATGTAGAATCAGACGTATCCATACAGAAAACAAACTGGTGGTTGCCAGAGGGGAGGGAGTGGGAGGACAGGCAAAACGAGAGAAGGAGAGTGGGACATAAAAGCTTTCAGTTATAGAATGAGCGAGTCACAGGAATAAAAGGTACAGCACAGAGAATATAGTCAATGGTATTGTAATAGTGTTGCGTGGTGACAGACGGTAGCTATATCTCCAGTGATCACAGCATAACATACAGAGTGGTTGAATCCCTGTTGTACACCTAAAACGAATGTGATGCTGTGTCAACTATTCTTAAAAAATGAAAGAGCTTTTTTTGATTCAGATATCAGGTCACTGATACTTAAATTGGAAGTGTTAGAAATCAGTGTCAACAAAACTTCTAGCTAAAATTTGCTTAAAGGGAAACTGACAAGAAAGAGAGAGATTTTTCCTGTTCTAGAAGGGCCCAGAGTGTGGAGATAGGACACTGCCTGGGGAGCTCAGACATCCCAGGTTACCTGAAAGACACATTGCCTAGAGTAGGAAACCATCTCGTTTACTTTAGCTTATGAAATATACTTTAAAAGCCTTCCATTTTGTTATCTCTAATTTCACAATGGCCCCAAATCTTGATAATGGCTTTCTAGATTTATTTTTAGATAAAGGATCTAAGGACAAGGGACAGAGACTATAATTTAATGAGTTGCCTTTGTGGATCATATAACCATCTCCCAGGAGTTGTAGTCCGGAAAGCATTTCCCAGGATGCAACCTTCCCAGAGTGGCCTGACAATGTTGAGTCTGTGCCCGCATGGTTAAATGAATACTCCCCTAAGAAAGCTCAACCAAAAGGCAGCATTAATATCAGAGATACTAACACTCACTGTGACAATGAGGCTAGTGCATAGCATGACACAGAGACTGCGTATTCTTTCTGTGGTTTATGCACTTTCCTAATTTTTTTTTGTTATATCAGATCTGAAATGGATATGTAAGAAAAGCAAGGGAAGTAACAGAAAGTGAAGTGATCCCATTAAATGGGAAAGTTGTTAAACATGAGAAAGAAAAGAGAAAAAAGCTGAACGTAGATCAACTTTCCAGTCTCTGGTGATCCCAAAATGCTTTGCCTTTCCTAACAGTCTTATGCGAGATGGGTGGTCTTCATCCGTGGCTGCACATCAGAAACAGTGGGGGAGCTTTTAAAAATCTCCAAGCTTAGACTACATCCAAGACTAATCACATCAGACTCTGAGCATGGGATCTAGGCCCATAGGATCGATATGTTTTAATGACACCACCCCCCAGTGATTCCAATATACAGCCAAGGCTGAGAAACACTGGGCTAAACTCTTGATTAGTTTGAATTTATTCATCTCAGACATCTCTCCATCTGCAATTTGCCCCCCTCATACCACTATTTTCTTAACCTCAGTAATCACATCAATACAAGTGATCTGTCCTCAAGACTTAGCCTGTGGATAAATGGAAGGACACTTTCTTTGTTAGTGAGTGAACGTGTTGTACCAGGAATCAGCAAACTATGGCCCACGGACAGAATTGAGCCCATTGTCTGTTTTTGTAGCCTGTGAGCCAAGAGTGGTTTTTACATTTTTTAAGTAATTGAAAAAAAATATTTTGTGACATGCGAAAATTACATGGAGTTCAAATGTCAGTGCCTATAAATAAAGTTTTGTTGTAATGCTGGCATGCCCATTCATTTATCTATTGTCTACAGCAGCTCCAAGAGCAGAGTTGAGTGGCTGAGACAGAGACCGTGTGGCCCAAAAAGCTCAAACTATCAACTATCTGTATATCTACAGAAGCTGTGCTGACCCCTGTGAGTACTGCCCATCCACACAGGCACCCAACATACAGATACAGGTATCTCCATTTAACAGTCAAATCCTTGGAGCACCCGGGTGGCTCAGGCGGTCGAGTGTCCAACTTTTGATTTCAGCTCAGGTCATGATCCCAACCACAGTTGGGGGATTGAGCTCCGCATCAGGCTCCAGGCTGAGCAAGGAGCCGGCTTAAGATTCATTCTCATTTTCATTCTCTCTCTCTCTCTCTTCCCCCCCGCACCCCCCCCAATCATGTGCTCTTTCTAAAGTAAAAACAAAATAATAATAATAATAAATAAATAAAAATAAAACTCTTTGGAGAGGTTGACACATCCTAAAAGGATGAATTTCAGGTACTGTGTGCATGTGTGGATACATGTGTACAGATGTATGTGTTTTATTCTTAGGCATAGGTGAACCATCATAGGAGCTTTGGAATGCAGAATTAAGGAAGCAGAGAAATGAGGAAAAAGTACAAGTTCATCAGGAAGCTTCTCTAGCTGCAGTTTCCTCTGAAGTCACTGGGTTTCTGTGATTTAATTACACACATTTTCCTTCTGTCTCCTTCTTGGAGAAAGGATACAATGTGGTGCGTACTCAGTGAAATTTTGTTCAATGAATCATAGTGTTAATTATATAAAGAACCTTTATTTTTTTTATTTTTCTTTACCATTTTTTTTTGAGAGAGACAGACAGACAGAGACAGAGAGACAGAGTGTGAGCAGGGGAGGGGCAGAGAGAGGGAGATACAGAATCCAGGCTCTGAGTTGTCAGCACAGAGCCCGACATGAGGCTCAAACTCACAAAGGGTGAGATCATGACCTGAGCCGAAGTCGGACGCTTAACCAACTGAGCCACCCAGGTGCCCCCAAGAACCTTTATATTTGATTTACTAAAACAAGGGGTGATTTGTTTGGTGGGTTTGAAACTGTTTAGGGTTTTCTTAAAGGACCTGCTTTATTTAATTTTTTTTAAATATAATTTATCGCCAAAATGGCTCACATACAGTGTGTAAAGTGTGCTCTTGGTTTTTGGGGTAGATTTCTGTGATTCATCGCTTACATACAACACCCAGTGCTCATCCCAGCAAGTGCGTGATGGGCATAAAGGACCTGTTTTAAGAAGACTCTCCTTAAAGTGGAGGAGACAGTCACCATGAGGGAAGGATTCTGAGTGGGTATGAAGGAAAAGAACAGGTAAAACTCCCAGTCTGAAAATACTTTTGTCTTTTACCATCACAATAGAATCCTGATCCCCTGTCTTCTTTCTAAATAATGGATGAAAGCCATTTGGAAGAGAGAGGCCACCAGCCATGAAAAACCTTGGGTGAATTGGAAGTCAGGGGCAAGAAAGCCGATTGCCTCCATGTGTAGACACCAAGGAAAACAAGTGTTTAGCAGAACTTAACTTTCAGGAACTAAAGGGAAAAGGCACATGCTCTGTACTTAATAGCTCAAATTTGCCAAACTCTTGTTCCATCTGGGATGCTATGTTGCTTATAAAAACAGGTCATCAATGTATCTGAAGCCATCTGTATCTCGGTCCAACTTAGCTCTTAATTTCATCTCTTTCATACAACACTTCAATTTTTACAGTCTAAAATCCCCCAACAGTTCATTTTCCAGTACATGCAACATCGCTTTATGCCTCTTTTCCTTTATACTTTCTATTTCCTCTGTTTCATTCTTATCTTTCTTCACCGGGCAGGGTCCTCTTCATCCCTTAAAATTGCTTAGAGGTCATCTCCATGAAGCTTCTCTGAATCCTCTCAAAGGATAAATGCCTCTCTCTGGTTTTCCCATAGCACACAGAACATCTTTTTAACATGATACAATATTGTCTCGAAATTATGTGGTTATATCAATCTTCCTTGACAAATTGGATGTTCATGAAGGGGTGGAATAATATCACTGTCTAAAACCTTCCACAGTTAACTACCATTTGGAATACGGCACTAGGACAATAATGTTGACAGAACTGTGTGTTGAAATTATTTGTATAAATAAAATTCATAGGTGAGCCAGTCATATACCTCTACACCTTAATGATTTGCAGATGGAGAAGACATTGGTGTATCTTAGATACCCTGAGAAAGGACACACCACAAAATACGCCTGAGTGAAAAAAATTATTATACCGGAAGGGGGAAATGTGTTAAATTTAGTTCATAGAAATAGGACATGTCAAGGCAGTGAATCTTTGAGAAACGGCTCCAGAAACAGATGAGAGAGTAAAGGAGCTGTCCTTGGGCTCACAATCATTTGACCACAAGAACGAGGCAAGTCAAGAACCCAGTTGTAATCCAACCAAAGTATAATATCAAGAGTCTGGCTGAACGACCAAGTCTCCATAACTCCTCAAATTACTGTCATTACATAAAGGAAAGTCACACCTATATAAAGTTAGCATAAATCTGGAGCTGAGCAACCAGTGGTCTGACAAACTGCACCTTTGGAAGAGGCCCAAGAGCAGTCTGGGAAGGATGCCGTAGCAGATCCCAGTGCCCCCGCCCAGTTCCCTTGGCACTCACCTCTACCCACAGAATCCTATTTACTGTGAACACCCATAACTCTATGCCCGAGGACATTTTTTGGATCACAAGAGCATGGAGCACCTGTGCACAGAACAAGTCAGAAGTGCCAAAGAGTCAGTGCCCCAGAATTAGTCCTCAGCCAGTGATGAACAGGGAGCCGGTGTATAAATACCCCAGATTCCCAATCTCTTGACTAGATAATTCTAAAGTGTGTTGTACACTGTTTCCTACAGGTGTCCACTGAGAGTGAGCACTGGATCCCCATAGTAGTAAACGGCTTCTTTCCTTTCTCTGGCTCATTTCCCCACTCCTTTTGGGTTTCCAAAATCACCTCCTAAATAAATTACTTGCTCTTGAATCCTTATTTCGGGGTTTGCTCTGAGGAGACCCAAATCAGGGTAGGTGTGTATGATGGGCAAAGGATAAGTAGAAAGGGATGACTGTGTGGTATAAACAGAAGTTTCTAGCTGAAGATGTATTTGGCAACTCCAGACTTCATATTACCCCCACCGATAGGGTCATGGTCTAAGCACATGAAACACTGGTGAATCTGATACGATGGCCATATTCTCCAATGTGACGACAGACCTGCCACAGAGAAACACAGCATCTTCCTTTGTCCATTTTGTACTGAACTGAGTGAAGGTTAAGTTCAAAGTTCCGTTTTTCCTTTATGTGTTTTAGGGGACATTGTTCATGTCCTACCCAGATCCCCTTATATCACTTGTGCTGGCTCTGCACGCTCATCTCCAGCTTCTGAGAGCTTGCCTGCTAATGGCCTGCACCCATGGCCTTCAGAGATCTGCCCTTTAGCACCGGAGCAAGGGGCCTAGACATGCTTTGGAGTGGGTCTTCCCAGACCCCCGTTGGAGAGGTGTCAAACAAAATGCAGAACTCTCAGTTACATTTGAATTTCAGGTAAACAACGAATCATTTTTAGTACAAAAATATACTAATATTTATAGAGTATATGAATGAAAATGATATTGCATGGGGCATACTTTGTATCTTTGTTTGTTAAATCTGGAAACCCTATCCAAGGGAATTCAGAGTCATTGACGAATTGGTAAAGGAGTGCGATGGTCCAGCTCCTCAAAATGGAAAAACTCAAGAGACACATCTTATAGCTCCAGAATCCCTTGAGGGATCAAGCTGAGTTCTCAAATTCAGACCTCGTCTGAGAAAGCACATTGCTTAGGTTCTTCCCATTTATTCTGCTTCCCTTACTCCTGTACTGGTTTCTCCTGGAATCACTTCATTAATAAATCACTTACTTATGAATCCTTGTCTGAGGGTTTGTTTCTGGATGAGCGTGACTTCACACAGATCCCTCACAAATCATACCGCATTGCCAAACTCATCACAACGTAAAAGGGCTTAGGACCCGCTGCCCTGAAGAGCATTCTATTTATTAACCATAGCTTCCATGCATATTCTTTTGAAAAACAGAAGTCTCCTTTGCCTCATCTGTCAAGTCCCTAGCAGCAAGTGAAGGGCCGTGTGCTGTGTGCCTCTGGGAGGCTGCTGGGCCTTGCCTTACCCATTCACACTTTTCCCTGCTTTCAAACTACTGAAAAGAAAGTTAACCAGGCATCTGGTAAAACATCATTTCCATTCTGATATGATAGGAGTTTTAAACAAGAATTCCCAAGCCCAGCTGCTCCAGGAAAAGAGCAACGGACCATGAAGACATATGCATTGTGGAGGAGAAAGGGGGAATTCATTGCTGAGCTGGGTCAGGTAACAGACCAAAGAGACTGGCTGGGCCCTTACAGCCTCTTTAGGGAAATTTGCTGTTCCATATTCTAAAATGAGTTACAAGGGAGAATGCAATTCTGCTTGCAAAAGCTAAGGAGGAATGGAAGTCTGCCAGTTTTACTACTTAGCTTTGCAGAATTACTGCAGCTTCAAGCAAACAAAAAGGAGCTAATATTTTTTGGTGGGGGAGTTAGGAAAAGATGGGCTACTTCCCGCCCCAACTTTCCAAGGAATAGTTTTGGGATAATATAACTCATCTCACTGTGGCAGTCCATTAATGAGTCGTCGTTATGATAAATGCACATTCTAGGAAACGAACGTTTTGCTCTACTGATCTCCCCAATGGCTTTATTCTCTTTCTTACTGGGAAAACACTGTTCCTGGCATGCTTAAGCCAAAGCATCCCCGACTACCATATCCTGATCTTCTATAAACCATTTCAGGTACTTAGGATTTAGAAGATAAAGTCTGCCTCCTTTCAGTTTACAACAAGAACAAGAAAACCCTAGGTCAATACAACAGTGTTTGGTGAAACATGTCCATATGGCTTTACAATATTATGATTATTTATACTCAGCAGTAGATAACACAGAAGAAATAAACCCAGGCACATGGATTCTGGAAGACCAGCAAAACCGTATTCTTGTTGAATAACTGTAACACTAATTAATTTAAAATGGAATAATCTATTTGCTGGGTCAGGAGACTTTTTGGTTTCTAACAGGAACTCCATCTTCCCTCTTCAGACATATATATATATACATGTATATATATGTATATATATACATATATATATATGTATATATATACATACATGTATATATGTATATATATATGTATATATACATACATGTATATACATGTATGCATGTATACATGTATATATACATGTATGCATGTATACATGTATATATACATGTATGCATGTATACATGTATATATACATGTATGCATGTATACATGTATATATACATGTATGCATGTATACATGTATATATACATGTATGCATGTATACATGTATATATACATGTATGCATGTATATATGTATATATACATGTATGCATGTATATATGTATATATACATATACATGTATGCATGTACATATATACATATATGTATATATATGTATATACATACATGTATATGTATATATGTGTATATATACATATGTATATATGTATATACATATGTATATATACGTATATATACATATGTATATGTATATATACGTATATATACATATGTATATGTGTATATATGTATATACATATACATGTATGTATATATACATATGTATATGTGTATATATGTATATACATATACATGTATGTATATACATATGTATATGTATATATATGTATATATATACATATGTATATGTATATATATACATATATATATATAGAGAGAGAGAGAGAGAGAATATATTTTCCCTGTATGTGTATTTTTTATTTTATGTATATGTATTTTCCCTGTGTGTGTGTGTGTGTGTGTGTATATACACATTTTTTTTTAGGAAATATGTAATTTTTAATTGGGTAACTGGTTTTTCTGATTGTGTTTTGATTTGAAATCTCCCGATTTGAAGCAACCCTAGGATTGTCCCTCTCCAGTCCACTGACGTCCTCCTAAAGAGCAGAGAAGAAAAAGCCAGTTCAACAGAACTGTCACATCACACGAGGTGCCGGCTGAAGGTTTTGTTTTTTAGGTGTGGTCCAAAGTGTACATCCACCCACACTGGGTCCCCAGGGTGCTGTTGTAGGGGGACAGGTGTAGAGGCCTGTGGGCGCGGCCACTCTTGGCCTCCTTTCCGTCTCGGAGCCGCTCGGCTAGTGTCTGGTGGTCAGGACGTGGATGACCAGCCAGGCCGTCAGCGTGGCTGACGCCATCCCCAGAGCGGCCCCGCGGCGGATGGCCAGCCGTTTGGCTGACAATCTGCTGGCCGGAGCTGGAAGGGCCTGGGCCGCCTCTGGACTCCTGAAGAGGTCCAGGTGGCTCTCGGGCCTTGAATACATTGTCAGGGTGATGCCAGGAGAGGCACCCGTGGCCACCGAAGATGTGACGGCTTCTGCAGGCCCGGGTCGGGGGACCCTGGCCACCGTGCTGTCAGTGCTCTGCGGCGGCAGCCTGGCCTATTTCTGGGCCTCCTCTGCAGCTAGCTTCCAGTCCATCCAGGTGGGGTGTGTGTGTGTGTGTGTGTGTGTGTGTGTGTGTGTGTGTGTGTATACATCACCCCTCTTAAATATTAGCCTGAAGTCTATGCCAAAATGGCTCATCTGTGGAGTCCCCAAGAAGCTGGGCAAAAATAGCAACACTAAGTTAGTTGGTTCTTACCTCTAAATAATGGGGACCACTGTCTGAGAGTCAGAAGTTCAACAACCGCAAACAAAAATGAAGTTTTTATACAAAGATTCTGTGGAACATGGCAGGGGGCTGCCCCAAGGTAAATCAAGGAGACTATTTCAAGGACAAAAGCAACTATGGTTTGATTTTTTTTTAATCATAAAGGAAATATATCTACATTCTTGAAAATTTGAAAACTACTGAATATCGTGATCTTTTGAGAGTGGATGATAAATGATTTTATACTTCCTCATTTTTGTGTGTTGTTTTACATAAAATGCACTACTTTGCAGCAATGCTGTATAGAAAAAAGAAACCAGTATAGAGAGCCACCATGGGAAAAAACCAAAGTCATAAGAGGGTCCTCTCTAGGGGAATTTGCTGTTCCATATTCTAAAATACATTACAGGGGAGAATGCAATTCTGCTCACAAAGCCTGAGGAGGCTTCACTAGCTGGATTTGTAAAATTACTGCAACTCCAGGAAAATGAAAGGGAATTAACATTTGGACAAACCAGTGAAACATGAGGGTACATCTTTTTTTCTCATCACTGACTTTGATAGTACACTAATCATGAAAATAAGCCTTGACTTATACCCCAACAGGATAAAGAAAATCAAGCCTGATGTGAAATGACTATGCTCTTGGCTATCCTTTCTTTTTGCTTTTCTTGACAAGGTGATAACCCTGGGCATAGGGGATTCTCACTTGGCCCCACTGATAACAAGTTGGATGAGGTGGAATTAGAAAGAGGTGGAATTTATGGAAATTCTCTGGAGCAGTTCAAGTGATGAAATTATTAATAACTTCTAAAAAGCTGCAAGGACTATATCTAATGCTCACATGTTTCTTTTCAGAAGCTTCAACAGAGAAAGATCAAGAAATCACTGAAAAGAATGTATTTTCCCTGTATATCCCCAAACATCAAGTCCCATCCCTACACATCACACCGATGATTCTGATAGCTGTAATTCTAGAAGGCTAAGTGCTTCCCATTTCAACTGAAAAATACCCTCCTGGCTTTTCATGTTATGTTACAAGTTCTCCAAGAAGAAATACTTTACAGGTACCTAGAAGTACTGTTTGGATGGAAATAAGTCAACCTTATTCTCAGGCTATACCATTGTGCAATCTGTATGTGCTTTACCTGTCTGAACCAAGGATGGACTTTAAACTCCGAAAGTTTTGGCCGTCTAAGTCCAAGCTGTAGCTCCGCCCACTTTCAGTTTTTGGAGTTATGATTTCTCCCCTGGTTGCTGATCTGAACTTGCTAAGAAGAAATCTGAAATTATATAAATATATATGTACTTAGAAGTAACATCAGAGAAAAAAGCATTTTAAAAGATCATTTCAAGAATACCATTTCTAATATTTTCAACAGTAAATAATTCTTCAATAAAGCGGCCTTGGGGCTGAGAGGTTCTGGGAAATTCCCAGTGCCTCGGTAGTATGCCATCAAGGGTAGTGGTAGAGGAGGTTATGACATTCTCCCAAGGCCATACCACTTGTCAGTAAGCCAGGCCTCTGTCCCTGCTAGGAAAAAGACCATCAACTTTGGAACTTACCTGGGAATAGGGAAACATTGCCTGGGTTGAGCCTGTATGCAGGGATGTTAAGACTAGGGAGCTTGCAGGTCATGATCTTGCGGTTCGTGGGTTCAAGCCCCTGCATCAGGCTCTGTGCTGATAGCTCAGAGCCTTGAGCCTGCTTCGGTTTCTGTGTCTCTCTCTCTCTCTCCGCCCCTCCCCCACTCACACCATGACACTCTCTCTTAAAAAAAAAAAAGACTATGGAGCTTGAACTCATCTTGCTCAGAGAGGGGTGCTAGAATGATGGATCCTCTGGGACAAACTGAGGTGGTCATTTATTAGACTACAGCTCCATGAGAAAAGCAACCCTGCCCTGCTGGTTTCCTGTCAGGTCCCCTGAGCCTAAAGTGATGCCTGGCACATACTAGAACCCAATCAATTCTTGTGGAATGAAGGACTAAACCCCTGTGGTGGAAACCATCTTTATATCTTTCAGGACATTTCTCCCTGCGGGAATGAAGTTTGAACATTGGGGTGTCTCATGTGGGATGAAATCTGACTGTATTCCCATTTGACTAAATTATTTAGAACTTGAACAAAAATAGCTTTTCAGGAACTGAGATTTGAGTCATGATCCAGGCCAGTGAAGGCCCAAAACATGGGGGTTTCCAAATATACTTTAATAAACAACCAAAGTTATATTCTTTTTGTGACAGCATTTGGAAAAATCGGTTCATTTACTTTATATTCCAGTTTTCAAGGGAGAAAATGTATTCCAAAGGTATTGGGACAATCTTAATAGAATCTGCCAAGATGTCTCTGTTTCAAAGATATATAAAGAGGGTCTTGTCAAAGTGTCGGAAGCTTCAATCTAACTGGAAAATTACATTTTTTTTTGGTGAGAATAGTGCTCAATATAATGTCAATCTATGCTGCTCTGAGAACCACCTTGTTCATGTCCCCACATCCATACTTCTACTTAAGGTGTTTCTTCCATGTGGAATCACTCTTCCCCACCTTTTTCTATCCTGAACTCTTGTCTTTCAAGGTCCTCATCTGGTCACACTTACAATTTTATGTCTTTCCCATTGTCCTCTGTGACCTCCCAACATTATCTAAGCCCCTTGTTTAATATTCACTTCTTTATTATCTAAGCCCCTTATTTAATATTTACTTAATTACTTACCCTTATGATATCTCTTATAGTTAATTAACACCTTGTCTTATTTTAGAAAGGCTTTCAGGCAGCTCATATTGTCATCTTACATTTTCCTAAAATTCTTCTATACATATTAACTTTTCGGGTATGTACCTTTTCTACCCAACTAACTGTTAAATTCCCTGAAAACAGAACCATCAGATCTCAGTTTTGAGTTCCAGCAGGGCTTAGGCCAGTGCTATGGCTGTTTTTAATTCAGAGCGCACCCAATTCATTGTGCTGGTAAGTTACTTATTGTCTCCCAGCTCCAAGTACATCATTCTGTAACGTACTGAGTGAAGCCCGGGCTGGGGTCTGCAAACGACAGCTCCTACAAGCACTTGTGGGCTCTGAGTTACATGTTCAATCAAGCACAAAAGCAAAAAAAAAAAAAAAAAGCCACAGGTCCAGCACTAAGGGAGCTCACAATTAAGTGTGTGTGTGTGTTTGGGAGAAGGTGGTGTCAGACTGCAATGTAAGAGTGATACTCAGGCACATGGCACTGTGGGAGCTCTGATGGGTGGCCAATGGATTCAGTACAACAGAAAGGACCAATACGTAGGATGTATGGTGACTCTAGGCTATCTTTCACATTCATCTCTGCTAATTGATGAAGACATGGTTAGTCATGGGTGCTTATGTTACATGACATTTAGCTTTCACTCCTACTCACAGTTCAAGATTCTAAAAAACCAAACCAAAACAAAAACAGACGTTCTCTAGAGCCAGATCAAGGCTCAGATACTGGCAGTCTCGCACACTGCTTTTGGCTGAGAGAACAAAGCAATGCTACTTAGAAAGAACCATAAAGTGACCTGGTGGACATTAGAACCCTCACTAAGCCACAAAACAGATCAACAGTTGCCTGAGAAATAAAGACTAACAAATGCAGAACCGGGAAGCAGAAGTTTGCCTTTTGGTCCTTTTAGCCTGCATTTTAGGGGCCTCTTTTCTCCCCTGAAGAAGCCGTGTTGCCTCCAGTTTCCTAGGGCCTCCTTGACTCTTGCTTCCCTATGTGCCTCCCATTCTTATTCTTAGTACTTGAGACATAGATTTTCTGAATCAAGTTACTGAGGTAGCCAAATGTGACTTCTTCCTTAAGGAAGCCCCCATTTGAAAGAGGGGACATTACGTTTTAAGCCCAATTAATAAATCTTTGATTTGGATATTTCATGTATCAGCACTCAGGTTGGAGGAGAGTGTTGGCATTCTACAACAAAGGCAGTTGTCACTTCTTTATAGACAAGGCTGGCCCTGACATGAAACCTTCTACCTAGAAGTAATGAGAACCATTTAGTGCAAGACCAGATATATCAAATGAAATAAAAAGTTTTATTTATATGTTCAGGTCCAAGGTGACCTTTATTTATTTAAGACTGAAAGTATGTAAAACTTCATGTTCTAGGGGGAATGATAGGATAATATTGCCTTGGTCAGGTATGTTGACCTTCTCTGGGTCAATGAAGTGACATCGAACTTGAAAAACTAAGGGGTCTCAGCAGTAGCACTGCTCGGAATTTACCCAAGGGATACAGGAGTACTGATGCATAGGGGCACTTGTACCCCAATGTTGATAGCAGCACTCTCAACAATAGCCAAATTATGGAAAGAGCCTAAATGTCCATCAACTGATGAATGGATAAAGAAATTGTGGTTTATATACACAATGGAGTACTATGTGGCAATGAGAAAGAATGAAATATGGCCCTTTGTAGCAACGTGGATGGAACTGGAGAGTGTGATGCTAAGTGAAATAAGCCATACAGAGAAAGACAGATACCATATGTGTTCACTCTTATGTGGATCCTGAGAAACTCAACAGGAACCCATGGGGGAGGGGAAGGAAAAAAAAAAGAGGTTAGAGTGGGAGAGAGCCAAAGCATAAGAGACTCTTAAAAACTGAGAGCAAACTGAGGGTTGATGGGGGGGTGGGAGGCAGGGGAGGGTGGGTGGTGGGTATTGAGGAGGGCACCTGTTGGGATGAGCACTGGGTGTTGTATGGAAACCAATTTGACAATAAATTTCATATATTTAAAAAAAAAGAAAAGGAAAAAAAAGAAAAACTAAGGGGTCTTTATTTCAGAAGTTTCTGGAATGAATTCAAATATGCCCTTGGAAAAAGTGTGTCTTACCCCTTTTTCCTGGGTCCATCATGACTGGCCTTTTGCCTGGCAGAAGGTGAAGTGTCTGCCTTTTCTGCATCCTGGTGGGGTTGCTCTTGACTTTGTATTTCTTCAGTTCCTCATTAAAAACAATCAGAAGATAAATTTACATACAAAATGGCCAGAAACGAGAGCAATTTTCTATTCTTCATTCACTTTCCTACGTTAGCAAAGGACAAAGAAGTCCACAATAATTGGCAATGACATTCCCATCCTGTTTCCTAGTCACACAGTTATTTCTAATCTGCTGAGTGTTCCAGAGTTAAATGAAGACTAAGTTGAGGACTCATCTGTGGGAGGTTTGCTGAGATAAGCTTTCTAGGGATGTCCACAATGGAGGAATGATACATCATCCCTCTACAGATATTTTTAGGGCAGAGGAGCCTGGGTTCATGAGAACTCCAAATCCCTAGAGACGGGACTGTAGAAACAATACCCTGATTTCTGAGCACATGAATCAGATTTCCTGTGTATACCTCATGACTTTAGAGAGAGTCTACACTCTGAAAGGTGCTGAGATATAAGTGGGGAAAACAGCCAGAGCTAGCGGCTTAATTCTAACTCTACTCCATTCTGTCCTCCGGTGGCATCAGACCTGATCTTACCCATCTGGAGAAGCCCTTCCTTGCTAGTGCCACATCCAGAAGTGACGCTGGAATCAGTTCCAAGCCTCCCAGCTTTACCTGCCAGACTTAAAAATGAGGGGATTTGTCTCTGTATATGAAACATGAGACACCCTAGGGCCAAGCCAGAAGATGCCTGCTCCACCTTTACTAGGCCACACATGAGAAATATGCTCCTACACACAAGTTTCACTCAATATTTAACCAGTTAAATTGTAGTTTGAGTGCACAGAATAGCATTCTCAAGGTGGAGTGTCATTTACATTTGGTGACAGTATAATGCTTCATTGAGTGAAAGGGTCCTGAGCATTTCAGGCCATTTAGCATCTCTGGCTAAATGCTATTAACCACCCACTACATGCTATTAATCCCACCTCTGTCACTGCCACAACCAGTAATGCCCCCATTGTATTTCTAAATGCTCCCCTGGCTTGAGGGAGGAGGGCCTGGTACAGGATATCACTCCTTGGTTGAGAACCATTAGATTCATAAAAGGAACATTTAAAAGCAATTTTATGTAAATATATCACGTTGAAAAATCAAGGAGTGCTTTCATAATGTGAATCATTTAATTCATCTGTTTTATGTTACTGTCTTAAATGTTTAGTAAAATATTGGAAGTGCATTCAGGAAAAGAACTATGTGTGATGAAAATAAATACTTCCTTTGAATATCTCAGCATGTCAGCTATATGGAAAATCACTGTGGATTTTATGTTCTGTTGATGTCCTCTTCCCTTGTGTGAATTACAGATTGAGATTTCATGCTGAGTTTTGAAATGACCTAGGGATTCAGGAAATTCAACTATGTTTATTTGCAACATATACAGGGGAATTATTTAGCTCATAAAAGTAAAAATTAAGGCAGTTTTGAAACCAAATAATTGCTTTAGTTACCTGGGCTTCTTCTTAAGATGGACTGTCGGACTATATCAGTGCCCAGAAGATTGACTTGCTTGAAACGCTTTGCCTTTTCTTCAAAAAACCATTCACCAGTTACAATCCTTAGCTGCCTACTCAAGAGAAAAAGAGAGAGCATTGAAATTCAGTTATCTGGCCAAATAATTAACTCTCAAAAATCCCTAATTGAGTAAAAAATAGCCAATCCTTTATAGAATCTATCTCAATTTCTAGAGTATTTTATGGTGATTATAATGGCAACTATTAGTTGAACGTATACTATATACCAGGTACTTTCTAATTGATCTTCATACTTCATATATTTTTATTCACATAACTCTGTGTAAATATTATCATCCTCATTTTGTAGATGAGTAAATTGACACTTAGAGCAATAAAATGACATGTTTCATATCACATAGCTAATAAGTAAAAGACTCAGGATCCCATTCCAAGCAGTCTGGTCTAGGGCTCAAGTTCTTAACCACCGCATTAGAGGGCAAATAATCTTCATGGGAAACAACGGGGAATGAGTGAAGGTTTTGAATTACAAAAGGGCCACAATTAGACTGTTTTAGAATGATACCTTGATATACTCTGATGATTGGCTTAGAGTAAAGAGCAAACGGAACAAGACAGGTTGGCCATGGCAATAGTCCGGGAAAGATGACAAGACTCATGCTGGGGCAATGGCAAGACTAACAGAAATGAAGAAATAAAATAAAAATGTAGGAGGCAGAAGGGTCTGCCTGAATTTTACAACCAACTGCTGAAGGTGGAAAAGAAGAATCTTTGAACAATCAAACCCATTTTTTTAAAGCCCCACCTACAATGATAACACAAACCCTTCACTCCAGTTACAAAGGGTATTTACCATTCTCTGAATATGGATTATAGATGTGTCTGAACACTTCTACAGAGGACTGTACTGGAAAAAAGGTTGAAAGGTAGGAGTGGGTCATACAATGAAAATCTTGGAATGTCATGGTAAGGAGTTAGAATGAACTCTTAGTTTTTCTAAAGTTCAGGTTGCCTCATATAATCTCTGGAGAATTATCTGCACAAAGGAGAAACCAGAGGCAGGCCGATGAGGAAGTTATTGCAATAGATAGAATAGGAAATGACAAAGATGCATATCAGTGATGATAAGAAAGATATAAGGTGAAAAGGGTGAAAAGAAAGGTATAGATTCTTGGGCCAATGAGAATGACAATCAGCAAGACTGGTGACAAGTCAGACATGATGGCTGGAGAAAAGCAGCTGAGAGTCATCTTGAGATTTCTAGCCCCAAGAAGCATATAGATGTGATTCAGTAACTAATTGGACTTAGAAATTAATAATTGGATCCTCAATTATCTAAAAATGACCCCCAAAATATGTCAATATGTTCCCCACAGTAACTACACTGAAATGCTACTTCTAAATAGAAAAGACAAAATTAAGTTATATACGAAACACAGTTCCACTACTGGGGAAAAGAAGTGAAAACGTTATCGTTGGAGCAAATTATTCATTGAAAGGAAAGACTATATATAGCATGTAAATCTCAGATTTATTCCCAAGTGGCTAGATCACCTGTTGCGAAGCAAGGGCTACTAGATTAGTTAGAAACTACATATGATATATTAATGGAATATATCAAATCTAAGAAGATCTAATTTACCAAAACCAAATGCTTGAATGGGTTAAATTATTTCTGGATACATCTCAAGAACTCCACAGCCTTACGTATCATTACTTATGTTGGAAATATAGGTGCTAAGTGTGCTATTCTTATTTCTAAAGATGTCTCTTCAAGGTTCCTGTCCCTTAGTTTTTCAATCAAACACTAACCTAGGTACTGCTATGACTGAACTTTGCTAATGGAACTGAAGTTACTAAGCAGCTGACTTTAAAATAGGGAGATTGTTCTAGGTTATCTAGGCAGACCCAAAGTAATCACAGAGCCCTTAAAAACAGGAAGAGGAGGCAGAAGTCAGATCTGCAATGCTACAGAATGGGAAGTCAAATTCCACATGTGAGAAAGATTTTTAAGAAGGCTCTGAGATATAAATGTCTACATGCAAGGACCAGATTCTGCTTACCAAATTGAGCTTGGAAGTGAAATCTTTCCAAAGCCTTCCAATAGGAGCTTAGCCAGCAATGCCTTGATTTCAGCCTTGCAAACCTTGAGTACAGAAAGAGACCAAGCCAAGCCAGATTTCTGAGCCACAGAACTGGGAGATAATATATTTGCGCTGTTTTAAGCTGCTAAATTTGTTATGATGGCAAAAGAAAAGTAAAACAATAACTAAACATTGAAATATATTTGTTTGCATATTCAGCTCAGGAAATCGGGGCACCTGGGTGGCTCAGTTGGTTAAGCATCCAACTCTTGATTTTGACTCAGGTCATGATCCCAGGGCTCACAGGTTCGAGCCCTGCATCAGGCTCTGCGCTGACAGTGTGGAGCCTGCTTGGGATTCTTTCCCTCTCTCTGTGCCTCACTTGCACTCGTGCTCTCTCTGTCCCTCAAAATAAATAAATAAACATTAAAAAAAATTCAACTCAGGAAATGACCTGCACAGGTTGTGAGAAAATAACTACAGAAACTTCAGAAGACCAATACGGGCAGAGGTTGGCAAATATGGTGTGTGGGCAAAATTCACCCCACTACCTGTTTTGTATGGACTACGAGCTAGGAATGTTTTTTTACACTTGTTAATGGTTCAAAAAAAATCAAAAGAAAAATATTTCATGACACACAAAATTAAATGAATTATATTCAAAATTCAGTGTCCATAAGTAAAGTGTTATTGGAATACAGCCATGCTCATTTGTTTCTATACGGTCTCTGGCTGCTTTTCTACTGTAAGTGCATAGTTGAGTAGTTTTAGCAGAGACCACATGGCCTTTAAAGTCTACACTATTTACTCTCTGGAATTGTATTTTTTAAAAATTTGACAACCTCTTCGATAGGACAGGGTTTACGCAAAAAGAAAGAACAAGGGAAATAATAGATAGGTCAGCAACTGAAAACCACCCAGTAGCGGCATACCAAAATCTCACTTCTGTGTGTGTGTGTGTGTGTGTGTGTGTGTGTGTTTAATGTTCCTGGGATATGGGTTGAGACGGGTGGCGTGCGAACAGCAGTTTCACATATGACAGGTAAAATGGGACACAACCAGTCTACAGGCTCCAGGAAATGGTCCTCCACATCATCTTTACCATATATGCCTAGAGCTGCCAACACCTAATACAAATAAGAACTTCCCAGAATTGTTAGTCATTACCTCTTGCTCTCCTTGTAGAAACAATAACTATAATCCCTGTATTTGCTCAACTTAGATAGGCACTTGAGTCATTTGTCATTTCAGAGCTCTGCAACATCAGAGCAATCTCTCGGGCTTATGCTTTTGCCACCTTCTCAGGTCCTGGAGGTACACGGGAGTCTTGCTGGAAGAAAGGGAAACTAATACTGAGTAAGCATATACCATGTACCAAGTAATGTGCTAGGCACTTTATATATACCTCTATACTTTATATATCCTCACTCTAAGCCATGAAGTAGCTATTATTATTCTCTAATTCTAACGTTTATTAAGAGAGAGAGAGAGACACAGTGTGAGCAGAGAAGGGACAGAGAGATAGAGACAGAGACAAAGAATCAGAAGCAGGCTCCAGGCTCTGAGCTGTCGGCACAGAGTCCAACGTGGGGCTCGAACTCACTAGCCATGAGATCATGACCTGAACCGAAGTCGGACGCCCAACTGACTGAGCCACCCAGGCGCCTCTATTATTCTCTATTTCAGATGACAAAACTAAAGCTCCCAAAGTTTAAATAACATGCCAAAGTTATAAAGGTATTATGGCAGAAACAGGATTTTAGACTAAAAGGTCATACCCTTTGCATTTGGCTAAACTGTCAAAAAAAGAACTCATAGTTGTCATCTATAACAAGCCTTTAAGCAAAGATGCAAACTTATAGAAGCCAAGGAACAATACACAGCATTTCATATGATGGGCTATGATTGTACACGTGTGCGCATGTACACATCCACACGCGCACACTGGCGTTAGAGTGACATGAATAAAGGAGGGGTGAAAGAGGAGAGAAAGTAAACATGACAACCACTGTGAAATTTATATCCCTATCAGTCACATCAGTCTACTACTTGAAAAATACAAGGCTTGGAATATATTCGGTGTTTCCTCGAAGTCATGCTCTAAAAACTGAGTTTGACTGAAACTAAGCGGATTACACTCATTTGTCATTAATGATTACTTATTTGGAGTTTTCTAGGTCCTAATTTTCTTTAACATCAACCTCCTGGGACTCCAAACTTTCACTTGGAAGCTTATTTAAATGTAAAGTCAAGTTAAGTTCTCCTTAGATTTATAGAGGGAAAATAGGTAATCTTACCCTAAAAAAAAAAAAAAAAAAAAAGAATATGACTGACCAAAATATTCATTTTTCTTGTTATCTTCTATTAACTACTGGAGACATCTGAGATAAGATATGTTTATTAGCTATGCTGAGATAAGATAGGAGTTTCCTTCTTATTATTCATAAGAAAACTAATTAGATTTACAAATTTATTCATTACACATCAAATATTTATTGCATTTTTACTTAGCCTTCTGCTAAGGCTAGGAGTAAAGATGCAAATAGGACAAACAAGAACCCTGGCCTTACAGAGATGATGGTCTATATTTATTCCTTTCCAAACACAAAAATTAAAAAAGAAATCCCTAGACACATTATGGTAAAACTGCAGAATACTCCAGAAAAAAAGAACATCTTACAAATAGGTAGAGAGGGAAAATTCCCCCAAATTACATACAAAGCGATGACAATTAGAATGACAGTTGGCTTTCAACAGTAATAATAAAACCCAGAATCCAGTCAATGATATCTTCAAAGTTCTGAGAGAAAATAACCTTAAAATTGTATATACAAAAAACCACTGTTCAGAAATGAGGTGAAATAAAAAAAAATCTCAGCAAAATAAAAACTGAAATAATTTACCATCAATAGAGTTTCACTCAAGGAATTTCCAAAGATTGTACTTCAGAAGAGGTAAAATAGATCTGAGGTATAGAAAGAAACAGCACATGGATAAATCTAAGAAACACGGATGTATAAACAATTATAATATCTAAAATGAATTTTAAAAATATATATCTAAACAAAAAAGCAAGCAAACAAAAAGATATGTCTAAAACAGAACAAAAAGTATGTATAATCCAGGGAGAAGATATGTGAAGTTTAAGAATATCAAGTTCCTTTTATTAATTAGAAGAAAACTAAAACTATTGATTAGTAAAATAAAATGAATTTTGTGATTTTTAGTATAATCACTGGAAATAAAAAATCATATATAATATCTGCACTAGTAGAAAAAATAAAATCGAATGAGAAAAATATACTTTAATCAACCTGCAGAAAGTAAAAATAAAAGCAAATAAAATCTGTAGGTAATAATACATGAAGGCAAATATTACAGTGATCACTATAATAGAAACAAATGTACATATCATGGTAATTATGACTGTAAGTAGCTTAAACCATAGTTTAAGAAAAATATTGCCAGATTAAACTTTAAAAATTATACACAGTGAATATGTATAGCATGTATATGTATTACAACACAAGTATTATGTATATAGCATACATGTATAGCAAATATTTAAATACATATAATTTAAAATAGCATATATGCTATATAGATGAGTCTCACCATAAGCATATGGATACAGAAAGGCTGAAAGTCAAATGGTAGAATAATATATACGATGTAAATACTAATCAACAAAAAACTCGATGTAGTTATATTAATAGCAGACAAAACAAACTTTAAAACTAAAGCATTTCTAGAAGTGAAGAGGGTCACAAAGGAAAACTTCAAATTGGTAAAGACTGACAGTCTAATGGAAAAATGAGCAATGGACATAAATAGTCCTATCACAGAAAAGGAACCAAAAAAGGCCAATAAACCTATGAAAAGATTTTCAACCTCATTAGTAATCAGAAAAATTCAAATTAAAATCATAGTAAAATACCTAGTTATATCTCCAGGTTTGGCAAAAATTAAAAGTTTTCATTATTCCAAGTGTTGGTAAGATTGTGAAGTAAAAAAAAAATATATATATATATATAATGCAGGTAGTTTAAACTGCTAGAACCACCATGAGAAACAATTTAACATTATCTCCTAAAGTTGAAAATGCTCATACCATTTGCCCTGCAAGTTCATTCCTAGGTGCACCACCTAGAGAAGTCTTCTCAAACATTTTTGGCATAGGTCACAGTAAAGAATATATATATATATTTTTTTGAGAGAGAGAGAGAGAGAGAGAGAGAGAGAGAGAGAGAACGAACACACAAGAATCTTAAGCAGGCTCCATGCTCAGAGTGGAGCCCTATACAGGGCTGGATCCCATGATGCTGGAATCATGACCTGAGCTGAAATCAAGAGTCTGACACTGAACTGACTGAGCCACCTCAGTGCCCCAAAAATGTTTTATATCACAATCCAGAAAATATACACATACACTTTTACACACATATACATGTACACACATTTAGTATTATATTTTCACACACACATATAACTACAAGCATACTGACATTTTCTATTCTATTTTGTTTTTAGTGCTGGTCAATCACAGCCCCCTAAAGGGTCATGAGCCAGTTTTAAAACCCCACCTTAGGGAAACTCTTCTACATGTTTGTCAGGCCATATGCACAAGACTGTCATAGCAAGAAGAACAAAACCCAAACCCAGCAACAGGAAGGAAATAATAAAGAGAAGAGCAGAAATAAATGATATAGAAACTAAAAAAAAAAAAAAAAATTGAACACATCAAAGAAACCAAGAGCTAGTTCTTTGAAAAGATCAACCAAAGTGATAAACCTCTAGCAAGATTCACTACAAAAGAGAGGATCCAAATAAACAAAATTACTAATGAAAGAGGAGACATAACATCACAGAAATGCAAACAACTATAACAGAATATGATGAAAACTTATATGCCAACAAATCGAATAACCTCAAAGAAATGGATTAAGTCAGAGAAACATATAACCTACCAAAACTAAAGCAGGAAGAAATAGAATTTATTTTTTATTTATCACCATCAATAGAATAGAATCAATAATCAAAATAACTTCCAAAAAACAAAAGTCCAGGACCAGACAGCTTCACAGCCGAATTCCACCAAACGTTTAAAGAAGAGTTAATACCAATTCTTCTCAAACTATACCAAAAAAAAAAAAAAGGAAGGAAAACTTCCAAAATCATCCTATGAGGCCAGTATCACTCTGACATCAAAACCAGATAAAGACACCACACACACACAAAAGAGAACTACAGACCAATCTCTCCATTAACTTCATATTTCTGCAAAAATCTTCAACAAAGTATTAGTAAACTGAATCAAACAATACATTAAAAAAAATCATACACCATGATCAAGTGAGATTTATTCCCAGGATTCAAGGGTGATTCGATATTCACAAAACAATCTATGTGGTATGTCACATCAATATGACAAATCATAAAAACAATAAGATCATTTCAGTAGACTCAGGAAAAGCATTTGACAAAGTACACTATCCATTCATGATTAAAAAAAATCCTCTGCAAAGTAGGTCTAAAGGAAACATATCTCAACATAATAAAGGCCATATATGCAAAACCCCCAGCCAACATCATACTCAATGGGGGAAAACTGAGAGGTTTCCCCCTAAGGTCAGGAACGAGACAAGGATGTTCACTATCACCACTTTTATTCAACACGGTACTGCAAGTCCTAGCCACAAAAATGAGACAACATAAAGAAATAAAAGGCATCCAAATTGGTAAGGAAGAAGTAAAACTTTCCCTATTTGCAGGCAACATGATACTATATACAGAAAACCCTAAAGACTCCACCCAAAAAAATACTAGAATTGATAAATGAATTCAGTATACAAGTTGCAGGATACAAAATCAATGTACAAAAATCTGTTGCATTTTTATACACTAATAATGAAGCTGCAGAAAGTGAAATTAACAAAACAATTCCATCTACAATTGTACCCAAAAGAGCAGACTATCTAGGAATAAACAAGCAAAAAGGTGAAAAACCTGTACTCTGAAAACTATAAAACACTCATGAAAGAAATTCAAGATGAAACAAAGAAATGGAAAGATATTCCATGCTCATGGATTGGAAGAACAAATATTGTTAAAATAATTCATAAGCAATCTACAGACCAATAGCATTTTTCACAGAACTAGAACAAATAATCCTAAAATTTGTACGGAACCACCAAAGACCTTGAATAGCCAAAGCAGCCTTGAAACATAAAAACAAAATTTGAGGTATCACAATTTCCGATTTCAAATTATATTACACAGTGGTAGTAATTAAAACAGTATAGTACTAATTTCGAGAAGAATGCTGGTGCAATTTTGATTGGGATTGCATTGAATGTGTAGATAGCTTTGGGTAGTATTGACATTTTGACAATATTTATTTTTCCAATCCATGAGCAGGGAATGTCTTTCCATTTCTTTAAATCTTCTTCAATTACCTTCATAAGCTTTCTATAGTTTTCAGCATACAGATCCTTTACATCTTTGGTTAGATTTATTCCTAGGTATTTTATGCTTCTTGGTGCAATTGTGAATGGGATCATTTTCTTTACTTGTACCCCAATGTTCATAGCAGCACTGTCAACAATAGCCAAATTATGGAAAGAGCCTAAATGTCCATCAACTGATGAATGGATAAAGATTGTGGTATATATACACAATGGAATACTACGTGGCAATGAGAAAAAATGAAATATGGCCTTTTGTAGCAACGTGGATGGAACTGGAGAGTGTGATGCTAAGTGAAATAAGCCATACAGAGAAAGACAGATACCATATGGTTTCACTCTTATGTGGATCCTGAGAAACTTAACAGGAACCCATGGGGGAGGGGAAGGGAAAAAAAAAAAAGAGGTTAGAGTGGGAGAGAGCCAAAGCATAAGAGACTGTTAAAAACTGAGAACAAACTGAGGGTTGATGGGGGGTGGGAGGGAGAGGAGGGTGGGTGATGGGTATTGAGGAGGGCACCTTTTGGGATGAGCACTGGGTGTTGTATGGAAACCAATTTGTCAATAAATTTCATATATAAAAAAAAAAAGAAAGCAAATAAAAAAAAATAAAAAAATAAAAAAAATAAAACAGTATAGTACTGCCATAAAAACAGACACATAGATCAATGAAATAGAACAGAAAACCCAGAAGTAAACCCAGAATTATATAGTCAATTAATCTTCGACAAAGGAGGAATGAAAATACAATGGGAAAAGAGTCTCCTCAACAAATGGTGCTGAGAAAACCAGAGAGCCATTTGCAAAAGAATGAAACTGGACCATTTTCTTCACTATACACAAAAATAAACTCAAAACGGATAAAAGACCCAAATGTGAAAAAAAAAAAGAAGAAAGCTACTATAAACTTCACTGAACCTGTCTTTTAGTGAAAAACATTGAAAATTGAAAAAACTAATTTTAACAAATTTCAATTTTTTTATTAAAAAAAAAAGACCTAAATTGTGAGACCTGAAACCAGAAAAATCCATGAAGAGAGCACAGGCAGTAATGTTTATGACATCAGCTAGAGCAACATTTTTCTAGATATGCCTCCTGAGGCAAGGGAAATAAAAGCAAAAATAAACCACAGTGAAAGAGACAATTAACAAAACTAAAAGGAAATCTAATGAATGGGAGAAGATATCTGCAAATGACATATCTGATAAAGGGTTAGTATTCAAAGTATATAAACAACTTATACAATTCAACACCCGAAAAACAAACAATCCAACTAAAAAATGGGCAGAAGACATGAACAGACATTTCTTCAGAGAAGATATACAGATGGCCAACAAAGAGATGAAAAGATGCTCAGTATCACTCATCATCAGGGAAATGCAGATCGAAACTACAACGAGATATCACCTCACACCTGTCAGAATGGCTAAACTCAAAACACAAGAAACAACAAGTGTTGGTGAGGACATGGTGGAAAAGAAGTCCTCTTGCCCTGTTGGTGAGAAAGCAAATTGGTGCAGCCACTATAAAAAATAGTGTAGAGGCTTCTCAAAAAACTAAAAACAGAATTACCCTATGATCCAGGAATCACACTACCGGGTATTTACCCCAAAAATACCAAAACACGAATTCAAAGGCATACATGCACCCCTATGTTTACTGCAGCATTATTTACAATAGCCAAACTATGGAAGCAACCCAAGTGTCCACTGACAGATGCATGGATAAAGAAGATGTGATATATATACATACAATGGAATATTTAGCCACAAAAAGAATGAAATCTTTCCATTTGTAACAACATAAATAGAACTAGAAAGTATGATGTTAAATGAAATAAATCAGAGAAAGACAAATGCCATATGATCTCACTCATATGTGGAATTTAGGAAACAACAAATGAGAAAAGGGGAAAAAAAGAGAAACCAAGAAAAAAATTGATAACTATGAAGAACTGATGGTTACTAGAAGGGAGGTGGGTGGGGTGAAGGGGAATATAGGGGATGGGGATTAAAGAGTACATTTATCATGATGAAAATAAAATGAAATAAAATGGAAAAAAGAATGCCACAGGAGCATTTTATCTACCATTATAAATTGAAACAGTATAAATGTCCATCAACAAGAAAATAGATACACTATAGGATGACACAATAGTGAAGATGAATGTAATCGTGCTCACATAAATGTGGATAGATTTCACACACAAAAAAATGTTGAGCTAAAAATGTCACAAAGAATACATACAGTATGATTTCCATTTCTGTAGCACTCAAAAATGAAAAATTATATTACTTAGGGACATATCCAAGTGCAGCAAAACCATAAAGTAAAGCAAGGGAATGAAAAATACAAAACAAGAATATTCTCATTCTTCTTTAAAGAGTTCTTTTTTTAATGTTTATTTTTGAGAGAGGGACCTCACGTGTGAGCAGGGGAGGGGCAGGGAGAGAGGGGGACTGAGGGTCTGAAGCAGGCTCTGTGCTGTTAGCAGAGAGCCCAATGCAGGGCTTGAAGTCACGAACCGTGAGGCCATGACCTGAGCTGAAGTCGGATGCTTAACCGACTGAGCCATCCAAGGGCCCCAAGAATGTTCTCATTCTTAAACTGGGTGATGAATACATGGATACTCCTTTTATTATTGTTTAAATTATACATATACGTTATAGAGTATCTTGATGTGTATGATATTTTCACATTAAAAAAATCTTTCTAGTCTATGTAGGTGTTAAGATACTATTCTACAGTCAACAAAGCTAGATTACAGAAATTTGCTAAAGTAGGGGTGGTTATGAAATTACTATGTGGCAACTGTTAATGGCCATCAAACCAAAGATCACCAGGAACCCACATATGGGTGAACAAGTTGAGATATTTTTCATTGCAATGAAGGAAAATACACGCCATGGAGAACCATGGGGCATCTCAGTAACAGGGCATTTGGAAGACTTTCATATAGGATTTGGGCTGACATTAGGTCATTTTGGAGACAGTTCTAGGGAGCAGAGATTTGGTCAAGATTAGGTGAAGTCAATAAGCGGGGACAATGCTATGACAGGTATATTAGTAAGTTTTATGTAGAAGGAGGGCAAACAAGAACAAGGCTAAAGGTGCAATTGTTAAGGAAATAGCAGGTCACATGAGTCAAGAAAAGGGGATGTTTCATACTTTCTGGCTTAAACAGGCACCTTGTTTTTTCTATGCTTAGACAGGGCTATGAATTGTTCTTATTTTGTCTCACTTCATCATGATTGCAGAGTAATCTTGTGGGATGCTGATGCTGAGATTATGTCCAACAGATGAATACCATGGTCTACCTGTGAGTGTCAGCTCATCTTCTAACAGCATCAAAGCCTGCTTGTAAACATCAGACCAGTTTCCGCACGTCAGGGGCTGTAGTTCTCTTTCTCATAACAAAGGACTATACAGTCCCTCCTTGCACTCTCTCTGTCTATGTTCCAACCATTGGTACTCTCTGCTTTCAAGTTTACTGGCAGAGACTCCTATTTTATCCATTTCAGTTATATTTTATCTATTTCAGTAATCATTACCAATACATCAAAAACAAAAACATCAATTTTCTCCTTCTTTAAAAGACAAAGACTCTCACAAGGATACACAACAACATGAAATGTAACGACATGGCATGAATATAAGATCAAGTTATCAACGCCATAGAAGTGACTTACTTTTTAGTTCCCTATCTCATTTTTCTGAGTACAAATGCGGTGCTAAGAAAAATGATCATTAGGACTGTCTCTGTGTTGGATGGCAACTGCATCAGCTAACATAATCATGTGGAATTTTGTAGGTCTCATTAAGATAGCAAAATGAACTAACTGGCTGCATCAGGGTCCCTTTCATTATGTTTCTGCAGTTAAATTTAAAACTAGACCTATAGCAACCAACCTGTTAAAACGAGAAGGGGTTGTAGAAAATGTCAAGGGCTGCTCAGCCCATTGTAACAGGTAGCCTCCCTCCATCAGTCCTTGCTATAAATCGTTCCAGTGGTCCAGCAATAAAATCTCTTTACTTTTATCCAATCCAAGGTAAATGACAATAAAGGTTGTGCTTCCAACTGATTAAAGAATGAGTCACTTTCTGACTCATCTCCTCTCTTAGAGGTCAGGGTGAGAATTTCAATTTTATGGTCTATTAAACATGGAGACAGCCCAGTGGCACTGCAGCATTCTCTCACAACAAACAAAGGGTGTTCACTGCCCATAAAATATCATTCACGCTTCCTTTTTGAAAACCACTCCATAAACAGCAAACAAGATACTCCTAATGCTGACAGATAGTTTAAGTCTCTGAGATCACAGAGGCTAGTAGCAGGAATAGTGGAGAAGTAATGGTCTCTGTTTTCAGCTTTAAAGACAAGGAGGGATTTTAATAAGTCAAATTAGATACGCACCATGTAAATTTCCAACTGTCACAGAAGGACATGATTATAAGCTGTAGTCACAGAAGCATAAGAATTAATTGAAAGTTCTGTTTCTTCCTCCGGACATTTGAATGCATAAAAACAGAATTTATACTACTGAGCTACTGAGGAGACAATACTGTAATAAACTCATCTTCCTCCTTAGAGGGTTAAACCACTCAGGGTAACCCATGTTTTATTCACCTTTGTATTCTTATCTCCTAGTGTACCAACAGGTTATCAATAAATATTGTAGAAGGGATGGATGAATACACTGATGGGATCAATCAGCTAGGTGGATGGTTGGGTTTATTAAGTTATTGCTTCATTAATAAAAGAAGTACAAATGATTCAGAAGTTCTGTATTGATGCATTAACATCTGCAAAGGAAGACAAAGAACTTTCCATTTGTTATTATTTATTCTTACATCCTTCTGACAACAGCTTGTATTACATCTTTGACAGCTGAAAATTTACTCTGTTCAAAGGTCAGATGTATCTGACATGGCTCATATTTTTTAATGTATTTTTTTTAACTTACGCTTCTGACAGAAGAAAACTACCTATGTTTCATAACTTGCTTAAGCCTGAAATGCTTTAACTGGAAAACTACCCTCTACTCATTCACTCACTCTCTTATTCTTCTAATCCATGAGCATGGAATGTTTTTCCATTTCTTGGTATCTTCTTCAATTTCCTTCATAAGCTTTCTATAGTTTTCAGCATACACATCTTTTACATCTTTGGTTAGGTTTATTCCTAGGTCTTTTATGATTCTTGGTGCAATTGTGAATGGGATCAGTTTCTTTATTTCTCTTTCTGTTGCTTCATTATTGGTGTATAAAAATGCAACTGATTTCTGTACATTAATTTTGTATCCTGTGACTTTGCTGAATTTATGTATCAGTTCTAGCAGAATTGGGGAGCACTGAAACATATAAAACAATCACAAACATCAGCAACCTTATTGATAAGAATGTCGTAATTGCAGGGGATTTTAATACTCCACTTACAGCAATGGATATATCATCTAGACATAGAATCAATAAAGAAACAAGGGCCCTGAATGATACATTGGGTCAGATGAACTTGACAGATATATTTAGAATTCCACATCCCAAAGCAACGGAATATACTTTCTTCTCAAGTGTGCATGGAACATTCTCCAAAATAGATCACATACTGGGTCACAAAACAGCCCTTAATAAGTATAAAAGAATTGAGATCATACCATTCACACTTTCAGATCACAATGCTATGAAACTTGAAATCAACCACAGGAAAAAGACTGGAAAACCTCCAAAACCATGGAGATTAAAGAGCATCCTACTAAAGAATGAATGGGTCAACCAAGAATGAATGGGTCATCCTACTAAAGAATGAATGGGCAATTAGAGAAGAAATTAAAAATTATATGGAAACAAATGAAAATGAAAATACAATCCAAATGCTTTGGGATGCAGTGAACGCAGTCCTGGGAGGAAAATACATTGCAATCCAGGCCTATCTCAAGAAACAAGAAAAATCCCCAATACAATATCTAACAGCACACCTAAAGGAACTAGAAGCAGAACAGGAAAGACACCCCAAACCCAGCAGAAGAAGAGAAATAATAAATCAGAGCATAAATAAACAACATAGAATCTAAAAAAAAAAAAACAGTAAAGCAGATCAATGAAACCAAGGGTTGGTTTTTTGAAAAATAAACAAAACTGATAAACCTCTAGCCAGGCTTCTCAAAAAGAAAAGAGAGAGGACCCAAATACATAAAATTAGAAATGAGAATGGAATTATTACAGCCAATCCCTCAGAAATACAAGCAATTATCAGGGAATACTATGAAAAACTATATGCCAACAAACTGGACAACCTGGGAGAAATGGACAAATTCCTAAGCACCCACACACTTCCAAAACTGAAGCAGGAAGAAATAGAAAACTTGAACAGACCCATAACCAGCAAAAAAAATGGGATCAGTTATCAAAATCTCCCAACAAATAAGAGTCTAGGACCAGATGGCTTCCCTGGGGAATTCTACCAGACATTTAAAGCAGAGATAATACCTATCCTTCTTAAGCTGTTCTGAAAAAATAGAAAGGGAAGGAAAACTTCCAGACTCATTCTATGAAGCCAGCATTACTTTGATTCCCAAACCAGACAGAGACCTAGCAAAAAAAGAGAACTACAGGCCAATATCCCTGATGAATATGGATGCAAAAATTCTCAACCAGATACTAGCAAATCGAATTCAACAGCATATAAAAAGACTTATTCACCATGATCAAGTGGGATTCATTCCTGGGCTGCAGGGCTGGTTCAATATTCACAAATCCATCAATATGATACATCACATGAATAAAAGAAAAGATAAAAACCATACGATCCTGTCAATAGATGCAGAAAAAGCATTTGACAAAATATAGCATCCTTTCTTAATAAAAGCCCTCGAGAAAGTCAGCATAGAAGGAACATACTTAAGCATCATAAAAGCCATTTATGAAAAGCCCACAGCCAATATTATCCTCAATGGCAAAAAACTGAGAGCTTTCCCCCTGAGATCAGGAACACGACAAGGATGTCCACTCTCACCGCTGTTGTTTAACACAGTGTTGGAAGCACCAGCAATCAGACGACAAAAGGAAATCAAAGGCATCAAAATTGGCAAAGATGAAGCTGAGATTTCACTTTTTGCAGATGACATGATACTCTACATGGAAAATATGCATTTTCACTAGATACATATTACACAGAGTCTCACTAACTTACAATTTTTAAAATACTTTTTCATCAACCAAAAGTTACCAGGTTTATAGGAAGACAATATATGACCCAAATCAAGAGAAACAAAGAAACAAAATATCAGTCCCATCAGGGACTCAGATAATATAACTGTCATTTGTAGACTTTTAAATAATTATAAATAATTTTTCCAAGAAACTACAAGAAAAAGGTGAAGGTCAACAGAGAGTTAGAATTGTAACAAAAGCAAAATGAAAACTCTAAAATTGAAAAACACAACTAAAGGATGAATAAGTGTGCTTAACAGCAAATTAGACACAAAGATAAGATTAGTGAATTGAAAGACAGATCAGAAAAAATATACAAAATGAATTCAGAGACATAAAAGGATAAAAAATATGGAAAGGAATAGAAGAGATATATGAAAACTACTGAATATATAAGAATATATAAGCTATATATTTGGAGTATTTGGAGTAGAGGAGAGAGAAGGGGGAAAAAGCAATATGGGAAGAGAGATTATCTGAGAAATATTTGAACATGACAAAAGATATTAATAGATGCAAATTTAAGACACTCTAGATTCCCCAACATGGACAAATGTAAATAAAATCAGACATAGGCTAGATGTGTTATAGAAACTCTGTATATACAACAGAAAAGGGGAAAATGGTAAAAGTAGACAATGAAAAATATTATTACAGTTGATTCCTGGACAACACAACTTGGTGGGTTTTTTTCAAGTTTTTATGTAAATTATAGTTAACATTTAAATTATAGTGCAATATTGGTTTCAGGCATAGTATTCAGTGATTCATCATTTAAATACAACACTCAGTGCTCATGATAACAAGTGCCCTCCTTTTTTTTTTTAATGTTTTAATTTTATTTTTGAGACAGAGAGAGAGCATGAACGAGGGAGGGTCAGAGAGAGAGGGAGACACAGAATCTGAAACAGGCTCCAGGCTCCGAGCTGTCAGCACAGAGCCTGACGCAGGGCTCGAACTCACAGACTGTGAGATCATGACCTGAGCCGAAGTCGGACGCTTAACCAACTGAGCCACCCAGGCGCCCCATCACAAGGCGCCCCTCCTTAATACCCATCACCCAACTAGCCCATGCCCTACCCACTTCCCTCCATCAACCCTCAGTTTGTTTTCTATCTTTAAGAGTCTCCCATGGTTGGGGCAGCTGGGTGGCTCAGTCGGTTAAGTGTCCAACTCTTGATTTCGGCTCAGGACATGATCTCACAGTTCCTGAGATCAAGCCCCACGTTGGGCTCTGTGCCTACAGCTTGGAGCTTGTTTGGGATTCTCTCTCTCCCTCTCTCTCTGCCCCTATCCTCCTTGTGCTCTCTCTTAAAATAAATAAAACACTTAAAAAAAAGAGTCTCTCATCATTTGTTTCACTCTTTTCCCCCCTCCCATATGGTCATTTGGTTTTTTAAAAAAAATACTTTTTAATGTTTATTTTTATTTTCGAGAGAGAGAGAGAGAGAAGGAGCACAAGCAGGGCAGGGGCAGAGAGGGAGACACAGAATCCAAAGCAGGCTCCAGGCTCTGAGCTGTCAGCACAGAGCATGACGCAGGTGGGGCTCGAACTGTTGAACTGCAAGATCGTGACCTGGGCCGAAGTTGGACACTTAACCGACTGAGCCACCCAGGTGCCCCTGTTCATCTGTCTTGATGGACAATACAAGTTTGAATGGTGTGGCTTCACTTATATGTGGAGTTTTTTCAATATATTGTTAAAATTTTTGGAGATTTGTGACAATTTGAAAAACTCAGAGGAAATGCACAGCCTAGAAATATGAAAGAATTAAGGAAAATCTATGTCATGAATTGCATAAAATATATGTGGACACTAGTCTATGTTACCATTTACTACCATAAAATATGTACAAATATATCATAAAAAGTTAAACCTTATCAACATTTATGTACACAAAGACTTAGAGACTATATATGGCACTATTTGCAGTTGAGAAAAATGTATACAAAAGTAAAGATGCAGCATTAAATCATGATTGCATAAAATTACCTGTAGTATAAGCTCTACTACTGTAGTAATTTTGTAGCCCCCTCCTGTTGCTCTTGCGGTGAGCTCAAGTGTTGCAAGTATCTACTTAAGGTGCCAAGTGACACTAATCATCTCTGCATGAATAGTTCATCTCTACAGTAAACCACGTATCACAGTAAAAAGTGATCCCTCATGGTTCTCATAGTTTTCGCGTTTAGTGCAATACCTCAAACCTCAAATGACACCACTGGACCCATACAGAGTGCCACTAGTGATGCTGGAAGTGCTCCCAAGGAGTAAAGTCATGATATTACAAAAAAAGATGAATTGCTTGATGTGTACCACAGATTGAGGCCTGCGGCTGTGGTTGCCCGCCCATTCAAGATATATGAATCCACTGTGAGGACCATTGTAAAAAAGAGAAAAAGAAACTCATGAAGCCATTGCTGCAGTTACACCAGCGGGCGGGAAAACCTTGCACTTTTTGCAAAATACCTCTCTATCTTGTATAAAAAAATGCAGCTTTTATGTAGGTGCAGGACTGTCACAAGAAAGGCGTAACCCTATAGACTCTAACGTGATTTGGGGGAAAAAAATGGAATCATGATATGACAACTTAAAGCAAAAGAAAGGTGTAGACTCTAAAGCTGGAGAATTTCATGCCAGCCAAGGATGGTTTGGTAATTTTAGAAAGAGGTTTGCCTTAAAAAAAATGTCAAGATAAGAGGAGAAGCATCTTTAGCCAACTTAGAGGCAGCAGATGAGTTTCCAGACAGCACTTACAAACTCACTGAGGAGAAAGGATATTTGCTCGAATAGGTTGTTAATGCAGATGAAAGTAACCTATTCTGGGGGAAAAATACCACAAAGGACATTTGTTAGTAACGAAGAGAAGCGAACACTAGGATCCAAGACAGGAAGGGATAGGCTAACTGTACTTTTATGTGCAAATGCAGTTGGGTTTATCATCAGCACTGCCCTTATCTATAAAGCCGTTAAACCCCTAACCTTGAAGAAAAAAGACAAACATCAGCTGCTAGTGTTTTGGTTGTACAACAAGAAGGTGTTAACAATGAGAACCCTGCTTTTAAATTGGTTTCAAAGATTCTTGTCCCTAAAGTCAGGAAACACCTTGACAGTAAAGTACTACCTTCTAAAGTTCTTTTGATTTGGACAATGCCCCTGACCACCCAGAAGACCATGAGTTCAACACCAATGAAGTAGTCTACTTGTGCCCAAACACAGTATCTCTAATTCAGCCTCTAAAGCAGGGGGTCATAAGGACCTTTAAGGCTCATTATACATGGTACTCTATGGAATGGATTGTCAACATTATGGAAGAGAACCCTAATAGAGAAAACATGAAAGCATGGGAAGATTACACCACTGGAGACACCGCTGTTGTTATAGGAAAATCCACAAAAGCCATCAGCCCAAAATAATAAATTTCTGCTGGCGAAAAGTGTGCACAGATGTTGTACGTGACTTCACGGGGTTTATACAGAGCCAGCCAAGGAAATCATGAAAGAGATTCTGGTTATGGCAAAAAATGTGAGGAGTAAAGGGTTTCAAGGTATGAATCTTAGAGAAGTTCAAGAGCTAACAGACATCACATCAGAGGAATTAGCAGAAGACGACTTGGTGGAGACAAGCACTTCTGAACAAGAACAGATGATGAAGAGTAAGACATAGAAGAAGTGGTGCCAGAAAACAAATTGAAATTAGCTAATTGAGCAGAGGAGGCTCAGTTACTCAACATGGCTTTGGTTTCTTTCACAACACGGACCCTTCTATGATAGGGGCACTCAAACTAAAGCAAGCCATGAAAGAAGGGTTGGTACCACAGAGAAATATTTTTAGAGAAATGAAAAAGCAAAAAAGTCAGAAATTACAATGGATTTCTGTAAAGTTACACTGAGGGTGCCTGTCTTTCCCGCCTTCTCTTGTACCTCCTCGACCTCTTCTGCCTCTGCCACCCCTGAGACAGCAAGACCAACCCTTCCTCTTCCTCCTTAGCCTACTTAACATGAAGATGACAAGGACAAAGACCTCTGTGATGATCTACTTCCACTTACTGAATAGTAAATAATCATCAGGCTGTACAGTTAATAAACTTCTATGTTCATAGAGTTAATAATCAACTTATCTGTTACATGTGTGTGTGTGTCTCTGTGTGAAAATCTAATTAACTGTGCTGTTAAGAAACGTATGAGACATTTTGTGTCATCATCATCACGGCCTAAGTATTCACTGCGTGGAACATTTTGTGCAAGACATGTATGGAAGTGGTCAGCCTACGCTCACCTAGGCATAAGGTGAGTGATATTTAACATACAATGAACAATGTACTAGTTTCCTTACCATCTTCTAACGTTGCTTTCAAAGATATCACATATATCTTTAATATATATATGTAATATACATAATATCTACAGTATTTTATATCGAAGAAGACAATATTGGTGTAGGTACTGACAGATGATTCATCTTGTAAACAGATGATGTAAACTTAGCTTACAGTATTGATACAGTACAGTAATGTAAATGTATTTTCTCTTCCCTATGATTTTCTAGCTCACTTTATTGTCAAAATATAGTATATAACACATGTAACATACGAAATATGTGGTAATAAATGGTTTATGTTACTGGCAAGGCTTCTGGTCAAG
This sequence comes from Lynx rufus, assembly GCF_022079265.1. Lineage (NCBI taxonomy): Eukaryota > Metazoa > Chordata > Mammalia > Carnivora > Felidae > Lynx > Lynx rufus. Next base: position 33,261,163 of record NW_025814828.1, on the reverse strand, counting down.
AGAGGCTATTAAGTTTTCAGGGAGTCAAAAGTTATACATAGATTTTTAACTATGTGGGGCGTCAGTGCCCCTAACCCCACGTTGTTCAAGGGTCAACAGTACCTTCAAAAAAGCAACAATATAGTGGTATCTTACTTCCTGACAGAAGCATTGGAAACCAAAAGTCAATGGAATAAGGTCTTCAAATAAGTGAAAGTTAGTAACTTCTAACCTAGAGTTCAGTAACTGGCAAAAACATGCTTGAAACTTAAGGATAAAGTAAAGCATTGCTAAAAACAAAAACAAAAACAAAAACAAAAACAAAAACAAAAACTGAGTATTTATCACCAGGAGAACTACACTAAAGGAAACACTGAAGGGTAACCCTTAGGCAAGAGGAAAACTATCCCAGAAGGAAGCACAAAATGTAGTAATAAAAATACAGAGCAATGGAAAGGGTAACAGTGCAGTAAATCTAAGTAAATATTAACTATAAAATAACAGTACTGTCTTATGTGATTAAGTATGTTAGTCTGAATGTCTGTGTCCCCCTTGTAATTCATGTTGAAACACAATTCCAATGTGTCTGAATGTCTGTGTCCCCCTTGTAATTCATGTTGAAACACAATTCCAATGTCCTGGTATTTGGGGGTAAAGCCCTTGGCAGGTGACTGTGGCCCTTATCAAGAGAGCCTAGAGACTTTCTTTGCCCCTTTCACAATGTGAGGACACAATAAGAAGACAGCTGTCTATGAACGAAGAAGCAGGCCTTCAGCAGACAACATATCTGCCAGAACCTTGATCTTGGACTTCTCAGTCTCCAAAAGTGTGAGAAATCAATTTGTGTTGTTTATAAGCCGCCCAGTCAGTGTTATTCTGTTACGGCTGTCTGAATGGGCTAAGACAAAGTGTATACGTGTATCTCTGTAAGTACAAATACATGTGTATGTCTATGTATAGATATAGATAGATATGCAGATATTCTACATGTACGATAGCACTAGAAGGGGAGTACAGGGAGTTAAAGGATTTTAACATTCTGGTATTTCTTGGAACTGCCAAAAGGACTCATTTATATTAGATTTTAGTAAGTCAAGAATGTATGTTGTAATCTCTCAAGTAATCACTAGATGAGTGATAAAAAATCTATAAATAATAAAGAAGAGAAATAGAAAAAATACTTAGACAACCTAAATGAAGGCCAATAATTTGAAATAAAGAAAGGAATACATGGGACAAAGAGCAAGTAAATAGGTGGTAGATTTTAAGTAAAATGTATGAGTAACTTTTTTAGTACAAATGGAATAAATATCTTAATGACAAGTGTTGGATAGGATTTAACACACACGTGCACAATTATATGCTACTTACAGAAGAGACACCTTAAATATAAGGAAACAGAAGGGTTGAAAGTAAAAGGATAAAAGAGGATTTACCAACCATACACTAAAAGAAACACACACACACACACACACACACACACACACACACACACAAAATGCTGCTGCAGCCATAACAACAAATAAACGTTAAGGAAAAAAATCATAACTTGCCATCAGGATCAAGTTTTCATAATGTACACCTATAAAATATCAAAATCCAAAATATTTAAGCACTCAAGACGATCACTTTAACATATATAAATAAAATATTATCAGAACTAAAAGGATAGAGAGGCACCTGGCTGGCTCAGTTGGTAGAACATGTGACTCTTGATCTTGGGGTTGTGAGTTTGAGCCCCATAGTGGGTATAGAGATTACTTAAAAATAAAATCTTAAAAAAAGAACTAAAAGGATAGATAGAAAATCCATAATCATTAATTGAGAGAGGTTAGTATATACCTCTCTCAATATTGGATAGAATACACAGATTAAAAAAATCAGTAAGGATATGGGAGATTTGGACAACACAATTAACAATCATCATTAATAGATATATCTAGGATATTCAAATAAACACTGCAGAATTTTTTCTTTCAATGGCATAGGAAATATTTAACAACACTGACCATTTGCTGAGCCAAATTTCAAAGACTGAAATCAGCGAATTTCCTCTGACCGCATTGAATTAAGCTAGAAATCACTATCAAAAAGAGATAAAGTTTTATAAAATTAGAAAAAAGACAATTATAAAGATCTCATATCGAAAAAGATGATGGAAATTATTAAACAGAATGCAGTAAAGGTACTAAAATGAATTGACATAAAAATGTGTGGGATGCAGCTGAAGCAGTGAAAACAGGAAAATTTATATTCTGAAATGCATATGTTAGAAAAAACAAAGGCTAGGAAAGCAAGTATCTAAACACCTGAATCAAAAAAATCATTAACGAAAAAAATGGAAAAAAAGGAGAACGAGATATAAAATATGGAACCTAGATGTACTAAAGGATGAGAATATATCCATTCAAATATCAGGGAATATAGAAACTTGAAAAGTTTGAGTCATCACAGTTTTATTTATTTATTTATTTATTTTTTTAAATTTTTTTTTCAACGTTTATTTATTTTTGGGACAGAGAGAGACAGAGCATGAACGGGGGAGGGTCAGAGAGAGAGGGAGACACAGAATCGGAAACAGGCTCCAGGCTCTGAGCCATCAGCCCAGAGCCCGACGCGGGGCTCGAACTCCCGGACCGCGAGATCGTGACCTGGCTGAAGTCGGACGCCCAACCGACTGCGCCACCCAGGCGCCCCAAGTCATCACAGTTTTAAAGTCACTTGAGAAGGAGTTGGGATCCAAATCTCAGTCCAGAGTAAATATCATAGAGAGGATTCCATAGGGGGACGCAAGGCTATAACATTTATTCACCTGAAAGTCATCCAATACACGTAGGGAAATGGAATGATATTATTCTGAAATAACTTTCTTTTATAGACTGGCCATGCTTTAAAGTGACTTTTATTAAACATATTAATTATATTCACAATTTCTACATTAAATATCCATGATGCAAAAAAGTCACTAGTGAAAGATACATTAAATCTAAAGAAAGCAAAAAGAAGGAAACAAATAAAGAAGGCAGAAAGCAATAAAACTCAAAACAAATATGCAATATGGCAAAAAAGATACAAGTATTAGAAAGGAAGAAATAAAAGTCATTCTTCACAGATGACATGATTGTACATAAATAAAATCTGAAAGGCTCCGCAGAAACTGTTATAAACAACAAATAAATTTAAAAAGATTGCTAAATACAAGGTCAGACTATTCAAATCAATTGTATTTCCACATAGCAACAATTAGAAAATAAAATTTAAAAAAGATACTATTCGGGGTACTTGGGTGGCTCAGTCAGTCAAGTGTCAGACTTCGGCTCAGATCATGATCTCACAGTTTGTGAGTTCGAGCCCCACATTTGGCATACTGCTGTTAGCCTAGGGTCCACTTCAGATCCTCTGTGCCCCTCTCTCTCTGCTCCTCCCCTGCTCATGAACTTGCTCGCTTGTTCTCTCTCTCTCTCTCTTAAAAATAAACATTTTAAAAAGATACTGTCCCGGGGCGCCTGGGTGGCGCAGTCGGTTAAGCGTCCGACTTCAGCCAGGTCACGATCTCGCGGTCCGTGAGTTCGAGCCCCGCGTCAGGCTCTGGGCTGATGGCTCGGAGCCTGGAGCCTGTTTCTGATTCTGTGTCTCCCTCTCTCTCTGCCCCTCCCCCGTTCATGCTCTGTCTCTCTCTGTCCCAAAAATAAATAAAAACGTTGAAAAAAAAATTAAAAAAAAAAAGAAAAAAGAAAAAAAAAAGATACTGTCTGGAATAACATAAAAATCAAATACTTGGAATAAATCTAATAATGTGTAAAAGTTGTACCCAGAGACTATAACGTTTTATTGCGAGAAATTAAAAGCAAATAAATAGGCACATAGTGTTTGTGTATAGAGAGACTAAATTCTGAAAGATGTCAATACTCCCCCAAAAGCATCTGTGGATATAATACAATTCCTATAAAAATGCCAATAGGGTTTATTTTGTGGGAACTGTTAAGCTGATTCTAAAATTTATATGAAAATGCCAGGGGTCAATAATAACCAGGGAATTCTGAACAAAAAGAACAGGGTTGCAAGTCTAAACCTGCGGCACTGGCAGAATGATAGATTAGTCATAAATAATACTTGGTTTGTGAAAGTGACACTGTAGAACAGTGAAAAAATGATGGTCATTTTAATGAATGTTCCTGGGTCATGTGCATATACATATTCAAATATAAAAATAAATCCCTAAATCATAAGCATACGCAAAAATCAGTTCCAGGCAGATTGTAGGTCTAAAGGTAAAAGTTAAACCTATAACGATACAGAAGATCACATAGGAGAATATTTTTATGATTTGAAAGTTAAGGAAAGTTTTCTTTAACAGGATATAGAAAAAAAAATCCCACTAATCAAACAGGAAGAGATAAACAAATTGAGCCACTAAAAATTAGAGATTTCTGTTAAATGGCACCATTAAGAGTAAAAAGGCAAGTCAGAAAAGTATCTATAACAGAAATAACCAACGTGGTTTGTATGCAGGATATATAAAGAGGTTCTTCAAATTAGTCAGTAAAAGACAACAGAAAAATAGGCAAGAGACTTGAACTAGCACTTCACCAGAAAGGATGTTCAAATGGTCAATAAATATACGAAAATATTCTCATTCTCATTAGTAATAAAGAAAATGTAAATTACTCCACTATACAGTTAACAAAATTATAAAAGCAAAAAAGTAAAAATGTAAACAATTACAATGTCCGTGCACTGCTAATGAAAAGGTAATGTGGCACAACCACTCCGGAAAATTTAAAATTTGATCTGGCATCATCTACTGAAATGGAACACATGCGTATTCTGTGACACAGCCATTTTAGTCCTATGTATATATCCAACAGAAATGCATACACATGTGTGCTAAGAGACATGTACAAGAATATTTATAGTAACATTATTTGTAAGAGGTGAAAACTGAAAACATCCCAAATATTCATTAATGATAGAATAGTTTATCAATTTATGTATATTTCTCTTTTTAATGTTTGTTTACCTTAGAGAGAGAGAGAGAACATGCAAGCAATCAGGGGAGGGGCAGAGACAGAGGGGGACAGAGGATCCCAAGCAGGCTCTGTGTTGACAGCACAGAGCCCAATGTGGGGCTCAAATCCAAGAACCGTGAGATCATGACCTGAACCAAAGTCGGACGCTTAACCGACTGAGCCGCCCAGGCGCCCCTAATTCATGTATACTTCTACACTGTAACATTACCAAACAGTAAAAACGAATAGATGACTAATAGAGGTGACAAAATACACTAGTCTCACAAGTATAATGTTAACAAAGTTATCAACAAACAAATACACACCATGTCATTAAGTTTATATAAAGTATAAAGGAGTCAAAGCTCATCTATGACGTTAGCAGGATAGTGTTTCTTTTTGGGAGATAAAAAAGGGAGCAGTGACTGGGAGGAGGAATGGGAAAGGCTTCTGGAGTATTAATAATGTTCTACTTCTTTACCTTAGAGATAACGGCACAGAAATTGTTACAATTCCCTAAGCCGTTCACCAGTGCTTCTCAAGCAGGGGCAAATTTTCCTCCTCAGGGGACATTCAGCACCTTCTGCAGGAATTTTTCATTGTCACACTGGAAGGTGGAGGAGGGGTGCTACAGGCATCTAGCGGGTGGAGGCCAGGGATGTTGCTAAACGTCCTGCAGTGCGTTAGACACTGTCACTCTCCAAATTATATCAACCAAGATATCAGTAATGCTGAAATTGAGAAACTCCGCTGTATACTTGTTACTTGTGTTCTTTTGTGTAAGTTAACTCTGATAAAAGAAACCCAGAAGGCCATTTGTATAAGGGTCAATAAAAAACAAGGACATTAGTCTCCATCCAAGTTTTTCTATTTCTCTTTCTTTGCTTCTTGTTAATTTTTAAATTCGATTTGTTGCCTGCTAGTGGTCACTAAGAATGGGGAGGGAGAAATGTCCCTCAAAATTGTGTAGACGCAAAACTAAAATTGAGAAAATTCTGTCCATTAATTTATTATTTCCTTGGTGACTTAGTATCTGACTGTACTGAAAGAGCCTTTATAGCCAACTCTGAAATGCCAAATTAAGGGGAGCAGAATTGGAGAAAGCTATTACAACACACTCAGACAAACTTTCTAAAAAATGTCCAGAGTTGAAAACAGCAACTTCTGCATTACTTACTTGACTCACAGATGTATCGTGTTATTTTCGATGAGAAAGCAAAGTGATCAACTTTTGATAGCTTTTCTCAACAGGCATGAGGAGAAATAGCCAAAGGAAACGATTTGATTTCATGTGAAATTAAGATGTCTAACATTATTTTTGCATCCTGATTTGCAGATGACTAAACTTCATTTAGAAAATGAATACAGATTTGGGAATTCTGAGGAAGATGGATTCCTAAGCTCACCTCATCCCATGGATACAACTAGGTAACACCCACACCAGTGTACTTAACCAGAGAATGACCCAAAGACTGGCGGAGCTGACTTTCCACACCTAAATGTGGACAAGAGGACACACTGAAGAGGGTAGGAAGAGCATAGATGTAGTTGGGAGCTAAACAGACTCACAGGACTGTCCCTGGGAGAAAGGGACACTGCAGGCATGGAGGAGGAGATCGCCACACCAGGCACCTGCATGGCGAAGACAAAACCCGTAACATTTGGCTTTGAAAACCAGAGGGACCTTATTTTCTGAGTTCTTACAATCAGCGGGGCTTAACACCTGGAACCTTAAAAATCAGGGGGCATGGCTCTGGGACAGCCAGGAGGGGGAAAGGAAACTGAGTCCCCATCCTTAAGGAGCACAACAAACAGCTCCACTGAGATAAAGCAGAGAAGCGGTTTGAAAAACACCTGAGGTATGTGGGACGGAGACTTGTTTCTTAATCTCAGAGCATGTGCCGGAGGGGCAGGGATCATTGGGAGACTTCTCCTAGAACAAAATTGCTGGCAGGCACCATTTCCCTCTCTTGCCCCACCCCCAATCTAGACACACAGTCACCTATGGGAATCACCTTGCTAACAGTGTGCCATGCCCTAGCATTCTTCTATGGACCTGCCGCCTCCAATACGCTTTGACCAGAGCTCATCCAAAGTGTTGCCACAAGCCTAGCAGTGTGAAAGCAGCCCTGACAGAGGCCGGTGAAACTCCAAAGTGACCCCTGCCCCAGGAAGAGGGGAAGATAACCACACACACCACTACAGACCCAACAGTGGGCTGGGGGGAAGACACCTGGTCTGACTGCAGGGACCGCTCACCAACAAAAGATTCCCAGGGGACAACTCAGGGAGAGTGCCCTGCAGTTCGGTGCCATTGGATACCTGGCAAATGCCAGGTCTGACTTAAATGAAGCATAAGACAGCCTCAGAGTGGCCCACTAACCCCAGAGAGACCAAACCCTGCCCACAACAGGCAAAGAGAGCCACAACAGTAGAGTGCACATAACACATAGGAGACACCCCTGAAGCACCAGGTTCTGGTGAAAAGGGGACACTACATCGCAGGGCACTCTAGGACTTCTTCTTCATAAGGCTACTACTTTTAAGAGCAGGAGACATGGCTGACTTTTCTAACACATAGAAACAGACACAGACAGACAAAATGAAGAGACAGAGGGATGTGCCCTAAATTAAAGAACAGGGCAAAATCACAGAAAGAGAGCTTAACAAAATGGAAATTAATAATATGCCTGATAGAGAATTTAAAGCAATCATCATAGAGATACTCACTGGATTTGAGAAGAGTGGAGGATCTCAGTGAGACCCTTAAGAAATGAATAGAAAACATATAAACTGTGGACTTTCTAAGTAATTTCCAAGAAATTTGTAAATTCTTTTTTTAATGTTTATTTATTTTTGAGAGAAAGACAGAGTACAAGTGGGGGGGGGGGAAGCAGAGAGAGAGGGAGACATAGAATCCGAAGCAGGCTCCAGGCTCTAAACTATCAGCACAGAGCCCGACATGGGGCTCAAACTCACGGACTGTGAGATCATGACCTGAGCTGAAGTCGAACGCTTAACCAACTGAGCCACCCAGGCTCCCTGAGCTGATTTTTTTTTTAGCAGATACTTGGCAGGCCAGAAGGGAGTGGCATGATATAGCCTAAGTACTGAAAGAAAAAACCTGCAGCAAAGAATACTCTATCCAGCAGGGCTATCATTCAAAACAGAAGGATGGATAAAGTGTTTTCCAAACAAAAATTAAAGGAATTCATGACCACTAAACCAATCCTACAAGAAATGTTAAAGGAGATCCAATGAGTGGAAAAGAAGGACCATAGGCAGGAGTAAGAAAAGTAAGAAGCAGAAAACCAGTAAAATTAAGCATATCTATAAAATTCAATCAAGGTAATCATGAAATAATACAATGTCAAGTATGACAATACATGCCTAAAACGTGGGGGTGGGGGCAAAAGAGAGAGGACTCAGAAATGAAAGAAGAGAAATAACAACCAATACCACAGAAATACAAAAGAATTATAAGAGAATATTATAAAAAAATTATATGGACAACTGGACAACTTAGAAAAATGGATAAATTCACAGAAACATGTAACTTCCCAAAACTAAATCAGGAAGAAATAAAAAAATGTGAACAGGTTATCAGCAATGTAATTGAATCAGTTCTCAAAAAATTCCCAAGAAACCAGGTGGCTTCAGAGTTGAAATCTACCAAACATTTAAGGAGTGCTAATACCTATTCTTCTCAAAGTACTAAAAAAAAATAGTAGAGGGAAGAACCTTCCAAATTCAGTCTATGAGGTCAGCATGACCCTGATACCAAAACAGGATAAAGATACTACAAATAAAAAAGAAAGAGAACTACAGGCCAATATCTTTGATGAGCACAGATGCAAATATCCTCAACAAATACTAGCAAACTGAATCCAACAACACATCAGAGAAATCATTCACCATGATTAACCTGGATTTATTCCTAGGATGCAAGGCAGGGGGTCAATATTCACAAATCAATCAACCAATGTGATAAGTCACAGCAATAGGAGAAAGGATAAAAACCATATGCTCATTTCAATAGACGCAGAAAAAGCTTTGCCCCGCATGTGACGTGGAAAGCAGGCTGGATGGATATTTCATACTCTTCCTGCCAGTCACCCCACACATCTAAGGATGGCTTCGGGGAATTGCCTGTGCCTTCTGAGAAGACATGTGAGCCAAGTGGGGCTATAAGTGAAGAAAGCTTGTGCACGGTTTTCAAATGTAGAAAGAGACCTCATTCTGCCAGGCTTCCAATTTGACTGTTTTACAGTCTTTAAAACTAAAAATACTGTTCTCTATTTTGCTAGTGTATGCTTACTCATGCGCGCACGCACACACACACACACACACACACACACACACACACCCCTCTCCAGAATTCTACAAAGGCATTGCTGAGCCTGTGTTGGGCTATATTTGTATTCTACTCTCTATCCCTAAATTTTAAATACTTTTTTCTGTTTTTCTTTCCCCACTCCAATCCTTTCAGTCATCAAATCTGGCATTCCGCACAAAGACAAGAAACTCACGCGACTTTGGCACAGATGGTGCATTGCCAGCTGCCATCAAGGCCCGAGACCCGACATTCGCTGCACACTCTCAGTGAGCAGGCCCGGCACGGGTCTCCTCGGTCGAATATTAAGCCCAGGTTTCTCTGACAGTAGACACAGACTCTGCTGGTTTCTTGTTGAGTCTTCCCACTTCTACGTTTTGCTTCTAAGAGTTCATTTTTCAGCTTCCTGGAAGGAGAGGGAGAAAAAACATCGCTGAACACAAAAAGAAAACAGAGGTACAGAGCTCTCTTCACTTAAGGGGTATTTTCACTTGGAAGAACACTTGAGAGAATCAAGGAGTCAGAGCCAAATGCTTTGAGGAAACACAATTTCTTTCTCTAACATCGGTAATCTTTCGATATCAGTAGTGGAAAACCACAGCGCTTGTGTTTTACGTTTGAATTCGGACGTCCTCCACCGCCACTACTATTTTGCTATTAGTACTGATTCACATGCTACTCTAACTTCACCAGTACGTCTCCGATATCTTAACGCGGGAGTACAACCCATCTGGCAGCTCGCCCAGTACCATGTTCCTTACCTGCCTGGATACACTACATGAAGCAACAGTGTGAAATCACTGACACTTTCCCCAAGCGATCCAATAAACAGTTTTCTACAAAGACATGTCCCAACACTTCTCAGCATTGGATGGTTTCCGACAACTACCGCCAACCTGTATGTTCTATCAGGAATCAGCTGTCCAAACTGAGGCAATGATTTGTCAGCTAAACGTTAATTTCTTCATTTCTAATATAGGGGTAATAATGTTCTCACGTGATTGTTTTTAACTTTGAGCAAGATAATATACGTAAAGTTACCGGCATGGTGCCTGGCATATACTAAATAAATGCTAGTTCTACGTCCCTTTGTTTAATGCCTGACACGTAATTTTTTAAATATACACATTAGAAATGAGCTATTCAAAGTGATGCAACAGGGAACTTACTGGGAATGCATAATTTCAGGCCCCACCTTAGACCTAGTGGATCAGTCTGCACAGTCACAAAATCTCCAGGTGATCCGAGTTTCAGACGCACAGCTTTGGACAATCTGTGCTCAAATTTGGCTATATGCTGGAATCACCTGGGAGGATTTTTAAAAGTACTGATTCTCTAGTCTCCCCTCCCCCCGACTCTGATATTTTTTCAACGTGTGACTATTTATTCTAATATACTGCCAAATTTGGAGAAACAATACTCTAAAAGATAGGCTCATCTCCAGACCCTTCTTGAACACAACATTTCTATGTTCCAGAAGAAACAAACATCCCAGGATCACTTCATACATCTCATAACATTTCCTTTTACATTTGTGGTACTGAGCTCTGTTACACAAAACCAGAAACTAGGTTTTTTAATTGCTAGTCTGATGAGAGATTCCTAACAGGGAGTTTAAAAAAGGAATAAGGTTTCCAAAACCTTTGATTAACTGTCTCATTCATTCATCCAACGAACATTTCTTGACTGCCTAGTGTATGCTGGGCACTCTGGCATTCAAAGACAAAAAATGAGTAAAAACAGGATGATCTGCTAAGGATTCCCAGTATCCTCAATGTTAGTTACGAAGAGGACAAATGATGCAAGATGATTCATTCGTTACAACAGGCAGCCATACAGAATGCTCTCAAGTCCTCCTTCTTGTCCACCAAAATGCAGATGACAAGAACCCACAGCAAATTTTCCTAATCCCTGATTTAGAGCTTACAAAGTACCCTTATGCCCTTTTTTTTTTTCCCATGAACAACTGGCTTAAGAAATTGAATGTAAGAAAAGCTTCACATAATTTGCTTTTGAAAACTTGCAGAAGCTACAAGCTTTAAGATAACAAAATGAGTTCTCGTTCGAAGACCACGATTATATTGTCCAGAGAATCACAACAGATGTCTGAACACCTCAGGGCACAGGAGAAATAAAACATTGCTTATTTGAAATCTACAACAATTCATGCAACAATGATAAAGAAACAAATTAAAATGGGTAGAGCAAAGACAGCAATCATGGATAGCAGTCCTAGCTGAATAGGCTGGTGGGCAGATCCTCCTCTGGAAAAAAAAAATTCCATGACCACTTGCGTGAATCACTTACCAGTTCCTTAATCACTTAGTTCCACAGAATGGGTGAGACCGCTTGGAGAAATTATGGCCATAGAGTGAAACATTTTCATCGCATCTTTCTTTGTGCTCTACTGGTAAGACTCTATTTAGCAATCAGGTTTGACTTAGGGCATTTCTAAAGTCTGAAAAGACTCGGGGCCCCATGTACATCATGCCACAAGGAAACAAGAATGTAAAGGTCCCAACACAGCAATGGAATTTCTAAGGCAATTGTTGCTAAGTGTCCCACACACTCTAGGAGCTATCTCTGAGACTGTGGGAAAAGATGGGAAGACTTCCATAGACTGGCACAAAATACTAAACAGCCTGCTGATTTTTCAGATCTCTCTTAGCAGTTGTCCTAATTTAATCATGCCTAGGATAATTTACATTAAATGGACATAACCATTTTCAGACACTCAAGAAGAGGAGGAAGGTTCGAGGGAGGGTAATTGCAACTGGGAAAAGAAAGTATGCAAGTGGAGAATTAACACCAAGGAGAAAGGGAGTATAGGCAGCTAGAAGAGAGGAACAGGATGAGAGAAGGCTCTTTCCTCTGCCTTACTAGCCAGCATTTACAAAAAGCAAGGCGGGTCTCCTTTTGTTCCTGCCTTGCTGACCCAGTCTCAGAAAGGTATCTGAGGAAGCTGACTTTCTGGGTTTCGAGCACAGTATCTATTCATCACCGCCCCCCCCCCCCAACCACGTAAGCTAGAAATGCTTCTGGTTCCAAGTAACAGGCTTAAAAATAGGTTTCGTTTTTCCCCTACATAACAAGAAATCCAGAATTAGGCAGTTCTCGCATTAGTTCAGCTGTAAATCAGGTCATTAAAGACTCAGGATCCTTTCATCCCAATGGTCCCCTATGTTCAAGGTGTGACTTATTATTATTATGCAACATGGCCAGCCAGCTGGAGAACCCCATCCTTGTTTGAGACTGGAGGAAGGGGTGGGGTGCGTTGTGGCTCAGTGAGCTTAATTGTACTTCGACTCAGGACATGATCTCACGGTGTGTGACTTCAAGCCCTGTGGGAGCTCAAGCCGTTTGTGGGGCTCTGTGCTGACAGCTGAGAGCCTGGAGCCTGCTTCAGATTCTGTGTACCCCCCCCTCCTCCCCCACACTCTCTCTCTAAAATAAAAACATTTAAAATTTTTTTTGTAAAAAGACAGGAGGAAGGGGCAAGCTGTGTCAGCTGTACCTGTCTCTTAACAGGAAAACAAAACTTGACTTAGAGCTCCTCACCTCAGACTTCTCCTTGGGTTCCTTGATCATGCACTGTCATATCACCACCACTTGCTACAAGGGAGGCTGGGAAAGTATAACAAGTCAGATGGCACATCCCTGCCCTCCTGACATTAAACGTCGTCCTGTGACCTGCACCGGTCCACAAAATGTGGTGTGTGATTCCAGGTAAGAGCTTTAGAGTGAATGTGTGGTTTACCACATACCCTCTTCTTTGCATGGAGAATGGTAATGTCCCAGATAGTTTCCACTCTGTAAGTTTAAATCCTGGTCTGAGGATGCTATGAAGTAGAGTCCTCAGCCATCCTCTTCCGGATACGTAGCACAAATGAGAAATAAACCTTCATTGCTTTAAGCCACTGAAAGTTTGAGGCTGTTACTGCAGCATCACTTAGCCAATCCTCACTGCTAAGTCCAGCCTAGTTCTTCATCTGGCTGGTTCTTCACCTGACTTCCCTATATCCTTTTTACTTGAGCTTTATTTCTGCTTCCCCAGAGAGGCTATCTCTGACGACAAAATCTACAGCAGATACCCATCTCATTCTCACTCCCTGTAATTTTTATTTTAGAGAGAGCGAGCGAGCATGTGAGCAGAGGAGAGAGGGAGAGAGAGAGGGAGGGAGGGAGGCAGGGAGGGAGAGGGAGAGGGAGAGGGAGAGAGAGAGAGAGAGAGAGAGAGAGAGAGAATCCCAAGCAGTTTCCATGCTCAGCATGGAGCCCAATGTGGGGCTTGATCCCATGATCCTGGGATAATGACCTGAGCAGAAATCAAGAGTTAGATGCTCAACCGACTGAGATACCCAGGCACTCCTATAATTTTTAATTATACATTTATTCGGTAGGTTTTTTTTTTTTTTAACTAGTTTAAGGTTTGTCTTGTCAATTCCTCTGTAATCTCCATTAGGGCAAGACCATATATGCTTTGTTCAGCTGTGCATTTTACTGCAACCTAGTGCCTGGAACATAATAGATATTATGTTAAATGAATAAAAGAAAACATGAGCACAAAATAGCAAGTGCCAGAAAAAGAGGAAGAGGAAGAGGAAGGAGAAAGAAAAGAGATAAAGAGTGAAAGGAAGGAAGGAAGGAAGGAAAACTCAGCCATGCTGCTTACCAGATGTCACTGGGCATATGAGTTAACCTCTCTGGGTCTCAGTTACTTCAACCTCAAAATAAAGGTAAGAATTACTTTCATATCTCCCTCTGAAGGTGTTTGTAAGAGTCAGAGGCAATAAAGTACGATAGTGTGCTTTGTGAATTATAAAAGCCTTTACAATATGAAGTCATCATTATTAAAAGGAGAATGAGAGGGAAACAAAGTACAATGTTGAGTCTGTTAAGGATAAAGTTAAATTAAAATTGGCTAAAATTGAGATCAAAAATACTCTGAAAAAAAAATAGTTCAAGCCTGAGAAAACTACAGAAAGCTCTCAAGTACTTGTTAAGTAATTATTTCCAGCACTTCTTCTGTCTTTCTTAACCTCATTCCTACAGTGTTAAGGAAAAATATTTTGATTTTTGCAAATATTAAAAATCTAACCCTTCACTCTGTTTGGTCTTCTCTGAAGAGGTGCAAAAAGTATGGGAGGTGTGGGGTGCCTGGGTGGCTCAGTCAGTTGAGCGTCTGACTCTTGATTTTGGTTCAGGCCCTGTTCTCACGGTTCATAGGATTGAGCCCCGTGTCAGGCTCTACACTGACAGTGAAGAGCCTGCTTGGAATTCTCTCTCTCCCTCTCTCTCTCTCTCTCTCTGCCCCTCCTCCTGCTCATACTCTCTTTCAAAATAAATAAATGAATTGTTTTTAAAAAAGAGTATGGGGGAATTAAAAGCAAAAGTGAATTACTGGGACCTTATGAAGATAAAAAGCTTCTGCACAGCAAAGGAAACAACCAACAAAACTAAAAGGCAACCAACGGAATGGGAAAAGATATTTGCAAATGACATATCGGACAAAGGGCTAGTATCTAAAATCTATAAAGAGCTCACCAAACTCCACACCCGAAAAACAAATAACCCAGTGAAGAAATGGGCAGAAAACATGAATAGACACTTCTCTAAAGAAGACATACGGATGGCCAACAGGCACATGAAAAGATGTTCAGCGTCGCTCCTTATCAGGGAAATACAAATCAAAACCACACTCAGGTATCACCTCACGCCAGTGAGAGTGGCCAAAATGAACAAATCAGGAGACTATAGATGCTGGCGAGGATGTGGAGAAACGGGAACCCTCCTGCACTGTTGGTGGGAATGCAAATTGGTGCAGCCGCTCTGGAAAGCAGTGTGGAGGTTCCTCAGAAAATTAAAAATAGACCTACCCTATGACCCAGCAATAGCACTGCTAGGAATTTACCCAAGGGATACAGGAGTACTGATGCATGGGGGCACTTGTACCCCAATGTTCATAGCAGCACTCTCAACAATAGCCAAATTATGGAAAGAGCCTAAATGTCCATCAACTGATGAATGGATAAAGAAATTGTGGTTTACATACACAATGGAATACTACGTGGCAATGAGAAAAAATGAAATATGGCCTTTTGTAGCAACGTGGATGGAACTGGAGAGTGTGATGCTAAGTGAAATAAGCCATACAGAGAAAGACAGATACCATATGGTTTCACTCTTATGTGGATCCTGAGAAACTTAACAGGAACCCATGGGGGAGGGGAAGGAAAAAAAAAGAGGTTAGAGTGGGAGAGAGCCAAAGCATAAGAGACTCTTCAAAACTGAGAACAAACTGAGGGTTGATGGGGGGTGGGAGGGAGGGGAGGGTGGGTGATGGGTATTGAGGAGGGCACCTTTTGGGATGAGCACTGGGTGTTGTATGGAAACCAATTTGTCAATAAATTTCATATATATATAAAAAAAAAGAATGTAAAAGACTAACAAAAAAAGAGTATGGGAGATACAAAGTGTAGCAGACATGAGCAAAACACAAAGAAAAAGAAAAAGAAAAAAGTTTAAGACATTTAATATCAGCTAACACCAGCTCTTTACTTGAGATGAACTCAGGATGCTCTTGCATTTTAAAATATCAGCTTATTCTTTAGATTTCCTTCTTGCTACACAGATGCACTGATATTAACATGCAAATTGATGAGCTATATGTAATTGAAATCTTAAAGACTGAAGAGATGAACTATCTCAACTTCAGTTAAATGATAGAATCTTTTCATTGCAGTACCCTGGTGATATACTGAATTCATTTTTTTCCATCCCATCAAAAACATTCAATGTATTACAAAGACTGCGTGCTTTATCATTGCATAGACACACTTCTTTCAAATCAGGAATTTCTTTCATTAAAATTCCTGTCACATTCGTGTGGCACTATTTTTCTTTTGTTACCCCATCTAGACTCAATTGTACTGAACTCTATTTTGAACCAAATAAGATGGGAATTTTGGAATGGACGCAATTAGCTGCCTGGAAGAGGGAGCTATAAATAATAATTCACAAAGCATCTTTGATTCCTTGATGCCTTAGACAATCCCCAATCTCATCCAGAAGAGCACACCAAGGCCCGAGAGAAATAAATAAGCAAGGATTATTTAGTGGCCAAGAGGATAGGACTCTGGAGGCAGACTGCCTAGGTTCAAATGCTGGCCTTGCCACTTATTACATTTGAGACCTTAAGAAAATTACTTAACTTCTCTATGCCTCAAGATACTCCTTCTGTAAAAAAAAGAATTATAATAGTTGCAACCTCATAAGGTTGTTGTGAACATTAAGTAAAAAGTTAAGCCCAGGTTGACATGTAGAAATTACGGAATAGGCAATTCTGGTAGGTGTCTCTCCACCTGTTCTTCTCTTCTATATTAATGGAATGTCTAATTAGGCTCATGGCCGCTCAGAATGAAGACTACATTTCCCAGTATTCCTTGCAGTTAGGTTTTGTCTTGAGACTCAGTGTTGGCTGATGGGATATGATCAGAAATGACACAGGCAACCTCAAGGTCATGGCCTAGTGGGAAAGAGCCCTTTCCCTTGAACCCCTCGTCCCTTCCAGAGGCTCGGATGAGAACATAGGAATGAGCCATCTTGGATTAAGTGCCAAACTGTCAAGGTGGTGGAACAAGAAAGGCAAGGCACCCAGACCCATATTATCATGGAGCCACCAGAACAAAATCACAAAGCTGCCAACCAATCCAGGCTTTAATATTAACGAGCAATACATTTCCATCTTATTGAGGCTATTTTTTTTTAATGTTCATTTATTTTTGAGAGAGACATAGAAGAATATGAGTTGGGGGAGGGGGCAGAGAGAGAGGGAGAGTCAGAATCTGAAGCAGGCTCCAGGCTATGAGCTGTCAGCACAGAGCCTGACGCGGGGCTCGAACTCACGAACCGAGAGATCCTGACCTGAGCTGAAGCTGGGAGCTAACCAACTGAGTCACCGAGGTGCCCCTTAAGCTGCTATTATAATGTATTTCTGTCACCTATAGCCAGAACTATTGTCCAATAAAGACAATAGGGACTCAGTAAATATTAGGTGTTTTCAAAAACGTTGCCATCAGGTTCTGCTTCAGCTTCTGCTGCAATGCCTGCGTGCTAAATCCTTCTCTAGAACTAGTTTGATATTCCTTTGAGACAGCAAAACCACCGTGGCTGATGAAAAGTATTGTTAAACCAAACGATGAGATAAAAATTACTAAAATAACATTTGCAGGCAGAATAATGTCCCAGCAGCCTGATGCCAATGGCTGCAGAACTCCTAGCACCCCCATCTTTCATTCGCACCCAGAGGCAATGCCATCAACGCCGGGGCTATTTCATAATTGCCTAAGGAAAATCCAGGGGTGATCAGATCTCCTTTCTGTACTCTGAATATAAAAATACATTTTTCATTTTGATTGTATCTTCTGTGTGCAGAACTTATTGTTGAAATCTAAACAGCACAACACTTGGCCACAAAAACGACAGGCACTCAGTTTTACATGCCATGTCATTAAGCTTTGGCAGTGTCCTATGAGAAAGACATTTTTATTCCCATTTTATAAATATGAAAGTGTAATTTCAGAGAGGAAACTTGCTGTGGGTCACAAGGTTATTAAGCGGTGCTATCAGGATTCAGGTCCAGAAATTTATATTTCACAATCTGCATTCTTCCCTCAGATTCTTCTGGCTAATTCTTATTCTATTAACATATTTTTGCTCAGAAAAGACACTGCATGTATTAAAAACTGCTATCTCTTCCCTAGTTGTGCAAAGCCATGCTGCACACGCTCAAAGTTAAACCTCAGTGGGGCACCTGGGTGGCTTAGTCAGGTGAGCGTCTGACTTTTGATTTTAGTTCAGGTCATGATCCCAGGGTTGTGGGATCCAGCTCCGTGTTGGGTTCCATGCTGAATGTGGAGCCTGCTTAAGATTCTCTATCTCCCTCTTCCCCTCTCCCAAGCTTTTGTGCTCTCTCCAAAATAAATTTTTCAAAAAGTTAAGCCTCAGTAAACATGAACAGTTGTTTTTGCCTGACTTCTCCCACCAAATGGCATCTGCCCAAGTAACCCCTTATCACAAAGTCTCTTATGATAAACATTCCCCAATGGAGCTGTTCTTCAACAAACACGACTCTGGTCCTAATAAACTTTATAAAGCTGTTGATTAGTTTCACATCAGAGACTTTTTTTAAAATGTTTATTTTTGAGAGAGAGAGCACAAGCAGGAGAGGGGCAGGGAGAGAGGGAGACAGAGCATGCAAAGCGGGCTCCACACTGACAGCAGAGAGCCTGACATGGGGCTGGAACTCGCAAGTGTGAGACCATGACCGGAGCCGAAGTTGGATGCTTAACCAACTGAGCCACCCAGGCGCCCCTACATCAAAGACTATTAAAAAGAATCAAGACCATCTGAGAATTGGGAAAAAGTTTTGTCTACAGAGAAAGTTACTTCAGAAAAATAAAGAACAAGATTGAAAGAACACTTATCTAGACAAATCTTGTGAATTGTGCCAAGTTAATGTGTTTAGAAATTGTCTCAAGGATGGAGGGCATTGTGGAACCCTCATGTCTGCAGGTGACACCAAGCACTTACTGGCACTAAAACACTCAGCTCATAGGAATATACTGGGAGATTTCACAAAGCTATGTAAACAAACAATTGTTTATTGACTATCGTCTTAAAATCGTGGCAGAAACTGATCCCGTATGTAATGAGCAAACCAAGTTCCATAATTAATATGAAATAAGGAAGTGTTTTGCTAACCTAAAATCCAAAGGATACATTTCGTGAGTTTCAAAAACAGCAGAAAATTCTGTTATCGATATGGTAAATTATTCAGAAAAAGAGGGGGTGGAGATAGAATCAGTGCAGTAAAAAAGAAAAAACATGGATAAAATACTAGGCTTTTAAAGATTATTGCTCTGACAATGTGAGGATTATCTTGATGGGAAGAAATTGGGCTTTCACACACCAGAAAAAGACAACTTAAAGACAACATGTTGCCCTTGAAAAATTCTTTAAAACCACTTGTGCTACTGAATACAGGTACATGCTGGTTTTAATTTTTATAAACCATAGAGCTGATGTTTATTCTAAAATGTCTATAACTTGAATTTGCATAAAGGAAGGATTTACATGCCCAGCAGAGACAGTTGTCAGTAATTTTTTCCATTTTACCTCTTTACGGTGGTGCTTATGGGAACTCATATTTTCATAAAGGTGATTAAAAAAAACCACATCCAGCACTTTTCCTAGTTATCAGCATCAGTAAATAGAACAAGGAATGTAAAGTCACTATGTCTTTGAAATTCATGGAGTATGAATAGCAATAGTGTTTTCTTTATGTGTTTTTTCTTATATGCTTCATTGACAGTAATCACTGACAATTGCTTTCAGATTTGACGAAAACAGAAGCTATAATTCATGCCGAGTAATAAACAAATCTAATTCATAATTCTTAATTGCACCCATTGTTTCAGATTGTTGGTTGTTTCCCCAATATTCCTTCCACTCTTTTCTACCAATAAAAAACCCCAAATGTAGTTGGTCCCATGGCCACCCAGAACAAAGAATACATTTCCGTTACATACCCAATCTCCTTGCAGCTAAGTACGGTCATGCAACTACATTCTGACCAACACGATGAAAGCAAGGCCATCTATGAAACTTCTCAGAAATATCCTAAGGCAAGGAAACCTTTTTTTCTGCCCTTTGCCCTTCTCCCTGTTGACTAGAATAAGGACAGTATGACAAGTACTGCAGCAGCCATCTTGGACCACGAAGTGTGACTAAGATGGTCTTCTTGACCATATTTTAGATGGTTTCTTCTGAGGCCACTCATTGACTAGATCTTGTCCTTGGGCCCTATTTTTAGCTTGCACAGACCAGATTTAGCAAGAATCCTGCTAAATCGGCATAGCGAGAATCTCCCTACCCTTGATATCTGATGTCACCCTGGCTTGCCTTCAGTAAGTTTTTCCATTCACTGACCCCCTCACTCTGCTCACTGGCTATAAATCCCCAGCTGCCTTTGCTGCATCTGAAGGTGGCCTGGATCTTTCTCCCCTATTGCCATGGTCCTTTTTAAAATTTATTTATTTAAATTCAAGTTAGTTAACATACAGTGTAGCATTGGTTCCAGGGGTAGAACCCAGTAATTCATCGCTTACATATAATACCCAGTGCTCATCCCAACAAGTGCCCTCCTTAATTCCCATCACCCATCTAGCCCAACCTCCCACCCATCTCCCCTCCAGCAACCCTGTTTGTTCTCTGCATTTAAGAGTCTCTTATGGTTTGCCTCCCTCTCTTTTATTTTGCCTTCCCTTCCCCTATGTTCATCTGTTGTGTTTCTTAAATTCCACATGAGTGAAATCGTATTTGTCTTTCTCTTATTTTGCTTAGCATAATACACTCCAGTTCCATCCACATTGTTCCAAATGGCAGGATTTCATTCTTTTTCATTGCCAAGTAGCATTCCATTGTATATATATTACCACATCTTCTTTATCCATTCATCAGTTGATGGACATTTAGGCTCTTTCCAAAATTTGGCTATTGCTGATAGTGCTGCTATAAACATTGGTGTGCCTGTACCCCCTTTGAATCAGAATTTTTGTATCATTGGATAAATACCTAGTAGTGCAACTTTTGGGTAGTAGGATAGTTCTATTTTTAATTTTTTCAGGAACCTCCGTACTGGTTTCTAGAGTGGCTGCACCAGTTTGTATTCTCACCAACAGTGCAAAAATGTTCCCCTTTCCCCACATGCTGGCCAACATCTGTTGTTCTGTGAGTTGTTCATTTTAGCCATTCTGACAGGTGAAAAGTGGTATCTCAGTGTGGTTTTGATTTGTATTTCCCTGATGATGAGTGAAGTTGAACATCTTTTCATGTGTCTGTTGACCATCTGGATGTCTTCTTCAGTAAAGTGTCTGTTTGTGTCTTCTGCCCATTTCTTCACTTGATTATTTGTTTTTTTGGGTATTGAGTTTGTTAAGTTCTTTACAGACTTTGGATACTAATCCTTTATCTGATATGTCATTTGAAGATATTTTCTCCCATTCTGTCAAATTCCTTTTAGTTTCATTGTCTTCTTTGCTGTGCAGAAGATTTTTATCTTGGATCAAGTCCAAATGGTTTTATTTTTGCTTTTGTTTCCCTTGCCTCCTGAGACACATCTAGTAAGAAGCTGCTGCAGCCGAGATCAAAGAGGTTGCTGCCTGTTTTCTCCTGTAGGATTTTGATAGTTTCCTGTCCCACATTTAGGTCTCTCATCCATTTTGAATTTATTTTTGTGTATGGTGTAAAAAAGTGGTCTAGGTTCATTCTTCTGCATGTCATTGTCCAATTTTCCCAGCACCATCTCAAGAGATGGTCTTTTTCCATTGGATATTCTTTCCTGCTTAGTCAAAGATTAGTTGGCCATATATTTGTGGGCCCATTTCTGGGTTCTCTATGCTGTTCCATTGATCTGTTTTGTGCCAGTACCAATACTGTCTTGATGATGGCAGCTTTGTAATACAGCTTGAAGTCTGGAATTGTGATGCCTCCAGCTTTGGTTTTCTTTTTCAACATTACAATGTCTATACTACCCAAAGCCATCCACACATTCAAGGCAATCCCTATCAAAATAACATAATCTTTTGTTTTTAATTTTTTGTGTGAAAGAGTTAAAACGTATTTCAGTAGTCCTGAATAAAAAGTCTTCCTTACCATTTTAATAAGTGTCAGAATAACTTAAGTTTACTTTAACAGATGTTAGCCCATGTTGAAGATAGCAGAGCAACAAGTTAGAAGGACCCCGGGCCTCTGATGAGCATGGAGTCACCATTACCAGTCCTGGATTGTTTTCCTCATGACTTTACCAAGGCAAAAATAAAAAATAAAAAATAAATAAACCTCGCTTATTTAAGCTACTATTATTCTGGTTTTATGACACTCAGAGTTAAACTTACCCTAATTTGTACACCTACAAATAGTATGGATACTATTACAGAACTAGGGGAGAATGCAAATCCTGGTTGTAAAATATAAATGCATATAGCATCTGTCAAAGTTGTAAATTATTTCTATTTTACACAAAGAATGTATCAATTTGGCTCAAGTCACTGTGAAAGTGGAGACTGCACAATCCAATAAAATACAATTTTGCTTCTGTTAAATTAGAAACTAATTCATGTCCATATCCTCTGCCTTGCATATAAGTACTCAATGAATTTCTGTGCAATCTTGGAAATGTATCTCCCAAATATGACACAAAGAATTCAAACAAATATATATTGTCTACAACACTAACACCTGATAGTAAATGGACAATGTGAATAAAAAATTCACAAGAGGAAATACAAATGGCTTGAAATCCTATAAATACCAATAAACACATAAGTGCAAATTAACATAGGACACTGTCATATTAGTAGAGATTTATAGCAACAATTTTGATATAGGCAGTGGTACAATGTAATAGTTTAGTAAAGAGGAAACTGACATATTTTTAGAAAACAACTTTTTAATTTAAAAGAAATATAAATCAAAATATGAATTAGAATATAATAAAAAAATTAAGACAGAAGACTTGCAAATAAGGATTTTCATGGAAATTGAACAAAATATTGCACATCCATGTTATGAAATCTTATCCAGACAATAAAAATGATGCTTCCAGAGAATTTTTAAGTGAGATGATAAATGTGCATTAAATAATATCAAGCAAATATAGAGGATAAAAATTATATATATAATATGGTTCCAACTGTATGAAAATTAAATGTATATGCAGCAAAGTGACAGGAAGGAAATTCAACAAGAGGAAACTATCTCTGGGAAGAGGAGAAGTAAGGTTTTAAAGTTCAAATTATATGTATTTTCTAATTTTTTTTTATAATGAATACATTACTTCTAAAATGAAAAATGTATCAGAAGATATTAAATATTTCTATCACTGGATTGAGGATTTATGATATAAAAAATATTGTACACACTTATGCCCTTTACAGATCCTAGTGAGTTTAAACACTTGAAAAATCCCTTACTGTATAAAAGTCTCATTAATTTTAAACATTTGCATTGAATGTTTACCAGTGACAATTTCTCTGCAATGAAATAATGATTAGAAAAATTAGTAAATGCATGTCAGCCTAATATTATTATAGACTTAAATAAATTAAGCCCTAATTTCTATTAAGATATAAACATTTACATAAACTATTGACATAAAATGGTCATATGCCTGAAATCTAAAATATTAGAAGTTGGGGCACCTGGGTGGCTCAGTCAGTTAAGCGTCCGACTTCGGCTCAGGTCATGATCTCGCGGTCCGTGAGTTCGAGCCCCACATAGGGCTCTGTGCTGACTGCTCAGAGCCTAGAGCCTGTTTCAGATTCTTGGTCTCCCTCTCTCTCTGACCCTCCCCCGTTCATGCTCTGTCTCTATCTCAAAAATAAATAAATGTTAAAAAAAATTGAAAAAAAAAAGAAGTGACATTTTTGTTAGTGAAGTTTTCACTTGTATTATTTCCTTAGAAATAAAATGCCTATTTTTTCAGGAATTCAGTTGGCATTTATTTAATTAGATTTTCCCTAATGAACTGACCTACCTTTGGGCAACATGGGCTTTAGAGATCTTTGTTTCTTCAACCTACAATAAAAAGGAATGGTAGTTTCCTGGATGTGAGTGCAAATTAACCCATGCTGCATGGGGGCATGTCCTTTACACCAGTTCTGGCTAGAGCAGTACATTAGACGGGAAAAGGGGTACAAAAAGAGGAATTTGGAGAGGAGTCAAAGATGAGAGAGATACACACACACAGAAAGAGACATATACATATATAGTATATACACACATTCTACATATGTGACAGTTTTACTTATTACTATGGTGACCACATTATTTCAAACAAAAAAAAATATGGTCTGGCAAATATATTTATTTATTTGGAGAATCCAACGTTGGAAATGTCCCCAAATACCAGGTATTTGTGGCCCTTTCCCATGGTGAGCCCTACAAGTAAGAATTACTTGGAGGAGAATGCAGAATAAAAACTGAAGTTAGTTTCCCTAAATATGTGTATATATCGAAATTCTTAAGTTCTTTGGTAGGAAAATCTCCAAGGTTTTAAACGTGCTTAAAAGGTGCCCTCCTCAATACCCATCACCCACCCTCCCCTCCCTCCCACCCCCCATCAACCCCTCAGTTTGTTCTCAGTTTTTAAGAGTCTCTTATGCTTTAGCTCTCTTCCACTCTAACCTCTTTTTTTTTTTTTCCTTCCCCTCCCCCATGGGTTTCTCTTAAGTTTCTTAGGATGAGCACTGGGTGTTATATGGAAACCAATTTGACAATAAACTTCATATATTGAAAAAAAATAAAAAAGAAAAAAAGAAAAAAAATATGTGTACTTAATTGAAAAAAAAACAAACCTTGTTAATCAGAACAAACTCACTCCAAGCCTGAATAAAACATCTGTAGAAACTAAAAAATAAAAAAATAAAATAAAAATAATAATAAATAAATAAACGCACTTAAAGCAAAGCTGGATTTTCTTTTTTCATTTCTCTGTGACTCACAAAGAGTTTGGGTTTTATTAGGGAGCCAGTATGTTGAGGCAGGGAGTTTCTGTTAATCCATTAAGAAGCTTCATGGCAATTCTATTAGGATTGAAACAAAACGTTTACCAAACTAAAAGTCCACTCCTATAGTTCTCTTGGTGTTTTATGGAGACAGCGAGTCTTCAGGCTTTTCAGAAGGTCAAACTAATTTTGTTCCTAGTGGTAGTGATAAGATTTGGAAAAACGAACAGCCCCAGAGATCAAATATTTGTAGAGGATTAAGAGGATATTACCACTTGGCACTTACTGGTCTCCCTAACTTCCAGGCTGAATGTGTAACTCTTGAAATCAATTCAAATCCATTTGAACTGAATATTTAACTTATCTGCAGGATTACAAATAGCCAATTTGAATACACTTTCCCCTTCTGTTTCTCCCTTCTCTTCCCTTCCCCACCCTGCTCTAAAATGATGGAACCAACTGCACAAAGACAAAGCCATAACATGAATGGCAATTTCCAGGCTGGGATCTGTGGTCTCTTGATGACACTAGACTCTGGCTTGCTCAGTGGTCCATGTCAGCTGAGCCAACTGTTTGGAACAAAGCATAATACACTTTCCCTTTGGTTTCAGTCAGCATAAGGACTAGAACAGCATGAGGAACTCTTGTCAGTTTTCACTGTGTAAAAGCGATGCTTCTACAAAGGTCATAGTAACTTGAGATAATGTTACACAGCTCATAGGTCAGAGCTGTCCATAAATACCAGGCTAAAGAAATGTTTTCTGTTTTGCTCCATTTCTCTAAGAGTAAGGCGATGGGTGGACTCTCAATAGGATCTGAAGAGGTGCCTTTATTGCATAAACAACACAACACAGAGAAAAGGGAAGCAATATGGAATGTGAGCGCCTCGTCTCTGATGTTTACCAGCTTGGCCAATTGTTTAACAAGTTTCAGTTGCCACAGCTGTAGCCCATCATAACAGTAGCTACCCCACAGATGACATGGGGATTAAGTGGGGATACATTTTTGAATTGAGTAATACATTCTCCTTTGTGAGGCAGGTCTTGAATAGTGTACGATTCCTTTTTTGTCCTGGTCCTCAGAAGGGTCAGATACATCCCCTAGAAGTTAAAAGTGACTTAAGAGTGGCCTGTGAGCTCTGGGGCCAGACGGTGGGGCTACAAACCACAGTTCTGCCACTTACTAACTGGGCGACCTTGGACAAGTTACTTAACTTTGCATTTCAGTTTCCCCATCTGTAAATAGGATACTTATAGCTCTGACCTCATTGGGAAAATGAATTTGTGATCTGTCCCTCACAATTCTGCAGAACCTTCGGCTAGTTCTTGGTATTTTCTCTACCTCCAAATTCATGGTACTGTTCTCCTAGAGAAGCAATGAAACATCTAAGCTGTTCCAGCACATAAGCCACTACAGATTGAGTGAGGCATAAAAATCTCCTGGAGATGGCAGGACTCTGTGAAATCATCTAGCCTCCCAGATAGAAGCCCATGCTCTATCTCTGAAAGCTGATGGATTCTAGTCTAACACCATTTTCTCTCTTAGACTATAAATGTCCTGCTGCTCACTGAGATGGCTTACCAAGGATTTTAGGTATATACAGCTATTCTTGAGGCGAGAACCTACCAAGGCACTGTTTTCAACACTAAACGTCAGCAAATTATAGCCCTTGGGCCAAATCCAGCCCACCACGTGTTTTTGTAAGTAAAGTTTTATTGGAACATAGCTATACCCATCTGTTCACATGTTGTCTATCGCTGCTTTCATACTACAAAAGCAGGCTAAGGTAATCGTAATACAGAACATATACCCTGTAGAGCCTAAAGTATTTACTATCTGGCCCTTTTCAGAAAAAAAAAAATTGCTGACCTCTGGTCTACGCCATGTATAGTCTGATCCATGACTGCAAACTTATGTTTATGGACCCAACAAACATTAATATTGTGTCTCTGCTCACCTTTATTATTCCGATAATACATATATAGCATTTGGCCTATAGAAGGTTTTCAACAAATGTTGATTACTTCTGACTCTTAGAGATTACAGGATGCTGTGGGTTGCATGTAACAGAAAGCCAGATTCAAACTGCTGTAAATAACATGGAAATCTATTATATTGCTTAAAGAAGAAGCCCAAAGGTGTGGCAGGTTCAAGTATATCAGGATATTAACGACAATTTTCTGTCATTCGTTTGGTTCAGCTTCATCACTGTGCTGGCTTTCATTCTCAAGAGCAACAATGACAACAGGTCTCATTGAATATGTCGAGTGGGAAAGAGAACCTTCTATAAATATGGGCTATATGTTTGCGTGGGTCATCTTTGGTCTCATGTCTACCTCAAGACCAATGAGAGTTGCTAGAGGAATATTAGTCAAGGGATGAATATTTTTTTAAAAAAATCCACTGCTGGAGCTGAGCAAAATCAAGATTTGGATAGGGAAGAAGAAAAGAACAAAAGGGGGATGTAAGGCAACCAACAGAGTTCATGACTGAGACAAGCCCAAGAATAGGTGCCAAAGAGAACATTAAGTCCAGATATGTTTTCATGTATTGTGGCCAAATGGAAATGAAATCTTCTTAGTAAAGATAAAGCCCAAATGAACTGCTGAAATGAAGAGTCACTTACAAATTGAAGATTTCTTATATAGGCCAATACCACAACCTATACATGTAGCAGTTTGTTTTTACGCATAGAAGATCAAGCAGAGTAAGATTTTTGTCAATGAGATTTTTTTAGAGTAGATACCATGAACCATCTCATCTTTTACGTTAGAGTGAGTTCTTCCAAAATTAGAAAAACCTAAGGTACAAAATGTCAGCAAAGGTCTTTATTGTGTGCTTCCAAACTATATTTTTTTCCATTTGCATTCACTGTTGATAACTCAATTTTATTAGCATCACTTCCGCCCTGTCTTCACTGCATTAAAGCCATCACTAAAACCACGTGATTTGTTCTTCAAAGAGAACATTTAAAATATTCTTATTCTGTAGTAGTTGAAACCTGGTTCTAGATATCTCCTACCATTTCTTCCTGCTTGGTCTGAAGGAAAATTAATACATTTAAGCCCCTTGGGTGAACCTAAAATGCTCTGTTAGTAGGTAGACCCCCCTTCGCAGCCTATAATTCATGACTGGAGATAATTATCAGGCTTGCCATGTGCCTTCTGGGTTCAGAGCACCTTCAGGAGCACCAAATCCCATTTTAATTAATGCTACACTTGAGTGGCTATGTGTACCATAGAGCAAAGTTGAGCATCAGTCCTAATGCATTGATTCAACACAATTTTTACATTCTTCCATTTTTCTATTTTAAGAATAACCTACTTAAACAAGTAAACACAGAAACAATAAATCCACTGCTTTCAAAAGTCCAATTTACTAACTTTCCATATCAGTTACTTCTCTGTAACCGTCATAATTCTTAAAAATTTTCTTTGGCTTCCATTTCCTTCTGAAACCGATTAGCAGAATCTGAAGGCAATTTTGCGGTTCATAGTAAACAGCTAAAATGCGGTTGATATATATTTGCCAATGTCAAATCTTTTTCACATGTCAAGGGCAAGCTCAAGTGTTACCTCTTCTGTGAAACGAGTCCTTCAATTTCTATCTTATTCATAATTAATTATGCTTCCCTCTAGATGCCAACAAAATATCAACTTACACCTCTGTGGCATGGTGAAAACAATTATTGCAACAGCTAGTACAAATGTTTACTGTTGTAATGAAATTGATTACACCATAAATTCCTTATGTTGATGATTTTAGAGGATAACAAGGAAAAAGAACAAAGTTCCCTGTTCCATCTGGCAAATCTCCTGGTTGGGTTCTCCAAAAGCTAATCTGAGAAGTAGATTTGTGTCCAAGTGATTTACAGAGTCCTCTTGGGAGGAACCTGTAAGGGAATAGGGAAGGCAGGAGAGATAAGCAGAGAGGGGCCAAGTAAGGTTGTGGTCTTTGGGTGACAGCAGTATGATTCCACAGGAAGCTGTGAGGCAGAAATTGCATTGCAAAGCCATTGGCTTGGGGATGCCCAGTAGGGACATAAACTCAAGGTTACCTGCACTGGTGGCTCTCTAGTCCTAGGAGAAACTCTGGCCACTCAAAGTAGGCCTCTAAAGAAGGTAATAGAGACCATCCTTAGCAGTAAAGCATGTGGAATCTGGAAGATAAGAGCATGGATCCAACAAGAGACCCTAATGGATCTCAGTGGAGCACTGACAGTGTTCACTACAACACATACCAACAATAGGGCTAATGATTAATGCCAGCAATTAGTAAGTACTTACTGTAAGCCAGCATTCTTCTAAACTCTTGATGATATCAGCTTAGGGTTAGGGTTAGGGTTAGGGTTAGGGTTAGGGTTAGGGTTAGGGTTAGGGTTAGGGTTATAGGGCTAATGATTAATGCCAGCAATTAGTAAGTACTTACTGTAAGCCAGCATTCTTCTAAACTCTTGATGATATCAGCTTATTTAATCCCTACAACAACCTCATGAGGTACCTAATGTTATTATTATCTCTGTTTCGCCAAATGAGCGATTTACTCATGGAACACACCTATCCAAAGTGACACAAAGATTTCATGGCTTAACGAAGATTTCAATCAATAAATGTGGATATGTGATTCAACAACACACACTCTAAGTACCATGCCACTCACTTCGGTGTAGCTTCTCAATACACAAAGCTGTTAAGAGTGGCAGAGCCAGGGGCACCTGAGTGGTTCAGTTGGTTGAGTGTCGGACTCTTGATTTCGGCTTAGGTAATGATCCCAGGGTTGTGGAATCGAGCCCTGTGTCAGGCTCCACACTGAGCATGGAGCCTGCTTGGGATTCTCTCTCTCTCTCTCTCTCTCTCTCTCTCTGTCTCTGTCTCTGTCTCTGTCTCTTTCCCCCCTCTGCCCCTCTCCCCCACTCCCACTTTGTCTCTCTCTCTCTCATTAAAAAAAAAAAAGAGTAGCAGAGCCTGAGTCATCTGGCTTGAGCTCATACCTTGGTAGCTCAGGACAAAATGAGACAACATATCTAATACAGTTAGTGCAGAAAATAACTCAACAAAATATTAGCCACTGCTGCTATTAAAGAAGGGAACAAGATATAGTAGCTTTAAAAATATCTATTTTTTATAAAAGTATCTCTTAGATCTATTAAAGCCTTTCTTCTGCTTTCCAGAAACAAGTTTGAAGGGCCAGGAAATCAACAACTTTATTCTCAATAGCTCTGTTGTATGTTACACATTTGCCTACATTTCTTTATAAAGAGTAAGGAAAAAAGGCAAGGGAAGAAAGAAAACAAGGAAAACAGAGTAAAACAGATTATTAGGAAAAGATATTGTGAATGACAGAAGCAAATATTCTGAACAAATCCCTATTCATTGTACTTCAGTATTTGTGAGGATCTGGTTATTAAATTGGGTTTTCCTGGGGTGCCTGGGCAGCTCAGTGGGTTAAGTGTCCAACTTTTGATTTTGGCTCAGGTCGTGATCTCACAGTTCGTGAGTTTGAGCCTGTGTCAGGCTCTGTGCTCTCAGCACAGAGCCTGCTTGAGACTCTCTCTCTCTGCCCCTCCTTTGCTTGCCCACTCACTGTCTGTCTCTTTCTCAAAATAAATAAATAAAACTTAAAAAAAGAAAGAAAAACATATTTTGTGTTTTCCTGAATAGAGTGATTTTTAATTCCCCACAGCATGTTATCAGTTAATAGCTAGTACCTCACCTCCCATAAACAATTTAACTTTTTGCAGAATAGAAAATTTAGTCAGTTTTCGTGACTGGAATACAAATGCCAGAAACATAATTTCTGATTTCTTTAAAAATCATTAACTGCACTAACCTGAATTCTAGGCATAGAAAAATTGCAATGATTTTCATGAAAGCCTTTATTTCTTTAAGATTGGGTGAATCCTATTAGTGATGAAAATAAAAATTCTGGGCTCTTAACTATGAAGTAAGCATCAATCAAGAATATTTCAATGTATTTCCAATTCTAGGATCCTGGTTCCTTTAGGCACATTGAATACTTTTGCAATATATAAAGATAATCTTATGACAAGTTTTCTCCTGAGTAAAAAAAAGAGAATAAACTTAAGTTTTTGTGGTCTTTCCAGATTTTTTCTTGTGGTTGACATCTAGTTTCACAGCATTGTGGTCAGAATAACTGCAGTCTGGAGAGACACATAAAACACAAAATCTATATGTTGCACAGTAGGTGGTCATTGAGAAGGGAACTGTGTTTATTTCTGCTCCTCTCATCAGGGTGAGATGTAATATCTAAATATGTTTCACAAGCAGCACAGTACAGGCTGCAACCAATCCCAATGTATGTGACGACCAATCAGAACAAGGCTGTGACCATTGAGAACAGAAGATGCAACCAATCAGAATGGATGCTAGCTGAAACATAGGGAAGGTCATGCTTGGAGATCCAGCTAAATATCAACCTTGCCTACAATTGATGTGAAACTCAACTGTGCCCATATTTCTCCATGTTACTCATACAGAGTCATATTATTTTTTAAATTTTATTTGAGAGGGAGAAAGAGAGCATGCGAGCAGGGGAGAGGGGCAGAGGGACAGAGAAAGAAAATCTTAAGCTGTGTCCATGCTCAGGGTGGGCAGAGCCTGATGGGGGGCTCGAT
This sequence comes from Lynx rufus, assembly GCF_022079265.1. Lineage (NCBI taxonomy): Eukaryota > Metazoa > Chordata > Mammalia > Carnivora > Felidae > Lynx > Lynx rufus. Next base: position 33,229,642 of record NW_025814828.1, on the reverse strand, counting down.
CCCACAACCCTAGGATCATGACCTAAGTCAAAATCAAGAGTCAGACACTCAACTGACAGAGCCATCTAGGCACCCCTAGAGACTTATTCTTAAAAATTCAGGCGACTTCTGGGGTAAAATGAGAATTTTTCACTCTCCAGATCCTCTTCTTCTTTTCTCAGCTATGGTGGGAACAAATTCCCAGAAAGACTGACCTGAGAAAGGCATTATAAATAAATAACTGTGAACTTAGGTACCAGGCACTGTACATGTATTATCTTCCTTAATCCTTGCAATGATGCTCTGAGGTGGGCACTTTTATTATCTTTCTTTTATGGATGAGGAAACCAAGGCACAGAAAAATTGAGTAACTTGCTCAAGGTCACACAACTAATACATCCAGGAGCTGGAATTCAAACCTTGGCAGTCCTTCCACTTAACTACTACTTATGATGGTATTAGTGAATGGGCATTCTCATCAACACTGTATTATCCCTGGGGTGCCTAGGTGGCTCAGTTGGTTAAGTATCTGACTTCAGCTCAGGTCATGGTCCCATGGTCTGTGAGTTCAAGCCCAGCATCAGGCTCTGTGCTGACTGCTCAGAGCCTGGAGCCTGCTTCAGATTCTGTGTCTTCCCCTCTCGCTGCCCTCCCCACTGCCGCTCGTGCTCTGTGTTTCTCTCTCAAAAAATAAATAAACATGAATATTTTTTGAAAAAAACACTATATTATTTGCTCAATTCCATCCTTCAATCCAGCTAAGTGATAAAACATCAAAGATGTTTTCTAATATATGGGTTACTGCTGGGAACCCACGAAGGCACTGACCAACATTTGTCTCCAGTAGGGTCGCAGTTGCCCAATTTCTCATCTAGCTTGCTTCCAACAGACAGCAGTCGGGAAGGGCAGAAAAGAGAAAAGAATATTACCTTATTCTCTTGTCCTCCACTTTTTTCAAATATTCATCTCTCTTTAGGACTCCCAGGATCATTTCCTTCTCATGATCTAACAAAAATGACAGATTGATAAACTCCGAGTTCTTAGACATGGTATTTCAGAAACCGCTCTGAGTAGCAGTGGGTGAATCTTCCAGGTGAAGTGATATCTGCAATTCTTGAGGCGCCCCTGATCAACCCGGAGTCACTCGGCTGTTTGATGGCAGAGTGGGCTACACAGAAAAGAGACGCCACTGGGATTACATTCCAAGAAGGTCAATCCTTCAGAATGCTACAAAGCAGGAATCAGATGACCTGGGGTAGAATACAGAACACAAAGGGAAGAAAGAGAAAGCAAAGGAGAGAAAAATTATTTAGAATTAATTAGGCCATGCTCCCATAGCGCATAGTGTCTAAGTTTTGAAACAGTGATCTACTTTACTCAAAAAAAAAAAAAAAATCAACATGCAACCATTAAATAATTACTATGTGTTTTATTACCATGAAATATAATTTATACTTCCTTGATTCCAGGTTCTTTGTGCAAATTCAGTTTCTTCCATTATAATTAATTTCCTTTGCCAGCCAGTGCTGTTACCACCCTTGTGGCTGACCCATGGGTGAACGGGGTCACGATTGGGGGACACTAAGTGCACAGACTGGACTGCCCATTAAGTGGTTCCCTCCTATTCCTTCCCTTCTTCCCCCAACTAGGACCACTGTGCAAAGAGCACTGCTGTCAAGACAAATATAAATTGGTGCTACGTGTATCAACTGGAATGTTTCTCACAAACATAGCACTGAATGGGAAAAAATCAAGTTACAGAAGAATTCATGCAGAATGATGCCATATGTGTGAAGGAAACAATTTGTTACAACATTATATCTAATTTAGGAATATATACATTTGTAGTATAAATACAAGGGATTTCATGGGGAATTCAGAGATCCAATCAAAGAGAACACAGGAACTTCAACCATATTGGATAATGTTTTATTCTCAAGATGAGTGTTTATATCTCATGATGTACAGATTTGTGAATTATTCCAGGTGTGTATTACATACTGTGAAACAGAGGTTACAAAACTACCCCATGTCAACATAAGAAGCACGCCAGGCTGCATTCCTCACCCTAATTCTTGAGCACATTCTTTCACTGGCTTGGTACCTGGATTCTCTCTGTACATCCCCTTACGAATGAGGACTCTCAGAGTGATCTATCTGGTTTTGTGATGTGGCCTCATCCCATGACCTTGTCCCTCAGCTTCCTTCCCAGGTCTACGGACTACAGTCTACGTGCAAGTTACGCTTGGCTTGCTAGGTTATAGCCAGTTTCCAAGCGTAATTAGATACCTACTCAAAGGCTGCTTTGGGGCCTCCCAGTTGCCCTAAGTTTAGGCTGACATCAAAATCTCAGGTGATATGAAAGGACAGGATCTTGTCCAGAGCCTAACTTTTCAAAGTCCCTAGGTGTCTGTTTTATACAGTATACGCCAAACCATAACTTTGCTGAAATGACTCAGAACAGAACCTCTTCCTATAGGTCAAGAGCTAGCCCCCTCTGAGAAAACTGCCCTGGTCAGCACAGACTTTCCAGATTGACTCCAGGCCTTTTCTTCCATCTCCAAAGTCCTAGAGGCAGCAGGGATCAGAGAGCCCCAAGGCTGACAAGAACAGAAAGCCACAAGGTTAGAGCAAAAAGGGCTCTTCAGAAAGGTTAATGGTTTGGTTTTTGCATCACCGTCCACTGTGGTCTCCTCAGATAAAGAGCGGAACTGGTTTTTCCACCCCTTGTGTGGTTCATCTGGTTTCACACTGAAATGGAAAAACCACTTGGTAACTCAATGAATGAATATGCTATAATTATAGCCTGGTTCACTTAGGACATATTTATATTCGAAATGTCAGATTTAGAAAGTCATATGTGAATGTTCCATAGAATTGTATTTAGAGATTATCCAAGGGGTTGGGAGCCACAAAAATGTTTGATCTGAAGCTTATGGTTATCCTTGCTGGTTGGAAATGCAGACCTGCCCTCTAAAGGTCCATGGCTCTGCCCAGTGAAGAGAATAAAAAGAGGGAGGGCAGTGACACCGTGGCGGAGCATCTGAAGGTGACAGAGAAGATGGGAAATCAGACAAGGATATAAAAGAAATAAAATTTCCCTGTAAGATTTTTATTAACAAAATTAGCCCTAATTGGATTTTTTCTCATTTGTACCAGCACTGACAGAGCTGATTTATAAATGAGTGGCCAAAGAGACAGATAAGGAGTAGCCAAAACTTTACTAAGAAAATCAGTGTGTGTCCTCCAGGCGGCAGGACTGGACTGTGCATTTAATAGGATGGAATCTAACTGGTGACAGTCCTGGAGAAATATGGGGCAGAGGAGAAAGTGAGTCTGGGCATAGACATAGGAGATCTAAGGAGCTAGAGGCTGATGATGCCCATCCAGGTTCTGAGCACAGGAGAATCACTCGGGCCTCAAAATGAAAATAACCCATTTACTCCCTGCAGCGCATGCTCCATGTTGCAGGATGGGGCGTCAGTGTGGCAAATTTCATGACATTAATCACTCAACTATAGAAAACTGATGGTTACCAGAGGAAGAGGTGGGTGGGGTCATGGGTTAAATAGAGGATGAGGATCAAGGAGTGCGCTTGTGGTGATGAGCATAGGGTGATGTATTGAAGTGTTGAGTCACTACATTGTGCACCTGAAACTAATATCACACTGTATGTTAACTAGAGTTTCATAAACACAAACACACACACACACACACACACACACACACACACACACAACCACTCAAATCATACAACCAAAGGGAAATCTCCTCTTGCTTGAATTTCACTTCCTCCTGGACACTTCTGATTGTGGACTGGCTTCCCATAGAGCTCTCCTTTTTAAGGAGTGGATGTCCTGGTCCTGCCAATGGAACCCTCTGTGTTTAGTCTGAACCTATGTCTAATCTGTTCTCTGTACACCAACCAAAAAAAATATATATATACGAGCCTTTGGAGGACCAGCAGTTGGCGTGGGATGAATTCACCTAAATTTGTACAATTTCTTGATGCCTCTTTTTAGCTAGTTCATAGACCCTTCTGGAGAATCTTGTACCCTCTACCCCCTTTACTTAGGTAAGAAAAAAGAAGTAAAAATAACCCTAAGAGCATTTTATCTAGAGTCGATCCTCTTTCTTTTCGTTAAATGTGCTGCGAAAACACTAGTCAGATTTGGAGAAGGAATCCGTTTTTATTTTATTCTTCAATACTTCACTTCAACATATCTCTCTACGTCAACATTTTAGATGTAGATTTTCCCCTCTTTGGCCAGCAGCCTTGACAAACTGCACAACTATTCAAAAAGATGGCAGAATTGTTCCTAAGTCGTTCTGCTGCCTTTCAGCATAGACAGATTGGGACAGATCATTAACTGCTGAGCACCACAAAAGACGCAATAATAAAAAATTCTCACAGCGTCACGAAGATACGTACGTATTTTTTTAAAAAGCATATTTTTTGAGTAACACACTTAAAAATCATGCAGGTTGATATTTTTGTCAAAGGAAAGACCTAAACATATCTTATTAAGGAGTACTTGAAATGCAGCTTTAGAAGTGAACTACTTCTGGCAGTGCCCTTAGGATGAAATTAATAAAAATAAAATCAATTTCCTGTTTTTCTGTCACTGTATGACAACACAACGGTTAGGGAGATTTCTGGCAGACTTAGAAATGCTCAGGATACAGGCGAAACAGCATTTGCAAAATTCACTTGGGAGTGTCTTTCAAATAGACAAGCAGGCAAGAATCCACATGACTGTCAAATGGTGAGAATGACCATAGAGATAAACACGCCATGGGGAGCGAAATAAATAGTTCTGTCACTATGATAGACTCAAAGGCAGATAGTGTGAAATTATAAGCATTATTTTTAGTACAGCAGTTTATTCTTACATAGACAACTGTGTGCAACATTCAATGGGAATATAATTGAATTTTTTAAAATTTCACAATGTATTGATTCTCTGAACATTATTAGGGAGGCCAATTAAAAATATTACCAGCTTTACAGTGATGCTCCAAGAGTGGCATCCTCAGAATGTCACACAGTAATAGCTAACACTTATAGAACTCAACTAATCCTTATAACTCCCCTGCAAAATAAATCCTAATACCCCCATTTTATAGATGAGAAAGCTGAGGCCTAGAGAAGTTAATTAACATGCTCAGGTAGTAATTCAGAGCACTGTGGTTTCAGGGACCCTGCTTCTAATGTGACATGTGACTGCCTCTCAATGCCTCCATGGAAGCAATAGCATCCCATAAGATGTCGTGAGATATTCTATGGAATTTTTTTAAAAGTTCTTCAGTCCAACAAAAATTTTTCCATATTGAGTTAAATCAAATTATTTTTCTTCTACAGAACTTCTCAGAGTCTTTAATATTCTAATGTTAATTGTGAACTTTCACAGAACCCTCAGTTTGGAAAAAAGATATCTGACATTAACTGGTTCTTATCTCAGCATCACGTATTTTGGTATTTCTAAAGCAAAGACTTTTTATCCTACTTCTTTTAGAAGACTATTTCTATCCTGAGAGAAATCAGCAAGGAGAAAATCTAAATAAATTCAAAAGAGAAAGATTTTAAAGAAAAATGAGAAGATAGACTTAAATCTTATTTGATAGTTCCTCTACATGCTTTTTAACTACCAAGACCTATATAAAATTCTATACTGTCCCCCCCCAAAAGTTTCAGAGAATAGATTATATATAAACTTAAAGTAAGTGTACAAAGGAAGCCACTGCAAATAAAGTGAAAACAAGTGATGGTTCCATATAACGCAGGAAAAGGATTCATATCTAGAAAATATAAAGAGATAAATACAAGGGGCACCTGGGTGGCTCAGGCGGTTAAGCGTCTGACTTCGGCTCAGGTCATGATCTCCCAGTTTGTGACTTCGAGCCCCGCGTCGGGCTCTGTGCTGACAGCTCAGAACCTGGAGCCTGCTTTGGATTCTGTGTCTCCCTCTCTCTCTGTCCCACCCCCACTTGTGCTCTGTCTCTCTCTCTCTCAAAAATAAAGATTAAAAAAAATTTAAAGAGATAAATACAAGAAAATGAACCAATAAAATAAGGTGCAAATAAGAATAGGCAACTCACAGTATTGGCAATTCAGTAACGAATCAGAGAAACATGAAAAGAGGCTCAGTTAGCTCACTAGTTATATAAATGCAAATTATAACAAGGAGAAAACATTTTAGCTTTCCCATTAGGTTATAAAAATGTAAAATACAAAAATGTGTATCATCCAATTGTTTAATGAGAGTGTGTGGAAATGGGCAGGCTTAGGCCCCACCGATGGAAGGGGAAATCCGTTCAATCCCTAGCTGAGAGAGAAATCTCCATGGCTCTCTTCCATATCTACCATGTCTTGTGAGGAAAGGCACTAGCTGTCCTTCTGTTCTGGGGAGTCCTTCCAAGGATGTTTGTTTGGTGACCAGCCAGGAAAGACACAGTGTCTGTCTCTGGAGCTGAGGACAGATTTGCTTACGATCTGTTCAACAAAGCAAAAGTCTCTCTCCAGGGCAGAGGGCAGATTTGCTGGAAGCTCACTGTAAAAAATTTGGGTTCCCTAAGTTCAGGGTTCCTCAGCTGTTACACAAGTCCACTGCATGCACTATTTTCACCTGGGCACTCGAGGACAAGGGCAACCGATGCCAACACGAAGCTCATGAGACCTTCTGTGCTCTGAGCAATCAAGTCCACGGCATCTGACCCCGGAGTGGGAGGTCTTTAATCACCATCCATAAAACTATGACAGTCCTACTTGGTAGCTTGAAAGGAGGGTAAAATCTCAGAGGCTTTACATCTCTTGTCACCCTTCTTAGAGGATGAGTTAAATCTTTCAAAATTGGTCAAAGGGTAGAAAGTTTCGGTTATTCTAGATGAGTAATCCCCAGAGATCCACTGTAGAGCATAATGCCTCCAGTTAACAACATTGTGTTATACACTGAAAAAAATTGCTAAGTGCCTTACCCTTCATTCATATATATACACATAGGATGGGAGAACACTTTTGGAAGTGACGGATATGTGTATGGCACTGATTGTGGTGATAACTGCATGGGTGTAAGCTCATCTCCAAACTCATTAAATTGTGTACATGAACTATGTACAGCTTTTTGTATGTCATTCATACCTCAATGAAGTTTTAAAAATTAAGACATACAAAAATAAATAAAATAAAAAAAATAAAAATTAAGACATGCATTTTTTGACCACTTTTACGAATCCATCTTTTTTTTTTTTTGAGAGTGAGCAAGCACACGCATGCGCACGTGTGAGCAGGGGAGGGGCAGACAGAGAGGGAGAGAGAGAATCTGAAGCAGGCTCCATGCCCAGTATGGGGGCTGATGCAGGGCTTGATCTCAAGACTGTGAGATCATGACCTGAACTGAAATCGAGAGTCTGATGCTTAACTGAGTCACCCAGGCACCCCAAGAATCTATGTTACAGAAAAATTAATAACTGTGTGTATATGTGAGGATAATGAATAGCTATTCATTGTAGCCTGATTACCCGCAGTGAAAATTCTGAAATAGCCTCATGTTACAGCAATACTGCGGTTCCACATGAAAGGAAAATATTTAAAAATATGTACCAACATGGGAATATCTAAACTACGTTGCTAGTAAAAATAGGGATTATATTTATGATTTCAAATGCATATGTGTCTAATGCAATGACATTGATATATGCATATTTATAATATACACAAAGACATAGGAAAAGGCATAGAATAATACATACAGACCTGCTAATCATGTTGCCTATAGGGATGGTAGCTAGGTTGTCAGGGGTTAGAGAAAAAATGAAATTTATTTCCATATTGTTTATTATTTGAGACACATTCATATAGTCATATGTTTTATATATTTAAAACATTCAAGAAGCAGGAAGGTGTGGTGGCTGAGTGGGGTTAGAAGGAAAAAAGAGAAGCCAAAAATAATTTTAAGAATTTTATCTTAAAAGAGTACAGGTGACATTGCCAGCAACAGGGAAGCTGGGTAGATGCGCTGGTTTTGATGGTCAATAATGAATTTTATTGTGCACTGGGTGATACCACCCTGGCTTTTCAGTATTAGCTTCCTGCTTCCATCTTGCTCTCCTACATCAGATTCCTCCAAAACACAAATTTGACCAGTGTTGCTCCCGTGCTTAAAATCCTTCAGTGTTTTCCCTTTGCCCTTAGAAGTTCCAATTGTTTAATATGGTTTTTAAAACCCTTTATTATCTGGCTCTTGCCTACCCCTCTCTCATGTATTTACCATCTAACTACATTCAGCACTTGATTCCTCTAAAACAGCTGTGGCTTCTTCACCTCCAGATCTTTCTTCTTAAAAGCCTCTGTGCCTGGAATACCCTATCCTTACCTCTTCACCTTCTAACTCCTAAGTATCCACAGGCATCTGCTTAAATGCCTGACTCCTAATGTAGCTTAGGTACCTTTGATAGGTTGAATAACAGCCCCAAAGACGCTCGTGTACTAGTCATGAGAACCTTTACGGATGTGACTAAGGATCTTAAGAAGGGAAGATTATCCTCGATCATCCAGATGGGCCCAATGTAATCACAAGGGTCCTTAGTAGGGGGAGGTAGCAGAGTTAAAGTCAGGAAAGAAGGTGTGATGATAGCAGTAGAGGCGGGAGAAATGGGCTTTGCAGATGGAGGAAGGGGCCATGAGCCAAGAAATGCAGGTAGCCCCTACAAGCTGGAAAAGACAAGGAAATGGATTCTCCTCTGGAGCCTCCAGAAGGAAGTCCTGCCAACACCATGATTTTAGCCGTAAGACTTATTTTGGACGTCTAACGGATGAGATAAAAAAATAAAACATCTTAGAAGCAATGCCTACAATAAAACTTGGAATATATACCATCTTATCTCAGGGGAGAACATTCAATCAGCCTGGGGTGATGCTCTATGTCAAAATGAAATTGGGAAAAAGAAACTATATTCTGGGCAGATGCTTGGGATGGAAAAATTGGACAATATTCCAACTCAGTGGGAATCAGTGCGATACTAATGGGCTTATAGTGGAATTTACCCCTGAAACCACTGTAAAGGACATGATGGTGGCCTCTTTATTATGGATGCCATCTTCTTAGACTGCAGTAGGTTCTATTTAATCAGACAGCCCTCTTCCAATAATTCTGTTACAGAATGTCATAAAACATTGCCGTCTTTACAACAGATATATGCAAAATGAACAGAAAAGTTCACTTAATTAAAAAAAAAATTAGCAGGGAGAATGTGAGGACAAGAGAAGGATCCACCATACAAAATGTAGGAAGAACATTATTGGAATTTCCTCGGAAACCTTCTATATAAGTGGAGCTTATTAGCTCCAAATACAACAGGTGCACTCATTCCTTCATGTTTCAGTTACCTGTTGCTCAGTAACAAACTATCCCCAAATTTAGTGACTTCAGACAAGGTATCGCTACTTTTTACAGTTTTTTGGATTGACTGGGCTTAACTGGGAGGCTTTCGTTTTCGTGTTTCTGATGCTGCTGCTGTCAGATGGCAGCTGGGGCTAAAGTGATCTGAAGGCTGGACTAGGTAGGATGTTAAGGACGACACACTCACATATCTGGTACTTGATGTCAACAGCTGGCTGGGAGCCCACCTGGGGCTACTGACCCCAACACCCATATGTGATTTCTCCCTTATGGTGGTCTCAGAGTAGTCAGACTTTTTACATGGCAGCTGTCTTTCCCTAGACCAAGCATTCTAAAGGCCAAAGCAGAAGCTGCAAGACGTCTTAAATCTTACCCTTGGAAGTCCCAGAACAGTACTTCTACCATGTTTTATTTGTCAACCAAATTACTAAAGTCATCCCAGATTAAAGGAAGTGAATTCAATCCCAATGGAATGGAATTGTAGTGAAGAATTTGTACCCTTCTCTAATTTACCATATGTCACTTCCTAATATATTAGGTGCATAAGAGTGTGGTGACCAGGAAGTTTGCAAACCAAGGGTCATGCATTCTTTGAGCTCTTGATAGGAATGAAGCTACTGGGTCAGTACAAGTATAGGTACTTTTAGATGTGCAAAGCCCGGTTGGAAATGCTCAGCTGTGAAGAAGTAAGAATGCAAGAGTTATTATTATTTTACACACAGGAACGCATATTAGTGACTTGGTAGCACAGTTAGCAGACATGGAAATTGTATGAGACTCTCTTATAAACAAACAGTATCAAAGGTACTGGTGAGCATCCAGAGAAAACGTATTCCATGGGTTCCAGGGACACGCAAAAAGGTAAGAGAGCAAGAAAATATAATGTTCTCAGTGCAGGGCCTGGCAAGTAAAACTACAGTCTCCTCGAAGGGTTTCTGCAAGACTTGTGGATGCTCCATTATCTGCAACAGAGATAAAGCTTTTTGAAGGATACCTTAGACAGCCAAGAACCACAGACTCTCTACCTTGAAAAAGTGTAAATATATTCTAATGTATCATAGACATGTATAATGTGTCTAACAAAGAGAGGTAATTTCAGGGGCTCAAAAACTGTGGTTACCCAAAGGTTTATACCCCACAGGATAAGCGTTGCTAATACAAAGCCTTCACAATCAAAGGCAACCTCGCTGTACCCTCTCAGAGTTGCTGTTAGAGACAGTGCGAAGCTTGAAAAACAAATGGAATTAAAATCTGACTCTCTGAGATAATAACCTGGACAAGCTATTCTAAGTTCCTGCATTTTAGTTTATTCATCTGCAAAATGGGAATATGAATGTCCACTTCCTTGGTTTGTTGTGAATATTCAAATGTTTATATACAGAGTATATATAAAATGTGCATACATGTATTACAATGTACATAAAATGTGAAATGTATATAAAGCACAGTATGTGGCACATAACAGATGCTCAAAAAATCTTAGACCCCTCCATCCATTTGCCTTTACACTGAAGTTAAGCGATATGTCACTAAGAAAGATCAATCAAAATGTTCCTCCATTCCCTTTGATTCACAAAATGCCTACAGGTCTGTTTCTCTAGTTTCCTAGACTTTCCATTAAGAATTCACAAATTTCAAGGACACCTGGGTGGCTCAGTTAGTTAAGCATCCAACTTCGGCTCAGATTGTGATCGTGCGGTTTGTGAGTTTGAGTCCCACATCAGGCTCTGGGATGACAGCTCAGAGCCTGGAGCCTGCTTTGTATCCTGTGTCTCCTTTGCTCTCTGCCCCTCCTCTGCTCATGTCCTCTTTCCCTCACTCCCTCCCTGTCTCTCTCTCTCTCTCAAAAATGAACATTTAAAAAAAAGAACTCACAAATTTCTTGGAAATTGCTTAGAAAGTCCACAATTTTTATTAGTAAGATTCTCAACAATACTAAGATTCTAGTACATGATGACTAGTATATGATGACTATATGATGATGGAGGGCTCATAATATGAAGTGAAAAAAATCAGGATATAAAAGTACTTACACACTATGGCTCTAATTTTATTTTGTAATTTTTTTAATGTTAATTTTATTGTTGAGGGAGAGACAGAGACAGAGCTCAAGCAGAGGAGGGGCAGAGAGAGAGGGAGACACAGAACCCCAAGCAGGCTCCAGGCTTGGAACTGTCAGCACAGAGCCCAACACAGGACTTGAACTCACAAACTGTGAGATCATGACCTGAGCCGAAGTCGGCGCTTAACCAACTGAGCCACCCAGGTGCCACTATGGCTCCAATTTAAAAGGAAATGTATACACACCTAAATATTACAGAAGAAAGAATGGAAATAAATAAGTCAAAATATTAGGTCTATCTCTGGGGAGTTACATTATGGCTATATTTTAATTTCTTCTTTATAATTGTCTTTAATTTCACGTTTCTACAATGAATACACATAACACTATCCATAAAAAACGACAGCAAAATGTCAATGCTGTCAAAAATACATTGTACCAGTATTAGCTCAGCTTCATATGCCGTGATACACAATGCATATATCCATGGATTACTATGCTCGGATATCAAACAGGAAAATATTTCAGTAGTATTGTCATATAGCTTTGAGGTTAATAAAGTTGTTTTTTAAGGTAATGTTTAATTCATTAAGACATGTTCAGTCTGGAAAAAAATAAAACCAAAGAAGAGAGAGAATGGGTCACAATAAGCATGTGTAAAACCATGTGTCAGAAACTATGCTGGATCTAGGGGATACCCAGAGGAAGAAAGCATGGGCTATATCCCAAGGAGCTTTCTATTTTCTAGTGGAGACAGACATACACATAAAAAGAACAGTCTTATAAATGCCAACTTGGCTGTGAGAACTCAAAGAAAAAGAACAATTAGGAAGAGGCGAGTAGCCATTCAAGGATGTAAAGACAGTAAATACGAAAAGTCACAAGAACATACAACTAGTCCAGGGAATAATGAATAATCCCAGGGCTGGGGTCTGAGTTAATGGTGGAGAGGTGAGAAGAAGGAGGGTGCCAGCCAGAGAGGAATGTGGTATCCAAATAAAGCATCTGGACTTTATCGAGTGTTTTTCAAACTGTGTCTTTGGGAATGGTTTCTTAGGAAACGCAGCAAGGCAGGTTGAGTGGCCAAGGCTGTGGCGCCGACCCCTGCTTCAAACAGAGCAGCTCTGCTTTTATCTGTTCTATAAGTTGGATTTTCTGGCACGCTTTTATTTGAAGAAAGAGTTCCACGACCTTAAAAAGTCTGAAAACTGCTCCCATGCCATCAAGCTGTTGAGTGCTTTTAAGCCAAGAAATAGCACAGTCAGCTTTCTCTCTTAGATTTGGCTTTTGAAAGACATCAGCATTCAGTGATTATACAAAAGAGAGGGCAGAGGTTATGCAGACAGCATGGAGGCTCTTGCAGGAGTGCCAGGGACAGATTAGGAAGTAAAAGTGGGGTATTGGGGAAGGACCCAAGGGTCATTTTTTAGACATTTGGGGATGACCTCAATAAGATCCAGCTACCAACTAGATGTAGGTGGTAAACAGGAGAGGGTATGACTCTGAGGCTTCCAGCATAGGGAACTATAAAGATTCTTAAATGTTAGTGTATATAAAAATCACCTATGGGACTTGCTCAAAAACAGATTCCGGAGGGTTCATCTCCAGAGACTCTGATTCAATAGGACTGGAGTAAATGGAATGCTGATGGTAATGCTGTTAACAGAGATAGAGGATACAAGACAGAAGAAGTTGAGAGAAAAAATTGAAATTTGAACACGTTGAGGTCGAAGTGCTTATGAGGCAAACATCAACAAAGATCTGTCCAAAAGGGCAGTTGGAATATGGAACTACAGTGTATCAGAGAAGTCTACACTAGAGGCATTTCAGTGGGAATCATTGGAGCTTATGTGGTCCCTAAGGTTATGCAAGTGAGAACATATGAAGAGGGCCCGGGATAGGAGCATGATGAATAATGATTAAAGAAGGGACAAAGGAAAAAATGAGCTGATGAAACACTAAGAAGGGATAATCAACACAGTGGGGTATGCAGTTGAGCCTAATGAATTGAGAGTCAAGTATATCACTTAGACTCTATGTAGGCCACCGTTAAGTTAATATTTCAATTAACCAATCAAGTAAACTGTTACAAATCCCTCCAGCTACATGAAGTACTACACTAAACCCAGGACCTTTGGAAAATGCACCGTATCAGTAAATTCACCCCAATCCAGGGTTATATCACAAATTCCTTGCCCTAACAACCTACCTTCTAATAATATAATTAGTAAATCCTTCAATTATCTTGGTGTATAATCTAATTCCGTCAAGGTCACACTCTGTACTTGTCCCCCTGGAGCATGCTAAAATCTGGCCATCAGTTATGGACCCTGTGGTAACAAGGATTATTTGGGATGGGTGTTGAGAACAGACAACGTCTTGCATCAAAGGTAGATAGGTACATGGACAGACAATAGAGATCCAGGCTAAAAATGAGTTATTGGTAAGGATATCTGAAGTTGTTTATCAAAAAGCAAAGGAAAGAATAGTTCAAGATGGACACCTGAGAAGAAGTTGGATCATAAAGATTATAGTGCAGGAGACCACTTGAAGCCTGGAGAATTTCGAAGAGTCATAATGTTTTAGCAGATCCTTTTCACAGGAATCAAAGTGAGCTAACGTTGGAAAATCAGCAGAAATGTCTTCATACATGTAAAATTCATGGTCAGATAACCCTAACCCTTAACAAACACCTTAAACATTAGGGGGCTTGAAGGCCGGTATAAGAAGATGCAACATTCTGCCAATAAGTTCAGCTAACTAGCATCCAACCCCAATTAACCAAGCTGTCTTTGTGGATTGCAAATTGTTCCTAGAGAATCCCGCTTCCAAAGTCTTGTCAACATGACCTAGCTGAGAAGACACTAGATCCTTTGTGGAAAGCTATCCATGCTATTCAGGCAAGTAGCTTGCAACTCCAGGAAGATCTATGTGTAAACTAAACCAAAAGTTGACTCTCACCTACCCAGACCTCTTTTCTAGAGGAAGAAGTATCCATAAATGCAGCCAGCTTGCTGCCCCTCATACTTACTATTCTTAGCCATCTGATTGGTAACGCCATGTCTGCCAAGTGCAGCAAAGAGCTGTGGAGAGTAAGATGAATCACATTTATTCCTCGAAGGTGGTCATACTTTGGTCTACACTAGGAGTTAACACAATTTTTCTATTAAGGGCCAGCCAGTAAATATTTTAGGCTTTCTGGTCCAAGAGGCAAAACTATTTTGTAGATACTTACAAATAAAGAAATAAGAGAAAACAGATGCCCAGAAATATTTTATTGACAAAATTCAAAAAATGAAAAATGATTGAATATTCGTGTCTGTTTTTGTTTGTTGATTGGTTTTTTGGTAACACAGATTCACCAATGAGAAGAATGGGATTGTAGGGCAGATAATGTTTCACTTATCTGTTTCATGTTAGTATTCCTATAATCAAAATTATTGTGTGCCTGACTGCATCCCAGACCTACTAAATGTGAACCTGAATTTTAACAAGAGGCTCCAGTGATTTGCATGAACCCTAAAGTTTGAGAACACACCAGTCTAGAGTCTCTTAGTACCATCTGAGCTGCATCTCTATTCCTTAAAAATTTTTTAGCGTTCATTCATTTTTGAGAAACAGAGAGAGACAGAACATGAGCAGGGGAGGGGCAGAGAGAGACGGAGACACACAATCGAAGCAGGCTCAACACAGAGCCCGACACGGGGCTCGAACTCACAGACAGTGAGATCATCACCTGAGCCTAAGGCGGAGGCTCAACCGACTAAGCCACGCAGGCACCCCTGCATCTCTACTCCTTTGGGAAAGATAACAAGAGCTGTGGATCCTAAAAAAGGTTCACGACCATTTGAAGTCCATTCAAGATCTCCTACAGGGTCTATAGCCCTGAAGCTAAGACCTCAGGGACTTTGCTGTCAGGCCCACCCCAGGATGAATATGTTCTAAAATTAGATTGTGGGGATGGTGTTTAACGTATGAATATATTAAAAAAACATTGAACTGCACACTCCAAATGGGTAGATCTCATGGTATGTGCATTTTCTCTCAGTAGAGCTGGGGTTTTTTTTTAAATCAAATTAAAGAATTTGGTGGTAAGGCACTGTAGTTTTAAAACTTCCCACGGGTTTCCAAAGGACAGCTCAAACAGCCAGTTGCAAGAACTCCAGGTTTTGGAGTCAGGAAGCTCTGAGTGGAAATCCCAGCTCTCCTACCTACTATGTTAAAGAAGCTATTTAATCCTTCTGAACCTCAGTTTATTCTTACGTAAACTGGAGATACTGATAATATCCACCTCGTAGGGTTTCTGGGAGAATCAAAAGGAATGGCTAATGCCACATCATTCCCTGTCACATACTCTTGTTCCATGTGAAGCCACAGAATTCCTCAGATAGCAAATGCAAAGCCAAAAAGAAACCATTATTATACTTCACGTTATCCAAGTCATAATCAATTATATCTGTTCTGTTACCCATGTGGCATTATATTTTACATTGGGTTGTATATTTCCGGCTTCATTAGTACACTTGCCTTAACTCCTTTACCTTATGGCTCATGGTAAAAATGATGGTAAACACTCACATAGCACTTACTTACAAAGGCCAGGCACTGTTGCAGGGTCTTGGTTTACATATGTTAAGTCATGCAATCGTCGCATCAACACTTGGAGTTACTTATTTTTATCATTACCATATTACAGAGAGGGAAAACAAGGCAGAGGGAGACTAAAACACGTGCCCAAGGCCACACAGCGCACAAGTGGTGGAGGGAGGATTCCAAATAAGCCAGGTTTCCTCTAGTGACTGTGTTCACGACCATTATACTGTATTATATACCCACATAATTTTGTCTTGGTCAGTCTTATACCAAGGCCCAGTACTCCTGCTTTTGAGGGTGCACATTTGTAGGTACCAAAAGACTGTACAAAGATGGACATACAGACACATCAGAAAAATGAAAGATGGACTGCAGTAAATACAGATCCTTTCTTCCTAGGAAAGGTGGGGTCTGTGGCAATGCTGCTTTAAATGTGGTTCACCTGGGTGGCTCAGTCGGTTAAGCGTCCAACTTCGGCTCAGGGCATGATCTCACAGTTCATGCGTTCGAGCCCCACATCGCTTTCTGCGCTGACAGTGTGGAGGCTTCCCGGGTCTCTCTCTCTCTCCCTCCTTCTGCCCCTCCCCCACTTGCACGCGTGCTCTCTCACTCTCAAGATAAATAAATAAAACTTAAAAAAATAAAAATATTTAAACGTGGTTCACATACTGGTGCTGGGACAAGACACATACAAAACTGATAACATTTAAAAACTTTTATAGAAATTTGACAGTGACATGCCAAAGGAGTGTGTCATCTGTGGAATCATGACACAACACAATTTAAAAAAAAAGTGTTAGGGGCGCCTGGGTGGCGCAGTCGGTTAAGCGTCCGACTTCAGCCAGGTCACGATCTCGCGGTCCGTGAGTTCGAGCCCCGCGTCGGGCTCTGGGCTGATGGCTCAGAGCCTGGAGCCTGTTTCCGATTCTGTGTCTCCCTCTCTCTCTGCCCCTCCCCCGTTCATGCTCTGTCTCTCTCTGTCCCAAAAATAAATAAACGTTGAAAAAAAAAATTAAAAAAAAAAAAGTGTTAGTCTGAGGTGGCTTGGAAAATTAAAAACAAAGGAACTGGTTCTTTGCCACAGATCATTTGGGAAACAACACTGTTCTCGATGTTTTCTTTTTCTTCAAATGTTCCTCAAGCTAGGTGTTCTCTCTACCAAGAACAAAGCTTGGAGGTCAGAACATCAAGTTTTATTAGAAGACAGTATAGAGAAAACGTAGGATAAGACACTGGAACAGCTTCTCCTGACTAAAAAAGGAAATGAAACCTCCAGCAGTGGTCAGGATGTGGAGAGGGTAAAGAAAAATAGGTTAGGAAGGGCCTGGTGCTACTTGGCTCTTGCAAGCATGGCCTGAGGATCTCAGCTGGGGGAGGGGAACTTAGCGTGGTTGAGATAACAGGAAGTCTACAGGGACCAGCAGACCTACGAGCCCAGAGAATTCAGGCTCCTCTACCCCAGAGAATGCAGGCTCCTCTACCGTTGACAAAAGGTCATAGAGAGGATGCCAATTGGTGAGACATTGGGAACAAGGCCAAATCAGCAACAGCTTTATAGATGCCAGCACAGATTGGGTGAGCCTATGAACCAGGAAGAAAGGTAGAAACCAGGGGAGGAGAAAAAATATCCCAGGGAGATACTTCTAGAAGTACTTAATTTGACCAAGGTCAAATGACTCACAGACATGACTAAACCAAGACGTGATCATGGTTACATGAAAAACACTTGAATAGTCCTTGGGTCATAGTAAACCACAGAAAGTGTGACCAGTTACTAAGATTATTAGTGGCAGCAACGGACCTACATTTTATGTTTGCTGACCCAGGGTCAATAGTTTTTCAATATAATCAATCGAATATTATCCCTGGATTTTATCCTCATTGTTCAGGAACCTATTCTGTAGATCTGTGTGGTGCTAATACTTAGTTACATCCTATTGTGCTTAAGTATAAAACCAAACACACAACTATTACTCACAAGGACAATAAAAAAGTCAAACAGGAATTCACTTGAAAGAAAATCAATAGCTATTTTGTTTGTTGTATATAACTGATTTAGAAATAACCTTCCTGTGTTTGGAGCTCAAACTCAGTAATAGCCAACCAAATTAGATGACAGTTATGAGCGGTTTGAAGTAAGTTAAATTCTTCCTTCTTAAGCATGGCTAATGCAAACAAAACATTCTAGTCTTTTCTTTTTCCAAATTATTGACTGGAGTTCCTTGTAGTTATTTTCCCGGGCTGCTTTCTTAATCAGAGGGCAGTGATTCTTTGTCACAAAATGTGTTTTAATATATGTCTAGTCCTAGTCAAAATGTAAAACTTTATTTTTTTTTTAATTTTTTTTTCAACGTTTATTTATTTTTTTTTGGGACAGAGAGAGACAGAGCATGAACGGGGGAGGGGCAGAGAGAGAGGGAGACACAGAATCGGAAACAGGCTGCAGGCTTTGAGCCATCAGCCCAGAGCCTGACGCGGGGCTCGAACTCAGGACCGCGAGATCGTGACCTGGCTGAAGTCGGACGCTTAACCGACTGCACCACTCAGGCGCCCCAAAATGTAAAACTTTAAAATCATACATTTGTTTGTAGACACAGACATCTTTGGATATCCCATTATTTACTGAAAGTCGGAAAAAATGCCTATTTGTATTAGGCCCTTACTGCTTTGAGACCATATCCTTGATATATCAACTGATTTAAATGAAATTCATTTCAAACATTTTAATCATATACTGATTTTAATGTAATTTCACGCCAGGAGACTAAAAATTATTGCTGTCTACATACGGCTCTTGGGAGGATCTATTAATAGATTTTTCTATACTCTCGACACATGAATTAAATAAATATGTTTATTACGACCTTTCTTGGCCTGTGTTTACCAAGTGGGCTGTTGCTGAACTATTTGCAATCCAAATAAAAGTATGTTTAGATTCAAAGTCTATTTTTGAATCCTGGAACATCATTATTTGATGGCGACATTCCAGGTATGATTTCTCTACACACAGCTCCCATCCCAACTCCATATTCTCTGGTAAAATCTATCACTTCCATTCTTAGAATAAACTGTTAATGTTCAATGAGTTTTTCAAAATTACATTGTTTGGTTTGGAAAATTTTTACTTGTTTTAGTTATTTATTTATTTTTAAAAAGTACCTCTTAAAGTTGCTGCTTTATACATCTTCCTAATTTCTCTCCAAGTCCTGATAACGCTTTTGGAAATATTTTCTGACTGTACGACACCAAAGTGAAGTCTATTTACATGAACCACAGACCCCTCAACGAATTGGACGTGTTTTAATGTAGGAACAGAGTGCTTCCTGGCATTCGATTAGAAAGATTAAATCAAATTAGCCTGGATAAGTCAACTGTTGCAAGGACTGGAAACTGCTAAATTAAACTCTAACATGAGTTACAAACGGTATTATGTCTACTTGGAAATGAATAAAGTTATTAAGGGGTTCAGTGGAGGAAAGACTGATTTTAATATTTTTATTCAGTGAAGAAGAAAATGAAGTAAAAGCCTATTAAATTATTTTCGTAGCCAATAATGCTTAAAGTAAAAAGAAAAACACGAAAGTGAAAGAACACTTAAATGAACAAGGAGTTAAAATAGGAAAATGAAATAACACAGCAATTCTAAATGCTGAGTTTGAACTTTTGAAATGTTAGCAAAAACAAAGATGGAAACGAACACACATTCAAGAGAATATCCCTGTGGCCAGAAACCACAATGAAGTAACAGTGCAAAGTACCCGCCAATTTACAGTATGATATGCTGTCTAGGAAATAGAGAAGATCATTATTTGAGACCTTTGATGTTCACATACAGAATCATAGATGAGAAAAAAAAATCAGACTCCTCTTGCAAAGACACTGGGAAACTTAGTACAAATCTCATTTTAGTAATTTTTATATGTTATGAAAAACTATCAAACATTTAATAGCACTTGTCAAGGAGAACTGGAGCCGCATAACCAAAGGCCAGAGCACAGAGGTGCCGAGATGATAGGACTCAGTGATGGAGAATATGGGCTTTGGCCCTGGCCTGCCTGGGTTTGAAACCTGGCTCAATTATCATTAGTTATGCATAACCTCTATGATCCTAAATTTATTCTTATGTAAATGGGATGATGATGATGATGGTGGTGATATCTTGTGGGATTCTAGTGAAGATTCAATTGTTTAAATAATTTAAAGCACTTCAAACCACTCGTGGAATGTTTTAAGTATTATTATCTGTTTTCTTAACATGGGGGAAAAAAACCCTCGCTCAAACTAAACTACTGTGTGAGTAAAAATACATACTCTGGCCATTGGGCCTATAAATTGAGAAGAAGAGAATTTCTAAGGTCCCTTGCACTGTGAAATGTTATAAGCCTATGCTTGTTAAAGAAAGAAATTTCTAGAATACGGAGGATAGTTAAGTCTCTTTTTTGACATCTGGATACTGATATTTTGATTCCATGAAATACTGACATATTTCATGACTCCAAAAGGCAAACTATTTACCATTCCTTTTTAACTTCCCCAAAGTGTCTGAAAGACCATTATCCCTATCCTTGAACCCCAACCGGTCGTTCAGAATATGCATGGCTCTTCAGAATATGCATGGCTCCTCGATGTACATTTGCTCAATTCTGCGGCAGAGGGGAGGACCATTTTTTATGAGTCACGAGGGATTTAGCCAGGTATACGTATTCACTCTGTGGTTGTGTGTTTCCACCCTTGATGGGGCACTGATCTGCATAGGGTAACTCCATTCTAATATATCATTCCCACCTTGTATCCACATGCCCCACCACCACTTCCACACTTAAGAGTACTTAAAATGTGCCAGGCATTGTTTTTAAGTATTTTACGTCCATTAACCCTTCCAATCCTACAATACCCCTTTGGGTAGAAATTTTTACTACCCCCATTTTACAGAAGAGGAAACTCAGGAACAGAGAAGCTAACTAAGTTTCCTAATGTCTTACAGCTGTTAAGTAGTAGAGCCAGGATTCAAAAGCAGGTGGTCTGGCTGGAGAGTCCAGCTTCCCAATGCCTACACTATACTGTCCCAGTATTTAAGACCCAGGACCTTTGTCCTTGCCTCTGACTTATTCTTCTATTAGCAAATCTTACTTTAATGTTTATATAGTGCTTCACACTTGAAAACAATTTCGTCTCCAAGATCCTATTTGTTTCTTGTGACCACCGCATGAGATAGGATTAGTGTGAGGAAACCGAGGCTGGCAGAGAGAGAAAGTGCACAGGAGGCCCTAGATGTTAAAATAAGAACTTAAGGCTGGATATTTGGCTACCAACGCCTGTGTTCTTTCTATCACACTTATAATTCTGTCACCAAGGTTTGGGAAAAGAAGATATCCGTGGACTTTCTGGTGGAGGTGGGGTCTAACCAAGACCTCGAGTTCTAAGTGGCTCTCAGACCGAAGGAGGAGAGGATGAGAAAATAAAGCATAAAAGAAAAAAATAATAACCAAAAAGATACAGGAGAAATGATTCTAGACATTATTGTAATGAAAAGAATAATTGGAATTGATAATGGTTTGGGTATTGAAAGCAAAGGAAAAGTCAGAATCAAAAGTGACTCTGAGGTTTCAAATGTGCAAAACCAGGAGACCATCAACACCATTAGCAGAAACATGGATGAAAAGAGGAGGACATGAAAGACAGTGAGTTTGGCTACAACCATGATGAATATTAGGTGACAGTTGGACATATGAGTGAGAAAATACATAATAGATGGAAAAATCAGGAAATGGATATATTACAAGCATTCACTTAGAGGTGATATTTAAAACTATGGTTTCATGAGACATCACAGGCAAGGAGAAGAAGAAAGAGATTATGGGCCAAATGATACACCTTTGGGGGAACGGACAAGTAAGGAAGAGAAGGAGACAGTGAGAGGGAAAACTGTAGAAAAGTAGCTGAAGAGATAATATAGAGTCATGGATTAACAAGGAAGGGAGGATTCAAGACGTAGGAAGTGATTATGAATGTCACATAGAGCAAAGTAGTCAAATAGAATGAGGATTTGGAAAAGCATCCTTCATAGCACCTATCATAATTGAAATGAATTATTTAGGTAAATTAACATCTTTCCTAACTATACTAGAGGTACACAAAGGCAGACATGAGAGTTGCATATTTACCGAATGAATGCATGAACGAATGAAGGTAATTAGATTTCCTAATAGCAACACAAGTGACCCTTGGAAGTGCAATGCCAATAAAGTGACACAGATAGATGTTATATCACAGGGAAATTAAAATAAAGTGGGGTTTTATTGGTAGCCAAATATCCAGCCTTAAGTTCTTATTTTAACATCTAGGGCCTCCTGTGCACTTTCTCTCTCTGCCAGCCTCGGTTTCCTCACACTAATCCTATCTCATGCGGTGGTCACAAGAAACAAATAGGATCTTGGAGACGAAATTGTTTTCAAGTGTGAAGCACTATATAAACATTAAAGTAAGATTTGCTAATAGAAGAATAATAAGCTAGCAAACAACTGTTAGAAAGTGACTTTTGGGGCACCTGGGTAGATCAGTCGGTTAAGTGTCCGACTTCGGCTCAGGTCATGATCTCTCGGTTTGTGGGCTCGAGCCCCGCGTTGGGCTCTGTGCTGACAGCTTGGAGCCTGGAGACTGCTTCAGATTCTGTCTGTCTGTCTGTCTGTCTCTGCCCCTCCCCCGCTCACACTCTGTTTCTCACTCTCAAAAAATAAATAAACTTTAAAAAAAATTTTTAAAAAGAGAATGGGTAGCAAGGCACGAAGGGGCAGATTTTTATTAAGTACCTCTTAGAGATGTGTTGTGGTGAAAGGGGAGAAAAACCAGATCAAGTAAATTTCCTATCCCAGAGTGTATGTATTTATCAGAGTTTGTACCTCTAAGAGGTCTACCTGACTCCCAGATGATCTTCCAGAACTTAATGTAGCCACTTCAGTTGCCAGCTCTACAAATGAAGGAAGCAATGGAACCACCTCTTTTATTACTGCTGTGTTCAGTATAATTGGATGTCTCTGGCTTAGGTGTGATGAAAGATGTGGAGAAAGCATGGTAAGCAGAAGTCACAGGAAGCGACGATACTACCCACAGAAAGACGGAGCCAGGAATGAAACCAAGTTGGAGAGAAGTTAAAGAATCCTGTGAAATCATCCAAAAGTGGGAAAGTATGTGTGGGGGTGAACGTGTGAGAGTAACAGTACATACACAAGCAGCATATGGGATGTACAAAAACAGAGTTACAAGTAAATTCTAAATAGAAAGTATTAAAGATGATTAGCGAAGTTATTACATATGCTGGCAAAACAGGCATAACATATGCCATCGTAGAAGAGAGCTTAGGTAAAACAAACTGCTCATTCCACATATTAAAGCTGCATTTCTTTAACATACGAAATAAGCATAAGAAAATAGTTTCAACAAAAATACTAAATGTGCCTCCAAGACACAAAGAGGTAGAAATATTATTTCATTCCCTAAACCAATTAGAAGACATTAACAAACTGGAATAAACCGAATGACAACACAGCTAACTCCCAAACTCTGGCTGGCAGAGAATTTCAGAAAATCCTAAGTACCCAGAATAACCATGATTTGACAACAACAAGACATTTTCTCATCTTCCTTCTTATCTGTTTCCCCAATATTAGTTGTCCATATGTAAATGTGTACACACACACTCAGGGATGTATAGATCCATTTAAGGATTTCACTAGAGTCCATTTGAATGTCTTTGTGCACTCAAGTCATGCGGTATAAATTGTAACAGTCTTGTGCTTCAGCTGTTGTCTAAATATGTAAACATCTTATTATAAAGTAAAAAAATTAAACACCAAATTCCTGTGCTTTAAAGACATTTTAAGGAGGCTAAGATTTTAAAATACGTTATCATATACAAGTAATATTTGCTATACATAATTTTAAATGCTTTAAATATATAACACCTTTTCTCTCCAAGTACCTGGTTTGATATATTGTGTTCCAAAATGCATTTTTCACTTAAATGAGAAAGAAAGCACTGCTAATTAAAACAGTCTGTATAAAAAAGAATTTTCCGAAAACCCAATGCATCTTTCTAGTATACGTTCATATTCAGTCAGGATCTCATTTCCTCATGGTGTTAAAAACACCACATTCATGTGGAAAGTATTCCAAAGTTTTCAGACTTTTGCAATTTTTCTGTTAAACATATAACCACATTGGATATTTAACCATATCAAGAACAGGACTGCTATTCAACAATGCTAAATAAAACATCTGAGATTTAAACAAATGAAAGAAAATCAGAACACAAGGATTGCTACCTTATATACAAAGGTGCGACCGGTTTTTGGTAAAGTGACAGGACTTCTGCTGTGAACCTGATGTCTTTATGTCACTAGGAGATATATATTTGTTCATGGAGACACTCATTGTTCTGCAGGGTCTAGCACAAGGTTACAACTTATAGATTAAATTAAGTCCTAGGAACCAGAAGATGCTTCTATTTCCCTCCTCAAGCCATCAAACTTACACAGCAGCCCAACGGTCAAAATGTCCCTTCTGTATATATTCCTTTCTTTCTCATTTCATTGTAAAATCTCATGTCAAATAGTGGAAAGAGTCGTTCATTTCCTGAAAAGCAAACCCCAAGCCCCGACCACACAGAGATCAAAAATCAAGAAAGGTGATGTTACCCTGAAGACCCCTAAGCACATGACTCTTACCTCAATATGATGGTTAGAGTATTTTGTAGATGCACTTTTCTTTCGGACATACAAGGTATACAATGCTGGTCTACTTGACCCTCATGGAGCGCTAGGAGAAGGAACTTGAAAAACCAGCCTCTCGTGTTCCCACAATCTATTTACACACTGAACACACCCAGTAGCTCAGAGTAATGTTTATCTGTGGTAGACAGCTATTCCAAGAAGCAGGCAATATCTCCGCTTTCATAAAGGAATGCCTCTGCTGATTAGCAGGGGAAAGGTAATAGCTGTTTCGTCCTCTAAAGCACATTAGGGAAGACTTTTGAAAAGAGACACTTTTTCAATTAATACTTTCAATTAATGTTTTAATGTTTCAATTAATGTCTTAATTAATTAATGTCTTTCAATATTCTGTTCCTTTAAATATTCTACTCTTAAAAGATTCGAGAAAAATATATATTTGATGATCACAACTAACACATATGTGCCAGGTGAAATTCCAAGTGCTTTACATATATCATTTCCCATAAATTCCAAAACTTATGAAGGATGAGCTATTACTATCCCCATGTTACAGATGGGCAAACTAGGTATTTTGCCCACAGTTACCCAATTAATACATGGTAGAGCCAGAAGGTAAATCCAGGTACCCCGTCACCACAGTCCATGTGTCTAACCATGACAATGCACTGTGTATGATTTTTTTATACCTATGATTTTGAAAAGATAACTATAATAGAATGTCATTGCTCAGCTGAACATTAGATAATGAGTAAAATTTTCCTAATGCTTGTACTGTACTGCATCTTAAGATGGAGTCAGTAAAAATTCTGGAAGATTATTTCCTTAACACAATTATTCATTTATGTTATCATAGCATGCTTCTTTCTAGCTGCAGTAGCCCTTTGGGGTCCCAGAGAAATGAATAGAAGATGAGTTCAGCTTTACATATCAAGAGAACTATTACTTCCTTATGTTCAAAGAGCCACACAGAGAAGCCAATATAACACTTTTTTTAAAAAAAAAAAGTCTCAAGGATATCTGTTTTGTTCTGTTTGTTTTTTTTCTGACTGGATAATTCCTATTGATCAGTCTTCAAGTTCACTGACTCCTTCAGCCACCTCTAAGCTGATGGTGAACCCATGTAGTGTGTTTTTTAGTTCGGTTGTTGTAATTTTAAGATCCAAAGTGGGTTTTGTTGCATTTATCTTTTTAAGACTTTATTTTTAGGTTTTCTTAAGTTTATTCAGAAAAAGAGAAAACACATGCAGGAGGGGCAGAGAGAAAGAATCCCAAGCAGGCTCTGCACTGACAGTGTGGAGCTGGATGTCCTGAGAAGTGACCTGAGCTGAAACCAAAAGCCAGATGCTTAAGGACTGAGCCACCCACAAGCGACCCGCCCCGCTTCCCCCCCCCCCCCCCCCGGCCACTTTTTTTTTTTTGCATTTAAAAAGCACTTTAAGGGGCGCCTGGGTGGCTCAGTCGGTTAAGCGGCCGACTTCGGCTCAGGTCGTGATCTCTCAGTCCGTGAGTTCGAGCCCCGCATCGGGCTCTGTGCTGACAGCTCAGAGCCTGGAGCCTGTTTCAGATTCTGTGTCTCCCTCTCTCTCTGACCCTCCCCCGTTCATGCTTTGTCTCTGTCTCAAAAATAAACGTTAAAAAAAAAATTAAAAAAAAAAAAAAGCACTTTAACATGCAGGTGGGACAAACAGCAGGCAGATATCCAGAAGGTGACATAGTTGTTTCTGGGGTATAAAAATTGGGAAGGATTTGGAGAAGTGACTCATTCCAACTCCCAATTAAGTTCTAAAGTTTTTTACTTTTTTTTTTTTTCAACGTTTATTTATTTTTGGGACAGAGAGAGACAGAGCATGAACGGGGGAGGGGCAGAGAGAGAGGGAGACACAGAATCGGAAACAGGCTCCAGGCTCTGAGCCATCAGCCCAGAGCCCGACGCCGGACTCGAACTCACGGACCGCGAGATCGTGACCTGGCTGAAGTCGGACGCTTAGCCGATTGCACCACCCAGGCGCCCCTAAAGTTTTTATTTGGTTATAGTGTCCATTTACCTGTTGAAATTCCCTACCTGTTCATCCATTAAGACTGTATTTCCTTTTGTTCTTTGAAAATATTCTCCTTTAGTTCTTTGATCACAGAATAAGTGCTTTAAAATCATTGTCTAAAAAGTCCAACAATAGGGCATATTGGCTTCCTTTTTTTTTTTTTTTGACTATAGGTCACATTTTCCTGTTTCTTTGCATGTTGAATAAATTTCATTGTATACTGGATGATGTGAATATGTTAGAGATTCCGCGTTCTGCTATCTTCCTCTGAAAAGTGTTGATTTTTTGTTCCAGTAGGCAGTTCAATAGGTTTGTTTTTATGTTTTGTTAAGGTAGTTACGTAGAAAACCCAAGGTTTCCCCAAGCCTGATTAATTTTAAGGAATCAGACTCCAAATTTTATCTCCTCTACAGAATTTATAAGGGTAGGATTTCATTATTTTTAAGGGTGGCTCTATTAGACGTTTTACTTTAGGGCATGGCCTTTACTCCTAAGGCATAGTTGTAACATCTAATGGTTCTCTCATGGGTTAAGGAAAACCTTTAAACATGTTAGTTTCATATCTGTATGAACATCATGGTTTTATCTTGTTCTGACAATTATCTTCTAATCATCTGAGAGGTCAAATAGAAATTCCCAATACATTAACCTACCAGACCTAGGTAGATTTCAATGTAAGAGAAGTGCACCTGAGGCAGAGTTTAATCCCAAGTGTGTCTTTCTTTTCTTGATGATCTAGGTGAATCCAAAGCACAAATACAATGATGTTGAATCTGTTTCTCTAATTTTTTTGATCTACTATCTCAGTCTGTTTTATTTTGGATACATTATAGCCCATAAGGTATTGCTGTTCTAAAGTAAAATGACTTTTTGTTGTGGAACAGGAATGAGAACAATGAAATATAAAAGTGAGCATGTACAGAAAGCTGTAGAAGGGTCACAAAAATAGAATTTGAAAAGGGACACAAATTTGTACTAAATTTTTCCAAATTGGACTCAATTTTCATAAGTTTATTTATAGGATTTTCAAAAAGAGATTGTGGTTACTTTAGTATCAAATATTATGGTGCATATTAACTCAATCTGAGGATTTGATTTGCTTTCAAGTAAGAAAGACCAAGTTTTGTAAGAGCATGGGTCTGGTCTTACTAAAAGACTATAAAAGGTCACACCTTAGCCATATGAGTTTCCTATGACTGCTCCAAATAATTACCAAAAGCTTCATGGCTTTCAAAACACATACATTTATTTGATTACATTTCTGGAAGTCAGAAGTTCAAAATCAGTTTCTCTGAGCTACCTTCTTCATAATCTGCCATTTTGTATTTCAAAAAAATAACTTTTTTCAGTTTGTTCTGACTTCATCATGACCCTGATTCTCTTTAAAATAAACAGAAGTTACATAACTTTTGGATGGTTGTTTATTACATTGCCACTTTAAGTAACAGGTAGCCAAGCTACAACCATTCATGTTCGGAAGCTACCATAATCCTATCCTTTAAAAAAAATTTTTTTTAAGTTTATGCATTTATTTTGAGAGAGAGCAAGTGTCAGTGTGGAGCCTGATGTGGGGCTTTATCTCATGAACCATGAGATCATGACCAGAGCTGAAATCGAGAGTCTGCTGCTTAACAGACTGAGCCACTCAAGTGCCCCTCCATAATCCTAAGTGCTTAAGTGTCCTGGTAATTTTACTTTTTGCTTTCCCAAAATTAATACTAAATGAAAAATGAAACAATAATTCAAAATATATCTTGCAATTAAAACTCTGAGATTTCCCAGAAGGCCCTGAAAGTCACAAAGATTCTGTCACCTTGCAAAAAGAGAAGTAGTAGAATTATGAGATTTATTTGATATACTACTGTTTAAGAGTTGCATGGGAACAAATTCTCAAAAGAGGTGGTCAATGTTCTCTAGGGTAAATGTGAATAGGGATAATATTACTAACATAAATATTTTAGAAATTGTGTCATATATAAGATGTTCCTAGAGATTTGTCACTATTCTCACTGGCCATTGTTTTTTTTAAAGTTTATTTATTTACTTCGAGATTGAGAGAGCGAGCAAGCATGAGTGGGGCAGGGGCAGAGGGAGAGGGAGAGAATCCCAAGCAGGTTCCACTCTGCCAGCACAGAGCCCAGTGCAGGTCTTGAACTCACAAACCATTAGATCATGACCTGAGCCAAAACCAACAGTCAGATGCTTAACCAACTGAGCCACCTGGGCACCCCTGTCCACTGTTTCCATTTAGTGGAATCCTGGTGGTACTTTACCTGATGATATTAAGGCAACAACACTACAATATTGTCAGTGCAACTTCAGTTAATTTTAAATGTTTGATTGCAATCTTACTATTTTAACTTGCAACAAGTATCTTCTAGGTCAGTGCTTTCAAAATGAAGTTATACATAAAACTTATCCCTAGAGCTTTTATTAAAATACACATGTTCAGAACCTGCTCCAGACTTCTTCTAAAATAGTCTTAATCAAAAGACTCATTTTTTTTGAATTGGCTTTATTATCTTCTTTTGCATACCACAGGGGCAAAAAGTAATTTCACCTTCATTTGCATTATTTTTATGCCCTCCCACAGAAGTTTTTACGTATGAAAAATTATCAGTAATAAATTAACCAGCCATTATACATGTCTGTCTCCTCCAGATTGTTTTTTGTTTAATTCTGATGGTTCCCACAAGACCATACAACCAGCTACAGGACAGAGGGCCTGTTTTCAACAAAGGAGTTCTGTCAGAGAACTCCCAAGAAAAAGGACAGGTATTTCCAAGAAGAGGCTCTTGGGTACAGGCTTCTGATGTCACCACATGATCAACTTTAATACCACGTCAGTGGACAGAGTCAGAATTTTCAGAACAAGATAACTGAGAAGCAGAAGTGTTTGTGACACGGCTCAACATAAGATACAGTGGACAAGACCTACTTTGCCAAGTACAAAGATAAAATCAAAGTATGAAATCAATCATTTAATCTTAACCTATCAGCATTTCCCAAAGAAAACGAGTTGCTGATGGCACTTCCCTAGATTCAAGAGACACACTGAACATTCAAAAGACAGTACTGAGGAGTTCATCTTCTTGTTCCCAGAGGAGAACATGAAACGCTGTCTGTCTCATGGACCATTTCTCGGGACACAGGAGAGGAGAGAGCCTCAACATCAGGTAAGAGAGACAAGCTCGCCTTCTGTGAGGTGAGGAGAGGGGATTACCATCTTGGGGCCAAAGTGCCCCCAAATATGAAATGGATCCAAAAGAAGCCCCACGTACTGTAAGAACCTTCCTCAGGAAAAGCTCTTAGAGTGGTAATTGTACATATGCTTCAAGCAGACATTTAAAATAATGTCGTCCAACCTCCTCATTTCATAGCCATGGAAGCTGACGTGCCCTCACGTAAACTACATTTCCTGGAGACCAGAACCTACTGAATCTTCACCTGCAGTTGGCAGGAAGAACTGGTCTTGGCTAAGGCTAGGAAGGTTTCGTGGCTCTCTATAACAACCTACCAAGGAGCAGCAGGAGGTCACGCAGGTGGTCAAGGCCTACCGGGACCACCTACCACTTGAGGGCCAGGAAGTACCTGGCCAAGCAGACGGAGAGGAGGGTGGAAGAGATGCAAAGCTGCTTAAAGAGGCCAAAGATGCCTGGGATGGTAGCTCCATGAGCCCCTCCCACATCACCATCACTGAATTATGAAAATAAAGAGTAAAGAAATTTGAAAAAGAATTTCGTGGGGTAGACATGCTGACAGTGTTTCTGTAAATATTTGGTTGAAGGCGAAGTAAGTGCCAAGAAAGGATTCTTGGAGTTTTACAAGCGCATGTTGTAACAAGCTCTAAATACAACCTCCACACAATTATTCTCAGGATACTTCTGTGAATTAGCTAAAAGCCAGCTGGGTCTTGCTGCCTACACAAATGGTGGCAGGAAGCAGAGAGAGGGTGAGTCCCCAGGCAGAGGGGAGCAGAGAGGAAACCAGGCTGAGGCCTGTCTGGTTCCTGGGTGTACCTCTGGCTGCTTCCTCTGCGTGGCACTCTGTCTCTCCCCAAGGTTCAGCAGGCTGAGGTCTCACAGCCAGTGGCCCAGGCCCCCGGCCATCGCGTGAGATCCAGGCCAGGGGCACCTGGGGAAGCACGCCTAAGCATGTGGTCTACAGAAAGGGAGAGACGTGCAGCTACACACTCAGGGCGCACCCTGTGCCGGGCACTGTGCTATGCGCCAGTTGACAGGCACGCAATGACTTAACCTTTGCAAAAATCCAAAGATGGGGGAACCCTTATTATCCCCATTTCACACGGGAAAGTGCTTTTCAGAGGCAACAGAGGAGTGTCCCACATCACATGGCCACAAAGTGGTGAACTGGGATGGCCAACCAGCTCCTCTGATCCCTTTGTCCACGCTGCCTAGGCAACCTCTGACCAGCCCTCTGTGACAGTCCAGGGGGCTGCGGGGGGGGGGGGCTTGAGCACATGATGAACTGGAGAAAATATTAAATGTTGACAGTCACAGGAAGGGGAAAGACTGCCAGAACACTTGACGTGACAACTCTTTTTAACCCAAAACACCACAAGAGTCTTTGTAAGAACTGTATGTCCTCCCGAGTCCAGCACTTGGGACAGAACTTACACGGAACACACTTGTACCTCTCCAAACACGTATTCAGCCACTGATGACTCTATGTTGCTCCATCAAGTATATGATCATAGACGGGTTAGGTGTTTCATGGAGAATGAGATTACTACAGGAGTTTATAATGGAGTATATTTCTAAATAAATCTATTAACAATAACCATGAAGAACTTCATAGGATTGGGACACCTGGGAGGCTCAGTCAAGGGTCTGCCTGTTGGTTTTGGCTCAGGTCATGATCTCACAGTTCCTGGGATCGAGCCCCGCATCGGGCTCTGCGCCGGTGGTAGGGAGCTCCCTTGGGATTCTCCCTCTCCCTCTCGTTCAGCCCCTTCCCTGTATGCTCTCTCTCCAAATAGAGAAACATCAACAAATGGTTTTTAAAAAGAACGTCTAGGATCGCATGTCTTAGGCCAGATGCTACCTTTCATAGTACTATACGGGTGACCAGTGTCCGCGAGAGAGGGCAGAAGGATATACTCCACAGAGTACCGCAGCACTAGCTAATAATCCCTACCTCGAGCCCTTTTTTGGAAGGAGGCGGGGTGTAAGGCCATCAAACCAACCTGAGCATAGTTCCTTCTACGTGTACCTCTTCGTGGTTTCCCCGTCGCTCCTCAATCTTCACGCGAAGCCCTGGCCCGTTAAGTGCGTGTCGGCTGCTATGCCACCCTCTCCACCCACCCCCACTGCCATCACCTCCTGACTTCCACATGGTCTCCGGTCGGGAATAAGGCCTGTGGCACCTCAGTCGTGGTCTTCAGCCCCCACCCTCCTTCTGGGCATTCAACATGCCTGGGAGAGCCACCCCCACCCCGCCAGCCTCCTGGCCTCACAAGCCTGGACTGGCTCAGCGCCAGTGAGGAAGTCTCTTCCCCCTGACCCGCTACTCCCTCAGGGCCGCTTCCCGCACTGTCCCCAGCGAAACCGCTCCCCGAAATGCCCGCGTCCAGCATCCCACACTGACCGCCCCGTCCACCCTCCACCTCCCGTGGGAGGTCTCCTCCCGGATGTCTGACAGACACCTCCGGCTACCTCCGAATGACAGAAACAGACACCGGTCAGAGGCACGGCCCTGGAGTTAACTCCTTTAATGTCACGTGCAGACACAAGGCCAGGCCTCCCTCATCTGTGGGCGGCTTCGGGGTCCGGACGAGGGGGCGCGGGCATCACCACTTCCGAACTCGGGGCATCCCATCCCCCCGAGGGGAGGTGCTGTTCTCGAGGAGGCCCCTGAGGTGCTGGTTGCTGCCCAGGGCTCGCTGCACGTGCTCCGGGGTGATGCGCATCTTGTGGCTGTCCAGAGCCTCCTTGCCCGCCAGCTCCAGGATGTTGGCCGTCAGGTACTCGAGAACGGCGGTCAGGAAGACCGGGGTGGACGCGCTCAGGCGCGGGGCGTAGCGACCCTCTCGCAGGAGACGCTCCACGCGGCTGACCGGGAATTGCAGCTCGGCTCTCCTGGAGCGGGACACCGCGTGCCTCCTCCGTCTGCGACGGTGCCGGCGGCGGCGCCTCCCAGACATGCCGCGTGCTGGGTTGGAACCCGATCGGCCCAGCCTGACCGTCCCGCTGGCCCGAGGGTGGCAGGATGTCGGCGCCGACTCCTACCAAGTGTGCCCCTCACCGGTCAGGGAGCTGCTTATATGACACCTCCGACATTATGATGTCACTGGTGTCGCTGGTGTCACTGTGCCCTGCTCAGGACTGGCCTGGAAACATCCATGACAGAAACCTGGTCTCCCTGTTGACTGCACTGGACCCTCTTTACGAGGGAACTCTTTCTCCTGGCCCTCAACAGTCTAGTACAAACAAGAACGGGAACCTTTCCACGGACACAGTGCTCTGTCTTGAGGACACTCCCCTCCAGGTTACCTGGTCTGGCCTTCCATGGTCTTTGAGCTCTTTGACAGCCCTTTGTAAATTGCCGGTCAGGGACACACATACTGAATGCTTTGTCCAGTAGGGGTCCAAACTAAACCCAATTTTGCCCCCGTTGACACATTTAAAGATTATCAATATTTCTACGTTCTTTGGATTCTCTTCTGGACTGGTTACAATATCCGCCAATTCCTCATCAGTGAAGACTCTTAACACATTTTCATGTTACATCGACATAAAGGTCATGAGTTCACTCACTCTCTTTGAAAATATCTTCTAACTGTTTTGGAGGTCACAGTGATATGCCCACCAGATTCACCTGTCAGAGCCAGATAAAATTCAAAGACAAAAAAGTGTACCTCATTCTCAGTTAATACCCAGGGGTGTCTCATTTCTTCTAGGTGAATCCAAAGCACCAAGAGCACTTTGTTGATTTTTTCTAATTTAAATTTTTAATAATTTTAATTTCCTTCTCTGCTAACTTTGTGTTTCTGTTTCATTTTTGTTCATTTACAGCCAATAATTTATTTTTATCGTTAACCAAAATGACTGGGGGGGGGGGGCGGGGTGCCTGGGTGGCTCAGTCAGTTAAGCATCCAACTCTTGATTTTGTTTCGGGTCATGAGCTCAGGGTTCACGGGTTCAAGCCCCACGTTGGGCTCCACTCTGGCAATATGGAGCCTGCTTGGGATTCTGTCTCCCTCTCTCTCTGCCCTTCCCCTGCTTGCTCACTCATTCTCTCCCTCTCACAATAAACATTTTTTAAAAAAATGGTTCAGAGTTTGGTTTTAGGATCTGACCATGTGGAAATCTCTCAAAATGAGTCCAAAGAGATCTAGTTTCTTTTGGGTGAAAGACAAAACACAACCTCATTTTCCAGTCTTTGTTCAAATCCATTAAGAACTGAATACTCTCTGAGGGGAGAAGAGCTTTTTGATATCTGGACTGATGAGATTTGCTGTTTCTGTGTTATACTTGACATATGCCTGAAATTACAGGATGGAAGCTATAAGCTCTACTTGTCTGGGCCCATATGTCTCTGTCTTTAATACACAAAGCTCTTCACCTTTGATTGTGTGAGTGTACAATGTTTTCCTACCTCTGGATGATATTAACAGATTATAAAATCTCTTAAATTAAGGGAGCTCTGTTCTTAAATTGCATTTCTAGATAAATAATTGCTTACACACATTGAGTATTTCCAAATTTTCTTGAAAATAAGGAAACCGCACTATGATACTTTAAATGAGGTAGATCTAAACAATATATATTCTCCCAGAAACTAAATCACAACTATTTTAAGATATCAAATTCAATTTAAGTAAATCTTTGGCAAACAGGACTAGTTCAATCGTTTAGATTTAATGAAAACAACTAAGTCCTTTCTCTTTTATCAGTGTTAACTATAACACAAATATGCATTTATCTACTACTCAGGTATGTTCTTCCTAAACTTATAAACTTTTACTGATCACATAAACTGGTGCTAATGTATTTTATGTTTAAGATTATGATATGTATATAAATTTATAATTAACCAAATTGAATCACTGGTTGGACAAACTTCATTCTACAAAGCAATCACGTTTCATACTATGTCAACGAGAAGATAATTTTTAAGATTTCTAGATAATGCATAACTTTGGACTGATAGTTAATGGGCATTCAATACATACCTAATTTTTTTAATGTTTATTTGTTTGAGAGGCAGAGAGAGCAAGTGGGGGAGGAGCAGAGAGAGAGGGACAGAGAGCCCCAAGCAGGCTCACAGAGCCCTATGCAAGACTCTAATGAATTGTGAGATCATGACCTGAGCCGAAACCAAGAGTTGGATGCTTCACTGAATGAGCCACCCAGGCATCCCATAGATGCCTAGATAATTTTTAAGACAGAATGTTGAAACACTGATAACTAAGTATAATTCTAGTTCGTATATTTTTGCTTCTTATTTGCATAGGCTACAAAGAGGCTCTATTTTTGAGCCTGCCCATGACCATGGTCATTTCTGCCACAGTGAGAAGTTATAGAAGTATGTGGCTGAGTAATTCTGGGATAGGTGTGTTCATGAAATCTGCTAAATCCACTAACATGAAAGAAATTCACAATTATTCACCCTGTAGTTTTCACAATAAAATACAAGTGATTTTGCTTAAAAGTTATAACTAACATACATGAGTGAGAGTCCACTAGGAGTTTCAAGATGATGTGGGTTTTTTGTTTCTTTGTTTAAAACAGAATGTTTCTGTTATGGAGTAAAATGGCATGTTGGTTCAGAATGTAACAAATTTGAAGGACAAAACCCGAATGCACACAGAACGTTACAGGAGGTTTGCAAAAAAGAGAATCTGAAAAGGAACAAAATTAAAAAAAATTTTTTTCCAAATCTGGTTCAGTTCTAATAAGTTTGTTCACAAGAATTTCAAAGAGCTCCTGGACCCTTCAGAATCAAATATTAGTGTTAGAACACCTAGCCTCAGCTTTCAGACAATGAAATAAAAGGCATCCAAATTGGCACAAAAGAAGTCAAACCTTCACTCTTCGCACAGGACGTGATACTCTACACGGAAAACCCAAAAGTTTCCACCAAAAAACTGCTAGAGATGCTAGAGGAATTCAGGAAAGTCGCAGGATATAAAATCCATGTACGGAAATCGGATGCATTTCTATACACCAGTAATGAGGCGGCAGAAAGAGAAACGAGGAATTGATCCCATTTATAAACTGCTCCAAAAACCTTAATATACTTAGGAATAAACCTAACCAAAGAGGTAAAAGATCTGTACACTGAAAACTATAGAAAGCTTATGAAAGAAATTGAAGAAGACACAAAGAAATGGAAAAACATTCCATGCTCTAGGATTGGAAGAACAAATATTACTAAAACGTTGATACTACTGAAAGCAATCTACACATTCAATGCAACATTATCAAAATAACACCAGCATTCTGGGGTGCCTGGGTGGCTCAGTCAATTAAGTGTCTGACTTGGGCTCAGGTCATGATCTCACAGTTTGTGGGTTTGAGCCCCGCGTTGGGCTCTGTGCTGACAGCTCAGAGTCTGGAGCCTGTTTTGGATTCTGTGTCTCCTCCTCTCTCTGCCCCTCCCCTGCTCATGCTGTCCCGCTCTGTCTCTCGATAATAAATAAACGTTAAAAAAATTAAAAAAAAAAAAAAAGAAAACCAAAGGTGGAGGCATCACAAGCCCAGACTTTAAATTATATTACAAAGCTGCAATCATCAAGACAGTACAGTACTGGCAGAGAAACAAACATAGATCAATGGAATAGAATGGAGAACCCAGAAATGGACCTACAAATATATGGCCAACTAATCTTTGACAAAGCAGGAAAGAATATCCAATGGAAAAAAGACAGTCTCTTTAGCAAATGGTACTGGGAGAACTGGACAGAAACATGCAGAAGAATGAAAACGGACCACTTTCTTACGCCAGACACAAAAATAAATTCAAAATGGATGAAAGACCTAAATGTGAGACAGAAAACCATCGAAATCCTAGAGGAGAAAATAGGCTGAAACCTCTTTGACCTTGGCCACAGAAATTTCTTATTTGACATGTCTCCAGAGGCAAGGGAAATAAAAGTAAAAATGAACTACTGGTACCTCATCAAGAGAAAAAGCTTCTGCACAGCAAAGGAAACAATCAACAAAACTAAAAAGCAACTGATGGAATGGGAGAAGATATTTGCAAACGACGTATCAGATAAAGGGTTAGGATCCAAAATTTATAAAGAACTTATCACACTCAACACCTAAAAAACAATCCAGTGAAGAAATGGGCAGAAGACATAAACAGACACCTTTCCAAAGAAGACATCCAGATGGCTAACAGACATATGAAAAGATGCTCATCATCACTCATCATCAGGGAAATACAAGTCAACACCACAATGAGACACCACCTCACACCTGTCAGAATGGCTAACAGGAACAACTCAGGCAACAACAGATGTTGGTGAGGATGTGGAGAAAGGGGAACCCTTTTACACTATCGGTGGGAATGCAAACTGGTGCAGCCACTCTGGAAAACAGCATGGAGGTTCCTCAAAAAATTAAAAATAGAACTACCCTACAAGCCAGCAATTGCACTACTAGGTATTTATCCAAGGGCTACAGGTATGCTGTTTCGAAGGGGCACATGCACCCCAATGTTTATAGCAGCGCTATCAACAATAGCCAAAGCATGAAAAGAGCCCAAATGTCCATCAACTGATGGATTAAGAAGATGTAGTGTGTATATATATACATATACACACACACACACACACACACACAATGGAATGCTACTGGGTGATGAAAAAGAGTGAAATGTTACCAATGGTAAGATTCCAATGTGGATGGAACTAGAATGTATTATGCTAAGCAAAGTCAGTAAGAAAAAGACAAATATCATATGATTTCACTCATATGAGGAATTTAAGAAACAAAACAGATGCACAAAGGGGAAGGGAAGGAAAAATAAGATAAAAACAGAGAGGGAGGAAAACTTTAAGAGACTCTTAAATACAGAAAACTGAGAGTTGATGGAAGGGAGGTGGGTAGGGGGATGGGTTAAATGGGTGACAGGCATTACGAAGGGCACTTTTTGGGGGGAGCACTAGCTGTCATATGTATGAGATGCATCACTGGGTTCTACTCCTGAAGCCAAGACTACACTGTATGTTAACTGACTTCAGAATAAAAAATAAAAAATAAATTAAGAAAACACAAATATTATATTGAAGCAATCAATCACAGAATTTAGTTTGTTCTCTGTGAAAAAGGCTAAGTTTCCTTACAGCGTTTGTCACATCTTCTTTTTTAAAGTTTATTTATTTATTTATTTTGAGAGAGAGAGAGAGAGAGAGAGAGAGAGAGAAGGGGAAGAGCAGAGAGAGAGGGGGAGAGACAGAGAATCCTAAGCAGGCTCCACGCTGTCAGCACAGTCCCCACCACAGGGCTTATAACTCATGAACTGTGAGATGACGACCTGAGCCAAAAACAAGTGCTGGACGCTTCACCAACAGAGCCACCCAAGTGCCCCAGTGTTAGTTCTTAATAAGTGGTCGTAAAAGATTACCTTTCACCTGTATTAGCTTCCTATGGTGGCTGCAAACAATGCACATTGATTCTCTTCTAGGTCATAAATCTGAAATCAGTTTCACCAGGCTAAAAGCAAGGTGTGAACAGGGCTGCATGACCTTTGAAAGTTCCAAGGTAGAATCCATTTCCTTGCCTTCTCCAGCTTCTAGAGCTGAATTCTTTGCATTTCTTTATTCATGACTTCTTCCTCTATCTTCAAAGCCAGCCATACAGCATCTCGTTTCAGTTGTCACATTGCCTTTTGCTTATGTATTAAAATTTCCCTCTGCTTCCCTTATATAAGGGCACTCCGATTTCTCAGGCCAACCACAATTATCCAGGAAAATCTTCCCACCTCAATATCTGTAACTTAAATCTAAAAGTCCCATCTGCAAGAGAGAAAGTAACATCCCCACATTCTAGGGATTAGGACCTGAGTATTTGAGAAAGCCTTATTTCACCCTACCATATTACTCTATACATAGTTTGCCCAAGTAGCAGATTCCGTATCTCACCAGAATATTCCTTTGTTCTGACTTCAACATGCTTGTGAGTATTCTCTTCAAAATAATAATAGCTCTGCATTTCTGAAGTTTTAAGGACTTGTCTACATTTACTTAAGTGTTGTCTTGACACTGAATTAGTAGACAGCCAAGCTACAACCATTCATGTTCTCAGGCTCTCATGATTCTACCTTAAGCATGCAAACGTCTAGGCAACTTTTGATTTTAGCATTCCCAAAATACAATCTGAAATGAAGACTGAAAGAAAATAATACTTTGCATTATCTTTTGCACTTAAAACTGTCTTTGGTTTTAAACTGATTTCTCACAGGGTCCCCAGAAAGTCATAAAGATTTTTCACTTTATAAAAAAAAAGAGAAGTGCTAGAAATGATTGGATTTACCGCACATGTTACTACTGATGAGTTGCACAGAAAATTCTCAAATCAAAACAAGTACTTGGACTTCTCTTTGTTAAGTATTAACAGAGAAAATATTAATGTAAGTGTTTAAAATCTTATATATTGTACGGGAAGTCTCTAGAGATTTGTCAATGGTCTCACTATCCATGAGATGTTTCTGATTATCAGAGTCGTGGTGGGGTTTTCTCCAGTGATTTAGGCAACAACACTATAGTATTATCAGACATCATTTATTACTTTTAAATATTTGGTTGCAATCTTCCTTATAAAATTTCAATCTAGCATCTTCTAGGCCAGTGCTTTTCAACTGAGGATGCACATCAGACCTACCTATTATAATGGTTACGTTTTACGTGTCAATTTTGCTAGGCTATGGTGCCGACTCATCTGGCCAAATACAAGTCTACGTGTTGCTGTGAAGATACTTTTTAAATGAGTTTAACATCTACAATCGGTTGACTATAAGGAAAGGAAATTACCATCACACAATCAGTTGAAAGTCTAAAGAACAAAAACTGAGATTTCTTGGCAAAGAATTTGGCCACACTGTAACATAGAAATCTGGCCAGAGTTCCCAGCCTGCTGGACTGCCTTACAGAATTAGGACTTGTTAGATCAGATAACCACATGAACCAATCACATGTATATGTACACACATGCAGAGATATAGATAGATATATAGATATAGATATAGATATAGCTATAGATATAGATATAGATATATCCTATTGGTTCAGTTTTTTTTTCTGGAGAATTCTAATGCACCAAGGGGATTTTATTAAAATCCATAAGTCTAGAACCGATTCCATACCTTTTTGAAAAAGGGTAACATCATTATGCTTACAGACACTGAGTCAAAAACTCTTTTCTGCCTTTTCTTTTACATATGACAGAAAAAGGTAATTTCACCTGTAGTTGCATTTTTATTGTTATGCCCTCCCACAAGAGTTTTACTTATGAGAATTATCACCAAGTTGATCTCAGCCATAAGTATCTGTCTCCTCCAGTTTGTTATTTTGATTTACACTGATGCTTCCCTGAAGGCCTTATAAGCCATCCACAGCCCAGAGATTTTGCCTTCAGCAACTAAGGATGGTCTCAGAACCATAAAAAAGGACAGTAACTTAGACACCTCAAGAATAAACTCTTAAGCACAGGCTTCTGATGTCATCACATAATCACCTTTAAGACCATGTCAGTGGACAGAATCTCAAAAACACCTTATTTGAGGGGGTGGGTTCATGACACAACTATTACAATGCCCAGTGGAAGAAGACCTGGATTTGCAAATTGAAAGGCCTGAACCATAAAATCAGTCCTTGATCCTAACCCTTTCTGAAATAAATGCAAGTAAAAGTTCTTGAGAGTTGTTTCTCGCGCTTACCCAGAGATCCAACAAACCCCGACATCTCTGTATCCAAGAGAGTAGCTTCTTTATCCCAGAGGAGAGTATTACACACTTTCTCTCTTGAGGCTCATCTCTCAGGCTATAGTAGCAGAGGAGCCCCAACAACAGGTACGAGAACAGGACTGGCATACTCACTGTTCTGCCCATTGGCCACGTGACGTTTGGAGAGTTGAGGGTCAGCTCTGGGCCAAAGTGGCCTCAGCTGTAAAATGGACACCCTAAAAAATAATTCCTGTCCTCTGTGCCCCACTTACCCACTGTCAGTACAGACTTTTCTTGGGAAAAGCTCAGACTGGTAATTGTACACCTTGAGCAGACCTCTGAAACAATTTTGTCCAACCTCCTCATTTTATAGCTGTGGAAGCTGATGCGCCCCCAAGGAAACCACACCCGTGGGAGACCAGAACCTGACTTTCCTCCCTCTTCTGGCACTCTTCTGTCCCAGTATGTCATGAAAGCTCTCTCCTCCACAGTCGAGTTGGTGAATTCCTTTCATCCTATGTGGCAGAACCCAAGCGTCCCACAACGACACTACCTGACCTGCCTCCTTGCCGCCAACCGGTTTCCTTTCGATTTTGTTTAAAAAGGTGCAGTTGGGAGAGATTTTCCCCGCAGCGATTTCAAAACCCTAAATACATGACGTACCAGCCTTCTGTGTTCATGAAGGACTCTGAAGCAGAAACACTAAATGAAACATCAAATACAGGTCCTATTCGAGGCCTTTCCTAGATTTGAAACCATACTCCTTAAAGAATAAGATAAAATAAATTCACTCTTACAGTGCTATTCAAATGTGATTTAGGGACTGATGTAGATCATTAAATTATGTTACTGATCAGCTACGACCGCTTCGGAAATGGTCGGCATTTAGCAACCTCTACAGCAATCGTGGGTTTTGCCACAACATTTAAGTGAGTGGACTCTTCTTGCTGAACAGAGTATATACTAGTTCAGATGTTGCTGAATTCGAGTGAAGAGTCAAATGTAAACTCCATTCTAGTCCTAGGAAAATAGGACCACATATCAGTTCACAATCTATCTGAACAACAGAAAATACTGGCCCCATACCAAAGACAACTGTGAGGAGCACTGTGCTGTTCTAATCTATTGAAGGAGAGAACTTTACCCTTCAGAAAACTGGTGTTAGGATGGTGAGGATAACGAACTCAAGCAACTTTAAGAGACGGGACGGTACTGTAAAGGAGTGACGTGGATCATACATGAGATACAACGGCGAAGGGTGAGCACTGTGGCAAACCAGAGAGGCCCATTAGTCACGGGACAGCAGCCAGACATCTTCATGTGACAATAAACACGTGTGTGCAGACATGTTGACTTCACCCGAGAAGCCAGTGACTGAGGTTTTTATGTTAAAAATTCTTTATTTTAAATGCTGGCAGCTGATTAATTTTCCTGTAAATACATCACTGTAGGCCTAATGATCCCATCTGCTACCTGCATTCTGGCCACATCCTGTAGGATGTCTGGCCACACCCTGTAGAATGTCAGATTGAGGAACTAAGGGAGCCTGGGCCTTCAAACGTCTCTGTTCCCAAAGGCTGTTCTCAGTGGGAGCCCAGCCTAATCCCCATGCCTTGTGCTCATGCCAACCCCGAGCCCACACAACCTTCCAGATTCCCCCAGACTCAACTCTTGGGCTCATCTCTTCTCACACATTATGTTTTCTGCTGTGCTGACCCGTCTCTGACCTCAGCCTGTCCTCATACACCTTTGGATCCCAGACCTAGTTTGGCAGCTACACACCCCCCAGCCCCGGACCACACTCACTCTGGTTTTAGTTTCCCATTCCCAACAGGGCACTGGTCATCAACGGTGTCCTCCCTCCAGGGCCCAAGCTAGAGCTGATCCTTCCTCACCATCCTCCACCTCCTACTTTTTTGAAATGCACAAAGGGCCTAAACTTGGTGGCTCATTCTTTCCCAGGAGCAGTGATTCCCCCTCTCCACCTGCCTCCCCTGAGTGGAGGATTCCTGTGCACATGTAGGAGGGGGATTTGGCAGGGGCTGCATTTACAGCCATCCTGTACTGGCCCTGGCCCCCACGTTTCCTGTGAAATCCACAAGCACAGCTGAAGCACAGTTCTTAAAGGGATGGCAGTAGTGCTCTGCCCGATTGTCCAAAGCCCCCG
The DNA here is from genome assembly GCF_022079265.1 of Lynx rufus. Lineage (NCBI taxonomy): Eukaryota > Metazoa > Chordata > Mammalia > Carnivora > Felidae > Lynx > Lynx rufus. Next base: position 33,186,764 of record NW_025814828.1, on the reverse strand, counting down.
TGACTGAAGATGGCTTGCCAACACGAAGTCACTGAAGCTCCACCTCCAAATTCCACCTTGGATGCTGGATAGTCTGAAGGTGCCCAGGAAGTCTGGCTCCCTACAGGTGTCACAGAGACCATTAGTGTGGACTACTGCATGGACTGTAAGGTTACCACCTGACCACACAGGTCTCCTAACCAGACATGGATTATCCATCTACTCTCACATCTCCAGCCTTTAAAGAATTCCTCAGCTGTGCTTCTGATGAAATACCCAGGAGACTATTTTGTGCTAAAACAAGCCAAAGCCATGAGCCAAATCAACTGCTTCTAAAAATCAGACAGCTATTTAATCAACGTATCAAGATCTTAGCATAATGACTGATTCTCTGGCATGACCCACCCTGGAGGCAGTCCCTGTTGGCTGAAGGACACTGAAATATGAGAAACCATGCCCCGGTCACAAAGAAACTCAACTTCAGGGATGAGGTGGCAATGTGGGTGCTATCCTGTAACCAGGTGAAGGCGAATCTCCACCTGCAACTGTGAGACAGAGACAGAGAGAGAGACAGAGAGAGAGAGAGAGAGAGAGAGAGAGAGAGAGAGAGAGAGAAATACCTGCTTGCTACTCAAATGAACACAGGGGTAACAGTTGAGCTTGGCTAAGGCAAAGAGGGCTTCCTGGCTCTCTACAATAAATCACAACTTGGAAAGGCAGACATCTTGACAGTGAGGTTTCTGTAACTATTTGGTTGAATGGCATTGTGGAGCAAGAAAAGTTTCTTGGATTTGTACGAGCACATATTCAAATCAGCTCTAAACACAACCCTGACACTATTATTGTCAGGACACTCCTATGAAGTAGGTAAAGGCTAAGCCAACTCCACACTTTAAAAGATGGTGGCAGGAAGCAGAGAGAGGGTGAGTCCCCAGGCAGAGGGGAGCAGAGAGGAAACCAGGCTGAGGCCTGTCTGGTTCCTGGGTGTACCTCTGGCTGCTTCCTCTGTGTGGCACTCTGTCTCTCCCCAAGGTTCAGCAGGCTGCGGTCTCACAGCCAGTGGCCCAGGCCCCTGGCCATTGCATGAGATCCTGGCCAGGGGCACCTGGGGAAGCACGCCTAAGCATGTGGTCTACAGAAAGGGAGAGACGTGCAGCTACGCACTCAGGGCGCACCCTGTGCCGGGCGCTGTGCTATGCGCCAGTTGACAGGCACACAATGACTTAATCTTTGCAAAAATCCAAAGATGGGGGAACCCTTATTATCCCCATTTCACACGGGAAAGTGCTTTTCAGAGGCAACAGAGGAGTGTCCCACATCACATGGCCACAAAGTGGTGAACTGGGATGGCAACCCAGCTCCTCTGATCCCTTTGTCCACGCTGCCTAGGCAACCTCTGACCAGCCCTCTGTGACAGTCCAGGGGGCTGCGGGGGGGGGGGGGGGGGGCTTGAGCACATGATGAACCGGAGAAAATATTAAATGTTGACAGTCACAGGAAGGGGAAAGACTGCCAGAACACTTGACGTGACAACTCTTTTTAACCGAAAACACCACAAGAGTCTTTGTAAGAACTGTATGTCCTCCCGAGTCCAGCACTTGGGACAGAACTTACACGGAACACACTTGTACCTCTCCAAACACGTATTCAGCCACTGATAACTCTATGTTGCTCCATCAAGTATATGATCGTAGACGGGTTAGGTGTTTCATGGAGAATGAGATTACTACAGGAGTTTATAATGGAGTATATTTCTAAATAAATCTATTAACAATAACCATGAAGAACTTCATAGGATTGGGACACCTGGGAGGCTCAGTCAAGGGTCTGCCTGTTGGTTTTGGCTCAGGTCATGATCTCACAGTTCCTGGGATCGAGCCCCGCATCGGGCTCTGCGCCGGTGGTAGGGAGCTCCCTTGGGATTCTCCCTCTCCCTCTCGTTCAGCCCCTTCCCTGTATGCTCTCTCTCCAAATAGAGAAACATCAACAAATGGTTTTAAAAAGAACGTCTAGGATCGCATGTCTTAGGCCAGATGCTACCTTTCATAGTACTATACGGGTGACCAGTGTCCGCGAGAGAGGGCAGAAGGATATACTCCACAGAGTACCGCAGCACTAGCTAATAATCCCTACCTCGAGCCCTTTTTTGGAAGGAGGCGGGGTATAAGGCCATCAAACCAACCTGAGCATAGTTCCTTCTACGTGTACCTCTTCGTGGTTTCCCCGTCGCTCCTCAATCTTCACGCGAAGCCCTGGCCCGTTAAGTGCGTGTCGGCTGCTATGCCACCCTCTCCACCCACCCCCACTGCCATCACCTCCTGACTTCCACATGGTCTCCGGTCGGGAATAAGGCCTGTGGCACCTCAGTCGTGGTCTTCAGCCCCCACCCTCCTTCTGGGCATTCAACGTGCCTGGGAGAGCCACCCCCACCCCGCCAGCCTCCTGGCCTCACAAGCCTGGACTGGCTCAGCGCCAGTGAGGAAGTCTCTTCCCCCTGACCCGCTACTCCCTCAGGGCCGCTTCCCGCACTGTCCCCAGCGAAACCGCTCCCCGAAATGCCCGCGTCCACCCTCCACCTCCCGTGGGAGATCACCTCCCGGATGTCTGACAGATGCCTCCAACGCAGAATGGCAGAAACAGAAGTCAGTCAGAAGCATGGCACTAGATTGAACTCGTTTATTTACTGATGACAGAGGCCAACGATTCCTCAGCTATGAGAAGCTTTGTCTAAGACTACGGCTGTGAGGACTCCCTCCAGGCTCTGGGACACAGTCTTTAGCCACTTCTCCTGGGTCCAGGCATCTCATCCAGCAGAGTGAAGTTCACATTCTTCAAGTTTTGGGGGGGCTGTCTGTTGCTGCCAACGCCTCTATCATCTTGTGGGACGGTGTGCATATTGCTATTGATGGCCTCATTGGCTACCATCTCTAGGATGTAGTCAGTAAGGTGGTCAAGCATGGTAAGGCGGAAATGATTTATGGATGAATCCGAGCCTTGGGTATGTTGATCCTCAAGCAGGAGGCGGTCCACGTAGCTCAAAGGACACTTTAGCTCACTTCTTATAAGATGGGATGGCGTCTGACAGGAGCTCGCCTGGATTTTTTTCCCCGACATGATGTTGGCTGGGTTTGGCTCCAATCAGCTCTGCTTCCTTCTCCAGTTGGATTAGGTCTCTCAAGATACCAGCAGTTAACCCTCCCCACTACATGCCCCTGCTCTTGCTCCTCATTGGTCAGGGAGCTGCCTTTGTGACATCTTACACTTTGTGATGTTACTGGTGCCCATTGTGTCATCAGGCATCAACCTGGAAACGTCCAGGACAGGAACCTGGTCACCCTAATGACTGGACCTGATTTTGAGAAAACTGTAATTTTCTGCTTATTTTAACATTATAAAGATAAATATGTGTTTCAATGGAAAACTTTTCTGTCTTAGGACACCACTCCACATTATCTGATTCTAGCCTTCTATTGTCTCTGAGGTCTTTTATAATCCTTTGTTATAGGTAGTGATAAATATGTAAAATGTGTTATCTAGGAGACATTACATTGACCCCCCCCATGATATAATAAGACCACTTTTGCCTCAATTTATACATTGATTTAAATATTCTTGATTACATTTCCTGCATCTCATCCTTGGATTCTCTGTGAACCTGTTATAACCTCTTCCCATTCCCTCACTGATTAAACAGAATCTTTTAACACATGTTTATTTCATATCTGTATTAGTGTCTTGATTTTACACTGTTTGAGAAATACCCCTTGATCATTTTGGAAACCATAATGGGATGTTTATATGTCAGAATCAGGTAAACATTGTTGAGAAAGAGAAGTGTACCTTGGGCTTAGTTTAACCCCAGTTGTCTTCTTGGCTGTCCTAGGGGAAGCCAAAGCACCAAGAGATGTTGCCTCTCATTTCTCTCATTTAAATTTTCCTCTCCACTAAGTTTGTGTTTCTGCTTTCTTTTAGGTTCATTTACAGCTGATAACAGTTATATACCCTCTCGTGGCAAAAGAGAGAAGTAGAAGGAAGAGAGGAGTCTCTGATCCAAGCAATGGGGATCAAGGAGACAAACCTACATAGGTTTCAATCTGGGAATTATCTTTTGTGGCTTCAGGCTCCTCCCTCTGGTCACATGACTTTACCTGCAACCATGGCTCTGTCCTCAAAATCATCTTTCCTTTATTTTGAATGGAGCACATGCTTATAGCTGAGTAGTTTTATCGCCTTGTTTTCCTCTTGTCAAATTTTTGGAGTTCCATAGCCTTCTTTTATTTCTTCATCTATCCTTTCAGTTAAAGATGGCATTGTTTCTGCTGATTCAACATACTCAAAAGTCTTGTAGTCTCCCATTTGTGCCTTGGGGATTCCTGTCTTTAAACAGGAGACCTGTTCACAGTTCTCTCCAGGAATATGCCATCCCAACTCATTGCTTCTGCTGAGATGGCTGGAGGTTACCCATGATTCACACCCCATATCACTTCAAAGAGCCCTCTGTATGATTGAATACTCTGATCTTTTGATCCCTCAAAGATGTCTAGCTACATGCTTGATTTTTATCTCCACAGGATGCTTTCTTGACATAAATCTTTTCCTTTTAATGTCTTTTGCAATCTAGATAGGCTGAGAATTGCTCCTATCTTCAAGTCCTGGTTCCCTTTTGCTTAAGAGCAGTTCCCTCAATTTAGTTTCTTCTAGCATTTTACTATAAGTAGCAAGAAGAAACGAGGGCACACCTTCAACACTTTTCTTGGGAATCTGCTCAACTAAATCTTCAACTAATTGTTCACAACTTCCGCTTTCCGTGTAATTGCAGGACAAAATTCAGCCAAGATTTCTGCCACTACATAACAAGAATCCCCTCTTCTCCATCTTCCATTATGATGTTCCTCATTTCTAAACCTTTACCAGGAACACCTTTGACACTTATATTTCCATTAATAGGTTGTCTTCGATGACTTAGGCCTTCTCTACAACAATGCACATTTTCTCCACTGTGCTCCTTACTTTCTTTTGGGCTCTCACCAGCAACACTTTTAATATCCACATTTCTACTAACTGTTCAAGGTAATCTAGGATTTTCTTTTTTTTTTTTTTAATTTTTTTTTCCAATGTTTTTATTTATTTTTGGGACAGAGAGAGACAGAGCATGAACGGGGGAGGGGCAGAGAGAGAGGGAGACACAGAATCGGAAACAGGCTCCAGGCTCCGAGCCATCAGCCCAGAGCCTGACGCGGGGCTCGAACTCACGGACTGCGAGATCGTGACCTGGCTGAAGTCGGACGCTTAACCGACTGCGCCACCCAGGCGCCCCTAGGATTTTCCATCATACTTCTCGAAGTTATTCTAGCTGATAGCCATTATCCAATTCCAAAGCCACTTTCACGTTTTTAGATATTCATTACGGCAGCAAACTACTTCGTTTTATCAAAATCTGTATCAGATTCCTATGGCTGCTAATGAATTGCTACAGATTTGGTGACTTAAAAGAATACATACTTATGGGCCGCCGGTTGTGCATCCGGCTTTTGATTCCAGTTCGGGTCATGATCCCAGGGTTTGGGATCGGGCTCTGTGTGGAGTGTGGAGACTGCTTGGGATTCTCTCTCCTCCTCTGTCCCTCTCCCCCGCTCATGTACTCTCCCTAAAAAAATAAAATAAATCTTAAAAAAATACGTATTTAGTCTCGGACAGCTCTGGAGGTAAGAAGTCCACGAGAGTGCCACTGGGCTGAAAACAAGTTGCCAACAGGGCCATGCTCCCTCTGGAGGTTCTAGAGGAAAACCTGTTTCTTGGACTTTTCCAGCTCCCAAAGCCACATTCCTTGCATTTCTTGTCTGTACCCCCTTCCTCCATCTTCACAGTCAGCAGTGTGGCATCTTCCATCAGTGGCCAAATTTCCTTTTTCAGTGTCAAATCCCTCTCTGCCTCCCTCTTATATGGACATGTGTGTTTGCATTTGGATTCTATCAGAGAATACAGAATCATCTCTCATCTCAAGATCCTTATCTTAATCTTACATGTGAATTCTCTTTTGGCATATAAGGTAACACTTGCAAGCTCAAGAGGTTTGGATCTGGTTATCTTTGGGGGCCATTTTTTAGCCTACCATGGTGAGTATTCCCAGGAAACTAATAGGAAAGTGGGGCAATGAGACAGGGAAGGGAAGGAAGCAAGCAAATGTCCACTATTAATCAGCTTAGTAGCATTGAAGAACTTTAGAGGACACTAGAAGATACACTTTCCAAGGGAAGATATTGCCCCAGCATTCTGGACTATCATGCTATTGGGCAGTGAGCTCTGAAAGCCTAATAAAAACCTTTACCAAAAAAATGCAGGCTCTAACATTTCGAAGTCAGGCAAATATGTATCTAATTGGTATGTGATGTGATGATATGGGCAGGACCCTGACAGCATCTTCTACACAGTAATGTTTATATACTTTCCTTATAAAGTCTTTCCTTTCCATCCTTACCTCCTTCCTGCTCTTATTGAACAAATGTTTATTGTGCAGCTACCTGGTAGCAAGCACGGAGATGCTAGATCTTTAACGGCAAACAAAACAGACAACTATTTTGTCCTTGTAAAGCATCCCGTCTAGTGGGAAACACAGAGGACCAAAGAAATGTGTAATTCCAAATTGTCATGCAAAGCTTGGTTTGCAAGCCTAATTTGTTCCAGAAACAGGCCTGTTACCCAAAGCACTTGTATATCAAAGCAAATGTCCCCATAAGAAATAATGGAAACTCAGATGATTCATTCCACAACCCAAAAATATTCGTGTAAAACTGACTACAACATTATAATAGAAAAAAATAAATAAATTACAAAATATAAAGAAAAATAAACAAATTAACCTGCACTTACCTTTGAAAGCCTTTGTGGCTGGTGTGAGGAAGAGAATTATAATGTAGGATGACTTTCACTATCACTAATGGAATCACTGCTATCTATTGGCTCAATAGCATCTTTTTCTGCATGGGGGCCATTGTATATGCTCACACGGATGTTGACTACAGTGCAGTATTAATACACTGTCATATATAATTAATATACTGTCGGGTGCCTGGGTGGCTCAGTTGGTTAAGCAGCCAACTTCGGCTCAGGTCATGATCTCACGGTTCACGGGTTTGAGCCCCGCACCAGGCTCTGTGCTAAGAGCTCAGAGGCTGGAGCATGCGTCAGGTTCTATGTCTCCCTCTACCTCTGCCCCTTCCCCACTTGTGCTCTCTCAAAAATAAACATAAAAATTTTAATATACTGTCATATATAACGACATAATATAATGTCATATACTGTATTTAATGTAACTGGCAATAAAGCAGCAGAGCAAAGGGTCTATATCTGCAGGCAGCCTGACCTAGAATGAAGCAAAGCATTCCTAAGCTTACTCTTGTATGGAAAAGCAAAGGACTGTCCACAGGTGCTTTGAAGTGACAAAAAATACACCAGTGCCAGTTGTGGGCAACTTCCAACATTCTGAAAAATCACGGATTTCCATCAAACAGCACAGCCTGAGACCAAGCATCCGAGCATGGGAGATGATCATCCACAATGCCGCACCGAGAGAGAGAGAGAGAGAGAGAGAGAGAGAGAGAGAGACAGAGAAAGAACGACGGCTCAGTTGCGATCATGTGACGTTCAGCATCATGTACTACTCGTATTGCAAGGCATCGCTCATTGACCAAGTTAAAATTTGTTAGAAATGTTCACTCATCTTGTGGAACACTCACAGAACAAGTTACTCATAATCCAAAGTTTTACTGTATATACAAAAATCATGTTCATGTTCATCCAGATACGAGAGATGGATCCAAGTTCCAAGAAGTCTATTAAAGTCCAGAATTTTTCCTTGTTTGTGGGTGGGTACAAGGTCATCTCAACCCCCATCCTCTTTTGCATTCATGTTTGGTTACATTACTTTTATTAAAAGGCCTCTAATACATTGACAGCTTAGGAATTAGCCCATTCCCATCTTTATGAAATGTTCTTTCTCTTGCCTCATCTCTACCTTTCCATATTCTTGTGCCAGTTCTCAGTCTCGCTGTCGCTTCGTCAGAGGATATTCCTTGATTACTCGATTCCTTCATTACTCAAGTTACATCCTTTTATTGTATCTTAATTTATTTTTAATGTTTATTTATTTTTTAGAGAGACAGAGACAGAATGCAAGTGGGGTGGGGCAGAGAGACAGGGAGACACAGAATCTGAAGCAGGCTCCAGGCTCTGAGCTGTCAGCACAGAGCCCGACGCGGGTCTCAAACTCACAAACTGCAAGATCACGACCTGAGCCAAAGTCAGACGCTCAACCGACTGAGCCACCCAGGCACCCAGTATCTTAAATTTATTTTTAATGTACATTTTTAAGGTAATGTGGTTCTTAGATGAGGATACTTTTGCCCTGTAGGGGACATGTGACAATGTATAGGGATACTTTATGGCATCACAACCATTGTGTGCTATTATCATCTAGGGGGTACAGGCCAAGGATACTGCTAAATATCCTACTATACCACGAATTTCCCTCCTGCCCCACAGGAAAGAGTTCTCTAGTCAAAAATGTCAGTACTGCTGAGGGTGATAAACTCTGCTTTAGATCATCCATGACAATTTGGAATTACACATTTCTTTGGGCAACTGTCTTTCCCACTAGACTGGATGCTTCGCAAGGACAAAAAGTCAATTCAACTCCTTTTTGTGGTATTATTGTTATATATTAAAACTGCAGATTCTACCAACTCAGTAACACGTTGAAAGAATTATTACTTTATACTATGTCATGTCTCTGTGCCTTTAAAGGAGCTGAGAGAAGAAGCAAACGTAGAGTTACAGAGATTTTGTTCTATTAACCTCCTTATTTGTCATTTATATTTCTCTTCATTTGTTCCTACGCATTCTAGTCCTTTTCTTAACCCAATACAGCTTTGCTTCCGCCCATCTGCTGTGTGCTGTTCTTGGAAAATATATTACATTTTTCTATCTTTTATGCATGATACACTATACAATTTTTTTTAATCTGTGAAAAAAGAAATGAAAACAAATATGCATTTCTATTGTCTTTTAAAATTACATAGTTCCCTTAACCAGTGCTTTATCTGGAAGGGTTATGGATTTGAATTACTGCCTGCAGTTGCTTGCTTTCAGTCTGAAAAACTTCATTTTTCTTTCTGCTCCTCACACTGAAAAAATCTCTTGAATTCTTTCTTCTGTGAATTCAAATCTACCAGTCAGCCCTCTAATGAATTTGCCATTTCAGTCACTGTACTTTTCTGCTTCAGAACTTCCATTTGGTTCCTTTGTATGATTTCTCTGGCTTTACTGGCATTTTCTGTTTGATGCAGCTTTGTCATTCTTTAATCATGGTTCCCTTCAGGACTTTAAACATATTTCTTAGAGGGACTTTGAAGTCTCTTTTAAATGCCACATCTGATTGACCTCACAAGTTTCTGTTGCCTGCTTTTGTTCCGGTATGTGGGTCATATTTTTTGTTTGTTTGTTTCTGTGTGTGTCCCACAATTTTTTGTTTGAAAGTGGCAATTTTAGATAATATAGTAACTCTGAGTATTGGTTCCACCACCAAGTGCCTATTATTATGTCTCTATTGAATTGTTTAGTAACTGGCTGGATTATTTCAGGGCAGTCGGCAGCCTCCCCTTACGTTGTGAAACCTTTTATGTGGTTCCTCATGGGCTGCAGGTGTGGGTGTGACTCCTGTCACCCTGGGATGCCATTGGTTTTGGCACAACTCTCTCCGTCTCCTTCTCCGACCACAACCAACTGTTAAGCTCCACTAGTTACCAGCTGATTGTTCTACTGTATTTAACAAATGTTCTGAAGCATGAATTATTCCACAGGCTGATCTAATCAAACCCAGGCTCTCTTGAAAGATCAGTTGCTTAGGTCAATGTTTAAGATCTGATCTGTCCCCAGGAGGGCTCCTCCCAGGTGCCTCTTTCTCAGCCACTCTCCAGAAAACTAGCCAGCCTACAGTTTCATCTGTACCTCCAATTAATCTACAAATCTTTTCCCAGTAGCCTTTCATCACAACCTCCACTGTTTTTGAGAGTGCCCGTAAGTTCAACCTTCTCCATACTTTGATGCAAATGAAATCAGCTCTTTTGGTAAGGAATTCAGCGTTCTCTGTTTCTTTTTAATTTTTTAAAAAATTTTATTTTAATGTTTATTTATCCTTGAAAGAGAGAGACCGTGAGCAGGGGAGGGGCAGAGAGAAGGAGACAGAATTTGAAGCAGGCTCCAGGCTCTGAGCTGTCAGCACAGAGCCCGACACGAGGCTCAAACTCATGAACTATGAGATCATGACCTGAGCCGAAGTCAGCTGCTTACCTGACTGAGCCACTCAGGCACCCCTCAGCATTCTCTGTTTTATGGTCCACTTCTCCTCCAGGGCAACAATCCCTGAGACATGGCTCTGGTGATGGGGGTGGGGACAAAAGGACATTTTTCTGAGTGACACTCTTCCTTTAGGAGCTGAACCCTTATGGAGGGAAAGTAGCCTCGGCTCTTCTCACCTTGCCTCTCACTGTATATCACGGTACTTGTATACGTGATCAGGTCACAGTATACTCAGTGATGCCACATCCAAGGTAGAGACTACATCCCATGACGGGGGGTTAGGAGGAAGAAGCAAGCCCCCATCTCTCAGCCATACTTGCCCAGAACTGAGTCTTGGCAACAAGTAGCTGGAGGCAGAATGGAGTAGGAGTAGGAGTTGGAGGGAGAAAGAGCCCTGTGTCCTTTGCTGCACAGTCTTAAGTGGAGTGTTTCCATTTTGCTGAGCTAGGAGGGGAGTGACATGGCATGGGTATCAGTTCAGATATCACAGGCTCACTGCGACTTCTGAAGTTTTAACAGATTTTCTTGAACACATACTTCATTTGTGTATGCCCTTAAGACCATTTCCAAAGACTTTTTTTTTCAATATATGAAATTTATTGTCAAATTGGTTTCCATACAACATCCAGTACTCATCCCAAAAGGTGCCCTCCTCAATACCCATCTCCCACCCTCCCCTCCCTCCCACCCCCCATCAACCCTCAGTTTGTTCTCAGTTTTTAAGAGTCTCTTATGCTTTGGCTCTCTCCCACTCTAACCTCTTTTTTTTTCCTTCCCCTCCCCCATGGGTTTCTGTTAAGTTTCTCAGGATCCACATAAGAGTGAAACCATATGGTATCTGTCTTTCTCTGTATGGCTTATTTCACTTAGCATCACACTCTCCAGTTCCATCCACATTGCTACAAAGGGCCATATTTCATTCTTTCTCATTGCCACGTAGTGTATATAAACCACAATTTCTTTATCCATTCATCAGTTGATGGACATTTAGGCTCTTTCCATCATTTGGCTATTGTTGAGAGTGCTGCTATAAACATTGGGGTACAAGTGCCCCTATGCATCAATACTCCTGTATCCCTTGGGTAAATTCCTAGCAGTGCTACTGCTGGGTCATAGGGTAGGTCTATTTTTAATTTTTTGAGGAACCTCCATACTGTTTTCCAGAGTGGCTGCACCAATTTGCATTCCCACCAACAGTGCAAGAGGGTTCCCGTTTCTCCACATCCTCTCCAGCATCTATAGTCTCCTGATTTGTTCATTTTGGCCACTCTGACTAGCGTGAGGTGATATCTGAGTGTGGTTTTGATTTGTATTTCCCTGATGAGAAGTGACATTGAGCATCTTTTCATGTGCCTGTTGGCCATCTGGATGTCTTCCTTAGAGAAGTGTCTATTCATGTTTTCTGCGCATTTCTTCACTGGACTATTTGTTTTTCAGGTGTGGAGTTCGGTGAGCTCTTTATAGATTTTGGATACTAGCCCTTTGCTGATATGTCCTTTGCAAATATCTTTTCCCATTCCGTTGGTTGCCTTTTAGTTTTGTTGGTTGTTTCCTTTGCTGTGCAGAAGCTTTTTATCTTCATGAGGTCCCAGTAGTTCATTTTTCCTTTTAATTCCTTTGCCTTTGGGGATGTGTCAAGTAAGAAATTGCTACGGCTGAGGTCAGAGAGGTCTTTTCCTGCTTTCTCCTCGAGGGTTTTGATGGTTTCCTGTCTCACATTCAGGTCCTTTATCCATTTTGAGTTTATTTTTGTGAATGGTGTGAGAAAGCGGTCTAGTTTCAATCTTCTGCATGTTGCTGTCCAGTTCTCCCAGCACCATTTGTTAAAGAGACTGTCTTTTTTCCATTGGATGTTCTTTCCTGCTTTGTCAAAGATGAGTTGGCCATATGTTTGTGGGTCTAGTTCTGGGGTTTCTATTCTATTCCATTGGTCTATGTGTCTGTTTTTATGCCAATACCATGCTGTCTTGATGATGACAGCTTTGTAGTAGAGACTAAAGTCTGGGATTGTGATGCCTCCTGCTTTGGTCTTCTTTTTCAAAATTACTTTGGCTATTTGGGGCCTTTTGTGGTTCCATATGAATTTTAGAATTGCTTGTTCTAGCTTTGAGAAGAATGCTCGTGCAATTTTGATTGGGATTGCATTGAATGTGTAGATAGCTTTGGTTAGTATTGACATTTTGATAATATTTATTCTTCCAATCCATAAGCATGGAATGTTTTTCCATTTCTTTATATCTTCTTCAATTTCCTTCATAAGCTTTCTATAGTTTTCAGCATACAGATCTTTTACATCTTTGGTTAGATTTATCCCTAGGTATTTTATGCTTCTTGGTGCAATGGTGAATGGGATCAGTTTCTTTGTCTTTCTGTTGCTTCATTATTAGTGTATAAGAATGCAACTGATTTCTGTACATTGATTTTGTATCCTGCAACTTTGCTAAATTCATTTATCAGTTCTAGCAGACTCTTCCTGGAGTCTATCAGATTTTCCACGTATAATAACATGTCATGTGCAAAAAGTGAAAGCTTAACTTCATCTTTGCCAATTTTGATGCCTTTGATTTCCTTTTGTTGTCTGATTGCTGATGCTAGAACTTCCAACACTATGTTAAACAACAACGGTGAGAGTGGACATCCCTGTCGTGTTCCTGATCTCAGGGAAAAAGCTCTCAGTTTTTCCCCATTGAGGATGCTGTTAGCTGTGGGCTTTACATAAATGGCTTTGATGCTGTTTAAGTATGTTCCTTCTATCACGACTTTCTCGAGGGTTTTTATTAAGAAAGTTGCTGAATTTTGTCAAAGGCCTTTTCTGCATCGATTGACAGGATCATATGGTTCTTATCTTTTCTTTTATTCATGTGATGTATCACATTGATTGATTTGCGAAAGTTGAACCAGCCCTGCATCCCAGGAATGAATCCCACTTGATCATGGTGAATAATTCTTTTTATATGCTGTTGAATTCGATTTGCTAGTATCTTATTGAGAATTTTTGCATCCATATTCATCAGGGATATTGGCCTGTAGTTCTCTTTTTTTACTGGGTCTCTGTCTGGTTTAGGAATCAAAGTAATACTGGCTTCATAGAATGAGTCTGGAAGTTTTCCTTCCTTTTCTATGTTTTGGAATAGCTTGAGAAGGATAGGTATTATCTCTGCTTTAAACGTCTGGTAGAACTCCCCTGGGAAGCCATGTGGTCCTGGACTCTTATTTGTTGGGAGATTTTTGATGACTGATTCCATTTCTTTGCTGGTTATGGGTCTGTTCAAGCTTTCTATTTCCTCCTGATTGAGTTTTGGAAGAGTGTGTGTGTTTAGGCATTTGTCCATTTCTTCCAGGTTGTCCAGTTTGTTGGCATATAATTTTTCATAGTATTCCCTGATAATTGCTTGTATCTCTGAGGGATTGGTCATGATGATTCCATTTTCATTCATGATTTTATCTATTTGGGTCATCTCCCTTTTCTTTTTGAGAAGCCTGGCTAGAGGTTTATCAATTTTGTTTATTTTTTGAAAAAACCAACTCTTGGTTTCGTTGATCTGCTCTACAGTTTTTTTTAGATTCTATATTGTATATTTCTGCTCTGATCTTTATTATTTCTCTTCTTCTGCTGGGTTTGGGGTGTCTTTGCTGTTTTGCTTCTATTTCCTTTAGGTGTCCTGTTAGATTTTGTATTTGGGATTTTTCTTGTTTCTTGAGATAGGCCTGCATTGCAATGTATTTTCCTCTCAGGAATGCCTTTTCTTCATTCCAAAGCGTTTGGATTGTTGTATTTTCATTTTCATTGTTTCCATATATTTTTTAATTTCTTCTCTAATTGCCTGGTTGACCCATTCATTCTTTAATAGGGTGTTCTTTAACCTCCATGCTTTTGGAGGTTTTCCAGACTTTTTCCTGTGGTTGATTTCAAGCTTCATAGCATTGTGGTCTGAAAGTATGCATGGTATGATCTCAATTCTTGTATACTTATGAAGGGCTGTTTTGCGACCCAGTATGTGATCTATCTTGGAGAATGTTCCATGTGTACTTGAGAAGAAAGCATATTCTGTTGCTTTGGGATGCAGAGTTCTAAATATATCTGTCAAGTCCATCTGATCCAATGTATCATTCAGGGCCCTTGTTTCTTTATTGACCGTGTGTCTAGATGATCTGTCCATTTCTGTAAGTGGAGTGTTAAAGTCCCCTGCAATTATCACATTCTTATCAATAAGGTTGCTTATGTTTGTAATTGTTTTATATATTTGGGGGCTTCTGTATTCGGCGCATAGACATTTATAATTATTAGCTCTTCCTGATGGATAGACCCTGTAATTATTATATGATGCCCTTCTTCATCTCTTGTTACAGCCTTTAATTGAAAGTCTAGTTTGTCTGATATAAGTATGGCTACTCCAGCTTTCTTTTGACTTCCAGTGGCATGATAAATAGTTCTCCATCCCCTCACTCTCAATCTGAAGGTGTCCTCAGGTCTAAAATGAGTCTCTTGTGGACAGCAAATAGATGGGTCTTGTTTTTTTTATCCATTCTGATACCCTATGTCTTTTGGTTGGCGCATTTAGTCCATTTACATTCAGTGTTATTATAGAAAGATATGGGTTTAGAGTCATTGTGATGTCTATAGGTTTCATGCTTGTAGCGATGTCTCTGGTACTTTGTCTCACAGGATCTCCCTTAGGATCTCTTGTAGGGCTGGTTTAGTGGTGACAGATTCCTTCAGTTTTTGTTTGTTTGGGAAGACCTTTATCTCTCCTTCTATTCTAAATGACAGACTTGCTGGATAAAGGATTCTCGGCTGCATATTTTTTCTGTTCATCACATTGAAGATCTCCTGCCATTCCTCTCTGGCCTGCCAAGTTTCAGTAGAGAGATCGGTCACGAGTCTTATAGGTCTCCCTTTATATGTTAGAGCACGTTTATCCCTAGCTGCTTTCAGAATTTTCTCTTTATTGTTGTATTCTGCCAGTTTCACTATGATATGTCATGCAGAAGATCGATTCAAGTTATGTCTGAAGGGAGTTCTCTGTGCCTCTTGGATTTCAATGCCTTTTTCCTTCCCCAGATCAGGGAAGTTCTCAGCTATGATTTCATCAAGTACACCTTCAGCACCTTTCCGTCTCTCTTCCTCCTCTGGAATACCAATTATGCGTATATTATTTCTCTTTAGTGCATCACTTAGTTCTCTAATTTTCCCCTCATACTCCTGGATTTTTTTAATCTTTTTCTCAGCTTCCTCTTTTTCCATAACTTTATCTTCCAGTTCACCTATTCTCTCCTCTGCCTCTTCAATCCGAGCCGTGGTTGTTTCCATTTTATTTTGCAGCTCATTTATAGCATTTTTAGCTCCTCGTGACTGTTCCTTAGTCCCTTGATCTCTGTAGCAATAGATTCTCTGCTGTCCTCTATACTGTTTTCAAGCCCAGCGATTAATTTTGACTATTATTCTAAATTCACTTTCTGTTATATTGTTTAAATCCTTTTTGATCAGTTCGTTAGCTCTTGTTATTTCCTGGAGATTCTTTTGAGGAATTCTTCTGTTTCTTCAATTTGGGTAGTCCCTGGAGTGGTGCGGAACTGCGGGGCACTTCCCCTGTGTTGTCTTGCATAACTTGCGTTGGTGGGTGGGGCTGCAGTCAGACCTGATGTCTGCCCCCAGCCCACCGCTGGAGCCATAGTCAGACTGGTGTGTACCTTCTCTTCCCCTCTCCTAAGAGCGGGATTCACTGTGGGGTGGCGTGGCCCATCTGGGCTACTTGCACACTGCCAGGCTTGTGGTGCTGGGGATCTCGCATATTAACTGGGGTGGATAGGCAAGGTGCACAGGGGCAGGAGGAGGCAGGCGTAGCTCGCTTATCCTTCGGTGATCCTTTTTGGGAGGGGCCCTGTGGCACTGGGAGGGAGTCAGACCCGCCACCGGAGGGATGGATCCGCCGAAGCACGGCATTGGGTGTTTGCGTGGTGCAAGCAAGTTCCCTGGCAGGAACCAGTTCCTTTTGAGATTTTGGCTGGGAGATGGGCGAGGGAGATGGCGCTGGCAAGCACCTTTGTTCCCCGCCAAGCTGAGCTCTGTCGTCCGGGGCTCAACAACTCTCCCTCCCGTTGTCCTCCAGCTCTCCCGTTCTCCGAGCAGATCTGTTAACTTATAACCTTCCACATGTTAAGTCCCCCTTGCTGTCCCAACACACTCCGTCCAGCCCCTCCGCTTTTGCCAGCCAGACTCAGGGGCTCTGCTTGGCCAGCGGGCCGCCCCTCCGCCCCGGCTCCCTCCCGCGAGTCCGTGTAGCCCGCACTGCCTCTCTGCCCTTCCTACCCTCTTCTGTGGGCCTCTCTGGGCTTGGCTCCAGAGAATCCATTCTGCTAGTCTTCTGGCGGTTTTCTGAGTTATTTAGGCAGGTGTAGGTGGAATCTAAGTGACCAGCAGGACGCGGTGAGCCCCGCATCCTCCTACACCACCATCTTCTCCAAGAATACCCCCATTTCCAAAGACTTTAAATGGTTGTTTTAAAAATGACTTTCACCAGTTTTCTGGGGAATTGGTCTACAGAGATGTTTCACTTTCCTGCTGGAAGCAGAACTCTGGTTGTGACTTTTAAGTTACTAAGGTTTAGTAGATTACAAAGCATTATTGTAGCAATAGATGGGTGCTCCACATAAGTCAACACTGGAGCCACTAGAACCCCAGCCTCCCAGTATTTCATGTGGAATCCAGAATATTCCCTCCACTGCAGTCGAAACCACCATAGGGACTTAGTGAAATAAATCACTTACATGGTAAATAATACCATGGACTGAAAAACACTCAGCCTGCAGTTTCCAAAAATAATTCTCATAAAATGAGTCATACTGGAAGAATCTGACTTATGGAGAGGCTTAAATAAAGCGTAATCCTTTAGTAAGAAAAACTGGCCATTTACTGCATGACAGAAAAAAGTACTCTCATAATTCAGGGGCACATAAAACAGTAAGATTGACAATCTACTTTTAACTAAGCAGAGCAAATACTACATTTGAAAATAGCATTTTATGAAAACTAAATTTGTAGAGTAAGATCCTCCTTCCCCAAACATTTGATCAGGCTTGACAGAGAAAATAAGAGGGAAAGGAGTGAGTAGTCTCATCTAAGAATTTCCTTGCTTTAATCCAGAGTCAGAAATATACCCCACCCATAATACCAACAAAAAGTCACAGTCACTGAACAGGAAATTAATCACTTCTAATTATCAACAGAATCTTCCAATAAAGACAGCTAAAGAATCCCATAGCATTATCAACTCTGTGATAACATCACAGAGTTTCTTTTCTTGACCTACAAGAGCACACATCCTGGTGTTCTCATAGCCTGGCAGTTGACTTCTCCACCACGATATATTCTAATTGTTTAAAAAGCTAAACTGGCCTCTGCCATAAAAAAGAAATGAAATCTTGCCATTTGCAACAACATGGATGGATCTAGAGGGTAAAATGCCAAGTGAAATAAGTCAGAGAAAGACAAATACCATATGATTTCACTCATATGTGGAATTTAAGAAACGAAACATGAACAAAGGAAAAAAAGAGAGCAAGACACAGACTCTTAACTACAGAGAACAAACTGCTGATTACCAGAGGGGAGGTGGGTTGAGGAGGAGGAGGGGTGGAATAGGTGAAGGGGATTAAGAGCACACTCATCATGATGAGCAGTGAGTAATGTAGAAAATTGCTAAATCACTATAATGTACACCTGGAACTAATTTAACACTGTATAATAATTATGCTAAAATTTAAAAATAAAAAATAAATTAATTAAAAAAATACACAGAGGAAGAGTTGAGGCTTACATATGTTATTTAAAGTTGAACGTTTAGAGTGAGTACCTCTGGGGTATGGGAGAGGATGTTAGGTGGTATTCCAAAGGATATAAATATTTATTTAAAAACTGAGGGTTGGGGCACCTGGGTGGCTCAGCCACTTAAGCGTCTGACTCTTGATTTCTGCTCAGGTCATGATTTCACAGTTCGTGGGTTCAAGCCACGGGGTGTTCGTTCTTTCTCTCTGCCCCTGCTCTGCTCACACTGTCTCTCGCTCTCACTCTCAAAGAAATAAACCTAAAAAAATTAAAACAGAGTGTTGATGGAGGGAGGTAGGTGGGAGGTGGACTAGATGGGTGATGGATATTAAGGAAACACTCGTTGTGATGAGCACTGGGTGTTGTATGTAAGTGACGAATCACTGAATTCTACTCCTGAAGCCAATATTGCACTGTATGTTAACTAAAATTTAAATTTAAACAATAAATAAAAGTTTGTTTAAATGTATCTTAGTGTAAGATTTAAAAAATGATAGTGATACAAAAGGTTTATTTTAAAATAAAAATAATACATAAATACACCATAGACAAATTTGCAGTTAACTTTCTGACTCCTAGGGAATTATAATTTTATATCTAGAAAGATCTTCTTTTTTTAACATTCATTTACTTTTGAGAGAGAGAGAGAGAGACAGACAGAGCATGAGTGGGGGAGGGGCAGAGAGAGGGCTACAGAATCTGAAGCAGGTTCCAGACTCTGAGCTGTCAGCACAGAGCCTGATGCGCGGCTCAAAGTCACGAACCACGAGATCATGACTTGAGCCAAAGTCAGACACTTAACCAACTGAGCCATCCAGGCACCCCTGATCTATAGAGATCCTTAATTATAACAACTAAAAAACTGAAGTATATATCAAAATGTCAGAATTTTCCAATATGAGGGAAATAACTATTCAGGCAATCACACTTGCTGACCTCTAGGTCCTGAGTCAACAGGAAAGCCAGCAAGGTCAACACTCAGAAACCAATAGTGATTTAGTGATAACAGACCACAGTGGTGGGCTGGTTCACATTTCTAAAAGAGCAGTTTCAGAAAGTTGCTTCAAAAACATCCAGTTTGGTCTTTCCTAAGCATAAGAGGTAATATATTTCCTGACAGCTTTTAAGCCTCGCTCTACCCTCTTCTGCCCCAAAGTTGGCAAGCTTATAAGAAAGACTGAGTACTCCTTCCTCTGGTGCTTGTGAGAGATTCAAACCCCATAGGCTGGTTTCTATACACGAGAACCTTCACCCTGGGCCCACTCCCCAGCCACCACAAAACCCCCAAGCCAGTCTTCTCTCCCTGCTCTCTCTAGCCATTTTGGGACCAATTTTGGAGCTACCCTGCTCTATCCAGAAAGTCTCATTATGTGTGTGATACATCTGTTCATACCATCTTGGAGGGTATGTGGTTGTGTGTGTGTGTGTGTGTGTGTGTGTGTGTGTGTGTGAGAGAGAGAGAGAGAGAGAGAGAGAGAGAGAGAGAGAGGCAGAGAGAAACCGAGAAAATGAGAGACATATCACTGATCTCTGCATCCTAACCAAGTTTGGGGCGAGAATCCATCCCGTATCTGTGTATTCACAACAGCGGTCCACTACAGTGAAGTCTCTGCTGCACTGCAAGGTACAAAGCTCGTAGCACATCCCATGGGGCACTTTCATCATCTCTCCCCATCCCACCTTTCTAGCCTCTTCTCCCCATCTCTTCCTCTCCACAGGAACCTATGCTTCTGCCTCTGCTTATCTATTCCCAGAATATTCCATGGCCCGCAAGATTTCCGATTGTATATCTGCTTTACCCTTTGCCTGGAAGGTCCTTCCTACCTCCATTTTTCCCCTTCCCTTCCCAACTTCCAAGCCATCTTCTTTCTCGTTGATATTTACAAAATGCTCTCCCCATCCCCTAAGACCAAGTAAAACGTGATGCCCTCTTAAAGTCTCCACTAACCTCTCTAAGCAGAGGTTTTATCTTCTTTTCCGGGTCTATGATGACATTTAAATCACTGTTCTTGCCTGTTTACAGGTCTCTCTTCCCTGCAAGGCTCTGAAACTTTTGATGGCAGAGACCTTCCCTTCTTCATCTACTATAATTTGCCTCTAACACACTTTTATGAATACCATCAGTGCTAAATAATGTTGACTGAGTATTTTTTCAAAATAAAGTGAAAATTTTGTTAAGAATGAAAGGATGTTGGTAAACAAAATATTTTGAACTCTTGGAGACACAGCAAGAATTACAATTTTTCTGTACCTGTTTCTAGTCTTATATGCAAATGACGGTTAAGAATTGTTACTTAGTGAAATAAGTGCAAAATAGTTAAAATCAAGGCACCAATGACTTGCATTATAGGGAAGTAGCAAGGTGAGATATTTATCACTTCCAGATCCTAAACATATCATCACTACTGAGCTAGATTCCTTGAGACCTAAATGATGCTTCTCTGTTAAATTTAATAGCCATAGAAAAAGCAGTGTGACCTCTATGGCTCAATAATCACAGGATAATTAGTTGATAGAAATGAAAATGACTCATGTGCCTTATTCTCCCCTCCCATAAAAACAAATTTGGAAACTGTGAGTCCAAGTGCTTTTGTTTTGTTTTGTTTTGTTTTAGCCAGTCTGCTTATACAAGAGTTAAGAAAAACTTCTTACCATATGATGGCAAATACCTCCATCTTTCCCTGAAATCAATTTAAGTTCATAGTTGCTGACTTGATGTAAGAACATGCCCTTTTGTATCATTTTATCAAGAACCTAGACAACAACTTGGAGGATAAGCTTATCATGACAAGAGGAGCAGTTAGTACACTGGATCACATTTCCTTCAGTCATTCAGCAAGTATTAATTAAGCATCTACTATATACCACTCAATCTACTGTGCCCTGTTAATCTCTACATCTCTTCTTATCTGTCCCTGCAAGTCTCGGAGCTTCTCAGGGCAAGAATTATAGTATTTTCATATAATACCCACTACTACATACTGGTTTGGCACATGGCTCCAGTGCTGAAGAAGATTTGTCCTTGTTACTTTGTGGAACTTACTAATATCTAAAGACTGGGAATCCTAAAAGCAATGGGATAATATAGATGTAAACTTCTATATTGAGGGTCACAAAACCAGCAACCTACACAGATATAGGGGAAAGACCCAGGTTGAGGGTACTTCATCTGAAAAGATAGGAGCAAATGTTTTTCTGGTCCAAAATCTTGGTGAGATGTGCTGTTAGGTTTATGCAGTTGCTAAGGTAAATAACATTTGCATCCTTGACTGCTATCACACCTTCTATAAATGATCCATGGTTATAGCGATGGGAGGATGGATATCATGGTAAATCCAACCTTCACCAAGGTCTCAAGCCTGCATGCCAATTAATCACATGTTCCTTAACTGGTTCCTTTGCTCATTCCCACTAGTACCATTTTTTAGCTTCTCACTCTCTTCAAACCATGTTCTCACCTGCATTTCCTATCTTATCGTAGCAGATGTTGTCAGTGCCTCCAAAAAACCCTGCAACCCCCAGTATCCCAGTATGTCCCAGAATTACCCTACTGGGGTAATGGCAGCACCTGCCACTCTCAAGTGGAAGCCTTCCTCTCAATTGGCCTGGGAAAGGCTGGAAGCCTAGGGAAGTGAATGCCCCTGAGAACAGTTCTCAGCCAGTAACATATGGGAGTGGAGGATATATATTTCCATTCTCTTTCCCCTAAGATGGGAGAATTGTGATGCATGTTTGGTACTGTTCCCTAGTATTTCCCAGCAGGATTAAGTCCCAGTTGCCCATGGCTGGAAGCTGTTCCAGAACGCCCACTTTATCAGCTTACTTCTCTTTCCTTTCTCACTTCCTTAATTATCTAATGGTGCTCCTTAGAATTAACTTCCACATAAACTACTTGCACACAAACCCAGTCTCAGGGTCAGCCTCTGGGACTAGAAAGTTGAGATACTTCCTTTCAGCAAAAACAATCTCCTACTCCACAGAGAGAAGAGACCCCACCCCAATCCCAGGCAGGGGTGGTCTTAGGACGCTTGTGCCACAGATACAAACTTAATGAAACCTATGCTCATATTTCCCTCCTACCTTTCAACTTTGGTAGAAGAGTTGCCTACTCTTTTGCTTAAGATTAATCCCCTGGTATGTTATCTACATTCATTAGACTTAAAGGCTTTGAAAAATTTTTATTTTGAAGTAATTTCAAATTTATAGAACTTTTCTTAAAATACCAATAATTCCTATATACCTCTCAACCAGGTCTCCTATGTGAACAGTACGCTGTGCTTGCTTCATCATCCACTCCCTGGATTTCTTTTTAAATTGTGGTTCTCAAACTGTGATGAAGGACCTATTTAAAAATATCCAATACACCAAGGACCAATCTTCTTGTTTATGTTTTTGTAAAACAAAATGAAAGTGAATCAGAAAAGCAACAGTGACCAAAGATAAACAAAATACAAGCTTCTAGTTTTTTAATATTTAGATTCACTAGGTATCAATTAACAGTCAAGTAGCTCTACAAATTTCTAAATGTTTATTTTTCATTTCCATTATTTATCATGTCTCAGACCAGTAACTCACAATTCATGGACTGGCACTGGTCCACCAACCAAAATGTACAGCATTACTGGCAATAACATCGTCAGAGTTCACCTTGACATTTCAACCTCCCCTTCAACCACAATAGCCTTGCTCAAATATCATCTTTTTTTAAGACTTTTTAAATTTTTTTTAATTTTTTAAATATGTTTTATTTATTTTTGAGACAGGGAGAGACAGAGCATGAACAGGGGAGGGTCAGAGAGAGGGAGACACAGAATCTGAAACAGGCCCCAGGCTCTGAGCTGTCAGCACAGAGCCCGACGCGGGGCTTGGACTCACGGACCGCGAGATCATGACCCGAGCCGAAGTCGGCCGCTTAACCGACTGAGCCACCCAGGCGCCCCATATATCATCCTTCTTAAAACTGAAAACCAGCAGTCCCATCACTGGGTACCATCTTATCATTTTATCCTTATGAACAAAGGTTTTCACTTTCTATCATTGCATCTTCTATCCATTCCTTGGTCCTTGAAATCTACTGTCTCCATCAGTTCAGGAAACTTTCTGCAACAAATCCAGTGACTTTCTAGTTGGTGAGTTCATGAGATACATGGACCATGTCAGTCCTTACCTCTTTAGACTTCTCTCCAGTCTGTGAGATGTGGCCATGCCCTCCCCTTCCTCAACCTTTCCTCTCCTTTGTCTTTTGGGCAATGACACTCTTTTGGGTTTCCTCCTACATACATACATCTTTCCTCAGTACTTTTCAGTTTCCTTTCAAGGGTTCTCTCCCCTCAAACTTCTATTTTCATTCTATAATCTCTCTTCTTGAGCAAACATTTCCATTCACATGTTTCAGTAAACATCTTCCATTGACGATTCCAAAATCTGTACCTGGAGCCCAAACTTCTTTCTTGGAGCTACAGTTCTTTGTCCCACAACTTGGCCCAAACTAACCTCATTATAATTGCCACCTAGTGAAGTCACTTTATTTGGTTTTGTTAACTTTTCAATTTTCAGTCTTTGTGTCTGTAAAATGGGAATAATATCTGACTGACAGGACTTCTGTGCAGATTAAATGATACAATGGAGGTAGGAGTATTTAAGCACTGCCTGACCACAGTAAATCTTCAGTAAACAGAAGATATTATTATTTACTTCTTCCTGAATTTTCTTCTCATATTAGTCCCTTATCATATTGAATGTGGCTAATGCCTTAACAAATTGTTTTTCCTCTCTCCCTTCGTTCATCCTTCAACAAATATTCACCAAGTGCCTGCTATATGCTAGACTATGCTATAGACTAGTCTAGTGTAAGGCTCTAAGGATAAAACATTGGCTAAGACAGACAATCCCAACCCTCATTAAGTTTATACTCTAGTGATAATACAGATGTTAAATAATTCACTACAGTATAGACGCTTAGGTGTCACCTTTAACTTTTTTCTCTCTCTTATCCTCATCCCCTAATCTGACCTCTATCAGTGATAAAATATTTTATATTTTTTCTCATGATCTCTAAAGTCCAGTCCTTCCTTGAGCTTTGCATGGTCCAACACAGTAGCCACTAGCCACATGTAGCCACTTAAATTTCAATTAATTAAAATAAAAATGCAGTTCCTTAGTCTCACTGGTGAGATTTCAAGAACTCAGTAGAAACATGTTACCAGTGACTACTGTATCAGGTAGAGCAGCTCTAGAACATCACCATCATTGTCTATTGTTGTCTATCAGACAGCACTGTTCTAGTTTCAATGCCCTAAAGCAGATCCTTATCTCTTTCCTCTATTAGTGAAGTGGCCTAGGTATTAGTCTTTCAGTCATTAATCGTTATCTCCTCAATATATGTCCCACTGGTTTCCCAGAATGATATCCAGAATGCAAGTATAACCATGTTACTCCTCTGTTAACAATTCTTTATTTCTCCTCCACTGTTTTCAGGACAAAGTTTTATACCCTAACAATAGTCTACATTATCTGGCCCTAACCTAACTCTCGGCTTTAATCTTTTGCATTTCACCCTACAGCACCACATGCTCAAGTCATAGTGATAGAGAATAGCCCAAAGCAATTTTCAAGTTGGAGGACATACACTGCCTGATTTAAGTCTTATTTTAAAGCTACAGTGATAAAGACAGTGTACTATTGATGAAATGGTAGACACATCAATGGAACAGAATTAAAGGTTCAGAAACAGACCTGAAATATATGGTTAGGTGATTTTCAATAAAGTCACCAAGAAAATTCAATGGAAAAAGGGTAACTTTTTCAACAAATGGTGCCTGCACAACTGGGTAGCCATATGGGAAAAAATACATTTCAGCCCTTACCTATAATAAAAAAACAAATCTTATCCGATTATTTATATATATATATATATATATATATATATATATATATATATATTTGTGTGTATATATATTTGTATATATAAATATAAATATATATAAATAAATATATACTTTCATATATTGTATATATAAATATCCATGATACCATGGATATTTATATATACAATATATGAAAGTATATATTTATATCATGGATATTTATATATATACAAATATCATGGATTTTTATATATACAAATGTTATATATATGTATATATATATATACACATATATATGTACACACTCAAATCTGATAAGGTTTGTATATATACACATATATGTCATATATGTGATCTAAACAAACATATATACTAATATGATATATACTATATTTGTAATATTATAGTATATATTATCTATTACTAATTTTACATTATATTGACTATATTAATACAGTATGTAATATATATTACTTCAGATCATATTACATATGATGAATATAACAATGTATTGTGATACATGTGTACATGTATACATGTGTAAAATAATAATATATGATGTGTGTGTGTATATACACACACAATATGCAATAAATTAGAAATGGATCACAGATGGAAATGCGAAAGCTACAACTACAAAATTTCTAGAAGAAAATTTTTGTGATGCCAGTTTAGGGAAAGATTTCTTAGATAAGACACCAAAAACATAAACCATTAAAAAAATAGATAAATCGAACTTTGTCAAAATTAAAAACTTTTGCTTATCAAAGGATCCCACTAAGGAAATGAAAAGGTAAGCCTAAAAAATGAGAGAAAATATAATACATATATCTGAGAAAGAACTTCTATCTAGAATATACAAAAACATGTTATGCCTTAAAAATCAGAAAACAGCCCAATTAAAAATGGGCAAAAGACTTGAACAAGAACTTTTTAAAAGAAGATACATAATTGACCAATAAGCACATGAAAACCTATCTAGAATCTTTATAATATATCCAGCATTTTAGGGAAATGCAAATTAAACTACAATGAGATACTACTATATAACCACTAGGATGACTACAATAACAAGTCAACAGCAACAATAATATCATGTGTTGGAAAGGGTGGGGAAACACTGGAACTGTTATACACTGCTATTGGGAAGCCATTCCACTCCTAGGGATTTTCCAAAGAGAAATGCAAACATACGACCTCAAAAAGACCTGTACATGAAAGCTCATACCAGTTTTAGTCACAATAGTCCCAAAGTGAAAATAATGTGAATATCTGTTAACCAGTGAATGGATAAACAACATGCGGAATATCCATATAATGAAATACTACTCAGCAATTAAAAGGGAACCGATTACTGATACATACAACAATATGAATAAATCTCAAAAAATCATTTTGCCGAGTGAAAGAAGCCAGACACAGAGCTGTACATGTTGTAGGATTCCATTTATATAAAATTTGGGAAAAGGCAAATTAATCCACAGAGATAGAAAGTAGATCATCTTTGTCCTGGGGCCAGGGGTGGAGGGAGGGATAGACTACAAGGGGCCCTAGGAAACTGGAAATAGTCTGTAAATTCATTGTGGCAGTGGTTTCATGGGTGTATACATGGATCAAACCCTTTTGAATTGCCTTTTGTTCAAGTCCTAGTCCCGGATATGATGGTATTTGGAGATGGGGCCTTTGGGAGGTAATTAGAGTTAGATGAAGTCATGAAGGTGGGGTCGTCATGATGGGATTAGTGCCCTTATAAAAAGATACACCAGAGAGCTTGCTTGTTCTCTTTCTCCCTGCCATGTGAGGACACACTAAGAAGGCGGCCATCTGCAAGCTCTCACCAAAACTGACCACGCTGGCACCCTGATCTCAGACTTTCGGCCTCCAGAACTGTGAGAAATAACTTTCTGTTGTTTAAGCCACCCAGTCTGTGGTATTTTGCTATGGCAGCCTGAGCTAATATATCAGTCACAATCAGTGAAATGCAAACTAAAAGGACTATGAAGTACA
Organism: Lynx rufus; assembly: GCF_022079265.1. NCBI lineage: Eukaryota > Metazoa > Chordata > Mammalia > Carnivora > Felidae > Lynx > Lynx rufus. The sequence continues at coordinate 33,159,731 of NW_025814828.1, read as the reverse complement.
TTTCATACCCATCAGATTAGTGAACATTTAAAGGGTTTTTTAAAGATAGTAACAGACTCCTAAAAAGCAATTTGGCAATATTTTTTTTTAAAGCACTGACACTTTATGTATGTATGTATTTATTTTTTTTTAATGTTTATTTATTTTTGACACAGACAGAGCATGAGTGGGAGAGGGAGACACAGAATCCGAAGCAGGCTCCAGGCTCCGAGCTGCCAGCACAGAGCCCGACGCGGGACTCGAACTCACAAACCACGAGGTCATGACCGGAGCTGAAGTCAGACGCTTAACCAACTGAACCACCCATATGCCTCTATTTATTTATTTTTGAAAGAGAGGGAGAGAGATGGGGGTGGGGGAGGAGGAGAAAGAGAGAATCTTAAGCAGTTTTCAGGCTCAGCAAAGAGCCTGATGTGGGACTTGATTTCACGACTGTGAGATCATGACCTGAGCTGAAATCAAGAATCGGACGCTCAACCTACTGAGTAACCCAGGCACCCTGGCAATATCTTAAATGCTGAAGATTTTCATCCCCTGTGACCCAGGATTTTAACTCTGTGATCAATTATCTAAGAAACTCCTACACACAGGTATAAGATCTAAGCAAAAAAAATGTTTGCTGCAACATTTTTTGATGTGGCAAAATATTTGAAACACAGTAATTAGTTTTTCAAAAATAGTGATTGAAAACTACTATGCTTATATCATGAAATTTTATGCAGCAATAAAAATCAACTCCTTAAATCCTTCCCCAACCAACAAGAACCATCTTCAGAAGCCAGAGACAACCACCTTTGCTTACTGCTCGTTTTTTCAGATTTATCCTCAGAGCCATATATTGTTAGGAAAGTGTGTCGGAAAGAATATCACACGCAGAATCAAAGGAATTACATTTTAATTATGGCCTGCCCTACTTGCTAATTTCTTGGACACAAATAATTTATTAAATTATTCTGCATCCACGGCCTCGTAGTGACCGCAAGATTTTCTGTTTTCTCTAAGTGATGAAAAAGGTCGTGAAGCCCGTTCAGACTTCATTTGGGACAAGGAAAAATACTACCAGCATACTTTCTTTTATTGCACTTCACTTTACTGCACTTTGTAGACAAGTGTTTTCACAAATTGAACGTTTTTGGCAGCCCTAGGCTGATCAAGTCTATCAGTGCCATTTTTCCAGAAGCACTTGCTCATTTCGTGTCCTGTGTCACATTCTGTTAATTCTCACAATATTTCAGACTTTTTCATTATTATTGTATTTGTTATAGTGCTCTGTGGTCAGCAATCTCTGATGTTACTATTGCAACTGTTTTGGGTGCTACAAACTACAGCCATATAAGATGGCAAACTTAGTCGATAAATGTTGTGTGTGTGTTCTTACTACTCCATCGACACGCAACCATACAGAAATTAAAATTAGGCCAATCAATACTCCGACAGTGGCCTCTGTGTGTTCAAGTGAAAGAAAGAGTTTCATGTCTCTGAGTTTCAATCAAAAGTGAGAAATGATTATAAGCTTAGCGAGGGAGGCCTGTCAAAAGCCAAGAGAGGCTGAGAGCTAGGCCTTTTGTGCCAAGAAGTTAGCCAAGTCGTGAATGCAAAGGAAGAGGTCTTGAAGGAAATTACAAGTGCTCCTCCAGTGAATGCACAAATGATAAGAAAGTGAAACTGCCTTCTTGCTGATGTGGAGAAAGTTTCAGCGGTATAGATCCAAGCCACGATATTCCTTTAATCCAAAGCCTAATCCAGAACAAGGCCTTAACCTTCTCCAGTTTTATGACGGCTGAGAGAGGGGAGGAAGCTGCAGAAGAAAAGCTGGAAGCAAGCAGAGTTTGGCTCATGAGGTTTAAGAAAAGCCATCTCCAGAGCATAAAAGTGCACGATGAAGCAGCAAGCAAGGTACCCAGAGGACCTAGCTTAGATAATCAATGAAGGTGGCTGCACTGAACAATGGATTTTCAACATAGTTGAAATTGGAAGGTGTCATCTAGGACTTTTCAGAGCTAGAGAGAAGTCAATGCCTGCCTTCAAAGCTTTAAAGGCCAGGCTGACTCTCCTTAGGGGCTTAATACAGCTGGTGGCTCTAAATTGAAGCCACTGCTCATTTACCATTCCAAATACCCTAGAGCACTTACGGATTATGCTAAACCTGCTCTCAGTTTACTCTGTGAATGGAACAAAGCCTGGATGACAACACATTTGTTTACACATGGTTTATTGAATATTTGAAGCCCACTGTTGGGACCTAATGTGGGGCGGGGGGGGGGGGGGCGGATTCCTTTCAAAATATGACTGCGCATTGACAATGCACCTGGTCACCCAAGGGCTCCGGTGGAGACATACAACAAGATTCATGTTTCTATGCCAGATCACACAACACCCATTCTTCAAACCCATGGATCAAGGAGTAATTTTGACTTCCAAGTCTTATTATTTAAGAAATACATTTTGTGGGGCGCCTGGGTGGCGCAGTCGGTTGAGCGTCCGACTTCAGCCAGGTCACGATCTCGCGGTCTGGGAATTCGAGCCCCGCGTCAGGCTCTGGGCTGATGGCTCGGAGCCTGGAGCCTGTTTCCGATTCTGTGTCTCCCTCTCTCTCTGCCCTCCCCCGTTCATGCTCTGTCTCTCTCTGTCCCAAAAATGGAAAACATACGTTGAAAAAAAAAAATTAAAAAAAAAAAAAAAAGAAATACATTTTGTAAGATTATAGCTGCCATAGATAGTGACTTCTCTGTTGGATCTGGGCAAAATCCGTTGAAAACCTTCTGGAAAGAATTTGCCATTCTATATGCCATGAAGAACAGCAAAGGTTCATAGAAAGAGGTCAAAATATCAGCATGAACAGGAGTTCAGAAGAAGTTGATTCCAAACCTCATAGATGACTTGGAGAAGCTCAAGACTTCAGCGGAGGAAGTAAGTGCAGATGTGAGGGAAACACCAAGAGAAGTAGAATTAGGACTAGAGCCTGAAGATGGGACTGGACTGCTGCAATTTCATGATAAAACTTTAATGAATCAGGAGTTGCTTCTTATGGATGAGCAAAGAAACTGGTTTCTTGAGAAAAAAATCTGAAGATGCTGTGAAGATAATGAAATGACAACAAATGACTTAGACTATTACATAAACTGACGTGATAAAGCAGTGGTAGAGTTTGAGGGCAATGACTCCAATTTGAAAGAAATTCTGCAGATAAAATGCTATCAAAGAGCATCACGTGCTACAGAGAAATCATTCACGAAAGGAAGAGTTGATCGATGCGGCACACTTCATTGTTGTCTTATTTTAAGAAATTGCCACAGTTGCCCCCACCTTCAACAACCACCAGCCTTACCAGTCAGCAGCCATCAATATCGAGGCAAGACCCCCTACTTGCAAAAAGATGACTCACTGAAAGATCAGATGATGGTTAGCATTTTCTAGCAATAAAGTATTTTTTAAACTAAGGCATATACACTGTATTCTTACACATAATGGTATTCACACTTGATAAACCACAGTACAGGGTAAACATTACCTCTTAAAAATTTTTTTTTATTTATTGTTGAGAGACAGAAAGAGACAAAGTGTGAGCAGGGGAGGGGCAGAGAGAGAGGGAGATAGAATCTGAAGCAGGCTCCAGGCTCCAAGCTATCAGTACAGAGCCCGAGGCGGGGCTTGAACCCACGAACTGCGAGATCATGACCTGAGCCGAAGTCGGACGCTTGACCAACTGAGCCACCCAGATGCCACTAAACATAACTTCTATATGCACTGGGAAAACAATAAATTAATTTGACCCACTTTACTATGATATTCACTTTACTGTGGTGGTCTAGAACTGAACTCCCAATATCTCTGAGGTATGCTTATATTTCCATTGAGTTTAGTGGGATGGTGATAGAGAAAAATAAATTTGCTTAAATGATTACAATATATGAGTGCCATTTGATCAATGTCCTCATTGCCAATATATTTTCAATACAAGTGTTATGAAAATATAAAGGGTAATATTACATTATTTTTCTTGTTAAAGTCTTATGATTAAATGAGTGTGGGTTACTATTATTCAAGAGACACTGGGCACCACAATGTGAATATGCTTAACATTAACACACACTTTAAAATAATTAACATGGTAAATTTCATGGTATGTACTTTATTCCACAATTTAAAAAAAAACCCAAGACCCGTACAATAAAATATGTGCATTATGTTATAAATCATATAATACTAATAAAAAATTTTATGAATTACATACTTTAAATGGATAGTTTATTGAACATCAATTATAAAGTTAAATTAAACATTAAACTCAAAAGTCATCTTGAATCCTTTGCAACTGCTCAAACATGTCATGTTCTCTCATGCCTCAGTGTTATCACAGTGTTCATTCTCTTAGGACATGCCCTATCCCTCACTCCAACTAGCCAACTTTGCCTGGCTAACTCTTCCTATTTATTTTATTTTATTTTTTTTTTTAACATTTATTCATCTTTGAGAGACAGAAACAGAGAGCAAGTGGGGGTGGGGCAGAGAGAGAGGGAGACACAGAATCCAAAGCAGGCTTCAGGCTGCGAGCTGTCAGCACAGAGCCCAAGGTGGGGCTCGAACTCACAAACCGCGAGATCATGACCTGAGCCAAAGTCAGACGCTTAACCGACTGAGCCACCCAGGTGCCCCTAACTCTTCCTCTTTTAAAATTAGTTCTAATATCTGCTGATCCTGGAAAATGTTTCCCACCAAATGTGAGCCAACTGCCCTCCTAATTGTTCCCATAGCATTCTGTGTTTAACCAAGTCAACACATGGAGAAGGAATATCATAAAATGTTCGTGTTTCCTGTATCAAGGTCAGAGTGGTAAGTTCCCTCCAGAGTCCCAATAGCCTGGCTAATGAGAGATCTCCTAAAGCATCAGTCATGACCCTGTTAAAAATATCTCAAGGATTTCATCCTTAGCCCAGGCTCAGAAATGTGATCCTTGTCAGCATGCTAAAAGTAGATTGGGATCTACTGACATTAAACAAGTTCACAAGGCATAATAAGAAAAAAAAAACTATCTCAGGAGCCAAAATACTGCAAATCTAGACAACCAGCAGGTTTTCTTCCTGTGAAAACCAAAAATTGTGTTCAATTCACGCTTAGGACATACACAAAAAGGATTTGCTTAATTAGGAAAGTTTATGTTTCTTTAGTGACACAACTGGGATCCCTAAGTAGAAATCACAGGTATTAGATGTTTCCTCATTATGACTTAGATGTTTGCTCATTATTACTGTGACAGTTCAAAAATGAGATGCACTATCTCAAATATTATATGCATTTCCTGTCACTGGAACTGCTAGAAATAGTCGACTCTCTGCCTCGAAATGGAAGATGATGTAAACTGTACTAATATAAAAGGAACTTAAGGTCATTAAAGTTCCAACTTTCAGATGCTATGCATTTTCCCAACTCACATCCTAGCATATAGATGTTCGTAAGATGTTATATGCTCATCTAGGGTACAAAATAGCATTTGTTCCACTGATGGAATGTCTATACTTTTTAAATCTCAGTTGCTGCAACCTAAGTTTCCTCATCTGTGAAATTTGCATATTTATACTTTTCTTGACAAAGTAGGAAAAAATTAAATAAGAATACATATCAAGTGTGTAGTTTATATTAAATATTTAATAACTATTAATTCTCTTACTGCTCAGTTTCTGCATGAAAGACAGCTGATGAGTAAAACAGCCAGATATCAATTTCAAGAACTTCTCACTCTGGTTTCACATACTCCCAAAGACCAAGAGCCCTTTGAGGTTGGATCAATGTTACTCATCTTTGAATATCTAATGCCAAGCCCAATGCCAAGAATTTACAGTGCTCTCAATACTGTTGGCTAAATAATTAAATGACCCAGGAGATCTCAGTTGGGTGCCTTTCCCCCAAAGATTTGGATGGTTCTTCAACTCAAGCAGCTTGTTTTTTTCCACGGGGTAGTTCAACAATAACCACAGGAAAAACAAAAGCCAGCCAGGAGGCCATTTTAAGAATGTGGATAATGAAAACAGCTATAAAGTCAAAGTAGATCTTATTATCAAGGTCAAGGGGAGTAGGGAGAAGGAAGAGGTACATTAAATTCAGGAAAGGGGCAAAGTCATTCTTTGTCATTGTAATCACCAAACAATCACACATCTGTGCAGCATTAGTCACCTGTAAAAATACTATGAGTCATGCTATCCTTTATGATAGCACTTAGAGGGTTGCATTTTACTGAGTTGAAGCTCAACCTGACATATTTACAGTACACCCCCACGCCACGTCCCCTCTGGTTATTGCGGCAATGCCTGGAGTTTCGGTTTGAGATAGGAAAGACTACGTCAGTGAAGTGAAAGCGGTACAGAAAGTCAGAAAAGCTCAAAAGAGATTATGCATCTAAATATGTTCCCCAAACTACATATATTATTTAAAGTGATAGTCTTATTACCCGAACCAATCAAGACACAGAATTGCATGATGCAGATTTGCACTTGCTTCACATATTTATTTGTTCAAGAAATAATAATGATGAGGAGCTAATTTGATGGATGACACTGGTAAATGATTTTCCTTCACTATAAACCATTATAGCTCCATTCAAAAGTTAAATACAAATCTTTAAATTTTTTTTAAATGTTTATTTATTATTGAAAGTCAGAAAGAGTCAGAGAGTGAGCAGGGGAGGGGCAGAGGGAGAGGGAGACACCGAATCTGAAGCTGGCTCCAGGCTCTGAGCTGTCAGCGCAGAGCCCGACGCTATATAAAACAACTATAGTCAGGGGCTCGAACTCACAAACCGCAAGATCATGACCTGAGCTGAAGTCGGACGCTTAACTGACTGAGCCACCCAGGCGCCCCTAGATACAAATCTTTAAAAGATGATGTCTATTCTCTAGCATATTTACTTGATATGAAAAGAATTTTAATAAAAGTCATTTCAATTCATATTTAGCTATATCTAATAAAAAATAGAGGTTTTATTGTTATTCATGTGATAGGACTTCAAATTAGGCAGGCTGTCAATATATCAGTTCTAATATGGAAATCAAAGACATATCAATCAATCAAGAAGCAAATTATGGAGCATTTATAATGGTTCCTCCATCCTGGGGTCTCCGGGAAGTTTAAAACAATTATAGGCTATAGAATTAACTTTCAAATAGTTTATATTAAAAGTTCAGAATATTGATTTCACTTCATTAACGTCTTTGTTATCTCAAACTGAAAATACCAGTGTACCTAAGTGCCAAAATGTACCATCAGGAAAGATTAGAAGAATTCAAAGTATTTTGTCTAGAAAGGTCAAACACCCATTCTCACCATTCAACAATCAAACTTGTTTAGGATTAGGCTGCATTAACTTCTAGGTAAGAAAAACTGCAGTCTAGAGGTCAAAAGAATGCCATGTAAGCCAGATTGCCTAGGTTTTATCCCCAATTAGCCTATTAGTTATGGGACCTTGGCCTTATTTAAACTCTTGATGTCTCAGTTTCTCCACTTGTAAAATAGACATGATATTATAAGCCTCTTGAGGTACAATGAGTATTTGTGGAGAATTTACAACAGGGCTTGCTCCATAATAAGTATCAATCACATATGTGTTTGTTACATAAGAGAGGAAAAAAGAGTATTTGACTCTGATTATCTGAATAAGAGGTTCAATTATTTCAGCCAAGTAACACAGTTATAAAACAACTATAGTCAGGAGTGCCTGGGTGGCTCATTCAGTTAAGCATACAACCTCAGCTCAGGTCGTGATCTCACAGTTTGTGGGCTCCAGTCCCGTATCCGGCTCTGCACTGACAGCTCAGAGCCTGGAGCCTGCTTCGGATTCTGTGTCTCCCTCTCTCTTTCTCTGTCCCTCCCCTGCTTATGCGTTCCCTTGCTTGCTCTTTCTCTCTCAAAAGTAAACATTTAAAAAAATAAAACAACTATAGTCAAACTGGCAAATAACAGAGCTGAAGAGAATTTCAGTAAGGGAATAGAACTGTTGAATTTGTTACAACTAATTACCTACATAGATGGTAAAATACCAAAAGTGATTATGGCACAGTGGAGAATATTCAGACACTGGAATGAGAAGGCTCAGGTTTGAATACTATCTCTACCACTTATTATCTAGGTAAGCTTGCATAAGTTCCTTCTCTGTGCTTTAGTTTATTAAAATAAGGAAAAGTAGAGATCTTACATTGTAGGGTTGTTGTGCATATTAAATGAGTTAATTTTTTAACTTATTATTTTTAATTTACATCCAAATTCGTTAGCATACAGTGAAACAATGATTTCAGGAGTAGATTCCTTAATGCCCCTTACCCATTTAGCCCATCCCCCCTCCCACAACCCCTCCAGTAACCTTGTTTGTTATCCATATTTAAGAGTCTCTTATGTTTTGTCCCCCTCCCTGTTTTTATATTATTTTTGCTTCCCTTATGTTCATCTGTTTTGTATCTTAAAGTCCTCATATGAGTGAGTATTTTTAAAGCACTTAGAACAATGTCTGGCATTTTTACTATTTTTTTAAAAATTATAGGTTCTATGGCCAGATACCTACTAGGGTACTACAAAGATTTTATTCATGTTATATCTACCGATCAAATTGTTAAGCTAAACCACCAAAGCATTATGGAATTACTGGAATGATCACTGCCATCAATATTTGTGGGATCCTAATGATACCAAAGTGACTCTCCTGGTTTAGTCCAAGCTTGGATCCTTTTCTACTCCACAGTCATGACGGATCCTTCTGAAAACATAAATGAAAGCATGCTGTTTCCCTGGTTAAATCCAGTCAATGACTCCCCATCTCTCCCTCCCCAAACCTACCCCATACCAAATAGCAAATTAAATATTCCTTACAATCATATACAGTAATATGAGCATTCTTTTAATCTTCTTTATCTCATCATATTTCCAGTGTTGTTTTTCTGCCCTTAATCCAGCTCTGCAAATCAGTCTTTCTATTCTATTAGCTCTCCCAAGAATCCTCCTCCTCTGAAGTTCTAGACTAGGTTAGGTCTCTGTTAATACAGAACATCTTGTATTTCTATTTTCTTAATATTTATTATACTTGTGGTTACTAGTTTAACATCTTTATTGTTACTAAACTGTAGGAGAACAGGAACTGTTTTCTTTTGTTCAGTGTTGAATTCCCAGTACCTAACATCATTCCAGGCATATCAGAAGCAATCAGTAAATACCTGCTGAAGTATGGAAAGTAGAAAAACAGCCTATTAAGGCACCAGTCACATTTTTCATTACCTAACCCTATCTCCTACTTGATCCTACACCCTCAACACACATTTCACCATTATCACTGAACTTGGAGAACCGGATCTTTTTTGTTATCCCTTATGACCCCAACTCTCTGCTCCTTGTCATCTGCACCAATGGACGAAAACCACAAAGCCCTGATTTTTGGTCTGTTTTAGATAATGCACAGATCCCTCCCTCCCCTGGCCTTCAGAGTCCTCATCTATACCCTGAGGAATACGCTGATATTTACACTCTAGCATTAAAAAATTCTGTCAAATGCTCATCTTTGAGGCACCCCATTTCATGATAGTTTACCCCAGTAAGCAATGATGTGCTAAACCCAGCTTTTATGGACCCACTAGAGTCAACTCTGCACATCTCTTCTCAACCTCACATTCAGTGACATATTGGTAGCTTGAAATCAGCCATAGTGGGATTATGTATGCCACAGTAATCAACAAAAGCTACAAATGAGGGAGTTTATGGGGAGAGCAGGTTGTTAAACATTTACCAGGACATCAGTGACTATAAGCTCCAGCTGCTATCATGGAACGGTGATGAGCCCTGGATTTAAAATTAGCACTAGTGCTATATGGAGCAAGAACTATTGATGTGGATAGTCCATAAGTGGACATGGAACACTAAAGAGAGAAAACCAGAGGTTTGGGGTGGTGCATCTTAGTTTAGGATTACCTCAAGGCAGAATCTGAGGCATGGTTTTGAGTTAAATTGGGAGGTGATCCAGGGGAACACCAGGAGTGAGTCAGAGAAGAGAAGAAAACCAATACAAGGTACATTAATGAGCTGGCTTCTGCTATGGGTAACTGGGGCTCAATTACATTGGAGATATATAGGAGACCATCCAGAAAATGACTCAGGATTGTCTCAACAGAAAGTGAGGGAGCTGAGGTATTATGCACCAACGCCTACCCATCATTGGTTGAGCTGCTTCTGTGGGCTTTAAGTCTGTAGAGATTTTTTTTGGCTATTGCTATACTCCAAACCATACATCTATCTATAGCCAGAAAAAGCTCCCAGAGAATCACACATGCTTATAGTAAGAAACCTGTGGCCTGTAGAGGAATAATAGTAGGTATTGAGGTGCTATGGGTCATCAAAAATATCCACTAAGGAAGGATAATAATATGACAAAGAAATTAACAGCACTGACTCAGCATTGGAGAAGCCTTTTTATCAGGGATATTCTGAGTGCTTTTATCCAACAAAAAGCCATGATGTACCATTATACCTCTCTACCATCCCATTAGAGTGGAGGTCATTCCCCAGTAACCCACTGCACCTAATTTTGAAGGGCAGTGAGCTTCACTACATTTAAACATTAACAAATTTGCATAATAGCATATTAAGAAAAACATAGAATAAAATTACAGTTGGAGAAAACTCTGGAATTCAAGTTTGAAATTACAGTTACAAAGAACGAGAATCCTCTCAAACTGATAGAAAATCCTTTATATGCAAAAGTGAACAGTCCAATGAGGGGGGGTGGGGGTATTCACAACACAGGATTAGTAGATGACTTAGAGCTTAGATGATTAAAAGACAAGAAAATCCTAGGATGAAACAAAGTGACATTTTTCTTATATTCTGTTGGTTTCACCCATTTCTAGTACAGTATAACTGGAAGTTAATACTAGAACCATACTCTATATTATATCTAATTTGTTGTATCTACATTTTTCTCAAATTATTTAGTGTGTACTATTTTGTTTATCCCACAGTGTGTGGGATAATCTTTTTCAAGTTAATCCTTCAGTTATTATTACAAAATCTTAAAGGAACTCTTCTAAGTATTAACAAACAAAATGTCTCCACCTTTGGATCCAACCAACAACTGAGGTCTGGATTCTCATGTTCAGAGGAGGAGAATAAGTGAATAGCAGTGTTATAAAATAGTTCTTGAACAAAGCCTGTTAATACATTAACCCACAACTGAGGAAATTTTCCAGGAATGGATGTGGGGCAGATATAGCAAACTGGATTATCTAAACATCAATCTGCTTTCATTCATAAAGAAATTAAATACACAAGTTCTATGGCAGCATTTCTCAAAATGTGATCCAAAAACCCCCAAAGATCCCCCAAACCCCCAAGTCTGTGAGGTCAAAACTACTTTCATAATACTACCAAAATTTTATTTGCTTTTTACCCTAATTTTCTCACAAGTGTACAGTGGAATTTTCCAGAGGCCATATGACCTGCAATGCTGCCATCACTCTGACAGCTAAGGGAACAGGTGTTTTTGTGTTCTTATGTTTAAAATTTTTCTCAGCTTTAATTTCTAATCTGGTAAATATTGATGGATAGAACCCACATAAACAAAAGCTTTTCGAGGTCCTCAATAATGTTTAACAGGTCCAAGGCCAACACGTTTGAGAATCCCTGTTCTACAGTATTCTTCAGCACTGCTGTACTGTTATAAGGCATCTACTACAAATAAAGATTAGGTAACTTTAGAAAACGCTAGGAATATATTAGAACTCAAAACATTTTAGAGGTATAAGGGCCTTTAGTTATTACCTAATCATCTTTTTAGTAGGTGAGGAAAGTGAGGTTCAGAGATACACTCGCTGCAGCTGACAGAGGTAGGTAATGAAAGGTCAGGGTTAGAACACAGGACTTCTAAATGATTAGCAGTGTTTTGTTTTGAATCTTAGTCCTGTCACAGACCATCCACTTCATCCTTTAACCTTCAGGTGGAACCATACAAATGTGCTGGGACATGAGAATCTGTCCCAGACAAAACTTTCTAAATCAACTGACACATTCGGAATCAGAAAGGCTAGACTCCCCCGTTCATGCTCTGTCTCTCTCTGTCCCAAAAATAAATAAACGTTGAAAAAAAAAAATTAAAAAAAAAAGGCTAGAAATAAATTTAATTAAATTATTATCTCTCAAGTTCCCTCTGCTATCATTTAGTCAAAAAGCTGAGTAGAGTCATTTCAAATCAAGGCAGGGAGATATCCCATCAAAGTAATTGCAAAGAAACTGATCTTGTCACTCAACCCAAGGTCATCTTATCAGCTTCCTCTTCTAGCTCTTGCAGAAGATACTTCCTTAATTCCCCAGTGTCTTCCTAACATCACTGCTAAGCTGCAAATGTAACTTCATTAAAAAAACAATATCAGCATATAAATCATATCCAGATAATGAATATAACAGTATTTTATGAACAAGAATGGATGATACATTCTGGTAAGTTATGATTATTATAATGCTATGCTCTGTTTGGCTCAAAAACTGGTCCCAGATCCATTTCTGGGGCCTTTTACTGGAGGTTTCTGTGAGACATTATGAGGTAGTAATTAAAAGTACTCATTCCTCCAACAAAGAAAGCTAGGTTCGTGCCCTGTCTCCACCACTTAAGGGCTCTGCGACCTTTGGCAAGACATGTAACCATGTAAGCCTCAAATTTCTCAAATGTATAAAATGAAGGTCTTACTAGAGCTTGCTTCACAAAGTTGTAAGGATTAAAGAAGATAAATGTAATATGAGGCTAATAGAAGATGGTGAATGCTTATTTAGTTAGCTTTGGATAGTCCTAATACTACCATCGTAAGTATTAGAACGAACGCGTTACCACAAAGCCAGACTTCAGAGACTGGTGAGGTAAAGGTGCTGAGAAATTCTCAAAGGTGATGGGCGGCATATTGAGAAGGGGAGAAAGATTCAAGAACTTCTCAAATTAGAGATGGGGGAAGGAGCACCAGTCCTGGGATTAGATAACATTGCCTTGAAACTCATGCCTAGCAGAAAAATTGGAGTGGCAAGGGTTGGGATTTGGACTTGGATTAGAGTTGGGAAAATGGGGCATACACACTACAAATACTTTAAGGCTTCTTTTATTTCTTTGTAAGATCCATCCTTCCCAAAGTGCTCCACTCTCCACACAGATGCATATCCCACTTCTAGTTTCGGTTAATAAAGTCTAAGGTAAGCAATTAGCTGATTAGGAGGGACTTGGCCCGGTGGCATTTGTATTTCAAACCAGAATCAGGAGGACAAACAGCTTTCACGCACAAAGCAATGTCTTTTTAAAGGGGAAGTATCAGGCTAAATATCACATCATAACACTTTGTCATATCTTGAGCAAGTTGTAAAAGACATTTGATATTACTTACTGAGAAATATGATCTGAAATGACTAACTTTGCCTGAGAAAATAACTGCGTGTATATTCAATGACAATAAATTCAGCACCTTATTTTTTATCAAGGAAACTGTGCCATATTTCAGGCCCTGAGGACTGACAACACTTAATTCAGATGAAAGTTAATTTACAACTGAACCTTCCTGGATGAAGCCAGGCAATGATTACAGTGTGGTGTTTAAATTAAGAGATACCTGCATCTTCTCTGCCACTGATCCTGTATGTGACCTTGAGTAAGTTAATTACCTTATTTCTGATCCCTCATCTATAAAATAAACATAATGATAATAACCACCTCACAGGTTTGTTCTGAACATTACATGAGAGAAGACATGTTGGCAGTTAGTACAGTGACTGACATACCCTAACAGTTATGACTTGTTTTTATTATCAGGACAAAGAACAGATTCTAAGAAGAAAACCGCAACCGACGGGTCAAAATTAAGCTGTACATGATGTCAGGAAAAACACGGACACTGGTGCTATGTATCAATTCTAGACAACTAACGAAGTGAGAATATTTGCTTAGATTAAAAAAATAGTAACACCAATTACACTCATATAGGTAAAAATTACACTCATATTCTGTTTATTTTAATCCAACAACCACATCGAGATACCTATTACGTGCCCAATGTTAGCATGTGAGAACACCGAATAAGAGGACACCGTCCTTGCCCTCAAGAAGCTCACAGGTTACTAGGAAAGATAACTATGCAAACAAATGATTCAATGACAGAAATATACATGAGATACAGACTCAGCATAGAGAACAGAGTCAACAACATGGTGAAGATGAGATATTTACAAAGTTTTCACAGCTCAGAAACACTAGGGATCTAGAGAGTCCAGAAACAGAATCCCCCAACACACACATACACACAAACGCATGCACGCACATGCACACTCAACTGCTTTTCAACAAATGTGCCATGATAATTCAGTGGGAAAAGGATAGTCTTCAACAAATGGTGAACAATTATATACCCATATCGGAAAAAAATTAATCTCAAACTTCACACTATGCTATATATAAAAATTAACTGGAAATGGGTAATAGTCCTAAATATGAGTGCTAAAATTATAATGCTTCTGGAAAAACACATCAAAGAAAATCTTTGTGACCTTGAGTTAGGCAGAGTTCTTAGGGCATGAAAAGCATGAACCACAAAATGAAAAAACATTGATCAAATGCTAACATTTCTAGTCTTAGGAAGATACTTTTAAGAAAATGAAAAAGCAAGCCACATTGGAAGAAAATATTTGCAAAACACTTAGCTTATAAAGGATTCATATCCAAAACATGTTTTAAAAAACAACCAACTAACTTTTTAAAATGGGCAAAAGATTTGAACAAATGCTTCACCAAAGCTCTATGTACGGCCAATAAGCACAAGGTAACATGTTTAACACCCTTATTCACTGTGGAAAAACAAATTAAAACTATAATATGATCCTCCCACAAACCTACAGGAATGGTTAAAATTAAAAAGTCTGACAATACCATATGTTAGCAATTGAATTCTCACACTTTGCTGCTGGGAATTAAAAATGGTACAGCTACTTTGAAAAACAATTGGGCTTTTAATGCTCAGCCTTACAGTATCATAAGACACAGAATCCTACTAGGAGGTATTTGGCTAAGAGAAATGAAAATATATGTCCACAGAAATACTTATATTCAAATTATCATAACAGCTTTATTCATAATAGCCCCAAACTGGGAACATCCCAAATGTCCCTCTACCGATGAAGAAACATATTGTGATAGATCTATACAATGGAATACTACTCAGCAATGAAGAGGAACAAACCACTTATACAAATAACAGTAAGGATGAATCTCAAAAGCATATAAAGTGAAAGAAGCCAGACACAAAAAATCACATACAGTGTGATTCCATGTCTATCAAATTCTAGAAAAGGCAAACTTATGAGAGAAAGCAAATCAGTAGTTACCAGGGGCTAGGGGGAGGGGATCTGATGCAAATTGGCAGGAAGGACTTTTCTGAAGTAATGGACATGTTCTATTATCTTGTTTGTGCTGATTAAATAACTAAATACACTTGTTGAAACTCATCAAACTGTACAATTTAAACTGGTGAATTTTACTGTATGTAAAGTATGCTTCAATGAAGTTGTTTTTCTAAAACAATCATGTATGGGTTCCATCTGAAGAAACTATTTGATTGTTTGGTTTTCTTAAAAAATGCAAATTTTAGGGTACTGAATCTTTAGGATGTTACAGTTCTTTGAAAAACAGCATTCAAGATTACCATAAAGCTGGTTATGAATAAATTCAGTGTAAATAGCTTTCAACATAGTCCTAAAGTGAAAACCTATTGTTAAAAACAAGGAATTTATGAGCGCTAACTCATTGTAATTTACAAAGTGGACCATTCTTTAGATAAAAGAAATTCTCCAATTCAAATATAATAAAAATAGATGTACCTTAAGTTAAAATTACATATCTAAATGAAAAAAAATCTCAATTTAAGAAAACCTGATATATAAAAATTTAGACATTTACCTTAAGTGATTATATATATTATAACAAGTTTCACACTTGGTTTACTTTAACAGTAAATTTCTCTATTCCATTTACAATGACTTGATTTAAGAACAGATTTTTAGGAAAGTGCCCCAAATTATACTGAGCATAAACAAGAATCAGGAACTCTGAGCTCTCTAGCTACAAGTACATCATTTCTTCTTCTGGGTCTTAAACCAAGACTATATATTAAATAACATGTCTGACTTGAAATTGTAAGATTATTCCACACAGTCACATTTTGTACCTCTCCCACACAGTTCAACCAGCAGAACTGGCTTGGGAGAATCAACACAATGTGAGTCTGTGTTCATTTTTAATATGGTTCACCGTGGGAAACAGGCCACAAGGAAATGACTAAATTCTGCATTTGTCTACTCTTCCTCTCATGACCACACTGTGGTGACAACCAAGAAGCTCCAGAGGGGCACCTGGGTGTCTCAGTCAGTTAAGCGTCTGACTTTGGCCCAGGTCATGATCTCACGGTTCGTGGGTTTGAGCCCTGCGTCGGGCTCTGTGCTGACAGCTCAGAGCCTGGAGCCTGCTTTGGATTCTCTGTCTCCCTCTCTCTCTCCACCACACCCCACTTGTGCTCTGTATCTCCCTCTCACACAGATAAATAAACATTTAAATTTTTTTTTTTTTTAAAAGAAGAAGCTCCAGAACATACCAATGCTCAGGTTGTAACCTTGAGATTCAGTGCAGGAGAGTGAAAGGGTCCTTAAGAAAATCTGACCTTGACCTCAAGTCCCTAGGGAGGAACTAGCCATTGAGCCAATTCATAGCATCCTTTGGGGAAAATTAATCATAAATTCACTTACTTAAAATCTAAGCCCTTCCTTACACCTGTTAGGAAATTACTGCTAAACGTTAGTCTCAACAATGAAGACATGAGCAATTCCCCAATACTTAAAAAATTTGAGGCCAGCATCTCTTAATCCTAACAGTAAGGACAGAAACAAACAAAAGATGTCAAACTAATTATTTTCCAGGATAAAGTGATACAGATGGTGTTAACAGATAATTCTAGTCATCCACCTCACTAATTTTGCAAATACAGTAAATAGATTAAATCCTTGCCTCTCAAATCTTAAAATCTGTTAAATAAATTAAAAGAAGTCTGGAGAAATTAAGGTATTTTTTAACAAAGTTACATATAGTGGGTAACCAATTTATACTATTCCTCCAACTTCCTGGCAAGAGACTAATATGTAATCAATAGTTTCAAAATAATCTATATGATGCCAAATGAATATAATGATGTCAGCAAAAAAAATTACTCAATAAATTACCATCTCATTTACTATTTTAAAAGGTTTTTGTTACTTTCCCTCTTTGATTTTTTTATAACCACACTGTGAAGTATGTAAGAAAAAGCTGTAACCCCAATTTCAGATAGGGGAAGACTCATTCGCCCTGGACATGGCATTTGTTATCAAGGGAATCCATGTTCTTTATGTTATGCCACAAAATACTTCCAGCTACTGGTAAGACTTTGTTTCAATGATCTCTAAGACTTTTAGTATCACTGAATAAAGGTTTTATTTGTTACAGTTTTGATAAACCTCTTTTTCTCATATGGCATAATGACCTGAAACTTGGAAACCGGAAGTTAGGTCCTGACACTTAACTGGTTACATGTACTTGATCAACTCCAAATAGCTTCAGAGTGATACTGACCAAGAGGGCTTTGCACGTAATGCTGCTATAATGTCCACCTATCTGTATGTAGTGGGGGTTGGGGAGGAAGGTGATAACTATCAGAAACATCACACAACATGAAACACCACATGAAATCAGCTTTGCAAATCGTGAAACATCTGCTAAGGTTCAATTAAGCCCACCATGGTCTGACAATTACAAACTCTTCTTCACAACAGAAATTCAAAGCAAAGATAAACTATAATGCAGTCTCGTGGAGAGGTCTACAGTTACCATGATAAAACACGAGAACAACAACAAAAACTCCCGTCTTGTTCTTGTTTATTCCTAAGACCTAGCATTTGCCTCTAAAACTGCTAAGTTTCCTTGAGAACATCTTGTCTCCATTTATGTGACTTCATTAAAGTTCCAACCCTGGATCAAACTGCCTTCTTCATGTCCACATCATGGACAACTGGAGAAAATCACTTGGCCCTATAGACTCGTACTAAGACAAGCTCATGGTCTGCAAATCAGCTAGGCCTCAGAATCACCTGTGAACGCTTTTCCTCCTCGTGGGTTAGTTCCTGCAGCCAGTACCACCAATGGCTTTTCCAGTGCCCCTCTCATGCTCACTACTGAGGCTCTGATATCCTCCCTCTCAGAACACAGCTCTCAACGTACTTCCCTCTTTTAACTTATCTGTGCCCATACTCAGCTGCACCTCCTCACTAGGTGCAGAGGATCAAATGTCCTCCCTCCTTTTTAAATCTAGTCTCTTCACCTCTTTGTCCCTGACCTCATCCTCTCATCCCTCCTCCACAGCCTTGTTCCAGCAAGTGTGCTCTTCTTAACTTGAACCTATCCAGTTTAACCCATTATTACTAAACCGTAGCCTATAAACAAGTCTAAAACACTATACACTGCCATCAATCTACTGGGCAGTTTGTCTCTTTTCACATTTATTAAATTTACTGAAATGCTGGGCTATACCTTCTGTGTTCAATCCAATCCAACTCCCAGTCACTTCTCAAATTGCTATAATCTGACTTTTACCCCCACTGCTCTCCTGCAATTGCAATAATGAATCCCAATTGTCAAAAACAATAGGAGGTCAGTCTTTGTATTCTTGTACCTGTTCACTGCACTTCAAGTTATATTTACTTCTTTTTTCTTAAGACTTGCAGCTCCCTTGACCTTTGTGTCTCTATAATACTATCCCATCTCCACTGTGGAAGACATCAGTTGTTTCTTTCTGCCCAGTACATCTTTCTTCATTCTTCTGGTAACAAAACATCCCTTTCCTTGAGCTTATGGCAGGGCTGCCAATCATAGCACCTGGCCACACTGATTGGTACAGGGATGAGCACGTGACTTATTACTAGGCCAATCAGAGTTTTCCTCCAGGATTATTTCATATCTGGAGCTAGCAAGGAAAAGCTCTTTTCTTAATGGTTTTGGAGCTAAAGGAGTATGAGCCTGAAGCTGCCTGAGACCATGGCTCTAGCGTCAAAGGCTCACCCAACTTGATGGGGAAAAAAATAAATAAATAAAAAGCCAATATAGGTAGATAGATAGATAGATAGATAGTCTGAGAGAAAAAAAAAACTTTACCATGTTCTAATTCCTGGTTTAAGTTGTACCCTAAAGCCAGCTCTGACCCTGGCTGTTCTGATATGATTATTTGATCCTTTCAATTCTCCCCTTTGACTTAAGCCAATTCTTACTTGTTCTCAAGCTCCCCATCCAACATCTACTGCAACCTTTTATCCTCCTCATTCTATTCACTTCACTCTATATATGTTCCTTTGGATGATTTCAACTGGGCTCTGGCTTTCCAACATTTCACTATGTGCTGGTGATCCCAAGTCTTTATGACCAGACCAGATTTCTCCCTGGTCTTTCACATTCAAGTATCAACTTGATGCTAAAAACAAAACAAAACAAAACAAAAGAACAACACTTCACCTTGATTACTTACTACAGAATGATTATCAACAAGTTTTCTGGAAGTCAGTCTCAGGAAAGGTTTTCCCTTGTGGCATAATTATTAATAGCAATCTTTCACATTTTCAAAAGTATCCTGATTTGAATGATAAAGCACACAATCATCCTACCTAAAACCCAATGCTTTCTAAACTGAACCCATCACTATCATTTGTATATCTCAGTCAGACAAACTAGAAGCCTAGAGTCATCTTTGACTCTTCCCACTGAATCCGGCCTCCATGTTACAACAATCTCCAGTGTTTGAACATTTCTCGAATCTACCATCTCTCTTCCTTTCCTATTGCTGCTGCCCTGGCCTCATCACCTCTGATGTACATACAGCAATAGTGTCCCAACTTCCAGTCTTGTCCTCCTTATATCCATAACCCACGTAGGCATCAGTGTGTTGATTTATCAGCCCAAATTCTTCATTCCTCTATCCATGCCTTTGGCCATGACTTTGAAGTTCCCTCCACTAAAGATGGAGCATACTTCCTCACATCTTGACTTTGGTCTTACTCATGTAGGTTGCTTTAACCAAGTGAATATTTAAAAATATAACTCAGCCAGGGCGTTTGACATGTACCATGTGAATGAACATGGGCTTTTATGCTTCTGCCTTTGCCGTCAAAAGAACATTCCTTGGCTAGCCTATAGGTCCAAAAAAGAGGAGAGTTGGGTCGGCAAAATCCAGACCCAATCTGCAACTTGGAGCAAAGTTCAGACAAGCCCAGCCTAGGACAATTATTCCTAACCAAATGGCAGAAGAATGAGGAAGAATATTGTTGTGTTAAGCCACTGGGTTCTAGAGTAATTTGTTATGAAACATTAGCTGATTGACACAATTTCCCCTCTCTATCTTAGATCACAATACTGAATTAATCCAAAGTGGAAATCTAAACTCATCCTTGATTCTTATGCCTCACTTGGACCTTCACCTTCCAACAGTCCTTAGGTTTTACGAATCTATGATTTAAACATTTCTTGAATCCAGGGTCTATCTCTATTCCTGTTCTCACTTCCCTCATTCAAACCTTTACCTCTTTAATTCTAAACTACTCCAATAGATTGACCTGATTCCCTTATGTCTAATCCTGTCTTCGTCAAGTACGTGATTTACATAGACACCAAAAGATCTTCCTATATGGAACTTTGACCATTCCTGCCCATTTTAACTCTTCTCTCATCTTCTAAAAACCCTTTAATAAGTCCCTATCACCTATACAACAAAGTCAAATTTCCTTAACATATTAAACAAGACATTCATAGTCTAGCCCCTACTTAACCTTTTCATACTCATCACTCTCATTCCCATCTTGCAATATACATTATAGCAACATTGCTTATGGTTGCCTAGTATCTTTCCAGAAAATATTCCCTGGACCTTTATCTATCCTCGATTACGTGTTTCTCCTCTGTGCTTCCCACAATATGCTGTACGTATTCATCTGTACTTCCCCACACTGTAATGACCGATCAACCTACCTTTCCCTTGAGGGAAGACTGTCTTACTCATGTTTTAATTGAGAGTCTTGCTCTAGGGCAGAGCTGAGTACATATAAGGTGCCCAACAAATATTTAACAATGAAGGGATGAGTGAATAGTTTGGTAAGATACATAAAAAATATTTACATAAAATACATAAAACATTCTATTAAAGCACTCTTCTAATATTCTTCTCCTAACCTCAAATTATAGATTTTTTTCTTGCTAATAATACATGATTCAAAAATTACCAATGAAATGAATCCATATATCACCTAGGCTCTTAAAGTAGATTTGATATCAGTGATATGAAGGCAAGATAGTGATAGAATCAACCCTGCTGCCCCATTCAGAAACTTGGAATCTCACTTAGATTTCAAACTTTCCTTTACCAATCAGTTACTAAGTCCTATGTGACAGTTAATTTTAAGTGTTAACTTGACTGAGCTACAGGTGTCTGGATATGTGGTTAAACATTATTCCGGATGAATATGTGGCAGGGTTTCCGAATGAGATTAACATTTGAATTGGTAGACTAAATAAAGCAGATAACCCCTTCCCAAGGTGAGTAATCCAATTGATTGAAGGACTGAATAGAATAAAAGACGGTGTAAGAAAGAATTCTTTCTGCCTAGTACTCTTCAAGCTAGAACATAAGCATTCTTCTACCTTTGCACTTGGACTGGAATTTACACCATCTGCTTTCCTGGTTCTCAGGCCTTTGGACTGACAATGGAACTTCAGGGTATCACTGGCTCTTCAGGGTCTGGACTTCTTGGGCTCCATAATCACGTGAGCCAGTTCCTTAGAATAAACCATATACACACATATATAATAAAATATGTACATACATATATGTGTATAGAGACAGAATAGGAGACACAGATATGTGTATTATATACACACACACATATATATATACACATACATACACACACACACACACATCTATATATATAAAATCTCCTATTTGTTCTCTCTAGAGAAACCTAATACATCTATAAATCCTACCACTTAAATAGCTTTCAAATCTTTCTCTTTATTTCTAAAAGCTCCAAGCCCGGGAGTTTTCATTTATTTTCACATCTAAGAAATTACTTAGTAAGAAGTTAAGAGAAGTGGACCTCTTAGATGCCGTTTTCTTTGGTGTATACTGATGTACTAAACTTGAAAATTTTTGATTACTCACAATGACTTTTCTTTTACTTTATGGATTCATAACTTGTTTTTTCCTTTGAAAACCTGTTTATCTGCTCAGATCCAGTCAATTTCTACCTGTTCTAATTTCTTCCATGGTTACTGTTCTACTCAGGCTCTTTACCTCAGGGTCCACTTTGGTAATTGTTATAAAAGTAAAATTAGTATTACATGTTGGATGCACAATATCCACATGTATACCACTAATTAAATAATTCAAAAACTTCGATACACCTGAAAATTACCACACAAAATCAAGGTATGTTTCCAAATATTTTTACACTCTCATACCCTAAAAAGCTCTCAAAAAAAAGTAGTTATTTTAGTCAAAAGTCAGTATTCAGTACATGTTGAATTATTAACTTCTGTAATAAAACTATTCTTGAGCAAGCTATTCTTTACGATGACCAACTAAATACACATCACACATTAAGGTAATTTCAATCACTACCAGAGCCACCAAAATGGCAACACACTGGTCTGAATTTCTTACAGGAAAGCATTGCATACCTCCTGGTTATAAACAAAATTCTAAATATAACTTCTGACAAGTGGAAGGATATACAAAAGCTTCAGAAGTGTAAAAGTAAATAAAGATCTACTCTGCTTTAACTAAGGCTTCTGAAATGTTGTAATTCAAATGTTATCAAATGATATTTGAAAACCTTCCCACCTAAAACAGTTCCTCTGAAAATATTTTGAGCAAATAATTATCCCTTAAAATACATAAACAGAAAATAGTGCTATTTTTTTAAATTTACATTTGTTAAGTTTTCTCTAAGTGAGAAATACAGTAGAAGAGGCGTTAACAGAAACTCACACCAGCATATAGCTTATCCAAGAGCAAGAGGACAGCCAGAGCCCTAACTGGTATTTAAGTAGAGAAAAGGATGAAAGTCAAGAGAAAGGTACATATAACTGAATCTAATGAGAAGTGATCTAAACTTTTTGAAGTTCCAACCTCATTAAAATGGCATTCCTCAAGGATTTAAAACAGGCATTGAGTGAAAACCTCTTAAAAACTTTAAAAAAAGGTTGCTACCATGAATAATCAATAGCCCAAAACAGCAATGAATAAAAGTCACCACGTTTATTTTTACAACTGATATTCTTTTCTAATGATCTGTACTTAAGAGCAGTCATAAAATTGATTTCCATGCTTTAATCATTCAAACTACCATCTATACAACAGGATGGATCAAGGGTGGAATTAAAAACCTGCATGTAGGGGCGCCTGGGTGGCTCGGTCGGTTAAGCGTCCGAGTGGCTCAGGTCATGATCTCACGGCCCGTGAGTTCGAGCCCCGCGTCGGGCTCTGTGCTGACAGCTCAGAGCCTGGAGCCCATTTCAGATTCTGTGTCTCCCTCTCTCTCTGCCCCTCCCCTGTTCATGCTCTGCCTCTCTCTGTCTCAAAAATAAAAATAAAACGTTAAAAAAAATTAAAAAAAAAACCTGCATGTAATTGTGATAAATAGTAAAGAATAAATTATAAACTTACACTACATTGTTGTTTTCTTTACATCTTTTATTTAAGTATAATTGACATACAGTGTTCTATTAGTTGGAGGTGTATAATATAATGATTCAATAATTCTGCATATTTCTCAGTGCTTATCAAGATAAGTGTACTTTTAATTCTCTTCACTTAATTCAACCATCCCTCCAGTCACCCCCTCTGGCAACCACCAGTTTGTTCTCTAAATTTAAGTCTGCTTTTTTGGTTTTTGTTTGTTTGTTTTTCTTTGTTCATTTCTTTTGTTTCTTAAATTCCACATTAGTGAAATCATTCTTTTTTAATGTACTCAGGATTGTACCAGGTGCAATTATGAGTACAAAATGTGTATTCAGAATTCACTCTTATTCTCCTTCTCTTTGTCCTTATGGTACTACTTTCTTCCCTAGTGCCTGATAACTGTCCTTCACCACGGTGATCATTTTTTTATTTTGCCTCTATCATATTCTACCCCTTAACCACAGTCAGAATGTACCTCTTTTGCTCTGGCCTTGAAAGGTATGAGAAATTAAGCTCACTAAAGCTGAAATGTTAATGGCCAAAGTAACTCTCTCCAGACTGATGAATGAGGAATGCTTCAGGCAGCAAGGAACAACAAAATCAGCAATGACAAAATCAACAACAGTAATAAAAAACTACAGTGACGTCAACTACTTAAGGTAGAGCAGTGTCAAGTTGGTTTGCTGGCTCACCCCGTCACCAAAGATCTAGGCTCTTTTTCTATTGTTATGTTTGACCATACTTGGCATATGGAGTTTGGTCCATTGGCTGGTTACTTCCTGACTGCAAGATAGCTTTCCCAGTTTCAAGCATCACAATAAAAAGAAAACATTCAAATGCAGAATGTGATAGAAATTAAGCAAAACAGATCTCTGTCCTCATGTACCTTATTCCTTTTATCAGAAGGTACAGGTTTTCCATGAAGCCTCAGAAAAATTTCCCCTATATTTCACTAACAAGGGAGAAGAGGAAAGTGAGTCTCAGGCTTTTCAGCCTCTATAGTGGAAGTAGGCCAGAGAAGAAAGGAATTGGCAATGGTCTCTAGGAAGCAAACTAAATGTGCCTGCCATACCGGATGATATGCTTGAGACTAAACAGAGACCTTAAGGGTTTACCTATGAAAAAGAAGCAGCAGCAACTAAATTGAGGCTGTGGTGGTTTGCAAATCTCTCTCCTATCCAACTGTGGATTTGGGGTGAATAGACGCTGTCTTATTCATGTTTTTATTTCTGCTTCAGAAAT
This sequence comes from Lynx rufus, assembly GCF_022079265.1. Lineage (NCBI taxonomy): Eukaryota > Metazoa > Chordata > Mammalia > Carnivora > Felidae > Lynx > Lynx rufus. The sequence goes on along the minus strand of NW_025814828.1, from coordinate 33,134,697 downwards.
TTAATAAATATTCATGGTTTAAATAAAGACAAAACATGAAAACCTCTTTGAATGAATTCCACAGAAGTTCACTACGTGTTTTGTTGGAGAAGTGAGTAAAGTATGCCAAAGATGGCCAATGGGGCTAAAACAAACTCTGGTCTCTAGCTTAGAGACCCCTCCTTCATATTCTTCTTCCTTTGCTGCACGTGTGAAAACCCCCCACAGACATGGAAGCTGACAACTATAAATAACCCTTCCCACTTGAATTCGGAGCTCAGATCTTTGGAGAAACGGTCTCCTCTGAGCCCACCGGTGTTAAACAAATCTCCAATCTACCAAGATCTCCAAGTGCCGCTTGGTTTTTCCGCCAGTGTTCCAGCCTGGTTCCGTAACATATTTGGTTCCCTGACAGGGAAACCCAACCATGCTGGCCCATTGTTGCCACTGGTTTGGAAGAACGGTGAGGCAGTGACAGAGTAAGGGATCGCAAGGGAGAAGGCACACCCTGCCTGAATTTTGGCAGTCTCCTACTCGGTCACCTCGGGCCAGCCCTGCTCCGAGATACCTGGTAGGTGAGGACCTGGACGTGACATCGGAACCAGTAAGGCTGGGGCCCCAAAGTACTCAGGCCCACCCAAAAGAGTGGAAGGGGGACCTGCTCAGTCCCAGGAGGCCTTAATGGTCTCACAGGCAGAAAATTTTCGAGGAGGGACTGTAATAGACTCGTGTGTGTGTGTGTGTGTGTGTGTGTGTGTGTGTGTGTGTGAATGTGCAGCTCGGCCAGGCTTGCCAGTCGAGTTTGAGTTTGTGGCTCCATGGATGGGCACCCTTAAGGTCCCCAAAAGTCTACAAAGTCTGAGTGGGCTCTCCTGTGTCATGGTGAGAGTATAAAGTCTACAGTAGTATCGGATCAGACTCTGATCGCAAGTCACAAAGCTGAGTCCACTACGGCCAATCCTCACCTAAAGTTTCCTCGGGAATGTGACCAGTGGAGTATCTGATTGGTCCTCTCATTCTAGGGGATACCCTCCCTTCGTCTGTCTTTGCAGCACTGAACACAAGGAAGAAATTAATAATGGAGTCAAAACAGAGCAAGCCTACAATTTTAGAGGTCATGCTCAAAAATTTTAAAAAGGGATTTTCAGGCAATTACGGGGTAAAAATGACACCCAGGAAGTTAAGGGCCTTTTGCGAACTATAATGGCCCATATTCAATGTAGTATGGTGCCCAGAAGGGACATTAGATGTTCAAATAGTGGAGCGGGTTTGGCTAATAGTCACTGGGAATCCAGGCCACCCTGATCAATTTCCACACATTGACTCCTGGCTTGAAATTGCCCGAAATCCCCTGCCTTGGGTGCTATTCATCTTTAGCAAGCAGAGCCAGGCAAAGGTTTTAGCCACTATATCCGGAGGCTCACCCAGGAAGCCAAAGAGGTGACCCACCACTCCTCTAATATTTAAAGGAGACGCAGAAGATGTTGTCTTTCCACCTCCTTATGACTCCTCAAGCTCCATCACCCCTGCCCCTGAGCTTGAAACTCCTCCCCCGTCTGTCTCTCGGCCGCTGCTCATCTCCCCACCCCTCCTGGACCTGGGGAACCCTCCCCCACAGGAGCCAGCAGCCAGACTGCGCCCCAGACCCAGACCTAACGCTCTCCAAATGCCTGTAAGGGAGACGAGAGAGCTTGAAAGACAGAATGAGGACAGAATAGTCCAGCCCAGCCGTTCCATGATGTATTATCAACCGTTCTCTACAACCAACCTCTTCAATTAGAAGCACAACACTCCATCATACTCTGAAAAGTCACAAGCAATGGCCGACTTGACGGAGTCCCTCTTCCAGACCCACTGACAGACTTGGGAAGATTGTCAACAGTTACTCTGTAACTGTCAGGAATACCTCGATGTTATTCTGATAACCCAGATGCATACACAACTTGAAATACAATTTCTTCAATAAGCTCTTTCATCTCATTAATAGCAGTAATGTTAATAATCTTCATAGTCTGAGAAGCTTTTGCATCTAAATGAGAAGTAGCAATATAATTAACTACAACTAATCTCGAATGATTGCATGGATGTCCTCCTCCATATCACACATTTGAGGAGCCAACTTATGTGTCCTTAAAATAAGAAAGGAAGGAATCGAACCCTCTTAAACTGGTTTCAAGCCAATACCATAACCACTATGTCTTTCTCAATAAAGAGGTGTTAGTAAAAAAAAATTACATAACTTTGTCAAAGTTAAATTATAGGTTTAAATCCTTTGTATCTCTATGGCATATCCCTTTCAACTAGGTTTTCAAGATGCTACATCCCCTATTATAGAAGAACTTCCTCATTTTCACGACCATGCATTAATAATTGTATTCCTAATCAGCTCCTTAGTTCTCTATATTATTTCACTGACAACTAAACTTACACATAGAAGCACAATAGATGCTCAAGAAATAGAAACTATCTGAACTATTCTGCCAGCCATCATTTTAACTCTTATTGCCCTACCTTCTCTACGAATCCTATATATGATAGACGAGATCAACAACCCCTCCCTAACTGTGAAAACTATAGGACATCAGTGATACTGACACTATGAATATACTGATTATGAAGACTTAAACTTTGACTCCTATATAATTCCCACTCAAGAGTTAAAAGCCAGAGAACTCCGACTACTAGAAGTTGATAATCAAGTAGTATTGCCAATAGAAATGACTGTCCGCATACTAATCTCATCAAAACATGTCCTGCACTCATGGGCTGTTCCATCCCTAGGCCTAAAAACTGATGCCATCCCAGGCCAACTAAATCAAACAACCCTAATGGGCACACGGCCTGGGTTATATTACAGCCAATGCTCAGAAATATGCGGCTCAAACCACAATTTTATACCTATTGTCCTTGAATTGGTTCCACTAACATACTTCGAAAAATGATCAGCATCTATACTGTAAAATCATTAAGAAGCTAAATAAGCATTAACCTTTTAAGTTAAAGATTGGGAGTCTAAGCCTCCTCTTTTTTTTATTATTTTTTTTTATTTAAATTTTTTTTTAACATTTATTTATTTTTGAGACAGAGAGAGACACAGCATGAATGGGGGAGGGGCAGAGAGAGAGAGGGAGACACAGAATCGGAAGCAGGCTCCAGGCTCTGAGCCATCAGCCCAGAGCCCGACGCGGGGCTCGAACTCGCGGACCGCGAGATCGTGACCTGAGCTGAAGTCGGATGCTCAACCGACTGAGCCACCCAGGCGCCCCCTAAGCCTCCTCTTAATGACATGCCACAACTAGATACATCAACCTGATTTATCACTATTATATCAACAATTATAACACTGTTCATTATATTTCAACTAAAATTTTCAAAACACTCATATCCATGAAATCCAGAACCTAAATCTGCAATAATGCTAAAACAACCTAATCCCTAAGAAGACAAAGGAACGAAAATCTATTCGCCTTTTTCACTACCCCAACAATAATAGGGTTACCTATTGTTATTCTAATTGTAATATTCCCAAGTATCCTGTTTCCCTCACCCAATCGACTAGTTAACAACTGTCTGATTTCACTACAACAATGACTGGTTCAACTGACATCAAAGCAAATATTAGCCAACCACAATCACAAAGGACAGACCTGAGCTCGAATACTAATATCTCTAGTTTTATTCATTGGCTCAACAAATCTACTAGGCCTATTACCACATTCATTCACCCCTACCACTCAATTATCAATAAATCTAGGCATGGCCATCCCTCTATGAGCCAGTACTGTAGTTACTGGGTTCTGTTATAAAACAAAAGCATCCTAAGCTCACTTCTTACCCCAAGGGATGCCTCTTCCTTTAATTCCTATGCTTGTAATTATTGAAACTATTAGCCTCTTCATCCAACCGATAGCCTTAGCTGTACGACTAACAGCCAACATCACTGCAGGCCACCTGTTAATTCATCTAATTGGAGGGGCTACTTTAGCCTTAATAAGTATTAGCACCTCTATCACTCTGATCACCTTTATCATTCTTGTCTTACTAACAATCCTTGAATTTGCTGTAGCCCTTATTCAAGCTTATGTCTTCACCTTGTTAGTGAGCCTATACTTACACAACAATACTTAATGAACCACCAAACCCATGCACATCACATAGTTAACCAGAGTCCAGGACCACTCACAGGAGCTCTTTCAGCCCTCCTAATAACTTCAGGATTAGCAATATGATTTCACTGCAACTCAGTATCACTAGTAACTCTAGGAACAACAACCAACTTATTAACCATATACCAATGATGACAAGACATCCTCCGAGAAAGCACATTCCAAGGCCACCATACACCTATCATTCAAAAGGGCCTACAGTATGGGATGACCCTCTTCATTATTTCAGAAGTGTTTTTCTTCGCAGGTTTCTTCTGAGTCTTCTATCATTCAAGCCTTGTTTCGACCCCAGAATTAGGAGGCTGCTGGCCACCTACAGGTATCACCCTGCTCAACCCCCTAGAAGTCCCACTACTCAACACTTCCGTACTATTAGCTTCCGGAGTAGCAATCACCTGAGCTCACCACAGCCTAATAAAAGGTAACCGAAAACATACTTCAAGCCCTATTCATCACAATCTCTTTAGGGATATACTTGACACTACTTCAAGCCTCAGAATGCTGTGAAGCATCATTCACAATCTCAGACGGGGTCTATGGATCCACTTTCTTTATGGCCACAGGATTTCATGGACTCCATGTGATTATTGGCTCTATTTTCCTCATGTCTGCTTCCTACACCAATTAAAATATCATTTCATATCCAACTACCATTTTCGATATGAAGCTGCTGCCTGATACTGACATTTCGTAGATGTAGTGTGACTATTCTTGTAAGTTTCTATTTATTGATGAGGATCCTATTCCTTTAGTATTACCTAGTACAGTTGACTTCCAATCAACCAATTTTGGTATAATCCAAAAAGGAATAATAAATGTAATACTAACTCTGCTTACCAACTATCCACACTACCCGTATTAATCGCATTCTGATTACCCCAATTAAACACCTATGCAGAAAAAGCAAGTCCATATGAATGCAGATTTGACCCCATAGGATCTGCCCACCTACCCTTCTCCATAAAGTTCTTCCTAGTAGCCATTACATTCCTACTGTTCGACCTAGAAATAGCACTGTTGATACCCCTGCCCTGAGCCTCACAAACAACCTATCGACTATGCTCACTATAGCACTCCTACTAATTTCACTACTAGCTGCAAGTCTAGCCTATGAATGAACCCAAAAAGGACTAGAATGAACTGAAAATGATAATTAGTTTAAGCCAAAAATAAATGATTTTGACTTATTAGATTGTAGTTAATTCTATAATTATCAAATGTCCATAGTCTACATTAACATCTTCCTGGCCTTTATTATATCTCTCATAGGATTATTAATATATTGATCCACCTAATATCTTCCCTCTTAAGCTTAGAAGGTATGATACCATCCCTCTTCTCTTTATAATAATAACCATAGTAATCTTAAATAACCACTTTACACTAGCCACTGTAACTCCTATTATCTTACTAATATTTGCAGCCTGTGAAGCAGCATTAGGCTTATCTCTCCTAGTCATAGTATCGAACACATACGGAACTACATACAAAACCTAAACCTCCTACAGTGCTAAAAATTATTATTCCCACTACAATACTAATCCCACTGGGGCACCTGGGTGGCTCAGTCGGTTAAGCATCCGACTTCAGCTCAGGTCACGATCTCATGGTTTGTGAGTTCAAGCCCCGCATCGGGCTCGGTGCTGACAGCTCGGAGCCTAAAGCCTGCTTCGGATTCTGTTTCCCTCTCTCTGTTCCTCCCCCACTTAAACTCTGTCTCTATCTCTCTCTCTCAAAAATAAAGATTAAAAAAATAAAAAAAATATTAATCCCACTAACATGATTATCAAAACCCAACATAATCTCAATCTACTCAACAGTTTACAGTTTTCTAATTAGCCTCATTAGCCTCACCTACCTTAATCAGCTCGGTGATAATAGCCTTAATTTCTCACTGTTTTTCTCAGACTTACTTTCCGCACCCCTATTAGCACTAACAGTATGACTTCCACCACTAATACTTACAGCCAGCCAATCACACCTATCAAAAGAAACTTTGGCCCGAAAAAAACTATGTATCACAAAACTCACTCTCCTGCAACTATTCCTAATCATAACCTTCACCGCTACAGAATTGATCATATTCTATATCCTATTTGAAGCCACAGTAATCCCCACCCTAATTATCATTACTCGATGGGGTAACCAAACAGAGCGACTAAACATTGGCCTTTATTTTTTACTCTACACTCTAGTAGGCTCGCCACCCCTACTAGTCACACGACTATATATCCAAAACACAACAGGGTCTTTAAATTTCCTAATCATTCAATACCGAGCTAAACCAATCTCAGCCACTTGGTCCAATATCTTTCTCTGACTAGCATGCATAATAGCATTTATAGTAAAAAAAACCCTATATGGGCTACACCTCTGATTACCCAAAGCACATGTAGAAGTCCCTATTGCCAGATCAATGGTTCTTGCTGCCATACTATTAAAACCAGGTGGATATGGGATAATACACATTACAGTATTACTTAATCCTATGACAAACCAAATGGCATATCCTTTCCTAATGTTATCCCTATGAGGAATAATTATAACAAGCTCTGTCTATGCCAAACAGATCTAAAATCTCTAATCGCATACTCATCGGTGAGCCACATGGCCCTAGTTATCGTAGCAGTCATTCAAACACCATGGAGCTATATAGGAGCAACAGCCCTTTTAATCGCCCATGGACTAACTTCATCAGTACTATTCTGTCTTGCAAACTCAAATTATGAACGAGTACACAGCCGAACAATAATCCTAGCATGGGGCTTACAAACTCCATTTAATACAGAAGAAAGAAGAAGAATGAGAGAAACATGACAGTACCTAGAAGATCACACACCTCCGGGGATTAATGACCCTGCTTTCTGGGCTCAAGCTGCCATGCCTGAAGAATTTCCAACATGGGATTTCACCACAGAAGAACGACAAGCCCACATCTGACACCAGGAAGCCCTCCTTCAGGGAATCCGAGCTGGAGCCAAAAAGCCCATGAACATGACTAAAATACTGTCAGTCACACAGTACCCTGGGGAGTCTCCTGGAGACTATGAAAGATTATGTGAACCATACTGTGTATACACCCCATTTGACCCCAAGACACCAGAAAGTCAACAAATGGTTAATACCTCTTTTGCGGCACAGGCTGCCCCAGATGTCAGAAGAAAACTCCAGATGTTGGAGGGCTTTGCTGGGATGAATATAACTCAGCTGATAGAGGTCACCAATAAAGTTTTCATGAACAGAGAAGTTGCAGCCAAAAGAGAAGCAGAGAGAAGACTAAAAAAGAAGGCCACCCTTCCCGCAGCAGCACTAAAAGAAACAGATGCTGCAAAGATGGGAAGTTCCCAACCACCAAAAGGGGGGAAGCCCAGAGCCCCCTTAGCAAAGGACCAATGTGCATACTGCAAAGAGAAGGGACACTGGAAGAATGAATGTCCAAATTGGAAGGGGCCCTCAAAACCCAGCCGATATTGGGAGGAACCTCGAGGCAAGAACCTTGTCAGTCTAGCTGGGATAGAATTGGACTGAGGGGGACCGGGCTCTTTCTCTCTTGGCCCCCATGACCCAACAGTTGAAATGAAGGTAGGAGGCCAAAGAATAACTTTCATGGTTGACACTGGGGCTGAATACTCCATTGTTCCTTCCCCAGTGGCGCCCTTAAGCCAAAAGACAGCAACCATACTTGGGGCTACTGGGACACAGGCAATGCAACAGCCCTTCTGTCAAGCTTGACAATGTGAACTTGGGGGCCACAAGGTCTGGCATGAGTTCCTCTACTTACCTGACTGCCTGATTCCTCTCCTGGGCCAGGATCTGCTCTCCAAACTTGGGGCCAAGATAACTTTTGAACCCACTGGACACACTAGCCTCCAATTAAACCAAGGCAGAAGGAAACCCTGGTCTTGGCGATGACCCTGCCAAGGGAAGAAGAATGGAGACTATTCTGTGCCCAGGCCTTACCCTGTAGCCCCTCAGAATTCAGGCTTACATTCTCCTCTGTATGGGCTGAAGATAGTCCACCTGGACTAGCTTGGAGTTGGGCCGCCATCATTGTTGACCTGATCCCTAGAGCCCAACCTCAGAGACAAAGGCAGTACCCCCATACACTTGAGGCTAGAATGGGTATACAGGAGCACCTGACCAAGATCAAAGAAGCAGGTATTCTAATTGAGTGCCAATCAGCTTGGAATACCCTGCTCTTGCTAGTCAAGAAGCCAGAAGGAGGATCCCGACCGGTACAGGATTTGAGGACCATTAACAAAGTGACTGTTTCCTTACACCCAGTGGTTCCGAACCTGTATACTCTCCTCAGCCAAATTCCGGGGTCAGCCAGATGGTTTACATGCCTCGACCTAAAGGATGCTTTCTTCTGCCTCTGCCTAGCTCCTCAAAGTCAACCATTGTTTGCCTTCAAATGGACTGAGCCCATTACAGGGCGCCAGATGCAGCTGACCTGGACACGACTTCCCCAAGGTTTCAAGAACTCACCCACTCTTTCTGGGGAAGCACTAACTGCAGACCTCGCTGACTTTCCAAGGGAAACCACAGGGTGTGTCCTCCTCCAATATGTAGACGACTTCCTCCTTGCCAGCGACATCCAAGAAGACTGTATGAAAAGTACCAAGGCCCTCCTGCAGCTCCTATTCTACTCGGGGTACCGGGCCTCTTGGAAACAGGCACAGATTTGTCAGCAGCAGGCCCGATACTTAGGCTTTCTCCTCATAAAAGGAAAAAGAGAACTAGGACCTGAAAGGAAGAAAGTTATCACCACACTGCCACAGCCCCAAACAAAACGAGGCTTGTGTAAATTTTTAGGGGCCACAGGATTCTGTTGCATTTGGATTCCTGGATTCTCAGCCATAGGCCCCTCTATGACCTGTTGGGAGGGCCAGACCAGGAGCCCCTCACATGGACTGAGGAGGCAAGGGCCCCTTTCACAGAAATGAAGTTGGCTCTAGGAGGAGCCCCAGCCCTGGGTCTGCCTGACATAGAAAGGCCCTTTAACCTCTTCATACATGAAAAGGACAAAATAGCCCTTGGAGTGCTCAGAGCATGGGGCCTTGGCAACAGCCAGTAGCCTACCTGTCAAAAAAAACTTGATCCTGTGGCTGCAGGATGGCCACCGTGCCTCAGAGCGCTGGCAGCCACAGTCCTGCTCATCAAGGAGGCAGACAAATTCACTCTGGGACAAACACTTAATGTTAAGGTCCCACATATGGTCATGTCCCCCATGAGCACCCAAGGATATCGTTTCCTCTCCAATTCTCAGCTGACATAATACCAAGGCCTTCTCTATGAAAACCCAAGGGTCACTCTCGAAACAGTAAGAACACTAAACCTGGCCACCTTCCTTCCCACGGAGGGAGAACCCGACCATGACTGTTCCAAAGTAATGGATGAAGTCTACACCAGCTGCCTGGACCTCCAAGACCAGGTGATAACAAACCCGGAGATCACCCTGTTCAGTGATGGGAGCAGCTATTTCCAAGAGGGAAGCCGAAGAGCAGGATATGTGGTAACCACAACCACTGAATTTCTGGAAGCCAAGGCCTTGCCAGAAGGACGGTGGGCACACGAGCTGAACTATACGCCTTAACCCAAGCCCTCTTCCTTAGCAAAGGTAAATGACTTAACATCTACACTAATTCCCGGTATGCCTTCACTACTGTGCATGTACACGGGGCCATCTATAAAGAAAGAGGCCTCCTTACTGCTGCAGGGAAAACTATCAAAAACAAGGAAGAAATACTAAAGCTTCTTGAGGCCGTACGGCTGCCAGACAAGGTAGCTATCCTACACTGTAAGGGACATCAGAAAGGAGACAACCCCTTAACTCAAGGAAATCGCCTGGCCGACAAAACAGCCAGAGTGGCCACCTGTGGTGACCCAGGCGAAGCTCCTACCTACACTATGACTCTTGCACCCTAGAGGGAAGCTTCCCCACCCCAGTACACAAACGAAGAAAGAAGTTGGGCCTCGACAGAAGGGAGCACACTAAGCAAAGAGGGATGGTGGGTCATGCCAAATGGACACATCTCTGTCTCATCGTCTATGGGAAAACACTTAGTGAAGGAATGTCACCAACTCATGCACCTAGGGAAAACTTCACTAAAGGCCCTCCTCAAAAAGAACTCCGATATCAGCCAGCTGCCGGCATCATGCCGAGCTGCCAGTGAACAACGTGTAACGTGTGCCAAAAACAATGCTTGGTCTGCCCCACCGCCCCCGCCTGGCACACAAAGGATGGGGGCCGCCCCTTTCGAAGACTTAGAGGTGGGCTTTACCGACATACAACCAAATAAAGGGTTCAGGTACCTTCTTGTAATAATCTGCACATATTTGGGATGGGTCGAAGCATTCCCGACCAGATTGGAATGAAGTCGTGAGGTGGCCACAGCTCTTCTACAGGCGATTGTGCCTCGGTTTGGTCTACCCTTAACTATACACAGTGATAACGGACCTGCATTTGTGGCAGAGATTATATAAACCCTGACAGAGTCCCTCAACATTACCTGGAAACTGCACACTGCTTACTGACCCCAGGGCTCAGGGAAAGTAGATTGGATGAATCGCACCCTCAAGGACACCCTGGCTAAGTTCCACCAAGAGACTAATCTCCTATGGCCAGATTTACTACCGCTGGCCGTCCTGTGTGCCTGATGCATGCCTGGGGCACTAGGATTTTCCCCTTTTATTATATGGGCGACCCCCCCCCCCCACATTTAGGAAAACTCCCAGGAGACCTACACCAGATTGGAGACAAGGGAATAAGAGAACAGCTCCAGACCTTGGGGGCAGTACTAAACAAGTTACAGAGATATACCATAGAGAGGGGCCCAATGTCCTTAGGGACCCACGTTCACCTCTTTCAGCCAGGAGACTGTGTGGGTCAAAGATTAGAAGAGGGAACCTCTTAAACCACGGTGAACTGGGCCTCATACTGTTATTCTAACAACTCCTACAGCACTTGAAGTTTCAGGTATCATCCCATGGGTCCATCACTCCAGAGTTAAGAAGGCCAACTCAGAAGAACCCACAAACTGGCAAAGTGATCCACTTAAACTTACCCTCAAAAGGGAAACTGGCCCCTGAGACCTCCAGCCCTGCTCCAGCCACATCCCGGAAGGCCTGTGTGAGGCAGAAGCTTGTGGAATCAACATGTGAACCTAGTCCAGGAGTTTGGATGCAATTCTGCCATCCCTTGCTCCTTACTGGTGTCATAGCCCTGATCTTACTTCTTACTGTTGGGCTGATAGAGACTGCACCAACAAGCTGGACATGAGACAAAAGATGCATTCTGGGTCTCACATACCACCTCTGGATAGGAGGATTATTCAGTATTGCCTGCATATTATAACCTCTCTCACCCTCACAACTGTCGCTTAACCACTTTGCCCCCACGATTGTTATATGACAATAAGGGCGTCAAGGGCGTTCAGTGCCTTCACCTCCCTCCACAAAGATTGCTACAAGGGAAAAACACCCACTCTCTGTCAGTCACCCGTTGCCTCAAGGACTAAGTATTGGACCGTGGAGATAACCCAAAATGTCAGGAACCCATGTCACAACAAGGGCCTCCAGAGAGGGAAGTGAACTTGCTACACTTACCTTCCTCAATGGGGGATTTCAGATGGGGGAGGGGTGCAAGACAGGGACCTTCAGAAGGTTATAAAGGATACCCAAGATAGGGTAATACAAGGCATAAAGGCGACCACTCCCCTGGCAGCCTACCAGGGTTTGAACCTCTCAGCCCTCAATCAGATGCTTACCAATTCCCTACTCCAGCATTGGGCCAATACTACTCCACAAGTCCTCCATAAAATAGATAATCACACTCAAACCTGCTGGATGTGTTTGCCCCTCAGCCAAAGGGCTTACTTAGCCACTCCTATCCCTTTGACCTGGGAAGCTCCTGAAAATCTCAAAACCAACACCTCTGTCTTAATTGGACCCCTGGCCACTGGGATCCATTTCACAAATGCCGACAATCTAATCTGTACAGTCCCTGAAGGTATGAATGGTACTTCTCTACGCAGAAGAAATACAACCTTAATGAGGACTACAACCTTATGTTGCACCCTTGGGGTGTTCTATCTGTGTTCTAATTCGGCCTACCGATGCTTAGAGGCCAACAGGACTCAGATATGTTATTCCATCTTCCTAACCTCAGAGATATCCGTGTACACTGAAGATCAGTTCCTAACAGCCTTTAGCCCCAAGTCCCAGACTAAATGGGCAATCCTGCTACCTGTTCTGATAGGAGCAGGAATTGCGACAGGAATAGGAACTGGAATGGGGCATAGGTTCATCCGTGGGACTATGCCATAGACTATCTCAAGAGCTAAACGAAGACATGGAATGGGTGGCAGATTGTCTCGTAACCTTACAAAGCCAAATAAACTCTCTGGCGGCAGTGACCCTCCAAAACAGGCGAGCCCTCGACCTCCTCACTTCAGAAAAAGGAGGGACTTGCATCTTTCTGGGGGAGGAATGTTGCTATTTCATAAACCAGTCAGGAATAGTTACAACTAAGGTTAAGGAACTCAAGGAAGGAATTCAACATAGACAACAGGAAAGTATCAATCAATAGAAAGGATGGGATCTCACAGCTTGGGCATCCTGGCTTCCTGCCCTGGTGGTCCCCTCCTCTCCAAAATTTTAGTTGTATCCATCGACCTCTGTATACTGAATGCCGTGGTTTTACTGAAAACACTGTTGCTCACCAAACTACAGCACATATCTTAGCCTTCCGAGAGTACCAACCTGTAAAATTGAAAGGTGATGTCTACTAAAAGTTGTGTTTTTTTAAGGCATCAAAGGGAGGAATGTTGGAGAAGTGAATAAAGTATGCCAAAGATGGCCAATGGGGCTAAAACAAACTCTGGTCTCTAGCTTAGAGATCCCTCCTCTGCGTTCTTCTTCCTTTGCTGCATGCATGAAAACTCCCATAGATATGGAAGCTGACAATTATAAATTACCCTCCCCACTTGCATTCGGGGCTCAGATCTTTGGAGAAACGGTCTCCTCTGAGCCCACCGGTGTTAAATAAATCTCCAATCCACCAAGATCTCCAAGTGCCGCTTGGTTTTTCCACCAGCGTTCCAGCCTGGTGCTGTAACAGTTTCACAACTCCAACACACCCAGACCTCACAGGACATTTTTAATCTTAAAAAAGTATCAAGATGCCTGTGTGAATTAAAGAAGAGGACAGATATTGTATAAAGTACTGCCAGACTGAGAAGCAAAAAATCTGGGGATTCACCAGTTAGTCAAAATGATATTGCAGAGAATGAATTTCAGTGATGTTTTTAGATTCTAAAATTCCAGAAGAATAACTAATATTTGTAGTAAACAAAAGCAGCTCGTGTTATACTTCTTGTTCTTCTTAACCTTTACTACTCTCCTATATGTTTTCCCTATCATTATTGTCCCCCCAGCACCACTTAATAGGATAAAATTGGGAGAAATTACTTTGGATTTAGATGAAATAAGTTCAAGAAAATAAGAAAATTGAAACCTCTTGGAGGAGGGCTTGTCCATTTAAGAAATGTTCCCAGTTAAAATGTTATCAGTTCTCTGAAGGAAATAAGAAATGTCCTATGATGCACAGAGCAATCACAAAGCAAAGGTCACAAAGCAATCACAAATAAAACTGATTAGAGATTACCAGAAAAGGGTTGAACCTTGTAATAGGAAGGCAGTTAATTTAGTCCCTGAAGAATAAGGGAGAATGAAGAGAGAGTGAAGTAAAGGGGGAAGTAAAGAAAAGAGAAAAGTGGGACAGAAGAGGGACCAGGGCAATGGAGTGATGACGAGCAGACTGGGAAGGAACGTAGCCATTATTTGGAAAATTCCAACACAAGAAAAGCTACCTTTGGCAGAAGAGCTTGTGTCACAATGACCGAGATGGAATCATTTGAAGTAAGAGGGAAGAGATCAATTTTCCATTAAGAAAAGTAATTCTTCCCTATTGTATGTCTTCCGAGAACAATTCTAATGATCCAAATATCAGAGAGAAGCTGAGGCTGTAATGACTCTCCTGGTTGAATTTGTTACATTTCTCCCACATCCAATTATTAGGTCCTGCTGCCACTAACATAACTTTTCTGGAGATAATTATTTCACCTTTGCCCATCATCCTTCAAGTAAGTCCATAGTTCAAACATTTTACTATTTCAATTTTTAAGCCTTAATATCCCTGATTTTTTTCTTACCCTGTTTGTAGTTCTCACCACTCATACCAGCAGTGGTCTTATTCTAGTCATGATTTTTGATGCTTTCTGATTCTGTCATTCCCTTTTCAGCCAGCTCACATTGACTCACAAGTATAACATACCTATGAATCTCTAAAACTCAGACTGACATATCCCAATAACATGTTTCCTAATGTGAACTCAGAAGATAAAGATTAGTTTACTGTTAGAGTAAATAAATATAACAGGATGCAGATGGGATTTTAAGGCCCAAGGTTGAAGGCACACTCTACGTTTATTGAGCCACCAGTGAACCAATAACAGCGGAGGCCAGCCTCTTCCCTTCAGGCCTACTGAAGGGTCCCAGGACAGGTCCACCATCAACCAACACCTTCCTGCTCTCTCAATCAATATTAGAACAATATGCAGAATAGAGAAAGGTTGTCAGTCCTTTTAGGGAGTGTTCACAAGGGTAGATTATTCCCTACCCTGCCAATGATAAGGAAATAAATCTCTGAAATGAAATGAATCTTCCCAGGAATGCAGAGTAGAGTGAGAATTATGGAATCTGGCTAAGATATCATAATGGTAGTATTTGATCTATGGGAAAGAAACTTCAACACAGTTGGGGACAGTTAACTGGCAAAAATAAAGCTGTATCATATTATTACTTCCCCTGAATTAAAAATACTCAACAAACTGGCTCCAGGAACTAAAATGGTAAATTTTGAAACCATAAACTCATATCCACATCAATTTATAATTCTTTTAAAAACAGAATTACCCTACCATGTCAGACAAAATAGACTTCAAAACAAAGACTGTAACAAGAGATAAAGAAGGACACTGCATAATAAAAAGGGGTAACAATCAAACAAAAGTATATAACAAATACAAATATTCATGCACTGGGACCCCCGGGTGACTCAGTCAGTTAAGTGTCCGACTTCAGCTCAAGTCATGATCTCACCATTCAGGAGTTCGTGAGTTCAAGCCCTGCACTGGGCTCTCTGCTGTCAGCAAAGATCCCACTTGGGATCTTCTGTGCCCCTCTCTCTCTCTGCTCCTCCCCTGCTCGTGTTCTCTCTCAAAAATAAACATTAAAAAAATATCTGTGCACCCAGTTTGTGAGCACTTAAATACACAAAGCAACTAGTAACAGACATAAATGAAGAAGTTGACAGTGATGCAATAATAGGGGACTTTAACACTGAACTTATATCACTGGATCCATCATCCAGAACAGTGGCTTTGAATGATATTGGATCAGATGGACCTGACAGATATATTCAGAACTTTCCATCTAAAAACGGCAGAGTGAACATTGTTTTCAAGTGCATTTGGAATATCCTCTGGAACAGATCACATGTTAGGCCACAAAACAAGTCTCAGCAAAATGAAAAAGACTGAAATCATATCATGCACCTTTTCTGACCATAATAGCACAAAACTAAAAATCACAAGATAAAAACCTGGCAAGAACACAAATACATGGGGAGTCAATAACAAGCTAGTAAACAATAAACGGGACAACCAAGATATAAAAAAAAAATTTAAAAGAAATACACAGAGAAAAAGAAATATAACACAATGGTCCAAAATCTTTGGGAGGTAGCAAAAGCTAAAGATTACAGCAGTATAGGTCTGCCTCAAGAAACACAGAAAAAAATCTCAAACGACCTAACCTTACACCTAAAGGACCTAGAAAAAGAACAAAACTCCAAAACAGTAGACGGAAGGAAATAATAAACATTAGAGCAGAAATAAATGAAAATGAGGCTAAAAAAAACAATAGAAAAGAGCATTAGAAGTAGGAACTGGTTCTTTGAAAAAAAATCAGCAAAATTGATAAACCTTTAGCCAGACTCATCAAGGAACAAAAACAGAGACTCAAATAAAATCAGAAATGAAGGAGGAGAAATAACAACCAACACCAGAGAAATACAAAGGATTTTAAAAGAATATTATATAAAGCTAGATGCTAACAAATTGGACTATTTGTTCTAGAAAATAATGGTAAATTCCTAGAAACATATAACCTACAAAAACAAACAGGAAATATTGAAAATCTGAAGATTACCAGCAATGAGACTGAATCAGTAATCGAAAAACTCCCAGCAAACAAAGGTCCAGGACCAGATAGCTTCAAAGGTGAATTCTACCAAAAATTTGAAGAAGAGTTAATACCTATTCTTGTCAACCTATCCCCAAAAAAACAGAAAGGTAAGCTTCCAAATTCATTCTTTGAGGGCAGCACTACTGTGGGGAATAAGCTTAGAAATTCCCTGGGTTTGCACCAATGGGTTAACAAGGCATAAAGAATTACAAAGCCATAGGATGCTCTCACCCAAGCTTGGGTAGACAAGATTAGGCCTCCAGAATAGAGTAGTGGAGGGGCAAAGGCCCCAATACAAAGGCATATGAGGTAAGCAAGATTAGGTATTCAGAGCAAAAGCACCCCCCAACTTAATACTATAGCAGAAAGCTGCTTTCACAGGAAGGAAAGACCAAATTAGGTAAACAGGTAAATAGGGCTATAGGCCACTGCCTGCAGGTGATGCTGCCCAGAGTGGGGCTGATTAGCAAAAGAAAGGTGCCTTGTTGACCCTGAGGTTACTTGCTCTGTCTTATCCCCTAGGCTAGCTAAGATAAACAGACACAGCGCCTCCTGTCTGCTGTAAACAACCATCTGCCCATCTTCCCGGTGCCAGGATTTTGGTTTATATTGACCCAAACTCTAAATACTGTATATCTTCAAAATCCCCTTTCCCTCATGCCCATGAGTTAATGTTCACAGATTCATTGTCTCTTTGTGCACACCCATCACATTTGTAAGCCTTCTCATCGTAATAAATATGGAGCAAGGACCCTTATTTGGGGCTCTTGTCTTTTCCCAGACATCAGCCATCTCTCGCTTTTAATCCTGCATCTGCTCTCTTGCCAGCAAAGAGAGAACTTTAGACATAGAGTCTATGACACACTACTCTGATATAAATAAAGATCAGAAAAAGGCATTACATAAAAAGAAAAACACAGGCCAATATCTCTCATTAACATAGATGCAAAGACCCTAACAAAATAATAGCAAACTGAATCCACCAATGCATTTAAAAAATCATTCACTACAATCATTAGGATTTATTCCAGGTATATAAGGTGGTTCAATATTTGAAAATCAATCAACGTGATACATCACATTAACAAAAGATAAAAAACTTATGATCATCTCAATAGATGCAGAAAAAACAAAGTATAATATCCATTCATGATAAAAATTCTCAACAAAGTAGGTTTCAAAGGAACATACCTCAACATAATAAACACCATATATGAAAAACCCACAGCAAACATCAAGCTCGATGAAGAAGAACAAAGAGTTTCCCCTCCAAAGGTCAGGAATAAGACAAGAATGTCCACTCTCAACAGTTTTACTCAACATAGTACTGGAAGTTTTAGCCACAGCAATCAGACAACAAAAAGAAATAAAAGTCATCCAAATCAGTAAGGAAGAAGTAAAACTTTCACTGTTTGCAGATGACATAATACTACATACACATACATACACACACATACACACACATACACACACATACACACACACACACTCCACCCCAAAAATATTAGAAGTGATAAATGAATTCAGTAAAGTGGCAGTATAAAAATCAATACCCAAAAATTCATTGAATTGCTATACACTAATAATGAAGTAGCAGAAAAAGAAATTAAGAAAACAAACCCATTCACAATTGTACCAAACATGATAAAATGCCTAGGAATAAACTTAACCAAGGAGGTGAAAGATCTGTACTCTGAAAATTAGACAACACTGATAACAGAAATTAAAGATACAACTGAAAAGATACTCCATGCTCATGGATTGGAAGAAACAATATTGTTAAAATGTCCACACTACTCAAAGCAATCTACAGATTTAATGCAATCCCTATCAAAATAGCAACATTTTTCACAGAACTAGAACAAATAACCCTAAAATTTATATAGGACCACAAAAGACCCTGAATAGTCAAAGCAATCTTGAAAAACAAAATCTGGAGGTATCACAATCCCAGATTTCAAGATATACTACAAAGCTGTAGTAATCAAAACAGTATGGTACTGCCACAAAAACAGACACATAGATCAATAATAGAACAGAATAGACACCTTAGAAATAAACACATGCTTTTTTTTTTTTGAGACAAAGAGCGAGAGAGTGAGCACATGCACAGGAGAGAGGGGCAGAGGGAGAAAGAGAATCTTAAGCAGGGTCCATGCTCAACACAGAGCCCAATGCGGGTCTCAATCCCACAACCCTAGGATCATGACCTGACCCAAAATCAAGAGTCGGATGCTCAACTGACAGAGACACCCAGGTGCCTCCAAACCCATGCTTTTATGTCAAATAATCTATGACAAAGGAGTCAAGGATATACCATGGGGGAAAAGACAGTCTCTTCAACAAATGATGCCAGGAAACTGGGCAGCTACATGCAAAAGAATGAACCTGGACAACTTTCTTACACCATATACAAAAATAAGCTCAAAATGGATTAAAGACCTAAATGTGAGATCTGAAACCATAAAATTCCTAGAAGAAAACATAGGCAGTAATTTCTTTGACATCAGCAGTAGAAACACTTTTCTAGATCTGTCTCCTGAGGCAAGAGAAACAAGCAAAATTAAAGCATTTTAACTATACCAAAAGAACAAGCTTTTGTACTGCAAAGGAAACCTTCAACAAAACAAAAATGCAAACTATCGAATGAAAGAAGGTATTTGCAAATGATATATCCAATCAAGGGTTAGTATCCAAAATATATAAAGAACTTATATAACTCCACACCCAAAAAACAACCCAATTAAATAATGGGCAGAGGACCTGAATAGACATATTGCCAAAGAAGACATACCTAGCGCCAATAGACACATGAAAAGATGCTCAACATCACTAATTATCAGGAAAATGCAAATCAAAACCACAATTAACTATCACCATATTCTCTTTCCATGGCCTGGCGTAGCTGAGGAATTTGGTTATGTTATGGTACTTGGTTATGTTATGTCAGAATGGCTAGAATCAAAAACACAAGAAATAACAAGTGCTGGCAAGGATGAAGAAAAAAGGAACCCTCATGCGTTGTTGGTGGGAATGCATACTGGTACAGCCACTGTAGAAAACAGTATGGAGGTTCTTCAAAAAGTTAAAAATAGAATATGTTAATAGGATCCAGTAATTCCACTACTGCAAATTTACCCCAAGAATAGGAAATCACTCATTCAAAGGATATCTGCACTCCTATGTTTAACTGCAGCATTATTTACAATAGCCAAGATAGGGAAGCAACCCAAGCTTCCATCAATAGATGAATGGATAAAGAAGATGTGGTATATACATAAAACGGAATACTACTTAGACATAAAAGGGAGTGAAATCCCGCCATTTGGAACAACATGGATGGAACGACAGGTATATATGATTCTAAGTGAATTAAATCAGAGAAAGACACACACCATATGATTTCACACATATGTGGAATTTAAGAAACAAAACAAACCAACAAAGAAAAAAACTACAAACAAAAAAAAGACACTTAAACACAGAGAAAGAACTGTTGTTGCCAAAGGGGAGATGGGTGGGGGAATGAAAGAGTTGATGGGAATTAAGGAGTACATGTGTCATGATGAGCACTGAGAAATGTATAGAATTGTTGAATCATTGTACACCTGAGACTAATATAACACTGTATATTAATTATACTTCAGTAAAAATATAGAATTAACCACATCCTGCTTCTCTTCAGCTTGTGCCACCAAGAACACAACAGGACTTGTTGAAACAAGAGCACACACATGAAATTAGCAGTGGTTGCAGAATTCAAAATACATCGAGTACTACCTATTTAATACTTAGTATCTGAAATGGTACCATACTGAAAGTTAGTTTAATTTGGGCTCTCTTAAAAGTAAACCCTGAGGCAAAAAGGTGGGGGCAGATAACTATTTGGAAGGTAATCCCAGGATACAAAAGCGAGGCAACAGGTAAAGTGAGACAAAGGAAGGGAGAAAGAGGCGCATATATTACTACTGTGGGCAAATGGAACTCAGTCCCTCCTGGGATACTAGAAGAAACTGCAGGAACTTGCCTCAAAATAACACCACCATGGCTACTATGGCTAGGACACGAATCTACCTACTCCGATGCACCACTGGTTGAGTTGTGCCTGGCAGCATTAGCTCACTTTCCTTTGTGCTGGAATCCAGGGACTGCCTCTCCATTCTTTGCCCCATGCGCCCACTTGACACGGGCTTCTGGCAAGTGCAGGAGACTTCTTTACAGGTGAATAGAAATCAAGTGCCTAAGGGACTGGGCAGTTCTGCGGAACATCACCAATCACTGCTACAGAGGCTAAAGTGATTGCTATTTTCTTCATGGAGTGACTTACTGGTCAAATGGGTTTCTGTAAGTACATCACTGACTGCACAGGGATGGTCAGACAATAAAATGTTCATCAATTATTGTCAAATACCAAAGATCAAACCTCAGTCAAAATAAACCCATCTCTTTTTCTAGAAAAATATTTTTCAACAGGCACATCTTTTCTAAAATTGGCCAGATCTGTGACAGATCATACATATATATACACACACACACACATATATATATACATACATACATATATATACATATATATATATATATATATATATATATTTTACTTTTAATTCCAGTATAGTTACCAGGTAATGTTATGTTAGTTTCAGGTATACAATATAGTGATCCAACAATTCTACACATTAATCAGTGCTCATCATGATGAGTGTACTCTTAATCCCCTTCACCTATTTCCCCCATTCCCCCCCAAACCCACCTCCCTTCTGGTAACCACCAGTTTGTTCTCTACAGTTAAGGGTCTGTTTTTTGGTTTGTCTTTTGTTTTTCTTTGTTGGTTTTGTTTCTTAAATTCTACATACGAGTGAAATTATATGGTATTTGTCTTTCACTGACTGACTTACCTTTAACTTATGTATCATGAGTACATAAGATGGGGACAAAGGAGACTTGGTTACAGCTCAGCCCAGAGCCACAAACAACTCAGGACTGAACATGAGACAATTACCAAATTCCTCAGCTACACCAGGCCATGGAAAGTTTCTCTCTCAGGCTTCCATCTACATCCTCATTCTACTCACAAGGAGCTTTATATTAAACTGTGAATTCTGGTCAGAAACACGAGAACAGTAGGGAACAACTGTGGATGAAAATCATGTAGATCAGTGTTTTCAGAACTGTGCTGTGAGGGAGCTCAGGGGGCCATGGAAAGAGGAAGAATTAAGGGGGTGGGTCTGGCCCCCTCTCCTACTTCAGTAGGAGTCACTGTGAATCGGTTTTGTCTTTAGGTTTCTGCTTAAGCTTGCAGAACACCACCCAACTCTTTCAATTTACAAATGAAGAAACACAGGCCGTGAAGTGGCTTTTTAAAGACTGCACTGCCAAATAAAAGCAGAGCTAGGACCAGGAATCGGACTTCTAAGCCAGTAGTCCACTTCCTAATTCACCTTAGTTTTCTTTTCCAAACTTGTGCCAAGCCACCGAAATACCCTCAGCGGCAAGTGGCCCTATTGTCTTCCCTTTAACAAATGTGGCAGAATTGTTTTTTAAGTGGTACTGAAAATTATACTCACTGCAGCCACTTATTCCTCTCTAGGGCAATGATCCAAATCACCAGGGAGGTGGAGAGCTTGTCTGTTAAGAAAAATATTTGGATGATGGGCTCTGACTACCTTTTTTAAAGGATAAATACAAGGGCCCTTGCTCAAAGTTTGAGAGCCAGAAGAGAGAGAGCTGAATTACCCTGTGAAACAGACGAAGAGAGATTAAGGTGGCTGAGAGGGAGGCCTGCAAGAAGGAAAGTCAGGATGGGAACAGGGAAAAGAGAAAAGCAGCAGCCTTGATGTAAGTAATATAAGCCGAAGGAGAAATTCCCCATGACAGGGCATAGCCAAGGAATTGAGAACACAGGGGTATGAGAGTCAGTTGTAAGATATTTATGGTACTGGGCTCGGCTGTTACCACTCCCTTCCCTGTTCTTACCAAGATTTAGAAGTCGGCTACACGCAAAAGTCTCACGTTAGTTTCATTTGAGGAAAGTGATAACGTGAGGCCCAGCAAGGGGGAAGTGGACGGAACTGACAGAGAAGACTGGAGGTGAGTGGATGGATGCCATGTGGTGAATCCTCCCCCTAATTCTTCTCATCATTCAAAGTAATTTCCTGCTCACGCATCCAAGAACTATGAGGGAAGAAGGAGACAGAGTGTGTGAAAATTACTTCAACTTTCAGGTACTTGTCAGAAAGAGTGGCATGTAAATCTTGGTGTGACTCATTTAGGTAGGAGGAGACAGCACGTAAAATTAACAGGAATCTGAAGCGATGTGTATTTTCCTTTAAAGAGATACATGATCATAATGGAAAAAGCCCTAAAATCTGCATATGTTTTATTTAAAATGTTGCCATACTATGAGCAGCAAAAATGCACTGATGAAAGAAACCATGCTTACATTTTTGAAAGGCCTATTATAAAAATCACTTGTAGAAAAGCTCCCACTCAACCCATTCAGATTGATGAATAATGCAATGGGATCTCTCTGAAGCATGAGAAAATTTATAGCATTAATGGAGTTTAATGGTAGCTTAGGCCTCCCAAAACAGTTAACCTTAACAGCAAGATCATCAAAATCAAAATCACAGTAAGGGAATGGCTAACATAAAATATAAATGAAAAGGTTTTTTTTTTCCTCTAAGTTATTTCAAATAATTGACTTCCATGGGTAGGAGGCACAACTAAATATAGATTTTAGAAAATTATTCTACCTAAAGAAAACATGATCTAATTCTATCAAGTTCAGTACTTGATACAGCTCGATGTCATTAGCACAGTGCCTCTCACAGCGTAGTCCCAGGACCAGCAGCTGGAGCACCACCTGGAAACTTGTTAGAAATGCAGATTCCACTCCAGACAGACCTGAGAAATCAACATCTCTCAGAATGAGGCTCAGCGATATGTACCGTAACAGGCTCTCCTGGTGGTAGTTTCAGATAAAATGGCTCTCAGGCTAATCACTGCATATGAATGACACAAGGCACACAAGCTAAATACTTCAATGAAACTGAGCCTTTCAAATTACTTAAGGAGTATCTTGGGGCAGCTGGGTGGCTCAGTCGGTTGAGCGTCTGACTTTAGCTCAGGTCGTGATGTCACAGTCTGTGAGTTCGAGTCCCGTGTCAGGCTCTGCGCTGACAGCTAGGAGCCTGGATCCTACTTCAGAGTCTGAGTCTCCCTTTCTCTGTCCCTCCTCCACTCAAGCTCTGTCTCTCCCTCTCTCAAAAAGAAAGAACCATTTAAAAAAAATGTATTAAAAAAAACCCAGATTACTCAAGGAGTATCTATTACGTCAGGGGGAAAAGCCCTTTAATTTAGTTGATAGGTGATACCTGCTTGCATTAATGTACACGTAATCAGCTTAATATCACAGGACTAAGTTGGGAATAAAAGAAAATGACCCAGAAGCAGCAATGTACATGAGATAATTACAGAACATTACAAGGTCATACACTTGCCCTTCATTTTTCTGTAGATTATCTTTTTCTCTGGGACATTCCATCCAGGTTGATCTTCCCCGTTATCCCACATATGAATCATGCTGACTCTCCACTTTGCCTTGGCTGTTTCTATGCCACCCTTTACTCTTAACATCTTTACAATTTCACCCTTCCCTTTCAGATTCAGCTCACCTTCTCTACCAGTTGCTCAAAGTCTTTCAACAAATATTTCTTGTATACTGATCAAATAAGTGATGAATAAATCAATGAATACATGAATGTATTTTCCAATGCCATCTCAAATACTTCTTACATGCAAAACTTGAGACTCTCTCCTCTGAATAGCTAAGAATAATAATAGTTAACATTTATTGAGTGCTTGCCAGGCACTGGGGCTAAATATTTTATATGTATTACCTCTTTTACTTCTTATGACAACTCTATAAAATAAGTGTTGTTACTATTTCATTTTAAGGATGAGGAAACTGAGACTTGGCAGATACTAAGTAAAGAAGCTGAGATCTGAACACAGCACGAATCTAGCCCCCTCACTCTTAACCATTACGTTTGACTGAAATTTTATAGAGTATAATCCTACTCCATTATAATTCTACCATCCGTTCTTGACACATACATTTTTTTCTCCAGGAAAAAAACTGATTCTTTTAGCACCATTGTTAGAAATGTGGATTCTCAAACAAGAATAATTGAGGCTTTTGTTCAAGATTAAAATCCAGTGGAAACATCACACAATAGAAACAGAGCCACAGACCTTTAGATATTATAATTATCAGAGATGTCTTTTCTTAGAAGGGGGGGATCAGCAGAGAGAGGGGTTAACAGAGTTTTGCAGTCATGACCTGACTTATGGAGTATTCTTTTTATCTTAGAAGATGGTATTCTACTACTCTGACATCTATGATGACTTTGAAAAAACCACACAATTTTTTGTCTTATTTGAATTAGCTCTGAGCTCCCCTCCCCCTACAAAAACCCAACACTGTGTTTTATTCTTCCCACTGTGTAATAGGCAAACGAGTAGAAGTTTCAACTGCATCTTTTATCATCTTCCTATCTACGTAGATCCACACTTAGCACTTAGAACTTGCCTAGATAATTTCAAAAGATAAAAAAATCCACAGACTTCATATTTAAGATATAGAATTATTTCCTTTGTCCTGAAAAAGACGTTGCCTTGAAATGTTCTCATTATTTTAACTCAGAAAGGATACACATCACTGACCACTTCATCAAAATAATGTTTATCATTAGGATTATTGTTCAGTTCACATTTGGAACATAAGCAAGCACTGCGAGGTAACACAACATCCTTGATGTTATGCATCACTGTGACAGTTTGATGTTATGACTCTTTGGTCCCATTTGCCCATGCTGCAATCATACCTCAGGACAGGGGAGAATTTGTCTTTCTGATATATTGGCTCACTTGACATGTTTAAGCAACCTATCAACTGCAGCCTTGTTAGATATGCACAGAGCTTTTATTGCACACTCAGTGCCACTTAAAATTCCTTCTGCCACTGTTCTTTTTCTTTCCCGAATAACAATTTATCTTGACCTCCTCTATAAATGCTGTTGTGCAGCCCTATTTCAACCATTAACTCTAAGGAAGACTGTAATCTACTGAAAAGCCCTAGAATTTTTTTTTAAAGTGAAAGAACTAGACAATAGCAAGATCCATTTGCCAAGTCAGTCAAGTAAAATACCTTCTGCACAGGAGAACCGAATTCAAATGTAGAACCTAGATAGAGGTGCCCAGCTTTTTACATGACATGTAGGTTTGGAAGTCATAGACTTGTACTATTTTATCTTTTTTATTGAGGTATAATTGACATATAACATGTTAGTTTCAAGAGTACAACATAAGGATTTGATATTTATATATTTGGTGAAATGATCATTACAATAGGTCTAGTTAACATCAGACCCAGATCCGAAAAATGAATATGTTTATGATGTTAAAAAATATAAAAGACTGAAATTTTCAGGAGAGAACTGGAAACTCTAAATTCAGTAGCATATTTGAAAGAGAATTTCTAGAATGGAAAAAATTACAGTAGCCAAAATGAAGAATTCAATAGATGAGTGTTGCCAGACAGACAAAATGGGAGCCAATTAGTATTCTGGAAGGCAGATCACAATAAACTATTCTGCAAAAAACTTCAGAGGGACAAAAGGATGACAAATACAAAAGAGATGGGATGGATAAAACCAACTGGTTGCAAGAATTAGCTAGCTAACCACAAAATTGGCCAGACACCTACTATACCAGATAGCACTCCCCAAATTTATGTGATATATGACACTGTAAAACTTGGAATCGTTTGTCTAACTATATTAAAATTTGCATTTTATACACTGAAGGCAGAGAGACAAATCTTAGGTATCTTGCTGAATGACTCTCCTGTATAGTATAATCCTTACTTACAGACTAAGGATTGATTGTTTCCTATTTTGCAATGATGAAATGTGTTGGTATTGTAAGTGTATGAATCAGTTTTAGGAGGAAGTAATTAACTAGAAATAAGCAATAAACTTAAAACTGGATTATATACCATCTTAAATTAGTCTCTGATTGCTTTATCTATGTTAGTACTACTATATTAAGTGAGATTTTAGTTACTTGGGGGAAGAAGGGATGTCTTAGTATTACCCTTGCATACCTTTTGACATCAAATACTGGAGAAACGCTCAAGGCACAGCAAGTATTTAGTGACAGATAAAATGTATGCATTAAAGGGGACCTGGGTGGCTCAGTTAAGCGTCTCATTCTTGATTTTGGCTCAGGTCATCATCTCATGGTTTGTGGGTTGAAGCCCCACATCGGGCTCTGCACAGACAGCATGGAGCCTGCTTGAGATTCTCTGTCTCCCTCTCTGCCGCTCCCCTGCCTGTGTGTTCTCTCTCTCAAAATAAACAAACATTTAAAAATGTACACATTAATAAAATATTTTATGATTCATTTTCTAGAATACTCAAAAAACAGATGGCTCCATGTTAAAAGGACACAAGAACTGGCTCTAGTCAAATTGGAGACAATTTGAGTGTCAAAAATGAATGAAAACAAAGGACTATAACCCATTGAATAAAATGAGACCATTTGTTCATATTGATTTCATAAAATGCAAAGAAATGAGGAAAAGCTTTTCTTTACTATAAAATGGAAATACAGAGGGAATGATGAAATTAGAAGATCAATATTTAGCAATTTAATATAGTGATAATTCAGACAAGAATCATACATAAATTGGATGAAAGTTTATTGGAGAACAGAATTAAGCTATCTCCCCACAAGTTACATATTAATTATAAAGTAAAAACCATGCCTTTACAGGGAAGAAGTTAGGTAGACACTACCTTAACCTAGTGATCAAAATTAAATCACCACCAAAGGGGACAAACTAAAAACATTTCTTTAGCATTTTTACCAAAAATTGCATTATCTAAGTTTGATCATGAGAAAACATCAGGAAAAATCCAAACTAAAATATATTCTACAGGGGGGAAAAATAGCATGTTCTCTTTAAAAATGTCAGTCAGTATCAGGGTGCCTGGGTGGCTCAGTTGAGTGAGCTTCTGACTCTTGATTTCAGCTCAAGTCATGATCCCAAGGTTGTGGGATTGAGCCCCGCATCAGGCTTTACACTGACCATGGAGACTGCTTCTCTCTCTCTCTCTCTCTCCCCCCCCCCATACACTTTCTCTCCTCCCAACCCCCTCAGTGTCTCATAAATAAATAAATAAATAAATAAATAAATAAATAAATAAAGTCTGTCTCATGAAAAACAAAGAAAGGCAAGACTGAGGAACTGTTCCAGCTTCAAGGAAACTAAAGGACCCACTGGCTTCACCAAATCAGAAGAAAAAGACATATAGCATTGAGGTCTTCATTACATCCTATGTATTATTGACACTTTTATGGCTAGCATGAAAATAGTATAAATATAATAAATGAGATTGTACTCTTAATGTGATGTAGGAGTTTCAGATTTTGCTTCTTTTTTACATTGTTTTTACCCTGAAATAAACATTAGCTTTTCATTCACTAAATATATAATGCATTTTCTTATCATCATGATTTACTGAAACAGAACATAAAAAGGGCAACGTAGGGCAAGTCGTTGTGAGTTTATTTTATACAGAATCCTACTTTCACAGAGAATGGCCTGGAAATCTCATTCTTTCCCGCCCTTTCACATTCAAACTTCAGATCTTAAAGTGGAGAAGGCAACAAATGAACAAATTGAATGCGGGCCAACGAGTCCAAAGACTGCAGTCACTCCTGCAAATGCTCTTGAGAAAGTTCAGGACTTGGAAAGAAAGCCAGTCAAAGCTCAAAAGAGGCAATTTAAAGAATGGCTTGGGGGGACACCTGGGTGACTCAGTCAGTTAAGCATCTGACTTCAGCTCAGGTCATGATCTCACCATTTGTGAGTTCCAGCCCTGCAATGGGATCTCTGCTGCCAGCACAAAGCCTGCTTTGGAGCCTGCTCTGTCCTCCTCTCTCTGCCCCTCCCCTACTTGCGCTCTCTCTCTCAGAAATGAACAGAAACACAAATAAATAAATAAATAAATAAACAAACAAACAAACAAACAGGATACGACATGCAACGTGGCCTGGATTTGAGAGATGGGTTGGTAGGTGTATTATGGGATGCTATAGAGCTGGCAGCATTTTGATCAAATCTTGAGAGCTTGTAATCATAGAAAATACTCGAATCCCACCCCAAATCGTCTATACAGAATCTCTAGGGATGAGGCCCAGGAGGAATCTGTGTTTTAATAATCCTGCCATGTAATTCTGATGCATGCTAATATTTGAGATGCGTTGCTATAAAGGACAAAATTGGGACAACTAAATTTGAAAATGGACTATATATATTTTCTCAAGGATACAGTTGCTGAATTTGATAAATGTTTTGTGGGCATATACAAAAAAGAATGTCCTTATTCTTGAGAGACACCTAAGAGGAATTCAGTAAAATATAAAATATGGGTGAATTTAGGTCAAATGCATATGAGTATTTATGGTAGGATTCTTACAGTTATTCTATTGGATTAAGTATTTCAAAACAGAATATTAAATACAGACATACACATACATCCATATTCTTAGGCATTCACTGTACCTATCACCATGTTGCATCTTTACAAGATCATATCTGTACTCGTTAACTCTGTGGAAATTAATATTCAGTGTTTTAATTCGCCAAAAAGCCATGCTCAACGCTGCATTTCCACTTTATTTTTTACAGCCATTGCAGACACACTCAGGGTGAGGTTATTAAACCATCTTTTGGTATGAGGTAGTGAGAACAAACCATGACCAATTAAATGCCTTACTGGCTTATTTTTAAAAATTAAAATATTATACAAGTACTGTAAAGTATTCTATATCAGTGGTTGGAAAATTATTTCCAAAAAGAACCAGACAGTAAATAGTTTGGGTGTTGTGGGCTATATGATTTCAGTCACAACTACTCCACTTTGCTGTTATACAAAAGCAGCTACGGACCACGTATAAACAAATGACCTACGGCTAAGTTAAAATTAAACTTTATTTATAGGCAGCAGATCAGATTTGGCCCATGGGCTGTATTTTTTTAAAAAACAAATAGAAGGGATTTATTAATCAGTATTATACTTGGCTGCTAAAGAAAACCCCCCAAACAGTGGCTTTCACACACACACACACACACACACACACAGTCTAGGGAGAGGCAATCCACGGTATTGGAAGGCTCCATATTGTTTTCAAGCACCCATGCTCCTTTGATATTCCTGCCTTACCACATGTGGTGTGAATGGCTTTCACCCTTATGGTCACAAGGAGGCTGTTGCACTTCCACTCATCATGTCTCCCCATTTTCCAGGTAGGAAAACAGGAAAAATATAAAAGAAAAAGTAAAAGGTTTTTCTCCTCATGACCATTTGCATTTTTATTTTTTGATGATTATCTCCCAAGAACATTTTTTTAAAGTGGTTGTATCAATTTTTTTTAATTTTATTTTTTATTTTTTAAAATTTACATCCAAATTAGTTAGTATATAGTGAAGCAATGATTTCAGTAGATTCCTTAATGCCCCTTACCCATTTAGCCCATCCCCCCTCCCACAACCCCTCCAGCAACCCTCAGTTTGTTCTCCATATTTATGAGTCTCTTTTGTTTTGTCCCCCTCCCTGTTTTTATATTATTTTTGTTTCCCTTCTCTTATGTTCATCTGTTTTGTCTCTTAAAGTCCTCATATGAGTGAAGTCATATGATTTTTGTCTTCTCTAATTTCACTTAGCATAATACCCTCCAGTTTCATCCACGTAGTTGCAAAAGGCAAGATTTCATTCTTTATGATTGACGAGTAATACTCCATTGTATATATATACCACATCTTCTCCCCCAAGAACATTTTAATTAAGTTTTCAAGTTTAATTCCATTACCTAACACAGTGTTTGTATTAGTTTCAGGTGTACAATATAGTGATTCAACAATTTTATACATGACTCAGTGCCCATCAAGCTAAGTGTAATCTTAATCCCCTTCACCTATTTCACACAACCCCAACCCAACTCTGCTCTGGTGGTAACTCTCTGTTCTCCATAGTGAATAGTCTGTTTTTTGGGTTGTCTGTTTTTTCTTGTTCATTTGTTCCTTAAAGTCCACATATAAGTGAAATCAGATGGCAACTTTCTCCTACTGACTTACTTTGCTTAGATTTATATTCTTTAGATCCAACCATGTTGTTGCAAATGGCAAGATTTCATTCTTTTTTATGGCTAATATTCCATTGTATATATACCACATCTTCTTTATCCATTCATCTATCAATAGATACCTGGGCTACTTCAATAATTTGGCTATTGTAAATAATGCTGCAATAAACATAGGGATACAGATATCCTTTCAAACGAGTGTTTTCATATTCTTTAAGGAAATACCCAGTAGTTCAACTACTAGGTGATAGGGTAGTTCTCTTTTCTTTGATGACCCTCCTTACTGTTTTCCACGGTGGCTGCTCCAGTTTGCATGCCCACCAATAGTGCATGAGGGTTCCTTTTTCTCCACATCTTCATCAACACTTGTTGCTTTTGTTTTTTATTTTAGCCATTCTGACAGGTGTGAAGTGATATCCCATTGTAGTTTTGATTTGCATTTCCCTGATGATGAGTGATATTCAGCAACTTTTCATGTGTCTGTTGGCCATGTGTATGTCTTCTTTGGAAAAATGTCTGTTCATTTTTTTTAATTGGGTTGTTTTTTGAGTGTGAAGTTGTAGAAGTTCTTTATATATTTTGGATACTAACCCTTTATCAGATAAGTCATTTGCAAATAGCTTCTCCCAATCAGTAAGTTGTCTTTTAGTTTTGATGATTGTTCCATAGGCTGTATTTTTCCAATCCCTGTTCTGTGCCAAGGACCTGTTCCACATTATCACATTCATGTGTTCATCCTTGGTGATGTAGACCTTACACTAATAGCTCTCCTGTCATCAAGTAGGATTCCTGTATCCCAGAGACCTCACTGAATGCATTCACAGTGATTTATACCCTACAGCCATGCACTGCATTGGCTTAACATCAGTAAGTATAAAAAGTACAGGAAGTCTTTTACAGACTTTCATTTTATTTTAAAGCTGCAAAGTGATTCTAAACTGTAAATGAGTATTCTTTAGCACGACATATAATTTGGTCAAAATGAATTTTGAAGCACTAAGCAGCTTTCTTTAGTTTAGATTTCCCCAAAATCAGATCCTAAGACAAAGATTTGAGTTTGGGAAGTATGTAAACACTAGTTTGGAAGTAGGGAAGATAAGGAAGGGAAGAAAACCAATAAAGGGTATTTGATCAAGGCAGCTACCCACCACAGTGGGCAACTAGGGCTCAATCCTTCTGGAGAATACTGGGGAATAGTGACAACATTTCTGATACCTCAGTTGATCAACAAAGAAGTTGGGCTGTTTTTACCACCAACAACCCACCTGTCATTGGTTGAAGGCTACCTCTAGGGACCTTGCCCTCACAAGGCAAGCTTGCTTTCTTGCCCAGCCCTCAAACACAATCTGTCAGACAATACCAAGTATTTGCAATAAGCAGCCTTTTGTATCTGAGGTAAGCACTGAAGAACATGCAGATTTTTGAGACCAACATTGGCTAGATCCTCTGATTTTTTGAAAAAGGAAGCAAAAATAAGGATTTTATATGAAATTCCCCTATTTATAAATGTTTGCTATTATTTCATAAAAATTAAAAGCAATGGCCAAGACAAACAAAATACTCCTATGAGCTAGATTTAACCACTGGATCAGTTGGTAAACTTTGATTGAAACCAAGGGTTCCTTGTGATCTCATTTTCCTCACTAGTTCTCTCTTAGAAGGTGTACATGTTGAGTACACAAATAAGTCGTTTGAGTGAAGAGCAGGTACATAATGGATTATATAATTTGGACAAGGACATAATCTTTTACATCAATATTAACCTGGATGCAAGAAATGGGACTGGGAAATCTGCAGGAAGCCAGTAATAAATACGTATGTCCACTGTATTTTCCTAGGTTTTTTGATAATGTTATATGACGACTCTGGAGAAAGATTTCTGAGAAGGTACAATTGGACAACGATAGGAGGCTTACTTGAAAAACCTGACTAAACCCCAACAGTGGGTAAATGACTGAGGAAAGAAGTTATTCCTTGAGGCAACTGTATCCACTCTTCAAGGCTGTTTTTGGAAATAAAGAATTAGGGAAAGATGCTGCCTAACAGAGGCTTACTGTAGAAAGATTTTCTGGTTCCTGCTGGCAGTTTATGTGGTTGCTATGAATTGCTGGTAGAATTAGATTAATTTGTTGACTGAATACAGTGGAGTTTCTGTTTGAAATCAAGTGTACAATACATTATGCTCTGAAACAATATTCAAATAGAGCTTTATAATCACTAAGTTATTAAATTTAAGTGTCAGAGGGACTAGTAAAGCTCAACTTCAGGGATTATCTGCTAGGAAGTCATGCTTATGGGATTCACTGCACAGCAGTAACTGGGACCAAGTCCTCATCCACCCAGTTTGTGCTGGGACAGTCCCGGGGAAAAATGAAAAGTGGCTCATTACAGTTTTGTCATGTAATACACGCGCTACCACCTAAGACCCCTTACCCCATTCTGATCATGGAATTCATCATTCGCATTAACAATGATGATGACTGACGTAATAAAACTTAGCCTTTTCTCATAAAAGGTTTGGGGACCACAGCAGAAGCTGTCAGTGTGGTGTCCATATCCCTCCAGTATTCACCTCAGATGTAAAAAGCTGCTTACTGCAAAAGCATCCTACATTTCCAGAGGACAGGCTTAAAATAGAATACATGCTCTCAATTTATCACAGTCCCCACTATCTTCAATATATTGTCTACCTTCCTTGCCTCTAGAGGCATTGATATTATAACCAAGATGAAACATAATAAATGTAATTTTGAACACGAAGCTTTGGCAATGTAGCAATCTTATCTTTTGCACAAACAGATGCTTCAGAGAGGAAATTTTCACCAGGAACACAGGCTTCTAGGACTTCACTGAGTGCATTAATGTCTGTAATTGATGGAATTCAGCCAGTATGCCTAGGATGACAATGTACAGCACATGAAATAATCTAAGACTGTCATTGTGCTTCCTGTTGTCCTCCTAGCAAGACTCCCCTGATCCCATCTTTTTAAAAAAAATTTTAATGTTTATTTATTTTTGAGAGAGAGAGAGAGAGCGAGCATAAGCAGGGAATTGGCAGAGAGAGAGAGAGAGATTGAGAGAGAGAGAGAGAGAGAGAGAGAGACACAGAATCCAAAGCAGGCTCCAGGCTCTGAGCTGTCAGCACAGAGCCCGACGTGGGGCTCAAACCCACAAACCATGAGACCTGAGCCAAAGTTGGACACTTAACTGACTGAGACACCCAGGTACCCCTCCCCTGGTCCCATCTTGAGTCAGGTCTTGCCTCTGCCCTATAACATCTTCCCCCCAGATAGTTTCTATATCAGAACCAACATAGCAAGAACTGGACAGCAATATGTAGAAGAATAATGAAACTAGACCACTTTCTTACAACATACAGAAAAATAAACTCAAAATGGATGAAAGACCTAAATGTGAGACAAGAAACCATCAAAAGCCTAGAGGAGAAAGCAGACAACAACCTCTTTGATCTCAGGGGCAGCATATTCTTGCTCGACACATCCCCAAAGGCAAGGGAATTAAACGTAAAAATCAACTATTGGGACCTCATCACAATAAAAAGCTTCAGCACCGCAAAGGAAACAATCAACAAAACTAAAAGGCAACTGATGGAATGGTAAAAGCTATTTGCAAATGACATATGGGATAAAGGGTTAGGATCCAAAATCTATAAAGAACATACCAAACTCAACACCCAAAAAACAAATACAGTGAAGAATTGGGCAGAAGACATGAATAGACACTTTTCCAAAGAAGACATCCAGATGGCCAACAGACACATGAAAAGATGCTCAATGTCACTCATCATCAGGGAAATACAAATCAAAGCACACTGAGATACCACCTCATGCCGGTCAGAGTGGCTAAAATGAACAATTCAGGAAACTACAGATGCTGGCAAGGATGTGGAGTAGGGGAACTATTGGTGGGAATGCAAACTGGAACAGCCACTCTGGAAAACAGTGGGGAGGTTCCTCAAAAAATTTAAAGTAGATCTACCCTACGACCCAGAAATAGCACTACTGGGAATTTACCCAAGGGATACAGGAGTGCTGATGCATGGGGGCATATGTACCCCTATGGTTACAGCAGTGCTTTCAACAATAGCCAAATTATGGAAAGAGCCTAAAAGTCCATCAACTGATGAATGGATAAAGAAGATGTGGTTTATATATACAATGGAATACTACTTGGCAATGAGAAAGAATGAAATCATGCCATTTGCAGCAACATGGATGGAACTGGAAGGTATCATGCTGAGTGAAATAAGTCAGTCAGAGAAGCACAGATATCATTATGTTTTCACTCATATGTGGATCTTGAGAAACTTAACAGAAAACCACGGGGGAAGGAAAAGGGGAAAAATAGGTACAGAGAGAGAGGGAGACAACCCATAAGAAACTCTTAAATAAAGAGAACTGAGGGTGGATGCGGGGAGAGAGGGAAAAATGGGTGATGGGCATTGAGAAGGGCACTTATTGGGATAAGCACTGGAAGTTGTATGTAAGCAATGAACCATGGGAATCTACCCCAAAAACCAAGAGCACACTTTACACACTTTATGTTAGCCAATTTGATAAATTATATTAAAAAAAAAAAAAGAACCAACACAGCAGAGGAAGGCTGGAGGAATAAAACATGGAAAGAAGCCGGAGGAATAAAACTGTATCTAAGAGAGCAATCCATTAGTAAGGAAATGGATTTTTCTCATGGAATGGGTTAATTATCCCTAAACCTCAAAACTTCACGCCAAAAAATGCTTGTGTAAATGCAGGCTTATTTGAATAGGTGCCATCACCTAGTAAATGAACTGTTCAAAAGTTCAACCTTCTTTTGGATGAAAGGATTATCGCCAAAATGTGTGCCGATTTCAAAGTAACTTATATTTAATCTTTGAAAATTTCTGAAATAAGCTGGCAAAATGGGGAAAGTCCAAGTGAGAGTTATGTTCAGTTTAAAGCCTTCTGGCAAGAGGTGGAGGGACAGGGGAGGAGAGAAAAAGGGAGGGGGAGATAATGAGATTGAGAAAGAACGAGAGAAATGGAAAATTTCAGTTCCATGTATTTTTAAGTTTCTGTTTTTTAATTTTTTGATATTTTTTTTTTATTTTTGAAGGACAGAGAGAGACAGAGTGTGAATGGAGAAGGGGCAGAGACAGAGAGGGCGACAAAGGATCTAAAGCAGGTTCCAGGCTTTGAGTTGTCAGCACAGAGCCTGATGCAGGGCTTGAACCCATGAACCGGGAGATCATGACCTGAGCCAAAGTTGGATGCTTAACCATCTGAGCCACCCAGGAGCCCCTACGTTTCTTTTTTATTCAAACCAAAGCTTTAAAGCATTTGACTCTATGAACAACAGAATGAGATACACAGGAACGAAAAATTCAATGTAAATAAGGATTTGCTTAAGCATTTTAAAGTCAGCCATGGGTTGTTTCATACCAAAATGCAAGGTGGGGCTGCTACTATTGGCCAGATGCAGCACCTGAGAGCAGAAAGATTTGCTACTTTGGCGGGGCTGCAGAATGACCAATAGTTCAATCTTTATCACCTCTTCTTGGTACAGGAACATTTTCAATGAGGGAAAATATCACAACAAAGGATGTCTCTAAATAAACCTCTCCACTTACTTTCCAAAGAAGCCTCCAAAAATATGCATTCAAAAATGTCCCTAAACAAGCCCTTTAAATTTTACAGGATCAGTGAAAATACATTTTACCACCACTTGCTGCTGTAAGAATAAGGTGGAAATTATGTGCATAGACAGGTAGACCCTTCTCACAGTCATGTTTTCCCAGTCATTCGTTACATTAATATTGCCTCAGTCAATAAATTCCCCAGGCAGGATTATACCTCAATTACCTTCCATAATGGGAGACAATGTTTTGAATCAATAATTAAAAAAAACAAACTATCACATATGTGAAAATCATTAAATGCACAGATTTTCCTTTGGTTTTGGGGAGATCCCTGAATTTGTGATACTCAACACTTGTCACAGACATCTTTGGAGTGCTTTATACAACATCTAGTGTGTACCTCATTCACGTGACCATGGGAAGAAAAAATAACAGGATTCTACACTGGTGCTCTGTTGGTCCAGTGTATTAGTTTTCTACAGCTGCGTAACACATTATCATAAACCAAGAAGCTTATAACAACCATTTACCTCACAGTTCTTTATGTCAGAGGTCTGGGGGACTAATCTGGGTTCTCTGCTCTGGGGTATCTCAAGAGGAAAGGCTGAGCTGGGCTCTTATCTATAGGCCTTGGGAAAAATCTGCTTCAACCTAAAGTTCATTTAGGTTGTTGGCAGAATTCACTCCTTTGCAGTTGTAGAACTAGGGTCCCCACTCCCTTTCTGCTGTCACCTGGGTTTCCTCTCAGCTCCTAGAGGTCAGCTGCTTTTCTTATGAAGTGGTTCCCTCCATCTTCAAGGCTAGAAATGGTGTGTTGAATCTTTCTCATGTCTTGAATCTCTGACATTCCCTTCTCTTCCAATACCAGCTGGAGAAAGTTCCCTGCTTTTAAGGGCTCACATAATTAGGTTAAGTTCACTCTGACAACCTGCTATTTTTAAGATCAACTGTGACATATGACACAATATAGTCTCACACAAGTGATATCTATCTACATTTACAGATCCTGGAGATTAGGAACTGGAATCTTGGGGGTCACTTGCAGAAAGTCCACCTACCTGCCTACTACTACATCTATTAACATACATCTTAACATATACTGTCCTCTTTTTTTTTTAATTTTATTTATTTATTTTATTTTTTTTAATGTTTATTTATTTTTGAGACACAGAGAGACAGAGCATGAACGGGGGAGGGTCAGAGAGAGGGAGACACAGAATCTGAAACAGGCTCCAGGCTCTGAGCTGTCAGCACAGAGCCCGATGCGGGGCTCGAACTCATGGACCGCGAGATCATGACCTGAGCCGAAGTCGGCTACTCAACCGACCGAGCCACCCAGGCGCCCCTAATTTTATTTTATTTTAAATAGAGAAGGCATGGAACACCTGGGTGGTTCAGTCTGTTGGGCATCTGACTTTGGCTCAGGTCATGATCTCACAATTCGTGGGTTTGAGTCCTGCATTGGGCTCTGTGCTGGCAGCTCAGAGCCTGGAGCCTGCTTCGGATTCTCTCTCTCTCTCTCTCTCTCTCTCTCTCTCTCTCTCTCTCTCTCTGCCCCTTCCCCACTCACACTCTGTGAAAAATGAATAAACGTTAAAAAAAATTATATAAAGAGAGAAGTCATGGGGGGGGGGTGGAGCACAGGGACACAGAGAGAGAATCCCAAGCAGGCTCCATGCTAAGCGTGGAGGCTCAATCCCACAACACTGGAATCATGACCTGAGTCGAAATTAAGAGTCAGACGTTCAACCAACTGAGCCATCCAGGTTCCCCTACCGTCCTCTTTTGGTGACAATTCACCAGTTCAACATGGGTTGTGTCCACTATTGAGTGAAGAACAGCATTTCAAATGTCCAATAAAGGAAGTCTCAGCTTCCTAGGAGACCATAATTTGTTCCCCATAATGTGGATGTTAGTAAATCATCCACAGCCCTCAATATCTAGCTATCTGTACAGGGAATGAGACCTCCGGGGAAGTCAGACTGACGTACAAGGGATGACAAACCTAGACACAAGAGCGTTTTCTTTTTGAAGTCATATGAACTGTATACACTCTGCATTGCTAATGGTGCTAATTTGGGCTTAATAAATGATCTTGAAATTTTCGGGTAATCAGTTCATTAATTTCCATAACAGATAACTAGATGGCTGTGACTCGAACAAGACAATGTGAATTCTAAAAGTGGTGTCATTTTTCCAATTTTTAATCTATGTGGATGTAGCAGATTACGTATTCTAAAGATAACCACAACAAAACCTCCCATCACATATGCTTTTGGACCTCTGTTGTTAGGTGCATATTTTGGACCTCTGTTGTTAGGTGCATATTTGTTTAGAATCATTTAATTTTCTTGATGGATTGACACTTTTATCATGATAAAAGTTGCCTCTTTGTCTCTACCAACAATTTTGTTGTAAAGTCTATTTCAACTGATAATAGTCACTCCAGCTCTCTTGTGATTACTGTTTGCATGGTTTTTCCACTCTTTAACTTTTAACGTATTTGTGACCTTGAATATTAAGGGTGTCTCTTGTAGCCAGTGTACAGTTGGACCATTTTTTAAAATTTGAGTGGGGTGGGGGGAAGGGGCAGAAGGAGAGAGAGAGAATCTTAAGCAGGCTCCATGCCTAGAGTGAAGCCCAACACAGGGCTTAATCCCATGACCTTGGGATCATGACCTGAGCCAAAATCAAGAAACAGAAGCTCAACCAACTGAGCCACTTAGGTGCACCTGGACCATGTTTTGTTTTGTTTTTCTTTTATCCATTCTGCCAATTTCTTCACTTTGAGAGTTTAATACATATATAGCTAACATGATTCCTAATAAGGTAGGATTTATACCTGCCATTTTGCTACCTGTTTTCCATGTATCTTACATCTTTTTTGTGCTTCTCTCCCTCCACTACTGCCTTCCTTTGTGTTCAAACATATTTTCCAGTGTACTATTTCATTCCCTTGCCATTTATTTTGCTATGTTTTGGAGTTATTTTCTTAGTGGTTGATCCTTCAATGACAATTACCTTCTTGACTGAAAACAGTCTAGTTCAGATTAATACCAATTTAATTACAATAGTACACAAAACTGTTCCAGTTTATCTCCATTCCATTCCTCATGGTTTACGCTATTATTGTCATACAAATTACACCTGTGTACATGGCCCATCAACACAGAATTACAAGCATTGCTTTACACAACTGTCTTTTTAATCAAACGAGATTTAAAAAAAAGAACAAAAAATATACCTATGTTGTCTTTTATATTCTTACCTGCAGAGTTCATTTACCAGTGCTCTTTATTTCT
Organism: Lynx rufus; assembly: GCF_022079265.1. Lineage (NCBI taxonomy): Eukaryota > Metazoa > Chordata > Mammalia > Carnivora > Felidae > Lynx > Lynx rufus. Next base: position 33,095,089 of record NW_025814828.1, on the reverse strand, counting down.
TCATGTGGATTTGAGAAACTGACTAGTGTGCTTTTGTTTCAGTCCAAAGGATTCCCTTTAATTTATCTTGCTGGGTAGGTCTGCTGACAGATTTTCTCTGTTTGTTTTTGTTGTTGTTTTATCAGAGAATGGCTTAAATTCTTCACTTTTAAAGGATAGTTTCATGAATACAGAATTCTTGGTTGACAGTCTTTTTCTTTCAGTACTTTAAAAGAAGGCATCCCACTGCCTTCTACTCTCCATGGTTTTTGATACGAAATCAGCTACTAATCTCATTGAGGACACCCTGTATGTGATGACTGGCTTCTCTTGCTGCTGTCAAGGTGTTGTCTTTGTCCACTGAGAGTTTTTGATGGGTCTAGATATAGATATCTTTGAACGTATCTTACTTGGAATTTTTTAAGCTTCTTGAATATGTAGATTTGTGTTTTAACAAACTTGTGAAGTTTTAAGCTATTATAGCTTCCAACATTCTGCTTATTTTTTTTCTCCCCTCCTATTAGGACTAATGTTATGAATAGTTTGGTATGCTTGATATTATCCCACAGATCTCTTACGTTCTGTTAATTTTTCTATTGTTTTTTTCTTTCTGCTCCTCGGAATGGATAATCTTAATTGACCTACCTTCAAAACCACTGATTCTTTCCTTTGCTTGATCAAATCTACTGCTGAGCACCTCTAGTGAATTTTTCATTTCACACATTGTCCTTTTCAACTTGAGAATTTCTATTTGCTTCTCTTTTTTCTAAATAATTTCTCTAGGGGAGGAGCCAAGATGGCAGAACAGCATGGAAAGCTTTTTGTGTGTCTCGCATCCATGAAATACAGCCAGACCAACACTAAACCATCCTACACACCTAGAAAACCAATTAGAAGATTCACACAACAATCTGCACAACCTGAACCACAGAATTCAGCAGGTACATGACACGAAGAGCTGAATTTGGGGAGCAAGAAGCCCTGAAAGGTAGGGAACCCCTTTTGCGGGCAGAGAGAGGACGGAGACTGGGGAGGGGGGAGCATATGGGAAAAGCACCCCTTCTCAAAAGCAGCTAGAGAAAAAGTGGAAAATTGGAAACAGCCACAGGCACTAAATTAAAAAGGGAGAAAGGAGAGGATTTAAATTCCATTAAGACTGTAAACGGGGAGCACAAAGGCTGCAACTCCTCAGCTCGATACCTGGCGGTGTTCTGGTGGGAAAGGTGAATCCCCAGGAACAGAGTAGGGTCTGGGAGGTTCTCGGGCCACACGGGGAAAAGTGGTTCTGCTGGAAGGACGTTTGGTAGAGACTACTGAAGCCACCTGGTCCCAGCAGACCCCAGAAGGCAGCCACATTCACTGGTGCTGGGGCAAGGTTGTTGAGGGTGAAGCCTGGTGTCAGATGTGTGTTGTGATTTTCCGTGGTCCCTGAAATGCTGAGGCTACACTGTCTCGCAATTTTTTGGGGGGACGGGCTGGCACCTGGCCGCAGTCTCAGGGCACCAGCAACGGGAGGGTCCAGTGGGCATTCCTGGGTGCAGCGGACACTCAGCCATTGCTCATTCAGCAATTGCTCGGTGAGACCCTCCCACAGAGGAGCAGAGTGGGTCAAAGCCACAGTCCTTCAGAAGTAAGGGGCCAGGGGAAAACAGCCGCATCTGAGACAAAACTTGGGAGACAGGTACTGCCTGGGGCCTGGTCACGGAGAGTGGAAAAGCAGGGAGAGGACGAGAGCTGAAGACAGAGGACAGGTGCACGCTGATCCGGGAGAACAGACTGGGTGGCTGGGTGACGCTATTTTCACCGCTCCCACGCATGCGCATACACACCGACGAACCCTGCAACAATCCACCCCAGTACGCTAGCAGCGCCATCTAGGGGAGAGTGGAGCTGTTACACCAAGCCCTGCCCAACTGGGCCAACTTTGCTCTTCAAGATCACAAACCTCACCACCGGCTTAATTTATGGGCTATAAAGAGCTACATGGACTGACCTCTAGGGGAAAATGAAGCAATTTCAGTCCTACTTCAATCTGTTAGCAGGTTCATATATTCAATTTTTTTTCTCTCTTTTTCCTTTGTCTCTTTTACAATTCTTTTCTTTTTCTTTAATACAGAAAGAGAAAAACCTCATTTTTATTTTCAATTTTTATTAAAAATATCTGTATTTAATTTTTATTACTATATTTTTTACTTTTGTGTTTTTTCAAATTCCACTTTACTTCCATCATTTTATTTTAGTCTATTTAAGTGTACTCACCTTTTCAAATTTTCAAACATTTTCCTTTTTTTCTTTTTCTTTTTTCTCTTTTTCATTTCTGTTTTCTTGAATGCAGAAAGAGAAAAACTTCATTTTTACTTTAAATTTCTTTTAAAATATTTTATTTAAGATTTATAACTATATTTTTTGCTTTTATGTAAATTTTTTCAAATTCTATCTTACTCCCATCATTTTATTTCAGTCTTCTACAGTGTATTCACTTTTTCAAATTTTCAAATCATTTGTCTTTTCTCTTTTTCATTTTATTTCTTTTTAATTTTTATTAAAAATATTTTTCTATATTTTTTTCTACTATCTTCTCTACTATTTCACTCTACTTTAGTGTATTCATTTTTTCAAATTCTCAAACGATTTCCTTTTTTTTCTCTCCCCCCCTTTTTTTTGTTTGTTTCTCTAATCTGTCAAACCATTTTCTACACCCAGACCAACACACCTAGGATCTAGCATCATCTATTCGATTTTTGTGTGTTTTTAATTTTTAATTTTAATATTTTTTTAATTTCAATTTTTCTACTTCATTAATTCCTTTTCTCCCTTCAAAATTACAAAATGAAGGAATTCACCCCGAAAGAAAGAGCACGAAGAAACGACAGCCAGGGATTTAACCAACACAGACACAAGCAACATGTCTGAACCACAATTTAGAACCACGATAATAAGAATACTAGCTGGAGTCGAAAATAGATTAGAATTCCTTTCTGCAGAGATAAAAGAAGTAAAAAATAGCCAGAATGAAATTAAAAATGCTATAACTGAGCTGCAATCATGCATGGATGCGGGAGAGGCAAGGATGGACGAGGCAGAACAGAGAATCAGTGACACAGAGTACAAACTTATAGAGAATAACGAAGCAGAAAAAAGAGGGAGATTAAGGCAAAAGAGCACGATTTAAGAATTAGAGAAATCAGTGACTCATTAAAAAGGAACAATATCAGAATCATAGGGGTCCCAGAGGAGGAAGAAATAGAAATCAAGGTAGAAGGGTTATGTGAGCAAATCAAAGGGGAAAACTTTCTTAACCTGGGGAAAGACACAGACATCAAAATCCAGGAAGCACAGAGGACTCCCATTAGAGTCAACAAAAACCGACCAACAAGGCATATGATAGTCAAATTCACAAAATACTCAGGCAAGGAGAGAATCATGAAAGCAGCAAGGGAAAAAAAGTCCCTAACCTAAAAGGGAAGACAGATCAGGTTTGCAGCAGACCTATCCACAGAAACTTGGCAGGCCAGAAAGGAGTGGGGGGATATATTCGTGTGCTGAATCAGAAAAACATGCAGCCAAGAATTCTTTATCCAGCAAGGCTGTCATTAAAAATAGAAGGAGAGAGAAAAAGTTTCCCAAACAAAAATTAAAGGAGCTTGTGACCACTAAACCAGCCCTGCAAGAAATTTTAAGGGGGACTCTCTGAGGGGAGAAAAGATGAAAAAAAAAATTATACACACACAAACACACACACACACACACACACACACACACACACACAAAGCAACAAAAGATTGGAAAGGACCAGAGAACACCACCAGAAACTCGAACTCTACAAGCATCATAATGGCAATAAATTCCTATCTTTCAGTACTCAGTCTAAACGTCAATGGACTCAATGCTCCAATCAAAAGACATAGGGTAACAGAATGGATAAGAAAACAAGACCCATCTATATGCTGTTTACAAGAGACCCACTTTAGACCTAAAGACACCTACAGATTGAAAATAAGGGGATGGAGAACCATTTATCATGCTAATGGTCAACAAAAGAAAGCCAGAGTAGCCATACTTATATCAGACAATCTAGACTTTAAAATAAAGACTGTATCAAGAGATGCAGAAGGGCATTATATCATAATCAAGGGGTCTATAGACCAAGAACACCCAACAATTGTAAACATTTATGCACCAAATGTGAGAGCACCCAAATATATACAATTAATCACAAACATAAAGAAACTCATTGATAGTAATACCATCATAGTAGGAGACTTCAACACCCCACTCACAGCAATGGACAGATCATCTAATCAAAAAATCAACAAGTAAACAATGGCTTTGAATGACACGTTGGACCAGATGGACTTAACAGATATATTCAGAAAATTTCATCCTAAAGCAGCAGAATATACATTCTTATCCAGTGCACATGGAACGTTCTCCAAAATAGACCATATACTGGGACACAAATCAGCCCTAAGTACAAAAAGATCGAGATCATACTGTGCATATTTTCAGACAACAATGCTATGAAACTCGAAATCAACCACAAGAAAAAAATTGGAAAGGTAACAAATACTTGGAGACTGAAGAACATCCTACTAAAGAATGAATGGGCTAACCAAGCAGTTAAAGAAGAAATTTAAAAAGCATATGGAAGTCAATGAAAATAGCACCACAACCCAAAATCTCTGGGACACAGGAAAGGCAATCATAAAAGCAAAGTATATAGCAATCCGGCCTTCCTAAAGAAGGAAGAAAGATCTCAGATACACAACCTAACCTTACGCCTTAGGGAGCCAGAACAAGAACAGCAAATGAAACCCAAAACCAGCAGAAGACAGGAAATAATAAAGATTAGAGCAGAAATTAATGCTATCAAAACGAAAAAAAAAAAAACAAAAACAGTAGAACAGATCAATGAAACCAGAAGCTGGTTCTTTGAAAGAATTTAAAAAATTGATAAACCACTAGCCAGTTTGATCGAGAAGAAAAAGGAAAGGACCCAAATAAGTAAAATCAAGAATGAAAGAGGAGAAATCACAACCAACACAACAGAAATAAAAACAATAAGAGAATATTATGAGCAATTACATGTCAATAAAATGGGCAGTCTGGAAGAAATGGACAAATTCCTAGAAACATATACACTACCAAAACTGGAACAGGAAGAAATAGAAAATTTGAACAGACCCATAACCAGTAAGGAAATTGAATTAGTAATCAAAAATCTCCCAAAAAAACAAGAGTCCAGGGTCCGATGGCTTTCCAGGGGAATTCTACCAAACATTTAAGGAAGAGTTAACACCTATTCTCTTGAAACGGTTCCAAAAAATAGAAATGGAAGGAAAACTTCCAAACTCTTTCTATGAAGCCAGCATTACCCTGATTCCGAAACCAGAGACCCCACTAAAAAGGAGAACTATAGACCAATTTCCCTGATGAACATGGATGCAAAAATCCGCAACAAGATATTAGCCAACCGGATCCAACAATACATTAAAAAAATTATTCACCACGACAAAGTGGGATTTATACCTGGGATGCAGGGCTGGTTCAATATCTGCAAAACAATTAACGTGATTCATCACATCATTAAAAGAAAGGACAAGAACCATATGATCCTCTCAATAGATGCAGAGAAAGCCTTTGACAAAATACAGCATCCTTTCTTGATAAAAACCCTCAAGAAAGTAGGGATAGAAAGAGCACACCTCGAGATGATAAAAGCCATATACGAGCAACTCAACGCTAATATCATCCACAATGGGGTAAAACTGAGAGCTTTCCCCCAAAGGTCAGGAACAAGACAGGGATGTCCACTCTCACCACTGTTATTCAACATAGTAGTGGAAGTCTTAGCCTCTGCAATCAGACAACACAAAGAAATAAAAGGCATCCAAATCGGCCAGGAGGAGGTCAAACTTTCACTCTTCGCAGATGACACGATACTCTATATGGAAAACCCAGAAGATTCCACCAAAAAACTGCTAGAACTGATTCATGAACTCAGCAAAGTTGCAGGATATAAAATCAATGCACAGAAATCGGTTGCATTCCTATACACCAACAATGAAGTGACAGAAAGAGAAATCAAGGAATCGATCCCATTTACAGTGGCACCAAAAACCATAAAATACCTAGGAATAAATCTAACCAAAGATGTGAAAAATCTATACACTGAAAACTATAGAAAGCTTATGAAAGAAATTGAAGAAGACACAAAAAAATGGAAAAAGATTCCATGCTCCTGGATAGGAAGAACAAATATTGTTAAAATGTCGATACTACCCAAAGCAATCTACATATTCAATGCAATCCCTATCAAAGTAACACCAGCATTCTTCACAGAGCTAGAACAAATAATCCTAAAATTTGTATGGAACCAGAAAAGACCCCGAATAGCCAAAGCAATCTTGAATAAGAAAACCAAAGCAGGAGGCATCACAATCCCAGACTTCAAGCTATACTACAAACCTGTAATCATCAAGGCAGTATGGTACTGGCACAAGAACAGACACTCAGATCAATGGAATAGAATAGAGAACCCAGAAATGGACCCACAAACGTATGGCCAACTAATCTTTCACAAAGCAGGAAAGAATATCCAATGGAATAAAGACAGTCTCTTCAGCAAGTGGTGCTGGGAAAACTGGGCAGCGACACGCAGGAGAAAGAACCTGGACCACGTTCTTACACCGTACACAAAAATAAACTCAAAGTGGATGAAAGACCTCAATGTAAGACAGGAAGCCATCAAAATCCTCGAGGAGAAAGCAGGCAAAAACCTCTTTGATCTTGCCCGCAGCAATTTCTTACTCAACACGTCTCCAGAGGCAAGGGAAACAAAAGCAAAAATGAACTACTGGGACCTCATCAAAATAAAAAGCTTCTGCACAGCAAAGGAAACAATCAACAGAACTAAAAGGCAACCGACAGAATGGGAGAAGATATTTGCAAATGACATAGCAGATAAAGGGTTCGTATCCAAAATCTACAAAGAACTTATCAAACTCAACACCCAAAAAACAAATAATCCAGTGAAGAAATGGGCAAAAGACATGAACAGACACTTCTCCAAAGAAGACATCCAGATGGCCAACCGACACATGAAAAAATGCTCAACTTCACTCTTCATCAGGGAAATACAAATCAAAACCACAATGAGATACCACCTTACACCTGTCAGAACGGCTAACATTAACAACTCAGGCAACAACAGATGTTGGCCAGGATGCTGAGAAAGAGGATCTCTTTTGCATTGTTGGTGGGAATGCAAGCTGGTGCGGCCACTCTGGAAAACAATATGGAGGTTTCTCAAAAAACTAAAAATACAACTACCCTATAACCCAGCAATGGCACTACTAGGCATTTATCCACGGGATACAGGTATGCTGTTTTGAAGGGACACATGCACCCCCATGTTTATAGTAGCACTATCCACAATAGCCAAAGTATGGAAAGAGCCCAAATGTCCATTGATGGATGAATGGATAAAGAAGAAGTGGTATATATATACAGTGAAGTATTATTCAGCAATGAAAAAGAATGAAATCTTGCCATTTCCAACTACATGGATTGAACTGGAGGGTATTATGCTAAGTGAAATTAGTCAGAGAAAGACAAAAATCATAGCACTTCACTCATATGAGGACTTTAAGACACAAAACAGATGAACATAAGGGAAGAGAAACAAAAATATGAAAACAGGGAGGGGGACAAAACAAAAGAGACTCATAAATATGGAGAACAAACTGAGGGATGCTAGAGGGGTTGTGGGATGGGCGATGGGCTAAATGGGTAAGGGGCATTAAGGAATCTACTGAAATCATTGCTTCACTATATACTAATTTAGATGTAAATTTTAAAAAATAAAAAATAAAGTTAAACTAAATCAAAATAAATAAATAATTTCTGTATTTAATGTTGTTTTTCTTTATTGGTGTGACATTGTTCTCGCCAATATTCCCATACTCAGGAAACATGGAGCATACCCTAAGCTCTTATGTCTGACTAGCCTTGAGCCACTGTGCAAACAAGAATAATGCCTTTCCTTTACTTCTTTAGACATGGTTTCCTTTAATTCTTTTTATATTTATTTCTTAAATGTTTGTTTATTTTGATAGAGAGAGAGCGTGCAAGCAGGGGAGGGACAGAGACAGAATCCCAAGCAGGCTCTGCACTGTGAGCACAGAGACTGATGTGGGGCTTGGATCCCGTGAACTGTGAGATCACGACCTGAGCTAAAATCAACAGCTGGACAGTTAACTGTTGGACTGAGCCACCCAGGAACCCCTAGTTCTTTAAATTTATTTAAAATAGCTTATTTCAAGTCTTTGTCTTGTAACTCTGACATCTCGCCTTCCTCAGTGATAGTTTCTATGGACTACATTTCTTTCTGTGGATGGGCCACGCTTTCTTCTTTCTTTGCATGCCTCATAACTTGTGTTGGAAACTGGACACCTTTAAATAATATAATGTGGCAACTCTGGAAGTCAATTTCTCCCCGTTCCCAGGATCTGTTGTTTGTTTAGTGACTTTTGTAAACTAACTCTATGAATTCTTTATTCTTTTTCAAGTGTTGCTACTAAGGTCTTTGTTAGCTTAGTGTTCAGTTAATGATTAGACAGAAATTTCCTTAGGTACCTAAAACCAATGTCTCCTAGTCTTTGCTGAGGGGCTTTATGTGCACTTAGAGCATGCCTTTAATACTCAGATGGACAGTTTCCAGCTCTGCCTTAGCCTTTACTTCCTGTTTACACAGTATCTCAAGGCTAGTCAGACATAAGAGCTTACGGTCTTCTCAAGTTTTTCCTGGGCATGTATATAGCCTTCTATATGTCCATGGCCTCTAGAGTTTCACAAATATGTCAGAGTTTTCCAAAGTTCCCTACAGACATCTCATTTACCAGTTTTTCCATTTAAGCTTTTTGGTTAGCCTACTGCTTGCCCCAAATGTTATCTACCACCGTAGATAGCTTGCAAGGTTCAACAACTGCCTCTGATATTTTACAAATGCTCTGAAGAAAAACCTTTGCAGGCTGGGCAAGCCCCAAGTCAAGTAAGGACAGCCTTGAGAATGGAGTTCTCCAGGGAACTACCAGATAATATAATAATTTCCATAATTCTCTGGAAATGCAGCTTTGAAAGTATTCCAACTCTGTTGTATCCCTTCTAGTGACTGCCAGGATGCTGTTTTTCACTCTAATTATGACATCATATATCTAAAACAGGGGAGAAGAAGAATAAAGAATGGGTTCAAACTTAAGCAACCATAAACTTAATATAGACTGCTATATGCCTAAGAGGTTATATATAAACCTAATGGTAATGACAAATAAAAAAATCAGTAACAGATATGCAAAAATTAAAGAGAAAGGAATCCAAAAGACTCACTAAAGAAAATCACCAAACCTTGGAGAAAAAGAAGAATCAGAGAAACCACAAAACAAGCCACAAAATGGCAATCAACACATATCTATCAATAATCACTTTGAATGTAAATGGACTAAATGCTCCTATCAAAACACACAGGGTGACAGAGAGGATTAAAAAAAATAAACCCATTCTATTCTCCTACTGGAAACTCATTTCACACCTAAAGACAGAGGTAGATAGGAAGTGAGGGGATGGAGAAACATTTATCATGCAAATGGGTGTCAAAGACAGTCTGAGTAGCAATACTTAGACAAAATAAATGATCAAGCAAAGACTGTAAAAAGAGACAAAAAAGAACATTATATAATAATAAAGGGCACAATCCAACAAGAAAATATAACAATTATAAGTATTTATGCACCCATAATGGGAGCACCCAAATACATAAAACAGTTAATAACAAACATAGAGGAACAAATTGACAGTAATACAAAAATAGTAGGGGACTATAACACCCCACTTACATTGGTGAACAGATCATCCAAACAGAAAATCAACAACAAAACAGTGCCTTTGAATGACACATTGGACCAGATAGATTCGACACATATATTCAGAAACTCCATCCAAAAACAGAATACACATTCTTCTCAAATGCACATGGAAATTCTCCAGATATATCACTTATTAGGCCATAAAACAAGCCTCAACAAATTCAAAAAGATCAAAGTCATACCATGTATCTTTTTTGACCACAATGCTATGAAACTAGAAATCAACCACCAAAAAAAAAAAAAAATCTGGAAGGATCACAAATACATCGAGGTTAAATAACACGCTACTAACCAATGAATGAATCAACCAGGATATCAAAGAAATTAAAAAGCACATGAAAACAAACAAAATGAAAACACCAAGGCCCAAAACCTTTGGGATGCAGCAAAAACAGTTATAAGAGGGAACTTTAAAGCAATATAGGTCTACCTCAAGAAGAAAAATCTCAAAAAAAAAATCCTAACCTTACACCTAAATGAACTAGAAAAAGAGCAAAACCCCAACCAACAGAAGTAAAGAAATAATGAAGATTAGAGCAGAAATAAATGATATGGAAACAAAAACAAAAGCAAAAGAACACCAAAGAACACAGCAGTGAAACCAGGAGGTGATTCTTTGAAAAGATCAACAAAACTGATAAACCTTTAGCCAGATTCATCAAGCAGTGGTAGGACTCAAACAGAATCACATATAAAAGGAAATAACAACCAACACCATAGAAATACAAACTGTAAGAGAATATTCTGAATAACTATATGCCAACAAATTAGACAACCTAGAAAAAATGTATAAATTCCTAGAAACCTATAACTTACCAAAACTGAAGAAGAAATAGAAAATTTGAACAGACCAATTAAAAGCAAAGAAATTAAACCAGTGATAAAAAAAAAAAATCTAGCCAACACAAGTCCGAGACCAGACAGCTTCATACACAAATTCTACCAAACATTTAATGAAGAATTAATACATATTCTACTCAAACCATTTCAAAAAATACAAGAAGGGAAACTTCCAAATTCATTTTGAGACCAGTATGACCCTGATTAAAAAAAAAACAGGTAAAGACAACAAAAAACAGAACTATGGACCAATATCTCTGATAAATATAGATACAAACACCCTCAAAAATACTCACAGATTGAATCCAAAGATAGATTTAAAAAATCAGTCACCATGATCAACTGGGCAAGTGGGATTTATTCCCAGGATGCAAGGGTGGTTCAATATTTGCAAATCAATCAATGTGATACATCACATCAATAAGAGAAAGGATAAAAACCATACGATCATTCCAATAGATGCAGAAAAAGCATTTGATGAAGTACATCCATTCATGATAAAAGCCCTCAACAAAGAAGGTTTTAAGGGAACATACCTCAACATAATAAAGGCCACATACAAAAAACCCACAGTTAACATCAAACTCATTGGGGAAAAACAGAACTTTCCACCAAAGGTCAGAAACAAGACAAGGATGTCTACTTTCACCACTTTTATTCAACATAATACTGGAAGGCCTAGCCACAGCAATCAGACAAGGAAAAGAAATAAAAAGCATCCAAACTGGTAAGGAAGAAGTAAAACTTTCACTATTTGCAGATGGCATGATACTATACATAGAAAGCCCAAAAGACTCCACCCAAAACTATTAAAATTGATAAATTCAGTAAAATCACAGGATAAAAAATCAATGTGCAGAAATATGTTGCATTTCTATATGCTAATAATGAAATAGCAGAAAGAGAAATTAAGAAAATCATCCCACTTACAGCTGCACCAAAAATAATAAGATACGTAGGAACAAATTTAACCAAACAGGTGTAAGACCTGTACTCTGAAAATTATAAAATTCTAAAGAAAGAAATTGAAAGCCATACAAAGAAATGGAAAGACATTCCATGCTCACGGATTGAAAGAACGATTATTATTAAAATGTCTACACTAACCAAAACAATCTACAGATTTAATGCAATCCCTATCAAAATACCAACAACATTTTTCACAGAACTAGAACAACCCTACAATTTATATGGAACCACAAAAGACCCTGGATAGCCAAAGCAATTTTCAGAAAGAAAAGCAAAACTGGAGGTATATCAATTCCAGACTTCAAATTATACTGCAAAATTATACTAACCAAAACAGTATGGTACTGGCACAAAAACACACACATAGATCAATAGAACAAAATAGAAACCCCAGAAATAATCCCACAACTAAATAAATGGTCAATTGATCTTTGACAAAACAGGAAAGAACATCCATGGGAAGATGTCTCTTCAACAAATGGTGCTAGGAAACTGGTCAGCTATGTACAGAAGAATATAACTGGACCACATTCTTACACACAAAAAACAATAAACTCAAAATGGATTAAAGATCTAAGTATGAGAGCTGAAGCATAAAAATCTTAGACAAGAGCTCAGGCAGTAATGTCTCTAACATGGGCCACAGCAACATTTTTCTGGATATGTCTCTTGAGATGAGGGAAATCAAAGTAAAAATAAACTACTGGGACTACATCAAAATAAAAAGCTTCTGCACAGCGAAGTAAACAATCAAAACTAAGAGGCAAGCTACTGAATGGAGGAGATATTTGCAAATGACAGATCCAATAAAGGGTTAGTATCCAAAATATAAAAGAACTTACACAACTCCACACGCAAAAAATCAAATAAACCAATTAAAATATGGCAGAAGACATAAACAGACATTTCTCCAAAGAAGACATACACATGGTCAACAGACACGTGAAAAGATGCTCAACATCATTGCTTATCAGGGAAATTCAAATCAAAACTACAATGAGGGATCACCTCACATGTGTTATCGTAGCTAAAAAGACAAGAAACAAGTGTTGACAAGGATGTGGAGAAAAAGGAACCCTTTTGCACTATTGGTGGGAATGCAAACTGGTGCAGCCACTGAGGAAAACAGTATGGAAGCTCTTCAAAAAGTTAAAAATAGAAATATCCTACAATCCATTAATCACACAACTGGGTATTTACTCCAAAACAGTGTTTCCGTTTCAAAAACAGAAACACTAATTCAAAGAAATACATGAACCCCTATGTTAATTGCAACGTTATTTACAATAACTAAATTATGGAAGCAGCCCAAGTGTCCATTGATCGATGAATGGAAAATAACAAATGGTATATACATACAATGGAATATTACCCACAAACAAAATGAAATCTTGCCATTTGCAACAACATGGATGGAGCTAGAGAGTATAATGCTAAGTGAAATAAGTAGGAGAAAGACAAATACCATGTGATTTCACTCATATGTGGAATTTAAAAAACAAAACAATTGAGCAAAGGAAAAACAGAGAGAGAGAGAGAGAGAGAGAGAGAAACCAAGAAACAGACTCTTAACTACAGAGAACAAACCCATGGCTACCAGAGGGAAGGTGGATGGGGGGATGGGTTAAATAGGTAATAGGGTTTAAGAATGCACTTGTAGTGATGAGCACCAGGCAATGTATAGAAGTGTTGAATCACTATATTGTACACCCAAAACTAACCTAACACTGTATGTGAATATACTAGAATTAAAATTTTAAAACTGCATTCATGTGATCAAATTTAACTACAAAAAAGGCTAGGAAATGTAATCTTTATTCTGAACATCTGTGGGCCCAGCTAAAAAGCTGGGGAACTGTTAACTTATAAGAGGAAAACATGAACATTTAAGGATAACTGTTTGTCTTAATATCATAATTATAATGTTTAAGCATATTGAGATTACCAACTAGTCAAACTGGGGTTACCATCTCAGAAGACAGGCATGGTTGTCAGGATACAGGATCCAAGCTTTGGGGTAATCACCCTGTGAGGCCTTATTAGATGTTGTTAGCCTTTTTTATACCTGCTATGAAACAGGAGACTCTTGACTCTTGGGACTCCTGGGTGGCTCAATCAGTTAAGGCTCTGACTTCACCTCAGGTCACGATCTCTTGGTTTGTGAGTTTGAGCCCCGTGTCGGGCTCTGTGCTGACAGCTCAGAGCCTGGAGTCTGCTTCGGATTCTGTGTCTTCCTCTCTCTCTCTCTGCCTCTCCCCTGCTCACACTGTCTCTCTCAAAAATAAATAAATGTAAAAAAAATTAAAAAAACAAAGAATACACTACCTACTTGGTGCTGGTGATTGATCCAGGGCTAGGCACATGACCCTTGGGAGCCAATCAGAATACACTGCCTACCTTGCCATGGTGACTGGTCCAAGGGTAGTCACATGTTCCAGGATAGCCAATGAGAATTCACCAATTACATGGCCACAGTGATTCGTCCAGGGCTAGCCAAATGACCAAGGATATCCAATCAGAATACACTACCTACATGGTCAGGTGATGGGTCCAGGACTAGCCACATGACCCAAGACAGCCAATAGAATACACTACCTATGTGGGCAAGGTGATAGGTCTAGGGCTAGCCACATGACCCAGGAGAGCCAACCAGAATGCACTACATACCTTGCCATGGTGATTAGTCCAGGGATAGGCACATGACCCAGGAGAGCCAAAAGGAATACACTACCTACCTGGCCATGGTGAATGGTCCAAGGGTAGTCACATGATCCAGGATAGCCAATGAGAATTCAGCAACTATGTAGCCATGGTGATTAGTCCAGGGAGAGGCACGTGACCTAGGAGGGCCAATCAGCATCCACTACCTCCTGCCCCTGGTCATTGGTCCAAGGCTATCCACATGACCCAGGACATCCAATCAGAATCCATTGCCTACCTAGCCGAAGTGACTGGTCCAGGGCTAGCCACATGACCCAAGAGAGCCAATCAGAATACACTAGCTACCTGGCTCTGGCGATTGGTTCACAGCTAGGCACATGACCCCGGAGAGCCAATCAGAATACACTTCCTCCCCTGCCATGGTGATTGGTCCAATGGTGGACACATGATCCAGATTAGCCAATAAGAATTCACCAACTAAGTGGCCATGGTGATCACTCCAGGGATAGGCACATGACCTGTGAGTGCAAATCAGAATTCACTACCTCCTGGTGCGCTCTCTCTCTCTCTGCCCCTCCACTTGCGCTCTGGCTGTCTCTCTCTCTCTCTCAAAAATAAATAAGTATTAAATTAAAAAAAAAAAGAAACAGGAGACTCTCCCTACTTTTTTGAGGGGGACCGGTCTCTGCTGGTTTCAGGTTTCATCCTAAAGTAATTTATCTGTTTGGCTTCCCTAGAAGTCGACACTGAATTCCAATTATTTTTGCAGCTAACTTTCTTCAGGTAATCTTTGTGCAGCCCAATGGAATTCTGAATTCTGGTCATTTTTTTTCCTCTTTAGAAGGGTCAAAACCTAATCAGTCACATTTTTCATATCTCTCAGTTGTAACACCAAAGCCATTCTAATAACTGTATCTGAAAGTGCTTTATGTGTGCAATTCTCGATTTCCAGCTTTCTGAGATCCCTTTTAATTTAGCCAAAGAAAATAGCCAGTTCCCTTCTCAAATGCTTCTGAGTTCCCCCCAAAGGTGGCCACTTGCCTTAGCTCCTGCTAGGATCACCTCTTTAATCCTCCCCGGACCCTCTCTGTCCATCTTGTCATTGCTCCATTCAATTCTCCTTTATGTGTTGCTCTCCTCACTTCCACCTACTTCACCAATACTGGATCCAAACCATTGACACAGTCCTGCCCATTTTTTACTAAAGCACAATAGATACCATTGTTTCACTAACTTTATTGAAGCCTTGTGATAAACAGAGGGGGAATTTCTACACAAATCTAGAAAATCGGTTTTTTTTTTTCAATTTTTTAAACATGTATTCATTTTTGGGAGACAGAGCATGAGAGGGGGAGGGGGAGACCCAACATCCGAAGCAGGCTCCAGGCTCTGAGCTGTCAGCACAGAGCTCTATGCAGGGCTCAAACCCATGGGCCGGGAGATCATGACCTGAGCCGAAGTCAGACGCCCAACTGACTGAGCCACCCAGGCGCCCCTGGAAAACCTTAAAAGTTGTTTGTAGACCTATTTCTCTAGAGCCCCCAGATCACACCCTTCCCTAGGGGTTTCACACCGACACCCTCCTCTTTAGCCAGTCCGGACGGTATCCTGCTGCTGGGGAGGAAAGCCTCTTTCTACTCAAGATAATAGATCTCCATTTTGTACTCTGTCCCAGAAATTCCTACCCCCCACCCCCCCAACTCACTTCCCTTAAAGGAAGTTAAAAGGAGAAAAGTCCATTAACAGCATAAGAATCCAGAGACAAAGCCCTTACTCCAAAGAAGACAGCACTTCACATTTTTATGCATAATAGCTTCTACCTGCAGGTAGCTTTTAAAACAGCAGTTTGGTGGGGTGGGAGGGGGCACCTGGGTGGCTCAGTGGGTTAAGTGGGACTTCGGCTCCCAGGTAATGATCTCAAGGTCCATTGAGTTCCAGCCCCGTGTCAGGCTCTGTGCTGACAGCTCAGAGCCTGGAGCCTGCTTTGGATTCTGTGTCTCCCCCCTCTCTGCCCCTCCCTCGTTCGTTCTCTCGCTCTCAAAAATAAACAAACATTTAAAAACTTTTAAAAATAAAATAAAATAGCAGTTTGGTCCAGCTTCGTATATTCTAAAGCACAATTAAGTAGGTAGGATGATATTGTATCATATTAACTTACAACTTAAATTCTAACTTCCAAATAAGAAATGAGATGACTAAAATTTTTTTTTAAACTGAATGGTTCTTTTAGATCCTCTTGAATCGGTTCAGAGAAAAGCGGAGATGGAACCCACAGCCACTGTGTCAGGCGGGAGTTGGCAAGCTTTTTCTGTAACTGGCCAGGGAGTAAATATTTTAGGCTTTCCAAGTCTGTATGTTGTCTGTGGCAGTTATTCAACTCACACGTTGTAGCGCAAATGTAGCCACAGACAGTATCTAATGGGACGGCTGTGGCAAAGTTCCAGTTCAAAAACACGAGGTGAGCCACATTCGGCACAGGAGGTAGTCTGTCGACCCCTGGTGTAAAGGACTGTACTAGGCTGGAGACCACAGCGAGCATGTGGGTGAGAGAAGCCTCCTCCTCTGGGCAGGGAGACTAGTCAGACTGCATATGTGAACTATTTATTCTGCGATCTTTTTCTTCAAGGCGGCCAATTAAATTGTGTTAGTTTCAGGTTACGCAAAACTTTGGCTATTTCCCCTGTATGCATGCAGTGGACAGGTAAACAAACACAGCACGGAAATGTCAAAAACTCAGGGGAAAATTCTGGGCCATATACAATGCTTTCACTTCCTCTTTGCAACATTTGTAAATGTTTAAGTAATAAAATCAAATTTCCCTTTCTATAATCAGCTCACGCAAGGTTTAAACCAGACCCACACCATCTCAGCATTTCCATTGTGTCTTCTCTGTCACTATTTTGGAAAGTATTCTGAAGGTGTTTTAAGGATTAGCCGTATTTTCAGACTTGCTTTCACTTCCAATCAAAGTTAGCACGGCGTGACTGATCCTGGGGAGTGGACTCCGGAGGAAGCACAAGAAAACACATAAAGAGCACTTCTGAATTAACTCTGCCAGGTTAGTAACACTGAATACAACTATCTCCCTCATATACATCCAAACAGGCATTTTATTTGTCTGGGCTGCCTTTGTTTACCTGCTCTGGTCTCTCTTAAGGACCAGTCCTAGTAAGACAGGATACCAGTTATCTTGGGAAGAGTTAGAGCAAGGAAACAGGTTTGTGCCTTTTATATTGGCATGCGTTTTCCTCTTCTTGCCATCCTTTGGAAGATTTTAAGATGAGGAAATGTAGTTGAACAGTCAGAAGTTTTAGAATTTAGTTATGAGGGGCGCCTGGGTGGCTCAGTCAGTTAAGCATCAGACTGCAGCTCAGGTCATAATCTCCAGGGTCTGTGAGTTCGAGCCCCACCCCCACCATTGGGCTTGGAGCCTAGAGCCTGCTTCAGATTCTGTGTCTCCCTCTCTCTGCCCCTCTCCACTGGCGTTCTCTCTCTGTCTCTCAAAAATAAATAAATGTCAAAATTTTTTTAAATAAATGAAATTAAATTAAGTTATGAGAGTCTGTATCACAAGCCAGGTTGTTTCTGGATCTCATCAAATATTTCAATGGTAAAAGAAAAGAACTTAAGGGTTTAACTCATGTCAGTGTCAGATTATAAAACAAAGAATACCAGAGCTTAAAACATCCTTGCCAGCCAAGGAACTCATGCTAGTAAAGGAATCCACGGAATATTCCACCAAGAGTTACCATCAGTAGTCTTTAAGTGCTAGGAAGAGGGTTTCTTGGTAGATTATGCTAATTAAGCATTGAATTCAAAGGTAGCATTTAGGATAGGACGGAATAACTCTTTAAGTGTAAGTACAATTAGTTAAAATGAGTCCCACTGTTTACTGGTTAAGAAAGAGATTTCGGTCAAGTAGGGGTCTAGTATTCTAGGTAATTCAAAGCTCATATTCCTCGTCCAGAGAGATCAATTAGCTTCAACACAGGCTTCCTATAAACAGAGAAAACGTTTTTGTTTTTTCTGAATTCTCAAAATACAGAACACTTTCCAGAAAAAAGTCCTCCATAAGTGGTAGATCTATCCCTACTAAGGCATATCAGATACTGGCATCTACTGGCGAAAATGAGACACAGCAGCTATTATACAGGAACCACCGAGTCAGAGACAAGAAACAAAGATCTGGAAATTACAAATGTGCAATCAGGGATACCCTGGCAGGAAATAAATTACCAAAGTTGACAAAGACTGATAAAGTTCTGGGTAGAGAGGGATTCTGGAGGCAAGCAAATAACACACAGGGAGAAATTTCAAATAGCTTATAGATGACCATTACTAACACACGTGACGGACTTAACAAAACTTGTCTCCAATGTGTCAATTCACTTGCCAAAAAGTTTCCCATGCTAGCGCAAAAGCCAATAGAAAGAAAAAGAACTAAATGTCCTTTGATTAAAATTTGTCTGAATCCCTACGATCATTCATTTCATAAATATTTATTAGGTGCTGACTATATGTTAATCACTGTTCTAAGTGCCAGGGATCCGGCAGTGAACTAAATGGCAAAGGCTTTGTTCCTGTGAAATATACATTCTATTCAGGGTGAGGGCAGGGTGGACATCCAGCAAATAAGTAAATATGTAATAATTCAGATGATATGTACCAGAAAAAAATAAAGTACAAAAGAGGTCAGAGGTACTATGTTATTATTTTACAGGGAGGAGTCAGGGAAGGCCTCATGATAAAGCAAGTTTGAACTATGTTATAAAGCTTTTATACCCTCAGATTCAAAGATGTGACTTCTTACTTTTTTTTTTTTAAGTAATCTCTATGCCCAAGGTGGGCTTGAACTCAATACTGTGAAATCAAGAGTCTCTCGCTCTACTGACTGAGCCAGCCAGGTGTTCCCATCACCAAAGAAGACATCCAGATGGCCAAGAGACACATGAAAAAGATGCTTAACATCACTCATCATCAGGGAAATGCAAATCAAAACCACAATGAGCTATCATCTCACACCTGTCAGACTGGCTAAAATCAAAAACACGAGAAACAACAGGTGTTGGCAAGGACGTGGAGAGAAAAGAACCACTGTGCACTATTGGTGGGAATGCAAACTGGTACAGCCACTGTGGAAAAACAGTATGGAGGTTCCTCAAAAAGCTAAAACTAGAACTACCCTGCGGTCCAGTAATCATACTACTGAGCATTTACCCAAAGAATACAAAAACACTAAAATGAAAGGATATCTGCACCTCTATGTTTATTGCAGCATTATTTACAAAGTCAAACTATGAAAGCAGCCCGAGTGTCCATAAATAAGTGAATGGATAAAGATGTGAGATACGCGCGCGCACACACACACACACACACACACACACGCAGTGGAGTGTTATTCTGCCATAAAACAGAATGAAATACTGCCATTTGAAACAACATGAATGGTGCCAGAGAGGATATTCCTAAGTGAAATAAGTCAAGTCAGAGAAAGACAAATACCACATGATTTCACTCATAGGTGGAATTTAAGAAACAAAACAAATGAACAAAGGGGGAAAAAGAGAGACAAACCAAGAAGCAGACTCTTAACTACAGAGAAGAGACAGATGTTATCAGCAGGGAGGGAGTGAGGGATGGGTGAAATAAATGATGGGGATTAAAGAGCACACTTATCACGATGAGCGCTGGGTACTGTATGGAAGTGTTGAATCACTTCGTTGTACACCTGAAACTTAACACTGTATGTTAATTATATGGAATTAAAAATTAATAAAAGTTTTCTTTCTGCATGGTACTTCCCTGATGTTATCTTCAAGCCTTAAACCAGACAGCTTTTGTAAGTGGGGTTTTAAGAAAGAGACCCTGTCTGTAGGCAGGGATGGGATGGATCAGGGAGAGGCAGCAGCACGGAGGCTCAGGTCATAGGCGGCAGAGGTACTGAGAGAGAAGCTGGAATGTGTGCAGAGCGACGTGAGGGGACAAGAGACCATCCAGACACACTTGTGACACGTGTAATGATAGGGCCCCTCAAGCATAGTGGGAAAGGAAACTGACTCCCAGCATCCTAAAAAACCATGTTCCTGGCTTATTAAAGGGAGAGGTAATGCTGGGCTTCCATCAGTCTCTGAGGACTGAAAAACTTAGACACGTTTGAATTACATCATAGAAGAATTGCCTTGGTTTCCAAGGGCAATAAGGACATTGCCAGAAGACACATGATGTAAGAACAAATGTGTACAGAAAGAAAATGCATTCAGGAGTCCCGGGTAAAGCACGGCACAGAATGAATTTGTCTTTAAACACTCCGTAAAGTACATCCACACGTTCCCTAGGGTAAGATCTACTTATGTTATTACTTCCAACTCTCCCCTATAAAATGGATCATCAACTGTTGGGTCCTAATATTTTTGCTTTATGGTCATTTGAAATTTTTTCCCCAATACTTGGCTTTTATAGTTGCAGAAAATTTGAGAATCTTCACCTTAGAAGCTCTCCACCCAACATCAGTTTAAGAGAGGGGACATGACAATTGCCACAAACACCCTTAATGTTCAGGCCCCTGTAATAACCCCCCTTTGAACCCTTCATAGGAAATACACCCAAAGGAGAAAGCACATGCCAACATTTTTGCACATCCAGTACTCCTGGACAATTCTGGAAATTTGATTTCTGGTGTTTGAGATGGTGATGAGGTGGTGGGGAGGGGGAAAGGTCTGGCTAATGTGTTTTGAAGAGGATGTCTCAGCTATGAAATTCAAAAAGCCAAAAAAGGATTGTTTTTTTCCCCCAATGAATAGGAAATGATAGCAACAGGAAACAAGAAACAGTCATAAAATAATAAAACAAATCCCAAGTTGGTAGCATTTCAATGTTAGAGTGACTCACTCCTTTTCCTTCCAACTTGTCATTCTACTAACAAAGGAAACAAAGTCACCCTTCCCATCTTGACTTCTTAGGTATCCATTCGTTCATCGTCACTGTTTCCTGACATATTTACAAACACGCTTATTTAATTCAGTGAGGTGGAGGGAGGCAGCTTTCTGATGTGAAAGCTAATTACACTGCCTTTTTTTTTTTAAGTTTATGCATTTACTTTGAGAGAGTGTGTGTGTACGTGTGCGTGCGTACACAAGAGCAGGGGAGGGGCAGAGAGAGAGGTAGAGAGAATCCCAAGCAGGCTCCGTGCTGTCAGTGAAGAGCCTGATACGGGGCTAGATCTCACAAACCTCTCACCAACTGTGAGGTCATGACCTGAGCTGAAATCAAGAGTTGGACACTTATCCGACTGAGCTTTGTTATTAGGAAGGACACAGGGCTGAGGAAACATTGTAGTATAGAAATAATAGTTGACGCCTATTTAGTATTAATAAGTGCTATGTTAGGTCAAGTAACACAGCCATGCTATAACTAGTAAGTGGCAACAGAATTCCAACCTCGGTATTTTACTTGGTGAGGATTCACATCCTGGTTCTGCCTTTACTTACAGACCAGGTTTGGTCTTAATGACATGGATGCTTCTGAAGCCTTCACAATATGTATATTGTGGCTTTAGGAGGGTATCATACTTAACATCCAACCATTTAGTTCTTCCACCAAGTGGATGTTCTATGATTCTTGGTAGCACAATAAGAATAACACAAGTTCCTAGACTAGCAATATCTTCCATTTGTTTAAACTTTCTAACTCAGGAAACTTGGAGGTTTACAGGTTCATCGAATGGACACCAACCAGGCATCCAGAAAGGCAGTGTGGCATAGAAGCTAACAGCACAGACCTGGAAGCCAGAATGTCCCAGCACACATCCTGGCTCCTCCACTTAAGAGCTTGTGACATTAGATTACTTAACTCCTTCATGCCTCAATTTCCTCATCTCCAAACAAGAATAATAATTGCACCAACCTCTTAGAGCTGTAGTGAGGATTAAATGAGATCATCGGCCAGGCCCACAAACCAAAGGCCGCACTGTTTAAGTACCTCATACACAGAAAGCATAAGGAGGCATTTGGTATATGTGCTGCCGAAGCGAGCACCATAAGGAGGCATTTGGGACAAAAGACCAGCGAGACGAAAGACCTTTCCTCTCCCTTACTGGAAAGAGGCAATAAACAAATCATGTGACCCTTTGTAACAAAGGGATCATAGAACCCTTTTGAAAATAAGGGTGAAGTCAGAAATGCCAGTGCAGGAAGCTCTAGGGAAATGCAAGGACTTTTGCTGCCCAAACTCTATAGCTTTGTTTTGGGGATTCCCGGCTTCACATGCCATCAACTGAGCACTGATTATATCTGCATGAACACTGATGTAGGGGCTGAGGATACACAGAATTACAGGTCAGCTGTTGTATACTCTAGAGGCTAACATTTTAACTGTGAGGAGGTATCGTGAAGGCACAAAATGCCCAACCTAGATGCCAAGAGTATAGATGTGTCAGAAGTTCAGAGGAGGGAGCAGTGGGCAAAGGCTGTGCAAACCAGGAAAATTCTGGATTTATAGCTAAGCTTTACCTCAGTCTAGGCCAGCCTGCGTATAGTAGACCAAAGATGTATCAAGAGGGCCAGGGACATCCTCTAGGCAGGTTAAAAGGTACAGACAAAAGTAGAAAAATATATATCATTGGTGACCAACAATTATACCAGGTGGCTGGGGGAGAAGATTCTATAGGGAGGTGAGTAGGGGACCACCCATGAGGGGTGCAGGTGGGGCCGATCTGTGGAGATCGCTTTCTCCTGGCCTAAGTCTTGATTCAAGTCTGGCACCTTTGTGAACAGAAGTTTTAGACCTTGTCACAGATATGCTTGGTGACCTACAAGGAAATTCACTTCAGAAAATAAAAATTACGAAAGTCTACCACAAACTCCTAGTTAGCTGAGTGCATTACAAGCCCATATTAGATTCTCCATCCATACACAAGGCATATTAAACCAAATGACTGAATGTACAAAGTTATATGGGCCAAGTAGCATCTTAACAATATCAGAACCTCTTGTGCTCCTCCAAGAAAATGTTCTGGTCATGTTGTCATGGTCGGGAATGCTTATAGTCTATCTGCAATTCTGAGCATACGTACATTCCAATGGGTTTGCTCCTACTTTTCCTAGTAACCAGTCAAGTATCCAGATATTGGCAATACAGCTGAATAATTTTCACGCAGATATCCCAAAATACCTCCTTAAAATACTACACAAATGCGACATCTTTCAGTTTTGCAATGTTAGCAACAGCATGGTTTTGCCTATTAAGTTAAAACACAAAAACGTCGCCAAAACATTTCAACAAATGTTTAGCTGGAACAAGATCTTCAGAGAATAAAAATAAACAAAGGCTTCACGTGGCCAATCTCACAACTGCCACTTTACAGATAAATACACATGCACCCACAGGCTTTTCATTTAGTGGACATGTCTTCTATCAATCAGTTAATGCCACGTGACCCAGACCAGAAACTTCAGAGGGCCATTCTCACTTGTGGTGGGGAGTGGGGTTGGAGGACTAGGGTGAGCTTAAAATCCATCAGCCCTGTGCTGTCACCCTTTAGATATTTGGGACACTTAGGTCACTGGACTTGGCACACGAGTATAGAGGGTGAACAGAAACAGGGATGGGTTTCTTCCTTTACATCTTCCACACACAAGAGCATGAACAGGATTTTCTACATGCCTTTGCTTGTGGCTTTTCACTCATTACAGAGAGGGGGAAACTTGGCCAAACTCGTTGTTTACAGTGTCCAATAAAATTAAAATAAAGTGTTGTTTCACCTGGAATTATTCACATGCTACTCTGCCAGATGTCAAAGAAAAGGCAGGGAGTACCTTCAGTCACCAATATCAGAACCAAACTGCTTTCCTAGAGCTTAAACTGCCATAGCAAGTCTGGTATGGAGCAGTTAAAGGGTCCAAGGTTCCTCTCCTTGAGACTACAAGTCTTGGGAGAGTCCACACCTTGAGTGTCCCCATGCACAGATGGCAGACAATCAGAGGATCAGGACACTGAGTTCTTTTCTCTATGCCTCTGTCGCAGATACAGAGAATGAGAGGGACTCATTCACACTTACTCCCACCCCCTTCTAGCAGGCCTCCTTGCATTGCAGAGGCCAGAGAGTCAAAAAGCACATTTTCCAGACTCCCTCACAGCTAACATTCCAGGTGTGCTTCAGATTCTACCCCTCAGATGTACCACAGGAAGACTGAAATGAGGAAATAAACTTTGTCAGGGATATTGGTGATTCGTAAAAGTGATGGGTCGGAGGCATTTGGCTCCTCTGAAGAACACTGGTGAAGGTTCTTTCTATTCTGTAGCATCATAGGGGCTGAGGACTATGAGGCAGCAGGAGTGAAGTTTCTGCTAGAAACATCCTGTGGGGTAGCTGGCACTTCTCCTGGCCAAGTAACATCCAAACCAGGTTTCGGGCCTTCCCACGGATTCTGTCAATTACCTGTGTCACTCATTGCCACAGTAATGCTGCCTAAGGACCCCAAAATTTCAGTGACATACAAAAATAAGCACTTATTTAGCCCATGAATCTGCAGGGTTCAGATGGGCTAGGCTGGACTGGGCTGGTTTGTGTGTCTGTGGCCAGCTGCAGTTCAGCTCACCCATACGTCTGGGGGCCAGCTGGCTGTGAGCCAGCGTAGGATAGCTTCAACTGGGACGACTGGAATGACTTGGCTCTACATCACATGTCGCTCAGCCGCCAGCAGGCTGGCCTTGGCATGTCCTCTCACAGATGACAGACAAGTAAGAACAAAAGCATAAACGTTCAAATGCTTTTACAAGCTTCTATACACGTATCTACTAACATTTCATTGGTCAAGTCACCTCAGACTGGTCAACCTCAGACTGAAGAGACATAGAGATATTCTGCCCTAGTGAGAAAAACCACAAAGTCACATGTCCCAAAGGCATGGGTAGAGGTGGGGAAAATTGGGGCCAGAAACACCCTACCACCTAATGCCTTCAAATAAACTCTTCTGCTTAAACTAGGCAGAGAGAATGTGGTTGTTTTAAACTAAGCAGCTTGATATAGCCACACTTCTTGATAATCAGTGGTTAAAATGCACACATGGGACAAAACTCCACCAGAAAAAAAGTTGGAAAAATCAACCGTTTCCCAAGAAAATACAGTGATTGCATTAGGAATTCTATGACTGACCTAATCATCTTTGGTCTGCTCCTGCCCTTCCTTTCTTACTTCTCTTTCATTATCCCTCTTCTGACCCTTTTCTTCTAGTCTAAAGAAGAATAAATAGATGTTGATATACACAAAATTTCTGGAAAAATATCAGTAACAGTTAACAGGAGTTGCCACTGAAGAGAGATACGAAGGTATGGGGTGAAAAGTAGTCTAAATTTTAACTGTGTGCTCTTTAATGGTTGAACTTTTTTTTACCAAATTACTGAATTATTCTTTTGGTTAAGAATTAAGCTAAACATTTGACCAAAAAATGGAAATATAGACAAAGAGTGAAAAAAATTCACGTGTAACCAATGGTTTTATTCTTTTTTGGGGGGGGGCTTAGAAACTATTGGGCTAACCACAGTTAGAAAAATTCATGCCACTGGCCATAATATTGGGATTATTACTTTATTAAAAATTCATTACCATAAGCCCATACTAATATAAACAAATTAGTGAATAAATAAGTAAATGGGAGAGAAGAGACAATTTTCCTGTGCAGAAGAATTCTAAATAATTTATGTAGATATTCCACCCTCAAGGAGGTGGAGCATAACCCCCATATCTTAAGTGTGCAGGGCACATAGTAACTTCTTTCCAAAGAGGACAGTATCAAAAAGGAGGGAAAAGAGCAACTTTACAATGGAGAACCCTGACAAACACTATCTCAGCCAGGCACTCAAGGTCAACATCAACAGTGGTAAGTCATACTGACAGTATGTACCCCGGACAGGATGTGGTGAGAAAGGTACTTCAACTTTGTGGTCTTCCTCCCCAAAACCCATACCCCCAGTCTAATCAGACAAACCCTAATTGAGGGACACGCTAAAAACACCTGACCAACACGCCTCAAAACTGTCAAGGTCATCATAAACAAGCAGAACTCTGAGAAACTATCACAGTCAAGAGGAGGCTAAGGAGACATGATGACAAAATGTAACGTGGGGCCCTAGATGGGATTCTGAACTTTCCAGAAAAAAAAGACATTAGGTAAAAAGTAAGGAATCTGGATAAATTATGGACTTTAGATAATATTATTGGTTCATTAACTGTAACAAACGCACCATACTGCTGTAAGATAATAACGGAGGAATTTCCATGGAGGTGTATGGGAACTCTGTATATACTCACGATTTTTCTGTAAATCAAAACTGTCCCAAGAAACAAAGTTGATTAAAAATTCATCATTAATTACAGAAAAAACAGTTAAAATAATAAATCAATGAATCAATCAGTAGGTATTGTGGGGGATACTAATGACATAATCTAAGTGCCTAATCAGGCTGTACAAACACAAATTTCAAATGGGATCCAGGTGTTTGTGTAGCTCGGGGCACCGACATTAAAAGGTCTATAGCTCAGTAATGAGCCCATTTAAAAGGGGCCGCGGGATGAATAAAGAACTATCCCTGATCTGCATAATAATCGTACAATACAAGGTTCACTACACACTCGGGCAGCTTTTTAATTTATGGAGTAGTCAAGAAAATGCTTCTTTTTCCTTATATTTTAAGACTGGGCTATCTCTGAGAATAAGTGTTTTTACTGGAGAGTTAAGAGGGGTGCACAGGCTCTGCTTGCTGTAATTCACCACAGCTGTAAGGCCTTAAAGGAGAGAATACTCAGGAAGCCACAGCCCGCCCTACATTGTTGTGTGGGAGTCACTGGAGACTGTATTTGAAGGTTGGGAAAACAGAGACGGGACACCGATAAATCCAAGGGGAAGACCACCTCCTCTGAGAAAGAGGCAGGACTTCCAAAGGAAGTATGAAGACTTGCGTGGAGGGCACTGAAGAGCAGGTTCCTCTCAAAGGTCTGTGAAATAAGCATGGGAATTGGGACATACTATGCCTCCCTCAACACCCACGAAGGACTAGAGTTAAGGGCTTTTCTTGAGGACTCTGCTTTAGATAATGTTGGGTATTCACTTTAAAATTACTTCCCTCATCTGTTGTAATTTTCTTTGGTTTGCTTGGAGCAAGGTTCTCACCTTGCGGTCCATGGAACCCCAAGGGCATATGGATAGAATTTAAAGGGTCCATGAACTTGGATGGGAAGAAACACTTCTTATGTTCACTAATCTCTATCTGAAATTTGTTATTTCTTTTAAATATGAATGTAGGCAACAAACCACAATAGCATTAGCACCTATGACTGTCACCAATAGAAACCACAGATATTTTTCATGTCACATTAGTTACTGCAGATACTGAGAAATATCCTTTATGCTTATCAATATTTTTTTAATGCTTATTTATTTCTGAGAGAGTGAGCGGGAGAGGGGCAGGGAAGGAGGCAGAGAAAGAATCCCAAGCAGGTTCCACGCCGTCAGCCCAGAGCCCAACGTGGTGCTCGACCTCAGGAACTCTGAGACCATGACCTGAGCCGAAATCAAGAGTCAGATGCTTACCCAGCTGACCCACCCAGGCACCCCTGC
Organism: Lynx rufus; assembly: GCF_022079265.1. NCBI lineage: Eukaryota > Metazoa > Chordata > Mammalia > Carnivora > Felidae > Lynx > Lynx rufus. The sequence continues at coordinate 33,067,104 of NW_025814828.1, read as the reverse complement.
CCATCACTACTTTAAACTTTGGATGGTCATTAGACTCACCACTAGATTGTTTAGTAAGTGAATAAATACATGTTACTATAACACAAAGTTGTATGTCATTGTATGTCATTGTATGTCAATATAATTTGTTTCCTTTGTAATCCAGTGTTTGATTTTATGTATTTAAGCCACATTTTGATAAGAAGGCCATAAGTTTCATCAAAGGGTTGATGGCACAAAAACGTTTTCAAGGTTATAAATCCTAGCCTAGGATGTAAAATCTGCTACAACCTTACAGCTTTGTGTGGTAGCATTGTCAAGGAAAGGAAGAAGTTTGAAGCTATAAAGAGAACTATCGGGTTAATAGCCTCCTCACTCCCTACCGTAATACTACCTCCTAATACATACACATATACATGCGCGCGCGCGCGCACACACACACACACACACACACACACACACACACACACCATAGAATCAAGGGAGATTGTAGCCCTTGAGTGCTGCACTGAGACCAGCAATAAAATGGCAGTTGGATCATGCACAGTCAAGAGCAATGGGGAACCTCAGGATACATAGGAGCCACAGGCAAGTGGACGCAGGGGCAAGAGGACACAACAAACTGTTCTTTTCTAAATATACTAGAGGACGTGACCCTTAATGGCCATAAGGAAAACCGAATCTTGTGCATTGCCATTCTAGTTTATTATAATGCACTTGAGAACACAAAGGGGAAAAAAATCCCTCACACGCTGAAGAACAGAGCAGGCTTTCACTGAGGCCGTGCTTTGTCAGTACAGCATCCTTGTTGGTGTGGTTTCACTTCATAAAAATTACTAATATGTGATACATACAAAAGAATCTATATCACATTTAAATAAATTCTAGGGGCGCCTGGGTGGCGCAGTCGGTTAAGCGTCCGACTTCAGCCAGGTCACGATCTCGCGGTCCGTGAGTTCGAGCCCCGCATCAGGCTCTGGGCTGATGGCTCGGAGCCTGGAGCCTGTTTCCCATTCTGTGTCTCCCTCTCTCTCTGCCCCTCCCCCGTTCATGCTCTGTCTCTCTCTGTCCCAAAAATAAATAAACGTTGAAAAAAAAATTTTAATAAATTCTAAAGACTAATGAGTCTCGATGACCCTGTCACCCCATTCAGGACCTAGAGTACTACAAATGCCAATGTATCTACCATATGTTCCTACCTTATCCTATGTCCCCATCAGAGGAAAGCACTAGCCTGAATTTTGGGCTCACCTTGCTTTACAGTTTCTCATATACATAGGATTCCTTGCAACGTACTGTTTAGTATTGTTTATTTTTGAGCTTTATAAAAATTATGCCCAACCGCATGAAGGCTTTGGTGATTTGGTTATTTATTCAATTGTTTCTAATATGCATGTATATTCTTGCATATAATTGTGGTTAATTCATTTTTATTCTATTGTGAAATATCAAATTTTTAAATTTATCTATTTTCCCATCAGTGAAAAATCAGGTTTTTCCAGCATTTTTTTTTATTACGAACCATGTTGCTAAGAACATTCCTAAGGAGAGTTCCTGGTTCACATGCAGAAAGATTTCTCTAAGGGTTATACCCAGAAATAAAATTTCTGGGCTATAGGGCATGTGGATATTCAACTCTGCAAGGGAATGTCAAGTTTTCTTTTCCAAAATGACTTTACCAAATTTGCACTCCCATCAACGAGGTATGTTAACTCCTGCTGATCCATTCCCATACCAAACACTTAATACTATCAGATTTCATAATGTATCATCATCTTTGTATGCCAAAGACAGTGTACCACTTCGTCATACAGGGGCATAAAAATGTCAGCAAGTACCAAAGTTTTATCAGTAGAGCTTCATTGAAGATAGTACAATGTCTTACCCTGACTTCTCCCTGGAATGCAAAGCCTGAGACAAGGATTTGAATGCAAGTAGTCTATTTCGGAAAGTGATTCTAGAGAACAGAGGTAGGTAAGTGGGGAAAGGAAATAGGAAACGTGAAAATAAATCCAGGAGTATATTTCTGAGTTGACCACAACTGGAGGCAACTGGGGCTTAACCCTGCTTAGACCCTCTGAGAATCTCTTAGAAGTAAACAGTACTAAAACGCAGTTCAGAAATATCTGAATGTAAGAAGGGAACATTTATCCCTGGCTCCCATCCCAGACTGGTCAAATATTGACTCTTTGGGTCTTTAACTCCCTCACATCCCATAATACATATACTTGGGTGCCAGGGGGGTCCAACAAGCTTTGGTGTTGAAATATCAAAGAAGTCCTGGGGTAGAAAGTGAGGCTAAGGCAAGGTACTCTCTGGTTACTCCCATGAAATGTGGTTATTGAACCAATGGCTTGCCTAAAAGGCAGGCTGAAAGGATGCACAGCAAGGCACAAGATGTACCTAATACACACACCTAATAAGCAGCAGAGATGGAACTCAAAACACGTGTATCTACCGCAGTTCAAATATTAGGCACTTGGCACACGGTGTGTAAACACAGTCCACTGCCTACCCAGTAGCCATTCCTACTTTTTTTCTCTGCTAAGAGAACACCAGTATGTTCAGAAAGTAGGCAAGGATCTCTGGAATGGAGCTGCACAGGGGCTCCATGATGCCATCACAGGCCGATTCCTCCTTCTACCTTCCTAAGAACCTCAATGCTGGCGTACATCCAAGCAGTCACTCCATCGTCCAAGAGGTCTCTAGCTAACATGCCTGCATTCCAGGCCAGTAGCTGGAGGAAACAAAGTATAGAAGGGCCTTCCTCCCAGCCAAATCAACTCTCTTCACACAGGCTTCCCAGAAGTCCTGCACAACACAACAATTATCTCAGGGGCAGAACTCAGTCGTAGGATCACGCCTCAGTGCCAGAGATGCTGGCTAATGGAGACTGTTCACTGGAAGCATCACCAGCAGGAATAAAACTAGATTCTGCCACTAAAGAAGATGGTGAGAAAGGACAATGAGTCTTATTTGTAAACTGGAAAAAAGAAAAGTACTAAGTCACAAAGTTGTTACGAGGACTAAATGAGATCATACAAATAAAACCGCACAGTGCCTGGTATGCAGAAAATGATTAATAAATGCTAGTTAATTCGCTTCGGTGAATCACCATCATCAGGCCTGCCACTGAGCGGCCTAACTCCAGAAAACTGATTTTTATCAGTGTCTCTGCATTTCTCAGGCTAGAAGGTGCTGGATGCTGACTCACACCGACAATACTCATAAGTGTTTAAAGCCAGAGTGGTGGCTTAGTAATTTACAATGAGAAATAGAACTTTCAGGCAGACCAGACAGCTTGACCAGGTTATTCTCTCCCTGAAGGCAATGAACACGGGGAATCATAAGAGTGACTGCTGAGCATGAAATCAGGAGAAATACAATTTATTATACACTTCAAATGTTGAAATGGCATCGGGTCCTGACAGCCTGTTGCATCCATCTCTACAACCTACCTTGTGTAATTGGGCGGGTCGGACAATCAGGCTGGAAACATAACAGGTAACCTCTTCCCCTAGACAGTGCTGGGAGCCACAATACCAACTGCTGGCAAAACTCATGAGGAATGTGAAAAATGTGTGAAATCCTTGAAGGTAAACTCAAAACAGGTCATCAGCAAAGTCATTCTGAACACAGGCCCTATATGCCCAGCCTAACTTTGGAAATGTCCTAAGTATGGAAAATATTTTAGCAAGACTCATTCTTTTGAGGACAGCCCCAGAGGAAATGGGGCAGCAAGTGGAATCCATTTTTAAGTTTGAAACGGAAATATTTTAGTTGTTTCATCTAGAGACATAATAGACCACATTAAAAAATTAAAACATAAAATTCTTGAAATTAATCAAATAGAATATGCATATATACACATACATATGGGTGCACTTGTGTGTGTACATATGTATAAAATCTCAATTGTGACTTAATGAACAAAGATAATTTTTTTATCCTCTAGGCTAACCTCATACCTTCTGTTGACATTGTTTTTTTTCTAAACGGTACAAGAAGAAGTAGAAAAGCAATGTGGTATAAAGGGAAGAGTACTAAGCTTTGGCATCACGGTTGTTTCTGAAGCTTGGCTCACCTCTTATGAATAATGCAATCTAAACAAGTTATTTAGTATCTCTGGACCTTATTTTTTCCTCTGGGATAGTTTATCGAAAAAATGACCCATATTCTTCACCCCTCCTTCCATCTATGCCTTTTGCCATGTAACTCCACAGGGCCCTTGCACTCTGACTCCAGGCATGACTATGTGCTTGCTTTGGCCAACACAATAAGGAAGAAGTGTGACATGCCAGTTATGAGTCTAGGCCTCAAGAAGTCTGTATATTTCCACTTTTTCTCACTTCTGCCTCTGCTACTGCCTTGAGAACATGACTGGAAGCCTGCTGGAGGATGAGAAACATGTGAAAAAGAGGCCGGGCCACAAGGTACTCCAATCAAGGTTAGCCTAGATCAGCTGATATCCAGGTAACCCCAAGACACGTGAGCAATCCCAGCCCAGACCAGCAAAGCAATCTAGCCAACCCCCAGCTGATCCTGACACATGAGCGGTAAGTGTTTAAGCATATTATCATATACTACTGAGATTTTGTGGTTGGTTGCTATACCACATTATTATAGCAATAGACATCTGACACACATAATCTGATACGGTTACAAGAGTTAAATGAGATACTATGGGAACAATGACTTAACACATCCCAGTCAGCAACAAAAAATATACATCTTCCTCAACTTATGATGGGTCTACATCCTAATAAAACCACAAGTTGAAAATATTGTAAACTGGGGCACCTGGGTGGCTCAGTCGGTTGAGCATCCGACCCAGGTCATGACCTCACGGTTCACGAGTCCAAGCCCCGCATCAGGCTCTGTGCTGATGGCTCGGAGCCTGGAGCCTGCTTCGGATTCTGTGTCTCCCTCTCTCTCCACCCCTCCCCTGCTCATACTCTCTCTCTCAAAATAAACAAACACTTAAGGGGCGCCTGGGTGGCGCAGTCGGTTAAGCGTCCGACTTCAGCCAGGTCACGATCTCGCGGTCCGTGAGTTCGAGCCCCACGTCGGGCTCTGGGCTGATGGCTCAGAGCCTGGAGCCTGTTTCCGATTCTGTGTCTCCCTCTCTCTCTCTGCCCCTCCCCCGTTCATGCTCTGTCTCTCTCTGTCCCAAAAATAAATAAATGTTGAAAAAAAAATTTTTTAAAAATAAAAAAATAAAAAATAAACAAACACTTAAAAAAACTAAAAAAAAGAAAATATTGTAAATTGAAAAAGCATTTCCTACACCTAACCTACCAAACACCATAGCTTAGCCTAGCCTACCTGGAACGTGTTCAGAACACTTACATTAGCCTACAGTTGGGCAAGATCATCTCACACAAGGCCTACTTTATAATAAAGCACTGAGTGGCTCATGTAATTTATTGAGCAGTGTCCTGAAAGTGAAAAACAGAATGGTTTTATGTGTATTGGTCGTTTACCCTTGTGATGGCATGGCTGACTGGGAATCGTGGCTCAGCATCAGGAGAGACACTGCATACCACTGGCCTGAGACAAGATCAAGATTCAAAATTCAAGGTACAGCTTCTACTGAGTGTGTATGGCTTTTGCACTATCATGAAGTCAAAAAATCGTAAGTTGAACCATTGCTAAGTTGGAGGCTGTCTGTATAGCTATTGTTATTTTTGGTAGATTTCTACTTTCTAACATAAAATCACATTCTTGATATACCCAAATCACTAGCTTAAGGTTTTAGATGTTTCTAAGCCATTTAATCTCATATTTACAGTCTCTTGTTTTACTCCCACAAGTGAATAACAATATCCACAGAATGTGAACTTTACTGACTTAGCTCTCGAAGAGAAGACAAATTATTTTCCCATCTCTTAATTATTTTGGAGAGGGGGATATTGTTTGATGTAGCTCACTGTTGGGTCTCATGCAGAAAAAAAAATGTGATTAAATTCGAATTTTGTATTAAATGTGTGTGGAGAAATTTGCAATGCCCCTCGAGATTGCTCCATCCACAGAATAGTTAATCCTTGAAAAAAAATCACAAGGAACCAGCCTTGTAAAATTATCTTGGAGCTGGTACAAGGGCAAGCTGCAATTTAGCTCTGTGACTGGAGAAGAAACATGAATGGAGACAAATGGGCTGATGTATAGTCTCCATATTCATTCACCTCCATTTGTACAAGAGATTGAGGGAGACTTCACTATAGTATTTTCTCCCATTTCCTCATCCTTTGTCATTTGAGCAAAGTCATTAAGCTTGGCAAAAGCACAAGTACAATACTATCAGCAATTAGAGCAAATACCACAAACTCACCTACAATGATGTAATGAACCAGACTCATCCAATACCATAAAGTCTCAAAATGTCAGAGATCTTGCTAAAAGCTTTTGGATTTTTAAAAGCTTTCCAGGTGATTTCTTTTTTTAAGCGCAACAAAGTTGGAGAACCACCGATGTTGTGCTTCACAAAGTATCATCCCTAGACCAACACCAGCAGCTTCACCTGAGGACTTCTTAGAAATGTAAATTGTTTAAAAAAAAAAAAGACGTGTAAAATCTTGGGCTCAACCCCAAACCTACGGAATCAGAAATTCTGAGGCCAGGACCCGGTGATCTGTTTTTAACAAGCTCTCCAGGTGATGTGAATGCCTGGTAGGGCTTCAGAACCACCGATCTAACTAGAACTGCGTTCAAGTATCTATATTGGTATCACCTGGATTTTGTTAGCGCTGCAGAATCCTGGGCCCCATCTAGACTAAATTGGAATCTAAATTATAAAAAATAAAGTCTTCAGGTGACTGGTATGCACATTAAAGCTGGAGAAGTGCCGTATCCGTCCAGTGGTTCCTGTTGTGGGGTGAATTGTGTCCTCACCCCCAAAACTCATGTTGAAGTCCTAACTTCAGTAGATGACTGTTATTTGGAGCTAGGACCTCTATAAAGAGGCGATTAAGGCAAAATTAGGTCAAATGAGTGGGCCCTAATGTAATATAACTTGTGTCCTTATGACGGGAAATTAGGACACAGACGTGCACAGAGGAAAGACCATGTGAAAACAGCAGGAAGGCAGTGATGTACAAGTCAAGGAGAGAGCCCTCAGAAGAAGGCAAACCTTAAGAGACTCGCAAATAGAGAAGAAACTGAGGGTTGCTGGAGGGGAGGTGGGTGGGGGATGGGCATTAAGGAGGGCACTTGTTGGGATGAGTACTGGGTGTTATACGTAAATGATGAATCACTGGGTTCTACCCCAGAAACCAATACTACACTGGATGTTAACTAACTTGAATTTAAATACAAAAAAAAAAAGAAGAGGAAGTCAACCCTGCCTCCACCTCAATCTCGGCCTTCTAGCCTCCAGAACTGTGGGGAAAAAAATCTTATTTAAGTCACCTGGTCTGGGGTACTCTGTTATGGTAGCTCTCACAAACTAATACGGTTCCCAAACTCAGGTGCATAATGGACTCATCTGAGGGAGTTTTTAAAATCCTGACAGCTAGGTACCACTCCCAGAGGTCCCAATTTAAGTAGTTTGGGGATTAGCCCCTAAGTCTGGATTTTTAAAAGCTTTCCAGGTGATTTTTTAAGTGCAACAAAGTTTGAGAACCACCGATGGTGTGCTTGATTCTTTTTACTGGTGAAAAATCTAAGGCCCAGGGTCCTTCAACTGTTAAATGTCAATCTCTTGACACTTGCTTAACTGATGTCCCATCAGTAGGTCTCCAAACCTGGTCCTTCTGTAAATATTTCAGGACTCCTACTGTGAAAGAGAGTCAAGAATCAAAGCGGGCAGTCATCTATGCTCTCTTAATTTCATGCATCAGCTTAAACATTTTGGGGCTAGGATCGTCTTGAACATTTTTTGTAATAAATCTTCCTCAGCACAGGTATAGGGAAGGCCCCCACAGAAAACCCGTTGACTTAAACTGTCAGTACCCACTACCTCTCCTTACGTTCTTCTTGCCCCTCTAAGTTGCCCTCCGGGTTCCTCAGATCCAAATGAAAGACTCTAAGGTTATGTAAACCAGCATTTCAGGGTGTAGGTGTCAAACCACTAATTAGGTTTTTCTTGCTAAACCCTTTCTACTGGGCCATGTGAGGTTGTGAAGCTCCCAAACTCTACAGTCAACTCACTAGACAAGTATCTACTAAATGTTTACTCTGTTCCAGGAACTGGAGGATCTGACCCTTACCTGATGGAAACCGTATACGCTGTATGTATGTGTATACGTATATACACATATACATACGTACATATGTATATATACACATACACACACACACACATACACACGCGTGTTTTTTTTTTTCTACCTGCAGTCTCTAAAAGTTAACGTGCTCCACAACAGTGATTATTTAGCACCTTTAAAACACCATACACCTTGGCGGGGCAGGAGCAGGGGCTGTTCTGAATGTGCTCTTGCTACACTGATTAATATTTAATTTTTTACTTGGACCAGTCATTAATCCCGTCACTGGTTAAAATAGAACCGTTTTCATGACATACTAGCACAATCTGCCGGTTAGCTCCCCAAAGCCATCTCTAACCTCCCTCTCCCCGGCCTCCTTTCCATGACAGCAGCTAAAAAGCCCGATACTCGCTTTCCCGGCCTCTCTCACCATTAAGAACTGCTATAGAGCCCAGTTCTGGCCAATGAAATACAAGAGAGATTCTGCTGAGAAAAGATATTTCTTCTCTGGCAAGAGAAAGTCATATGAGAGAAATTATTGTACCCCTCTCCACTACCCATTTCCTGCCTTTGAACATGGAGTAAGGATGTAATGTGTGGAGTTGTTAGACCCATCTTGAAGCCATGAGCTTAGTAAGGCATTGATCCAGAACCCTAACACCTTTGGGCCACCAACTCCAGTAATCACCTGCTGTCAGGCTTCTCTATTTGTAAAAGCCACCTGTAGTTGGCTTTTCTCTTGCAGAAAAAAAAAAATCACAATTAATATATAGTCTTCCATGTGTGTCAAACTCATTTATTTAGAACACTGTGTGGCCTGAGGCCCCACATTTTGAGATTTATTGAATGAGAAGGAATATCTTCTAGGAATGAAGAGAAAGCATACCCAGGTGGAAAGGTAAACCCAGTCTGAACTGCTGAATTCATTTATTCATTCATTCTTTTAACAGACCTCCACTTTAGTAGACTCCAGGGATATAAAGATGAATAAAACTTTACCCCTGCCTCCCAAGAAATTTTACTATCTTGAGACTGGTATGTAAACCAAGAGTCACAGGATGGTAAGCACAGAGACAGAGATATGCAGGGGAGAGGAGTCACAGTATCAGAAAGGTTTGGTGGGGGGGCGGGGGGGTTCCCCATAAATAATTTTGGAAAAGAGAATCATGAAAACTTCCATTCAACTCTAAAAAGTTATTCCTGTGACTTGACTAAACACGTGAAGTTTTATTTTCCTTCCTGGGGAGGAGGAGGCGATTCTTTGCTATAATCACAGACTGTAGACCAAATGACATTTCAGGAAAGAGCAATTTAGGATGGGCTACTCAATCAACTGCCAGAAAAGCTTCCCCACCCATCCTTCTCCCACAAAACAGGATAAAGACCAGGTTTGGTGGGGGGCGGGGTGGGGGGAAAGAGGGTAAGCACTTTCCTCCTCTATCAGCAGGGATGTTTGCGCAGCACAGAAGAATTCTGGGCTGTGAATTAAGACCACCTGTTAACATTGCAGCAAACCAAACAATATTGATAATAAAGCAATCAGTTGTCGACAGGAGCCACAAATGCATGCATTCCAGGAGATGCTCTCCTCTGCTACTTTTAAGCAAAAACGACAGCAATAATTAGTACCTATTTAATAATCACAGAAACACCTGCAGTTAATGGTAGAGAAATAGGGATGTGACCTCCCCGCATCGGTTTTTCTAAAGGCAGTTGGTGGAAGCAACCCTCCCCCTCCCTACACACACACACAGACCCACACTGGTAGAGAAAAAGGAAAACTAACATGTAGCTTTGCATTGTTAAATCCTCATAAGAAACAGAATAGGTCCTCATTGATTTTCTCGCAAGGGAAATAATAGGTTTTGAAGCATCTCTGAAAATAAGACCAGCAGCAGTTTCCTAAAATGTTCCTGAAATACATTAAAAATAAAATATTCAATAGAGTCCTAAATGAATTGTTTCAACATTATCGTGACATTCACATGAATTGTGCCTCCGGAACATTTTGATTCAGTCAGTGGTGACGAGATTGATATGCAGCACGTCCTGGGCTGGGGAGGGTTGTTCCAAGATCCCAACTCAGGCTACAGTGAAACATCTGCCACCTCGCCGAGAATGAGGAAACCGCCTTGGCAAAGGATTCCGGCTCAGCCCTCTAGCTCTCTTACCACCTCCCACCCCCCTAACCTCTAAGAATCACCCAGGAAGAAAGTGGGGGAGGAGGGAAACACGAGAAACAAACCAAACATTCCTAGCCCCGTAAACGCCGCATCCGGACCTTTGAAGGTACCCTGGAAATTAAGAATATGGCCCCAGAGTTTGGCTTGTTTGGGGTCTGAGCATGGATTTGATAGCCTCTGTTGCGTTTTAAAAATCTAACTTTCTGTCTCCGATGGAGAGAGCCCGAGGGTGGGAGCAAAGGCAGACAGAGATACAGACTGGGAGACATCCCCCCCCCCCCAAACACCACCCGAGTCACCCAAGCCTGAGGCACCAAAAGACGAGAAACTTACCTGGCCCTCACCTAGACGGAAAGGCGGCTGGTCGCTGAAGCTGGAGATGAAATGCAGATCCCAGGCGGGAGGCGATGTCCCGCTCCGCACCCCGGGGAGCGGAGTGACTCACGCGCCGGGCGCCCGCCTCTCCGTCGCGCGCCCCTCTCCCTCCCCGCCCCTCCAGGTACCCGGTCGGAGCGCTGGGAGGCGGTCTCCAGCCGCCCCTTCCGCAGGGCCCTCTGCTCGACGCCCCCAGGCGGCCGCGCCAGGGGCCTCCAGCCAGAGCCGCCTCAAGCACAGCCCGCCCCTCCAGACAACCACCAGCTGCTGCAGGACGCGTGCCTCCGGGGTGGGTCTCCGCTTTCCTTTGCCCCTCGCCACCCCAGGACCTACTGCCCTTAGGCTGCCCATGTGAGCTCAACACACCTTCCACACGCCGCCGTCTGGACAAGGTGTTGTCAAAGCCCTCCCTCAGGCTCTGCCAGCCTGCCCGGCTCCGCGACTATCGACTATCTGCTAACCACAACCTCCGACCCCCGCCACCCTCGGTCTCCCCCTTGTGGTAGCGCCAGAACCCACCCAACCTAGAGACAGGTGCAGCTGGCTCCTAGAGATCCCAAGTGTATCCTTTTCCATCAGTCTTGCCTCTCCCCGGACTTTTGCAGACTCGTGCACCCAGGGCTGCTCATCTGACACACTTTACTCCTATCAGCTGGGCTAGCAATGCCCAGACCTTCCCACAGTTGGTGTCTATGTCCAAGGTCCCCCTACTGCCCACCACAACCAATGCACAAATTATTCCCACCTGCTTGGAGTCCCCTACCTCGCACAGGTGGCTGTCAGCCTCTCCCCTCTCAGATCCTCTGGGATCCTGGAAGAGTGCAGTGTGGATGATGGGACTCTGGTGCCAGGGGGCACCCTCCTAATCTGACTCAGGTTGGGAAGAGTAGCAGAGACCATATGCAAGCTTCACTTGGGACAGTCACGGCGGAACAGAATATCAAGACTTATAGAAGTAAAATCTCCAACAAATAGGGACTGGGAATCTGCCTTGGGACCTGACAGTTGTCTGAGAGGTTATCTTGTTGAGCTGGGGGGACAGGGGTGATGAGACCATGGTCTCCATCATATCCAAACTGAGAGGAAGAGCATGTAGAATAAGAATCCTGTTTGTTTTAGCAAGAGCAAAGGATTACAGAATTCAGAGGGAAAGAAAGAAGAATGGGGAGAGAATGGAGCATTTTCCCAGCCTGAAGACAGCATTTCAGCAGCCATACTTCCTGTGTTCTTGTCCAGAACGGAAGGTTACTGACTTTTGATAAAAGTGGGTAATCTCCCCCCAACACACACCCCTTCTCATCCTCCCGTTGCTTTCTTACCACCATTATAAACCTAGATCTTCCCCACGATGGGAAGGCACCATGACATTCATTTCAATGTCCCAATAACCTAGTATGCTGCCTGACACACAGTGGAAAATAAATCTTTATTGAAAGCTCAAAGGTCTAACATCCAGGACCTTCCTACCCCTGCCTTTCATGTCTTCCTCTATGCTTTCCATCTTTTCCCATCTATTTACTTTGTTTTTCTTCCTTATCTACAACTACTTTCCTGAATAATATCAACCCTCAGTTTCTCTACCTCTACTCTCTAAGTCTATAAAGTCATGTTTTCCAAAGTTATTTCTCCTCTTTTGCTAAAGTTTCCCCTACTCTGCATTCTCTCTTACTATCTTATTTTCAAGTGTAATCTCAAGGAAGAACATTTGATGCTTTTTTGTTTTAAGCTGTTAGGTACTTGAATCAAAATTCTTACCTACCAAAAATCCTACATTCCTGCAAAATATGGTGTGTGTGTGTGTGTGTCCAAAACAGTGTGTCTTTCCGTGCAAGGTGATCAACCAAAAGTATTACTAGAATAGTCTCTTAACCTATTCACCAAACTCACATTTACTGTGCACCTACTATGTAGTAGACATTATGTTAGGACCTGAGTTTATAGAGATGAATAAAGCAAAGTCTCTACCATCAAGAATGCCATACAACAAGGAGTGGGTGAAGGGGAGGAGAAGACAATAAACAAGTCACTCAACAATGCTGTAATAGGGAAAAAAACCAAGGTGCTATGGGAATGAGAAGAGAATTCACAGACCTCCATGAGGGAGGTGGGAGAGGTCAAGAAACATTTCACCAGAAAATGACAATTGAACTGAGTCTTGAAGAAAAGACTATGAGTTTTCCAGGAAATAATAATAGAAATACACACAAGATGAATAATTTACTTTGAATTCTTAATTTGTGTCTCCTTTATATCTTGTGACGCATCATTCTTTAGGCAGATAGTATCAAAGACAGCTCCAGAGTTAAGGGTTGAACTTCCTGATAGCTCCAACAAAGGTGCAGGGATTGGACCTGCTTGAATCATGTGTCCATCCCTAAAATAATCACCAAGGCCAGGTAGGTAGTGTATCCTGATTTGCTATTGGGGGTAATGTGCCCATCCCCAGACGATCACCATGGCCAGGTAGGTGGTGAATTCTGATTGTCTCTCATGGATCATGTCCTATCCCTAAACCAATCGCCATGGCCAGGAAGGTAGGATATTCTGATAGGCTATCCTGGATCATGTGTCCATCCCTGAACCAATCACCATGTCCAGGTAGGCAGTATATTCTGACTTGCTATCCTGGGTCATGTGGCGATCCATGGACCTATCACCATGGCAAGGAAGGTGGTGAATTTGACCAGCTATGCTGAGTCATGTGTCCATCCCTGAAATAATCACCAAGGCCAGGTAGGTAGTGTATTCTGATTGTCCATTCTGGGTCATGTGCCTATCTCTAAACCAATCACCATGGCCAGGTAGGTAGTGTATTCTGATTGGCTCTCCTGGATCATGTGCCTATTTCTGGAACAATCACCATGGCGAGGTGGGAAGTGTGTTCTGTTTGACTATACTGGGTCATGTGGATATCCCTGGAACAATCACAAGGGCCAGGTAGGTAGTACATGCTGATTGCCTATCCTGGGTCATGTGTGATCCCTGGACCGATCACCATGGCCAGGTAGGTAGTGTATTCTGACTAGCTCTACTGGATTCTATGTCCATCCCTGAAATAATCACCATGGCCAGGTAGGTAGTGTATTCTGATTGGGTATCCTGGTTCATGTGCCTATCCCTAAAACAATCACCATGGCCAAGTATATAGTGTATTCTGACTAGATAACTGGGGTCATGTGTCCATCCCTGAACCAATCACCTTGGCCAGGAAGGTGGTGAATTCTGACTGGCTCTCCTGTGTCATGGGTCCATCCCCGAAATAATCACCATAGCCAGGTAGGTAGTGAATTCTGATTGGGTATCCTGGGTTATGTGTCCATCCCCGAACTAATTACGATGGCCCAGGAGGTAGGGTATTCTGATGGGCTATCTTAGGTCATGTGCCTATCCCTGAATCACTCTCCATGGCTGGGCAGGCAGTGTCTTCTGCTTGGCTTTCCTCTATCATGTGGCTACTTCTAGACCAATCACCATGTCCAGATAGGTACTGTATTCTGTTTGGCTATCCTGGGTAATATGGCTATCCCTGGACCAATCATAATGGCTAAGTAGGTGGTAAATTCTGGGTGATGGCTATCCTGGGTCATGTGTCCATCGCTGAACTAATCAGCATGGCCCAGGAGGTAGTGTACTATGATTGGCTATCTTGGGTCATGTGACTATCCCTGGACCAAAAATCATGGACAGGTAGGTAGTGTTCTGATTGGCTGTCCTGGGTCATGTGCCCATCCCCGGAGCAATCACTGATGCAAAGTAGGTATTGTATTCTGATTGACTCTCCTGGATGATATGCCTATTCACAAACCAGGGACCATGCCCAGTCAGGTGGTATATTCTGACTTACTATCCTGGATCATGTGTCCAAAACTGAAATGATCACCACTGCCAGGTGGGTTGTGTATTCTAATTGACTCTCCTGAGTCTTATATCAATCCCTGGACCAATCACTGTGGCCAGGTAGGTAGTATATTCTGACTGGCTATCATGGGTCATGTGTCCATTCCTGACCACATCGCCATTGCCAGGTAGGTAGTGTATTCTGATTGCCTCCCCTGGGTCAAGTGGCTAGCCCTGGACTAATCATGATGGCTACGTAGTTGGTGAATTCTGATTCACTATCCTGGATCATGTGACTACACTTGGATGAATCACCATGGCAAGGTAGGTAATGTATTCAGATGAACTCTCCTGGGTCATGTTCCTAGCCCTGGACCAATCAACAAGACCAGGTAGATAGGGTATTCTTATTGCCTCTCTTCAGTCATGTGGCTAGCCCTGGACAAATTACTTCGGCCAGGTAGGTAGTGATTCTGATTGGATATCCTGGGTCATGTGCCTATCCCTGGACCAATCACCAGGGACAGGAGGTAGTGAATTCAGACTGGCCCTTATAGGTTATGTGCCTATCCCTGGACTAATCACCATGGCACCATAGTTGGTGAATTGTGATTGCCCACTGGATCATGTGACTCCATTTGGACCAATCACCATGGCAAAGTCAGAAGTGTATTCTGATAGGCTCTTCTGGGTCATGGCTCCTCTGGGTCATGTCTAGCCCTGGACCAATCACCAGGATCAGCATGTAGTATATTCTGATTGGCTCTCTTGGGTCATGTGGCTAGCCCTGGGCCAATCACTTTGGCCACATAGGTATTGTATTCTGATTGGCTCTCTTGGATCATAGGGCTAGCCCTGGACCAATCACCTCAGCCAGGTAGGTAGTGTTTTCTGATTGGAAATAAAGGTCATGTGGCTAGCCCTGGACCAATCACTGAGGCCAGGAGGTACTGCATTATGATTGGCTGTCTTGGGTCTTGTGGCTAGGGCTGGATAAATCACCTCCACCAGGTAGGTAGTTTATTCTGATTGCATATCTTGGGTCATACCCTGTCCCTGGATCAATAACCATAGCCAGGGGGTAGTGTATTCTGATTGGCTCTCATAGGTCATGTGCCTATCCCTGGACTCATCACCATGGCCCCTACTTGGTGAATTTGATTGGCTATCCTGGATCATGTGACTACCCTTGGACCAATCACCGTGGCAAGGTAGGTAGTTTATTGTGATTGGCTCTCTTGGGTGATGTTGCTAGCCCTGGACCAATCACCTCCACCACGTAGGTAGTGTATTCTGATGGCTGTCTCGGTCTTGTGGCTAGACTGAACCAATCACCTAGCCAGATAGGGAGGTTATTATGATTTTATATCCTGGGTCATAGCATATCCCTGGACCAATAGCCATAGCCAGGAAGTAGTGTATTCTGTTTGGTTCTCATAGGTCATGTGCCTATCCCTGGACTAATCACCATGGCCACCTAGTTCATGAATTCTGATTGGCTGTCCTGGATCATATGACTCCCCTTCGACCAATCACTATGACAAGGTAGAAGTATATTCTGATTGGATCCTCTGGGACATGTGCCTAGCCCTGACCCAATCACCAGAGCCAGGTAGCTAGTGTATTCTGATAGCTCTCCTGGGTCATATGGCTAGCCTTGGACTAGTCACTTTGGTTAGGTAGGCAGTGTATTCTGATTGGATGTCCTGTCATGTGCCTAACCCTAACCTACCACCAGGGGCAGGAGGTAGTGGATTCTGATTGACCTTCATAGGTCATGTGCCTAACCCTGGACTAATTACCATGGCCACATAGTTGGTGAATTCTCATCGGCTATCCAGGATCATGTGACTACCCTGGGACCAATCACTATGGTAAGGTAGGTAGTATATTCCTTTTGGCTCTCCTGGGTCATGTGCCTACCCCTGAACCAATCAGCATGGCCAGGTATGTAGTGTGTTCTGGTGGCTCTCCTGGGTCCTATGGCTAGCCCTAGCCTATCCCCTCAGCCACATTGTAGTGTATTCTGATTGGCTGTCTTGGGCCATTTGGCTAGCCCTGGACCAAGCACCATGTCCAGGAGGTAGTGTATTCTGACTGGCTCTCATAGGTCATGTGCCTATCACTGGACTCATCACCATGGCCCCTACTTGGTGAATTTGATTTAATGTCCTGAATCATGTGATTACCATCAGACCAATCACCAAGGTAAGGTACCTAGTGTATTCCTTTTGGCTCGCTGGGGTCAGGTGCCTATCCCTGGACCAATCATCAGGGCCAGGTAGGTAGTGTATTCTGATTGGTTGTCCTGGGTCATGTGGCTAGCACTGGACCCATCACCCTGGCCAGGAGGTAGTGTATGGTATTGGCTCTCATAGGTTATGTCCCTATCCCTAGACCTATCACCATGGCCACTAGTTGGTGAATTCTGATTGGCTATCCTGGATCATGTGACTACCTTCAACCAATCACCATGGCAAGTTAGCTAGTATAATCTGATTGGCTCTGCTAGGTCATGTGCCTAGCCCTGGACCAATCACCAGGTCCAGGAAAGTACTGTATTCTGATTGGCTCTCTTGGGTGATGTTGCTTGCCCTGGGCCAATCACCTCGGCCACAAAGGTAGTGTATTGTCACTGGCTCTTATGGGTCTTGGGGCTAGACTTGGACCAATCACCTCGACCAGGTAGGTAGTGTATTCAGATTGGTATCCTGGGTCATAGCCTATCTCTGGACCAATCACCATAGCCAGGAGGTAGTGTATTCTGATTGGATCACATAGATCCTATCCTATCCCTGGACTAATCACCATGGCCATGTAGTTGGTGAATTCTGATTGGCTATACTGGATCATGTGAATCCCTTTGGACCAATAACTATGGCAAGGTAAGAAGTGTATTTGGATTGGCTCCCATGGGTCATGTGCCTAGCCCTGGACCAATCACCAGCACCAGGTAGGTAGTGTATTCTGATTGGAAATTCTGGGTCATGTGGCTAGCCCTGGACAAATCACTGAGGCCAGGAGGTACTGTATTATGATTGGCCCTCATAGGTCATGTGCCTACACTGGACTGGTCACCATGGCCACATAGTTGGTGAATTCTGATTAGCTATCCTGGGTCATGTGACTACCCTTGGACCAATCACTATGGCAAGGTAGGTAATGTATACTGATTGGTGCTCTTGGGTGATGTTGCTAGCCCTGGACCAATCACCTTGGGCATGAAGATAGTATATTCTGATTGACTCTCTTGGGTCTTGTGGCTAGGCCTGGACAAATCACCTCAGTCAGGTAGGCAGTTTATTCTGATTGCATACCTTGGGTCATACCCTATCCCTGGACTAATAACCATAGCCAGGAGGTAGTGTATTCTGTTTGGCTCCCATAGGTCATGTGCTTATCCCTGGACTAATCACCATGGCCACCAAGTTGGCAAAATCTCTTTCCCTATCCTGGATCATGTGACTCCCCTTGGACCAATCATCATGGCAAGGTAGGAAGTGTATTCTGATTGGTGCTTCTGGGTCATGTGACTATCCCTGGACCAATCACCAGCAACAGGTAGGTAGTGTATTCTGATGGGCTTTCTTGGGTCATGTGCTAGCCCTGGCCCAGTCAGCTTAGCTAGGTAGGGAGTGTATTGTGGTTGGATATCCTGGGTCATATGCCTACCCCTGGACCAATCACCATAGCCAGGAGGTAGTGAATTCTGATTTGCACTCACAGGTCATGTGCCTATCCCTGGAGTAATCACCATGGCCACTTAGTTGGTGAATTCTTATTGGCTAATCTGGATCACGTGTCCACCATTGGACCAATCACCATGGCAGGGGAGGAAGTGTATTCTGATTGGCTCTCCGGGGTCATGTGCCTAGCTGTGAACCAATCGCCAGGGCCAGGTAGCTAGTGTATTATGATTGGCTCTCTTGGGTCATGTGGCTAGCCCTGGACCAGTCACTTCGGCTAGGTAGGCAATGGATTCTGATTGGATGTCCTGGGTCATGTGGATAGCCTTGGACCAATGACCAGAGGCAGGAGGTAGTGGATGCTGATTGGCCCTCCTAGGTCACGTGCCTCTCCCTGGACTAATCACCATGGCTACATAGTTGCTGAATTCTCATTGGCTATCCTGGATCATGTGACTACCCTTGGACCATTCACCATGGCCAGGTAGGTAGTGTATTCCTTTTGGCTCTCCTGGGTCATGTGCCTATCCCTGGACTAATCACCATGGCAAGGTATGTAGTGCATTCTGGTTGGCTCTCCTGGGTCATGTGGCTAGCCCTAGACCTATCACCTTGCCCACATAGGTAGTGTATTCTATTGGCTGTCTTGGGTCATGTGGCTAGTCCTGGACCCATCACCTGACCATGTAGGTAGTGTATTCTGATTGGATATCCTTGGTCATTTGGCTAGCCCTGGACGAATCACTGTGGCCATGTAATTGGTGAATTCTCATTGGCTATCCTGGAACATGTGACTACCCTTGGCCCAGTCACCATGGCAAGGTAGGCAGTGTATTCTGATTGGCTCCCAAGGGTCATGTGCCTAGCCCTGGATCAATCACCAGCACCAAGTAGGTAGTGTATTCTTTGTTTTTTTAATTTTTTTTTACATTTATTTATTTTTGAGAGATAGAGACAGTGTGAGCAGGGGAGAGGCAGAGAGAGAGAGGAAGACACAGAATCCGAAGCAGGCTCCAGGCTCCAAGCTGTCAGCACAGAGCCTGACGTGGGGCTCGAACCCACAAACCGGGAGATCATGACCTGAGCCGAAGTCGGACGCTCAACCAACTGAGCCACCCAGGCGCCCCAAGGTAGTGTATTCTGATTGGCTTTCTTGGGTCATGTGCTAGCCCTTGACCAGTCACCTTGTCTAGGTAGGGAGTGTATTGTGGTTGGATATCCTGTGTCATGTGCCTATCCCTGGACCAGTCACCTTGACCAGGAGGCAATGTATTCTGATTGGCTCTCATAGGTCATGTCCCTATCCCTGGACTAAATACTATGGCCACATAGTTGGTGAATTCTACTTGTCCTCTTGGATCATGTGACTCCCCTTGGACCAATCACCATGGCAAAGTAGGAAGTGTATTCTGATTGGCTCCCCTGGGTCATGTGCCTACCCCTGGACCAATCACTTTGGCCACATAGGTAGTGTGTTCTGATTGGATGTCCTAGGTCATGTGCCTAACCTTGGAGCAATCACGAGGGACAGGAGGTAGTGAATTCTGACTGGCCCTCATAGGTCACGTGCCTATCCCTGGACTAATCACCATGGCTACATAGTTCGTGAATTCTGATTGGCTATCTTGGATGATTTGACTACCCTTGGACCAATCACCATTGCAAGGTAGGTAGTGTATTCCTTTTGGCTTTCCTGGGTCATGTGCTTATCCCTGGACCAATCACCAGCGCCAGGTATGTAGTGTTTTCTGATTGGCTTCCCTGGGTCATGTGCCTAGCCCTAGACCAATCACCAGCACCAGGTAGGTAGTTTATTCTGTTTGGCTCTCTTTTGTCATGTGCTAGCCCTAGACCAATCACCATGGCAATGTAGGCAGTATACTCTGATTGGATGTCCTGAGTCATGTTCCTATCCTTGGACCAATCAGCATGGCCAGGAGGTGGGTATTATGATTGGCTCTCATAGGTCATGTGCCTATCCCTGGACTAATCACCATGGCCACGTAATTGGTGAATTCTCATTGGCTATCCTGGATCATGTGACTACCCTTGGAGCAATCACGGTGGCAAGGTAGGTAGTGTATTCCGATTGGCTCTTTCAGGTCTTGTGTGTAGGCCTGGACCAATCACCTCATCCAGGTAGGTAGTGTATTCTGATTGGATATCCTGGGTCATGTGGCTATCCTTGGACCAATCATCAAGGCCAGGGGGTAGTGAATTCTGATTCTCTCTCATAGGTCATGTGCCTATCCCTGGACTAATCTCCATGGCTGTAGTTGGTGAATTTTAATTGGCTATCTTGGATCATGTGACTACCTTCAACCAGTTATCATGGTAAGTTAGCTAGTATAATCTGATTGGCTCTTCTGGGTTATGTGCCTAGCCCTGACCCATCACCAGGACCAGGAAGGTAGTGTATTCTGATTGGCTCTCTTGAGTCATGTGGCTAGCACTGGACCAGTCACCTAGGCCAGGTCGTTCTTATATTCTGATTGCATATCCTGGGTCATGTACCTATCCCTGGACCAATCACTGTGGCCAGGATGTATTCCCATTGGCTCTGATGTGTCATGTGCCTTGACCTGGAGAAATCACCACTGCCAGGTAGGTAGTGTAATCTGATTGGCTATTTGGGTCATGTGCCTATCCCTGGACCAATCCTGTGGCCAGGAGGTATTGTATTCTGTTTGGCTATCAGGGTCATTTGGCCATCCCTGGATCAATCACTGTGCTAGGTAGGTAGTATATTCTGATCGGATCTCCTGGGTCATGTGAATATCCCTTGACCACTCACCATTGCCAGTAGGTTGTGTATTTTGATTGGCTATCCTGGGTCATGTGATTCTCCCTGGACCAAACACCAGCCCTTGGCTGTGTATTTTGATTTGCCCCCTCAATCTTGTGACTATTGCTGGCCCAATCACCATGGTCAGGTAGTAGTGTATTCTGAATGACTATCTGGGTCTTATGCCTATACCTGGACTAATCACCATGGCCATGTTTGTGGTGAATTCTGTTTGGCTATCCAGGGTTGTGTCCATCCATAAACTACTCACCATGGCCCCGTAGGTTGTGTATTTTTATTGGCTGGGTCATGTGACTACCCCTGAACCAATTACCATGGCCAGGTAGGCAGTGTATTCTGAGTGCCTATCCAGGGTCATGTGTTGATCTCTGGACCAATCACTGTGACCAGGTAGGTACTGTATTCTGATTGGCTCTCTTGAGTCATATGCCTATCACCATGTACGAATCACCATGGCCAGGTAGTTAATGTATGCTCATAGGACTATTCTGGGTCAAGCGCCTATCCCTGGGCAAATCACCATGTTAGGGAAGGTAATATTGTCTGATTGGCTCTCCTGGGTCATGTGCCTAGCCTTGGACAAATCACCATTGCCAGGTAGGTAGCGTATTCTGAATGGCTCTCCTGGGTTATGTGCCTACCCCTGGACAAATCACCATGGCCAGGTAGGTAGTGTATTCTGAATGGCTATCCTGGGTCATTGCTGAACCCTGGACCAATCACCTGGGCCAGGTAGGTAGTGTATTCTGATTGGCTCCCCCTGGGTAATGTGAATATCCCTGGCACCATGACCAGTAGGTTGTGTATTTTGATTGGCTATCCTGGGTCACATGATTCTCCATGAACCAATCTCCAGGCCAGTTGGTTATGTATTGTGATTGACCCTCCTGGATCTTGTGACTATCACTGGACCAATCACCATGGCCAGGTAGGTAGTATATTCTGACTGGCTACTGGGTCATGTGACCATCCCTGGCCCAGTCACCATGGCCAGATGGGTGGTGTTCTGATTGTCTCTCTGGGGTATAGGTCCATCCTAGAACTAATCACCATGACCTGGTAGGTAGTGTATTCTGATTCATGATCCTGGGTCATATGCCTAGCCCTGGACCATTCACCAGGGTCAGGTATGTAGTGTAGTCTGATTGGCTGTCCTGGGTCATGTGCCTGTCCTTGGATCAATCACCATGGCCAGGTTGGTGGGGTATTCTGATTGGCTATCATGGGTGATGCACCTATCCCTGATTGTTTTTGGGTGGATATCATTAATAGATTGACAGCCTTACCTGAGGGGGAAGTTATAGTTCCTATAGGAAAAGATGCTAGGAAAGATGTGGCAAAAGTAATATGTCAACTACATGTATACAGTCAATTCCCTGAAAAAAATCTCATTTTGTAAAATAACACTAAAATTAATAGGACTAATAGAAAATAATTCAAGTTGGGGTAGAACACTCAGAACTTATACAACATTATTAGCAGAATATTGATAAAATAAGAAAAAGATGAATATCTCAGGTAATAATTTTGACACCTCAGACACACACCTTGGTATGGTTAAAGGCTGCCTCCAGGGATATTAAACATTTAAGGAACCAATAGAGAGAATTCTGCCTTGATAGAGCTGAGGAGATACAGATAGAAGCACAGTTCTAAGACAGTGAGGCTACTATTAAGAGGAGCACAGTAGGGGGTGCAATCTGTCTGATGCAAGAACCATGCAAGGCTGGGGTGTACCTTCCTGGGGAGGAAGTCTTGGGTGCAGATCCTCACCTGTAAGGTTTTTTTTTTAATAAAGCTTAAAAGGCTCCCAACTGTGCAGCAGGCAAGTTAAGTCGTTTTTCCTTTCTTGCTGAAGATTATAATTATACTCCAATACAACTTCCACATTATATTGACATTGCTCCCCTATTTGCAATTGCATATAAGCTCATTTTTATGGAAAATGTGTTCTAACAGAAGAGATAGTGTGTGTATATATACATATTTTTTTTTTACCAACTATCAAATATTTATCAAGCACCTGTGATCTAATCCAGTCTTGTGTTTCTAAACTCTAGTCATTTGCGGGGCGCCTGGGTGGCTCAGTTAGGTGTCCAACTTCAGCTCAGGTCATGATCTCACAGTTTGTGGGTTTGAGCCCTGAGTCGGGCTCTGTGCTGAACAGCACGGAGCCTGGGGCCTGCTTCGGATTCTGTCTCCCTCTCTCTCTGTTCCTCTCCCACTCATGCTGTCTCTCTCTGTCTCTCAAAAATAAGATTAAACATTTAAAAAAATTTTAAACTCTAGTCATTTGTTAATGAATCCCAGATTCATGTCTCTGGTCTGAAAACTTCCTCTGAGTTGCAGACCCCATCCAGGAAACTGCTGATTACCCTCAGTCACCTTGATGACTAATAGGAATATGAAACTTACCCTGTACAATATCCAGCTCTTGATATTTCCCCCAGGTCTTCCTTTCAAGGTCTTCCCTATCTTGTTTAATGGCAACTCTCTTTATATTGATACTGAACCAAAAAACCTTACATCATTTTTTTTATTCCTCTCTTTCTCATACTCCATCCAATCCATTAGCAAATCCTGTCTATTCTACCCTTCAAAACACATCTAGAATCTGGCCACTTCTCACAACTTGTGCTGCTAATGTCCTTGTCCAACCACCATCATCTCTGCTGTGTTGTTACAAACAGCCCAACTGGTCTCCTTGCTTCTGCCCTTTGCCTCCTATAATCTATTCTCCCACAGTAGCTGGAATGATCTTTTAAAACTACAATTCCAGACATGTCATTTATCTGTTGCAAATTCACCACTGTCTGTCTCCAGAGTAAAAACCTGATTTTTATAATCATCCCTAAGTCCCTACATGACCCAATCCATACCATCTTTCTAAACCCATCCTCTTCCATAGTCTCCCTAGTTCACTGCACTGTATTCAACCTGGCCTCCTTCCCATTCCATCCACACACAAGGCTGGTGCACTGACTGTTCCCTCTGCCTAGAACTCTCTTCCCCCGGATATCATCAGGGCTCACTCTCTCAAATTTATGTTTCTCCTCAAAGGTCCTCTATCTCTGAGGTCTTCCTTGACGGCCTGATTTATTTATGTTTTAAAGTATTTTTTTTATTTTTAAATTATTTTTAATACTTTTTTGAGATAGAGATAGAGAGAGAGCAACAGGGGAGGGGCAGAGGGAGAGGGAGAGAATCCATGCTGAACGTGGATCCTGATGCATGGCTTGATCTCATGATCATGAGATCATGACCTGAGCTGAAATCACGAGTCAATTGCTTAACCGACTGAGCCACCCAGGTGCCCCTTGACTGCCTGATTTAAAACAATGACTCTCCCACTTAACCCCAGCACCCTCTATCCTCCATTCCTGCTTTATTTTCCCCCATAGTTCTTGTCCCATCTAACATACTAAATATTGTACTCATTTATTTATCTTCTGTCTCCTACATGTTCAATATAAGCTCCACAAAACATGCATTTCTATTTTATCAATGTTGTATCCCTAGTACCTAGAACACTATCTGGCATGTTGTAGGTACTCAAGAAATTTTTGTGTGTATATTTGCCTGTTGTGTGCCAAGAACTATTCTTGGCATTAGGAATATGGCAAAAAATAAAGGAGATAAAGCCTCCCCACTGTGTGCATCATGCACGTGTGTGTGTATGTGTGTTCAACTGCCTAACTCCTAGTGTCTAGAAAGCAGGACTTATTTTAATATCATTGAGCCTATTCTGTATGGACCAGCAAAGTTTTTTATTTAACTTTATTTTTTATTTTTTAAAATTTACATCCAAATTAGTATATAGTGAAGCAATGATTTCAGTAGATTCCTTAATGCCCCTTACCCATTTAGCCCATCCCCCCTCCCACAACCCCTCCAGCAACCCTCAGTTTGTTCTCCATATTTACCAGTCTCTTTTGTTTTGTCCCCCTCCCTGTTTTTGTATTATTTTTGTTTCCCTTCCCTTATGTTCATCTGTTTTGTCTCTTAAAGTCCTCATATGGATGAAGTTGTATGATATTTGTCTTTCTCTGACTAATTTCACTTAGCATGATACCCTCCAGTTCCATCCACGTAGGTATAAATGGCAAGATTTCATTCTTTTTCATTGCTGAGTAATACTCCATTGTGTATATATATATATATATATATATATATATATACCACATCTTCTTTATCCATTCATCCAGTGATGGACATTTGGGCTCTTTCCATACTTTGGCTATTGTGGATAGTGCTGCTATAAACATGGGGGTGCATGTGTCCCTTCGAAACAGCACACCTGTATCCCGTGGATAAATGCCTAGTAGTGCCATTGCTGGTAGTTCTATTTTTAGTTTTTTGAGGAACCTCCATACTGTTTTCCAGAGTGGCCGCACCAGCTTGCATTCCCACCAACAATGCAAAAGAGATCCTCTTTCTCAGCATCCTGGCCAACATCTGTTGTTGCCTGAGTTGTTAATGTTAGCCGTTCTGACAGGTGTAAGGTGGTATCTCATTGTGGTTTTGATTTGTATTTCCCTGATGAAGAGTGAAGTTGAGCATTTTTTTCATGTGTCGGTTGGCCATCTGGATATCTTCTTTGGAGAAGTGTCTGTTCATGTCTTTTGCCCATTTCTTCACTGTATTATTTGTTTTTTGGGTGTTGAGTTTGATAAGTTCTTTGTAGATTTTGGATACGAACCCTTTATCTGCTATGTCATTTGCAAATATCTTCTCCCATTCTGTCGGTTGCCTTTTAGTTCTGTTGATTGTTTCCTTTGCTGTGCAGAAGCTTTTTATTTTGATGAGGTCCCAGTAGTTCATTTTTGCTTTTGTTTCCCTTGCCTCTGGAGACGTGTTGAGTAAGAAATTGCTGCGGGCAAGATCAAAGAGGTTTTTGCCTGCTTTCTCCTCGAGGATTTTGATGGCTTCCTGTCTTACATTGAGGTCTTTCATCCACTTTGAGTTTATTTTTGTGTACGGTGTAAGAACGTGGTCCAGGTTCTTTCTCCTGCGTGTCGCTGCCCAGTTTTCCCAGCACCACTTGCTGAAGAGACTGTCTTTATTCCATTGGATATTCTTTCCTGCTTTGTGAAAGATTAGTTGGCCATACGTTTGTGGGTCCATTTCTGGGTTCTCTATTCTATTCCATTGATCTGAGTGTCTGTTCTTGTGCCAGTACCATACTGCCTTGATGATTACAGGTTTGTAGTATAGCTTGAAGTCTGGGATTGTGATGCCTCCTGCTTTGGTTTTCTTATTCAAGATTGCTTTGGCTATTCGGGGTCTTTTCTGGTTCCATACAAATTTTAGGATTATTTGTTCTAGCTCTGTGAAGAATGCTGGTGTTACTTTGATAGGGATTGCATTGAATATGTAGATTGCTTTGGGTAGTATCAGCATTTTAACAATATTTGTTCTTCCTATCCAGGAGCATGGAATCTTTTTCCATTTTTTTGTGTCTTCTTCAATTTCTTTCATAAGCTTTCTATAGTTTTCAGTGTATAGATTTTTCACATCTTTGGTTAGATTTATTCCTAGGTATTTTATGGTTTTTGGTGCCACTGTAAATGGGATTGATTCCTTGATTTCTCTTTCTGTCACTTCATTGTTGGTGTATAGGAATGCAACCGATTTCTGTGCATTGATTTTATATCCTGCAACTTTGCTGAGTTCATGAATCAGTTCTAGCAGTTTTTTGGTGGAATCTTCTGGGTTTTCCATATAGAATATCGTGTCATCTGCGAAGAGTGAAAGTTTGACCTCCTCCTGGCCGATTTGGATGCCTTTTATTTCTTTGTGTTGTCTGATTGCAGAGGCTAAGACTTCCACTACTATGTTGAATAACAGTGGCGAGAGTGGACATCCCTGTCTTGTTCCTGACCTTTGGGGGAAAGCTCTCAGGTTTTCCCCATTGTGGATGATATTAGTGTTGAGTCGCTCGTATATGGCTTTTATCATCTTGAGGTGTGCTCCTTCTATCCCTACTTTCTTGAGGGTTTTTATCAAGAAAGGATGCTGTATTTTGTCAAAGGCTTTCTCTGCATCTATTGAGAGGATCATATGGTTCTTGTCCTTTCTTTTAATGATGTGATGAATCACGTTAATTGTTCCATGCTAATCATGAAGCCTGCTTAGTATTCTCTCTCTCTCCCTCTTTCTCTCTCTGCACCTCCCATGCTCGTGCTCTCTCCCTCCCCCCCCAAAAAATAGAACAAATAATGAATATTATGCAATAAGGATTCTCCTATGTACTTACTAATACCTGTAAATTATACAAAGTCTGCTTGATGTGTTCCTTGATTTTTGTTTTAAATCTGAAAAGCCTGATTAATCATTAAGTCTGATTCCACTGAACCATTTCTTCCCTGATAGGTAGTTCTATAATATCTTGACATTAAACTCTCACAAGCTGACTGTAAATCTGTAAATCTGTTTGGTCATGGAAATATTCTATTCCTATCAGTACCCAACATAAAAGAAAAAGTGTGAAAAGTAAAATTACAATGAAACCGCATGGCACTGAAATAACATGCTCTTAATTATGGAGTAGCACATTGGTGTCATGGGGCAGCACATAATTAAATAGAAAATGAGGTGGGGAGAGAGAATGTGTTGTAAGCTCAGAGGCGGAGCAGTAGCTGGTGGCTGGATTGTCTGGGTCTAAGGATTGGGCAGTTCTGCATTTCCAGCCTACTGAATGTAGTACCATTGGGGTTGGGAGGTCTCAGGTTAGGATGACTGGTGAGATTTGATCTCCCTGTACCTCCTTTTATCTTCTGGTTCAACTCTAGGCCTTTCATACCAAGGGCGGCCAGGAGATGAAGGACAGCTGTGTCGTTTAAGGTGGTTCCATATCCTCCCTCTAGGTAGCAGGGAATGGTTTCTCAGTAAACCAAACACCAGAGAAAAGCCATCAAGTGGGGAGGTACTGATTTTGTTCACTTGAGTTTCATTATTCCTCTTGAAGTTCTTTCAATCTGCCAGCTGCTCCCACCAACATCATGGGCCCCAGAGGCCCCGTGTTTCCTCATTAAAACTTTGTCACGGGGTAGAACAGTTGAGACAATGTGGAATTTTAAATGAGAACCCTATGACACACCAAGAAAGAAAAAAAAAGCACGTAAGAAGTATTGTAGAGAGAATCAATTATCTCCAGTAAGAAAAAGCATGACTCTATTATTTATTTATTTATTAAGATCTTTACGTGTATCTTTGATATTCCTCTTAGCAGCCCTAAAAGATAAGGTAGGTGTTATCATGCCCACTCTACTGATGAGGAAACTGAGGCTCAGAAAGTTTAAGTACTTTGTCCATGGTCACATAGCCAGTTAGCAAAAGAGCCAGAGAGTTCTATTTTTCACAAGTAAGGTGCTGGTATCAATTAGACTTTGTCACAAACTGCTGCCCCAAATGTCAGTGGCTTAAAACCAGAATCATTTACTCTCATATATCTGTGGATTAGGTGAGAGTCAGCTGATTTAGGCTGAGCTCGGTTGGAGGTGACTCTACTCTGTTGAGTCTGTTACCATCTGGAACTACAAAGCTGGCGCCGGCGTGGCACACTCTCTTTATGGTTAGTAGAAAGGTAAGACACAAGGGGAAACACGCAAAGTCTCTTGTTAGGCTGAGAACTGGCACGGCATCATTTCTACCTCATCCCATTGGCCCAATAAAGCCCTTAGGCTGAACTTAAAGTTAAGGGACAGGGGAGTTCACCCCATCCAGGGAGGGTACTGCAGTTACATGGTTAAGAGCATCTGGACAGGAAAGGAGAAGGAATTGGAGTCACTGAACCATTCTACCCCAGTGTTCTTCCCCATTGCACCAGACAACTTCTCTGCACTGGTTTCTCATCTGCCTTCCAGCTCCCTATGGCTGATCCAATGGGTGTCTGTTCTGCCCTCAAACCAGAGTCAAAGGATGTGATCATGGCTGTTCTACTGCATTCCTCTGTGACAGTCTGGATCGTTAACTCAAACTGTTATGCCATCCTTCCTGGGAGACCTACCTCTAAAACACAGGGGAGTGGCCTCATCTAAGCTCACAGCAAATCTCCAACACAGAAACCCCTGCAAATCAAAAGAATTGTAAAACTCATATAGTAAGATGCATATACAGCCATCAAGAATGGGTCATTGCGTGTATCTGAACTATCCCAGCTAGACGCTGATTCTCTGATGTCTAACTCTTTTCTTTCATCCCATTCATTTGGACATTTTTCAGTTGAGTACCTACTGTGTGACAGGTAGGGCATGAGGCACTTGAGATGCAGTGATGAGTAGACACAGGCCCTGCCCTCCCAGGGGTGTTTTTCCCCCCCTTGGTAAATTAGTATGTACTGATGTGCGTTAATGAATTCATGTCATGTTATACACACTCACATTTGCATAACTTATTTCCATCTTAACAAGAATTTTAACCCCAAATGTGACCCTTTATGTCATGTCTGGCCCTGATGGGCTAAGGAGCACTTTTTTTTTTTAATTCTTTTTAACCTTTTATTTATTTTTGTGAGACAGAGAGAGACAGAGCATGAGAGGTGGAGGGGCAGAGAGAGAAGGAGACACAGAATCTGAAGCAGGTTCCAGGCTCCAAGCTGTCAGCACAGAGCCCGACAAGGGGCTTGAATCCGCAGACCGTGAGGTCATGACCTGAGCTGAAGTTGGATGCTTAACCAATTGAGCTGCTCAGGCGCCCTGGGATAAGGAACACTTTCTGAGCAGGAATGGTTTTCTGGAGTGTGTACATCATACCACCTAGCCTGTCATTGAGAGTGAGTTCCTAGAATGAAGCCTCTCTACCCACAGTGAATGGACTTGGCAGAAGCCCTGCCTGGAAGGTGAAGTCCAGTTGATTATCCCAGGAGGTGATTTTGTGGATACTCAGTACTCTTCAATGAATCCATACACAAGTACATGCTAATCCATACACAAGTACAGGCTAGGTCCTGAAAGAATGTGGGCTCTGCAATGGAACTGCCCAGGTTTGAATCCGCACTTAACCATTTATCAGCCATGTCACCTCTCTGGCATCTGTTTCCTCTGGGTAGAAATGGAGATCATCAGAGAAATTGTTCATGAGTTACTGTGAAGTTTAAATAAGATAATTTATATAAGCACTTAGCACAGTGCTTGACACATTATAGACACTGAATGAATGCTTAGCTGTCATTATCTTGTCCTATAAGCACAGCTGGGTAGAGGAAGGATACAAAATAAATTGAAGAAATTATTCTTGTCTCTAAGAAATGAATAATCCATTTCAGAAGAGAAGGCATATATTAAGCAACAAGAAAGAAATCACAGATGATTATATTAGTTAAGGCTCTTTTATTTGCAAGCAACCGAAATTAACTTTGCTTTATTGAAGAAAAAAAAAAAAGATAGAGTGTAAGAGCCAATGCATTGTAATCCTTCAGGGGTATTCCAAAGGCTCAAAAACAAGTTTAGCTCCCGAGCCTCAAATGGAAAAGAAGCAGGCCAGCTCCAGAAATTCAACAGCTAGTACTGGCTGTGGATCCTGGGCCTCAAGTTCAGACAGGAAGGTGACTTGAACTCTAACACCTCCCAACCTCTGGGTCTCTGTATCCCAAGTTTCACATTTCCAGGAGGAAGAAACTGATCGGCTCAGCTTGTGTTAGTTTTTTTACCTCTGGACTGATTGATTAGCATGGTCTCATATGAGACACGGCAAGCCTTTGGGGCACCACCTCCTATATATTAGAATCCTCTTCCTAGATTTGAATAGGGAACTTCATAGAATATTTGGTCCCCTGTGACCTCTTTGCCCTCATCTCCTACAGTTGACCTTGCTTTTCTTCAAAAAAGCCAGACACACTATGCATCAGGAACTTCCTACTTGCTATTCTCATCTCTCAACCACAAGAATCACTTCTCTACTTCAAATGTTTACTCAAATGTCATCTGCTCAGCGAAGCCTTCCCTGACAAAATTATTTAACATCACAAGTCATTCCCACCACCCCCATACACACACAAACCCATACACATGAACACTTCTACTCTCTCGTTCTCTGCTCTATTTTTCTCTGAAGTATTTACAACCTTCAGTACCAGTTAGCTACTTCTGCATAACAAAACACTACAAACTTAGCGGCTTAAAACAACAGCCGTTTTATTTAGCACATGATACTGAGGGTTGGCTGGGCAGGTCTTCTATCCTAAACTGATTCAGCTGATCTCTTCTGGGTTAGCGCGTGCATCTGTGCTCAGCTGGCAGGTCAGCTGATGGCTGAATGATCCAGAATGGCCCCGTTCACATTTCTCGTGGTTGGCAGGCTCAGAAACCTCTGATCTCTTCCATGTAGCTTTCTCATCCTCTAGCAGTCTTTCTTTGATTCATTCCCATAGTGGTCTCAGGGTTCAAAGAGCAGTTAGGGAGTAAGCTGCAATGAGCTAGCACTTTTCAAACCTGGCTTGTGTGTCTTCTTTGCTAATGTCTGATTGGCCAAAGCAAGTCACATGGCCAGCCTAGATTTTTAAGAGGTTGAGAAATAGATTCCAGTTCTTGGTAAGAAGAGCTGCAAAGCCATACCACAAAACAACATGGTAAAAGCGTGCTCAAACAGGGATGGGAGGTATTTGTGGCCATGCTTGCAATCTACTGCATCTTCTAACATAGCATGTAACTTATTTATTTTGCTTCTTGTAAAAATGACTTGCCATTCATTCATGAATTCCTGCCACAAGCATAACATGGTTGGGGGTGGTGGTGCAAGGGGCGGGGGAGATTTGTGTCAGGAAATTAGTTTCAGTTTCTTTGCTCACACTGAAGAAAGGGTGTCTATTTCTGTGAGAAGTTTGATTTTTTTAAATGTCTTATTTATTTTTGAGAGAGAGAGACAGAGCACGAGCAGGGGAGAGGCACAGAAAAAGGGAGACACAGAATCTTAAGCAGGCACAGAACCCAACGTGAGGCTCGAACCCACGGACCATGAGATCATGGTCTGAGCCAAAGTCAGATGCTTAACTGACTGAGCCACCCAGGTGCCTCTACCTGAGAAGTTTTCATTACAGTCTGCCCATCAGTTACCACATTTGTATGTTACAGCTAGCTTCTATGCAATTTTGTAACTGTTTTAGTAGCACAATAAACTACCCTAGCAATTGCACAGACAAAATCAACATCCGCCAGAACATTTAAATGAATGCAAATCAACCTAATGGCCTCTCCTGGAGGGAGCATTATCATGCAATGAACATTTGCTCTAACTGATATTATATATGCAAATGAGATTTTAATTTTGATATACTTTCATATGGACATATTTTCAGTACAGTGCAAATCTGATGGCAGTTCATTGCCATTAAGGCTGAATCAGTCTGTTTTCTAGTGTGTATATGTGTGTGCTTAATACTGATATAGACAGTGAGCTTTAATTTTCAAAATATCAGGTGTTCTATTCTGCTGGCCACTTCCCCAGTCCCATGGCAGGTATATTATGGAGAACTTTATTTTTAGGATGGGGACATGATTTCTTGCCCTTCAACATTTTTTATTCCTTTCTCTTCTCCAACCATCTTCCACCCTCTCATTTTCCTCAGTATCACCCTGGACATATTTGTTTAAGATATTATAAAGGCACAATGTTGTCACTACTATTATAAATTCACTTGAGCTCTCCAAGAAAAAGAAAGGAAGGAAGAGAAAAAAAAGGAAGAAAGAGAGGGAGGGAATGAGGGAGTGGGGAAAGCTAGAATTCATTGAAAGCTTGCTCTATGCTGGGCATGAAAACCCTAGACTAGTCCTCTGTGGTAGATATTCTTGTCCCCATCCAACAGCTAAGGAAACAAAGGCACAAAGAGTTTAAGAAGTTATTTTGCCAAAAGTCATAGAATTACTAAATGGCATACCTGGCATTGAACTTAGGTCTATGGGAACAAAAATGTTCTCAAACCTGAGCAAAGGTGGACTGGGCCAGAACTTATTGAGGATGTTACTAACAACCTCTCCTGGAAAGTATATCTCTGATAAAAATGTTTGGGCACTTTTCTGATAAGTGTCAACGAGATTTAGAGCCCTATCTTGGAAGTGAAATTTATGCTCACAATACATTAACCGCACAGCCAACCATCTTTCTTGTCTGTATCCTAGAGCCAGACCTTCTTTCTACTACCTAGTTTAACATCAGGATCTAACCACACGCTCACCCTATTAAAATATCTCTCCCAGTGGTACTCTCATTCATTGCTGGGAGGAGTGGAAATGTGTACAACCACTTGGGAAACTTTCTGGCATTATCTCCAAAAACTATGCTTGTGCAAACCCTGTGACCCAGCAACTCCACTCCTGGGCGTGTACCTAAGAGAAAGTAGTGCACATTCCACCAAAAACCTCATACAAGAAGGGTCACAACTGCATTCTTTCCTTTTTTAAAATTCATTGACTAATTAATTTTAAGTCATCTCTACTCTCTAAAACCAATGAGGGGCTCAAACTACCAAGAGTCACATCTATAGTCTTGATAGTCTACTGTCAAGAGTCACATGTTCTTCCGACTGAGCCAGCCAGGCACGCCCACAACTGCATTATTTCTAATCGTGGAACACCAGAAGCAATTCTAATGTCCAAGAACACCTAAATAGACAGGTAAACTGTGGCTTATTCATACAATGGGA
The DNA here is from genome assembly GCF_022079265.1 of Lynx rufus. Lineage (NCBI taxonomy): Eukaryota > Metazoa > Chordata > Mammalia > Carnivora > Felidae > Lynx > Lynx rufus. Next base: position 33,033,397 of record NW_025814828.1, on the reverse strand, counting down.
TACCACGCAGCAATAAAAATGAATCAACTCTTGCTCCACAAAAAAAGCATGGATGAAGCTCACAGGCATTTTTTTGTAGAGCAAAAGAAGGCCCGGCACAAAAGAAAACCTATGATATAATTTCATTTACATGAAGTTCAAGAGCAGGCAAGATTCATCAGTGGTGGCCTACATAAGATAAAGCAGTGTTGATGGGGAAGAGGCATGAGGGAGATTTCTCTGGTGGTGGGAATGTTCTGTACCACAATCTGGATTGTGGCTACACAACTAAAAATTCACCAAGCTGTACACTTAAGAGTGATGTACTTAACTGTGTGTATGTTATACTTCAAACAATAATTTAAAGAATCCCATTCCAGAAAGATTCTTCACCTTTTCTTGCTATAAGCTTGAATAAAACCTTTGACACGCACTGACAATCAGTATGTTTCAGGAACTGCTTTAACATGTGACTGGCTCCGATGCCATGTGCTTTGCATTTACCAAATAGAATTATGCCCTTTTGCTGTTATTTATCTAGCCTGAGGGCAACCTATGCTTTGTTGTGGTACTCAGACTCCTGGTATATCTCGGGCTTGTATTACATTTAGCTCTCAGATCAATAGTTGACTTCCATCCACTCGTGTACTGTTGACTGGTTAGAGAAGAATCTCCCCGTCCCTTATGTCTGTGTCTCCCCACAGTTCCTGCCTCAATGCAATGCTGATTAAGGCGCTCGAATACAGCTGTTGGATTAAACCACGACAGAAGTTGCTTCATATAGCTCACTCACTTCCTACCTCTCCAAAGAGATGAAAGAGACGAATTGGGGGGAAGTTTAGCATGCAGACGTTTCCCCCTAGACATTCCTCACTCTAAGATTTCCTTTCCCCTGCATCTATCACATGCCCAGAAAGTGTAAGATGATGCTGGCAGAAAGCTGCCGAGTGTTGTCAACAGGCCCACAAGGGATAAAGAGAATAATGTCATTCTTCCTTATAAGTAGACCTATGAGAGGTGCCAGGGTGGCTTGGTCGATTAAGTGTCTGACTCTTGATTTTGGCTCAGGTCATGAGCTCATGGATCGTGAGCTCCAGCCCTGTATCAGGCTCTGCGCTGACAGTGCAGAGCCTGCTTGGGATCGTCTTCTCTCCCTCTCTCTCTTCCCCTCCCTCTCTCTCTCTCTCTCTCTCTCTCAAAATAAATACATAACTTAAAAAAAAAAACTAAGTAAACCTGTGATATTTGCCTCAAAATATATACCCATAGAAAGTTCTTTGGATTATTCAAGTACATACACACATGTATATATGCATATAAATATCTAATATATATGAGATATGTTTACATACCATGCAATTCACCCATTTAAAGTGTACAGGGTTGTACAGTAATCCCCACTATCAATTTTAGAACATTTTCATCACTCCGAAAAGAAACCCCATAACCATCAGCACTCACTTCCCACTTTTCCCCAATCCTCCAGTTATAAGCAACCAATAATCTCTTTCTGTCCTTACAGAATTGCCTATATTGGACATTTCATAAATGAAATCATTCAGTGCGTGGTCTTTTGTGTCTGGCTTCTTTCACTTAGCATAACGTTTTCAAGGTTTACGACACATGTTGTAACATGTGTCAGTACTTTATTCATTTACAGTTGACCCTTCAACAGTCTGGGGTTTAGGGGCACCAACCCCTACACAATTGAAAATCTGCATGTAACTTTTGACTCCCCAAAAACTTAGGTTTGGGGGGAGTCGAAAGGTAGTCAATAGCCTACTGTTGACCGGCAGTCTTACCGACAACACAAACACGATCAACATATATTTTGTATGTTATACGCACTATATGCTGTATTCTTACAATAAAGTAAACTAGAGAAAAGAAAATTTTATTAAGAAAATTATAAGAGAAAATACATCTACAGTACTGCACTGTATTTATAGGAAAAAAATATGCATATAAGTGCACCCATGCAACAAATCCATGTTGCTCAAGGGTCAACGGTATTTTGCTTTGCCTAATAATGTTCCGTGATATGGACATACCACAATTTATTTGCCCATTTATCACCTGATGGACATTTTAGTTGTTTCCATTTTTTGACTGCTATGAATAAAGCACCTATGAACATTTACGTACAAGTCTTTGTGTGGACATACGTTTTTATTTTACTTGGGTATATACCCAGGAGTAGAATGGCTGGATCATATGATAACTGTATGTTTAACCAACCTTTGAGGGTTCCAATTTCTCCACATCCTCATCAGCACTTGTTATTATCTGTTTTTTTTTTTTTTCAATTGTAGCCATCCTAGTGAATGTGAGGTGGTATCTCGTCATGGTTTTGATTAACACTTCCCCAATGATCGGTTTCAATTTTTTAAAAATATTTTTAATGTTTATTTATTTTTGAGGCGGGGGGGGAGGGGCAGGGCAGAGAGAGAGGGAGACACAGAACCTGAAGCAGGCTCCAGGCTCTGAGCTGTCAGCCCAGGACCCAACGCAGGGCTCGAACTCACGAGCCGTGAGATCATGACCTGAGCCATAGTTGGCCACTTAACTGATTGAGCCACCCAGACGCCCCAGCATTTCCCTAATGATGAGTGATGAGTGTCTGTTCATGTGCTTATTGGTCATGAGCATATCTTCTTTGGAGAAATGCCTATTTAAGTCTTTTGACCATTTTAATTCTAGTTTGGATGATTGTTACACAGAGCAAAATAAAAACCCAAAACTTAAGAGGACATGTGATTCCCATTTAATTTTCTCTAAGAGTGGCAAGGCCAATATACAAACAACAGGTCTGGTGACATCAGGCAGGCAACAGTGAAACGTAATGAAGATAAAACAATGCAGGAAAAAAATCTCAATGAAGTATAATTATGATATATTTTTATGTATTTGGAAAACAAGTTAATTCCAGCCCTGCAAGGCTGCACATTTACCTCAAGCATTAGCAGCACTCCATTTCGATTTTCTTTCAGCTAAAAACCAAGGAACTGTTAAATTGACAACAGGCTTTCATTTTGTCAGAACTGAGATTAAAGCACCCAAGAGAAGTTTAAGCAATTCTTTTCCACTGGGTAGGCTATTATTAGGCAAATTGCACTTTGCTTTTCAATATTTCTAATAAACACTCTTTGTATGATTATCCCCTAATACAAGCCCATGCCATATCCAGGAGGTACTTGGCTTCATATGACCTTGTTATGAAAAGCCTATGTAACATCTAAAAATATCTCTAGGATTAGTAATATCTGTTGTAAACGAATTGACTTAACTTTTCCTTTCTTTTCTTTGTTTGTTGTTTTTTGGGTTTTTGTTTGTTTTGGTATGACCCTAGAGAGAATTGTCTCCATTAAGCTACTCAGTAGGCTGGCACCAACTCCCAAACCTGGAAGTGCCTGGGCTACCCCACATCACAAGGGATTTTTATGATAAAGAAGCATACTTCCACTAAACAATCTGCAACAAGCCAAACGCTGCGAACTGAAGTCCTGTGGAGCTTGATGATACCTCAGCAATCCACAGGGAGCATTCTCAGGCTGCTTACGGTTCCTGTTACCAACACAGAAATAGCCCCATTACTTGCAGAGTCTGCTCAGTAATCCTGGCTGCTGCTTAATTATCCTCCACCAGTCTGATGTTTTTCCTTGAACATCGAAGGGCATCGAAGTTTCCCCTGATGCAGCATTCACAAAAGCAGCAGTGTATGTCCTCTTCAGTCCTGCTCATAACTCCAGGCCTTTTAGGGGAACCCACAATCCTTGCAATCAAGTGTCCGATTGGAGATTTTCACTCCCCGAGGCCTCCCTCTTTATGGTATCATTGCTTCTGAAAACTAAAGAAAGCCACTATGGGATAAGAGCAGGGGAGCCGTTCTCTTTTCTTTCTAAGACCTTAGAATCCAAGTGGTTACAGTCTCATGTTAGAGGGTCAGAGCTGACTTCAAGCCCAGATCTGCCCTTTTGCTGGCTGTGTTGCTTTGGGTGGGTTTATTTGGCAATTTCTAGATTTCAGTCTTCAAAATCTTAATCAAGAAGGGAATTATAAATGAGTATTAAAAGCACACAGGGGGCATCTGGGTGGCTCAGTCGGTTAAGCGGTTAATAACTTGATTTCAGCTCAGGTCATGATCTCACAGTTTGTGAGTTTGAGCCCCGCATCAGGCTCTGCGCTGACAGTGCGGAACCTGCTTAGAATTCTCTCTCTCCCTCGTTCTCTGCCCCTCCCCCACTTGCACTCTTTCTTCCAGAAGAAATAAAAACACTTAATAAAAATAAATTTAAAAAATACATAAAAGCACACAGAATGAGGGGCGCCTGGGTGGCTCAGTCGGTTAAGTGACTCTTTTTTTTTTAATTTGTAAACATTTTTATTTATTTTTGAGAGACAGAGAGAAACACAGAGCGTGAGCCAGGGAGGGGCAGAGAGAGAGGGAGACACAGAATCCAAAGCAGGCTCCAGGCTCCGAACTGCCAGCACAGAGCCCAACACAGGGCCCAAACCCACCAACTGCGAGATTATGACCCGAGCTAAAGTCAGACACCCAATCGACTGAGCCACCCAGGCGCCCCGAGTGACTGACTGTTGATCTCAGCTCAGGTCTTGATCTCAGGGTCGTGAGTTCAAGCCCAGCATTGGGGTCTGCACTGGGCATGAGGCCTACTAAAAACAAGACAAAACACAGAATGAGCTTTGAAAGGGTTAGAGGAAGAGTCTCTAGGCTGAGTTTTCAGTAACACTCCCAGGGCACATGGCACACATAGGCTAGCGAGACGGTTGCCCCATACCCTGCCTTCCTATCTTCTATCTTGACATTTATTTATAGTAGAGAAGCATTTATCACTGTGCAGGATAGTTTGAATTGCAAAATACAGCTATATTTAACAACATTTTTGAAAAGTAACAAAGAGCCTGCCGCATCTCCTGCCTTCATAGCCTATGAAGATGGACAAGTGGACCCTGTGCATTTTCTGTGGGTTAAGGAGAGATCATGGATACCATCCAGATATTCTCCTAAAAATAGTGAGAGAATCCCTCACTTTGTTCCTTCTGTTCCATTTGCTCAAATACAGACTTAGAATTGTGGACGCCAGATGTCCAATGGGGGATCACCAGATGTCCCCATAGTAAATGGTTACTAGAGGCATAACAATTAAGTCCCGTGCTTGAAAAAAAAGATGGACAAGTGAGTGGAATACACGTTGCATAAGACACTAGGAAAACCGAATTCCGTGTCCAGATCTGCCAACGTACTCTGTGGGAGCTTAGCTTGGGCAAGGCACCAGACCTCCCTGACCTCAATGACTTCATCCAGAAAATTAAGGAAGTGGCCCAGTTAGTAAAGCCAGTTATTGTTCCAGTAATCCTAGGAGCATCAGTGAAGTCTGCAAATTATATAAGTAGATATGTTTCTCGAATTTAATTTTTAATGGAATTAGTTGTCTCATGGTTTTTAAAGTCATACATTCTCATTTTTTTTTTAAATTTTTTTTTTCAAAGTTTTTTTTTTTTTTTTTAATTTTTGGGACAGAGAGAGACAGAGCATGAACGGGGGAGGGGCAGAGAGAGAGGGAGACACAGAATCGGAAACAGGCTCCAGGCTCGGAGCCATCCGCCCAGAGCCTGACGCGGGGCTCGAACTCACGGACCGCGAGATCGTGACCTGGCTGAAGTCGGACGCTTAACCGACTGCGCCACCCAGGCGCCCCACATTCTCATTTTTGAAGGCTAGAAAACTATCAAAAGATAGACCTTCTTGTAATTCCCACTACACCTTATGTTTTGTATTCCTGGACTTTTTTTCTCAGAAATTTCCCCATTCCCGTTCCCCTCCAATATAACATTATTTTGTCTTAGAAGATCCAATGTGAGCTATTCTTGTTTCAAAAATGGCATTTCCAGTATAAAAGTGGACTGTTCAATCCAGTCCATGAGCATGAACTTTTAAGTCGGGGGGGGGGGGGAATTATTAAATTATGCTACTTATTTTCATCTAAATTTAATCTTCTATTTCAATTCCAGTAAATAGTCCAGTATTAGGTGGCAGAGACATAACTTAAGCAACCTAATGTTAATTCTCTCTATACCTACTGAGAGTAATGCTCTGGAAAGTCAAATCCTGAGAAAGCCTGTCAATTTGTCACATAAGGCTGAAAACAGGACTAGGGGACTGAGAGGAGTGGGGGTTAGAAAATTGGTACCATACTTTAATGCAAAATTAAATTTGAAATGGAGACATTAGACATTGAAGTACTCTGTTTAGTTTTGTCCTCAAGTGAGAAAGACAGCTACCTATGTGATATATTTGAAAAATAGCCATGGGGCGCCTGGGTGGCTCAGTTGGTTGAGTGTCTGACTCTTGATTTCCACTCAGTCATGATCCCAGAGTCGTGGGATCAAGCCCTGAGTTGGGGTCCGCACTGAGCATGGGACCTGCTTAAGATTTTCTCTCTCTCCCTCTGCCCCTCTCCCCCACTCATACTCTCTCTCTCTAAAAACAAACAAAACAAAAAAAGAAAGAAACTAAAAATAAATAAAAAAATAGCCTCAACTTCCACCTCTCAGCACTATTTGTTTTGAGCTGAAATTCTACCATTTCATCGTGCTTCAGAGCATATTTAATCTTTAGAAGTCCTCTCTATAAGGATGCAACTACCTGTTGGAAGGAAGGGCAGGTAATTACTTATTACCAAGTAATAAGTTAGAGGAGACTATAACAGCAAAGCCCTCAGGAAAAGGAAGCGAAGAAGGCCATCTCTTACATGCCCATCACACTCTGCAGGGAGGTTTCCCACTTTAACTCACGCAACACTGGGACACAGGCAGAGCAAGTGCTGTCGCACCCATTTGACGTACGAGGAAATGGAAGCTCCAAAAGATGAAGTGACTTGTCCCATGGCCTAAGGAGTGGATCCAAGAATTCCAACTCCCAACCACTGATTCTTGGTGCACAGCACTTTGCACTCCCCCACCTCTAGAGCCAGGGGAATGACAGATAAGTGAAAATAGAAGGGGAAAGGAGGAGACATATTAAGGACTTCACTCTTGCCTACAGTAAAATGATATTGTGTTTCCAACTGGACAGAATCCTTTCCCCTTTATCTTCAGTGAATGTGTGACCATTCTTACCCCTTGCTTAAGGCCCACAGTGTCGTGGTGCGACATCCGAAACAAAAAAACGGACACACAAAAACACACGTCTCACTCTACAGCACCTTGTAAATCTACATATGCATTTCCTGGCGTCTGTTCATGAGTGGTGAAGAGGAACTATACCTCACCACGCTGCGAGACGTCGCTCATGTCCTCTTTGAAACATTCCTCTGCTCATTCATTTATGGTAACTCCCCCTCACCCCCCACGCCTGGCTCCCCCCTCTCTCTCTGAAATCTCTCCAGGGCCTCTCATATACATCTCCAGCCTTTCCAGACTACTCTCGTCTTCTGGGAGTAGTTTTCTACCCTTTCCTATGTAAATCAACTTAGTGTTTTCACTTTGTCTAATCCTTCTCTCCACTTAATATTGTGGCGGCCATGCTCCAACAACCTGGGATTCTCAAAAGGTGAGAGAGGAGGAAAAGCTGGGAATCCATATACATCACTAAAATGGATCCTGTCATAGCCAACAGCAAGATTCAAAGTGTCTGTGGAAAATGATTAGCTCAGTCCTGTCCTCTCTCCTTCCTCTCCCAGTTTAACCTCTTTAGGGGAAAAGTGGGCTTATTATAAAGGATTTCTCTCTCCCTCTAAACTAGGGCATTTAAGCTGTGCTTTTTGAATGCTGAGGAAATTGAGGAATTACAGGTCTCCTGCCTACTACCACACATCTCCTAACTTGGGCATTCCCAACTTGTTGAGAAAGAGCACTTGTTTTAAGAGTGGAACAGTTGAGGCACCTGGGTGGCGCAGTCAGTTGAGTGTCCAACTCTTGACTTCAGCTCATGTCATGACCCCAGGATCATGGGATGGAGCCCCAAGTCAGGCTCCGCACTAAGCGTGGAGCCTGCTTAAGATTTTCTCTACTGGGCACCTGGGTGGCTCAGTCAGTTCAGTGTCCGACTTCGGCTCAGGTCATGATCTTGCGGTCTGTGAGTTCGAGCCCCGCGTCTGGCTCTGTGCTGACAGCTCAGAGCCTGGAGACTTCTTCGGATTCTGTGTCTCCCTCTCTCCCTGCCCCTCCCCTGCTCATGCTCTCTCTCTCTCTCAAAAATAAACATTAAAAACAATTTAAAAAAATATTTTCTCTCTCCCTCTGCCCCTCCCCAATTCACACTCATGAGCTCACTCAAAAACAAAAAATAAAATAAAATAAAAATGGAACAGTCAATATGTATTTGCTCTCAATATTTTTATAAAAATTTGAGCTGAAATATCCTTTATTCCCCTCTATTATTTATAATGTTTTTTTTTAATTTATTTTTGAGAGAGAGAGAGAGAGGAAGGGTGCAAGCAGATAGAGACAAGAGAGAGAGGATCTGAAGCAGGCTCCAGGCTCTGAGCTGTCAGCACAGAGCCCAATGTGGGGCTCAAACCCATGAACTGCGAGATCATGACCTGAGCTGAAGTCAGATGCTCAACCAACTGAGCCACCCAGGCACCCTTCTCTTATTCCCCTCTAGACTGTAAGCGCCTTGAGGGCATCTTTGTGCTTAGTTTAAGATTTAGTGGCATGTGACATATAGTAGGGACTCAATATTATTACAAGAAGGTGTCCAATGATCAAAAAGTGAGAAATAGATACATCATTTAAAAATAATTTTATAAAAAAATAAATTAAAAAAATTAAAATAACTTTATAATTTTATATTCTTTCCTGCCAGAACTGAGAGGTCCAACATCCTCAAGTATTGTTTATCTGCACAGCCTTTTCCAGCTGTGTTAAATCAATGGAAGCACTAGTCATTCTTATCATCAAACACCAATAATTCATTCATGACCCTGTAATGGCTTTTCTGATCTCCTGTGGAAAATGCTGCTAAAAACAGACACCCACCATTTTTATTTTATTTTCTTCTTTATGAGGAGGAAGTAAATAGTTTAATATCCATCACCCTGGAATATTTTTACTTCTGGCTTTTTTTGTTCTTGGTTCTAACATGATTTAAAAGATAAAATGTTTGGATAGAATGCTCATTTAATATAAGTTATATATGCACAAGACACATCTCTGACCATATTACATAGTCCAAACATCTTCATTATACTTGAATGTAGGAAGAGCAAACAGTTTGCATGGATATTCACTCTGGAAACAAATACCCAAGTCAAGCATTGCATCCAGTCAGTGCTCATATCTTTTCTTGCCTTAGGAGTCTCCATTGAGGACTAAAATATAGAGTTTGGCATATCAGCAGAAAAAAATACCTACAGACTTAAAACTTTTTTTAAATTTTTTAAAATATTTATTTTTGAGGCGGGGGCACAGAGAGAGGGAGACCCAGAATCCGAAGCAGGCTCCAGGCTCTGAGCTGTCTGCACAGAGCCCGACACGGGGCTCAAACTCAGGGACTGTGAGATCATGACCTGAGCCGAAGTCGGATGCTCAACCGACTGAGCCACCCAGGTGCCCCCAGACTTAAAACTTTGAAACAAGACTCGCCCTTTATAAGGAACCGCTTTGAGGAAGGGAAGAGAACCAGAGGTTAGGTACCTCTACATTCCATTTCCTTAGCAAATCAAAAGTACAGACTTTCTTTTCTATCTGAGTATACTCACTGTTTTGATTTGGATTTCCTTAAAAGTGGAGCCAGGGGTAGAGTTCACCCCGACATATTTTGGGTTTTAGGTACATTCTTAAATCCTGTATCATTGTTCTTCCCCTCAGTGATTCCTCATTGTTTCTGGAGGTAAAAAGGGCTCATTTTCTTGTTTTCTGGCACAGTTATAGATTTATTTATATTTTTCTAGATTGTCTTGCATTTTCTAGGAACTGGACACAGTGCAGCGAGGCTTGTTTCATGTGCCCAGTCTCTACAATAAATTGAAATTGCTAATTTTCACTAAATCCTTCATGGTGAACTAGACAAGCACTAAAATCTCTCTTTTGAGTTTATTACCACCTCTACTAAGGAACCAGTGACAGAGTGGATCTCAGTCCTGAAAACCTGCCTAGAGCTAGTTCTTCTACATCAAAGCATGAGAATGCTTATTGTCCTTCAATTTGCATTCTCTCCTTCCTTGCAGTAGAATCCCTGAGTTATAGCTGGGCCTATGGCCACCCAGCTAGAGACTACACGTCCTAGCTTCCCTCGCAGCTAGTGTGGCCAAGTCAGGAAATGCTGGCCAAAGAGATATAATGGAAGCAACGATGTGTCAGTAAATCTTGAACCACCAGCTCTCAGGGGTCGGGGTATGGGAAGAGGAGACTTGATGTGCAGCATTTGGTGATGTCTATGGTGTAAACACTCCCACCACATCTGATTTCAAGATAGAAGGTCACCGAATGCAGAGTTGGGAAGAAATCAGCAGTAGCACCATTATAGACTGTTGCTGCCATACAGGTAACATAGATTCAAATAGCAGTGATAGCACAGACAATAGTACAATGTAGTAAAATAGGTAAGAAAAGAAAAGCTTTGAATGTTTGCCTTTTAAAAATACAATTTGTTTGATGGTAAATTTATATAATTTAATTTTTAATAACGGCTGTGTTTAGCCACCAGCTTGCAAAATTCTTGGAGATTTAACAATTGCCTCTCACAAGCTGGTACAAGCTGCGTGAGACAGCTCTCATACACCAGCCAATGAAAGAAATGTGTGAAATATTTGTCACATTCTTAAAAGGAAACTTCTTGCCCTCCACTTCCCCTTTCCCTGTTTCTGCAGTCCAGAATACAGATTAAGTGGTGGTGAGTCACTTATTTTTTTTAAGTGTTTTTTTAAATTTCTTTTCTTTTCTTTTTATTTTTTGAGAGAGAGAGCATGAGCAGGGCAGGAGCAGAGAGAGAGGATCCTAAACTGGTTCCATGCTATCAGCACCGAGCCCAGAGTGGGGATCCCTCCCATGAACTGGGAGATCATGACTTGAGCCGAAATCAAGAGTTGGACACTTACCTGACTGAGCCACCCAGGCACCTCAAGTCACTTTTAACCAAACAGATGAAGACACCATTCAAGGGGCTGGTAAAACAAAAAGAAAGAAGAAATCTGGGTTCCTGGATGACTTTTTAGAGCAGTTTCCCTATTCCTCAGTCTACCTCCCGGGTCAGACTTTTCTGTGAGGGAGAAATAAATTGTCTGTCTTGCAAAAGATCATTGTTATCTGATCTCTGTTAAGGTGCCCAAACAAACTAACACCGAATTTGCTACCAGAAGCAGGGCTGACTTAACAGAATATGTAATATGTGCCATTTGCTTAGCACTTTGGGAAGCAGGCAGTCAGTAAACAGATAACGCGGTCTGGATAGATGGTGACCCCTGTTATGTCATAGCAAACATTTGGTAAAACTGTTGTCAGTGTATCAAAAGGCACGCCACTTGCCTAGTGAGCTTGTAGCTTATGGGAAAGCAGTTAACAAAACTCACTTTGTTGGTCTTCCTTGGCTTCTTTTAGCAGAGTACTACAGTCAAGAACTGAACACAGTCAAGGGTTAACCAATTTGCAAAGGTGAAAGGAGATACAGTTCCACCAAGAGATGCTTTCAGCCTGTAGTCTACTACCTAAATTGAAAATTGGATAATTGGAGGTTTGGTACCTTTGGAGTAACAACTGCTTCCGTATTCCCAACACCATTGAGATGAAACTGTGGCTCTAAAGCCTTTCTCACGAGTATCTCATGTGACTGTTCTCTGTCAGGCGATAGGAGCTAGACTAGCAGGAAAGTTCAGATTAAGGGTTTTGCCTTCACTGCTGCAAGTAACTTCAAGGTAGCCACCACCATTATGTTGAGGAAGAAGAAAAAATCATTGAGGAAGGTGACAAGGGTTGAGTACAGAGGCTAGTAAACAAAAGTGCTGGCGAATGTAAGAACTACTTGTCCTTGATTACTTTTGCATGGAATTGACTGAAAGCAAATAAACTAGCACTTTTCTGACATTCTTGGTAGAATTATAATGACAAAACCTCTTTAAACCCTAAAACAACCCCTACTCCCTCAAATATGTACCAGCAGAAGTTGAGATATAAAGAATTTTGCAACCCCCTGGAAGGGTATACTTTCTGATACCCATTTCAAATGTAGCCCTCCAGAATAAGAGACAAGGGAGTCACTCCCAGAGTAGAACCTGGTGGCACTCCACTGCCTGGGTAGGAACTTCCCACAGTATCTGTGCAGCAGAATTTGGTAACTGCCATGGATGATGAGTGTCTTGTTCTTCCCATTCTTCCTCTTTCCAGAATAAAAGCTATAACTGTGGTTATCCTATCCCTCCTCACCATGTTATATTGGACGGTGACAAGGCTGATTATTTGTCTGAAGGTTACCAGAACATGAGAAGTTACATGCAAACCCAACAGAACTATGCATCACCTTGAAGTGTTGAATCACTATATTGTATGCCTGAAACTTATATGACACTGTATGTTAACTAGCTGGAATTTAAATAACACTTAAAAAAAAGAACTGTGCATCACCCAGAGATGCTGAGTCTTGAGTTAGATAAGGTAACCACATGGCTGTGTTTTTTTCCCTGGAGAAAGTGGTATTCATGAATCCTTGGGTGGCCAGAGAATGGATTGTGGCCTGGACTGCTAAATGTATCCAGTACTCATTCTTTCTTTTTATTTTTAGTACGAGAAACCTCCACTTTTAAATTAGTTGTGGCTACCATGTGCCAGTGTGCATCTCTAGGATACAAAGGAGATACCTGGCCCCTACTTCATATTCCCTTTTTTCACCCATTGGTTAAAACAGACATGGTGATGATGAGTCTCCTTTGAATCTGCAGATGAGGAAAATACCCAAGGGGTTGGTAGAACAACAGGAAGAAAGGTATGTGAGTCTCCTGATAATTCTGTTTACCAGGGCTTCTTTATCCTTCTGTTCTATCAGCTTGGACTTTCATATGGAAGAGAAATAAACCTTCCTTCTTGTTAAAGCCATCATTATTTAGTTTCTACTAAAACAACTGAAGCAATATGCATAGGCTGCTTCCGTAATAATTCCAGTTGTCTCAAATAAAACACTAATTAATACCTTTGCTAGAAATCCTCCTCCTCTTTTGAAATTAGTTCATTATGAGTAATCAAGTTATGGAAACATTTTATGGACCAATACAGTTTTTCAATCGGAAGGCATGATCCTTACACAATTTCGTATTTCTTCAAAATTTGTTTTAATTGCTTAGTAAATATAATTTGCTTAAATTGCTTAGTAAGTATAATTATAGTGAAAATTATTATTTTATATGTTGCTGAAGGTTTTCAAACAGAGTGCTATCTCTGCACTTCAGTTTGGGAAGTTTCTACTGACCTATGTTCCAGCTCAATAATTCTTTCCTTGGCCATGTCCAGTCTATTGATAAGCCCATCAAAGGAATTTTTCATTTCTATTACAATGCTTTTTTTTCCTAGCATTCTTTTTACTCCTTCTTAGACTTACCACCTCTCAAATTACTCATCTGCTCTTGTATGTTGTCTATTTTATCCATTATAGCCTTTAACATATTAATCATAGTTATTTTAAACCCACTGGCTGATAATTCAAAAATCTGTGTCAGAACCAAGTGTGGCTCTGACGTTTGTTTTGTCTTTTCAGACTGTGATTTTTATTGCCTTGTAACATAGCTTGAATTTTTTCTTGAAAGCCAGACGTGCTATCTAGATAATAGGCACTCTGGCAAATAGGCCTTTTGTGTGAGGTTTCGTGTTAATCTGGCTAGAAGTTGGGCTCTGTTTAATGTTCGCTGTAGCTGCAGGGGCTAGAGGCTTCAAATTCCTCCAGTGTCCTTGTTTTTGCCTCCCCTGTTGACTTTGGGTTTCCGTAAGTACTCCTCCTCAGACAGTCTCCTTGCTGCTCTTTCGGCTACAATCCACCATAATTATACTGGAGCCCTGTTGGTGTGCTAGTAAGGTGTTGGCGAGCAAAAGCATTCTCTAAGCTTTTGATGAAATCTCAGTTCTTTTAATGGGCCTATGTCCCTGGGTTGTGGCCTTCACAAGCATTTCTTAGCTTTATTTTTCTCCTCTTAGGTAAGAAAGGAAGTCCAGATTGGAATGGAGTAGGAGAAATGCCCTTCCTCAAAGTGGGAGAAGACTCTGGTAAAGTCACTCCCTTCGCAGAGTAGGCCTTTGTCACAGAGAATACTCTGGGCATATTTCACAATGGCTACTCTTTCCCCTTTCACTGTCAGAGCTATCAGGGGATCTTCTTCAGCTCTTCACCATGAGAAACTGGTGGAGTTCTTGGAGATAAATCCCCAAAATGTGTGGGCCCCCCACAAGACTGCATTCCCAGGAATTTCTTGCTGGTCCACACTCAGCCTCTTGTCAGTTCCTCAAAATTACCATGTAAGTGTTCCTACGAGTTTATGGCTGTAGCCACTTCTGCTCTAGGTAAACAGATCTCAGCTGTAACTCTGGATTCACCTCTCTCTGGGGGTGGTGGTTTGCCCTGTAACCTAAGTTCTCTGAGGGGTCCAAGAAAAATCACTGATTTTTTATTTCAGCTTTTTCTTGTCATAAGGATGATGGTGGCAATGTCCAAGCTATTTACATGTTAAAGCTGAAACCAGAGGCCTGACAGTACACGATCTTAACTTTTAATACCATGTTTGGGTACAATATGGAATTTGAATGGAAACTGCAGATGATTTTATTTTAAACTTAGATCTGGTCAAAATGATTCTTTAATAATAGGAACCTGGGGTCTGCTTGAAAGCTGTTCATATAAATGTCTGAGTGGTAGGCAGGGTCTAACATCTCAAAATCATGCTACAAAGATGGGAGTCTTCTGGGCAAAAGAATAGGGCTGACTCTACCAAAACTACCTAACAGGTTCCTAGCCTATTTCTGTGGGTATCAAACGAATTTGGATGTTACCTGAGGCTAAGTGAATGAATTTCTAGTAATATGAAGGTTTTTCATGATCTCTTCAAAATTTAAGTACATTGGAATGGGGAAAAGGGCAGGAAACCAAATGGGCATCCAGAGTGCAGGGCCATACAAATCAGCGGAATCAAGGAAGGTGTGTTCTGGGAAACACCCAGACACCAAGAAACTGACTAGCCGAGACTTCCACACACTGAGTAATAGTAGCCACAGAACACTCTCCGATTCCACAATGTGAACTAAGGTTGTGGACTCAGTAATGTGACCCTGAGTTGGGGAAAATGTCAGTCCCCAGAGCATCCAAGATGTTCCAGTTCTCTTGAAATGAGCAGCCTGTGTTATTACCTCAATCCACTGTTGACTTGTATGACTTCACTGCCCTGGACTTACTCGTTCAATATTCCCTTCACAGCCATATGCCATTAGCACTGTTGGTTTCTCTTTCCATGTCTAGCAAATGATCCAAATCTATTTCCACCCACACGTTCCCTCTTGTACTCTGAGAGTGGGATAGTTCCACTAAAGAGAACCTGTCAATGCTAATTAGGGAGGAAAGCCTATGTGGCAATGTGTAGGTTTAAAAGACAAGAAAATCCCCCATGGAGGTTCTGTGGAACACTTTGGATACACTGACAAGTTAATAAAAAGCTTGATTCAGTGACATTTTAAACACACTGGCATGGAAAGTACCACCAAAAATAAAGTGACTTTCAAGGGAAAAATTGTTTCAGTGAACTCTGTGAAGTGCTATTCCTGCTCTTAAATCTCCCCTGTTTCATGGCTCCTGAAGTGATGCATCAAAGAACAATTGGTGAGGGAGTTGGGTTCCCACTCTGGTCCCACAACCTGACAACAGCTTCTTTGTGGCATTTGGAAGCGTCATTGTTAGAGAAACTCACTCATCCAGGGAAAGCAGGCCAGTGTTCTGCTTTTACTCTTTCCTAAACCTGTGTTCACACAGAGCTAACTTGGAGAGGGGACGAGAGGAGAGGGGAAGAGGAAGGGAGAGAATGAGCTGCGCTGACACAGATGGACGTGTGTTTGCTCTGACTGGAGAACAGTCAGGAGAACATTTGGTAGTCACAGCTTCGAGAACACCAGGTTTGATATTGTTTGTGTCAGATGTGTGAAGGATCACTGGGTTTACAAAAAGTTCTCTCCCTTCTCTCAGCACTCTCGTGGAAATGACAGAAAGCTATAACTGAGCTTCACCAGTGTTCTAACAAGTGGCTTAATAAATTAGGCACATGAGAGCCAAGAAACTCAATGGTGAGTCTGTACATTATTACATGGCTGCTGAGATGAGAGAAATGGTAAAAGATTTCAGTATGCATAGTAGCTACTAGAGCTGGCAATTCAACCTGGAAAAAAAAAAGAACTATTCAAACTTCTAAGTGGCTTATGGCCATTCATATTTATGACTACCACCTACTCCCATTTCAAGCCATCTCGTCTAAGTAATCTAAGAGAAGCCACTTAGTCAAGCTGTAAGCATTTATGCTTATTTTCAGGAAGTAGATACAGTCAGATTTATCATGGTCATGAATTTCAATAAATGACTCAACGAAATAAACAATGTGGTAGATTGATCGCAAAAATGGCTCCGATTCTCCCCCTCCTGTATCTATGCCCTTTGCGTCGTGCTATTTCGGCTCCTCCCATTAAGAGGTGGAGTCCTTTCCTCCACCTTTTGAATGGGGGCCAAGTTGAGACTTGCTTTTGCCAACACAATGCAGAAAAAGTGATACTGTTCTAATTCTGAGCCTAGGTGGCAAGAAACCTTGCATCCTTCTGCTTTCTCTCTTGGACTCATTCTTCTATATGAGAGTAAGTCCCAGCTAACCTGATGGAAGGTGAGAGGGCACAGGGAGCAGAGCCTTGTCATCCCAGTTGAGGCTGCCCTAGACCAGACAGCTGACCAGAGATGTATGAATGAGGTAAGCTGAAATAAACTGACACCACCCACATTGGCAAAACACAGGTCGCCAAGCCAATCAAGAGACTTTGAAAACATTATAGATGGTTATTGTTTAAGGTATTACCTTGAGCAATAGCTAATGACATGATCAGTTAATATTAACTTGCTCTTGAACCTGCTGTCTGATTTTCTTGGGAGTCATCCTGACTTCTTGCAGGATGTGCAACAGATGAGAAAGAATGAAATATGGCCCTTTGTAGCAACGTGGATGGAACTGGAGAGTGTGATGCTAAGTGAAATAAGCCATACACAGAAAGACAGATACCATATGCTTTCACTCTTATGTGGATCCTGAGAAACTTAACAGAAACCCATGGGGGAGGGGAAGGAAAAAAAAAAGAGGTTAGAGTGGGAGAGAGCCAAAGCATAAGAGACTCTTAAAAACTGAGAACAAACTGAGGGTTGATGGGGGGTGGGAGGGAGGGGAGGGTGGGTGATGGGTATTGAGGAAGGCACCTTTTGGGATGAGCACTGGGTGTTGTATGGAAACCAATTTGACAATAAACTTCATATATTGAAAAAAATAAACATGTGCAACAGAACTTGTTTTCTTTATGGATGTAATATACAGAAAAGGATATTATTTTCTTTATTAGCAATAGTAACTTTGTACTTTACTCAAGCCCCAAGTCCGTCCATTTCTTTGAGAAATGTCAATATCCATATGGAAGATTCCTTCTAGCATTAATTTTTGTAACCTTCTGAATTTGAAGGACATTTCCCCTCATGGGCTCTTCAATGATCACCTCTCATTCCCTAAATTCCTTCACCCCACAATTTTTAACCTCTAATAGCACTTAACCTTCTCTTATCTTCACCATATCTGATATTCAAATTTGTTGAACGTTTCTACCTTTGGTTTCTCCGCTTTCTTGCAGTGTGTCAGCTCTTTCTTGATCCCACTTCTGTAGCAGACACTCTACATTAAGTTCACTTCAATATCAAACCCCTCCTCCCTGAGCCTCCCTGTACAATAGAGTTTGGAAAATTGAGACCTTGAATTTCTGGTCTCCTTTGCAACAAGGGTTGCAATGTGATACAATTATGTCCAAAGAGGTTATGGGAAGTCACAGCGGAATGCTTCCCTTCCTGAAGAAAACTTCGTTAAAAGAAAGCCCTTGACTCCCTCCTCCTTCCTGCCTGCAACTCAGATGTAACGATGCAATTGTTCAGCAGCTATACTGCACCCACAAAGATCAAAGCCATGTGACAAGGATGAAGAAGAACAATATATTGATGTTACAATGATGACACTGGAGTTACACCATGACTCTAGATCCATTCTTCAGGATTTTTTGTTGTATCAGAAAACTAATCTCTTACTTACTTAAGCTATTACATATGGAAAGATTTTCTGTTGCTCATGGCTGTATCACACAGTTGTACTGACACGACTTCCTTTCCTATTCAGTATATCTTGCCTTCTATCACACTGCCCTGCAGTGTTCCAAACTAGAATCCCTCCAACTTCCCACTTACCCCTAGACCTGAATTACAAAGCCTATCCAGAGAAAGCATACAAGCATGTATTCTTACCGGTATAAGCTTATCTTCAGCTTTAGTTGGTAGAACATCCTGAGCTTTACTCAATTCTGGAGTAAGTCTTTCTTCTCTTCACCTAATAGCAGCAATTAAGGTTTATCATTCTTCTCACTGTTTGTAATGTGACTTTGCAAAGTCCCCAAACCAAAACCCTTTTGTACTTATACAGAAACCGTAATATGGGCACTACTTGTTTCACTTTCCTTTCTCTTCTCCCTTCTTTCCTGGAAACTTATCTTTTTTCCAACCCTTATTTCTCTCTTCCCAGCTCAGTGGAGAAGAATCCCTTTTTCTAACCAAGGCGATTTCCTCTTTGTGTTAGTGATCATCTCCTTCTACTCGCTCAGGGATCACTTTGCATAGGTCATTCCCTATTTCTCCTATGTTTTCAACCACTCCTTCTTTGCTGATTCTGTCTCCTGAGCATATAAAAGCACTCACATCTCTACTATCCATATTCCTCTAGCTGTTGCCCTCTATCTCTCCACACTGCATTCGCAGTCTATCACCACAAAATGGTGGACTGTGTTATCTTTATATTTTTCAAATCCTCTGCAGGTGTGTCAAATCCTCTGACCACACCACTTCATTGAAACAGCTCTGATTACAGTCAGCAGAATCCTTCTAATCACTTAATTCAATTCATAATTCTTTCTCTGGCATTCCACACCAGTGATCACTCTCTCTTTGAAACTGTGTATTAGTCAGCTTTTGCTGCATAACAAACCACCCCAGAAGTTAGTGGCTTAAAACAACAATCATTGAAGGGCGACTGGGTGGCTCAGTCAGTTGAGTGTCCAACTCTTGATTTTGGCTCAGGACATGATCCCAGAGTGGTGGGATTGAGCCAGATGTGCATGGAGCCCGCTTAAGATTCTTTCTCTCTCTGTCCCTCTCCCCCACTCAGGTTCTCTCTCTCTCAAAAATAAAACTAAAAACAAAAACAAAAATAAAAACAAACAATAACTGATTATTTCAACACAAGTATGCAGATCAGGGGCAGGTTGGTTGATTTAGGCTAGGCTTAGCTGGTGGTGGTTTATCCTTCTGCTGTGCCCAATGAGCTACTGGGGCTAGTCCTTCCCAGACCAGAGATGCAACAATATAGGCCCAATTGTACAACCTGCTTTTCAAATATGTTTGGGTTACATCTGCTAACATTCCATTGGTTAAAGTATATCATATGATCAAACCTAGAGTCAGAGTGGGAGGGCACTGAAAATTTACATAATAATAGGAATAGGTATAAGGAGGGGTGAAAAACTACTCATTACTGTAATTTACCTACTGTACCGCCCTGTGGGTTTTTCAGTGTGTGATACCACTTCTTCTTTAATTGCTTTTTCTGTCTTTTTGGGGGCTCTTCTGCTGCCCATCTCTTAGATGTGAATGTTTCCTAGTATTTCAACGTCTGTGCTCCTTCTTCTCCACACCCTGCATATCCCCCCCCCCCGCTATATGCAGGACTCTCACTTTTATATTTCCACATGTACCTTTTCTCTAGCCAAATGGAAGCATTTGTAGTCTTCCGCATACATTGTACTTTTTCATGCCTCATGCTTTTGAACATTCTGTTACTTCTTCCTGGCAGTTTCACTGCCCTTAGCCTGGTTACCATCTGCCCTCTTCCACGAGTCAGCTGAGCTAAAGCATCACCTTCCCTGCTTCCCCCATCCCTTAAAGTCCAGGCTAGTGCTACAACATAGCACGCTATCTAAGAACATTTGTTGATATAGTTATTCAAAATAAAAATATGTATTTAATTTTATTACAAGTTTAAAAAAATCAAAGTCTACTGGGCAAAGGCAAAGCACCGAAATTTGTTTCAGGCTTCAGAGATAAAGGTGACATAGAAACAGATTTTATGCTGCTTTTTCCTCCTACTTTCTCTTAAGAAAAATTCACAATGTGGTGTGTGATAGGTGGAAGTGAATGATTCATTTTATTTTGACCTCAAATATAAACTCTAAATGATAGGCCTTAAATAATTTTTTCCCCTAGTGGATGACATACTGTTTTTTGAAGTTGACCTTCACTTTCCGTGTATATGTAAACGGATGAATGCTTTTCTTTTGGGAAAAACACACTATGTCCAACCATGTCATTGGTATCTCACATGTACTATGCAATGCTCCAGTAAATATGAAGGAATAAGTAAGTATAATTCTATCAAAACATATTCTCCTGCAGCTTCCCCTTCTCGAGGAGTTTTTATTACTGAACTTTCTGAAAAATAATTTACTGAGAAATTTACACATTAGCAGTCCTTTGGTAGCATGGCACAGTATGAATGCCATAAACTTGACAAGTGGTCAAGAACATAGACTGTTGACCTAGAAGTAAACGAGCAACTACAGGTAAGTATTCCATTGATACCACTGCTTTGTTGACGAAAGACAACTTATCAGTAAAGATTAACATAGGGGACTTCAAAAGGAACAAAATAATTGAAATTGAACCATAGAACATTCTGGTTCCATAACACCACTCTGCCCCACCACACACGCCTCTTAGCTCTCATTCATTCATCAGAAAACAAAAACATTTACTGAATCACACACTGATCTCCACTCTAGAAATATAACAAGGAGCAGGATAGACCTGGTCCCTAGTCAGGAGGTTTACACTTGAGTGAGAGATACAAGACAAACAGGTGGGCAGTTACAATAAGCCCTAGAGGGAGTGAGATGAAAAGCAAAGGATAAAGAAGAAAAATATCTTTCCATAGTCTGTAAGAAAGAAAGAATAAGTGTCAAAGAACTGGGATTACCACATCTAAGAGAAGCAAAGAACAGCAAGGCATTCATATGTGTTCTTATGTCAGTGGGCAAGGAGTTAAAGGAGGCCTTATATGATGGATTCCACTTCTCAGTGAAGCAGGAAGGAAAATGCAGATAGTGACAGGAAAGTTCTGGATTCACAGGGCTGGAGAGTGAGAGAATGTTTGTAATAGTCTTGGTGGAGAACCAGAGCTGAGCACACCAGAGGATTATCAGAGGTTTCCCCTGCTGCTGTGAAAACTCCACTGTGGGTGGGTGCCACAGAGTTATGGAGGCCCCAGTTGGTTTGCTGAGGGACATTTTCTACCAGTCTGGATTTAGGGAGAAAAAAAGGCAAGTGAGTTGGATCAATTCAAATGTCAAATGTTTAGCAACAAAGAATCAAAGAAAATCACAGCTTTTTTCACTCTGTGGTGGTTCCTAAAACAAATAGCCAAAAACCAAACTCCAAAATGCCTCCAAGAGATATGTCCCTAGTGCAAACCCCCCCAGTGAGGGCCTTCTTCACATCTGAACAAATTCCTGACACTGGTACCTGATGTCCTCACCATAATGACTGGCAGTCTCCAGGCTCTGAATCTGCCATTCCATCAAACATTAACTAGGGGTGAAACAGAGGTAAAACCTAGTGGGCAGAAAACCCTTCCTGAACAGTTTTTTTTGTTCTTCATGCCCTTGTCTGTGTCTGGAAAGAGACAGTTGAGCCTTGAATATTTCCATCAGTTCTGATGCCTAGTTTTTTCAAGTTTGTTTGTTGATTTTGAGGGGGAGAGGGGCAGACAGGA
Organism: Lynx rufus; assembly: GCF_022079265.1. Taxonomy (NCBI): domain Eukaryota; kingdom Metazoa; phylum Chordata; class Mammalia; order Carnivora; family Felidae; genus Lynx; species Lynx rufus. Next base: position 33,011,336 of record NW_025814828.1, on the reverse strand, counting down.
AGGGAGAGAGAGAATCCCAGGCAGGCTCTGACCTCACAAAGCATGAGATCATGACCTGAGCCGAAATCAAGAGTTGGACGCTTAGCCAGCTGAGCCACCCAGGCGCCCCTGAACCCTAATTTTTATACCTTAGAATAGAGGAATAGAAAATGTGTTTAATCATACTGCCTCAGCACATTGTTCAACATCTGTATCATCCGTATCTTTATCTAAGGAGGATGGTATATAATGATGATTCTTACAATGAGAAATACAGTATATGCACAATCCCTTAGTGTCAACTGAGGTCAATCTATATATGTTTATATTTGATTATGCGTTTGAAAACCAGGGACGGATCATGTGTTGAATAAACATACATGATTAGCATTAGTGCTTAGCAAATGCTTTATTATGTGGAAACCACGGCACAAATGCTCATTCTGTTCATATTCAGTGTCATTTTCTCCCTGTACAAAAGTTGCTTTGCTTTAAAATTAACCACTTTAAAGGTTCTCATCTGGTCTATGAATAAATATTTATAATGTTCTTTGACTATGAAGAGGTTCATTATCACATAAACCTGGACAGTGAATTATTTCTTCTGATAAGGATGTAGATTTTTGAAGAGCAAAATGACTAAACTTAATGAAGGCATTTTGATGCTTGTAAATACCTTATTTCAGTTCTTCAAAATCATCAAGAAATGTCCTTTATGAGACATGGTTTAGAAGAATCACAGAAATTAAGAGCTGGGTGAGACTTAATAGGTTTCCTTGCACCTGTTCTTTCTGTGAATCAGTACAGAACTGACTCATGAAGTACATTTATTTCTTAACCAGTTTATGGTTCCTTTCAAGGCAATAAAGCACTATAATAGACAATAGGGTCAGATTCCATACCCTGAATCAAAAGGTCAGCATTTCCACTAAAAGAGAGAGACGCTAAATAAGAAACTTTGTTTCCCCTCTGTGATGCAAGGAAATATTCTGAGTCCTGAGATTTGCTTCAAGTTTGTGATTTGTGCCTGAGATGGGGCATGGGTTGCCCATGACATAAGTAAAAATTTTAGGGGCGCCTGGGTGGCGCAGTCGGTTGAGCGTCCGACTTCAGCCAGGTCACGATCTCGCGGTCCGTGAGTTCGAGCCCCGCGTCAGGCTCTGGGCTGATGGCTCGGAGCCTGGAGCCTGTTTCCGATTCTGTGTCTCCCTCTCTCTCTGCCCCTCCCCCATTCATGCTCTGTCTCTCTCTGTCCCAAAAATAAATAAACGTTGAAAAAAAATTTTTTTTTAAATTTTAGTTCAACAAATGGTTCAGACCTTACCACCTTTGCTAGAAATGGCACGAGGAGGGGCCAAAACACACAAATAAATGAATCCTCTAAACCTTAGCCCAAAACATTCTTATTACTGTCTCGCGACTGTGTGAACAAGCAGAGCGTACCAGAGACATAAATGTAATTTCACCTTTAGCTACACGAACAAGAAGTAAATCACAATAAAAAAATCATGGCACAGACAAGGACAGAAAATAGAGGAAAAAACATAAGCTACGTATCTCATATAGAATCTATGAGTCTGCAGGAAAGGCATCAACCTGTAAAGGAAAGTCTTTCTGTTTCTTCCCTGGTTCCTGTTTACTTCCCTCTAGCCAATGTGCTAATCGTGGTACAGTACACTAGGCTTTGTACTCAGCTACCCTCTTCACTCATGTCCCCTGAGACGACCTCAAATACCAAAAAGCCAAAGGAAGGCATCAAATAAAAGCCAGAGAAGCTGATAAGCACACTGTCCCCTCGCTGTGACACCAATACAAAGCTTCTTATACTCCTAGTAACTCACTTACACACACCCCCACCCGGCTTCCATGCCCACAGTACGATATAAAGGAGGCACCAAGTAGGAAAGGATCCTCCTTGCTTCTTGGATCTTGGCCTCAAAAATATTTTCTTTTCAATCATCCAACTTTCTGACCCTCACTCTCTTTCTTCCCATATCACTTCTTCTAAAACCCTCACCGAAGCAATTCTCTGACCCCATTTGGATCTTGAAGGCAAGGACCCTGTTACTTTTTCACTGTTCATTGCTACTTACCCAACTTGGAATCCGTGATCTATTAGCACAGACCCTCCTCTGAAAATGCGTTCAAATCCCATGATCCTCTCTTCCTCAGTTAAAATCACCTGGAAAAACCCCAACCCTGGTTGATCCTACTCTTCCGCTCATGCTTCCAAGGGCTGAATGTAGCTAGAAACCATAACTGGTTTCACTTTGAAATTAGGACCATTCCCTTCCTATCTCATCTAACTTTCAAGTTCCCATCTAACTTCTTTACATCATTCAAACGATTGCTTAAATATTTTTTTCAGAGGAGCCTTCTCTTATCACCTCACCCAAAATAGCCTCTCCTCCATCATACTTTATTCCCTTACTTTGCTTAAATCATCTTTGTGACACTTATAACTACCTGACATCCTATACACACATATACATATGTACATAAAAATATATATAAATGCCATAGAGACACAGAATTTTTCCTGTCTCTATTTTCACCCCTATCTAACACAGGGTTTCTCAACTTCAACACTATTATTGTGTGTAAAATAAGTTTTGTTGTGAGGCATTGTCCTATGCATTGTGGGATGTTTAGCAGTACCCGTGGCATCTACTCTAATGATGACAGTCAAAAAATGTCTCCAGATGTTATCAAATGTTTGCAGGAGCCTGGAAGGGGAAAAAATCTCCCCTGATTGATAACCACTGCTCTAACACAATGCCTGGCACACAGTGGGTACTAAGTAAACCTTTGATGAATAAATGAATGACCAGATCACAGGTCACAAAAAAGCTCCAAGAATTAATATAATTTGTTGTTCTAACTTCCTGCAGAGCTGTATTTAAATCTTACCAGGAGATCTTACCTTGTTTTAATGACTTCCATAAGGGGAAAGAAAGGATTTTCCACCAAGTGTTCTCAACCCTGACTGCATGTTATAATCACGGGGGTAGGGGGGAAGCTTTTGCAAAATTACTGATGCCAGCCTCCTCTCCAGAGCAATTAAATCAGAATCTCAGGAGGTGGAGTCTAATCTAGATAATTTTTTAAACTTCCTCCTATGATTCTGATTTGCAGCCAAGGTTCAAATCCTGTTCTTTTCAATCCTCCAAAGACTAATTCCATAGCAGAGCAATGAATAGGTAGGACATTTCCTACCTCATAGGTAGGACATTTCTCCTCACACATCTACATTGGTGACCAGCTTTTGAGAGAAAGTGTATATGAGCATAGTAACTTCTCCATTTATATCTTCTATTTCCTGCCCATTGTTGAACCATTTTCATTCTAAGTAAAGCAATTTTTTATTTTTTTTAATGTTTCTTTTTGAGAGAGAGAGAGAGCGTGAGTGGGGTAGGGCAGAGAGAGAGAGAGAGAGAGACACAGAATCCGAAGCAGACTCCAGGCTCTGAGCTGTCTACACAGAGCCCAATGCAGGGCTCAAACCCACGAACCATGAAATCATGACCTGAACCAAAGTCAGACACTTCACCGACTGAGCCACCAAGTGTTCCTGTAAAGCAATTTTTTAAATGTTTATTTATTTTTGAGGGAGAGAGAGAAAGAGCACGTGTGCGTGAGAAGGGGAGGGGCAGAGAGAAAGAGAGGGAGACAGAGGATCCGAAGCAGGCTCTGAACAATCAGCACAGAGCCTGACACAGGGTTCGAACCCACAAACAATGAGATCGTGACCTGAGCTGAAATTGGATGCTTAACCGACTGAGCCACCCAGGTGCCCCTAAATAAAGCAATTTAAAAATTAGCATTTTACTCTTGATAATTCGGAGAAATGTATTACCATGCAATTTTCCTTTGTAATAATGGCTTGTGCTATGGAAGAAAATTCATGTTATCATATTGGGACCAGATATTATAAAGGCCTTAAAACAGTACTGTGTGAAAATCTTGACTCAAAGTAGCTCACATACTAGAAACAAAAGGATTATAGAAGCAGATGCCTGAAACGGAACCCACAGCAAAGCAGGGTTAGCATTACAAATTGGAGAGTTCCCTCAACATTTACATAACATATGGTGGTCTCCTAGTGAGAACATTAATAACTGTGATTTTAAGTGTCTTATTCAAGTATACAGAATTTTTCATTCCCAAAGTGGTACCTCAAAACTTGAAAAATGAACTCTGGTTCTCAAAGATGAAGAATAGTTTTGAAGTGAAATAAATACTAATTCTAGAAAAGGTTTCTTATGGGAGTTAGCTGTTTCTCTGTGATTTGAAATTGAAGGACTATCAGCCACAAAACAAGTAGGCATAATCTCTGTCACCATATTGCAATGACTTCAGTATAATAACTCTGGTATACAAAATATCCTGAAACAGGAGAAATAGTCTTCCTCCTCTATGAAGTACAAATGCAGCTTTTCTGTAGCAGCTTTGACATGAGCCACAGTTTAGGAGAACCAGTAACAAACTGCACATTATCAAGTAAACAGTTCATAAAATGAGAGCAGAGATGGAAGGGCCTGAGATTCAGAAGCCCAGGGGTCCAGTTAATACCCTATGTACCCTTGTCTAAGTTACTTGCACCTCTCTGAGCTCCAGTTTTACTTGTAAAATAAGAGAGTTTGACTAGATTACTAATGAACCTTCCAATTTTGATTTTAGTGAGTAAAATGGAATAGCGGTTGAGGTAAGCTGAGTAATGTGCCCACTCCCCCACCCCACCCCGCAAAAGATGCTGACATCTGAATCCCTGGAACCTGTGAATATGTTATCTCATGTAGCAAAAGGCACTTTTGCAGATATGATTAAGTTAAGGCCTTGAGAGGGAGACAGAAGGAGAAGGTAGGAGGATGGAAGTAGAGGTCAGAGAGGAGAAAGGATGCTAAATTGCCAGCTTTAAAGATGGAGGAAGGGGTCACGAGCCAAGGAATGCAGGCAGCTTCTAGAAGCTGCAAAAGACAAGTAAATAGATTTGGGCGTAGGGCTTCCAGAAGGAACATAGTCCTGCAGACCCATTTTAGACTTCTGAACTCCAGCACTGTATAGTAAGTTTGTGCTGCTTCAAGCCAGTAAATTTATAATAACTTGTTATAGAAGCAATAGAAAACTAATTTAGGTTAAGAACTTGGGTGATACCACCAGACTACTTGAGTTTAAATCCTTCTATTACCTACTGGATCTGTAAAGTTTGGCAAATTACTTAAACTCCCTGTACCTCAGTTTGTTCTTGAAAAATGGGATAATGGTACCAGAAACAAACCTGCTGGGTTATTAGAAGTTTAAATGAGGAAGTCCTTAAGATCATCTGGAAGTTAGTAATTTTTAGATAAATGTAATCATTGTTCTGCTAAATCTTGAATTTAATTCAGGATATTTGCACCCTGTGTCCTAGAAATCACATATTTCTTTTCACATAGTCATTGAGGAGGACCAGCATAGGAGCATTTACTTTTAGGAATTATGTACAGAGCGTTTCATTTGATCCTCACAATCAACCGTGAAATAGGTATAAATTTAAGTTTTCACACGAGGCTGTAGGAGGTCAATTCACCCAAGTAACGGAGCTAGTAAGTGGACAAATCAAAGCGGCTTGTCCATTATTACATTACCTACAATTGTTGGCTAGATGGTAATGACATGAATACGTGCACATAAATACAGCAGTGGGGACTCAAACAACACTGTGGACTCTAGACTGACGCTAGGTCTCCCCATCTGATCACACTGTCACAGTTTCCAGCTCTTTAACACCCACCTCTTGTTTCCAGAGAGGTCGGAAGCAACGGGACAGAAGCCTCCCATCGCGCAGAACCCTGTCCATGCTCCCAACGAGGGCGTGCCTTTTCTACACGAAGGCGGGGCTCTCATGGGGGCCGCCCCGAAACACGTATGGGGGCGGAGTCTCCTAGAAGGCCAGTGCGCGGCCGCGGATCTCCACCAGCCCATCGCTCCGCCCCGCAGGAGACTACGCGCCACCATGGAGGAGTACCATCGCCACTGCGACGAGGTACCGCCCCTCGGCCACCCGCGAGCGACCCCCGCCCCCGCCCGCCTCGGCGCGGAGTCTCCGCCGGGTGGTCTTCCGGCGCCAGGCGGCCGCGAGAGTTGGGGTGCGGCGCCCTCCGGGCCCAGGTCCTCCCCTCAGGGCCGGGACCCGCCCCGCCTGGCTCGGCCCGGCCACCGACCCCGAAGTCCTGAGGGTGGGCTGAGACGGGGTGGCAGGGGCGGCTAAGAGCGCGCGGGGCGGGCGGGGGAACCGGGACCCAGGGGTGGAAGGACGGACTCGGGGTGCGTGGGGGGTGGGGATGGGGTGTCGGGCGCCGCCCGTCTGCGAGACGGGCCTTAGAAACCGGTCTGCCGGGCGGCTTCCTCTGCCCCTTGGCGTCCCCAAAGCAGGTGGCAGAGCCCCCCTGCCCGGCACCCTCGTCTGGGTGGACTGGAAGGAGGTGCTTCATGGATTACGAGCCCTTGCTTGCTGTCTCGGGCTTCCAGGCATCTCACCGGAACTCCATGGTGTCTGTTGTTACCTTCCTGTTACTGATAGGGACTCTGACGTTCATGGCGGCTAAGTGGTTTGCCCAGAGTCAAAGCTGCCAGGAATGACAGATGCTCCATTTGAACCCAGGCCTCTGGCAAACACCTACAACTCTGGCTTCACTTAACCACTAGGAGGATGAGGCCTGTCGGATCCCAGAATAACCTGTGACAAGTCTGAAGGGCAGAATAGACAAAGACATTTTCTGTCCCATGGTAGCCACAGGTGAATGGTGCAGTGAGATAAAAGTAGGCACCTGGAGGAGGTGCCACAGAAAATAGTGTGTTATTAGACCCGTGGAAGGGGCTTCTGGTTCATCCGTCTTTGGGATGTGACACTGCGCAGAAGCTACAACCATATTTAACTTCATTCGTTCTGTGATGTAGGTTAGTGGGAAAGTATTCTTATTTTAGAAATTGAGGCACAAGCAATTTCACTCTCAGACATACCCCGCAACAAGTGCTAGTCTCCTGACTCCCAAGAGGGTTCTGTACTGCTGCACTTCCTAAATATAAAGAGAAATACAATTACATGTGTCACCATGGTACCCAGTACTACCTGATGATTTACTGACCTTCCAAATTGAAGTGAAAGGAACATCATTTAATTTGTAGGCCACTTTTCAAAATAGACAATGACCTTATCTTAAGATAAAATGATCATTTTCATAGGGTCAAAACGTGAGAGTTGTTTTCATAATCCTAATTGTTTAGAATATTTTTATCCCTTTGTTGTTGGGGAAGTCTGTGGTGTAATTAAATGATTTGAAAATATTTTAAATCTGTGCTTGAGATGATACCTATCCCCAGAATTGTTTTTTGAACTAATTTTAAGTTTCATAGTGGGACTTACAGAAATGGTCATGTCATAAAGCACCTTGTCTCCATGGAAACAACTCATGTATTACCTGAAGAGTTTTGGTTTAGTTTACAATCTTATCACATAGCCGAGTTCTCTATTCTAGGACACTTGGATGTCATTAATAGTTGCTTTTAACTCAGAATTCTATCAAGCCACTCCACAGCAAAGATTAAGTTGCCAGACCTATTATAGTATTAAAGTGACATTAATTTAGAATGATCAACCATGTTCATTATCTTTAATTCAGGAAAGCCACGTTGTTGCCCAGCATAAGTTAAAAAAAAAATTGAAAACCATCTATTAATCAGTCTCTTCTCATGGACCACCTCATTCTCACTTTGCTGTAGCCATTTCCTATATACTGATGTCTGTGTATACATCTTTATCTCCTCCTGCGATTTCCTGAGCTTTATAATACAAACATTATCAATCCTAGGGCATTCATCAAAATCACCAGTTAAAGCTCTTTAAAAAAAAATATGGTTGCCCAGGCTGTGCCCCAGACCTAATGAATCAAAATCTCGAGGGAGGTGGGTGGGGAACACATTCTGCAATTTTAGAAGTTTTAGAAGTGTTCTAGGTGGGATTAGCAGCCTCCATAGACATGATGTTACCCCTCACCGCTGTGGTCTGCTGTCACTAACACCTGTCCAGGCCAGCCTAGGGTATTCTGTGTGTCATCACATCTACAAATAAAAGGAAGTCTGTGTTGAAAGCAGCTGTATCTTTTGTTCCCCCCCCTTCTTAGGTTGGCTTCAATGTTGATGAAGCTCACAATATTGTTAAAGAGGTGAGTTACACATCTTGTTCATCTTGAAGCTTGTTCTGTTGACTTTAAGTACAAAGTTATAAACCTTAGTATTAAAACAAGATTTTTAATATTTGCTCTTTATAGGGGTACCTCTATGTTTTGTTGTATACTATCAGGCATCCTGGGGCTAACTCTGAAAGTGATGTTGCAGTACTAGTCTAGAACACTGGTCTCCTTTTTCTAAAACTGATGGTCTGTCTTTTGAATGGAAGAACTTGTATTCCAGTAGGCCAGATATTATTTTAAATGTTAATGCTATAAAAGTATGTGTGTATGTGTATCTCACACGCCCACACTTTTATGTCTGTAAGCTATTTGTATATGTCAAAAGACTGTAGAAATATGCTTTTTTAGCCCAATATAATTGAAAAATAATCACTTAACATCTTCTAGACACTGATATGCTAAATCAAAATCTTAAGAAAATTATTTGAAACGTGAAATCTGGTCCTCCTAGTAGGCAAACAGACAAGAAGTTCTATTTGGGAATCAGTTCTGGCAGAGGAACTTGAATTATTATAGTCATATCACATCCAGACTATACTGTGGGTAAGGTATTTATAAACACTTAATAGTCCTGAGTCATTTTTCACTGTGCCAAATCCTAGAAAAAAAATGAGTTGGCCCAGAAGGCAACCTTGTATTGTAGGTATGGTGGTTAGGTCTGTGTCCTAACAGGCCCTACCTGCCTTTAGTCTGGGCTAGGTTGGCTTGCCCTCTGGACATTGAGCACCTCCTCAGTCCATGCTGAGACAGTGCCTCGCCTGTCTGAATGTTCTAGGGCACAAGCTCACCCAGAACTGGCCTTGTACAGCTAGATCAACTCAAGGTTTGAGAGCCAGACAGGCACCTGAAAATCCTGCCATATTTTAATAGTTCAGAATCATGTATTAGAACTATGTAGTACAGCATGAAGACTCTAGTTAACAATACTGTATTGTATGCTTGAAAGTTGCTGAGATAGATCTTAGATGTTTCCACCGTGAAGGCAAAAAGTGATAACTACATGGGGAGATGGATATGTTAACTAAACTTACTGTTATCATTTCACAGTATGTACGTGTATCAAATTATTGTGTATCAAATCATCACATTGGACACCTTGAACTTACATAATGTTTTATGTCAATTACATCTTTAAAAAAGATTTTTTAACGTTTATTCATTTTTGCGAGTGAGAGAGACAGAGCATGAGTGGGGGAGGGGCAGAGAGAGAGAGGGAGACAAAGAATCAGAAGCAGGCTCCAGGCTCTTCTGAGCTGTCAGCACAGAGCCTGATGCGGGGCTCGAACTCACGGACCACGAGATCATGCCCTGAGCTGAAGTTGAACGCTTAACCGACTCAGCCCCCCAGGCACCCCTATGTCACTTACATCTTAATGAAGCCAGAAAAAATAAAACAGCAGCAGCAATAATGATGAGGGTGATCTCTAACATTGCATATGTGCTTACTCTGTCACAGTCACTGTGCTTGAGCACTTGACATTCATGATCTTACCCCATCCTCACAACAACCTGATAAGATGAGGCCGTTATCTTTACTTTCAGGATTAGGAAAATAGGGGCTCTAAGAGGTTGTGAGATACCTCTGGATGTGGATATAATGCATGTAAGTCACTGACAAAAGGTCACAGTGACTAGGTGGCAGAAGCAACCTTACAACTAAGCTTGTGATACTAAACCAGCACTCTTTGTCAGATATCAGAAGTGGATGTGAGTGGGCACTAGAAAATTACTTAACTGGCTTGTTCTAGAGCACCTGAAAAGTGCTCTTTGTTGATTTACTTTTAGTGGCAGGAGGTGCGAGCTTTCTAGCTAAGTTAATTACATAATATAAATGAAAATGTAATTATTACACATGAGAATTCTGTTTTTAAATTAGCCTCATCCTTTGTTTCTAGCATCTGAAACCTACTTCAAATCCCAGCTGTTTCAAAGCCATTCTTTAACCAATTAATATCACCCTTTCTTCGTCTCCACTTCCCCTCCATAATCCTTTTATGAGGTAACTTATCATCTTTGATTAGTCTTTCTTGGGCTACAGATTTCTTTTGTTAGCTTCTCTGCTAGCTCTTTACAACAGAGGCCATGTCATATTTATCTTTACATGGCCCATAGTATCTCACAGAGTGAGATAATATGTGCAGGAAATATGCGTTGAAAATTCTAAAACAGAGGCAGTGCATAATATTTACCAGATGCATATTTTCTAAGATGCTTTTGGGGGTTATAAATGTTTATGAATAAACTTTTGTTGGGATTTGTATATGTCTTTAACTGTCCTCTGCCCTTTTAGTGTATAGATGGGGTCTTGGGAGGTGAAGATTATAACCAGAATAACATCAACCAATGGACTGCAAGCATCGTGGAACAGTCCTTAACACATTTGGTTAAGCTGGGAAAAGCTTATAAATATATCGGTAAGTATCCATGTCCTTCCTCACTAGTCTGTTCCCCTATGTCCTCATGGTCTTTTCTGAATTTAGAGCATGTAAATGAATGATACACAAGTTGAATCCTAATAGGATATGAAGGGCTTCTGGCTTATGCATCCAAAGATAATATATGGTAATACCTAAAAGATGGAGATCTTTCACTACTCAAAAGCAACCACCTACTTGTCCTTTGCAGCAGCACCTTTTGCATTTGCATCAGCTACCTCTTTCCAGGGAAGCTCACTCGGCCCCAGTGTTTTCCTGTCAGTAGCTCTGTGCCTCCTTCTGTGTAGGACTGTGAAGGGCCACACAGTAATTGTTGAGCCAGTGTCATCTTTCCTTCATTTTTGTGTCTGGATTATGCCCATGGAATGAGGCACCTGATTTGGCCCAGATTTTTCCTGCACTACAATCACCAGTAGTTATGGCAATGGGCAACAGACTGGATCCAGTAGAGGCAAAATCCTGGCGGTAGTCAAGAGGACTTATTTTTTCTGATCTATTCAGCGAAGGTTTGTTTTCTATTATTTTACAGCTTTTAGAGCCTGAACTCAAACACTCAGATCTTACATATCTTTTCCTTTGCTTGTAAGTGTTCTCATTCTGCAACTTTATTTTTAGTGACCTGTGCGGTGGTCCAGAGGAGTGCATATGGCTTTCACACAGCCAGTTCATGTTTTTGGGATACTACATCTGATGGTAAGAGACCTTAAGCTGATTCACACAAAATCCAACTTCTAGTAAAGCCACACAGTGCACTTATTATCAAACGCTTATTTATCTCTAATTAAATTTTGAAAAGGCTATCAACCGGATTGCTAGGTACCTAGGAACAAGCATGCCTCAGACAAATACAAAATGTGAAGATGTAACAAATTGCAGGAAATAAGATATTAAAACCAATGAGATATTTTAGTAATATTCAATATTTTGGCAATTTCAGTATTTTGCGAATATTTCAAAGTCTTTTTTTGTGTGTGTTTCAGGAACCTGTACCGTGAGATGGGAGAACCGAACCATGAACTGTATTGTCAATGTTTTTGCCATTGCTATTGTCCTGTGACACAGTAAAAATGTCCGGCCAAAGCCGTTAAATTAAGAATTTGTCAGTGTATCCTTTCTAAAAAGAGTAATAGTTATTGTTAATGTATTAGATGACAAGCGTGCAATATGCTTCAAAAGCTCTCAACAAAAACTGAATATTCTAAGCAAAAGCCATCTCATAGTAAGTTGGCAGATTAGCTCATTCTACACAGCATCATTTACATGGGAAAAATTTAATGTTGGCAAAAAACAAAAACAAATATGGCATGACATGAAAATACAATCTTATATTTACACCGGCTTTTCACTAACATGTGCGTAAGGAGATGGGGGAATCTGTTCAGATAATAAAATTCTCTTTCAGCAGAGAAGTTAACAGGGATAAATATATGAACAAAAAAATGCTGCAAAGATAAATGTGGAGAAAATGATAATTAGCTAACACTTCTTAGTTTTTGATTTCTCCTTAGTTGTACATCTAATTTACTGGAAAATAGTTTTCTTCCGTACCAGCTATTATTACAGTAACAGCCATCATTGACTTGTTTATTTTTTCTGAGGATTGTCAAAATGTTTTTTTAAATTTCAAACTCTTAGATTTACATGTGAGGACCAATTAAATCTGGTAACTTGCATTCCGTGGTGAAACAAACCTCGTGATGAAAAGTACATGACACTAACAGCTGCCTTACAATGGACTAATTTCATGTAGAGCTAAAATTTATTGAATTCCTATTATATGTATATTTCTCTGTTAACATTATAGTTCTCAATGTATTGTGCGAATTCCGAGTTCCTTTTGGCACCTGTTCAGTTGAACAACTAACCTGTTCAGGGCAGAAAAAAAAGAATTGTTTTACAAGAAGAAAAGGAATCTGATTGTCCATGTAGAAGTAAGCAAAATGAAAAGCACTTAATGCTGACAGAGAATTAGAGATGTCATTTTAAGAACTGCTTCCAGCAAGTTAAAAAAAAAAGCGCATAAAATATGCAACTCTTAGTTAAAGGCCTTACTAGCAGTATAACTAGACAGGTAGCAAATTTTGTCATTGCTTTAGTTACAACCATCTGTAAATAATTTAAATACTTCTTACATGAGGTTCAAATTGAGTGGAATAAAGTATAAATTCAAAGTATACAATCATTAGCAGGTTAATGAATATCTCAGGGCTTATAAAATGTAGTTAAATTTAGTAAGAAGATAAAAGATGAAAAATTAGGGTACACAGCTGGTCACCAAACGCGAAGTCAATCTGGTTATTTAGCCCGGAAAACAAAAATAATTTTGCATATTACCACTAACACTAATATATAGGGAGGAGAACCATGATTCATTGCATTTTGAGGGGAAGGAAAGGCTTAGTATTAATACTGACAATATTAACATAGTATTCTTGTAGGAATACTATGTGCATGTTTGATATGTTGCTGTGTAACAGTAATTGTACAATGTTTAAGAAGAACATTAAGAAAATACAAGGGTAGAGTTTCATGTGGGGAGCTACATTTTTGGCACGTCAAAAATTCTCATAGCCATTACCTTCATCTTACTTTGCGCTGCTGGCTTTTGTGCCCTTGAAGATTATAATAGTGACCAAAATATCTGTGCATTTAAGGCTTGCTTTTGATTATTGTTATTGAGGCCTGATTTTAAAGGAATAATAATCAAAAATACCTCGTGAACTTGCTATCTGCTCTGTTTTTATTTAAAATATAATAAAGATTATCTTCCCGTGCTGTACTTTTGCTTCTTGTATGATCATTGAATAGTTAAAGAAATGGCACCGTCCTCACTCTAGGAAATTCTCAGTAGGAAGAAGGAATAAGGAATGTCAGACCACATAGATACGGCATACAGAGTAAATACCAGTAAAATAGCAGCCCGAAGCCAGTATGCAACGTTACAGCATAATTAATAGCTTCTATTCTAGGCCTTATATTTTATGATTTTAACACAAAATTTCACTTTTAAAAAGTCAACGTAAAATACATTTTGTAACTATGTGTTAGCTTTTAATGACTATTTTTGGCCAGGAATTTTGCCCTGTTTGTCAACTTGCAATTGAGTTGTTGCTGTTTTTATTTTTAATTAAAGACTTTAAGTATATAAAATTAGGGTATTCAAATCTAAGTACTAAGTCGGATTTTTGTAAAGCTGCAATTTTATGTTTGTAAAGTGCTAGTATGCTGCCCTAAGTTGATGGCAACATCTCATTACGTTTTCTCTAGTAAAAAGTACTTTTTTACTCTTCTTCCCAAGCTGGGTGTTATCTAATTATGAGTCACTGAAAGCATTTCACCACCTACAGTCATCATCACATTTTTAAAGTAATCTTACGATAGTGCAGATTATATTTTCAAAGTTTGAGTAAACAAACAAAAAACCTGTCTGCTCCTGATAAGTTTCTTTTTTAATGTTTATTTTGAAAGAGAGAGCACAAGCAGGGGAGAGGGGCAGAGTGACAGGGGGAGAGGAAGAGAGAATCCCAAGTAGCGCAGCGCTCAACGTGGGGCTCAATCCCACGAACCCGGAGATCATGACCCGAGCCGAAATCAAGAGTTGGATGCTTAACCAACTAAGCCACCCAGGTGTCCCCCTCAATACGTTTCTTAAAAGTGGGAGAACACTCTGACTCTTTATGACAAAGGAAGTAGATCGGTCACATAGCAGACACCAAAGCAAAGTTTGAGACATGAACTGAAAATTTCACCCCACGTGTTACAATGTACCCAAGAGCAATTTATTTTAAAATCCAGAAGGTGGAGCTATTTTTGCGGCCAGAAAGATTCAGTAAAATTGAGCTTTGCATATTTGTGAAGTTCCCTATAAAAGGATCTTACGCATTCAGCTCTTACAGGATTTAGATGGCCATCACCAATATACGTTAACTTAAGTGGTCCAGGAGATTCTAGCCCACCATGTCTAGTTGCAAACCCTGTAATTCTCATTGAAGTTCCACTTAATGCCATTCTATGTCATCCTTGGATGTGTAGGATATATTGACAATCCAGGACTATTTAGACATCACCCCCATTGCTTCATGAAGAGTGTCTGTTTCCAAAGTGGTTTCTAAAGATCTCAGAGACAAAGCTGGGACTTTGAACAGACACTTGCGGCACCACTGGTATGGTACGTATCTTCCCTATAGGACAAAACGTGGGCAACTATCCCCGCTCTGGGATCCCATAAAAGTGTAGACTATGTGGGGAGGTTTCTTTGCAGCTCTGCCTTACCCCGTCGGGGAATTTGATGCCCGGGCTTATCCAGTAATGCAAACCTGACTTTATTCATGCTGAAATACATATCTTTTTTTTTAATTTTTTTTCAACGTTTTATTTATTTTTGGGACAGAGAGAGACAGAGCATGAACGGGGGAGGGGCAGAGAGAGAGGGAGACACAGAATCGGAAACAGGCTCCAGGCTCTGAGCCATCAGCCCAGAGCCTGACGCGGGGCTCGAACTCACGGACCGCGAGATCGTGACCTGGCTGAAGTCAGACGCTTAACCGACTGCGCCACCCAGGCGCCCCTGAAATACATATCTTTATATTTTCCTGAAGGCTTCATCTTTTTAGGTAATTTTTTTTTATGAACACCAGCTTCTACCTTGAGATATTTCAGTCTGGGTTTCTCAGGGCACCATTTTACATGAGCCAGTATTATTACTTAATGAAAGTTCTGTCGACTCGCTTTCATCCCCTGTAATACCTTATGGAGAAAATCTGCATGAAAATGATTAGATTTTGGTGTGTACTGACCTTTAATTTTGTAGGCTAGGAATTTGGGTTAAGCTGCATGCGCTAACATAGGCTTTGAAAGTTAATGCTCATGCAGAATACTACCCAAAAAGGATCAGGGTTAGAATAATGGTTTCTTAATAATCAAAGTAAACTTGTTCTGTAAAGGGAAAAAGTGAAATATTTGAGACTTTGCAGGCCTTTTGCAACCATTCAAGCATGCTGTCGTCGTATGAAAGCAGCCATAGATCATGGGGGAAATGCATGGATGTGACTGTGGTCCAGTGAAACTGTTTACAAAAACAGGTGGCCGGCTGGCTGAGCTTACCAACCTCTGCAGTAGAGTAAGAAGTGTTTCCCAGCCACTTAAAAAATCAGACATTAATGGATCTGAGAACTTTTTTCTTTTTATTGTTCTCAGTTACAAACAGTGGGACACAAAGCATTTTTACATATTGTGTTCTTGTTATCTTGGACTCAGAGGGACCTTATCAGGAAACCAAACCTGTACTCTCTTTATTAAAAGAAAGAAGGGCCACAAATCAACTTTTCCAAAACTAAAGTATTCCTTTTTTGATATATATCACCTAACTTTTCCCTAGTTGACAGATAATTTTATATCTTATTGTCTCGAAGTTCATTTTACCAGCTTAAAGAACATTTCTGAAAACGTCCACATTTTGTGTTTTATTGATTTTTGCTATTTTTGTGGGGAAGATAGGTACCTAGTCTACCTAGAGAATCTTCCACACATACCAGACATGGCAGTCATGGCCCACTGACTGCCTGTTAGCAGAAATCACATACAAGAAAGTGCACAGCCTACAGATGAAATTACCCCGCCTTGTAATTTGAGAAAGTAGATGTTCTTTACCCAGGAACAGCAATGAATCGCATTGGCGTGAACCCCTGACCCAATGACGGCTTATCCATACACTGAGTTTTAATCCACAAGATGGCTAGGGTACATTAAGTCAAGCAAAGTAGTTCCCTCTGAATTGTGGATCCGAAAATAAGGAGCATTAGTCAACAGAAGGAAAAGGGAGCAAAGAAGCAGAAATCTGGTCAAGGATTAGGACAAGTTTTCTGATTGGCAGAACATTCGGCACAGCTTGCCCTCTCCTCTTTCTACACCCTCCAATCCAGGGAAGACCGACCATGCATCAGTACCAGCAGCAATGCTGAAAATGGTGTCGGCAGCGATTGTGGTGGACAGAGTAAGACAGGGAGCAGGTTGATGGGAATGGTCTGGCTTAGAATCGCTAGCATAGGGTGACTTAAAAAACCTGTACAGGAATGTTCATGACAGTTTTAATAGCAATAGCAAAAGAAACTAGAAACCACTTAGATGTCCTTTAATGGGGTGGGTGGTTTAACCAACTGTGGTAGGTACATGGAATAGGACTTAGACAAAAGGAATGCGTTATTGATGCGAGAACTTGCGTAAATCTCCAGAGAATTGTGTGGAGTCAAAAAGTCAATCCTAAAACGGTACATACTGTGTGAGTCCGTCTATAGAACATGTTTGAAACAACACTTTAAAAACTGGAGAATAAATTAGTTGGTGCCAGAGGGTAGAGATAGTGGGCAGGAGGGAGGTAGAAGTGGTTATAAAAGTATCTTGATTCCGGTGGTGGACACACAAACCTACATGTCATAAAATTCACATAAAACTGAATACATACAAATGACTATTAATAAAATTGGGGAAATATTTTAAAAAAATTTTTTAATATTTATTTTTGAAAGATCGACAGAGTACAATGAGGGGAGGGGCACAGAGAGAGGCAGAGAGAATCCCAAGCAGGCTCCACACTATCGGTGCAGTGCCAACGTGGGACTTGAACTCATGAACCTGGGAAAAATAATCATTTGTCTTAAGACAGAAAACAATTCAGGCTTGAAAATAGCAAGCAAATATATTTGCATACAGGAGGGAATTTTCCTTCCCGTGGACATCCTGTGCCGGCCCTTAAAACAAACTCAGGAGCAAATAAATAAACTAAATAAAGTAAATGTTATTAGGCAGAAGTAAGAAGCACACGGTGAAGAATCCAAGGGGATGCCGATGGCTCCAGCAAGTGGAAGTTGGAAGAAGGAAAGCTAGGGATGCCCAGACTCATGGACTAAGAAGGGAATAGAGTGAGAATGGCTCATCATAAAGTCAGAGAATCCCAGAGTTGGAGGGGACTTTGAGGTTGCCTCTGCTAACCTCCCGGCCCCGACAGAAATTCTTTCTACAAATACATTTGGCGGAAGGTTTATGAGGGAGGTTGTGTAGGGCCTGGATTAGAGGGTGCGGTGAGGTCTACATCCAAACCTAGCTGGCGGGGTAATGTCTTCCACTAAACTTGTCGCCTTTGATGCTGAAATCACTCGAGTAAGGAAGTATGGTCGGGTTTCCCGGAGGAAAAACACCGGGAGGGCTCTATCCCAAGCAAATACACACATGCGCGCACATTGAGGGTTGGTACAGGCTTTGAAAGATAGAATATTGAAATTCTTGTTTGGTCTTCTCTTTAAGACATTTACTTCCCTGTGCAGTTTAGCTGTGCTGCCACCAGGGGACAGAAGGATGCCACTGTTTAAGTACTGATTGTGAACTTGAAAGTTTGTGCTTTCCTTGAGGTTCGAACAATGGCTCTGCTGGCTTTGATCTCTTACCCAAAATGTCTAGCCATAGATGTCCAGCTTTGCCTATAAAATGTATCCACTTGTTAAAATGATTCAAGTCTGTCAAACTTTAAACCCATCATCACCCTGGAACGCACGTTTTCCAGACCTCCAAGTAGATAAGCAGGAGAAATACTGGCAGTCTGATTTATAGCAACTCTTCCTCAGAGAAATCACGGGAATTCCGAGTCTTTCTCTTCCATTCGAGGTCTCTTGGCTGTATCTCATTTGTATTCCTCAGTGGCCCTTCCTGGCCTCCTCTTACCAACCTCCCAACACCTACTCTCCTTTCCTGGTCTCTTCCCACATGCAACCCAGGCTGACGTCAGTGACTCCTGCAGTAAATGTTCACTTAATGTTCACTGTGTGTCAGACACCATTCCGGGCTCTGGGGGATCAAACCAAACCCTTCCCTCGTGGAGCTTACATTCCAGTGGAGAGGCAAACAATAAACAAATGTGCTCGGACAGTAATACTTGCTCTACAGAAGTCATAATAAATAAGAAGTAATGCACGTGTTACCAGACAGAGGTTCCGAACGCAGGTCCTGCTGCTCGCCACTGGAAAGTCAGTACTTGAGAGACACGTGATGGTCGGAGAGGAGAGGTTGCTTTATTCAGGAAGCTGGCAGCCTGGGAAAACAGCAGACGAAGATCCCAAAGACCAGGTCCCCCTTCCGGGCATAGCGGGAGGTTTTTAAAGGGGAAGGCACAGGAAATGGTAATGGGGCTACAAGCAGGAGAAGCTGGTGCTCAGCAGTTAATCATTTGTCCTTAGGACGCTTCCAGATTCTTCCATTCTGCCAGTAATCGAGGCTCCCCGGTGTCTCTTATTGAGGATACCAGGGTCAGCGGTGGCTGTTTGAGTGCAGTCAGACCGTATCTTCCAGAAAGACTGTATCTTCTTGGTCCTTTGTTCCTCAAGGCTAGTGGTCCGCAGGATCTCAAGGGAAGTAGGTTAGTTCTGCTACAAACCGGGGTTTAGGTCAGCGTGCAAGGAGCACATAAGCTCATCGGTTGGCGTGCTGTCACACAGGGGAGGGTGGTAGGGAGTGATTCAAGGAGGTGGCAGTGGCAGGGCTGATGTTTTCCATGGGATTGTTGAGAGCAGACCTCCCTATGAAAGGGAATATTTGAGCTGAGATCTGGAGGGGATGGGGTGAGTCACACAGATTTGTGGACAAGATGCATAGCAGGCAAAGGGAACCACAAGCGTAAAGATCTCAAGGTGAAACCAATCTTGGTATGTTTGTGGGACGACAAAGTGGCCAGTGTGGCTGGAGGTGCGTGAGAAAGGGAGAGAGTGATGGGAAACAAGACCAAATAGGTCACAGGGGACTCGATCGCGTAGGGCCATTTGTGCGTGAGATGATGTAGCCCTGGTGGTTTCGAGCAGAGGAGTGATGTGGACACTGTGGCTGCCGTGTTGAGAGTAGACTGTAGGTGGGCAAGGGTGGAAGCAAAGAGCCCGGTGAGGAGGCCGTTGCCGTAGGTCAGGTGAGAGAATGGGGGCTCAGACTGGGATGGTGGCAGTGGAGGGGATGAGAGGTGGTCAGATTCTGGAAGCCTTTTGAAGGTAGGCTTGACAGGATTTGATCATAAATTGCCTGTGGCATTTCAGAGAAAGAGGGGTCGGGGACAGGTTACAGTCGTGGCCGAAGCAAATGGAGTTTTCCTTTTACTGCAGTGGGAAAGACTGTGGGGTAGGCAGGGAAGGAGGAGAAAAACTGCAAGAGTGTGGACTCCTGAAAACTCAAGGAAAGGAAGTTTTATAAGAAGGACAGTGTGACCCACCATGTCACGCGCTAACGAGGAGGGTGACATCTCTTCTGCAGCTGTGGCTACAGGTGCTGCCCGACTCAGCGTCACTGGTATCGGTGGACTTTTCTGCCATGTCCAATGCTTGCTAGGTAGGGAGATGGTCCTCCTTTCCCGGGTGTTGGAGACAATTCTCATACTTGACCTCAAAATATGATGGACTTCTGTGTTCTTTTCTCAGTTCCTAGGTTCCTGGAGCTCCACGAGAGACAGACAACTGAACTCTCACCTTGCACCAGGAGACAAAGGGACATATCACCAAGAGCTGTATTCAGAAGTCTCCTCTCCAGCACACCCTGTTCAGCTCTTGGAGCAAGTCTAATAAGAAGAATCTATAGGGCTCCTGGGCGACCCAGTTGGTTGAACGACCGCCTCATGATTTGGGCTCGGGTCATGATCCCAGAGTACTGGGATCGAGCCCTGTGTTGGGCTCCATGCTGAGGGCAGAGCCTGCTTAAGATTCTGCCTCTCTCTGCCTCTGCCCTCTGCTTGTGCGCACTTGCTCTTTCTCTGAAAACAACAACAACAACAACAACAAAAAACAAGAAAGGAAGGAAGAAGGAAAAGAAAACAAAAAAAGAATCCAGCTTTCTCATTCAGAGTGGTTTTTTTCCACCTATAATTCTGCTTTAGGCTGACCATCTACCTCAGCCTCCCCCCTCCCCGCTCCCCGCCCCCCGCTTCATCACCATTACACTCTCACATCCAATCTTCTAGATAATCACAAGCACTCCCAGACTCAGTGGCCCTATATCTGGAAACCATACTGCACTTTAGTTAATGACTATGCTTTAAACATTTTGTTGAAGTAAATGGAATTACTAAAATAGGTGTACATTATCTTCAGTGTTAACTGTTTATTTAACATCATAACCTAATTGTACTTTTATATACCGTCACTAATCAAAATTCTAGGTTTGAAAGGAGAATTCTCTAGCAAGATCATCTTTTGAAGTAAACTTCCGCCCTGCATCCCAGTGAATTTTGGTATCTCTATTCATTTACCTTGATCGTCATTGCTCTATGAAGATACAGGGTAGTAGTTATGTTTTGTGGAAAACACATCATCCACATTTAAATCCTAACTCCTTTGTTTCCTAGATGTGTAACACTGGGAAAATTGCTTAATACCTCTATGCTTCAATTTCCTCCTCTGAAAAGCAGGAATAATAACTATGAGGATTAAATGAGATGAAGCATATAAAGTCCTCTGCACATAGTAGAAGCAGGGAGATGGGGCCTGCCCGAGCTTGGGTCTGTAAGGGAGGAAAATGTTGAACAGAGCCTCTTCTTATGCCCAACTGACATGCAGTGGTCAAGTAGTACAGGAAAAAGTAAACTTTTACTTTTATCTCTTTAAAGCACTGAGATTGGGAGTTGTTTGTTACTGCAACATAACCTAATCCTGACTGACCGACACAGAAACTGAGATCGGAAGTAGGGCATACTGTAACGAAACCTAAAATTAGTGACTTTCACATGGTGATCTGTTGGTGGGTGGCAAAGAAACAGATGTTGAAGGTTGAAAAAGTGCAGATCTGTTATGCAGAGGCAAAACATTGTTTTATTTTTTTTTAATTTTTTTTTCAACGTTTATTTTTTTTGGGGGGGGACAGAGAGAGACACACAGCATGAACGGGGGAGGGGCAGAGAGAGAGGGAGACACAGAATCGGAAACAGGCTCCAGGCTCCGAGCCATCAGCCCAGAGCCCGACGCGGGGCTCGAACTCACGGACCGCGAGATCGTGACCTGGCTGAAGTCGGACGCTTAACCGACTGCGCCACCCAGGCGCCCCGCAAAACATTGTTTTAAAAGAAATGTTGCCTCTAGTCACTTGGGAAGAACTTCGTGTATCTGTGAAACCTGTCTGGGTGGGAAAGATGGAAAACATAAGGTGAGTAACGTCGTTGTTGGCTACTCACTGAGAATTGACTGTCTTGCAAGTCGAAATTATAGTAACTCGGGTTTCAGTGAACATTCCTGGACTTTGAGCTTAATGCTGTGACAGGATGGGAGGCCTTTGGGGCTGTCAACTTTGGGCAAGGGCTGAGTGTATTTTGCATACAAAAAGGATCGTGAACTAGTGCTATTCTCCAAGTGTCCAGCATTACTTGTTGGGACATAGTAGGATGGCACTTTCCAGGACCCTTAATATTAGGTACAGGGAAGCCAAAGAAGTAAACACAGTCCCTTTCAAGTCATGTGAAACATGTGAGCCTCTATCCTGAAGCGGTAGGAAACTTTGAAGGGTTCTTAAAAGAGGAATGACAGAAGACGGGCTGGCCGGAATTGCATACCCCACCAGAATTCAGAACAGGCAATGTTTTGTCAACAATAACTATGCACCACTCCGATCTTGTGAAGAAGCATTAAAATATTAAAAAACTAACACAAAATAACATAACATAACAACATAAAATATAACAAAATATAAAGGCAAGAATTCCCTTTCACCTAACCCCAAATCCATTCTATTACTTCCCCAGATTATTATATCAATATTTTGGTGTGCATCTTTCCAGTCCTTGGCCATGCACCTGCACACACAGAGGCGCTTTTTTACATTAATGGGATCATATATATAGATCTACCTAGATGACTGTCTTATAAGTATTCCAGCATGTGGATACGCTATAATTTCTTATCGACGTACCATTATGATGTTTCCAATACTGCATAAATGTCCTAACAAAAGTTAATTTCTCTTTTAAGCCCCTTCTGTTATATAGAAGTAAAATTAATTAGCCTCTTAAGAGTTATGGCTTCACTGTCACCCACGGAATTTGGGTCACAGTTCCAGAACCTTACACCAGCCAAGAGGTGAGAGCATTTGGACATTTCCTCCCATCATCTGTCCATTTTTCCCATACAACCTAGTATCTTTCAGCGATTCCTGTGCCACATCTGGGCACGTGAAATTCCTCCAAAAGGTTTCCCATGGGCATATCTACATATCCTGATGGCATATCCCTTTTCTCCCTCACGTCTTCCCAATACTCCACCCCTTCTGTTGTACCTTTAATTTTATACTGTCAAGGTTAATTACTTTCCATTTTTTAACCACGGCTAATTCTTCTGTGCTTTGCCTATTAATGAATTCTAAAATTTAAAACAGATGGACGACACTTATACCATTATGACATATTTATGTCAAAATAATATGTAACAATTATATATATACGAATTGTGTGCTAGGATTATTTTGCCTTCTCCATGGATCTAAGCTCATGACTGTACCACAAAGGGAATATTCCTAGACTGATATTTGAATGGGTTCCTTTTTTAAAAAAAAATGTCTATTATTTGTTTTGAGACAGAAAGAGCCCATGCGTGCGACGGGGAGGGGCAGAAAGAGAATCCTAAGCAGCCCCTACACACTGTCAGCACAGAGCAAGTAGGGCTCACACTCATGGACCCTGAGATCATGCCCTGAGCTGAAATCAAGAGTCAGTTGCTTAATCGACTGAGCCACCCAGGCGCCCCTTTTTAACACTCCTATCAAATGTTTTTACCATATGCTCGAGAAGGCCAGCTCTCTCTATCCCTGCTCATTCCATCATGTTTCTTTATTTCCTGGAGATCACTGTGGGAGTACTCTTTTCTCCTGCTTCTCTCTGAAATAGCTGCTCAACCTGAAATTCCGCACAGCCATCATCCTGGGGCATTCTTTCTCTGCTTCCCTGGGTTAGACACATTGCTCTCTAGATCTTATTTCCTCATTTCTTTTAGTTACTTCCTCATTTTTCAAAACTACAGCGTCCAGTAACTTCTCAAGAAAGAGTTACGGGAGGTTAATTTTAGTATACCTAAAACTCTGAAAACATCTGACAGTTCCAACTGTTCTGCCCCCTCATTGACACCAAAACTTTTCCATTTTAGGTGTATTGTTGGATATGAGGTGGTATTGCCTTGTGATCTTAATTTGCATTTTCCTGAGGGCTCATGATATTGATAATTTTTCATGTTTATTGGTTATTTGACTATGTCTTGTTGTGAAGTGGCTGTCCAAGTGGTTTGTTCATTTTTACATGTTTTTTGTCTCTTTATTATAGATCTGTATAAGTTCTTTATATATTCAGAATATGAGTCCTTTATGGGCATATGTATTATACACATCTTCTCCCAGGCTGTGACTTGTCTTTTCATTTTCTTATTAATGCTTTTTGATGAACAGAAGCTCCCAGTTTTAGAAAGTCCAATTTTAATTCTTTTATGTTTAGTAACCATTGTATACTGTTTATTAAATCTTTGCCTATCCCCAAGATCATAAATATAGTTGCCTCTGTTCTATTCTAGAAGTTTTGTTTGTTACCCTTTCAATTAAGGCTACTTAAGTCTATGCTTTGTCTAATTTTGAAATGTGGTATGAAGTAGAGGTTTAGCTTTATTTTATTCTATATGGATATATGACTGCTCCAGAAGCATTTATAAAAAAAAAAAAGACCATTCTTTATGTTGATTTAATTGCAATGGCACAATATATAGCTATAATATAATGTATAATATTAACTTGAATATATATGAATTTGGATATATATATATATATATGCCTATTTTTCTATTTTTGTTCTGATACCAGACTGTTTTAATTACTGTAGCTTCATAGTGCTAGTAAGAGTATAAATTGGGACAACTACTTTGGAAAAGTCTGGCAGTGTCTAGTAAAGCAAACATATACTTACCCTATGACCCAGGAATTTGACTCCTACGTATTTTCCCAAGAGAATGAATGCATTTATTTACAAATGGCATAGAAGAATGTTTGTACAGCTTTATTCATGACAGCCAACAATTGAGAATAAACCAGATGCTATTAGTGGAGAATGGATAAATGAATTTGAGTGGAGTCAAACAATTCAAGATTATACCACAATGAAAAAAGAACAAATTCCTTCTTCCCATAAAATGGATGAATCTCAGGAATATTTCTGAGTGAAAGACAGAAAACTGCATATACTACACGATTCTATTATATGAAATTCAAGAGCTTGCAAAACAGATATATGATATTAGAAGTCAAAATAGTAGTTACCTCTAGTGGGCAGAGTATTGACTGTCAAGGGGCATGATGAAAATTGGGTTCCAGAAATGTTTTGTATATTGATCTTGGTGATGTTACACAGGTACCTATACATGCACAGATTTATTGAGTTGTACGTTTAAGATTAGTGTTCATTATATACCTTGCTTTACATATGTCATATATCAATACATTAAAAAAAGGAAATGGAGGGGCTCCTGGGTCGTTCAGTCAGTTGAGCGTTGGGCTCCTGATTTTCCAGGGTCATGGGATTGAGTCCTGCATTGGGTTCTGTGCTGAGCTCTGAGCGTGGAGCCAGCTTGGGATCTTCTCTCTCTCCTCCCTCTGCCTCCATGCATGTGCATGCATGTGCTCCCCCACAAAAAAATAAAAAATAAGAAATGGAAGTCTGAAAATATTTTTGTTCTGCCTCATAGTTGAGTGTTTAGCTGGGTTAAAGGACACAAACTGTGTGCTTCTTCTTAGATCCCCTCAAATGCCTCCTTACTTGCACTCTTGGACAGAGCCCCAACTGTGTGGGATTGCTCCTTTTCTTCCAGACTTCAATGAATTGTCCCAACACATCACAGGAGATCTAGTTCCTGACATGTACTGAATAATGGCTGGATAATGCAACCCAAGAGTGTGCGTGTGTGTGTGTGTGTGTGTGTGTGTGTCTTGGGGGTGATGAAAAGGAAAAACTGTTTTTCCTCTCAACACTACTTCACTTCTGGTCACAAAATGTGTGGACATTGTTCCATACTGACCAAATTTCCAACATCACCTGGGTGTCCTACAATTCAATTCAGTTCTGACACTACCTGGAGTTAACTCAGATCTCACAAGTTCAGAGCTCAGTCCCACTAGGCTGCTCCCATTTCAGATGACAGTCACAAGTCCCAGGTCGTCATCTGTACTTCAGACTGATCGGCTCTAAGTCAGAGTTCCCATGACCCCCTCTTCAGATTTGATAATGTGTTAGAGCAGCTCAGGGAACTCAGGAAAACCATTTACTTATCATATGACAAGTTCATTATAAAAGGACACAACTCAGGAACAGCCTGGTGGAAGAAGTGCATAAGGCAAGGTACATGGGAGGGGTTGAGGACCTTTCACGCCCTCTCAGCGTGTGCCACCCTCTCAGCACCTTGATGTGTTCAGTGACCTGGAAGCTTTATAAACTCTGTACTTCAGAGATTTTTGTGGAGGCTTCATCACATAGGCAGGATCAATTATTAACTTAGTTTCCAGCCCCTCTCCCTTCCCTGGAGAATGGGGGATGGGGCTGAAAGTTCCAAGCTTCTAATCATGGCTTGGTCTTTCAGGGGACCAGCCTCCATCCTGAAACTATCCAGGAACCCATCAAGAGTCACTTCATTATAAACAAAGGTGCTCCTATCACTCAGGAAATTCCAAGAAATTTAGGAGCTGTGTGTCAGGAACTGGGTCAAAGACCAAATGCTAGATCAAAAGATACCTCTAGCACCTTTATTGCTTAGGGAATTACAAAGATTTTAGGAGTTCTGGCCAGAAACCTGGAATGAAGACCAAAGTATAGATATTTCTTATTATATCAAGATATCACAGAAGGTCATGTTCCCTTGAAGTGAACTTGACCAATGGAAAACAGATAGGAATATACTGGGAAGATTCAAAAAAAAATGGGGGTAATTCATTTAGGCATTATTCTAGGAATATTCCCTTTCCAGTGTTATCGTCCATAGAGATAGAGATAGAGATCTCCATAGAGAAGGAAAAATAATCCTAGCACACAACTCAGCTCAAAGTTAAAAATAGTTATATATATATAACTATATAACTATATGTATATATATAACTATATAACTATATATACAACTATATATAATGTATAATGCACTGGTTATTCAATGGACCCCATCAATATGATGCTTTGTGTTATTAGCTCAGATAAATTATCTTCTAATTTCTTTAATACTTTTCTCCCACCTGCTACTTCTGTACTGTCTTTCTGGAACTTGCATAGATTAGATAATGGACTGTACTTTTTTCAGTTTCATGTCACTATTCTCCTCCTTTATGTCTGGTATTCCCACGTCCCTAAACTCTCTGGCCTTTTTTAGGATAAGTAGGGCACCTCCTCAGATACTTCTGGTTTGGTTTCCTTCCTCCCAAGTCATGAATTATCATTTCTCCACCAATTATCCAATTTCTAGGAATATGTTGAAACTTTTTATCCCTTGAGGTCCTCATCCAGTCTTTTGCATGGGTTATCTATTATTTTTTTAAGTGCACTTTAAGAGCCTTGGGACACAGAGAAGGAAAATTGCTTAGGGTCAGTTTGCCATCTTGAACTGGCAGTGTCTAAATGTTTATTACATAGTTGAAGCTGTCTTTGCCATGTGACTTGTGCGTTTCATGACTGTGTAACAGGACTATCTTTTTCTAAGTGTGAGGCATGTTTTTGATTCATTTAGCCAGTGCAAACTTTTAGAGACAAATTTAGAGTTCTCTGCTCTCTCAAAGCAATCAATACCACCTGCAGCAGACCTATACCCAGCAGGTCAAAACTTCTTCATTTCTGAAAATAACTAATTGTGCTTTTTAAATATCACTAAGAAAGAGGAAAGTGAAACAGTTGTTTGTATATCCTGTATTTTTCACTTCCAGCATAAGATTTAAGGAGTTATTTTTCGAAAAATAAAATTCTATTCTTCTTCTTTTAATGCCTTAAATGTCACAGAATTTCTATCTCCCACCCCCGATTTTAAAGCAAGATAATTATTTATTTAAAAATTTGTTTAATGTTTATTGATTTTTGAGAGACAGAGTATGAGTGGGGGAGGGGCAGAGAGAGAGGGAGACACAGAATCCGAAGCAGGCTCCAGGCTCCGAGCAGTCAGCACAGAGCCCGACGCGGGGCTCGAACCCATGGACCGCGAGATCATGACCTGAGCCGAATTCGGAGGTTTAACCAACTGAGCCACCCAGGCGCCCCACTAATTCTTTATTTTTATCTTTAAATTAATTTATAAACAAATTTTCCTTATTTAGGTAGAATCTACACAAGTTCTCCTTTCCTTTCCCCCAGAAATCTGGACATTACTGTACTGGAAATGGACATACTAATTATGCAAAATTTACCAAAAAATCAGACACACTAATACAAAATTTAAGCCATCTGGGAACACCCTGGCACAAGCCATTCTCAATTCTTGAACTTTCCAGATGACTAAGGATTTACCTTTAAACATGGGCAGAAATCTTAACCATTACTCATGAATATTTTAGCTGACTCCACATGTTTTAGCCCTTTTGTGAATGGACTGTTAAAAACATGATTGCCATTACACACATTATTGTACCAAATTGTAAGCTCTAATTAATATTCTCAACTCTTGAGGTCCTGGATAATACACTTACCAGAGAAAAACTCAGGATATATAGCATTTGTTGAATGTATGTATGAATGAATGAATACAGAAAGAAAGAAAGGCAGTACAATGACGCTCTTAGGTTCTGCTGGGGTATATGGACTCTTTTCCGTTATACCGAATGACCCCAGACTGCTGTGCTTCTGAGTTTTTGCGTCTGTTTGTAGTGTTCCTTTTTGCTCTTTCTTTAGATTTTCTTGTCTCAAATGTCTCTTGTTACGATTGTGTGTATACCTACCTCTAGAAATCCTTCTCTCTTCTTTAACTCACCACTTCTAATTTTTTTATTTAAATTGTTTAATTATTTTATTTATTTGAGAGAGACAGGGACAGCATGAGTGGGAGAGGGGCAACGAGAGAGGGAGAGAGAATCCCAAGCAGGCTCCGCTCTGCCAGCAGAGAGCCCGATGCAGGGCTCGAACTCACAAAACCATGAGATCATGACCTGAGCTGAAACCAAGAGTTGGATGCTTAACTGACTGAGCCACACGCGTGCCCCAGATGGCTGTATGTTAGTATTGCCTTCTTGCATTGTAAAAGCCAGCACCCACAACGTAGTCATTCTCTTCCAACCACTTATTAAGTATGGATTTGGGACCGAGATCACTAAGCTTCTTATGGCAAATTTAAAAACAGCTCTGAGTTTCTGATTGGTTTTATCAGAGTTTAATGTACTGTTTGTCGATTTAAGTTCAATTTTGGTTGCTCAGACACTTCCTCCTGCCCTCATCCCCACTTTTTACTTCTATTTCAGAGAATAAGATTGCCAGATAGCTTATTTCTACATGGTGAACAATGCGCCAGTTATTGGGGTAGAATTGTCTAATACGAATTACCTATATTTTCTAGATGGCAATACCTTTAGGTTCTATGAGCCCTGGGATTTTCAAAGCAAGCATAACTCCACATAAGTCATGACAATTCAGAAGATGCAGTGTTTTCCTCAAAGTAAAACCAATATATTCTTTATGGTAATTCCAGAAAAGTTTGCCATGCAATGTAAGCATGAATATAATCACCTAAAACTCTTGTACTGGAACCTCCATCTCTTTCATCAAGTTTTGATACTATTTATATCAGTAGCTTCGTCGCATAACAAATTACCCTAAAGTTAGAGGCTTTTAACAACAACTATTGGGGTGCCTGGGTGGCTCAGTCAGTTGAGCGTCCGGCTTCAGCTCAGGTCATGATCTCACACCTTGTGGGTTCGAGCCCTGTGTTGGACTCTGTGCTGAGAGCTCAGAGCCTGGAGCCTCTTCAGATTCTGTGTCTCCCTCTCTCTCTGCCCCTCCCCTGCTCTCTCTCTCTCTCTCTCTCTCTCACACACACACACACACACACAAATAAATAAACATTAAAAAAATTTTAAATAATAAAAAAATAAACAACAACAATTTATGTTTCTGAGCATCTGCAAGTCCTCTGGGTGATTCTGTTGGTGTGAGCTGGGCTCACTTATGCACCTGCAGTCAGCTATAGTTGCCTGAACAGTTCTGTGAATCTTGGGCTGTCTCTCACATGTCTGTCTGGGGTCTTGGTGGGCACTGCTAGGCTGAATTTGCTCTGCCCTACATGTTTCCCTTCATGCAAGCTAGCTTGGACACACTATCATAGAAAAGGGAAAAGAGTAAAAGACACCAGAAGCATGCCAGTTTTCTTGAGGTCTAGACTCTGGAATTCACACATCAATTTTGCTGCATTCTATTGGTCAGTCAGCACAAGTCACAAGAATAGCCCAGATTCAAGGAGTGAGCAAAATAGACTCCCTCTCTTGATGGAAGGAACTGCAAAGTCACATCGCAACAGACATAGATACAGAGAGAAGTAGAAAATTGGGGTCAAATTGCAATCAATGTTAGCATTATTTATGTTTTTGAAAGCAAGGAAAAAGCCACTCCATTTTATTTTAACATTCCCCATTTCGTTTCACTCCTTCTAGTTAATGCTGATACCACCTATTCATGTTTCATTTTTCCCTACTCCCATCCCTTTGCCTTTGATATGCAATACCTTAAAGAAGAAGATGTCTCAAAATGCATGTTTATATATACCAAAGGGAAAGTAAAGTTTGCTGAACATTTGCTACAAAAGAAAAAAGTGCAACAACTCACGATCTTAAAGGGTGTTTTACAGCCTACTTCCATTGTGAGTTGGAAGTGGTCAGCTGACTGTTGCCTTTGATCTCAGTAAGTCACAGGCACGGTTGCCCTAGCAGAATGAAACGCCAGGTGATAAATGCAGCAGAAAGTTGTCAACACAGATGTCTGAGTTTAATATTCTAGCTGTGGGTGATACAGAGCCTCCAACTGGAAAACAGGATGATCAGATAGCTCTGTGAACCGTCGGTAGCTAGATCTGGAATAACCACCATGTGAATGGTGTGCCCTGGTGATCTTTAGCCAACACAGACACATTAATTAACCTCAGGAGATGTTTAGGTAGCGTGATTTTTTTAAATCAACCTGTGCAAGGAGCTCTGAAACTTGCTCTCAAATCTCTTAGGAAGGACAAAGATGACTCCTTCATTATGCCCTGAATTTCCCCCCATCTGACTTGAAGGAGTGATGTTTAGTTGTTTCCATGGGAGTGGGAAGGTTAGAGATTTTATTGTTACTTAATTGGGAATTGCATGACTAAAAACAGGAAGCACTGTTTAGCAATCAAGTGATCTAACATAATGGTACCCTTAGGGATTACTTAATATTTTAATGTAATTCTAAAATTTATGAAGAACTTTTGAGCCTGATTTTCATAGAAATCAAGCTTACTATATTTGAAGCAGTCTTCTCTGATGGATAAATTTCAGACTACAATACTTTGGGCTGTTTTCAAAAGTCAGACAGGCACAGTGCCCAGGTCATTGGCTCTCAGAGCAATATTATGAAAATAAACTCACGGTGGCTGCTGTTCACATACAATCTTTCCACAACCCAGTATGCATCAAAATTTAGTTTCTTCTTATACTTTAAACTGCTTCCTTTTTTTAAAAGTTTTTTTAACGTTTATTTATTTTTGAGACAGAGAGAGAGCATGAACGGGGGAGGGTCAGAGAGAGAGGGAGACACAGAATCTGAAGCAGACTCCAGGTTCTGAGCCGTCAGCACAGAGCCTGATGCGGGGCTTCAATCCATGAACTGCGAGATCATGACCTGAGCCGAAGTCGGACACCCAACCGACTGACCCACCCAGGCGCCCCTAAACTGCTTCCTTAAAAACTTCTAATCTGTTAGCAATAATGAGTATTAATTGGAATATCCAATTGTTGAGATTCCTCATCAAGATGACAAAAACTACAGTTTTAAAAGAATCTCAGGCCACCTGGTGGATCTTTTGTTAAATTGTTAGAAATCTGTAGGGGTCAGACAACCTAGCCTACATGAGCAATTTATTTTTCACCCAACAACACTTAAAGTTGTGAAATTCTATCCCTTTATAACTTACCTTCATCCTCATACAATTTTATTTCATAATACACACACACACACACACACACACACACATACACATACATGCAAACATTCATGCAATGTACAATAGTTGGCCAGTCTCTGCCAGGTAGAGATACGTTATAAATAAAATAAATACCAAAAAGTAGATTTCATACATATTGTTAAAATCTTTTAATGTATATTTATATTTGAGAGAGAGAGAGACAGAGCACAAGTGGGGGAGGGGCAGAGAGAGAGGGAGACACAGAATCTGAAGCAGGCTCCAGGCTCTGAGCTGTCAGCACAGAGCCCAACTTGAGGCTCGAACCCATGAACCATGAGATCATAACCTGAGCTGAAGTCAGAGGCTTAACTGACTGAATCACCCAGGTGCCCCAATTTTATACATATTATTGAGTCATCCTAGAGACTTCTTTACTCCAAGAAAGATACTTTCATTTCTTGATAGGTCCTATCTTATTTTAATTTGAAAGTAAAAATTAGGTTACATGGAATAAATGGTAACATAGGAGAAGCCAGCTCCCCAGCCTTCCTCCCCACAGAGGTACTAATTAGACACTATCCATGAACAAAAACAGCTCTGGGAGAGCTCTTGAGTCCACTTAGGACACTTTAGAAACACAGTTGAACAAAAAAACTGAGATTAATAACACAACAAGAGAAGGAAAACAAGTTCATTTTGCCTGCATCATCCCATCTCCCAGGCCACCATTGTTAACACCAAGAAGGAACTTCCCAGTTAGAAACAGTTTCTCTCATCCGAAGAGTGGGCTAAGTGACCAGCTTCCCCAGCCTTCTGGGACACTGCATAAAGGTTCCGCTTCACCTTTACCCCACCCAGACCTGCAAAGTTGAGATGTATTGAGCCAGCTAAGAATATGGAAGAAAAACAGAGGCTGTTATTAGCAAACACACAGCAGCAGCCATTGTTCATAGAGACCTGCTCTGCAGAAGAACTCAGTAGATTTTGCCATTGATGAGGCCAAAGGCCAGCACAGCTGCCATGGACCCCGTGCACATCTCTCTAACTTTTGCCCCAAGGATATTCATTTGCTGATGCTGGCTGCTTGAGTTTTCCTGCTCCCTTCCCCCTCCCATCCTTACCAGAGCCTGGGACCAGCACCTGCAGCCATTGAAGTCTCTGTGGCTGGACAAGTGTTGAGACGCACCCACCGAAGTCCCTGCCCATCCCCACCAGAGCCCAGGAGCCATGCTCACAGCCAGCTCTAGCTTCTGCAGCTGTACAAATTCAAGACATCAGTCTAGGACCCCCTAGCTGACCCCACTACTATACTTGATCTGAAGGCTAGCCCCTTCAGCTGTGTACCTGCCCACCACTGGCCTGACACCAGTCATTGGCTTCCACTGCAGCCATCAAGCACAGGGGAAGAGTATACAGCCATGGGTGCTGCATCAACAACTAGGGCCTTTGCAGCTGCTTGTGGACCCGGATCAAGCCCCATCTTCCATCACTGGCTGGCACCACCATGCCTACCTATAACTAACCCCTCTGGCTTTATATGTGTACACTCCCAGCCTGAACCTGTCACCAGCCTCCACTGCAGTGTGCATTCCTGTGAGGAGCGTATGCAACCATAGGAGAGCACACCAACATCCAGGTCCTCTGCAGCTGCTAGTGAGCCCATAGTTGGCCCCGGTCCTTGTTACCTGTTCTGGTGCCCATCATTACGAGTGTGTCTACAACTGACCCCAGCCACTACATAGGCACCTGCAGCTTGCCCCTGTAGTCAAGTGTGTGTATTATACCATCAGTTCTGGACACCATCACTGCCTACCCTGATCTTTAACTACTGGAACTGGAGGTGCTATTTCGAACCCCAACAGCCCTTGCAGACATTGAAGACTCCTCACAGTGCTAAGGACCACATAGTTATTGATGCCATGGATAGATCAAATGATAGGTCATAAAACAAGTCTTAGCAAATTTAAGAAGACTGAAATCCTAAGTGTCTTTTCGGACCACAATGGTACAAAACTAGAAATCAATAGCAGGAGGAAACTGGAAATTTTACAAATACATGGAGATTAAATAACACATTCCTGAATAACCAATGGATCAAAAAAGAAATCAAAGGTAAATCAAGAAATATCCCTAAACGGACAAAAATGGAAACCCAATATGTCAAAAGTTATGGGATGCTGCAAAAGCAGTTCTATGAGGGAAGTTCATAGCAATACATGCCTACATTAAGAAACAACTCAAATAAGCAACCTCACTTTAATCCTCAAAGAACTAGAAATAGAACAACAAACTGCTAGCCCAAAGTTAGCAGAAGGAAGGAAATAAAGATCAGAGCAAAAATAAATGAAACAAACACCAGAGAAATAACAGAAAAGATCAATGAAACTAAGACCTGGTATTTTTGTAAAGATAAGCAAAATTGACAAAAGTTTAGCTAGACTAACTCATAATAAAAGAGATAGGACTCAAATGAATAAAATCAGAAATGAAAGAGACATTATAATTGATGTCACAGAAATACAAAGGATCATGAGAGAATACAAACTGGATAACCCAGAAGAAATGGATAAATTCTTAGAAACATACAATCCACCAAGGCTGAATCATGAAGAAATACAAAATCTGAACAAACCAAAAAAAAGAGTAAGGAGATTGAATCAATAATCAAAAACCTCCCAACATAGAAAACTCTAGGACCAGATAGTTTCACTGGTGAATCCAACCAAACATTTAAAGAAGAATTAACCCCAACCTTTCCCAAACTTTTCCAAAAAATTGAGGAGAAAGGAACATTCCCAAATTCATATTATGAAGCCAGTATTATCCTGATATCAGGGCCAGATAAGGACATCACAAGATAAAAAAAATTATAGGCTAATGAACACAGATGCCAAGATTCTCAACAAAATACTAATAAACCAAATTCAACAGCACACTAAAAGGATTGCATGCCATGGTCAAGGGGGATTTGTCCCTGGGATTCAAAGATTATTCAATATACACAAATCAATAAATGTAATATATCACATTAATAGAAAGATAAAAATCATATGGTCATCTCAATAGATGTCAGAAAAGCATTTGACAAAATTCAATATCCTTTCAGGATAAAAATTCTCATAAATTGGGTATAGAATGAAATTACCTCAACACAATAAAGGCCATACATTGACAAACCCACAGCTAATATCATACTCAATGGTGAAAGGTTGAAAGCTTTTTCTCTAACATCAGGAACAGGACAACGGTGCCCCCTCTCATCACTTCTATTCAACAGAGTACTGGAAGTCCTAGCCAGAGCAATCAGGCAAGAAAATTAAATAAAAGACATCCAAATAGTAAAGGAAAATTAAAATTGTCTTTGTTTGTAGATGATATGATCTTGCATAGAGAGAATTGTCAAGACTCCACCCAAAAAAAGCTAGAACTAATCAATGAATTCAGTAAAGTTGCAGGATACAAAAATCAAAAACAGTTGTGTTTCTATACACTAACAACAAAAGATCTAAAAAAGAAACAAAATGCTCCCATTCACAATAGCATCAAAAATAATAAAATCCTTAGGAATAAATTTAACCAAGGTGGTGAAATATCTGTATACTGACAACTACAAGAATTGAATGAAAGAAACTGAAAAAGATAGAGACAAATGGTAAGATATCCTGTGTTATGCATCAGGAGAATTAATAGTTAGAATGTCCATATTATCCAAAGCCATCTATAGATTCAATGCAATCCCTATCAAAATACCAATGACACTTTTCACAGAAATAGAATAAACATTTCTAAAATCTGTATAGAGCCACAAAAGACCCCGAGTAGCCAAAGCAATCCTGAGAAAGAACAAAGTTAGAGGCAAAGTATGCTACAAAGCTATAGTAATCAAAACAGTATGGTGCTGGCGTAAAAGCAGACACATGGACCAATGAAACAGAATTGAGAGCCTAGAGATAAACCCCCATATATGGTCAACTAATATTTGACAAGAGAGCCAAGAATACTCAGTTGAGGGGAAAAGATAGTCTCTTCAGTAAGTGGTGCTTGGAAAACTGGATAAGTTTGCAGAAGAATGAAATTATTCTATCTGGCACTACTCGCAAACATGAACTTGAAATGGATTAAAGACATGACTGTAAGACCTGAAACCATAAAACTCCTAGAAGAAAACATAAGGAAAAAACTCCTTGATGTTAGTCTTGGCAGTGATTTCCTGGATATGACACCAAAACCACAAACAATAAAAGCAATAATTTGTAAGTGGGACTATATCAAACAGACAAAAAGCTTCTACACAGTGAAGGAAATGACAAACAAAATGAAAAGGCAACCTACTGAATGGGGTAAAATGTTTGCAAATCATACATTGGATAAGGGGTTAATATCCAAAATATATAAAGAGCCTCCTAAAACTCAGTAGCAAAATCAAGCAATCCAATTAAAAACTGGGCAGAGGGGGCACCTGGGTAGCTCAGTCAGTTAAGTGTCTGACTTTGACTCAGGTCATGGTCTCACAGTTTGTCAGTTCAAGTCCTGCATCGGGCTCTCTGCTGTCAGCACGGAGCCTGTTTCAGATCATCTGTCCTCCTCTATCTCTGCCCACCCCCCCCAAATAAATAAAAATTTTAAAAAATTGGCAGAGGAATTAAATAGACAGTTTTCCAAAGAAGACATATAAATGGGCAACAGGTACATGAAAAGGTTCTCAACATTACTCATCATCAGAGAAATGCAAATCAAAACCACCATGAGATATCACCTCGCACCTGTTAGAATGGCTATCATCAAAAAGACAAGAGATGACGAGTTTTGTCAAGAGTGGGGAGAAAAGGGACCCCTTGTGCACTGTTGCTGGGAATGTAAATTGGTGCAGCCACTGTGGAAAACAATATGCACGTTCTTCAAAAAATTAAAAACAGAACTACCCTATGATCCAGCAATCCCACTTCTGGGCATATATCCAAAAGAATTGAAATTAGTATCTCATAGAGATATCTGCATTCCCGTGTTTACTGCAGCATGATTTCACAACAGCCAAGATGTGGAACAACCTAAGTGCCCATCGACAGATGAATTGATAAAGAAAATGTTATATATATATATATATATATATATATATATAATACTTATATATATTTAAATTTATATATACTATTTATAATATTATAAAATATATATTTGTATACATAATAATATAATAATATTCCATTGTGTATGGAATAACATTTTTCTTTCTCAGTCATGAGAAAGAAGGAAATTCTGCAATTTGCAACAACCTGGATGAACCTTGAGGGCATTATGTTAAGTGAAATAAGTCAGACAAAGAAAGACACATGCGGTATGATCTCATATATATATGGAATCTAAAGAAGCCAAACTCAGAGAAACAGTGGTTACCAGGTGCTGGGGTGTGGGGGAAATGGAGAGATATTGGTTAAAGTGTACAAATTTACAGTTACAAGATAAAAATGTTCTGGGGATCTAAGGCACAGCATGGTGACTATGGCTAATAATACTGTATTGTATACTTGGATGTTGCTAAGAGACTAAATCTTAAATGTGTTCATCAAAAAAAAAATCATTGGTAAGTATGTGATGAGATGGAGGTGTTAGCTAACACTACGGTGGTAATCATTTTGCAATATATAAATATATTGAATCAACTCTTTGTACATCTTAAACTTACATAATGTTATATGTCAATTATATCTCAAAAAAATCTAGGAAAAAAAGAAAAGAAATTGGCAGATTGCTGAGGTTTCAGAATACAGATATTTTTAACCATCGTTGTAAAAATTGATTCAGTGAAATTTCATTAATGTATGCTAAAACGACTGGGTAAAAGCTATTGGAGAAAATGAGATTTGTAAGGTCCCAAAGTATTCCCCAAATGTGACTTACTAGTTACAGAAGTAAAATGAAACCTTTCCATTTATACAGAGAAACCTGGTGATCAAACTTAATACCATCAATAACAGGACCAACTGACAATGGCTACCCTCTAACGCAGTGCACTGAGGATACAACGTCACTTGTACATAGCCTAGAGAGTAAACGTTAGTTCTATGACAGTGTTAAATTTCTTGGATTTGTTCACTGCCTTGTGGTTATATAGGTAAAAGTTGTTCTTTGGAAAAACATTCTTTGGTGAATCATCATGTGGTATGCTTTAAATATCTTACAATTTTATTGGTCAATTATACCTCAATAAAGCTAAAGAAACATTATAAATAAATATAAATAAATAAAAGTAATAAAAATTAACATGAATTGGATTAACCAGCGTTTCTTAAAAGTTTTTAAATGTTTATTTATTTTTGAGGGGGGGGGTAGGGGCTGAAAGAGAGGGAGGCACAGAATCCGAAGCAGATTCCAGACTCTGAGCTGTCAGCACAGAGCCTGATGTGGGGCTCAGACTAGGGGTTCTTTGTCTTTGAGAGATTCTTTCCACAAGGTGAGGTGACACTGTATTGTCTCCTACCAGTGCTGTGAGGGTCCCTAGGACATGAGCAATAGAACTCAGTACCCAGTTTTCCCTTCCCAACCCATAAATCATGACATGTTTGGCATGTCACGTGCAAAAACAGACTCCCAACCCCACTGGGACAGAGCAAATCTTTGCTGTTTGAATCCACCCTTTAATATGAAGAAGATCAATAACACAGACACCAACAGAAGCTCATCAATTTTAATAGTTGAGCACGGTTTTAACAGTTCTTCCTAGGATTATATCCCAGAGCCCCCCCTCCCCACCAAAGTACTCAAATACAGCACCTACAAGTATTCAAATTTCATAAATGCAATATTGCAAAAGCAGGAGAACTCAGAGAAGCCTTCATAGCGTTGAGATTAAAAACAATGCTTAATCATCCTCTTGGTACCTGTTGCTAAGCGCTAAATACTAAAAGCTGAAAAAGCTGTATTGGCAGCTGGCAGCTAGCTGCTTGGGAGAAGAATATGGTAATGGCGAGCACTTTTACACTTCATTTTTCATCTCATAACCAGGATAACACAGGACAGGGTTCTCTGTTTTGGTAACTATTCTGGTATCAAGGTAAAAAACCCTGGAGAAATATTTTCAGAGCAACAAATGGAGTTGGTTTTACTCATGCCACAGGGTTAGAGACGGCCAGGATTCTCAGAATTTTCAGAACTGTGATTGCTTCTTCACACATTGGTATAAAGAACTGAAACTATGAGCACAGAGCCTGAGTCATAGTAAATAGCACAATAAAAATTTGGTGAATGAATCAAGTGATACCTGGGTTTCAGTATGAACAGGCTGGACCTAAGTTTCTGTAAGTAAAAACCTTCCTGGGACATTCTGGGGAGGCAACATTCTCACAGCAAGCCTGACTTGTCGGGACCAGCCCTCAGTGACCTGCATGTCCCGGGAGCCCAAAGGAACAATTGAGTTATTACTACTTCATCCCAGTCCAATGCATATGCCCATCCAGTGTCAAAATTTGCAACCAGAATCTCAGATTCAATACCACATGTAATCAAAATAAAATGAATTATGTGTAAGCCTCCTTCAATTACATTCAATACATAACAAGACTAAGAAATCTAGGGTGGAGGGGCGCCTGGGTGGCACAGTCGGTTAAGCGTCCGACTTCAGCCAGGTCACGATCTCGCAGTCCGTGAGTTCGAGCCCCGCGTCAGGCTCTGGGCTGATGGCTCGGAGCCTGGAGCCTGTTTCCGATTCTGTGTCTCCCTCTCTCTCTGCCCCTCCCCCGTTCATGCTCTGTCTCTCTCTGTCCCAAAAATAAATAAAAACGTTGAAAAAAAAATTAAAAAAAAAAAAAGAAAGAAATCTAGGGTGCAAAGTGACCAGTGTGAGAACTTTTTTGCTTTCTTTCATTCTCCTGTTCTCTTCCCCCTTCCCTCACCCTTTCCTCCTAAACCAGTCTTGTGCCCTTCCCCCAGCTTTCTTTTCTTCCTTCCTCATTACCAAAGTAGTTCTAAATATCTGTGGCTTCAGAGGGTGGGGCAAATAAAGCTGTTTTAGTTTCCAGAAATAGAAGCAGTTCTAAGAAAAAAAACAACTGTTTCTGGCCACACTAACAGTGATTTAGAGGCTCTCTCTTGAACTCATGGATATCTAGAACATTCTATGGGGTGTGAATTCAATAGCTACACAGTAAAGCTGGAGATTTTCATTTCTAGAGCATAAATTTGTTGATGGTGATGATGATGATGATGATGATGATGATATGACAATAAAACATTAGCCACACAAATAAGAGACATTTTGTGTGTGTATTTAAATAAAACAAGGGGTAGATGCTTTTTAAAAGCAGATGGGCATATCACATACCTATTTGTCCCAGTTCTTAGTTTAAGGCAGCCTGGTATCATGGAAAGACCACAAAACCCGGAGCGACGTGCACTAGGTCCAAGCTTCATAATGTTAAGGAAGTTACTTCACCATTTCGAGTCCCTATTTTTTTTTATCCTAAATACTGAGTCCAGGAATCCTTGTCCTACCTTTCTCTGGCATTACTGTGAGTGAAAAATGAAATACAGTTTGTAAAAGTGCTCTGAAAACCATAAAGCCCCATACAAATGCAAATTACCACTATCAAATGATCTTTGACATCTTTGACATCCCTTTCAGGGAAAACCTGCACATTGTAACTTCATTTTCTCTCTCTTTTTAAGGGGGGAACTTACATTATCAACTAGCATTATTGGGTTGGGTACTTGGCAGCATAATCCTCACTGATTTTCTCGTGGAAGAGACCAGTTAGAAGTTTTCCTTGTTGAAAATGAAATGCACTCCCCGAGGGCCAGACTCAGAGTTGGAGATGCACTGTTTATTGAGGGTTTCCGCCAAGGCTTCAGGTCCGCAGAGGAAAACTCCTATTCTGGTACTTTGGGGAAAGAAAGGAAAAATAAACCGTTTTAGGCTTTTGGATGAGATAGACTACAAAGCACCTGGGGGAATCTCTTATTTCCCTCTGCCCCTGTGTCTTTTCCACTAATGGCAGAGTTCAGATTACCCTGCAGGAGAGTGGTTCAGCCCTGTTTGTGGCGACAGCTTCAAAAGGCAGTTGACCGCCCTGGAAATGACATTCAAGTAGAGTTTACAGAGACCTCTACCACAGAGAAAATGGTGGTGAATTCGTGAGTCTGTGGGCTACTTCACTTCAGGGCTCTATGTCCCCAAACCGTCTCCAGCATCTTGAAATCAGGAACAAATCTGCTTTAGGTTCACCAACTCGGCCAACAGCTTGGTGGGGATTCATCTCTCTGTGTTTTAGATTCTAAAGTCTCGTTCTTCAAGGTGTGGTTCCATACCAGTACCCTCCTAGTCCGCTTTTTAAGAATGTAGGTTCTCGACTCCCACCCCAGACTTACTACATCAGCATCTGCATTGTGAAAAGATCCCCAAGTGATTTATATGCTCATTAAAGCGTACAAAGCAATGGCCTGAAGGGTGTGTTCGTGGTGATTCTTGAGTTTATCGTGAGTTCTAGTAAGATAGAGGATCCCCTCAAAGTTTCAGAACGGCTAAAGCTTTAATGAAGGCAGAAAGGACCTTAGGATGTCTATCAACTTATGATTTTAGACCCCAAAACTAAAACTGAAAGTGGGGATGGTGTCTCCTTAATAATAAAAGTATGAATCGTATTAAATTAGAAGAAGTAGATACACTGGTGAAATTTAGGAGCTGAAAGAAAAGAACCAAGTTACGACCCTTCTTAGGAGGAAAAGGGTTCAGAAACGTGGAGGTGGGGGGCCCAATCATCTTTGTTTATAATAATTCTCCAGGTAATTTTCATGTGATTTAAACACTGTCTTGTAAAGTCATACATATCTAGAAAATTTTATTGGGTGTGAAGATAGTAACCTAGGTGTTTTGGTTTTCAGAGCACACAAATCGAGCCGTGTTTGAGAGTTGCTGCTGTAGGCAGGCCATGGGCCTCAAGAACACTGTGGTGGGGGACTCCTTACTTTGGGTGTTGACTCGCAATTGTCTTGAATTCATTATCCCAGTTGGGCCGTCCATACAAGGTCTTTTGTTTCAGGCCTGTGATCACGTCTTTCTCCTCATCGTGATGCACAGCAAAGTGATTGGCCTGTAGGAAAGGACATGAATTCACAAAGCAGAGACATGCTATAAAAAAACCCACAGATATCTTTACATATCTCACAAATGAGGTTTCACTATCCGTTTTAACTATATATATATATATAGTTGAATATATATATACAGTTGAATATATATATAGTTAAATATATATATATATAGTTGAATATATATATATAGTTGAATATATATATATGTATATAGTTGAATATATATATATATATATATATATATATATATAGTTGAAGGCTAGAAGGTAAACAAAGATGAAAAAACTGGGTCTCCTCAGGTAACTTACGATCTAGAAGGGCAGACCTTTAGGAGAATTGCTAAGAACTAAAACAGATTAAAATGCACTGATATTTTGGTAACACAATGAGACAACAAATCAAGTCTAAAGTTAGTCTGTGTGTGTGTGTGTGTGTGTGTGTACACACACAGTCACATGTTGTTTTCTGCCACCCTTCTAGGGAGCCTCAGTTTGAACAACAAATATTTTTCATAAAAGTGGTTAATTAAATGTATTTAAAACTTAAATCAGATTTTAAATTCACTGTACAGGGGATGGATGATGGGCTAAGAAGGGTGGCCAGTCTGGTTTCATAACCCTGTAGAGACCAGTTTTGTAAAGCAAAATAATTGTTTTCAATGCAAATACATTTCCCATTTAAAAAATGGTGCGTGAGTTTTTAAATAATAAAACTGCCAAGTGATTTATATATTATATATTTTCCCCCGGTCTCATTTTGATCAAATATTTGTTGTTGTTTTGCTTTTAAAATTACAGAAGTGGCATTGCGAAATCCCATTTTTCTAGAGCAGCACTTTTCATGGTCATGTGTCTCTGGATCTACACTTGCAACCAGACTCATCTAAGACCCAGAGAGTCTATGATAAACAATACACCAAAACCCAAATGAGAAACCAGTTTTCACAAACACCAGGCGCCAGTGTGTGGCTATGGCCAGTAGAGACACTGGCCAGTGATAGGCAGACACTCTTGCCTTAGCTCCTCACACAGGGGGATAGCTTCTGTTGCTTCCAGGCCAAGTAATTAATGTTTGCTTATTTAGAAAGATGTTACCCCCTAGGAATCATTAATTTGTTTCAGAATTTCTCAATGTCAACACTTTTGACATTTGAAGCCAGATAGTTCTTTGTTGCAGGGGCTGTCTTATAAATTGTAGAATGCTTTCATTGCAAACATGAAATTTTGCAATGTGCCTGGAGGGAGGGGTACGTGTTTGTGTGTGTGTGTGTGTGTGTGTGTATAATGTGTTATGTCTCATGCATTACATAGTATACTATACCCACATATATATATATACACACATACATATATGCTACATACATACATACATATATAGATATATACACAATATATATCATCTTCATTAACTATATTTCAATATATTATCAAATATAAATGATAATCATGAACTCCTGGGAGTTGTTAAGAGTGCAGGCTCTGGAACAT
This sequence comes from Lynx rufus, assembly GCF_022079265.1. NCBI lineage: Eukaryota > Metazoa > Chordata > Mammalia > Carnivora > Felidae > Lynx > Lynx rufus. The sequence continues at coordinate 32,967,990 of NW_025814828.1, read as the reverse complement.
TCTGCCTCTGCCTCTTACTAGTTCAGTACCTTTGGACAAATGACCTAACCTGTTCTGGGCTTTGGTTTTCTCACCTATAAAGTATGAATAATAACAGTAGCTGTTTCATAGGGCTGTTGTTAGGATTGAATTAGACAATCTATTTAAACACTAATAAAAGTACCTAGCACATAGTATAGGCTTAATAACTATGAGCAGTTATTATTACTACTTATTAAATGTATTGTGTATATTGAAAAACACACATAAACATAAAATTAGAGGAATATGTGTGTGTGTATACTGATATAAAGGTAGAGATATATATAGAGAGATATAAAGAGAGGTGGATCATCTTGTCCACCTGGTTTGAGTCCCCTGGTAGGAATGTGGCTTTAATACAGTCAAAGTCATAGCACCTATTCCCTTGTAGGTTCCTTAGCTTTGATCTGTTCCTCAGATACTAACTTTGAATCTAGGCTCCTTAGTCTGAACACGTGGGGATATTGAGTGAGGGTGGACAGGCTGGATCACTGAAATCCATCAACAGTTCTTGGTAAAAACGGTACACAAAATACTCCCATAACCAAAGGGAAGTCAGTCAGCCCTGGACACTGGGGGAAGGACCTGAGATCTGGGACGTCGCCCTCACCTGAGACTCATCCCAGCCGGTGAGGTAGATGTTATAGCTGAGGAAGCCGGCGTTATTCCTCTCCAGCATCTGGGTCTCCAGCAGCTGCAGCAAGTCGGCAAACCACTCAAAGGCGTGCGTGTCCCGGCAGAGCCAGTAGAAGTATATCTGCAAGAGCCACAGATCATGAAGCAGTCTAGATTTAAATAGGCCTTATCACAACTAATATATGGATTTCTGCTCTTCCCCCCACTCGACTTTTTCCTGCTGCTCAGAACGCCTGGAAACATAGGTTTTCAGAAAGCGCTGGACATTTTGTAAGCTAGCTCGCGTGAACCTGTGCTGGCCTTCACACTGGCGGGGCAGTAAATCAATAGGTTGGTCTCAGAAGTACATGACTTAGGAAAAAACATTAGCTCCCCACTTTCCCTCTAGGTCTGCCCTTACCCACCCCAGATCCCTGGCTTCCTTTGTGCACAATAGGATCAGGCATTCCTGAGTTCCTCCTCCATACAGTAAAGAGAGAAAGGGGAGAATGAAAAGTCAAGGTACACTCCATGTCCCTATTAGAGGTTACCTCTATAGTTATTAGAATGACTCACGTTTCATTCAAGGGTGTCCTTTACCAGGCAAGGAAACCAAATTTACATGTGACCAAAAAAATGCCCTGGGAATTTATTCTGAGGAGCTGCCCAGAAGAAAGTAAACGTTTCATGAAAGGACATGTCTCCTGCCCTCCCCTTGCAAACTAAAAAGTACTGGGGGACTGGAAATGAAATCAACCTCAATGTCTAACACAGGATGATAGAAAAGTTTTTCTATATCCTCTCAATGGAACACGGAGGAATCATTAAAAAGGATCATTATAAAGCCTGTGACATCACTGAAAAACACCATAATATGTTTCTGCTAAAGCAGGACATGAAGGTATATGTACAACTTTCCAGGAGTATGTAAACTTGTGGGGAAATATTGGAAGAGAATACACAAAAACAATAGCTACTGGACTGGGGTTGTGAACACTTTCTGTCGCATCTTCGTTTCTTGTGAATTTCTACTAACGCTGTACGAGCATAGTACATTGCTTTCGATAATAGACCTGCTTCTATGAAAGCACATTTAACTTCTCAAATCGCCCTTTTATGAGAAGTCGGTCTCGCTGCAACCACGCAGAACTTGTCTTCACTTCCTTTGGTCTCTGCCAGCCTCTGCCCTTCACTCAGCAGAGAGTGAAGTCTCTCTCAGGCTTCACTAGGCAGAACCTAACGACCTTATCTGAGCCCTGTGAAAAATGAGAGAACTTACCTTTTTGAGCCTCAGATTGGTGGCATTATTGCAATATTTGTACCAGACGGACTTGAGAATGGATGCGAAGGGTGTGACCCCGATCCCTGCTCCCACCAACATCACCACCTCATAACTGAACACGTCTTCACTGGCGGTGCCAAAGGGCCCATCAACAGCTATCCTGGAAGGAGGCGTGTGAGGAGATGGTTACGGGGCTATCTTGCACTTCAGAGCAGGATGGGGCACAGGTTTTCACTGGGGGTGTGTGCAATATGTCACATCGAACCGGGACGACGTATCTATGGGGCACTTTCTTTTCTGAAATAGCTTTCAAGTAATGAACCTGATGTCAACAGTGTGGTTGGAAGTAATAAAAGGAAGTTTTAGCTAACTGAAAACATTTGATAACTCTCAAGGGTGTTTTTTCATCTCTCCACACCCTTCACCTACCACACACACACACACACACGTGCACGCACGAGATTCCTGTTTACATCACACCCTGAGGTAAACTGAGAATTTTCTGTCATAACATCTTATAAATTTAATATCTTCAATTTGCACTTGTGTATTCATCGAGTGAATCAACAAGCTTTTCTCTAGCATCTACTAAGTGCCCAGCACCGTCTCAGGCATGTGGGAAGGAGGGGACAAAGTGAATAATATGTGGCATTTACCCTCAAATAACATATATCAATTAAATTTTAAGAACATCTTTGATACACTATAACTTTGTTAGAAAAGTTAGTATAACTTGGCCTTGACCCTTACCCATTTTAAAGGAATTTGGGAATATTTGTTATTAATGTTTGATTCAAATATTTTATGTTTCACACAAGACTTATAGATATACGCATAAACACACCACACACATACAATGGGGAACACAGAGATAGCTGCCTATATTTGTAGAACTTGTGTGTTTTGTCGGACCCAACAGATAGTAGAGTGAGAGACGGGAAAAGAGGAGCTATTTAGTGACATTTTCCCTGAACTCATACACTTTCGTACATACACACTTTGTACTTACTTAGGTAGTTTCCAAGCATCTTGAAACTCTTGTTTATCACAGCCACAAGCATTGAAAAGTCCTTCTGTCCAGTCCCCAACGATACGAATATGGATGCTAAAGAAGTCTTCCTCAGGGGCGGAGGTCAGCGTGAAAGGGTGCCACTCCAGCCTGGACACCGTGGGGCACTTGACGAAAATGTATTGTCCCACCTCCATCTTGAATCCCTTCTTCTTCATCTGTAGCTCGATGGTTTTGAAAGGGTGAGTGACCACCTACGGAACAAAACAAGTTGAGCCCCTCTCCTCAACTTGGGACAACTCCCAAGAGTCATCCCAACCCTGGCATTCCCTGTAGCATCAGCTGAGGCTGCAGTTGCGACCTCATTGAGGGTCAGCTATTTCTTCCCTCGTCCTGACTTTCTTTTCTTTTGCAGGTTCCTTTCCTGAGACTATGCCTCAACAAACCTTCTGTATGCAGTTCGCTGTTTCAGACTCTTTGCCAGGGAATCTAACTTAAGACACCAGCCTATTGTGATATTTTTTTTCTCCAAGAAGTCAAAGCAGGTAACTACAAACAGGAAGAAGAGATGTCTTCCTGCTCAGTCTTCCTGCCTCCCCAGGGGATGATTGAGAGCCTTGGCAGCTGGATAGAAGAAGGAGACCCCATTGGCTAGTAGTATAGTAACATCCCCCAAACCAAGCCTAAGGTACTAGTCTATCTTTGTCCTGAGCCACACCTTGAATCTGCCTGATTCCACGCATTGTTTCTACATTTCTACCTACCTGGGAAGTATACCATCCATCTCTCCCAAAGCCAGGCCCCAACCACCCGTTGCCATCCTCATTCTCTATGTATACAAGTGTTCATGACAGCTTTGTTTATAAGAGCAAAACATTGGAAACAGTCCAGACATCCATCAACTGGTGAGTTGGTAAATAATTTAAAAAAACACAATCAAAAGCTGTGATTACAGTACAGAAAGTAATATATTTCTGGGACAATTCTTGAGATACCTAGGACTTTCTATGTACAACTAAAAAACAAGGGACATCAAGGAAAAGAAAAATCAATAGAAACAAAACAGCAGCTTCCCAAATGTTGACTGATAATGTGAAACTTTCCTTTCTGTGAGCGAGGAGGAGTAAAGTGGGAAATCCTTTTGATACACATTGGGAAACATTTCCAAAACTTGTGATTTAAAAAGATGTTAAATGATAAGCTGTAACTGACTTCCTTTCTTCACTGAAACAAAGAGCCACAATGCTTCATTTTGAAAACAGAAAATAAAAATTTATGAAAATTATTTTGAAAATGATGTTCACCATGTTGCAATTTTGTATGGTGAAAACATTTTTTACCCTGTTGCAATTTCGATACCACAGGCGAAATTGGGATGGAACTAAATAAACTGTACCAGTAGACAGAATTGACACTGGAATACTTTTGGATGACATCTTGTTTGTTTTCTTTTCTTTTTTGAGAAGAAAATGAATATCTATGTTTATAAGAAGAAAGTGAATATTTTCTCCACAGGAAAACAAGTTTGTCTTTGAAATATGTTTAAGGGAAATCCTTGTCTGCTTAGTCAGGTCTGGCCTAATAAGGAAAATTTTGTGGCAGCTCTTTTTGCTCATCTTTGGGTTTTTTCTTATAATACAATAGAAGTATCATAAAAGGAGAAGTGCTGTCGCTTCCTATACTTCACGATTTCTAAGGCCAGCTGGACTAACTTTACTCTGGCCTTCCATAGGTGCCAAGAAAGAAAAGCTTGGGTGGAGGATGGAACATTTGTTGAACTGTATTGTTCAACAATTGTTGAGTCGAATTAAATTTTATTTGATAAAACTAGCTTTGTCTGTTGTTTCCTGAAGCTATAAGCAGGAATTTCTATTTCTATTTAATTAGTTGTATATTTACATAGTTAGTAATGAGAAGCAGCATAGAAGCATGGGGAAAAAAGGCCACCTTGTACCTGGTGTTGATGAACTCAATTCTAGATGCAGTTTAGTTACTAACCTCCTTGAGACTTTGGATTCTTCAACTCTGATATTCTATGATTACATACACAGCACAGAAAAGGAGATAAAGGGAGACTTGGAATGCTATCTCAACCTCAGTCAGACCTGCCCTTGGCTCCCTGGTTCTTTTAACATCTGAGTATTTTAAGGCTCAGTGTGTGCCCTCTTGAACTCATGTGTTTTGCCTCTTCACTCTTAATCTGCTCACATCATCACTGTATGCTTCTCCCCTCTACACACACACACACACACACACACACACAAAATGAAAGAGAGAGAGAGAGAGAGAGAGAGTGAGAGAGAGAGATTCATGCACACAAAACAGTCGGCTTTATTTTTCAACAGAAAATGTTAACTTGTAGCTCCCCGAGTTAAAAGGTCCAACCACTTGATTATCAAGCTAAGCACACTGACTGAAATTAACTATAGGTCTTCTCTCTACCCTACGTTTAATTGAAAGAAACCGGGTGAAAGACAGCTCTGACCAATGATATAGAGAACTTGGGTAAACTTGTTCATGATATAGTTAGATGCTATTAGTAATTCGTAAACCAGACAATACCTTGGTGATGACCACTTTCTGTTGAGATCGCCAAAACCGTACCAACCTCTCACAGAGATACAGAAACATGGGACCAACAATCCATTTCCAAGTCTGTAATTGGAGCAAAAAATGAAAACAGGATGTGTTAAGGGGTAGTAGGTAATACAAGATTCATGAGGACAAAACATTGTAGAAGTCAAGTTAATCTTTGTAGGCTTGTTTAAATATTTGATATTAGATTAGTAAATCTGTTGTACAACAGAACACATCATAAAATATCTAAAATCAAAGCAAATTTTTGAGTCGATAAAAATGAGCATTCTCCTTGGCCACATTGGGGAACTTCATCTACAGTATGAAACTCTCCCAAGAGGAACTGTCCAAAAGAATTGGATTTCCTCCTCGTGTTGCAACAGCAGTTGCAATAACCTTACAGCAGAGCAAGGTTGGTTTCAGAATTAATGTTTCTCTTAAGGATACCATTTCAACAACACCATATTTTTCAATGCAACGTTGAAGTTGCTTTCTCTCAGCCATGCAGTCAAAGCTTAATCTTTTGCAAGATAAGAAATTTTATGCAAGAATGCAGCTGTTTCTCCAATATCCTGGTAAGTTCTCAGAGCTATGCAATATACCTGCTGAATAGGGATAAGCCCAAAGACTTTTAGATTTCTTTAGATCCCCTTCTGGTCAGAAACTCCAGTGTTTCATAACACTGGAGTTACCCTGTACTATTATTGGCTATGATAAAAACCTTTAGGACACACAGATCCATCCTGGGGGGCAGTCAGTTAGGTTCCTAGTTTAATATCTGAAATAGCCAAGAGCTTTAGAAGGCAACATTACTTAAAAAGATGGCATTCCAGAATGGATTCCAAGAAAGAAAAAAAAATTCCAAAGTCTCACATATGGTCTTTCTATTAAATTTTTTGAAGAAACTTGTTATTGGAAGTTGAGAGCACCTGAATATCTGCCCCGAAAGTTAGAAATATTCTGCTGCTGGCCTTTGTTTTCAAGGGACAGGTTTTTTTTGTTTAATTTGTTAAACTTTTTAAATGTTTATTAACAGAGAGAGAGAGCGGGGTAGGGGCTGAGAGAGGAGGAGAGAGAGAGAATCCCAAGCAGGTTCTATGCTGTCAGCACAGAGCCCACACGGGGCTTGAACCCACAGAACTGTGAGATCATGACCTGAGCCCAAATCAGGAGTTGGATGCTTAACCAACTAAGCCACCCAGGTGCCCCGTCATGGGACAGGTTTTTAAAACATCCTGACATCTGGGGCGCCTGGGTGGCTCAGTCAGTTAAGTGTCCGACTTCGGCTCAGGTCATGATCTGACGGTTCATGGGTTCGAGCCCTGCGTCGTGCTCTGTGCTGAAAGCTCAGAGCCTGGAGCCCGCTTCCAGTTCTGTCCAGTTCCGCCGCTCCCCTGCTCTCTCTCCCTCTCTCTCAAAAATAAATAAACATTAAAAATTAAAAAAAAAACATCCTAGCATCATCCATCTATTTCCTGGGTGCCACAATGGGGCCCCACTGAATGGAGCCAGGTCTCGGACATTGCCTCTAATCCCAGAAACCCAGAAGCTCCTTTGAGGTAGATGCCTATTAAGGTAGTACTCTGATTCCAGCTGTCTTCAAGGAAATGTGTCTTCCCCTAAACCATATGAGGGCCTGCAATACAGTTCCTTTTTTTTCCTTTCTATTGATGTCTGTATGTAGAGGGGCAGTGCATTGAGACGTCTGGTGCTTTCATTAATGAGCAAGGTTGCTTCAAGATGTTAAGTCCCTGGACAGCATACTGTGTCTTAGAGGAAGAAAACTGTTATAGTAGGAAAGTAGAAAAAATTAAGGAGAAAATGAGATGGGACATCTGCCTTTCTGTTACACTGTGCTTAAAAAAAATTATAATCCTGTCCAGAAGCCCTATACAGATGTTGATTTTTGCCTAGTTTTATACCAACGGTTAGCATGATAACCAATAGAGTATACTGCCTGCCAATGGAAGAAAAGATATGAAGAACACAGGGCCCACTTCTCACTCAGTGGAGCAGAGATATTGAGAATACACAAAATGGAATTGTGCAGAGCACCCAACAGGAGGTCTGAACAGAGGGTTAATATTCCTGCATGTTTTCCCATGGGCACCCTTGCCACACTCCTGCTCTATACGCAAAGCCTTTGGGTGTTGGTAGGAACCTTATATCCAAAGAGGCTCATAGCTCCTTCTAAGTGACTATCTGAGTCATCCAACTCAGCTCAGAATGGAATCCCTCTGGAAATCATTAACTGCTATCATGGCCTCATATCCAGAAGAGAAGAGATGGAATTTCTTGAACCCCAACAGCACTTTCAAAAACAATCCTTTTTCAAGTTTTAGATCAGGATGTTCAGAACAGACCAATGCAATCCTTATTTTTCAAGAAATAATTCTAGACAATAAGTGTAGCAGAAAAAACTAGACACATAACATTCTAACACTTCCATGGCCTTCGTAATGGACAGCTCTATGACATTTGTACGTATTTCTTAGACACAGTTTGAAGATGGTTGGTAAAGAAACCGTAAAAGTAACAATGAATTGTACATACCATAGGAGGGTTCCCAGAAAACTGTGGGATTGGGCATTCCTTTATTTTTCCCCATTCTGAGATCTTTTTCTCACAAATTTCGTGATGGTGTTGGTCTAAACTCTGTGGGGTCTGCCCACGTACAATGCGCCTGGGGAGGAAATGTAAGTCCGGATGGTTTAGTAGCAAGAAATCAAGCTCTTAGTATTTTGAGACTCTGGGCATATTTCAAGTATTCTAATATGAATCCTGTACTTTCCATTTACCAGTAATATATTATTGACCCCTCTGAATAGATTTGAGGAAGGGAAAGAAAATATGTCTTCTTCAGCAATAGAAAAAAGATATGTCCAATGGCACAAAGTATAGGTAACATCATACAGGGTAAGTTTTGGATCATTAATATGTGTTTTCTTAAAGGGAGCATCTGTGCTTCCGTTTTGAGTGTTACTTTCATTTATAAACAAACGGAAACAGGAAAACCGTAAATCTAACAGAGCAATGAGTAGCCCATACAGTACCTTGGTGCAAATTAGAAAAAGACGCCCCCTCTGAGAGGGCAGTACTAGAGGCAAAGAGTATGGCCAGCAAAGCGTGGGCTAATTTTATGCCCTGAGGACAGGCACCCTTGTGTAGTTGACAGTCCATACACTCATACACAGTAGCTTTGAGGCTTAGTCCAAGTGCTTCATCGGTTGAACCCAAATTGCCTAAATTGAACCAAAAAGTTTTATCAATTTAAGAAGACTGTGTGGAGATTATGACATTCTCACAGACGTCGGCACTAATGGTGTGCCCTTTGAAGTGCTCACAGCCCATTCATTTCAATTCCATAAACTCTAATTGAGCAACTGCTAACACACAAGACAATGTGGGTTTAGTGGGAACAGAGGAAGGGAGGCACAAGGTCAGGTAAGTCAGGTTCCTGACCTCGAGGAACATAAATTGCAGGGTCTTCAGAATATGTGAGAATAGAGGCACAAAAGGCCCTTTGCAATAGTTTCTATGGGGGAGCTAAACTTTATTGTGCCACTTGGTACATTCTGCAAATGGTTTTTTTAACACTTATTTTTAGAGAGAGAGAGACAGAGAGAGAGGAGGAGAGGAGCAGAAGGAGAGGGAGAGAGAGAGAGAGAGAGAGAGAGAGAGAGAGAGAGAGAATTCTAAGCAGGCTCCACACCCAGTACAGAGCCTGACACGGGGCTCGATCCCACGAGCCTGGGATCATGACCTCAGCGAAAACCAAGGGTGAGACACTTAGCCGACTGAGCCAAGCAGAGGCTCCTGTGACTGTTCTAATTCAAGGCTGTTAACCATCCCTTTCTGTCCTTACGTTTGGGGGCAGAGAATTACTGTGCCAGACCTGGGGAAAGGCACTGTACACAAATTATCTCAGTTGACCCTCATAACAAGATTGAATGGTAAGTATTAGCACCCCCATTTTACATATGAGAACACCGAAGCTTAGAGAAACTAGTAATTAGAAGCAGAATGATTTGGAGAAAACCCTTCTGGGCCTAGGTCAGACAGCGTTGGTTTCAAATCCCACGTCTACCGCTTGCTAGTTTGGTGGCCTTGGGAAGTTATTGAACTTCCTCCAAGCCTCAGTTTCTTTAGCTATAAAATAGGTAATAATAATACCTAATTAAAGGTTTATTTTAGTAATCAATCGGCATGATGCATAAAAAATGCCGGGCACAAAGTAAGAGTCTAACAAATGATAACTATCAAAATTTCTAATGCCCAAGTTCACATGCGGAGTAAGTGAGAGGGAAAAAAGGGGGGGGGAGGGGATTCTCCCGTCTTCTCACTGCCAGGACCAGAAGTCAGAAAACCTGGATATTAATCCTAGCTCAGCTTCTGCCTGGCCAGGAGACTGTGAGCAATCAGCCAACCAATGTACATAGCAGATTCTGTTCAGATGGAGAGTGGGGTAAATCCGTCTCCTCTGCCTGCTCCAAAGGAAAATGTATAGTTGAGAAACTGTACAAGCATAAAGTGCCGGAATTACTAAACTAGAGATGGGGAGAGATTCATTTTGTTTTCTCCAGGATTCTCTGAAACAGCTGGATTATGACCACATCCCATTTAAAGATTTTCAGTTGCTTTAAGAAAGTCAAGAGATTCTTTGACTACACAGATTTCCCGGTGCTTAAGAGCCGATCAGGGGTCGGAGTCAGCAAGTGGATTAAGAATGCACACAAGTAGTTGCTCAGTGCTGCTCCTTCCTGCCCTTCCCCTTTTCACACTCAGGTCTTAATCACCTCTAGGCCAACTTGGCTCTCAGCAGAGTCATTGAGCCTTGAGTATCTACTCCCTTCATGCTTAGCTATAGAGCCTGAGACCCACCAGGGAACTTCCCCACGCCTACTTTTGTGTGCAGGTGTGAGAACCAGCTGGTGTGAAATAGCATAAAAAGGAAACCTGATATTAAATAGGATTCCCAATAAGGGAACTGTCCCAACCACACATGCAGGCACTGAGTCTCTATGAGAGTATTTGTCACAGCCTGCCTTAGAGCAGCTGTGCCACTTACAAACAGGGTGACTTGGGCTACATATTTTACCTCTGTTAGTCTGTTTCCTTGTCTACAATCTCCCCCAGGAAATGGGGATGTGAGAGCATCTCTACCTAAAAGAAACATTTCATGTCTATAACAAGTGCTCAATAGAAGAGAGGTCTTACCTTTATCATATTAGAAGGCTGGAAGGCAATAACCATGTAATTTTCCTTCTAGTATTCCCCCACAGTACCTGAGATCAGCCCTCAAACATGGTAGGCAATCAATAAATGTCCAGCTTGAATCAAAACTCATTGAACTACAGCAAACGCTTCCACCTGCTTAATCATTAGCCCCTCAAGTTTGGGAGTTGGACTAATTTCCTAGCAATTAAACCATAAGAAACATCACTGCAGACATCCAAGACCCCTCCAGCACCCTTAACATGCCTTATACACTTGCAAAGACACTCAAACTTTGGTGCATTTTTCAAGCTTGCTAGAAATAACTGCATTAATAATAGCTACTATTAAATAACTAAAGAAATAATAGCTATGAATCAGGCAGAAGAAACTAAAATGTTGCGGAGTGGTCTCTCTCAAACTGACCCCTGTTGTCCCCTCATATTCTATCAGCAGACAGGCTGACCACACGTAGACAAGGAGGCCACTGTGCCTGTAACAGCATCACACCTGGAAACTGAAGGACTTAAAGTACTCGACGGTGGAAATTAAACACTCACTCAGCTCCGTGGATGGCGAGCCCGATGAAGAAGATCACAAAGAGATGGTGTGTGTACCAAAACAGTTCAAAGTAAGATCTCCGGATGGTTTTGGTGGAGGAGGTGATAATTAATATGAGGCACAGTGTGATGACAATACCAGTGATGCCTGCCAACCGAGTCACAGCCACATATAGGCCTCCTTCAGGATTCTGTAAAATACACACACGCACACACACACGCACACACACGCACACACACACACACACACACATTACTGGTAGGCTCTCAAATGCAGGACTACCTATTTATAAACTTTCCAGTGTATAGGGCCATAGGTATTCCCTCTCTAGAGCGAGATACAGACTTGGAATAGATATTTCTCAATTTGAAAACATTTACGTGGCTGAGGTATCATGGGAAGTACTAACTGATACACTGAAATAGTTGTAAGGGAGGATCGAATAAAGGAAATCAGCCAAGTAGAAGATGCCCTAAAAGGGTCTGAAGCGCTTTCTCCCTTTGGTTTGGAAAGGACCACAGTACTTTTTTTTGCAAATGTATTCTGGACATGCCTGACGTCTTAGGCTGGGGTCCCCTGAAGCACGTAGACCTTGAGATGAGGGTGCATGTGCTCCAGGAAGAGACTGGTCAGAAGATGGGTAATAGATCACAAAAGAGGAACAAGTCAAAGAAGGAGGGTGATCGCAGGCTGTTTTTTTTGTTTGTTTTTTTTTTTGTTTGTTTTTTGTTTGTTTTTTTTTGTATATAGAGGGTAGCTCCCACCTGATGCTGCCGAGGAACTGTGGACACTCAGTCACACATCAGAGTTCATCCTGACTCAAGACAAGGAGGATGGGCTTTCATGGTCTGCCCCCATCAGTTTTTGGCTAGGGCTGCCCTCAGAGAGGTAGCCATCAGGCCCTTTCAGTTCTCTGAGTTTGTGGACAAAGGGACTCCAATAGCCCCAGAGTGGTCCTCTGAGGAAGAAACGCAGGTCTCAGAAATCAAAAGTGAAAACACACAGAAAGGTGTGGGAGCACAGAGTAAAAGTGGTCCAGAGAAATCCAGGCAGAGCATGACAGTGTCAGCCCACCTAGTATGGTCACATTGCCTTCCTTACACATCACTGTGCAAACAACGGACAACACAAAAGGAAAATTATCCCAGACATTACAGAAAAAGAATTTCTGTTTTCTTTGATGCAAGTATTTTCTTCATGATAGCCCGAGGAGAATTATTTCTGCAAAATTAAGGGGCTTTTCTTATACTCTGCTAAACACAAGGAAACACGTTTGCAATTGGGTGTATAGTAATTTGACTCGGCCATCCTCCCAAGCCATTGAGCACATGAGGATGACTTACTTGGAGCTTCTCCCTCTGAGTGTAGGAAGCTTTAGCCACTGTTGGAAGGGAAGCAGGGCTTGCCATGGATGCCCCAAAGGGCTGCCCCTGGAAGACTGCTGAGTACTCCCAGTGCACCTGGCTTCTCACGGAATGGTGGTTAGCAGACATAGGCCACCCCTCAGATGTTGTAGGCAAGAGAGAAGAAAAGCGTCTCTGACAGCTGTCAGTCAGTGGCCAGCCTCGTACTAACACCGAGGCTGGAGTGTTCCCTGTTTCACATAACCAAGTGCATAGAACACCCGCATCAGACGAGGTCATTCTGTGACTGTGGTGGAGTGAGACAAAAATAAAACCACTCCAGAATTATGTCTCAGCCAGGACAACAACACAAGTGACTGCTGCTTCTTTACCGATTACAGATTTAGCCCCATTCTATTCCTTCTGCCTCCTGGAGAAACATTCCTAATATACCCAATCCTAGAAAGACCCCCAATTCTTGAACATACCTGATCCAGAGCAGATCTTTGCTTTCTTAAACCCCTCCAGAACCACCTTACACAAGTCCACGTCCTCTATTAGCAAGCCTCTGTTAACACCTTCCCGGAATGTCCCAGACTTTCTCATGGTGCAAGGCCTCTTTTGCCGCAGTAGGTAATAAGCCCAACTTTGTTTGACTGGATGTGTGTTCCGGTCTTTCTTTGATGGTGGGCATTGTCATGGGTGAGCCTGAGTTACTCCGGGTTCCACAGGTGAGCTTAAGGAGCTGGAAAACTTCTAGAGATCCTCCACACGTGGGGTCGGGAGTGTGGGAGACATTTCCTCTGTACCCACGTTCTTAGAAACTACAGAACTGTCCCCCTGATAGTCAACTTTTGTCACTGTTGTTGTTCTGGCCAAGTGCGGTTCTTCACTCACTGAAATCTAGTCCTCAGTTTTAATGGTCTAGGGAACATCTGAATCAGGAAATAGGAGACTTACCTTGAATCTCTCTCGAGCAAAATTGAGGTAAGTTTCATTAGGATTATCTCCAAGGTCAGAGAGTGCTATTGAATAAGGATCAGAATTGTTGGATCGGGCATCCACACACCACTCCACATTAAACAGATGTGCAATAGTATGAATCGCTGAAGAGGACAGAGAAGAGAAACAAACAGGGTGAAGGGTATGCACAATTTTATTATGAGCTGGGTTTCTGCCTATAGCCCCTGACTCTATGATAAGTTATAAGGAGACACAGGGATGGCCCAAGACACTCACAAATAAGAACTGGGTCTCCAGGCCACAGAGGCAAGACAATTCTAGTCAGTAAGCTACTCTATAGTTGTGTGATCATACACAAATCACTTGACGCCTCTGGTCTTAGTTTCCTCATTTGTGAAATGAAGGTGCTAAACGACACCATCCTAAAGATCCAATCAAGTTCTGAGATTCTACAAAATAACCCTGGTCTCTGAGGATATTTGGATGTGCTCTCTTTGCCTCTCTCCCCCTGATATATTTATGTTCAAACAGGAAGACTCTCATGTAATATATGCCTTTAGCGGACCCATTCACCTGACTCTGACATTACTCCAGAAAGATAACAAAATTTTATTGATCTGATATAAACCAATGGCCATAACAGTGAATATCTTCTTAAAAATTGCATTCCTTACTTAACAAGCACTTACATACAACTTACTAGGTACCAAGAACTGTTATACATGCCTTTAATTACTTTATCCTTATATTGATCCAATGATGTAGGGACGATTATCATCACCTCATCTTACAGATGAGGAAACTGGGGCATAGAATACTTAAATATCTTGCCCAAGATCACCAAGCTAGGAAGTAGCAGAGTTAAGAATCAAATCCAAGCAATCTGGCACTCAAATCTATGCCCTTAACCATTACACTATGTTACATTCTAATAAGATTTTATCATGCATTTTGCTTTTGAGCCATTTTGTTTGCCACAGAAAGCCTTCATGATCTACTAATAGGAGAAGAGACGCCCAGTTAAACACCTGCAATCTAAGCCTATTTTACTCAAATTAGGGACAGACTCTTTAAGGGCAGAATAAAAGTCTCCTTTGTTTATCACCGTGCCTGTGTGCATGCCTATCGCCTGGCACAGCCCTTCTTTATTAAGTGAATTAGTGGAGATTTGGTAATGGTTCCAGATGCATCCCTTATGCCAACACCACCACTTTAATAATGATAATAATAACAACACATAATATAGCATACATATATACATATGTATACCTATTATATATAATAATAACAATAATAATAAAGAAGATGCTTAGCTGATAAGGGCTACCTTACCCTTAAGATAAGATATCTTCTCAACTTATGGGTTGTGGCCCCTGCACATTACTGCAAGAAATCCATAAATCTAAATGTTTAACCTAGTATTTTTGTAATGGATAAATAAAAGCTCTCGTTTGTGAACTAACAAATTTTTTTTTATATTAAAAAGAGTGGAAAAGGGTGAAGACGTTGGGATTTTGTCAGAAGAGCCTAATATAAAAAAAGTTTTAGGAATTGAATAAATCCTAATAGTGGGATGAAAGAAAGAGTGATGAATATTTTTTAACAGAATTCATTCAAAAAGTACAGCATATCTTGGCAGGAAGGTAAATTGGTGCAGCCACTATGGAAAACCCCATGGAGGCTCCTCAAAAAAACAAACAAACAAAAAAAAAACAAAACAAAAAGGAAGTACCATCTGACCCAGGGATTCTACCCAAAGAAAATGAAAACACTAATTTGAAAAGATATATGCACCCTTATGTTTAGAGCAGCATTATTTACAATGCTGAGCTATGGAAGCAACTTAAGTGTCCGATAGCAGAGTTAAAAATCAAATTCAACCATCTGGTATGGATAAAAGAAGACGCTATTATATATATATATATATATATATATATATATATACACACACACACACACACACACACACACGTATGTGCATACATATATACATATATATACATACATGTATATATATATGGAATATTACTCAGCGATAAAAAAAGAATGAGATCTTGACATTTGCAACAACATGGATGGACCTAGAGAGGATATTATACTAAGTGAAATAAATCAGACAGAGAAAGATAAATACCGTATGATTTCATTTATACATAGAATCTAAAAACCAAAACAAACAAACAAATAAAACAGAAGCAGACTCATACATACAGAGAACAAACTGGTGGTTGCCAGAGGGGTTGGGGGTGAAAGGATGGGCAAAATAGGTAAAGGAGATTAAGAGATATAAACTTCTAGTTATAAAACAAATAACTCACAGGGATATAAGGTACAGCATAGGGAATACAGTCAATAATACTGTAATAACTTTGTGTTATTGGTAACTACATTGATCATGGTGAGCATTTTATAGTGTATGTGATGGTCAAATCACTATGTCATACACATGAAACCAATATAATATTGTATGTATTATATGTATTGTATATGTATATGTTGTATGTATTATAATATTGTATGTATACTTCAATTTAAAAAATTAAAAAATACAACATATCCAATCACCACTTGATCTACCTAAAAAGGCTGATCTCTTATTTTAAAAAAGGTATCTAGAGGCGCCTGAGTAGCTCAGTTGGTTAAACATCCAACTTCTGCTCTGGCCATGATCTCAAGGCTCATGAGTTTAAGCCTCGTGTCGGGCTCTGTGCTGTCAGCACACAGCGTGGAGCCTGCTTCGGATTCTGTGTCTCCCTCTCTTTCTGCCCCTCCCCTGCTCACACTCTGACTCTCTCTCTCTCTCAAAAATAAACATTAAAAAAATTAGAAATAAATAAAAAACAAATTTAAAAAAGGTATCTAGGAGTAGAGGGAACTCTCTGGTTCCAAGTTTTCTTTGCAGTCTCAAATATCTTAATAAGCTTACCAGTGTGAAGTGCAATCATCCATGCCACCATTTTATGAAAGGTGAGGTTCCTGTCCAGTTGTCTTCGAATTCTTGTCGAGCAGCACTTTTGATTAAGGGGAAAAGAACAAAATAGTAATTGGTAACAAGAAGGCTTTCCATGCGCCAGGAAGTAGATACATATCATCTCATTTGATTCTCACAACCACCCTAAAAACGATGTCATTCGACGCATTTGACAGATGAAAAAACTGAGGCTCAGATATGTGTAGTCATCTTCCCAAGGTCAAACAGCTGGTAAGTGGCATACCTGATAGGTCCCTGCAGTAACCACACACAGGCACAACCATCTCAGCCCAAGAAGCCTAAGGTTTGTTGACCAGCAAGCCTTAGGTCCCTATAATCCGTTTCTGCCTATTTTACCTGGACCTGAAGGGGGAGAGCTCTTCTCTGTCTTCTCCATCACTTTCCCCTGCCCCAGAATGTATGTGAGCTCTCACGGTCCCACCCTGGGCAGTTAGCAAAGGTTCATCCTCAAGAAGATGTTAACCAGTAACTTAAGTGTTAGTCAGTTGAGAGATTCAAGTGTCAGCTATCCCAGAATACTGGCAAGCTAATAGGATTCCCTCCAAGAGAAAAGGTGTATGCATTTCACATAACCCTGAAAGTCTAATGGGGACACAGACAAGTGAACAGTTCTAGAACAAGTGAATAGTTTGAGAACAACATCCTTCTAAGACATACACTATGGGAGGAGAAAAAATTTTCCACCTGCCTCTGTTGATAAACATCACAAGGAGATATCATTAAACAAATAATAATAGCAAAAATAACAATAGCTAATATTTGTAAAGAGCTTGTGCAAGGAGCTGGTTTAAGTGTTTTATATGCATTTTGACACTTTTCATTCTTACATCAATCCTATCAGGGAGGTACCATTTTTATCACTATATACCAGATTAGGAAAAAAGGCGTAGAGAGGTCACCTTGCCTTAGGTCACATAGTTAATAAGTGGCAGAGCTGGGATTTCAA
The DNA here is from genome assembly GCF_022079265.1 of Lynx rufus. NCBI lineage: Eukaryota > Metazoa > Chordata > Mammalia > Carnivora > Felidae > Lynx > Lynx rufus. The sequence goes on along the minus strand of NW_025814828.1, from coordinate 32,950,467 downwards.
TCCAGAGTATCGGATGCCAGAAGTATCAGTATTCTGATATTTCGTACCTTGCATGATTAGTCTGACATTAAAAATAGTATTTTGGTCAGTACTCTGGCGTAACTGTCCTACTGATGCATGTTAGAAGATGTGGGTGTGAATCTTGATTCAGGTCAATGCCCAAAGTAGAAAAAGAAACACCCTGCTTTATGGTTGAGTCAAAGCTTTGTCCTCCTAGAAACCGGTCAAATGCTCGCTCTGGCTGTTTTGTTCTCAAGTCTAAACGTACTGCCACAGAGATACAAAGAACCTTTTGAGAAGAGCCGAGTGCCAAACACAATCTTAGGTATTATAAGCATCTGGTTCTAAACACATTCAATTTATTCTAAAGATGTTTAATTTTTGGTTTGCTTATTTTTCAATAAAATTTTCTGATTTTATAGGAAAAGAATGTGGTTGTGTGGAAAATTGTGCTTATTCCACTATCTCTCAGTTAGCTACATCTACAGAGAGCATGGGAACATGACAACAGGTTCTTGGGATTGCAGTGAGGAAGATACTGAGGATTCCAGAGAAAGCAACAAAGAATTCGGTTTTATCAAATGTTTTCTGTGAGCCAGACAGTTTACGCAAAATCATTACCTCATTCAGTGGCAACAAGATAAGGATCATTATCCTCATTTTACAGATAAAAAACCTAAAGCTAAGTCTCAACACTGTCTGGGATCCAAGTCTATTTTCTTCAACATTCATACCCTTTTCCACTAAACCAATTGCAAAGATATCGCCACTATTTTTCTATGTGTCTAAAGACCCAAGACGAGAATTTTAAGTGTAAGTACTCAGCTGCAAGGTGATCGCAGAAAACAATGTCAGGGGAAGTGAGACTAGGAAGAAAAGGAAACCAGTGAAGGGTATATTAATCAGATCAGCTACCACTATCATATATCATATCATATCATATTATATCATATCAAAACATATATCATGTCATCATAGTCTTGCTGATCCGAGGACTCTGAGAGACTGTGTAGAAAATGCCCCAGAGGATTTTTTTTTCCTTTTTTACCCGAGGGATTACAAAGTTTAGGTATTCACCCAACAACTCCTATCTGTCACTGGCTGAGGGCTAGTCCCAAGGCATCAACTCCCTGGCATTTCAGGCTTGCCCCAGGAGAGGCTACAAGAAAATTCTGAGGCAGAGAATGACTGGGGCTTCCAGAAGGCAGCTGCCCCATGAGCTGCAGAACCAGAAGTGGGGAGGGAATATTAGTGGAACACTAACTGTTGCTTGACACAACAGCATCAGCTACGACTAAGAGTCCATTGGTGGAGCTGGGCAGTAACTCGGGCTCTCATAATAAGGGTTTCCTGTTGGAGATCACTTAGTTTATATTTCTGTTAGTGAAAAATTGTTAAAAATTTTTAATGTAATTTTTTAAAATCTTTTTTTAATGTTGATTTATTTTTGAGACAGAGCGCAAGTTGGGGAGGGGCAGAGAGAGAGGGAGACACGGAATCGGAAGCAGGCTCCAGGCTCCGAGCAGTCAGCACAGAGCCCGACGCGGGGCTCGAACTCATGAGCTGTGATATCATGACCTGAGCCGAAGTTGGATGCTTAACAGACTGACCTACCCAGGTGCCCCTTAAAATTTTTTAAAGAATTTTTTGATGCCTATTTACAGTGACCCTACTGGGTCAAGGCGAGGTAAGGAAGGTGTCCTCTCTCTTTTTTTTAATGTTTATTTTTTTGAGAGAGAGAAGAGGGGAGGGGCAGAGAGGGAGACAGAGGATCTGAAGTGGGCTTTGGGCTGACAGCACAGAGCCCGACACGGGGCCCAAAGTCACAAACCACAAGATCATAGCCTGAGCCAAAGCCAGACGCCCAACTGACTGAGTCACTCAGGCGCCCCTCTTTACAATTTTAAGGAAATATATTTTTCCTGTTTCCCAATCGCTAGGTTCCTCCATAGTATCGTAAAGTCCTCGAGGTAGGCAGAATTCAAAGATGATCCCCAATGACATTATATAATCTCCTCCGTTTGAGTGCAAGTGGAACCTGACCTGTGAATATGATAGGACGTCACTCCTATGAGTTTGTTACATTATATGGCAAAAGGAACTTTGCAGAGGTAATTAAAGTCCCAAGTTGACCTTATGAGAAAGATTATCTGGATGGGCCTGAACCAATCTCATGACCCTTTAAATCTGGGTCTAGAACACAGAGACTGAAGAATTCAGAGATTCAAGGCACAAGAAGTATTTGGTGCAATGTTGCCAGCTTGAACATGGAGGGGGGGCCACATGGCAAGGGATACAGGGACATTTAGGATCTGTGACCAGCCCCTGAATGACTGTCAGCAAGGAAACAGGAACCTCAGTCCCACAACTGCAAGGAACTGTATTTTGCCAACAAGAATGAGCTGGGAAGATTTCAACCCAGAATTTCCATTTGAGAAGTCAACCCAGTAGGCACCTTGGCTTCTGCCTTGTGATATGCTGAGTGGAGAACCCAACCACCTGCAGACCTGCAGGGTGCTGAACTTCTCATCTACAGAACTGTGAGCTAATAAATGGCGGTTGTGTTAAGCCACTGAATTTGTGGACATTTGTCACATAGTAAGAGATAATTACTATAGCCCTTACTGGGGTGATGGCAGACAAATTGGAGTCCTAAGACAGAGAGAATGGCAATTAGCGGGATCAGAAACCAGTACTGAATTACATTTCAGAGAGCAAGTTTTGCCATCCGATATACCCATGTTGGATCTCTGCTCTAACACCTAGCTATGTGACATTGAATAATACGCTCAGTTTCTAACTTCCTTGCCTATATATTTATCGTAGTTCTTTCCCCATAGATCTGTTTCATAGATTCACTGAGAAGTGCTTTATAAATATTTGAGGGTTTTCTTGTATCATGATTTAACTTTTCAGTGAGTAGGGCTTGGCTCCCCAGCTGTGGAGTAAGCTTCCTATATACAGAGCAATATATCATATACTGTAAAAAAAAAATCCCTTGGTAATTATTTGGTTAAATGAATTACATTTTCACTAGTCTAGAACCTAAGATGATTATTATAAACCTATAGAGAGGTATTTACCCACATGTCTATACTTGCCATGCTGCTTGCTTTTCTTCTGCCTGACAAATTATTTTGAAACTTTTGGGGGAAAATGCACTGGCTCCTGCATGCTGAAGTGGAAGAAAAGGAAAGTAGTTTTGAAGTGGCCTCTACAGTGTCTCTACAGAGTTCTACCTTTATCATCATCAATATAGATCATGAGAAATCTGCAACCATAGATTCTCATGCCCCCTATCAGCTTGAGCATCTGACTGTTACAGAAAATGAAATTGAATGCCAGAACAATGCAGAAATGTGCTTGGGAGATAAAAAGGTCCATTCGGTAATAGTCTGATCTTAATAGGTAGTGTTTTTTTTTTAAAAAAAGCTAGTTAATAAAGGGGTGCCTGGGTGGCTCGACAGGTTACGTGAAAGACTCTTGATTTTGGCTCAGGTCAGGATCTCACGGTTCATGGGACTGAGCCCTGCATCGGGCTCTGCGCTGACATTGCAGAGCCTGCTTGGGATTCTCTGTCTCTCTCCCTCTCTCTCTGCCCTTCCCCCATTCATGCTGTCTCTGACTCTCTCAAAATAAATAAACTTATAAATTCTTTTTTTAATTTAAAAAGCTAGTTAATATGAAACATGTACATCTCATGAAAGGAAAAAACAGAGGCCATTAGTCACTAATGGGCCAGGACAGGAATGGGTCTCACCAAGGCACCAATCCCTAATTTTCCCAAGTTACCCTCTATGGTATCTCAGGATGGCAAAAAAAAAAAAAAAAAAAAAAAAAAAAATCCCAAGGAAAAACCACAAGACATGCTTATATGGGGCTTCCAGATACAATTTCTTACCGTTTGTGAAAAGGGAGCAAGGCGGTTGGTTGGTGGGGTGAGAAGGAAGGGCTTTGCTGCCTGTGACTGCCCAGGGCTTTTTTGTCCCTCCTCGTTACAAAGATATCATTCTTATTCTTTTGAGTCACTTCTGAATTATCACCAGCCGCCTCCTAATTACCCAAGCTGCCGTCATGTCCCGTGGCTTCCTCACTGAACTACCTCTTGGCCTTTTGCCATTGACTTCTAAAGGGAAGTTTCTCTTCTGTTACTGTCACCTAGAGCCTTGCCCGATCTCACTAAGCTAACATTCAAGTGCAAGGGAGATCACTGAGTCATCTCAGCAGATTTCTATGCTCCATTCTAACTTTAAGAGAGAAAAAAAATTTAAGTGAGAAATGGAACTAAAAAGAAGTGCATGTTTAATGGGGTATAACATGAGTTTCTCTAACTTGACCGCTACGGAAACATAAAAGTTCTATTTTGTGTACACCTGGTCCTACCACGCATGCCATGAACTCAACTCACCTAAATTAGACGTTTATGTGAAATTTGGGAGAAATTACAAAAGCCAGCCTTGAGTCTACAGAACTCAGGCAAAGGAGCTGACACTAATGTCCAGTAGGATGGTGGCAGTAGCATATGTAATAAATAAGAACATCACTGTTTCTAACTTTGAAATCACGTGTTTATTCTCTTTCATAAAACTCTAAGCTCCTTGAGCTCATGGCTCATTCATATCCTACTCTTTACTCACCATGTGTCCCCAGTGCTTAGAATATAGCTGGCACTTAACAAATATTTGTTGACTGACAAGTCAGCAGTTGACAGGCTTGGTCAATTACTATATACTTTTAGAGTATATATTACTCTATTATTTAATATATATTAAATATTATTAACATATTAATATATTAATAAACAATTATTATAATCATGAAATTTTATTTATTTTTATAAATAAATTTATTTATTAAATAATTAACAAATATATTAAATATTATTAGTATATTAAATATTACTCTATTTCTTTTCTTTTTTTTTCAATATATGAAATATATTGTCAAATTGGTTTCCATACAACACCCAGTGCTCATCCCAAAAGGTGCCCTCCTCAATACCCATCACCCACCCTCCCCTCACTCCCACCCCCCATCAACCCTCAGTTTGTTCTCAGTTTTTAACGGTCTCTTATGCTTTGGCTCTCTCCCACTCTAACCTCTTTTTTTTTTTCCTTCCCCTCCCCCATGGGTTTCTGTTAAGTTTCTCAGGATCCACATAAGAGTGAAACCATATGGTATCTGTCTTTCTCTGTATGGCTTATTTCACTTAGCATCACACTCTCCAGTTCCATCCACGTTGCTACAAAGGGCCATATTTCATTCTTTCTCATTGCCACGTAGTACTCCATTGTGTATATAAACCACAATTTCTTTATCCATTCGTCAGTTGATGGACATTTAGGCTCTTTCCATAATTTGGCTATTGTTGAGAGTGCTGCTATATACTTTTATATATACTTTTATATATACTTTTAGAAGACCCTCATGATGATCTTCCCTCCTGGACCACAAGAAGCCCAAATGCAGCCATTATGACATGTGCTTTTCATGGGTCATGGCCGTTCAATGGCAGTGCAATTTGGGCCTGTGAGGTAACAAGGATTTCTTAATGGGCCTTCCTGGTGAAAACTTTGCCTGTTTCTCAGGATTTACTTCCTGTAAATAGAGAGTATTCAAACGGGGCTAAGAGGAAGGCTACAAAAATGAATCGTGCCTTCCTAAAAACAAAAAGTTACAGTGCATGAGTTTCATTTAGCAAATGTTCACTGGGTACCTACAATACACCAAGCACTGTAGTTTTTAGGTGGCTCATTGATAGAACTTGAAATCAAATGGAATTTGACCTTTGTGATTGAGAATATTATTTAGAAATCCTTGTAATCAGGGGCGCCTGGGTGGCTCAGCTGGTTGAGTGTCTGACTCTCACGGTTTGTGAGTTTGAGCCCCATGTTGGGCTCTGTGCTGACAGCTTGGAGCCTGGAGCCCGCTTCTGATTCTGTGTCTCCCTCTCTCTGTGCCCCTCTCCTGCTTGTGCTCTGTCTCTCTCTCTCCCTCTCTCTCTCAAAATAAATAAACATTAAAAAAATAAAAAACAAAGAAACCCTTGTAATCGATGTCTACTGTTAGCTGTGTCCTGCTCATCTTATCTTTATAAATCAACCAGCAAATTTAGTAAGACTAGGAAAAACAAGGCAGAATTCAAGGCAAATTCTACTTGTTATCGACAGTTTAGATCACTTTCCTTCCCCCAAATATTCCGTGATTGCCAAATTAAGTATTAACTTCTCAGCTATACATTTAACGTCCTAGTTTACCAGCAAAGCTCCAGCTCTCCTCTGCTGCCTTACCTCAGACACCTGCCCTTTACAATCCCTACATCCCCATCAAAGTGGATTGCTCCCTGGTCTCTTCTATAAATTATCTCTACCTAAGAGATTTTTTAAAGCTAGTTAATATAAAACATAGACATTTTATTAAGAAGAAAGACAGAGGCTATTAGTTACTAATGATCCAGTAGAATGGGTCCCACCAAGACGTCAATCCCTAACTTTTCCTAGCTACACTGTTTGGTGTGGCCAGGAATAGCCAAGAAATCCAAAGAGAAGCCACATGTCATGCTTATATGGGGCTTTCAAGAATATAATTTCCTCACTATTTTCTGTGCTTTGGCCCATTCCATTTTCTCCATGCAGGATGTCTTTCTCTCTCATTTACATCTCCTAGTGCTTATTTTATCCCTATATGCCCATATTTGTTGCCATCTTTACCAAATAAATATAGCCCCTTACGTCTAATGTTTTGTGGAACCCATAATATTTTGCTTTGTATCATATTTATTTGAGTACACAGATCTAAGTAGATTATAAGTGCCTTGTTTCTAATCTTTGTATAATAATAATAATAATAAATTCACATAACATTTTATAGGTTACACAGTTTATTCTTACATAATCTTTTCTTTCTTCTAGCATAGTACATTTAGGGGCTCGCAAACTTGTCGAAGTGAGGGTTAAAAAAACTCCCTGAGCATTTAGAAAGCTCTGAACTCCTCAATTCCATGGACTTGACACCTCTTAGTCGCCCTCATTATACTCATCACTCATTGATTCCATCTGCCTGGGACGCTATCCACAAAGAGATTTTCTCTGACTTAAAAATTTTGAAAAACATGGCACTGTAAGATCAATTCCCAAATCCCATGTCAGCATCACAAAGCCCGTAATATGTTACAGATGTCTGGTGTGTGTGTGTATGTGTGTGCACACATGCGCAAGTGTTTTATTGCTCTTCTTGAGGTGTAGGTTGGTGGGTTGTTGTTTTTACGTCTATTCCAAGTTAAATGGCTGTCCTGGGGAGCTCCATCAACAATGAATATACAAATAAAATGGAGAATCAGGCATGGCTTGGCTCATGCATATTGTACAGAGGTTGGAATCCTCACAAACCATTAGTTTGCTTTTCTTCAAACTTCAAAATTCAACTTTGTAAATGTTTGCTCTTACCGCACTGGAACCCCTGAGGAAGGAGAGCAGATTTCGACAGACTGGCAGCAGAATCAGCATGCAGTTGAAATTCAGGCAGGCTGCAGGGGCCCTGGCCAATGGCAGTGCGATCTGGAAGATGCAGGATAGGGAGTGGGGAAAGGTATCAGATTATCTGAGGAGGAAGGTCCTTCAGAGCTAAGAGTTTACCTTTAGGGCCTGCTGGGATCCTTTGTTTTAATCTGGCCCTTCTCTCCCACCCCAACATTTTACTATGAACATTTTCAAACATAAAGAGAATTTGAAGTAATTTCACAATGACTGCCTGTTTACCCAACTCCCAGATTCCACTATCACATATCTGTCCATCCATCTACCCACCCCTCTGTCTATCCATCAACACAGCTTAGTTTTGATGCATTTCAAAGCAAGTAGCAGACATCACTTTCCCCTAAGTACTTAAGCATGTGTGTCATTAATTAGGGTTCAGTATAGAAACTGGGGCTTTCTAAAGATTTTCTTGGCACTTAGACTCACTTCAGAAGTAACCTCGGTTGGTATGTTGTAATGCTTTGGCATTATAATTGTTCTTTGTGATGCCTAAATAAGTTGCCTATTTTGGAGAGGGAAGAAAAGGGAAATCCTCCTCCTCAGTATCAATGTGAATAAGTTAACAATAGCTATAATAGCGTAGTATGATTATGTATTATAATTATTTATACAAGTGATATATAATACATATTATCATTAGTATTAAGTAATGAATTCATGGTTTCAGCATGATATAAGAAATGATTTCCTGTGGGGGCAGCTGTGATCGTAATTATCTTCATGTGTCATGAAGCAGAGCCCTGGCAGATCAAGGAAATCAAGAATGCCAGTGGATCCAAGGAAAGATGGGGGCCTTCCTCTGCTGGCCTAGTCAGTGAAAGCGACCTTTGGGCAAGTTCCTCAAAGTCTGCATCTGTAGGGAGAGGCTTATTTCCTGAAGACAATTTCACAACATGCTACCAGGCCCAGGGCTCTCCATGCACAAAAGTGTCAGGAATCAGATGATTTAAAGAACACGGGAAGACTCACTTGTCCCACCCATGTCACCCTTGGATTGATCTCTCCAACCTTGCCTGCCACGCCAGAGTTGGTATTAGATTTCTTCTTTAAGCTAAACAGTGGCACAGCAGTCCTTGGGAGGGAAGGGATGCCACTGGGACTCTCTGACACACTTTTTGTTTCTCCCACGCTGGAAGGCCTAAAGCTTCTTGCCCAGGTGGTTGCAATGGAGGGGGCAATGCTGATGGTGCTGTTCGAGTAGGTCAGAACATTTAAAGTGTTGAAAGGAATATGAACGAGAATCTTTGATTAGAAACATGAGCCAGTCAATATTGCATGAGATGGGACTTATACTTACCCCCAGAAGTTTTTGAGTGTAAAAGAATGTCCTTCTCAACGCATAGATTCTGTAGTACCAGACAAAGAGGAAGACGTTCATCCCCAGCCATATTAGCTGCACAAAGAGAAATAGTTGCATAAAGATTCCACATTTCACTGGGCAGATTTCACATAAGATCAGTGTCAGACCAGGGTCAGGGCTTCCCCAAGTCTAGCCTTCAACAAAGGTGGTTAGAAAGCTGGGTGTAGCCAGCTGAAAGCCAGCTCTTGCCCACAACAGTGCCTCTACACCTTGTAATTGACCTTTCCACTTTGTCTTGTTACCCATGATTGTTTTACTACTGGCCAGTACACCAGGTTGTTATCAATCTATCTCCCCTCTGTTCTTCTGCCTCCTCTTTTCTTCTTAGCTTTAGACAGATAGATAATGGCAGGTGAGTCTTCTCAAAAAAAGAAGGGAAAGGAAGATGTTACTGTGCTGTCCCCCGCATCGGTAAGACGTCGTGTTCTACTCTCACGGGTGCCTCCCTCCCCCACACGGTATCCCAACCCCCAGCTAGTGAGAGTCACACCAGCTAAAATGTGGAGTCTTTAATTCTGTTTGGTAAGTTTTGCCAAACTTTTGAAAGAGGGGATATTAAGCATCAATGAGGGGGTGAGGGGCATGGGATTTTTTTTTAAGAGGATGGAACTAGAGGGTATTATGCTAAATGAAATAAGTCAGTCAGAGAAAGACAGATATCATATGACTTCACTCATATGTGGAATCTGAGGAACACAACAGATGACCATAGGGGAAGGAAAAGAAAAATAAGATAAAAACAGAGAGGGAGGCAAACTATAAGAGACTCTTAAATACAGAGAATAAACTAAGGGCTGCTGGAGGGGGCAATAGGTGGGGGGATGGGTTAAATGGGTGACAGGCATTAAGGAGGGCATTTTTGGGGATGAAAAAGGAAAAAAAAAGAGACCCTTCTACATTTTGACTGCTCATTTCATCCCAAGAACTGACTACATGGTAACACTGCCCAGTCCTCTACCTTCAGCTCTATAGTGATCTTTTCTTACCTGTGCTTTGACGCTATTAAATGTCCATAGGTGCTTGAGAACAATCTCTCTTTAAGAAGAACGTACTAAAACAATTTCTCCATTACCTAACCTTGTCATTCTTACTCTTGCTTTCCAAGCTGTGTCTTTATTTTCAGGTGTATGAGTGTGTAATTTAGAAGGAGGCCATCTCCTGGGGAAAACTCTGGTAGGAACTAAAAGTATAAACATGAACTTGGTTTCTGTAGGAGTAATCTGTTCTTAAAATGGTGGTAAGAAATCAAGTTAACAGGTCTGAGTCCTCAGAAGAATTCTATATTGCATTAGAACGTTGGTTTGGCCTAATTGTTTGACGTGATATTTCTTGTTTTTACTTTATTTATGCCACTAATTCCTCTCTGTGTGTACAACTCAAAGACTCAGTATTTACTTCATGAAAAATTCTTTCAAAAATTCCAGTCGTAGGTGTTCTTTTTAACATCTATATAATACTTCCATTGGCTATTTGGAAAGGCTATTTATATATCGCTTCTCGGCCTTTTGGCTAAGATCAAGTGGAAAGGCTATCTATAAATCACATTTCTGTCTTCCCAATTGCCCGTGATTGTTTTTCCGAGACTGCCATCTTAAAATAATAGTTCATCTTTGTTATGTTAAAAAACTAAAGAGATTAACATGCCTATTTGAAAATTAGCCATATCCTCACCTACAAAAATTGTTTCTCGAGATGGATTATATTGATTTATATATATAATATATATCGTATATGCACTGTATATATGAGTCTAGTTTATTTCAATTACTTTCCCTTGAATTTTTATAAACCTCGTAAACAGCTCAAGTTTACATCAGAGAGAAAAAGTACTTTTTAAAAAAAGAAAGTTGAGACCTTCAATTATTTTTGGTGTAATTACTGAATAAAGGCCAATTTTCCATACATGAGCCAGTCTTGTACCTGTTATTTGGAAAATGGTGTAAAATTACGATTACCCATTTTTAAGTGGTATAAACACATAAAAAGTAGAGAAATTTGCCTCTGAGTAAATACCAATAAACAACTTAGACTCGGAGATCATTAGCATGAAATGTCTTCTACTCCCTCAGTGAGATGCTGGCTAATTTAGTACTCCCAAAGACTCAAGAAATAAAGTAGGTGAAGTGAGCCCCCAGATACATTCTTTCCATTAATAAGTTTGGAAGAATGCACTCAGTCCGGCTTATGGCTTACAGATTAGAAGTATGTTCACACAGTAAATTAGTTTCAACACAATTTCTCAGAGAAACAAGACAAAGAAACAAAAAGTTTTGCCCTATTTCATTTTCCGAGAGAACCCAGACAAGTTCGAGAACTTCTCATTTGTCTCTCATGGGTACTTACAATGACAAAGATGGAGAGTCCCTCATTTTCAACCCAGTTCCCCATGGTGACAGAGGATCAATGCTTTGTGTGTCTGCCCTTCTTCTCTGCTCTGCTTCTTCTTCCCATGAGGAAATGAAAACAGCAGCCTTGGGGCAATCAGTTTCCTTTTCTATTATCAGAAATTAGCTAATCATTGGTCAACTGAAAATCTTGTTTCCATAAGAACTTTAAATCTTTAAACCACAAGAAAAAAAAAAAACACTGCAGAAAAGGGGTCTGTAATAATCCAGTCATAACTAAATATAGTAGGAAACGAAACCAATTTCCACAACTGAGAGACAAATATCAGTACAATGATGGTACAGATTTTACACACGGAATTAACTTTGACAACTAGTTATCAAGTAGCAATTTTTAACAAGCCCTGACTCTGTGCTGGGTAAAAATCATTAAATATCTTTTGACAGGCTGAGCAGCATTTTACAGTCTCATTGAGAAGAATAATAACAATAATGATGGTTGATGTTTATAGCATACTTACATCGTGCCAATTTTCTAAGACACATATGTGTATGTGTGCATACACATATATACACACATACATATATAGACAAACATATATGTACATATGAATTGATACATACGTGTGTGTAAACACAGACCCCCCCCACACACATATAATTCAATATGCAAATAAATTCACTTGATTATAACATTTCAATCCCTATAAAAAAGTAGTTTCTTTTTTTTAAGATTTTATTTTTAAGTAATCTCTACACCCAACGTGGGGTTCAAACTCAACCCGGAGATCCAGCATCACACCCTCTACCGACTGAGCCAGCCAGGAGCCCCTAAAGTAGTTTCTATTCGTATAAGTACACTTACAGCTGAGGAAACTGAGACCCAGAGCAGTTAACTTACTTGGCCAAGGTCGTGCAATTAGGAAATAGTAAAGTTGGGATTTGCAATCCAAGCAATTTAGCAACACTTCTAACCAGATACCAGGAAAAAAAAAAAAAAAAAAAAGCCTAACTCTGTCAACCTCATCCCACATCATACCAAATACAAATACAGGAAGTAAAAATATAACAAATATAGCAAAACGTTTGGGTGACTATAGTATTCCTAGGCAGACACGGCATCCTGCAGGCTAGCTATGTAAATAGGGTCAAAACAAAGGTGTATCAGATGGGGCAGATGCCAAAAGCCAGATTTAGCATTTTTCCTGACTACTACTCTGTCTTCAGGACACGAAAGAGACAGGAGGGTAGGGTGGTAACCCCAGTATGAGATCAAAGCTGACCAACGGCACAAAGGTGGTTGTACGACAGCTAGAGTTAATGAAGAGGTAAAAGCAGAAATAGCAGGAGGCATACGGGAGTGAGAGGAACCAAAAGAGAAGCACGACCCGCTGTGGTTGTTTATTTATGAACCACTTGAGACAGCCTACAGAATTGTGACCATTAGTGAAGTAACATTATTTTTCACTTAATACTGAAGGAAAGGTATTAAACTGTGACCTTTTCCACTGCTCTTGGATCATGAGTAACCCATGTAAAGGACAGACGGCTGCATGATTCCATTGCCCACAGAGGTGGATTCAAAGAGACACGGTTAGACAACCCCAACACGGGCCACTTCTTTGCTTCTTTGCTCTGAGATCTATTCCCTACCCTTTCCTTGCTCTGCTCCATTTCAGGGAGCAATTCAGAATTCTATCTGCTGGGCTCCTTGGCCCTCTGGCTTCCGGTGTGGTCGGCCAAACGGGAGGAAGAGGAGCAGGAGAGAAGCCAAAGTGTTTTTCCCGCCAGCTTTCTGCTTCAAGTGGCATCTCTGAAGTGGCTGCATTTCCATGAAGGCTCCGGCTGCTACCAGTCAGCCTTTCCCTCTATGGCATGAGCTCCTGCTGGCCATCGCCACCGTAGTTTTAGCCTGCCAGATGGCCCTGGTTTCTGGGCTTGAGTTATACCACCTCCTTCCGGTGTCCCTCCAACACTGAGGGTGGTAACCACTTCCTGTAGATGTTAATCTCTATGTTGCCTCCACACCCATGTTGGGATTCTGCAGTTTCCCATCATCCATGTAACAAATTCCTGGTATGAAATTCCCTGCGTTAAAATGTGGTGGTTTGTTTTTCTGACTGGACTTTGCCTGAGACAAAAAAAAAAATGTAATTCAGGCGTGTACTCTTTTACTCATGTAATTAAAGAGGTGAGGCAATGAGGAATAAGCTGTTTAAACACCTGCTCTCCCCCTCTCTGCCTCTCTCAGACTCCTCCACCGGGTGTCTGTGGCTCCATCATGCTCTTTGAAACTTATCAAAATCTTCTCTCTACTCTTTCCCCTTTTCTCTTTCCCAGCCTGCTGGTTCGCCTTCCTTTATCCCATCTGAATCTTCAAGTTTCTCCCACATTTTCTCATCTACCTCCTGATGCCTGTGCTCTGCTGGGGAAGCAATGCGAAGGGGACCATGAATATTCATATACCAGGAAATGATGTTCTTTGTTTCACATAAACCTGTTTCTTGAACGTTTTCCAACTCCCTTCCTCTCCCTCCACAATTTGAGAGAAAATTCAAAAGAGAAAGAATATTTTCCATGGGTAATCAACCATTCCCTCCTATTGCTTTTTTCCCCCTTAATCAGTTTCACAGCTGGAAGAAGAGAGATCAGTTGCAAAAAAAAAAAAAAAAAAAAAAAAAAAGAGAGAGAGACAGAGAAAGAGAGAGTAAAAGCTTTCCTTTATGGAAAGTACCTTCTCTTTTAAGAACATTGTTCAAGTAAATTGTAATGTGCTCCACTCTTGGAAAGATGGAGGGTTTGATAAAGAAGCAACAGGTAATGGTTGCCTGGGATTGACTGGATACTGAGAATAAAGAAAATTGAGCCTCTGTATCTTCTCCCAGCCACTTTAGCTTCCACTGTCTCCTAAGCTCTTAGTGTCAAGCCAGAGTGTGGTGAATACAAGGAAGTACTCACCCTCCCAGTAGGCAGTCATGAGTAACACCCTCAGATGCGATTGAAATCCTAGACACCTCTTGCTGAGACAAAAAAGGAGATAAGCAGACCCAGTCTCTAGGAAATTCCCTAGCTGTGCATCCTGAGTATAAATCCTTCTTGATTTTTCAAATTAGATTAGGCTAATAAATTAGGCTCCTAATGTATTCCAAGAAGGATATGTGAAATTGCTGAAGAAAGGGAGGTGTGGTACCACGCCAAGATTCCCAATGCGTTTTGCTCCTGGTGATGATGAGAAATGGATTTCTGTTCCTTTTCTCTCTGCTGTGTATGCTATTCTTTTGAGAACTGCCATGCTCCTACTCTATATGCTTCTATGAGTTATGTGGCCCCACTTTCCTTGCCTAATAAGGATGACCGAAGGGGGGACTTCATCTTCCTGGACACAGTGTATGTCCCATGGGGTGGGCACTTGACCCAAAGAAGGGTCAGGAGGGAATTGTTAGGGACTCGGGAGCAGAGAAAGTGAGGCTTTTCTATCCTTGTGAATGATGTATGCTGGCTGCTGCCATAGACTATCTCTACTATTTTGGGCTAAGAAGATGACTAAGAATTATGCCAAAACAAACAAAATCAAATCAGAAGCTAGGGAAGGATGGAGAAGTTTGGAGGCAGATATGATGACAATGTTTGAATTCCCAGGTCAGACCTGCCTGAGACACCTGGACATCTTAGTTATTCTTATAGATTGGGTTTCCTGGCATGGAGCTTAGTATTCAGGAGTTTAATTACAGAGTTTCTTTGGAGGTAAACACCCATGGAAAGGAAGGAAAAATAAGAATGCTGGAGGGGGCAGATGGGGAAGTTGAATTACCAGTGTGTGGTCACAATAAGGCCTCAGCAACCCTGTGGAGAGATCTGAAACTGGAATGACTCAGAATGCTTTTGGACAAGATGGCTCTCTTCACTGAAACAGTCAGTGTTGTATGTGCTGATGGCAAGAGAGCTAACCTTTTGTTCCTGAAGTTCAACCTGGTGGCCATGTTATAGTATTCAACCCAGTTACATAAGCCATTAATTCCCACCACTACCACTTCCTGCTTTTATTTATTTATTTTTTATTTTAACGTTTTTATTTATTTTTGAGAGGAGAGACAGAGCATGAGCACAGAGGAGCAGAGAGGCAGACTCTAGGCTCTGAACTGTCAGCATGGAGCCTGACGTGGGGCTGGAACTCGTGAACTGCGAGATCATGACCTAATCCAAAGTTGGACAGATAAAAATGACTTTTTTTTCAATATATGAAATTTATTGTCAAATTGGTTTCCATACAACACCCAGTGCTCATCCCAAAAGGTGCCCTCCTCAATACCCATCACCCACCCTCCCCTCCCCCCCCACCCCCCATCAACCCTCAGCCCGTTCTCAGTTTCTAAGAGTCTCTTATGCCTTCCACTTCCTGCTTTTAAAAAACAGTTTACGTACACCTACAAGGCTGTCTACTAAAGCATGGTGTAATGAAACCCTCTTTTACTCCATAACCATAATCTCAAAGGTAAGTGAAAGTTGAATACAGCTGCTAGAATGGGATCCAGATGTTCTATCTCATCTGAGGGAGAAAATAACAGAAGAGACATTCAGGGAGTGATATAGGTCATTAAAGGCATTGCAGACATGCTATTAGCTGGCATTTCATTTAATAGAAAGCTAAAGTGTCTAGTGATGAAGACTAAATTTTTTAAAAATGTTTATTTATTTATTTTTGAGAAAGAGAGAGAGTGCATGTGCAAGCAGGGAGGAGCAGACAGAGAGGGAGAAAGAGAATCCCAAGCAGGCTCTGTGCTGTCAGTGCAGAGCCTGATGCGGGGCTCGATCTCATGAACCATGAGATCATGACCTGAGCTGAAATCAAGAGTCGGACACCCAACTGACTGAGTCACCCAGGTGCCCTGAAGATTTATATTTTTAACTCTTTATTAAAATGTGATTTGCATACATTAATTATTCAGAATAAGGAAGAAAATGAGGAAAGATCACATATATTCTCTCACTAAGCATTGATTTGGATTGAAAACTTTTCAGTATGCCTTCTGTAGTAAATTGATGATTGTCTTTCTTGAAAAAAATCAATTTTTACAGACTTATTTTAACAATAGCTTCAAAAGCATTTTATATGTGTCAAATGCCTTATGTGATTTACCTCATTTATTTTAAAAATGTTCATATCCATTTGTAGTAGGATGAATAGTGGTCCTCCCATCAAAGATATTTAGGTACTTGTAGGTTCACAACCCTCTCGGAGCTTTTCTGATATAATCTGAAAGTAGCCCCTGTATGCAGAGGGCAGGACAAGACCGAAGAAAGAGGCAGTCCTCACCATGTCAGTAGGTGGGATTTTAATAATAAGCAAAGGGAACTTCCATATGAGGCTTGTCTTGGGTGGCAGCATGATGAATAGATTCCCATACTTGTCCTCCAAATCTTAAAAGTTTATATAAAGAGACCCTAACTGGGTTCAGTCACGTATACTGTGCAGGTGTTTTCAACATTACATCACCATCTCAAGGCTTTGTCTTTGGAGCAGACTCTGGGAGCAGGAAAAGCAGGTGGAACCCACAGTCCAAGGACAGAGCAGGAGGTGAGGAGCCTCTGAGTGCCCAGGTTCAGCTCATCGGTCAATTAGCAGTCACGTCTTTTTTGATCACGTTCTCCAACAGTACAAATCCTTGGAACCTGTGAATATATTACCATACGTGGTAAAAAGGACTTTGTAGATTTGATTAAAGACTGAGATGGGGAAATTAGCATATATTATTCTGGGTGGGCCCAATGTAATCATAGGGGTCCCTATTGGAGGGAGGCAGGAGGCTCAGAGGCATAGATAGAGGATGTGAGAAATGAATCAGAGACCAGAGAGAAGATGCTATGCTTGCCATCAGCCAAGGAATGCAGCTCCAGAATCTGTAAAAGGCAGGAAAATGGATTCTCCTCTAGAGTTTCTAGAAGGAATACAGGGCTGCCGACACTGTGCTTTGAGCCCAGTGAAACTGATTTTAGACTTCTGACCTCCAGAACTGTAAGAAAACAAATCTGTGCTCTTGTGAGCCAGGTGGCTTTTGGTAATTTGTTGTAGCAGCAGCAGGAAACTCTCACATCATTTTACAGATGAGAGAGGAGAGCACTGGGGAGATGAGTTGCTTGCCCAGAGTCATGTGGCTACTTGGTGCCAGAGCTGAGATGTAAATCTGAGAAGGCTGTTGCACTGCTTCTTATTTCAGCCACCAAAAGCATTTTGTAAAGCCGGGGCTTCATCATAAATAATAAAATCATTTCATGAGTATCAGCTGCCAACCCAAAACCCCGACTTGAACTCTGCTCTCCTGCTTTTGTTTGCAACACGTAACATGACTCTTTGTCACAAGACTGATAGAATAGTCATTGGTTTCTAGTCCCCTTCTGACAGCCTGGATGTCACTGACAGGTTCGTGGAGGAACCACACGTATACAGAACTAAGCCTGAGGTTTGTTGACCAACAAGCGTAAGGTCCCTACTATCAGTTTCTGCCTATTTCACCTGGACCTGAAAGGGGGAGAGCTCTTCTCTGTCTTCTCCATCACTTTCCCCTGCCCCAGAATTTATGTGAGCTCTCACGGTCCCACCCTGGGCAGTTAGCAAAGGTTCATCCTCGCGAAGATGTTAACCAGTAATTTAAGTGTTAGTTGAGAGATTCAAGTGTCAGCTATCCCAGAATACTGGCAAGCTGATAGGATTCCCTCCAAGAGCAAAGGTGTATGCATTTCACATGACCCTAAAGTCTAGCTCCCTGAATACTTTCAGCAAATAATGTTTGGCCTAACAAAACTAAGAGGGTCTTACTGCTTGCTAGTGAGAAACTGACGATGTTTCACATAAACACGTACAGTCACACGCAAACGTCTGTTAGGATACATAACCACAGTACAATTACCAACATTTTCTTTCTGTTCTAGTACAGGATCCAATCTAAGATCATGCATGGAATCCACTTGTCATGGATCTTCAGACTCTCTTAATCTGGACCAGTTCCTCAGCCTTTATTTTCTTTCATAACATTGACATGTTGGAAGCATGCAGCCTGGTTATTTTGTAGGGGCACTGCTCATTTGAAGTGTGTCTGAGATTTGTTCGTGACTAGATTTAGGTTATGCATGTGGGGCAGGAATATCCTAGAAGTGATGTGTGTCCTTCCCAGTGTATCACATCAGGAGGCACGTGATGTTGGTCTGTTGTATTACTGGTGATGGGCCTGCTCTTAGGAAATGCACACGAAAGTGTTTAAGACTAAACATAGGCAATTTATTCTCAAGTAGTTCAGAAAAAATAATATGGAGAGAATAATGTAAATGTGATATATTAATAGCTGATAAATCCGGGTCAAGAGCATACCGGATTTCTTTGTACTATCCTGGTCATTTTTCTGCATGCTTGAAATTACTTTCAAATAAAAAAGTTTTTTAAATTGGACATTTGAAGCTCTCTTCAGCATGTACAGATTTCTCTGGCAGTTGAGGGCGGAGTATGTTTTGGGGAGATGCTGTTCTTTTGTGAGGGAAGACACTTTGGTGGGCTTTTTGGTAATTCAAAGACACTGCCTGGTCTAGGTGTTAGCGGTGGAGTCAGGAAAGATCTAAACTGCATAGCGCAGTAAAATGAAAGGGTGACATTCTTGTGTGGAGAAACTTATAGTGTTATCTGATTTCAAACTTACACTGGAGATTGTGAAAGAGAATGTCATGGTGGATACGAGTGGTTCTCACAGAGATGACAACTAGGTCCCAGAACAGGACAGAATGTCTGGCCACAGAGAGGACATGGCCAATGAGGGTGACGATCGTAGAGAACAGGGACACACAATAATAACTGCTTGTTTTCCTTTTCCTATACTGTAATTCTTTTGTGTTGTTTGTGTGTCTTCACTAGAGCTGATTAATCAGCACAACACAGAATCAGCTTGATTTAATGGTCATCTTGGAGGATAAGGCAGATGCTGGCCATGGGTGAAGGAGGCTAGAGGGGCTGAGGGAGTAGAGAGAAGTCCTGATGAGATGATCAGAGGATCCCCAGGAGCAGCAGGAGACAACCAGGAGGATACCAACGTCTGAAAATCCCCAGAAGTATTTGGGAAAATACACAGGACTTGCAGGCATGGTCTGGGGTTTGAACTGTAGTGATTTGCATACTAAGGGGAAAAAGACGGCAGAACGTGATTATATACAGGACAGCAGCATTCATTTGCCACTTATGAAATCACATACAATCAACAGTATGTATATATACTTACTGCAACAATCATTAGGAGAATAACTTCTGAGTTAGCAAAGTAAATTCATCCATTGTAGATAAGCTAGATCAAGAATGGGAATTTCCCACGTGTGTACTTTCAAACTTTGCTAGTTCCGGGACCATGTGTAAAAAAGATTAAGCAGATAATAAATATTTATTTTATTTAAATGCAGTGAGAGTATTAAGTTATGGTCATTTGTGAGATTTACTAAACTGCTTTCTTGAGTCTGAGATCTCAGTAATTAAAGAAGTCTACGAAACTCAACCAAGAGTTCAAATGAATCATAGGGTTTTATTTTCTCACCGATATGGGAAGACATCTGCACACACTGAACTTGAAACTACAGGCTAAAAATGTAAATATTGCTGTCAGTTCAAGGAAGTGAAGATATGCAGACTGAAGCCAGACTTTTATATAATTCAGAGACCACACACGTTTCCTGTTCTAAAAAAGTTCCCTGGGTTCACTGGATTAACAATTTTGAACAAAGGCAAACATTTCGCTGGAAATGAAACCACAATTTTAAAAACAGATTCAAAGACTATGAATGACATTTAAAATTTCTTCAATTGCCTTTGAAATTTAAATATCTACATTTATACATGTACAATTGAGTAACTATCAGTCCTGTGAGTGTGATTCAAATTTAAAACTATTAATTTGGCTTAAAAATGAAACTTGCTCATCAAAAATGGCAGTGTCCAAGGCGCCTGGGTGACTCATTTGATTGAGTGTCAGACTCTTGATCTTGGCTCAGATCGTGATCTCGCTGTACATGAGTTCAAGCCCCACATCAGGCTCTGTGCTGACAGCACGGAGCCTGCTTGAGATTCTCTTTCTCCCTCTCTCTCTCTCTCTCTCTCTTTCTACCCCTCCCCTGCTCATTCTCTCTCTCAAAATAAATTTAAAAAACTTTAAAAAATGGCAGTTTCCATGGAAATATGGCACACATGTGGAATATAGATGCTAAAAACTCTCATAAATCATCTAGCAATATGGCCCAATGATGAGCAATGCTTGGGTCTCAGATGACTGTATAAAATTGTTATCATTAATGAAAGAGCTGAAATCAAAGGGACACCATGAGTAATGCAAGCCCAGAACAAAATGAGGTACTCCCTGGCTGTATTCACTTCACATTTCTCCAGGATAATTTAGTATGTTAAATACCAGCATAACAGGTGTTGTTTTTGACTACTCCAAAGATTTTCTCAACTTCCTTCTCCCCTGCTGCCTCCTAATATAGAGAATGAAAAAACAAATACTAGGTCTCCCAAACTTCCCCAAACTCCTTGCAAGTAGCCTTAAAATAGAATTTTCCAGGGCGCAGGGGACAAATCACTACTAGAAAAGCTTTTTGTTTTAATAAATAATAATAATAATAATAATAATAATAATAATAAAGTCAGGGATGACGTCAGCAAAAATGGTGGTATTATGGACTGAATTGTGTCCCTCTAAAGTTCATATGTCTAAATCTTAACCTCCAATGTGACCATATTTGGAGATAGAGCCATTAGGGAGGTCATTAAGGTTAAGCAAGGTTGTAAGGGTGTGGCCCTAGTCTGATAGGACAGTGTCCTGGTAAAAAGAGGAAGAGACACCAACCAGAGACTTCTTTCTTTCTCTGCATGTGCACAAAGAGGCCATTTCTGAGGGTGTAGCTAGAAAGCAGGAGTCTACAAGCCAGGAAGAGAGACTTCACTAGAAATCAACCATAATGGCACCTTGATCTTAGACTTCTAGCCTCGAGAACAGTGACAAAATGCTTTTAAGTTATTTAAGCCACCCAGTCTGGAATATTTTGTTATGGCAGCCTGAGAAGATTAATATAGGCAAGTAAGGAAATCCAGAGGTCTGTCCATCCCCAGAATCATTAGAAAACCTGGGAAAAACTGTCAGGATAAACCTTATCAGAACTCTGGAAGATAATGAAAGGGTTATAGCAATTGAGCAAATGTTTAAGAGAATGGTCACTAAAACATGGTAGGAGAGCTTTGTGGCATTTTCCCTTGTCCTTGTCCAATCCCCTTGCCCCTATGTGGCAGTGGTCTTGAAGAGAGCAGACTGCATTCCCTTTGCAGGTACTGGGTTGTAGAGGGATCAGAGCAGACCTTGTTCCTGAGGATCGACATTTGTCCGTTTTGACCTATCTGGGGGCTCCCTGAGGGACCGACACAAGGTGCTTAATTTTGTTTCCCCTAAATCAAAGCTCTTTCAAAGTGAAGTGGCTAAGAAAAGGTCCTTCCTCAAAGACATTGAAAGGAAATCCATTTCCACCTGGGGCAAAACATAAGACAGGGTAAACAATAGATACACTGACAGCCTGGCAGGAAACGTTGGAGTGTGAGATTATTTGGGGAATAAGGGTTTTGACAAGCTGCTGTGTAGACTGGGGAAACTAGAAGGCCATGCACACACACACACATCCAGGGCAGGAAGCATGCTCAGAAAAGACCTAAGAAAACCATAAGCTTCCACTTCTGGCTGATCATTAGGCTCTGATCAAGTAGGAAGTGAATGTTAAGGCAGAACTGTAAATGGTTTGGCTAAGGGTTGAAGGACCGCCCCAACACAGAGCCAATCCTCAAAGACCTACAGAGTATATTCTCTCTCTCTCTCTCTCTCTCTCTCTCTCTCTCTCTGTGTGTGTGTGTGTGTGTGTGTCTGTTTATCTGTCTCTCTCTCTCTCTCTCTCTCTCTCTCTTTAAATTTGGCTCCATGTGTTTAAGGAAATCTCTGTCAAATAAGTAGCTGACTTCTGAGTTAAAGGAAAGAGACCTCATATTCCACTCATGGCAAAGAATACATTCTTTACAAAAGCAGTTTAGGAAAGTCACTAAACAACTGCGACCCATAGCAAGCAACAACAAATCCCGGAATGGGGGAGATTCTAAGTCACCATACCATAATTTTCAAAATATCCAGTTTTTAGCAAAAAAATTACAAGGCATGCATAGAAACAAGAAAGTATGAATAAAGTATGGCCCAGATGAATGGATAAAGAAAACGTATTCAGCCATAAAAAAAGTGGTAAGAAATCTTACCACTTGCAACAACAAACTGGATAAACCTGGAGGGAACTATGCTAAGTGAAATAAACCAGATACAGAAAGACAAATACTGTATAGCCTCACTTATATGTGGAATCTCAAAAAGTCTAACTCATAGAAGCAGAATAAAATGGCAGCTGCCAGATATTGGGGGTTGGGAGAAATGAGAAGACGTTGGTCAAAGGGTACAAACTTCCAGCTCTGAGATGAATAAATTCTGGGGATCTAATATGAAGCATAGTGACAATGGTTAACAATACTGTGTCATATGCTTGAAAATTGTTCAGAAACTAGATCTTAAATGCTTTCACCACAAAAAAGAAATGTTAACAATGCAAAGTGATGGAGATGTTAACTAACCCTTTAGTAATGATTTTTTCAATATATACATGTATCAAATAATCATGGTGTATGCCTTAAACTTACATAATGTTATCTGTCAATCATATCTCAATAAAGCTAGGGAAAAGAAAAGATAAGGTCATACATGGGTAGGATGGACCCTGAATGCAGGGAGTGGTGTCCTTATATTAAAAGGGAAAAAAAAAAAAAAGGATGTGAAAGGGGTCCTGGGTGGCTCAGTTGGTGGAGTGTCCGACTCTTGATTTTGGTTCAGGTCATGATCCCCGGGTCATGGGATTGAGCCCTGTGTTGGGCTCTGTGCTGGCCGTGGAGCCTGCTTAAGATCCTCCTTCCCTCCCTCTGCCCCTCTCCCCCATTCATGCTCTCTCTCTCTCTCTCTGTAAAATATAAATAAATAAATAAATAAATAAATAAATAAATAAATAAATGTGAAAACATGAGGGGAGAAGATCATGTGACAATAGAGGCAGAGATCAGAGTGCTGCAGCTGCAAGTCAAGGAAGGCTGGCAATTGTCAGAAACTATTAAAAGCTAGGAAGAGGCAAGGAAGGATTCTCCTCTACAGGCTTCAGAGGGACCATGGGCCTGTTGACCACTTGGTTTAGGAATTCTACCCTCCAGAACTATGAGACAATACATTTTTGTTTAAACCACTCAATCTGTGGCATTTTGTTATAGCCTAAGAAACTAATACATGCCTCCTGTAGAGAAGACGACATGCTCAAAGGCCTGGATGCAACAGAGAATATGGCTCAGCTAAGGATCTGCAAATAGCTCAGTGTATTTGAAACTAAGAGAGAGAGGAGGGTAATGCCAAAAATGAGGCTGACGAGATGAATGAGCAGGGGTCATATTATGCAGGAGTTTGTAATTTATCCTAAAGGTAAAGTCAAGATACACTGAAAGGTTGAAGAAGGGGAATAAGATGATTCGATTTGTGTCTTAGAAGAGTACTATGACTTCAATAGGAAATGGATCAGGAAGGAGCACTATAGACAGAATAAAAGTTAGGAGGCTCCAGAATTTGCCTCAGTGAGTATGTAAATTGGCTAATACAGTGTAAGAAAATACCCCGAACTTAGTAGCTTAAAACTCCATCCAATATTATTTCTTGTGGATCAGTTGATAGATGACTAATCTAGGCTGGGCAAGTTGGGGGTCAGCTGATCTAGACTGGGCTTAGCTGACTGTGACTCCACACCCTGTGGTTTTTGTCCTCCTCCTAGGGACAATATGGGTACATCCTTCTCATAGTCATGGAAGAAGTGCAGGAGAGCAAGCCCAGGCAGACAAGCACTTTTTCAAGCCCCTGCTAGCATCATGTCTGCCAACATCCCATTGGGCAAAGTGCTCCACATGGTTGAGCTCAAGTCCAAAGGGCAGAAAAAAAAATACATGTCATCCCTTCTTGGGAGGAGCTGTAAAGTCACATTATAAAGGGTGTGCACATAGGGAGGGGTGAGGAATTGAGGCCATTAACACAATCCACGTGTCATGTGGGAAACTACCTTAATATGATGGTGGCCTCCAAGTACACCACCAGGCAAACTATCCCAGAGGTCGCAGAAAAGACAGACCCACAGACCATATGAAAAAGCTTGAATCACAGAGTTTATCAGACAAAGTGTAAAACACACAGCAAATGGCAAGGGGAAGAGATGAGGTAGGTTGCCATACTGAGCACAGGGTGCAAGCAAGCAGAACCACACTTCCAGAATCCTGGAATATGCAGTGGGCACACCTTCTGTCTATCTGTCTCTTGCTGCATCAGCCTTCCCTGCTGATGGTGTGGTTATGAGCATTAGAACTGAAGTTTGAGCCAGCGGTCGACAGACAGAAAGTTCCTAGGACCAGCAGCACACACTTCCTCTGAGAGATGCAGAGACAAGTATACCAAGCCACAGCTAGAGTTGTCACTAAGTCTGCTGAACAGCTGAGGGTTTCATTTGTATTTTGTAGGAAGAGGACACACGGGACCAGGATGATGTCACCAGTGGGTGGCCAACATAAGACTTCACAAACACGGAATCCCTCATAATCCTCATGTAAAATAGTATGCCTCGAGTACCTTGGGTATATTTTTCATACATATCATGAGGACTAGTATTTCCTTGTTCCTTCCATCCTTTTCTCTCTATGTTCATACACATTTGCTGCACATACTATACTTATCTCACATCACATGTCTTCCAGGTTAATAACTTACTCTTTGTTTTGGACTGAATTTTGTCACTCCAAAATTCATATGTTGCAGCTCTAACCCCAGTGTGAATGTACTTGGAGAAAGGACTTTTAGGAGATAATTAAGGTTAAATGAGATCATACAAGTGGGACCCTAATCTGATAGGACTGGTGTCCTTATGAAAAGAGGAGGAGAAAAAGATCTCTCTTTTTCTATACACACACACACACACACACACACACACACACACCCCAAGGACACCTTGTGTGTGAAGACACAACAATAAGGCAGCCATCTACAAGCCAGGAAGAGAGGCCTTACCAGAGTTTAATCATGCCAGCACTCTGATCTCACACTTCCAGGCCTCAAAACTGTGAGAAAATAAACTTCTCTTATTTAAGCTACCCAGTCTATGGTATTTTATTATGACAGTCTGGGCCAACTGAGATACTGATCTCTGCCTAACACATTGTATGAATTTCACCCATCCCGTTCATTTTCTTGTCTTCTACAGCAGAATTGAATATTCTCAAATAATACAGCAAATATGCACTATACTACCACTGTGAGAGACAGTAGTGATGTGAATTAGACTAGAATAGACTAGAGAGAATGGCAAGGGAGAGAAATGGAAACTTCAGAAGTAATATTGCCAGGATTTGTTGACTGAGGAATTAGTTGGATGAGACTGAGGCACAGGAAGGAGTCAAGGCTGCCCTCTGGTTTTTGGCTTGGGCAGCTGGGTTGACGGTAATGCCATATGGAGAAAATGGCCAGGAAAAACAACCATTATGTAGAGAATGGTAATGAAATTCAGTTTTATACAGGACTGAGTTTAGTGGATTGGAAAAGAGAGATTTCCAAAGGGAAGCACTGGCTGGTAGTTGGATGTATAAATGTGGGACTCAGTAATGAGGTCTGGGTGGAAGCATAGGTGTGGGTATCATAAGTAAGCAGAAGGTAAACAAGGTCATAGGAGAGTGTAACAGTAAGAAAGAAGGAGTCTCAGGGAAGATACTTCTTGGAGACTTTGGTTTGAAGGACAGTAGAAGAGAATGAGTCTGAAATGGAGAAGAGGAAAGGCAGTCAGAGAAGATTAGGGCAAACGTACAACTATGAAGCTTGGCAGCCACTAGAGTCTCAGGTACCAGTCATTTGATGCCAAGAGATTAAGTATGATACAGAATAATAAGTGAGCCCAGATTTAGCAATATAAGTAAGTTATTAGTAACCTCAGTAAGAGGTTTCGGTAGACAGCAACAAGGGGAGCCAGATGTTAGTGGGTTGAGATGAAAGATTGGAGTCAACAATCAGTCAAAATGGCTGGCTCTGATAGGGAAGAGATAGCATGGCTGTCATCGAGAAGACATGTGGACACCAGAGGGATTTGGTTTCATTTAGTCTTTAATTAAGAGCTTGTTAAGTATTGTTGAGAAGGAGCTAGGACAAAGGGAGAGGCTACACTTGGAGGATCTTTGATAGAGCAAGGTTCCTGAGTATAGGGAAGGACGGAAATGGAAGGAGCCTTAGGTAGGTGGGGGAGGGACTCTTCTCTTATAAAAGGAGGGAAACAGAGTGCAGATGCAAAAAGGTCTGTAGGGTTGGTGGCAGGAGTTTGAAGGACTTCCTCTTTGTGGTTTCCATTTTCTTTGTGAAAGAACAGGAAAGGTTTTCTGTTGAAAATGAAGTGGTTAATGGACATTTCAGGAAAATGAAGAAAGCTTTCAAGTTTTGTGGCTGCTGTTCAAACATAGGGCTTGGATGTAGAAAAAAAATGATTTAGGGGCGCCTGGGTGGCTCAGTTGGTTGAGCATCCGACTTCGGCTCAGGTCATGATCTCACACTCCATGAGTTCGGGCCCCATGTCGGGCTCTGTGCTGAAAGCCCAGAGCCTGGAGCCTGCTTCGAATTCTGGGTCTCCCTCTCTCTCTGCCCCACCCCCACTCATGCTCTCTCTTTCTATCTCTCTGTCAAAAATAAATAAACATTAAAAAATTTAAAAAAAAAGAAAACAAAATGATTTCAAGGCAGAGTTAAGAACCCAGTTGGGTCTGAGATCATAAATCAGCAGTGGTATGCATCTGTGGGTAATTTTCATAGCTCTCCTTACCAACTTATGTGCAAGTGTAGAGGAAGAAGGTGGTTGAGGTGATCAGGGTTGGGTTTTGCCTGATGGGTAGTACAGAAGGACAGTGTGTGAGGGAGTTGAGGACACATGCAAGAGATAGCTGACATGATGTATGGTAGAAGTGAAGATGGGTAGAGCACCAGGAAGTGAACATGCAGGAGGAAGGCAAAGTCAAAGAATCAAAGAGAAACCAAAGGTTTTGATGAAGTTGAGACAATCACCTTGGGTGTGAGGGAATGAGGAAGAGAGGGAAGCAGAAGTAGTGATCTAAGGGGTCATGTCTGGGATGGGAACTTTAGAGCAGGTATACTTCCGAGAGATGACCAGTTTCAGAGCATGGCTATGGGACAGGGCGGCTGAAGCAGAGTCGGGGTGAAGATCTCTGAATGAGCAGGTGAAGGAAGAGTGAGGCAGGGTCTGGGTCCACTGAAGTCACCCAGAATGAAGGCCCTCCTCTAGTTGAAAAGGGGTTTTACGAAATTACATAGAATTTGTTTGAATCCAGACTCCCTACTTAAAGCTATATGACTTTAGTCAATCTATTTAACCTCTCTTAGTCTCAGCTTCCTCATCTAAAAAATGGAAGGATATTAATATCTACCTCACTGGGTTGGTGGGATAATGAAGGGTACAAATGCACACAGTGCAATGCTCAACAATGCATGAGTTTTACCTTCCTTATAAGTGTAGTGCACAAAATTGAGAAAAATGTTCTAGGTGTTGTGTGACTTGTCAAGAATGAAGGGTGACCGTGACTGTCTATGTTTTTTTTAAGATATTCATTTTATTTTACTTTAGACAGAGAGTGAGCAGGGGATAGGGGCAGAGGGAGAGAGAGAGAGAGAGAGAGAGAGGGAGAGAGAGAGAGACAGAGACAGAGAGAGAGAGAGAGAGAGAGAGAGAGAGAGAGAGAGAGAGAGAATCCCAAGCAGACTCCATGCTCTGTGTGGAGACTGATGCAGAACTCAATCCCACAATCCTGGGGATCATGACCTGAGCTGAAATCAAGAGTTGGACTCTCAACTGACTAAGTCACCAAGGCACCCTCTTGACTGCCTATGTTTTAAAGACAGCATGTCTATGGTGCAATCTCAGACCAACTGTGCTACCTTTTTAAAGACTTGCCTCATATTATTGGCTCACATAGAAATGTGCAACCAATTTCAACCACCAGAACATTTTAATATAAACTGCAGCAATTGAATTGAGGTATCTGATAAAAAATATCAGGCTGAGTATCTATAAATTGTGAAGCCTCATGGGAGGAAGGGATCATGTATCAGGCCTCCATAACGAAACACCACAGACTGGGGAGCTTAAACAACAGAAATTTATCATCTCACAGTTCTGGAGACTGGAAGACCAAGATCAAAGTCTCAGCAGAGTTAGTTTCATTCCAAAGCCTCTCTCCTTGGTTTCTAGATGGCCACCATTTTCTTTGTCTTCACATGCTCTTCCCTCTGTGTGTGTCTGTGTTCTAATCTCTTCTTATAAGGACACCAGTCAGATTGGATTGGGGCCCATCCTAGTGGCTTCATTTTAACTTAACTGCTTCATTAAAGACTTGATAAAGTTTTGATACAGTCACATTCTGAGGTCCTGGGGGTTA
The DNA here is from genome assembly GCF_022079265.1 of Lynx rufus. Classification (NCBI taxonomy): domain Eukaryota; kingdom Metazoa; phylum Chordata; class Mammalia; order Carnivora; family Felidae; genus Lynx; species Lynx rufus. The sequence continues at coordinate 32,921,631 of NW_025814828.1, read as the reverse complement.
GGACTTCAACATAATGAATTTGGGGAGGAATACAATTCATCCCATCTCATTTGTAAATGAGAATTCCATTTTAACACACTGCAGATTGGGGTGCCTTGGGGACTCAGTCAGTTATGTGTCCGAGTCTTGATTTTGGCTCAGGTCATGATCTCATAGTCATGAGATCGAGCCCCGCGTTGGGCTCCATTCTGTGTATGGAGCCTGCTTAAGATTCTCTCTCTCTCCCTCTCCCTCTCTCTCTCCCCAGTTCAGGCTCTCTCTCAAAAATAAAATAAAATAAAACACTGCAAATTTGTCAAGGCTTCTGGTCATATGTTAAGACACATTAGAAACACACAAAAGTAAAAAATGTTGAGACAATATCAATTTAGTTTCAGGGGCGCCTGGGTGGCTGAGTCGGTTAAGCATCCGATTTGGGCTCAGGTCATGATCTCATGGTTCATGGGTTCAAGCCCCGCGTCGGGCTCTGTGCTGACAGCTCAGAGCCTGGACCCTGCATCAGATTCTGTGTCTCCTTCTCTCTCTCCCCCTCCCACACTTGTGCTCTGTCTCTGTCTCTCAAAAATGAATAAACGTTGAAAAAAAAAGTCTCTAAATTTAGTTTCAATAATATGTAATAATAGTAGCATAATATATAATATTCATACTAAAAGGGAAAACCCCTGAAAAATTATTCGCTGAGGGAAGAAATAAATAATGCATCCTGTTCTGTAAAGATAAAATGGGTAAACTGTTGAGTCTATGAAACAAAACAAAACAAAACAATTCACGGGAGCAGGTGGTCTCTCTCTATATTTAAGAGCTGGGCTGGCATTTGAACACATGTTTCTTCTTGGCAACGTAGGTAGAAACGTTTCTTTGGAGTTTGAACTATAGAAGCAGCTCTGTGAAAAAGCTACAATGATGATGCTACTGCCCTGCCGGTGGGTGCTTGGGATTGCCGTCAGAGATGAGAAGTCGAGGACATTGCATTATCTGAATTTTCTCACCCAGTCCTTATTTGAAGGTCACCCAATTTCAAGATGGCCACATAGGGATGGGAAGGAAAACAACATTTCTTGAACATCAATTACTGGCAGGGTCTGTGATAGGTGGTCTGCATTCACTAATTTAATACGGTGCTCATATGAAGATTAAGAAGTAGTTCTTCTCGGGACGCCTGGCTCAGTTGGTTAAGCGTCTGACTCTGGATTTTGGCTTAGGTCATGATCTCATGGTTCATGAGTTCAAGCCCTGCAGTGGGCTCTGTGCTGACAGCTCAGAGCCTGGAGCCTGCTTAGAATTCTAGCTCTCTCTCCCTCTGCCCTTCCCCTGCTCCCCTGATTGCTCTTTCTTTCTCTCTCGAAAGAAGAAGTACTTCTCATCCCCATTCTACAAATGACTATGCTGAAGATTAGAAAAGCCAGGTACCTCACCTAAAGTGTCACGGTGGTAGTAACAGAGGTAGGATTCAAACTTAGGTTGGTCTAAAGACAAAGCATTAGTACTTTTGATTATACCAAACAAATGGGTCTAGACCACTGCTGTCCAACATAGTAGCCACTAGCCATATGTGGGTCTTTAGATTTAAAATAAGTAAGTTTAAATAAAATCTAAAATTGAATCTCTCAGCTGCACTAACCATATTTCAGGTGCTCGGTAGCTATATGTAGTTAGTGGTTTCTGCATCGGAGAGCCCAGATGTAGAACCACTTCCATTATCATTGAAACTTCCATTGGACAACACTAACAGCCCCTGGTATGATTTAAGTGTATAATCGCTTCTGTGAACCTTTCATTGACCAGATGTTTTACAGCAACTAATAAAAATGTACATTTTAAAGGTACCAATTTGATCACTTTTGGAAAATCTCTAAAAATCATGAAAGATGCACGTCTTCAAGTGCATATACCGTAAATGGACAATTTAACTAATAATTTTAAAGTGAACAGGGGTGCCTGGGAAGCTCAGTCAGTTGGGCATCTGACTGGCTCAGGTCACGGTCTCACAGTTCATGGGTTTGAGCCCCACGTCAGGCTCTTTGCTAACGCATCAGAGCCTGGAGCCTGCTTTGGATTCTGTGTCTCCCTCTCTCTCCTCCCCTCCCCCCACTCACACTCTGTTTCTCTCTCTGTCTCAAGAATAAAATATTAAAAATTTTTCATATAACTTGAATCATAGGGGTTCCTGGGTAGCTTAGTCGGTTAAGTGTCAGACTCTTGATACCGACTTAGGTCATGATCTCTTGGCTTGTGGGTTCAAGTTCCACTCGGACTCTGCACTGACGGCACATAGCAGGCTTGAGATTTTCTCTCTGTCTCTCTGTCTCTCTGTCTCTCTCTCTCTGTCCCTCCCTCACTTGTGCTCTCCCCCTCTCTCTCAAAATAAATAAACATTTAAAAAATTGAATCATAAAGTAGGCATTTTTTTTCTTCTTGTTTTTATGTTCAAAATAACATTAGTAAGACTCATCCATTTTATTACATATAGCTATAGTTCATTCATTTTCTTTATTGTATATATAAAATTCCCTTTGTATATGTATATGTGTATTATGCCACACTTTATTTTTCTCTTCTGTTGGTGGCTGTTTGAGTTGTATCCAGTGTTTGACTATTACAAATATTATCCTTCTCTGAAAAAAAGGAGGATTTTCCATTCTGCCCAGGTGAGAATTGGGTTAATAGAGATTTCCAAACACTTCTCACCACAGCCACAATAAGAATACATTTTGTATTGTGACTCAGTATACTCATAAATGTATAGAATGGAAATGAAACTTTCCCCAAAGAACAATTGCCTTGATACGTGCAATGCCCTTTTATATTTTCCTTTGTATTCAATTCTAGGGTCTCCTTTAAAAAAAAAATGTGGCTTTGGGTTTCAAAGTCTAAGTTAGTTAAAAATAACATTAAATGGACTTTCAGTTCCCTTGGTGGCCAACGTTGTGGCCATGAATGTGGAAGCCACAGGTAGAAGAATTCTGGAATGTAAGTTATAAGAGATATGGATGGCAACCCTAGGCTAGTGGGCTCTTCAGAACAAGCCTTGCACGGTTTCCACGACTCCCCATTTTTCAGGCTGATAAAATCAACCATGTAAAGAACCCAAACTCTCATGGCAATCTGTTTCTTCCTCTCTTCTTCGCCAGAATGGGTACGTAAATGCAGCATACAACCGAAAGCAGCAGGAATGTGGAATCTGTCACCAGCCTTTGTAGAAAGCATCATGTCCAAGAAATGGTCTGTCAACCTATCGCACCCAGGCTACAAAAGAGCTGACCCCGTCCCTCACGTCAACAGCCCCTCAGAGGATAATCTCTTTATTTCTTTACGGGCCCTTTCAGGAGCTAGTCCTTCCCCAAGGTGTGGACGAGTTACTGAATTACTCAGAGAAGCCAAACCTCAGCCCTGAATCAGCATGCCTCTTTGCAAGCCACCCTTTGTTTCCCCTCCATTTCCAAGTTCACTCGGCTTCCTTCAGCACTGCAGATCCTGTTGCCTCCCTCACCCTATGTCCAGCTACCTGTTGCCATTGTATTAACTTGCCTCTGGGTATTCTGGGGGCTCTTTCCCAGCTTGCTGGAGATGAGACCCTAGATTAAAGGACCACAGCCTTTCTGGAGTGGCAGGTCAAGTTGCCAACTCTGATTTTTCTGCAGTTGTCAGCCACGGATGGTGAGGGAGAGTGACATCTGGGGAGTGTGGGTGTGGGGTGGGCACAAGGGTGACGGCAGGCACTCTTGTACTCTTGGCTGCTGAAGCAGGGACATGTGATGTCCTGCAAGACCTCAAGGGAGTAGGAGGTTAAGAGGAAGGGTTTTAATTTCAGATGGCCTGGACTCGACTCCGGCTCTTCCAAATCCTGGCTGTGTGACTTGGACCAATTGTTTAACCTCAACCATGGTTTCCACACGTGTAACTGTTACTTCGCAGCCCTGTTTTGAAGATGAAATGAGATGATGCATGTGAATCACTTAACGCCTTGCAGGAAGAACGGGCCCATTGATGATAACTGCCGTTATTAATGTTTTGTCGCTGGGGAACAGAAATGGTGCAAAGGTCTAGGCAGAGGCTCTGGGAAGCAGCTAAGTGCAGGATGTAATGCCTGGGAACTGAACATTTACACTCTCAAATTCAGAAACTGGGCCTACCTGGGATGGCAAATATGGGTTTGTCTTGCGGGCCTGTTATTCACTGGAAACCTCCTGAAGAGCAGTGTTGAGAAGGACTCTGAGGTCATTGTAAGTGTCAGGGTGGCAATAAGACATAAGAATTGGTCATCTTAGCCTGTTGGGGGCTGGGAATAGAGTGACGAGTTTGGAGTGGAGAGACCAGTTGAGTACTTGTCGTTCCTGCCCCTTTAGTGATTTCATATTTGGTGATTTCATATAGAATTTTCCAGAATTTTCAAAACGGCTCTTTTTAAAAGTATTATCTCTGGTAGGCACCTTGCTAGGTGGTATACAAGCCTCAACCGTGTCTCTGCCAGGCCACAGTCTACAAGGTGCATATTTGAGGAGGTGGTTAGATGTATAACACAGGTGGGTCAAGCAGTATAAAGGAAATGAAGCAGAAGGAAAGAAACAGCCCATGACAGGATGTGGAGGGAGACAAACCAGAACGTGTGCGACTTCTGAAACAGCAGGCTAAGCTCAGGCTGGGCTCCTGTGTAAGGGGACTTCCATTGCTCCGTATCTGGCTGAACAAACGCCGCCACCTGGTGGCCAAGGCGAATGTGAGTGTCGAGGAGCCCATGTGGAAATCCCGTATTTGAAAAATGTAAGGAAAGGGGTGAATGAATAAAAACTTTAAAATATTTACAATATCATGCTTCACCATGTGAGTGTAAATGTGTGCTTGGGGCCTAGAAACCAGAGGGTAGCAGAAGTGACATTAAAATTTAAATGAAGAGGGCACCCGGGTGGTTCAGTAGGTAAGTGGCTGACTCTTGGTTTTGGCTTAGGTCATGACCTCAAGGTTGTGAGATGGAGCAGGGCTCTGCGCTGGGAGTGAAGCCTGCTTAAGATTCTCTCCCTCTCTCTCTGCCCCCTCCACTGCTCTCTCTCTCTCTCTCTCTCTCTCTCTTTCTCACAATAAGTAAACTTTTAAAAAAGGTAAATGAAGAAAACGCATCTATTTTTGTATAGCTGACATTTATTGAATATTTACCCCACGCCAGGCGCTAGTCTTAAGTGCTGAATGTGTGTTGCTCATTTACTCCGGATGTCACAGGATACAATTGTATCCTGATTTTACATTTGTGGAAACCGAGACTCAGAGGGGTGAATACACCCAACCCAAAGTCGCTCAGGAAAGAAGTGTCAGTGCTAACATTCTAACCCAGGCAGTTCAGCACACAGCCCAACGCATATATTTGAAACATACAGGAACCCAGCGATTGCAGGCCACTTTCGAAGATCTGAAGAGTAAGCAAGTAGGGAAAGGAGCTGAAATAATAATGAAGGCACAGAGATAATTGATCTTTTCTCAAGCGAATCATTGCGCAAATAGTTACCAAGCCCCGCCTCCGCACTTCCTACTGCTCTAGGTATCGAGAGGGCTACAAATCTGATATAGGATGCCCACCCACCCTCAAGGAGTTCCAGTCAAGGTAGGGAAATAAAACACGCGTGGAGGGCGCAACCAGAAAGCAATATATAATCGCATCAGAACGTGTTGTAAATTGTGCAGGGGAGAGTATCCATGATGAGCAGCAGAACTTAAGGAGCAGGAATGAGTGAGCGAGGAAGGAGGGATGGGAGCGTTGCATAATAAACAACTCTGGGTTACCTGAAGTGTCTGGAATTCAAAAGAGCCTGAAGCAGAGGACTCGGACTCCACAGAGACAGATGAAATACTGTTGGGGGGGGGGGGTTTAGTGGTTGATAGTAAACACAATTGAAGTTGTCTTCCCTCCTGCATTTATTTACTTTTTAACTCCAACTCTTCCCAAAAGGCATGTCAGTAGTGCCACCGCTTGGGTTTCCTTATATGAAAAGAATACTTCCTGGCAGCTTGTCACTTTTGTGTCTCCCAAGGGAAGAAGTGAAGAGCTGCAGAGGGGGAAGGGCTACGTGGAGGGAAGGAAGGGCCCGATGGTTAAGAGCACAGACTCTGGAGCCAGTCTAGATTCCAATCCCTGGTTGACTTGGCCAGCTGTGTGACTTTGGGCACGTTACTTAACCTCTCTGTGCCTGTTTCCTCATTAAGCTGCCATCAGGATTAAGATGATATGATTCGTGTAAAGTCCACAGAACAGGACCTGGCACTCAGTAAACTGTTCCTACGTGATTGTGATAAGAGTGATAGTCATATCTTAAACTGCGTATTAACAGACTTTTTCCTTTTGCATTCCGTGCAGCAGACCCTGTCCTTAGTCAGCCTGAGGCAGCAGCATCTGCCTGGGATGTGGGGATTAAGGGGTATACTATGGGCTAGAATTGGAGAGAGGAAAGCAGAGTATTTCCATTTGAAGTCGGCAAAAAGATTTTTTAAGACATGATCATGAAAGTCAGGCTTTGTCATGAGAGAGAATGGTTTTCTAAGTTCCTTTGGCTCTCACTGAGCACATCCAGAGCAAATCCTAGAGGGCTGAGGCCACACGGCTCTTGTAGAGCTGAGAGGACGCTCTTTCGGCCCCGGGCGTGTAGAGCAGGAGACTTGCTGCCCCAGAGAAGGCCAGGCTATGCGGGAGAGGAAGTGGGCAGTGGGCCCTTGGGTGATTATGGGCAGAGGGGCCCTGCTGCATCCTGACAGCAGTCCCGGACCTAAGCCTGGGAAGGGGCATAGTGAATCAATTGAGAGAACAACAAAGGTTCAGGTTGAGGAGTTTTTGCTTCTCTTCCCATTGGTGACTCTTGCAGGCACGTTTGTCTGGGCCCCCACCTGATCATGTGTTACCAAGGAGGAGGAGAGGTGCAGTGAGACAGAGGGCAGGGACTAGCCCTGCCGTGTGGCTGTAGGCATTCAGAAGCCCAGCCTCATCCAGAGGAGGTAAGATACGAGGCTGAGGCCAAAAACCTTCCATGTGCCCTCTTCCATGTAGGGAACGGCCCAGTCCCCAAGGCCAAAGGAGGGAGAATTGTATGGGCTGTGAGGTCTGCAGCTCACAGTGAGCCAAGGAAGGCCAAAGAAGCGAGTAGAGGATAGCCCCTCCCCCTCTCACCCCTGCCAGCTACAGACCTCAGCAGCAGACTCCAGAAGAATGTGTAGGACACAGGTGTGAACTGACACTGGCCTGACCTGGCCTCAGGACTAGCCTCCGTCCATTAGGTTCTCTGCCGCGAGGTCACACAGTCTCTCTCCCACACACTTGGGCACTGCCATCTTAGTAAAGGAGGAGGGCAGGGCAGGCATTCTGAAGGACAGAACATTTTAAGTCTAAGATGTCCAGTTAGTCCAAAGCGATTTTAATTTAGCAGAGATGCCAAGCTTAGCAAGGTTTTGTGGGTATTTTGTCTGTGTGTGTGCCAAATGGGTACCGGGAATCACGAGGAAGTTCAGATTCGTCCTATTGAAAAGATACATTTTATTTGGACATCTGAGCACAGTATGGGGAAACCAGTGATTTTGATACCTTTAGACGCATATATCTGATTAAAGATTCACCTGTTGTTAAGCCCCAGATACCTACCTCTGGTTATAAAGCAAGATTTCTGGAAGGCTGGAGAGCCCAGGTGCATTGTAATCACCCGGGGAACAGAAACAAAACAAAACAAAACAAAACAAAACAAAACAAAACAAAACACCCAGCCCTGGTATCCGGGTCCCACTCCCAGGCATCACCATTTAATTAGTCTGGGTGTAGCCTGACTTCAGAAATTTTAAAAGCCACCCCCCACACCCACCCCACACACATGGTGATTCTAACTGGCAGCCAAGTTTGAGAACCACTATAAAGAATAACATTTTCCCCAACGCTTAGGGCACTCTCTTTGAATGCAGAAATAATAGTGAGGAGTACCCGTTTTTACTATAAATACAATTTTACTCACACAAAGGGAGGAACATGTTATCCAAGGTGTAGACCTGGCTGATCTGGCATTTTTCTGGTGTACTTAGCGTTCTTCAGAGAAAAGCAGGTCTTCAATGTATCTATACAAATAGCTAATGGAACACGAACCTCAAGTGCCAGCCACGTATGACACTTTAAACTTCATAATAGACACATTTAAAAAGTAACTAGAAGGAGGTGAGATCAATTTAATACATTTTATTTAGCCCAGTATATCCAAAAAAATCATCATTTTGGCATGGAATAAAATATAAAAATTATTAATAAGATATTTTCCATTCTTTTTTTTGTACTGACTCTTGGAAATCTGATGTATTTTACACTTACAACATATCTCAATTTGGACTAGGAACATTTTAAGTGCTCAGTACCGGTCAATGCTGGTTTAAATCACGGCAGTCACTAGTATTGGATGCTGAATAAGCACACTATCTAAGGAGATGACATTTTAGCATAAAATTTAGTTTCCTTTGGAAGCATGTCGATGATATCAGAGCCCTGGGGATGGAATGTTTGTTTCCTCCTATAGTCTCGGGTAGCCCTGTCAGGTACAGAGTCCCGCCTTGCCTCAGTAGTTCTTTGGGAACTAATAGAAACCTTGCTCATTCCTGTCCTTCAGGATCAGCTCCCCAGAGGAGGTAGAGAATGAATTCAGGTAAGAGGTGTGGATGTAAAGCAATCCCAAGGAGTTCCAAGACCTAACAAGTGAGGTCACCATTCAGGCTGAGAACTGGGATCTTTTTTCCCTTCCCCTGTAATCCACGGTGTTAGAGATATGTGAACCCGGCAGCTGAAGTCCACCCTGCCTCCTTCTGCAACTCCGGATTCAAGATGTCCACAGCTGCTTGGTCAGATTTCAGGACCAGGGTTAGTGCACATGAACTCCTTTCCAGGTAAAGATGTGGCCTCTGGACCACGTGATTGAGCTTTCCGTCCTGTTGGTCTTTGTAATTCCAAGAGTTGAGTATTGGCAGTGAGAGGAAATACATAGGGTAAGTCGTATAGCTTGCTATTAAACACTGAAGCTACTTAAACCTTTCTAATGTGGGGAAAAGGATCCCTCCAGATGTGTCAGACCAGCTAACTAGAGTTCTGCATCAGGGTTGGAGGAGATAAGAAAACATATTCCTTTTTTTCTCTCTCAGGAACACCATCCTCGAGGACTCTGAAGAAAGAGGTGAATGGTATGTGTAGGGATTGAAATCTTTCTTGTTCCCTGGCCCGACACCATCAAATGCCATGTAACTATGACCCCTGAACCCAACTGTCTTCCTCCACAATGTGAGCACTTACTAGTCTCCCTCCTAAAATGTCAGCTTGAAGAAAAAAATTTTTTCTAATTTATCTATTTAAACGGTGGCAACTTTTCTGGTTCCAAAGAACAAAAAAATAAGACTTGATCGACCAGGTTGTAGGCTCATGTGTGTTCTGCCTCATTAGTTGTCCCTAGGTGAGTCCTATTCAGTTTTTCCAGGGAAAGAGGAGAGTGGCCCTGGGCACGAATAGTGTTGTAGAAGATAGGATTTCCACCCCAGAGTTCTTTCCTCTGGGACCCTCATGGTTTGAGCCCAGTGACTTCCTCACGGCTCTTCAGAGCATGGCTACAGCGCTGGGAGCTATAGAGGGCGCCTTGTCTCGGCCCCCAGCCTGATGCCTGGGCAGAAACAGCTCCTCCCTACTGAGTAAGGGCTCTTGGGCCTCCATACCAGGGCGCCCCGGGAAATGCCACCAGGCTCGCTTCTTTCCTCGGTCTCTGACATCTGCCAGACCTAACCACGTCTGCAAATTGGGCAACGTTTAGGAAGTCAGGAGAGTCTACTGATTAAACACGTGGGCTTTGGCACCCAACCCTGCTGTTTACTGTGCTATCTCACAGGGAAGTTCCTTTATCTTGCTAGTGTCAGCTTTCTCTTCGGCAAAATGGAAATAATTGTAGTAACTGTCGCATAGGATTGTTGTGAGGAACAGAAGCGATCGTGTGTGGGCCTGGCTCACGCTGACACTATCATTTCTTCTCCCTCTCACAGTATGGCTCCTGATCACCTCTCCAATCTCACCTCTCCCCCGTGCTTCAGCAACACTGACCTTACAGGCTGTTTGCTGTTATAAATGTCCCTTGTACTAGTTCCAGGCTTTTCTACATGCTGTCCCCTTTACCAGGAACATTCTTTCCAGTGCCTTCATCAGGCAAACACCTTCTCAGGATTCAGATCTCAAGCAGGGGTAGATCCAAGTGTTTGGTACTTGAAACAGATAATTTAGTCTGGGGAGAGGCTTTGAAAAAAAGAAGATTAAAAAATATGAATTCTAAATTCAGTACAAGATGAAAGAGTACTCAGAATGAAAAAGAAATCACAGCAAATTACTTATTCAGGTCCCTTCCTTCTGTGATCTCTTCAGACAATGTGGCAGAAATGCTTAGTAGATGTGCTTCCCAATTGCATCCTGACTTCTCCTTCCCGCCTGGAACATGCTACAACTCCCAGCATTCACTGGGGATCCTGAGGCTTAAGCTTTATAGACTTCAGGCTAAATTCACCTCTGGTCTCAGGTTTTATGTCACTTTCTCCTTGAACTGTCTCTGAACTTCCAAGACCAGATCCGGGCTCCTTATCTCTGTCCCTAGGACCTCCTAGGTATACCTCCCTTATAGCTCTTACCTCTGTGCATTGAAATCACCAGGCTGGATATCTGTCTCTTCAAATAGACTCTGAGTCCTGAAAACCAGAGTAGTTTCTTGCTCACCAGTCTACCCTTAGTGCCTAGTGCAGCATCTGGCACACAGGGGCACTCTAAATATCCGTGCAACTAATGAATATCTGATTTTCCCTATCTAACCTCTGGGATTCCTGATTCTCCACAGCTGAGAAGAGTTTTCCTTCCTGCTCCTTCTAGACACACACAGCTCCACAATTTCAATCTTGTGCCATTAAGACAACTCCACTAGTACGCATTCTCACAGAATAACTGGGTTACTGGAATTGCTACCATTTATTCAATATATGACTTCTTCCAGAGAGCTTCTTTACCAGGGACATACAATGCAAAAGGAGATGAGGTAAGTGCAGGATTTTTCTTTGGAAAGGGGGCATAGGGGGCTTTCGCATTCTTCCCCAGTTCATCAGCTTAGCAGTCTTTATTCTCAAAAATGTCAACGAGAACTTACACAACTCAACACCAAAACAAATGCAATCAAAAAATGGGCAAGGACCGGAATAGACATTTTTCCAAAGAAGACATACACGTGGCCAACACATATGAAAAGATGCTGAACGTCACTAATCATCCAGGAAATGCAAATCAAATCCACAATAATATATTACCTTATACCTGTCAGAATGGCTAGAATCAAAAAGACAAGAAATAACAAGTATTGGCGAGATGCGAAGAAAAAAGAACACTTGTGAACTGTTAGTGGAATTGCAAATTGGTACAAACACTGTGAAAAACAGTATGAGGGTTCCTCAAAAGTTAAAAATAGAGGGGCGTCTGGGTGGCTCAGTCGGTTGTGTCAAACTTCGGCTCAGGTCATGATCTCGTGGTTCTTGAGTTGGAGCCCCATGCCAGGCTCTGTGCTGACAGCTCAGTGCCTGGAGGCTGCTTTGGATTCTGTGTCTCCCTCTCTCTGCTCCTCCCCTGCTCATGCTCTCTCCCTCTCTCTCAAAGAAAAATAAACATTAAAAAAATTTTTTAAGATATTTGCACCCCTATGTATATTGTAGCATTATTTACAACAGCCAAGACATGGAAGCAACCCCAGTGTCCACTGATAGATGAATGGATAAAGAGGATGTGGTACATATATACAATGAAATACTACCTGGCAATAAAGAAGAATGAGATCTTGCCATTTGTGACAAGGATGGAGCTAGAAAGTATTATGCTAAGTGAAATACATTAGAGAAAGACAAATACCATATGATTTCACTTATACTTGGAAAACAAAAAACCTAACAACTGAACAAACAAAAATAGGCTCTCAAATACAGAGGACAAACTGGTGATTGCCAGAAGGGAGGTGGATGGGGGGATGGGTGAAATCAAGGGTATTCAGAGGTACAAACTTCCAGTTATCAAATAAAGTCACATAAATGAAAAGTATAGCATAGGGAATAGAGCCAATAATATTGCAGGATGACAGACTGTGACTCCCCTTACTGGGATAAGTATTGAGTAATGTATGGAATTGTTGAACCAATATGTTGTACACCTGAAACTAATGTAACGCTGTATGTTAATTATACTTCAATTTTAAAAAGACACCACAGGTTGCCTAGCCAATGGCTATTTCCTCCACTTGTTATTGCTAGCAGAACCCTATTTTCTGGGGTATTCTTCCTCCCATGAGCTAATGGGTGGTGGTCCCTTTGCTAGCCCCTAGGGGTGAATGCTGTGCAGTCATAGGAAACTAGGGTAATTCCATTCTCCTTGCCAGAGGCAGTTTAAAAAAATTTTTTTTTCAACGTTTATTTATTTTTGGGACAGAGAGAGACAGAGCATGAATGGGGGAGGGGCAGAGAGAGAGGGAGACACAGAATCGGAAACAGGCTCCAGGCTCCGAGCCATCAGCCCAGAGCCTGACGCGGGGCTCGAACTCACGGACCACGAGACTGCGACCTGGCTGAAGTCGGACGCTTAACCGACTGCGCCACACAGGCGCTCCTGGAGGCAGTTTTAGAGGTGGGGATGTGACTCAACCCCAGCCAATAAGAAATTTGGGAAGTTCTATTGTGTATGCTGCGTGGCTTCTAGGAAAGATTTTTCTCCCGAAACAACAGAAGTAACCAAAGGGAAATCCCCTAATTTTGGATCCAGTTGTGTACATGTGATGCCTGGAGCTCAGGTTGCCATCTTGCAATTGTAAGGAGACATATAGATGATGAAGCAACAGGTTGAAGGTGGCAGAAAGGCAGCTGGAAAGCCTCTGGGGCCTGAGGCTGTTGGGCCCATTGGAATCCAGAACCACCTCTCTCCAAACTTCTTGTCAGGTCAGATAGCAAAATCCAGTTGTTTAAGCCACTTTTAATCAGGTGTTCCACAAACTGTAGCTGAAACCACCTTGATATAATTCCTAATAAGGCCAAGGAGGTGAATTGAGAGGTGAATTGAAGAATGCAGAGAAATCACTTCATTATTGTGATGGTTATTATGTTAATATACACATTTATTAGCGCTTTCAAAGTGTAAAAGCATTTCACCTTGATGACCTACTTTGTGTAAAAGGGGGATACTTTACTTTTTGAAGGTAGAACATTCACATTACATTTTAAAAATAAAAATATTTTCTCATCTCTTGAATCAAACTGCAAATGAGAGAAGCCAAGTGATTTGCATGTGAACTACCCTCATTTTCAAAAGAAAAGAGGATAAGCGCCCTTGAGAAAATATTCCAGCAGAGCAAAAAGGAAAAAAAAAAAAAAACCAAACCTTCTAGGGTAGTAATTCCCAACATTGCCAATTCAAAGGAGGTCTTTTAAGGTCACCCCCACCTGATAGTCCTTGGATTTTTAATACCTGTTCACGGTAGTGGCTGGGGTGGGGAGAGGATAATGACAAAGTTACTTGAAATACAGCAACACATTTAATTGGTCCTGTTGTATCACTCACAACAGCATCCCTACTGGTTTGAAAATTAATCGTACAAGTGTGTGTCAGACATCTCTAGTTAATGCGCAAACATCTCTCATTAGTGTAAAGGAGGCTGTCCAATTCTTGGAGGTCTGCAGCCCTACTGCTGGGCACCATTGTTCTAAAAAATTCCCAACTTCAAGTCACCTTGCTAACAAGAAGGTGACCCCAGAGAACCATTCTCCTCTGCATTGGGTGCTGGCAGGGATGGTCTTACAGCACTACTCCAACACAGACTTTCTAAATCCTGTTTTGTTTCCTGAGTGCTATCGCTCCTGAAAACCTGACTCATTAACTGTAAAGTTTAGCTAATTAAAATAGGAAGCTGACTGATAAGAAATTAAACCAGTATGCATAATGCAGATGTCTAAGGAGGATGATATTCCCAGGGCTCTGGGAAGCAGGCTAATCAGGTTTCAATCAGGAACCCATCATTCGGGGAGAAAGAATTAATTCAGGATGGGAGGCAGGGAGGGAACAGAAGTACAGGCAGAATCTCAAGATCTATCTGGATGAATCTCTCCTTGGGAGGAGGCAAATCACATCGCATGGGGGTGTGTGCTGCGGGGGAGTCTAGGTGGGATGTTTTCTGCTGGCCTGCTGCAAAACGATGCTGCTGCATACTGCTATCTATTCCTCATAGGTGTTCTGGCTTCCAAAAGCTGCTTAAACCAACACTGTTTTTCGATGTCCTTGGCCTAATCATTTCCAGAGAAACAACCGTGAGAAGGGGGTGACAAGGAGGAGTGGGGCATGCCCTCGGGCAGGCTTTTGCGACAGACACACCTTCTTACACAGGTTAAGGGCCTAGTCTGATAGGGTTTATTGTGTGCTGGGAACGAAAGGATTGGGGATGTTTTTGAATTCCCAGCTCTGTACAAACATCTGTTATTGGGAAGTGCCCTTTTCTGGGGGGAAAAAAGGCCCCAAATGTTACTCATTTAAAAATATTTTTTTAAATGTTTATTTGAGAGAGAAACAGAGCATAAGCGGGGGAGAGGGGCAGAGAAAGAGGGAGACACAGAATCTGAAGCAGGCTCCAGGCTCTGAGCTGTCAGCACAGAGCCCAACATGGGACCCAAACCCATGAACTACAAGACCATGACCCGAGCCGAAATCGGACGCTCAACCGAGCCACCCAGGCATCCCAAAATGTTACTCATTTAATTACAGTATGACATTTCTGAGCTCTTTCCCATTTGGAAAGATATTCATAGAGAATAAATATAGTCTCCTGGAAGGAGAGCACACAGAGAAATATGGCCACAGAAGAATAACATATATTTCCCTCATCTCCTTCCTAATCTTTACAAACTTGCACCTAAAAACTGCAGAACAGAACTCTCACAGTGGGGTGGGGGAAGGGAGTGAACTACAGGCTCACATATTAAGCAGCAACACTTGCTGCCTAAAATGGACACCCCTGAAAAAAATTACCCAGTTTACCAGTAAACAACCCAAATGTATGGTTTTAAGCTATTACTCGGTACTGATATAAATGCGTGTGTTTTCTTCAAATAGCTTTTCATAGTCTGCAGTTTTCCCAGTGTTCAGAGGGAAGGTAAAACTTACTCATAACTTTAAATCAAGAGACCCTCAGAGAAGAGGACTGAGTAGACACATTGTGGAGGAAGCTTTGTGAAAACAAACGAAGTGACTGGCACAGTTGTTAAATGGAATATGTATGCTCGATTAGATACCAGTGTTGTATCCGTGTTAAATTTCCCAAATCCAGTCACTGTACCATGGCTATGTGAGAAAATGCCTTGGCTGTTAGGAAATACACACTGAAGCATTTCAGAATAAATGGCAAAAGAGAGAAAGCGAGAATGACGAAGCAAGCACATCAAGATGCTAATAGGTGAACCTGGGTGAAAGATGTAAAGTACTTCCTTGCAGTATTCTTGAGGCTTTTCTATTAGCTTGAAGTCATTTCAAAATGAAACATTTACAAACGCCAAATGAAGCAATTTTAGATTGACCTACTTAAACACTATGCTTGCTGACATTCAGTTTTCTCAAGGGGTTGATTTAATGCCAAGAGCTCTCTTCCAAAAGACTTATCCTATAGCTACGTCTTTCCAAACTGCAAGGCTATCTTCAGAAGAAAAGGAATTACCGAGATACACATGAATCCATGTCTATCTCATGCTCTGAAATGACCCCTTCAATAACTGACAAGTTTTTCTTCCAGCCATGGAATGTCATTTACATTTGATTACTTGTTTATGTTAATATCAAGTCACCCCTTTAGATTTCTGAATCCATATACCATTTATGTTTGTCGTGAAGAGATTTGTATTGCCTCTTTTTTTTGTATCACACACAGCGATCAACAGACAGCTGAGCAGAATCTTCGTAGCCAGCAGTGCAGCTTCAACAGGAGTAAGTTCTTATAAAACAGAGAAAATTCCATGAGCCGTTGGTGTCTTGTAAGTCAGAATCCTAGCACTCTCAAATTCCCCTTGCTACAGAAGGAATTTCCAGGTGAGGTTGTGAAACCATAATTCATCACAACAACACCATTTTCAAATTTCTGTTTTTGAAATCATCCCTGACATCAAAAAGCCATGAAAGGACCGTATAAGGAATGAAACACAAGGGGAAATTGAAAAATTAATTTATTATATGAAGAAACATAAACAATATTTATTAGCATCAATGGCTGCAGAGAAGCAGCCTGCAGAAGCTCACATCCACAGTTTATCGACTGAAGTAGCAACACATGACACTCAGAACCACAGCACTGATGTTCGAAGGTGATTTCCAAGGAAATGCTATATATGACGATTTCGATGTTTATTTTCCCATTTACAAGGCTGAAAAGATGAAACCCACATTCAGCCAAAATCTAACAGGATCAGGCATTCAAGTTGTAAAGGACAGTTGTCAAAAGACGCTAGCTACTAGGTCCTTCATGAAAGATGAAAGATACAAAAATGATCAGCTCGTGATCAGCAAAAGCACTTCTCAGATTTCAATGGGTCTTCCTCCTCTGAGTACCATGTGTTTGGCTGCTAATTTTTGTGAGCAACTGGAGCCAAGAGAGAGGGCAGCTGCTGAGTTCTAAGAATAAAGACCATTTACACTCGCCCTTCCATAAGGTCAAAGGCCAATGTAGTCACTCAAGCCGCTCACGTGGATGATACTGCTTGTTTCTTTTCTAACAGTAAAAACATAATAATAACCTGTTTATGGACTTGAATGACTATAATAACAACTCCTTAAATATGCATGGCACTTTAAAATATTTTCACAGCATTTTCACATCTATTATTTAATTTGATCTTTCCAACAACCTTGTGAGGTAGGCTGGGCAAATGTATCTTCCAAATTTGGTGGGTGAAGAAACTGAGGCATACGGCAATTTAGTAACTTGCAGGGCTAGACGGGGAGGTTCCAACCTCTACACTGTGCTGTCCCCAGTAATGAAGAGACAAAGTCTAAAAGTGTTTGGATGATCTTATTTCAATGAAATACTTCACCTCCATTCAGCCAAATGATAGTGGTTCAGTTGGAGCAGCTATCATGACAAGTTATGGCATGCAATTAAGTAGACAAAGCACTGAAAGTTTTAAAAATGGAATTATAATGAAAAACACATTTTAACTCTCTGCACGGGAGGGAATTTGTCTGTCTTTAGGGCAACCTAGTTCTGTAGTCTGAACTATGATTTTTACCATTTCGGAGGTATGATAAAAATAATTTTAAAACAAAAATTCTCAGCTCACCAGGACTTAAATTTTCACCATACAGAAAAAAAAACCCAGTGCTTTCTCTCCCCCAAAGTGAATGGACATACATGCCCCAAAGCAGGAATATCTGTATATGAAGGGTTAAAGATGACAAAATGTCTGATTTCGTTACCAAACCTCTTTGTCCTTATAAATGTGGCTTGTAATTGGGTTATAGGAGTCTGACAGACCATCACTATTAGTTTGGTTTGGGGTCATTCACGATGCTTAGCTATCTTCTACATTAAAATGATTTAAAATGCATTCGAAGGCTCAGATTTGTAACAGTTCTTGAGACAGGCTTCCAAACCAAGGTTGGAAGAATCTACCTTCCTATCCCTGTCTCATTCTGATCATAATTCCTGCTCAAACTCACCATTTGTAACCTGTCTCCTGACAGACTGCCTATTAGAAACTGGATGGGTCAGCAAGTTCAGCCATCAGGGGTCCTTAGACCCATCAACCCTGACTGACCTGCTATGTCCAGCCTAGTCAGTGACAGGTCACCTGTTTCCAGATAGTTCATCATCAAGGTTTTTACGGTAAAGATAATGGCACTAGATCCAGGCATTTCCCCAAGACAACTGAGGATATGCTACACTATCCTTTTATGGAACAAATACGGTTCCAGATTAAAGGAGAAATTATACCTGAGACAGGAGAGTATAGGAGCATACAATTGGAGATCTCATTCAAATAACTCAGAATCATGCCAAATCAAGATACATTAAGGTAAAGACAAAGATCTTCTGGTCATTTCATCTCTTCCTATAATTTAAAAACTTGTGAAGCCAATACCTACCTTCGGGAGAGGAGACCCTTTTCCTTCAAATAATGAAAACTAAAGTGCCCTACACAGCTGCACTTGGTGAAAGATTTCTGTGGAGTTCTCTAGAAAAATTTAAGTCAGCCACTGTAACTCTTGTCTAAAATTCTTCTGACAGGCAAGGAAGAGGGGAAAGAGAAGAGTGTGAATTTTATTTTCTTCTTCATTAAGAAGGCAAATCCTAGCAAATTCTACTAGAAATTTCCCAGAATTGTTAGGACAGGACTGAACCTTGAAGAGGTTTAAACCTATCTTCCAGCAGGATTATTTATCTTCAACCATCCTGAGAAAGTAAGATTTCTGCTTACAAAAGCCTCAATCATTTTGATGTTTTAGCAACCCTCTTAATCCAGAATTTCTTCAGCACTTCGAAAGAATGAAACTTTCCTAAAATTCTAGGGTTTCCACGCAAATTCTTTGCATCCATGGATCCTTGGGAATAGTCTCCAAATCTAGACTTTTGAATCAATTAGAGATAGCACGCCAAGGTGGCTACAGCTGGTTATGTACAAAGAGCCCTAATGAGATAAAAATGGAACCTCTGTCCATTCAAAAAGCAAACCTGAAGAGCCCTCTCTGAAAACTCGGACAAGTATGATATTGCTGATGACAAAACCTTCTGGTCATGAGGACAGCTCATGGGTGAAAGCTATGCTCGGAGGAAATGGAACAGGCCACCTACACCAGCAGCTCAAAACAAAACCTAGAAAACAAGAAAGCTCCTATCCTCATTCTACCTGACAGAGCTAGCCATCCCAACTCAGATAGCAAAGAGGCCAGTAATGCCTGGGGGAACAAGGTCAACTACCAATGGTGCTACCTTAGGCTGCCTCTCCAACACTCAGGGGTTTCCCTGGATTCTCTCCATAGTTCCCACATGTCCAAGAGCTCTCTAAAGGGGAGCAGCCTGCAAGGAGTTGAGAGCTAACCCCCCTCTTTGTTAACTGTGCAGGGCTCATGACTTGTATGAAGAACAGGGATCAACCCAGAAAACAGTATGTGTGAACCCCAAGAGACTCAGGTCCTGTTAGGCAGAGCAGAGCTCGTCAGCATTCAAGATCTGGCTGGGCACAGAACTTATTTTACTGCTAGAAGGTGTCTCATCTCTGTCTTCGGTTGGCCTCAGATCTGTTTTTCCTACGGACTCATGGGCTTTCTTCTGCCTACAGTCACAGCAAACACACTTTACCCACTCCTGAAAGCTTTCAGAGACACTGGAGGAAAAGAGCTTTTTGCAAGGGTGGAAGAACTGATAGAACACAAGCATGAAGAGGATGGCTGTGCAGTACCCAATGAGCAACTGCAGAATCAACAGAGGTGCGCACACGTACATGTAGATGTCGGTCTTGTAAAGATACCACATGAGGAGGAGGAAGGCATTCTCAATGAATCTCAGCATGTAGTACACCAGTAGCCGGTACCAGTTCTGGGACTTGCTGATGAGGTCCGGGTTGTTGATTTTCAGCTGCACAGCTGACCAGCAGAACATATTGATACCGGCATACAGTAAGGTGAGAAAGCACAGTACGATGGTGGTGCCCACCCGACTGAGGGCCTTCTCGATGTTCTCGGGGAATGGGGAGCCACTGCACCAGAAGAGGATCCAGGGGTACAAGAAGAAGCTGAAGAAGTTGATGAGTACAACCATCACCACCCAGGCCTTCAGGACGGAGGTAAAGAGGACCAGGACAATGACTCGAGTGGCAATCTCAAAGCTCCTCCAGAGGAAGATACAGACATAGGCCAGAGGCTTCACTTTGACATCGTATTCATCATACTTGATCTTGATGGCCAGGATGTTGCAGCGCAAGGCTCCATACACAATGGACAACAGGGATAGGACCATGAAGAAACCTGAGGAGAGGAGAGAAAGAGCACTGACGAGTCTCACCTGCACCAAGAATCCTGCTGTCACAGACACTTTTGTCAGTTCCTTAACCCATATTCCTTGGATCCTTCTCTTTTATGTTCACAGGCTGACTTCCAGCTCTATCTGTTCACTGTGCCTAAGGGCTTTTCCCAGGGCTGTGGAGGCTGCTCTGCCCCAGTGCTGGGGGTGCTTAAGTGCCAGGGGATCAATGCTCCCTGGAGAGCCCTCAATACCCAATTCTAGCCTATCCGGTAAGAGCCGGAATAGAACTACCCTAGCTCCCCCACCCCTTGCGTAGAGTAACTCCGAGGTATGTGTTCTATACTATTCACCAGTGTTTCCTCACAGGGCTACTTTCCAGTCACCCATGATGACAGCTGTCTGATAATCCTCCCTTTACTGGCTGCCCTGCCTTGCCTCATTCCCTTCTCCCATGCTCCTTACACCCTCCTCCAAAAACACATGCACTCAAACCCTTGTCTCAGGGTCCGCTTCAGGATCAACTCAAGTTGAAACACCTTCCTAACCCCATCTTGCTCTGCCTGGATATGTAGAATCCTTTACATGGTGTTCTTTGTTTCCTCAATCAGTTTATAAGCTCCTGAGGAGTTGAGAATGACCATGTCTGACATGTCATCTTCATGCCTCTCAACATATACCAGTAGTAGGTACACAAACAGAAAAGACTCAATAATAAACTGCTCAGTGAGTTCCTCTCTATCTGCAGGACCTTTTAAATTTATACACTGACTACAGATTGCTCATTTTTCTTTACTCTTCAGTTACATTTAAGAATATGACTGCAAGATTGCCAAAGAAATGAGAACCTCCCCATTACTGAGAATCTTGTCTTGGGCTGAAAGGCCTTAGTATCTCAAGAATTCTCAGCTCTAGCTGCCTATTTATTTTTCTTTTTTTAAATGTTTACTCTTGAGAGAGTGTGAGCAGGGGAAGGGCAGAGAGAGAGGGAGACACAGAGTCCAAAGCAGGCTCCAGGCTCTGAGCTGGCAGCACAGAACCCAATGCAGGGCTAGAACTCAGGAACTGTGAGATCATGACCTGAGCCGAAGTCAGACGCTTAACCAATTGAGCCACCCAGGCGTCCCTCTAGTTGCCTACTTCTTAAAATGACCTATGGCTAATGGGTTTATCCAGTTTATCTAAAGCAGAAGTTTGGGGAGACAAGATGTGGCTCATTTAAATGGGACATGGTACCGTGTTCGAGAGTGTGACACTATGGCTGTGAGCTACGGTCTCAGAAATGTGCCGCCAATCCGTGAACACAAACTGTATGGTCAAAACTGAAATATAATCACTTACTAACAGGCTGGCACCACCTCCGAATATTGCAGCAAGAAGAGACTGGAGGCAGGGCTTGGAGTCAGGAACCAAGAGTCTGGCTCTGGTTTTAGTCTTATCCCGCCAGGCCACACTAGGGAAATACAATCTCTTTGGGCTCTGTTTTCCCACCCATAAAACTGAGATAATACCTTCTGTGCCTGCTCCTTAAGGTGCAATGTCCACAAAACATAATTGCCTCGACCTAAATGCATAATTTACAATGCACAGGAATAAAGGTTTTTTTCCTTATTTAAGTTCTGAATTGATGGAAAAAACATCTATATTTGGTGGACGCAAAAGCTGTGATGCCTCGGTACTTATATGCCCGGCAGAAGCTGAATTTTACTCAGAGGCTCAACTTTTTTCATAGTCTTTTGGCAGTGATTTAAATCATCAAAATCATTCACTGGAAAGGCTGTGATCTACTAATCAAACTTAAAAGATGGAAACACTATCCCAGGGGTAGACCAGAAAGAAATTGGACTCAATTATTTTTCCTGAGAGGCTAATTCACTGGACCATTGTAAAGCAGCAGATACTGGCGATGTATTTTTATGTTTTATGTATTTTATATTTTTACAAATTTCTACACCCTAAGGACCTGGTAGTGAATCCTTTTCTTTCAGTGCTTATGTTTTTTCCACTGTAAGAAAAATACTTCATATGCAGAAGATGAGCTAAGCGTAAATAATTAAAATGCAAATTGCGTATTCATACACATACAGTATTTATATTGTTATATTTTTGGTCCTGTAAATTATTTATTAATGCAATGACTCAAATAATTTTTTAAGCATTTACCCATTTTTCTCGTTAAGTCAATTATTTCCAAATTATACTTATTTCTCTATGAAGAGAATTGGCCAATCATTACTCAATCGGCTCTCAGTAGCAATCACCCACTGAAGCTTTCTGAGAATGCAAAGACACTGTCTTGAAATCACTGACCTCAATCATCACTCCCACTGCTGACTGCTCACTGCAGAATTTCACAGATAGGAAAGGGGTCGAGGAAGAGAGAGAGATGCACTTGGAAGACAGAAGCTAGTAGTACAGAATGCTTGGAATGCACATTTCTACCTCTAGAATTAAGCTGTTATCTAATGAATGGCTAGGGTGATGCACATGCAAATACTTACTTACTCAGACTTAAATGAAGAAAAGTTCCCTGGTGCCATTTCCCAACCTTATCTTCCCACAGTCAACAAAAAGGGATCAGCTGGCAG
The DNA here is from genome assembly GCF_022079265.1 of Lynx rufus. Classification (NCBI taxonomy): domain Eukaryota; kingdom Metazoa; phylum Chordata; class Mammalia; order Carnivora; family Felidae; genus Lynx; species Lynx rufus. The sequence goes on along the minus strand of NW_025814828.1, from coordinate 32,899,010 downwards.
TCATGCCCATTTAAGTGGCATTTCATAGAAATCTAACATCCCCTAATAATCCTATTCTCATTTCCTATGAGTGTGTGTAGGGGGCACGTTTTGCTGTTCTCATCTTTTGTCAGAGGGCAAGACATCATTTTAGGCAAAGCTGAATAGAAGGCTGTGGCAATACGCCAAACTCTTGGCACACTTCTAAAGCTTCTTCCCACTCAATTCCCGCCAAGTAATCTCCTTCCAAATGGACTCTTTTCCTATTTCACAGAGAAAGAAATTGTTATTAGGCACAAATTTGCTCATTTCCTGACTTGACACAAAAAAAACTGAATTTCTATGTTAAGTGCTTTAGAACATTTTATTCCCCAGGATTCCCCTTAGGAGGGGAACTGAATTCTATTTGGGAGACAAAGGGAATGGTTTCTCTGTTGCTCTGGAGAGTTAACGGAGGCTGCTCCCAAGATGGAAGCCACTAAATGGCTGCTCTCTGTGATGCGACTACTCTCCATGGACACTGGATCTTCAATAAAATGACTCAACTTGCAAGACAGTTTAGGCCGAACAGAGATTTCCCCCAGCATTAGTGAATGACTTCGAGGAAGGACCTGAGGCAGCCTGAAGGAATGTGGGGTACAGTGGCAGAGGGCAACTGAGGGAGTTAGCACAGTAAGCTTCTGGAAATTGGAATTTTACCCAGATTTCTGGAAGGTAGTCGATTTTAGCTCTTTTGCTTTCAGCTCAGTAGACAAAGTGCTTTTCCTACTATCTGGAGCCAGGATCTCCACCTGTGCTGCACTCCGCCACTCGCCTCCTCCTCCAAAATTTGCTCCAGTTATCATCTTTCTCTTCTCAAGTTTCCAGCTGCTCCCTCTATCTTGGCTCTTTTCCTTGAGTGTATGAATATGCCTGAGTCAGCTGCATCTAAAAAACCATCCTTCCTTTGCAAAAACTGGCATGATCGCTGAAACTATGTGATGGATACAGGGAGGTTCATTATAGTATCTTCTCAATCTTTTTGTATGTTGCAAAATTTCTGTAATCATGGAAACAGAGAAAGCAAGGGAGGGAGGGCAGGGAAGAAAGAGTTGGGTGCGGGAGAGAGACAGAGAGAGAGAAAGGACCCCCTCCTTCCCCCTGCACTTCTTTCTACCACTACACTCTCTTTGAACTTTTCAGTCAATCCTCTTGAGTCATCTCTTATCAAAACACTCTTTAATCCTCAACCTCTTGCAGTCTGGATTCTGGCCTTGTTCCTTCCTGATCTCCCTGTAACACTGGACGTTGTTTCCTCGCACCTCCTGGAAACTTCTCACTGTTTGCTCCTACTCATCCTCTCGCTTTCCTTGCAGCCTCCTTTCAATTTCATTCACTGCCACATCTTTCTCTTCCCCTCAGGAACTGTGGTTTTATGTTCCCCTTCTAGCCAAGGGCCTACTAGATTTCTCCTCCGAGATATCTTATAGGTGCCTCAAAACAGACACCACGGACAACAACAAAACCACAAACAGAACAAACCATTTCCCTGAAAACTCCTCTGATGTTTCCTCTAACAGCCCATGAGACCAACAACCCAGATCACGCTACCCAGAAATCTGCATATTAAGTAGGACTCTTTACCTTCCTCTCCCATCACAGCCGAGTAGATCTCTAAACTCTGGCTGCTCTGCATGGCTCATGGACCAGCAGCCCAGACCCCGACTGGGAATTTATTAGAAGTGCTCCAGCTCAAGGGCACCTGGGCGGCTCAGTTAAGTGTCCAAATCTTGGTTTCGGCTAGGGTCATGATCTCACGGTTTGTGACTCTGAGCCCCACATCGGGCTCAGCACTGACAATGTGGGGCCTGCTTGGGATTCTCTCTCCCCCCCTCTCAAAATAAATAAGCTTTAACAAAAAAAAGGAGTGCTCCACCTCAGACCCAGTAAAGCAGAATCTGTATTTTAACAAGATTTTTAAGGTGATTTGTGTGACCATTACAGTTTGAGAAGTGCTGCTCTAAATGTTTTCCGCTTTCTTTTCTGGTTCTGTCATTTGTTAAGTCTCATACGGTTCTTGCCACAGAGTCCTAACTCATTTGCTGCTCTGTCCCCTGTCTTCCTCTTGTCTTTGCTTGGATAAACCCTACTTGTTCTTCAAGGTGCAGTTAAAGTGTGAACTCATCAGTGATGCTTTTCCTCAGCCTTTATTCAATTACATTCACTCAGTTGTGCTAAATGCTTCCAAGACTCTTCCAAGCTCAATGAACTGCCCCTTTATTGGGATCTCACAGCCACCTATTCATGCCTTTATCGCAATACTTGATATCTTTGGTTTAGTGCAATCTCCTAGGTGTAGCTACTGTTTCCTACAGATTTTTATCACCAGCACCTAGCACAGTGACTGGCACGAAGCAGGTAATTGATACATGTATGTTGAATAAAGAATGAATAAGTGAATTCAAAATTGCACCATGTGTGAACAGCCTTTTTCACCACTGAATAAGGAATTTAAGCTCCAAATCTCTCACAGATATAACTAAAGTGAGCAATGAAAACTCTCAAAGCCCCTTACCAGAGGGTGATTTCTGTGGTTACGGGCTTCCTATGCAAATACGTCTGCTTCCATGTGCCTTTTACAATCAAGAAGTTGCACCTGTTTCTAACATTTCCTGGGACATAAGATCCAAATTACAAAATGTCTTTCAGGTCTACATTCTAAAAAAATTCTCTTTGAGGTACATGACAGGCCTGCAAAACAGGGAGATATAGGAACAGTACAATATTCTCTGACCACAGGCCTAACTAAGAAAGTCAAGTACTGCTTCAGCATATGGGGCCCAACCAAAACCAGGACCATTCTGGATTATCTTGGCAGTGCTGGGTTTTCCTGGCCAGTTACCTAGATCACTGTTCTTGAAGGATTTGATAGCTTATTCCCTGGAGTGATCTGTGACCACTTATTCTAGAACCCAGTGTTCTGCTTTATTTTTTTCCCCAGTGGTCTGCTTTAATTCCAACCCAGGCCCTGACAAATGATTAACAAAATGTTAATGAAGAGGTTAATGATGAGAGATCATCATCACCATGAGCTTGTACCCACATCTGCCACCGTCCCTCCCCAGTTGCTACAATAAATACTGCTTTGCTTCTTTGTTTCGATGGCTTTATTGAGATACAATTCACATTCCATACAACTCACAATCTGAAGTGTACAATTCAGTGAGTTTTTTAAAAAGTCAATCCGTAGATATGTGCCACCATCACCAGAGTCAATTTTAGTACATTTTTATGACTTCAAAAAGAAACCCTGTATCCTTTACCTATCATTTCTCTAAAACCTCTCCCTTACTCAGCCCAAGCAACCACTAATCTACTTTCTGTCTCTATAGATTTCCCTATTCTGGACGTTCATGTGAATGAAATCATATAATACATGTCTTTTCTGACTGATTTCTTTCCCTTAGCATAATGTTTTCAAAGTTCATCCATATTATAGCATATATCAGTCCTTCATTCCTTTTTATGGCTGAAAAATATTCCATTGTATGGATATACTACTTTTTTTTTAATATGATATTTATTGTCAAATTGGTTTCCATACAACACCTAGTGCTCATCCCAACAGGTGACCTCCTCAATGGATATACTACTTTTTTATCCACTTATCAACTGATGTAAATTTGCATTGTTTCTGGTTATTGTGAATAGTGCTATTATGAACATTCATATACAAGTGTGTTCTTTTCAGTCCATAGGGGTAGAACTGCTGGGTCATATAACTTTATATTTAATTGTTTGAGGAACTGTCACACTGTTTTCCAAAGCAATGACACCATTTTACATTCCCACCAGCAGTGTATGAGGGTTCCCATTTCTCCACATCCTTGCCAGTATTTGTTATTATTACTGACTTGAATCTTTATTAACTTTTTAATTCTAGGCATCCTAGAATCGAAGGATGTGTGAAGTAGTATCTCATTGTGATTCTGATTTACATTTTCCCGATGACTAATGATGCCAAACATCTTTTTATGTGCTTATTGGTCATTTGTCCAATAATGCATTAGTTGCCTTTGGTTCCTAACTGTAGAATAAACTCATAACACATTTCACACAGGCCCATATGCATCCCAAAAAGTTTAACAAAACTCAAAGTCCAGATCTTCACAGACTAATTTAAGAACAATATATTAGGCTGACCCAGAGCCATCAATGAGCATTTTTTTTAAAAAGCACAATTCTGTCATCTCATGCTTTTTTAATTCCCTAAAAAAAAGGGGGGGGGCGCATCAAAAAGCAAAATGAGGATTTTCATGCTGGAATGGTAGACTAGATTGTTTTGGCCCAATATTTCTGCCAAGAACAACTGGAAAAACATCCATTCAAAGGCATCAAAGATCTACCAAAGCAGTGAATATTTCTGGGGTCAAGATCTCAAAGAACAGAAAAGTCTCCAGAAAAAATTCTGAAGCTGCTTTTCTCCTCAAGACATTTGCTCATATGCTAGTGGGTACCAAGAGACTAAGAATCTGAACACAGCTTTCAGCAGTCTCTCAAAGCTGGTGGGTTTGGGAGCAAACATTGACATTCTGTCCCTATAACAATCCTGGTTTACACCCAAAGCTTTCTGGTGGGAACCCAAAGTACTAGATGAGAGGAGTAAAGGTGACCAGAAATAGATCAGCCCTCACAAAGACTGGAGTACAGAATTCAGCCAAATCAAGTTGTAACTGACTCACATTGATCTGTATCTACACCAATTACCTGCTATAAACAAAAGTAAAACCTTCCTGGAGAAAGAGAATTCATTCAGAGCCTCAAATTATCTCTATTTTTTAATACAAATAACTAACATTTAATTAAGAATAACTTGGCATGCCAACAAGAAAACAAAAAATTGATCAAAATCCAAGAATGAAAATAGATGATGAAAAGACCCACGGTAAATACAGATATTGGAATGATCTGACACTGACTTAAAAATATCTGTAATTAATATGTTTATGAAATTATATAAGAATATAGAGAATTTATCAGAGACTGGAAACTATTTTAAAAACTTAAATGAAAACTATAGAACTGAAAAACACAATTAAGTACAATTTAAAAATCAACAAGTGGGTTTAAGAGATTAGAAATGGCTATAACGATAATTAATACTAAGCAGAAGGCAAGTCAGAAGAAAATGGAGAAACAAAAAGCATGAGAGACGTTTGGGCCAGTGAAAATGTCAGAGGGAGAGAGAGAGAAGAGAATAATGGGGTCAGAAGCAATATTTAAAGTGAAGAAGGCTAAGAATTTTCCCGAAATGCCGAAATCTAAAACTAAGCCCCAATAGGATAAATACAAAGAAAACTACAACTAAGCAAGTTATGTCAAAACTGTTAAACACTAAAGTCAAAGTGAAAACCTTAAAAAGCAAGCAAGCAAGCAAGCAAGCAAGCAAACAGATTAACTTCAAAGAGGCAACACAGACACTGGCATTTGAAAAGAAATAATGAGAATCTCAAGGTAGGAAGAAAATAACCTTTAATAGACCTCCATACCCAAAAATGAAGGTAAAACAAAGACATTTTATGACAAAACAAAAATGAAGGAATGTGTCACTAGCAGACCCGCTCTAAAGGAAATAATGGCATTGGTATTTCAGGCCCAGTGAAAATGACCCCACACATGGAAACATGGAGATACAGGAAGGCCTGAAGAGGTACCAAAAGGATAAATACAACTCAATTTTTATAATGAGCAAAAATACTTGAACAATAACATCACACACACACACCCCTCAAAATGTCCACTAAAGACCTGAAAAGGAACTCAAGCTCATTAGTCATCAGGAAATGCAAATTCAGAGTAAAATGAGACACTACTATATACCCACTGTATAACTAAAAGTAAAAGCAAGTGTTGGCCAGTGAAACTCTTATACACTGCTTGTAGGAATGTAAAATGGTACAACCAGTTTTACAGTTTCTACTAAAGCTAAACATCGGCATTCCCTACAGTCCAGCAAATTATACTCCTGAGTACAGACATAACAGAATTGCATATATACATATACTAAACGGCAAGTACAAGGCTATTTTCAGCAACATTACTCTTTAAGTTTATTTATTTATTTATTTTGAGAGAGAGAGAACACAAGCAAGGATGGGGCAGACTGAGGGAGAGAATTCCAAGCAGGCTCTGCATGGTGGTCAGTGCAGACACGTCACGGGGCTCAAACTCACGAACTATGAGACTATGACCTGAGCCAAAGTCAGATGCTTAACCCACTGAGCCACTCAGGCGCCCCACGGCAGCATTATTCTTAATAATAATCCCAATCTGGAGATAATCTAAATACTAATCAAGAGAAGAATGTATCAACTCGTTGTGATATATTCATACAATGGAATGCTACACAGCTACACTACAGAATACACTTGTGCCACAAGCCACAACATAAACAACCCTCACAGTGTTGAACGAAAGAAGCTAGGCCTGATTCTATTTATACAAAATGTTTAAAAACAGGAAAAATTAATCTGTGATGTTAGAAGCCTGCTTTCTGCTTATTGGTTACCCTTTGGGAAGGAGGCTTGGGAAAGTGATTGAGAAGGGGTACAAGGGTACTCTTCTGTTCCGTGACCTGGATAGAGGGTTACACGGGTGCATTCCTTTGTGATAATTCATCAAGCTTCACTCATATGTATATATATTTTATTATACTTACTAGCCACTTAATGTTTATTAGACTGCATTTTAATTTTTAGTTTTTTTATTTTTAGAGAGAAAGAGAGCGTGCAAGTGGGGGAAGGGGCAGAGGCAGGGAAAGAGACAGAGAGAATCTTTTTTTTCCCCTTTTTCTTTCTTTATTTTTTAAAAATATACATCCAAGTTAGTTGGCATATAGTGCAACAATGATTTCAGGAGTAGATTCCTTAGTGCCCCTGACCCATTTAGCCCATCCCCCCTCCCACACCCGCTCCAGCAACCCTGTTTGTTCTCCATATTTATGAGTCTCTTCTGTTTTGTCCCCCTCCCTGTTTTTATATTATTTTTGTTTCCCTTCCCTTATGTTCATCTGTTTTGTCTCTTAAAGTCCTCATATGAGTGAAGTCATATGATATTTGTCTTTCTCTGAGAGAGAGAATCTTAAGCAGGCTCTGTGCTCAGTGTGGAGCCTGACATGGGGCTCGATCTCACCACTGTGAGATTATGACCTGAGCTGAAATCAAGAGTAGGATGCTTAACCAACTGAGCCACTCAGGTACCCCTAGACTGCATTTTTAAAGGGCAAAAAACTACTCATTCATTATTGCAATGAAGTTGTTTCAGAAAGTTTTCTTCCCTATCCTGGCAAAATGCCAAGTAGAAAATATGGTTCAAACCCCTACTTTGCTCACTATAGCAAAACTGGTTCTACAGATGTAACCAGAATGACATCCTAATACTGGAAAATACATTTCAAAGTTCTAGTGACTGAGACTTTGCAGTTACCAAAATCTCACTTGAACATCTGCCAGTTTTCCAGATGTTTAGTCAGAAATTGAGGACTTTCAATACATATTTATATCTTGTTGAGTACTCAAAATTGTCAGGACAAATATTATGGCCCATCATTCGCAGCACACGTGATGTGATCATTACTGTCTACAATTCTCAGAGATTCTGAATGATTTTGCTATTTTTCTTCCCAAAATATTTTGATTCCTTGCCTAAGGAAACCGGATGCTAAAATCTCCTCCAGCTCATCTCTTTTATGTTAAAAAAAAAATTATTGTACATTTACTTCATGCCAGGGACTAGTGTAAGCACATTACAGGTACTAATCACTTCATCCTTATAATTCTATAAAGTAAATACTCTTATAATCCTCATTATACAGATGAGAAAACAGACAAAGACGCTAAATAACTTCCCAGAAATCACTCAACTAGCAGAGCTAAGATTCAAACCTAGGCAGTCTTGCTCTATAGAGTCTTGGACTTAACCAGTAGGCAATTCTGCCTAAATAAATATAGTAGCTCCATTTCCCTAGCAGTGGCCTTAGCTTCACTTTTCATCTCTTTTACCAGTGGGAGGCAAGCGTCGAGAATCTGCCCAGGACCTCAAGGAGTGTGGAGAATGCCTCCAGAGTATTTAGGGGAGCTGTCCAATTCTTCCTTGCTTCCACTGAGCCCAAATTTACTATCTAGTTTCTATTACATGAGTATTCTCTATATAAAGACTTCCTGAAATCATGCTGTCCAGGCACCCGGGAGTGGGTAGGTCTCACTGCACTAAGCTGGTTTCTGGAAATCGCCTCCCAAGGCCCAACAAATGATCGGAAAGAAGTGAGGCAGGCTCCTCTATCTGCCCTGCCAGCTTCCTCACCATCCTACCTCAGGCAGACAGAAGAGACATCAGTGAGTTTAGCTACATCAAAGAAAACCCTTGCCCTCTATAGCCAGACAAAGGAATTTAGTACCTGATTCCTGCACTGGCCCCTATATCAGGTTATCTAACAGCAAAATGGTAGCAAGATCATTCAGAACGTCAAGACGAAAGTTCTACATTCTGCTGTACCTTCCCAACTATGGCTTAAGACACACCAAACCGTGTTAAAACACAGTTACTCATGTACAGTGAACTTTGTAAATAAATGGGCATGGCCACTTGACCCTCTCTTCCATTTTCTGCTTTGCCAACACTTGAACACACAAATGTTTGCACGTACATCCTTACCTCCACTAGTTTTTTAAACTCCCACAATAATTTTCAGTATAATTCCCCCCCCCCATCTATCTTCCCTTCCCTGTTTTCAAATGCTTTTCTGTTTTTCTTAAATTTTTTTTTTAACATTTATTCATTTTTGAGAGATAGAGACAGAGCGTGAGTGGGGGAGGGCAAGAGAGAGGGAGACACAGACTCTGAAGCAGGCTCTAGGCTCTGAGCTGTCAGCACAGAGCCCAATGTGGGGTTGAACTCACGGGCTGTGAGATCATGACCTGAGGGCAAGTTGGCCGCTTTAACTGACCGAGCCACCCAGGTGCCCCTCGGTTCTTCTTGTTTAATGGACTCATTTTATATGTGCTTATGGTTGTAAATAACACAAAAACCTTTAGAAATAGGTAGAATATAAATAATAAAAAATGGATAAATAAATGGCTTGGACCTTGCAAAGAAGACCTCAGTTCTCTGTGTGTGTCTGTACCTGCTCAGTGCCCTCAATTCTAAGCTGTACTACCAAAACCTACTTTGCAGAGATATGGATGTGGAATCTGAAGGTCCTGTGCCAGATTCTTCAAACACAGGCTCTAGAAGGAAACCTGAGAAGATATATAAACAGCATTGCCATCCTCCAGTGAACCTCTTGTATGGTGGGGGCAGGGGGGGGTTAGGGGGGAGGTGCTTCCCACTGAGTAGCACTAAGTAACTTTCACTGGTTTGTGGTCACAGAACCCAGAAAGGAAAATCAAAGCCTACACTTAGGCAAAAGCCAAGCCTGGATGAAAAGTCTTGGTGATATACAAGAGCATTTTTACCCCACTGTATTTGGAGGTGAGTTCAATTTAGGAGGAATGGATATGAACCCACCCCCAAGTCTTACGAAACTTCGTATTGTCTTATACACTGACATACACCATTACATAATCATACAGACCATTGTTTAGATTGCTATAGCAGCTATGTATACTCTAGTGAATATAGCTGAGAATGCTCCTTGGTGTAGAAAAATACTATATATATCACTTCTTTGTTGGATTTGCAATCGCCAAATAAATTCATCTGGTTACAGGCTGATGAGAGCATTATGTGGTACAAATCAGACATCTAGCATAGGGCAGAGGTTTAAGCAACTTCCATACTGGAGCAAAGTCAACGCAGTCCACCTAAATCAACTTTAGGGTAAGAAGAAAACAGACTATAATAATTTTTTCCAGCTTTATTGAGGTGTATTTATATACTAAGAAGTGCACATATTTAATGGGTACAATCTGAGGAGTTTGAACGTATGCAAGTAAAATTTTTAGTAACTAAAATTTAAAATAACCACTAACCTAAATTAGCCCATATTTAACCAATTTGCCAATTAAGCAATGCTCCACTTTTAGGTAAAAGAGAAATAGGTCAAATTCACATCTCTAACAGAATACACGCTGAACCAAAACACAGATCCTGTTTTGTTCATTGATGCCTGGCACCAAGTCCAGTGTCTGGCACACAGTGGGTGTTCAATAGAGATTTCCTGAAGAAATTAGGTGGTAAGTAGGATTTATTATTAAATAAAAAATAATGTATTCAAGCCAGTGGTTACATATCTTCTTCATTTACCAAATCATATGCTACAAACATGTTCTAAACAGTGTACCATCTCAATCCTTCAACAATGTTTCTCATATATATGGGGTCTTCTCCAAAGAAAGGCAGAAAGGTAACAAACATAAGGCTGAAAAATACACAAGCAAAATAGGTTTCTGCACGGCCCACGTTTACTGGAATATCAAATGCTCAGAAATCTCCATTCCTTTTTTTTTTTTAATGTTATTTTTGACAGGGAGAGAGGGAGAGAGAGCGTGCGCACACACACAGGAGAGGGACAGAGAGAGAGGGAGACAGGGAATCCGAAGCAGGCTCCAGGCTCTGAGCTGTCAGCACAGAGCCAACGCGGGGCTCAAACCCACGAACCAGGAGATCATGACCTAAGCCAAAGTCGGATGCTCAACTGACTGAGCCACCCAGGCGCCCCTCCATTCCCTTTGGGCTGTTTCACTGAGTTCCACGGCATATTTGTTCTGCCAGCCACTCCTGTTTTGAAAGAGATCAGTTAACCAACTCTTCGCTCAATGTATTACCATCCTTTTTACTAAACATTAACTAAAATAATTCAAACGTACTTCTAAGAGGTTTAAAAATGAATAAGACAACTTTGAAATCAAAGAATTAGCAAGTTTTCTAGATTCTTTCTAGATATTCATTGCTTTACTCACACGCACATCTGTGCTTCCTTTAATGAACCCTAACATTTGGATCCTGGTTCACAAACAGCAAAAGAACTAAAAAAATGTTCACAGAAGCAGACAGTAACAACTGCCATGTCCTTAAGTTCAACTCAAAGTAGCCAATTCTCGGAAGTTCCAAAATCATAAGTTTGTTATCTTTTTCCTAAACACAATGAACATGTGCCACTATAATAACCTTATTATAAGATGCTTTGAATTTATGTTTAATATTATTTTCCCTAGAGAAAATTCAATTTCATTCTAGCTGCTGAGTCCAAATTACTTTTAGGTCTCTTGAGGCACAATTAGAAATACCAGAAATAGCTTCCAATCTGAAGCAAGCATTAAAAACTACTTATCTCTGGAAATATAAAGCTTGGCTCTCTAAATCTTTCTCGGTCTCCTACATGCTGAAAAACTGAAGAATCAGCCTTAATAATAATAATAGAAGGGCCAGCCCTACCAGTGACTATTATCCACATTACAACATAGCCATGGAAGCCAGTTTGACTCTTTCTACATGTTCCCCTTGCCCATCTGCAAATCTCCAGCCCTTACTGAGCCAACCTTTTATTCCCCCATTCAGTAGTCAGGGTGATCTTTGACTGCAGAGGATGAGGAAGGGTTGAGGCTATCACACCTGAGAAATAAAAATGTGAATTCAACTCCCTTTCTAAAAAAGTCTCTAGTATGTCCACATGGCCTGTCACCAGGCTAAGTGCTATTAAACATGTGCTTAAGGCATTTTTAAAAAGGTGTTTGCAGTAATGTATGAGGAATGCTATTATTTATGCACATTTTTCTCAAAGTTCTTAATTTAGGATAGTTTTAAAGGTAGACATACAAAAGCTGGTTCTTAGAAAAGATCAACAAAACTGATAAACCCTTAGCTGGAATGACCAAGGAAAAAAAAGACAGAATGTTAATTACCACTATCAGAAATGAGGGGATATTACTACCGACATTAAATATATAAGGAAATATTATAACAGTGTTTGCCAATAAAGTTGGTAACTTAGGTGAAATGGATAAATTCCGGGAAAAATACAACTTACCAAAAGTGGCACAAGATGAGATGAAAAATCTGAATAGCTGTCTATCTATTAAAGAAATTAAATTCATTAGCAATACCTTCCCATGAAGAAAAACTGATTCATCACTGCTTTGCATCAAGACCAGAGAAGGAGCCAAACATGGAATCCAAGCTACTTGAATCACCTTTTACAAGGTTAAAAATTTCATTAAAATCCATTAAAGTTACCAATGCTATACCAAAAAAAAAAAAAAAAAAAAGGGTAGGCACACAGCCCTTGCAGACTTGCTATCTAGTGTAGTTTCCCTAAAAGGGGACCCTCCATAAAGAAACAATCAGTGATACAGTGATAAATTAACCTCTGGTGAGCATCTTAACCAAGGGCTTGTACCACAAGCCAATGTTTTCTGCTCGTCTTATTTAATTTTCACAACAATCCCGTGAAGCCTGTGTTGACAGATGCAGTTTATGAATTAAGAGACAAAAGGTCTCTGAGGTCAGCTTGGTGACACTATTCAATAGCAGAATAGGCTATGAGCCCAAGCTTCTGACCTTAGTCTCAGAGGATTTCAACAAAGTACCAACTGTGTTCCAGCTTCGAGGCTGCCTGGAAGGAGAGTGCCCCCTGAATTTCCCAGCAGTGATGCCCCAGAGCTGTGGAGAAACCTCCAGCAAGAATATAATACTACATTGTTTGGGCTCAGACTTCCCTAATCCTTAGCTGCCCCATAGCGTCTTCATGCTCTTCATGGGTGTCTTGACCATCTAAATTTCACATGAGCTCCCATATCTCTTCAAGGAAATTTAATTCAGAACCTACTTAGGCCAACAAAAGGGAAAGAGAAAGGAAGGGAAAGAAAGAAAAGGGAAGGGAGAAGAGAAGAGAGGAAAGGAATAAAACAGCCTTTGTAACATTTCAAAGCACTTTCAAATCCATTATCTGACTTATCTTCCTACCCTCCTAAGGAAGTAAGCAAGGCAGCCATTGTCTCTTCTGCCTTGTAAAGGAAACTGAGACCTAGGAGGACACACGAATCAAAAGGAGAATGTAGAAACAGTGTTAGAGTCCTATGGTAGAACAAGGGTTGGCAAACTAGGTCTTATTTTTGTATAGCTCATGAGTTAAGAATGTTTTGTACATTTTTAAAGGGTTGTAAAAACAAACAAAAATGAAGAATAAGACACAGACCACGATGGACTGCAAAATCGAAAATATTTACCATCTGTCCCTTTACAGAAAATTGTTGCCTGCGATAGAACAGTTTTAAGTCACACACAAGAAATAAACCAGCACTACATTCATCAGCGGCATAGTTCTCAAAATATCATGTTGAGCAAAAATACAAATTTTAGAATGATGTTTGCAGTGTGATAAAGATTAAAGACCTACAAAACCAATACATAGTATTTATGGATACAGTACAAATATAGTTAAGTTATGAATCATGCATGAGAATGATAAACTCTGAAATGATGACAAGGGTCACAGGGTGCCCTGATTATACTAATAATATTTTATTTCTTAAAGAGACAAAAAGATAATTCTGAAGCAAATATTTCATGTGACTATCAGATAAAGTAGGCAAGGAGGTATGTGTGTGTTTATTATATTATTTTCTAGTCCTGTCTCTATGCCTTAATATTTTACAATATCAATATTTTGAACTAATGTACAAAGAAAAAATATCTGTGGTTAATAAGTGGGTGGATATTACAGACACGTGTGTGGTTTTTAGCAGGTCTCCAGAAAAACAACAAAAAAGCACCCCCCAGAAAAGCCCTCGTGACGTCCTTGGGGGAAAGTCACAGAAAACTCCTATGCTAATATGAGTGGTTAGATGGGATTTGCAGCTGAATAAGCAATCTGTACTCATATTCTTCACTACTTCCCTTCAGGCTAAAGGGCATTTGTCAAGGAGTGTGCAGGACCTTGGCCTTGGGGCTGTCCTAGTCTCACATTCCTGTCAAGGACTGAAGACATACACATATAGCTGGGACAAAACCAGCTATGAGAGAGCTAAGAGAGTCATGATTCAAAATCATCTCAACAGGCTGGGTGTGAATCCAAGAAAAGCAAAGATAACAAGAAAAAATATCAAGCCCTACCTTTATATATTTATATAAAAATATAAATATAAAAAATATATAACAAAAATAAATATATGTTTATATATTATATTTCTATATATGATATATAGAAATACACTGTATAGGTACAAGATGCGCAAATCTTGGCTTAGCTGCTCTCATATAACAAAAAAAAAAAACCTGGGAGAATTTATATCTATCCATATAAAACAACTGTATCATTCAGTTCCTCCCAAAGCTACATCATTTGGGCACATAAATAAAATAAGAGTTCAGATTAAAGCCGAAAAATTAAATAAAATGAAATGAAACATAGTCCCACTGCTACCAGCTCTTGTTGAAATAAGTCTGCAACATCATACACAATTATGAATGCCATGTTTTAAGAAAAAAGTGCCAAGCCAGATTGTATCTCAAGTACCATAACCTTGATGGCTACAAAGCCTTCCATTAGAGAAAGAACTGGAGGATCTGGAGAATGAAAAAGAAAACAGAGTCAGGATAGTTGTAAATATTTGGAGATCTGGCATGTTAGTAAGGGGTAGTAGATGTGTTAGTGTTGCTGTAGTGGGAAAAAAAAATCAGGTCTAACCATGGGGCTGAAGATTAAAAGAGGTTGATTTCCATACAATACAAGTGAAAATCTCTACTTAGTAGTGTCAGCTGGTGGGGTATTATCATGCAATGGACTTATTCCCCCCCCCCCCCAATCTCCTCTCAACTGTGGTTTGTGGAAACAGAATGTGGAAGAAGTGACAGTGCCCCAGTTCTGAGCCTAGATCACAAGAAACTGCAGCTCTACATGCTCTGACTTTCCCAGAGTCCTGCAACCACCAGGAGAGCCTGCTACGGAGGTAGAGACCACATGTAAGTGAGCCATTCCAAGTGCAGTCATCCCAGATCAGTCAGTCATTCCCAAATGACCCAGACTGAGTGTGTGCTCATGAGCAAGCTCAGCCAAGATTAAGCCTATAGCCTGGCCCAGACCAGAACTGCCCAGTTGACCTGTAGGCTAATGAGCAACAATAAATGCTTATTGTTTAAAACACTAAGTCTTAGGTAGTCTGTAACTTATAATAGCTAGCTGATACCAAGGAGACCTCTTGTCCCCTTTCCAGACATATGGCAGGCACCTTGGTCTCTACTCACCCCAGGCTATTCCCTCAAGTCTCCCACCTTCAGCAATCTACAAATGAGAATCAGGCCTCAGTCTCTAGGCTCATGAATAATCTTTAACTACAGGGTATACACCAACGAGAAATTTCAAGAGAGCAAAAGTGGGGTGGGCCTCTGGGTTCCCAGCTTAGAAGGCAGGAAATGCAGTGGTTGGTTACCCATGTTGTGAACACTCTTCATCTTGAAAACCTCATTTTAGGTGGCTTCTGGGAGGGGAAGTGAGGGCATGTATATTATAGAAACCCCTATTTCTCTCACCCCTACCCTCAGCTATTTCCTTATAGAAGCTGAGGGTGGGGATGTGGGGGTTCATTGTTGGAGGGCTGGTTTGTCACAGTTGGAAAATCCTGAAAAAAGGAATCTGGCCAATTCTTAGTGTTTTTTTTTTTTTTTTTCTGAATGTGGCACATACAGCACCTGAGCCTGATGTCTTCTTGGGGGAGGGGAAAGGAACAGTCCCACTTAACTTATTATATAAGAAAGAACATTCTAACAAGAAAGTTTTAGCAATGCAACGGTGCCTTTTGAGTACTGAAAGCTATCCAGCAGAGGCTGGTGGACCACCTTTAAGGGAAACCAAAGAAGGGATTTCTAGATAGAGTGCAAAGTCGGACATGATGACCTCTTAAACCCTATCTACTTCTTAACATTCTACATCTCCATGAGAAGCAGTGTTGGCTAAAAGACTAGCAATGGGCCAAGCATCCAAAAACATGGGTTTCAGTCTTGGCTTTGGGCCCCTGAACCTCCTGAACCTTGTGATGCAGGTACGATGGGCCTCCTACTCTTAATTGGTATTCTTCCTCCTTTCTTCCTTGAAGACAGAGTTCTGATTACATGCTCACCCTCCCATATGTTCAAGGAAGATGCTCACACATTTGGCTCCTGGAGTAAATCAAGATTTGTATAGACTAGTCTCCTACAATGTTTTTGTTTCACAAATAGAAACAATGATATTTGCATGGTATATTCACTGGGTTAATTAGATGAAGTTGATCTATCTATTCCAGGCCCCACCCAGCTGCTTTGTAGGGACAAGGTATCTATACCTTAGAGGCATCTGTAACTCTCTATTACTATGGTTAGGGACTGGTTTAGCCTGACCCATGTCTGGCCAATGAAACCAGAGTAGAATTCTGCTGGATGAAAAGGTATTCCCCCCTCAACAGAAAAAAGCACACAGGAAGAAACCATTCTCTTCTCTCGGACTTGGTCATGCCTATATGTGATGTCTAGATCTATAACAACCTGTAGGAGTTTTAAAACATGGCCCTTCAAATTCTTTGATATTCTTTCCATCAAGGAGTAGGGTCCATGTCTCCTCTTCTTAAATCTGAGATCTAGTGAATGCTTAAATAATAGAATATAGCAAAAATGACTCCGCCACTTTCTGGGTGAACACATTAAAAAGCAGAAAATTTCCACTTTGTCTCTTAGAACACTCATTCTTTTAAAAAAAAATTTTTTTTAACATTTATTTATTTTTCAGAGACAGAGAGAGACAGTAGGTGAGTGGGGGAGGGGCAGAGAGAGAGGGAAACACAGAACCCGAAGCAGGCTCCAGACTCTGAGCCATCAGCACAGAGCCCGATGCAGGGCTCAAACTCTGGAACCTTGAGATCATGACCTCAGCCAAAGTTGGACACTCAACCGACTTGAGCCACCCAGGTGCCCCAGAACACTCATTCTTAAGACCTAGATGCCATCCCTTGAGGGAGCCAAGGAGAGGCCCACTTGGAAAAGAACCAAGGCCTCCAGCCCTCAGCCCCACCTAAGCAATCAAAAGAAAACAAAGTACCAAACTGCCAGCCATGTGAGTAAGCCATCTTGGAAGTGGATTCCCCAGCCTTCAGTCAAGCTGCTCCAGCTGATACCACATGGAACAGAGTGAAGTGGACTCTGCCGAGATTTGTCAGATTACAAGTTCATGGGCAAAATAACTATGGTTATTTTAAGTCACTAACTTTTGTGGTGGTTTGCTCTGTGGCAATATATCATAAATAGTCCTCTTGCAATCATGAGGGGAAACAGACACAAAGATGGAAAATGCCTAGGTCCTTGATGACATTGCTGTGCCAGTAAATCAGCCAACCATGGGATCACTCTGCCTCTGTATCAGGTGAGGTATAATAAAAAATTTATTTATATACATAAAAAATTTATTTATATATAATAAAATTTATTTATATAAAAATTTATATATAATAAAAATATAAAAATTACATATTTTAACACGTACATACATGTATATATTTATTTTTAAGACACATTTAGGTGGGTCTGCTATCATTTGTAATTGCAATGTCTTAAATGATACCCTCTGCCTTTTTATCTGTAGAAATGAGATTAATATAATTGATCTGCTCTTTACTTTTCACCATTCGCTGACTATATATTGAGAACGCACATATGCCAAACTGGGCCTGCACAAATGAGTAAGACAAAGACCTGTGGCTAGCCCGGTAGATCATGCCTGACCACTCTCCCCACCCCCAACAAAAACTAATAAATGTTCCTTGAGGAAGCATGAAAAACACAAAGAAATGGAAAGAAGAAAAAACGGCCCATACCCTCACTATCCTAAGACAACTATTTGACATTTCAGTGTTTCCTTTCAGACTCCTTTTGAAGTTTTGTATTTTGTGTATGTGTGTGCATGTGAGTGCCTGTGTGTGTGTGTAGACATGCAAAAAACTGAGGAGATGTTGTGGCAGAAATTTATAAACTTTTATCATATGAAGCACTACATACACACATACACACACAGAGCTATACTGCAACATCCCTCCCATAAGCCTCTAAGAATGTATGAATTAAAAGTATTATCTTTAGATTAGTTCATAAAACACAGCTGGTCTCAGAAACAGGTGACACGTTATGGGTTTGTTTTTTTTTTTCCTGAAGCTAGACAGTGTGTCTGGCCAAGGCACATCTCTGGGAAGTGACCTGATTAAAATGATGGCAATTGTGTCAGGTTACCAAAGTTCAAACAACTGTATCATAAAATTAGACTGATGAACCCTAGCCTCTTTTCCCCAAATACAGCAGATATGAAAGGGATGAGTTATTAAGAGTGCTTTCCTAGGAATTCAAGACACAATAAACACCTCTGAAATCACTAACTGAAAACATTCTATGCTAATCACCACCTTCTACCCATTCAACTCACTTGTCTAAGAATCACTACAACTTTTTTTATATTCTTATCAAGCATTCAAACCAAATGAATCCTCTATTTCCCCTCATCCAGCTAAGAATCCTCGGTGGACAACCTCATTCATTCTTGTGCACAAACTTCAAACACACTTGCCCCTCTGTTCCTTTGCAGCCTCTGACAGAACTTGTACCCTGAAGGAATCTGGCTGCTTTTTCCACAGCTGTACATGCCTGGCCTGCTGTGGTTCAAATTACCACCTCTATTCAGATGACTATTCTCAAGCAGCAGAGCCTGAGGCAAGCATTTGGATGCAGGCAGTTCAGCTGGGAGCTAAGCCTTTGAAACAGTGAAGGAGTAAAGGCAGCAGGACTAATGAAGACGGCATTAAACTGGTTAACACTGCGACAAATGGGGCTCATTCTCTTTGGGGATCCACAGAGGACCATACAGATTAGACCCCAATTTATCCATCTTAAGGACAGAGACTGAGGGTATATCCACAGACTATTGTCTCCTTTCGTTTGGAGGTAGCTCCATTAAGTGTTACCTTCCACCACACTTCTCATTCATGCTTGAGCTACATTCTCTGGCACAGGAGAAAACCTTGAGGCAGAAAAAAGAGAAATGCCACAGTGTGTCCTCGGACTTGTAGTCGGTGGTTGATGTGGGATGCTGGCAATGCATGTGGAGCTCTTCCCCACAGCTGCACTAAAATCAAGAAGGCCAAAGACAAGGGACTCACAGTATCCAAGAGCCTGCTACAGGCCCCCAATTTACCTTTCCGGGCTATATACCCATTTTTGCTTGCAGGCTACATCTTCAAATCCTATGGGACACCTTCTCTCAGATGCCCCCCACACAGACACTTCCAAATCAAAATGGCAGAAAGTGACAGGAGGCAGAAGTACACCCACGGAGTTAAACTGTTTAGTAGCATTTGCTGATGGCAGTAGCACGGAGCTCCCTCAACTGTGAGTGGGCTCGCCAGTGGCTTGCCAGGAGGGCCCTCGCCAGGCTTTAGAACACAGGGGTCAGCAATTCTTCCTGAGTTGGGACCGGTCATCAATTGGACAGTTTGTCCCGTCCCTAGAGAAGCTCAAGGTTTGGCACTGCCGACTCTCGGCGTCCTGCGAGGTGACGGCCACAGGACTGGTTGCCTGCCAGCTCCAGGATACAGGCTGGCAGGTCAGCGATACAAATGAGGAGGACGTGGTCCAGAGGAGGTTCAGTTGTGTCCCCTCTCACAATGAAATAAAACCAGTTTCGGTCCCAATGACTTCTTTATTTCAGCCTTCCTAACCAACATTCCTTTGTTCTTTTTTGAACTGGTTTTTAACACCTGTCCATTCCATAGGTCATAACATCTCTTAACATGTACCCATGTCTCTGTGAGTGACACGATTTTACCTTTTTTTTTTTAAATATCTTTTAAACACTTTGAAACTCATAATGAGGTGGCCCACAGGTTCACCTGCGAGAGCCAGGTAAACTGTTCATGGAGAATGTATTGTGTGGGCAGTGAAAGCCCAGCAGTGTCTTTTCTTGGCACTTCTAGGTGAAGCCAAAGTGCCAACAGAACTGTGTTCGCTCTACCTTTTTCTGTCTTTTAAAAGCTGCTCCAATATTCATGGATTTGTTTCGTTTTTGTTCATTTACAGCATTAAGTTATTCCCTATGGCTGGCAAAAATGGATGGGAATTGGTTTTGGGGTCTGACCATCTGGAGATCTCTCTACATGGACTTAGGGTTTATAGACATCTAGTCCCTGCTGGGCGAGAGGCAACAAAGAATCTGGCTTGTCAGTCTTTTTGTTTATTACTCTTTTTTTAAGCGTAAATCAATTCAGAATCTCATGACCTTTGGGAGGAAAACAGCTTTTTGAAATCTGGACTGGGAAGATTTTCTGTTTCTGTGTTTACTCTTGATCCACGGCTAAAATCATAAAATTGAAGCTATTTCTCTGTAGCTGTATGTCTCTATATCTCTAGTTCAGAAATGCCTTCACCTCTAATTCTGCTGAATGTGTAGCATTTTCCTACCTTTGGATGGTATTAATATATTAGATTATAAAGTCTCTTTCTTAAATTAAAGGAGCTCTGTTCTGATTGGCATATATAGATAAGTAATTGCTTACATACACTGAATATAACAAATATTTCCTACAATACGGAAATTAAGTATCTGAAACGTGCAAAGTGTTTAAAATATATTTTAAGAATTCAAATTCACATGGAATTGATGTAAATATTTGACAATTTCAACTAGTCTAATATTTGAGATTTAATGAAACCAACTATGTCTTCTCTA
Source organism: Lynx rufus (assembly GCF_022079265.1). Taxonomy (NCBI): domain Eukaryota; kingdom Metazoa; phylum Chordata; class Mammalia; order Carnivora; family Felidae; genus Lynx; species Lynx rufus. The sequence continues at coordinate 32,878,321 of NW_025814828.1, read as the reverse complement.
TCAGCATGGAATATAAAACAAGCATACATTTTTCTGCCTCTTGGGTATATATTTTTGCTAAACTTACACAGGTTTATAATCAAATAGGCTAGAATTACCTACTGAATATTTAAGATTACAAAAACATCAATTTATGTTTAAGCAAACTGAATCATTGTTCTAATGAACTAGTATTTCCACAGTAATGAGGTTTTATAGTATGTCATCTTGAAAAGCATTTCCACTGGGGCACCTCAGTCACTCGGTTAAGCGTCTGACTTCGGCTCAGGTCATGATCTCAGGTCAGTGAGTTTGAGCCCCACGTTGGGCTCTGGGCTGACAGCTCGGAGCCTGAAGCCTGCTTCAGATTCTGTGTCTCCCTCTCCCTCTCCCTCTGCCCTTCCCCTACTCACACTCTGTCTCTGTGCCTCTCAAAAATAAATTTAAAACGTTAAAAAAAAAAGAAAAAAAAAAAGAAGTATTTCCAAAATCTTTAGATAACTGAAGACCTTTGACTGATATTATGAAATAATTAGTAGACACTGAATGGACACCTCCATCATTTCTAAGAAAACTAAAACATTCATTACAGGCATAATTTTAATTTATATACTTTTGCTTCTTATTTGTATATGCTACAAAGAGGCTATATCTTTGGGTTTGAAAATGAACGTATATTCACTTCTGCCATGTTGTGAAACGTATAAGGGAATCGTGTGGCTAAATGAAAGCTAGGCTGAGTGTATTCTCGAGCTCTGCTAAAATGACAGAAACTCACAATTATCCACCCCCTTGTTTTCTCTGTGAAGTACTAGTGCCTAAAAGCTATAATTAATAAATATGAATGAGACTATATGTGACTGAGACTCTACTAGGAGTCTCAAGATAATGACACACGCTTATTTTGATTTTAATTAAGTGCCAAAAAGGGAATGTTTCTGTCCAAAGCAAAATCACTTGTTCCAGAATTTCCTATGGCTGCTCTAACCAATTACCACAAACTTTGTGGCTTAAAACAATACATATTTACTCTTGCAGTTCTGGAGCTCAGAAGTCGGAAATCAGCTTCTCTGGGCTAAAATCAGGGTGTCAGCAGGCCATGCTTCCTCCAGAGGCCCTAGGGGAGAGAATCCCTTTCCTGGCCTTTTCCAGCTTCTAGAGCCAAATTCCTTGCATTCCTTGGTTGCTGGCCCTTTCCTCCAGCTTCAAAGCCAGCAGTCCTCAGGTTATCTTCTTCCTCTGTCATCAAACCTCCTCCTGCCTCTCTCTCACAAGGACACTTGTGATTGCATTAAGAGTCCACCACGAAATCTGCAATAGCCTTCCCATCTGGCTTTATCGGCAAAATCCTTTTCTGCCATATAAACCTGTGAGTTATCATTCACAGGTTTCAGAGATTAGAACCTGAATATCCCTCAGGCCATTATTCAGGCTCTCACCTCACCTCCTATATAATCTACACCCAAAGAGGGGAGATACCATATCTCACCACAGTAACACTTTCTTATTACTTTATCATAAGAAAATTGATTGTTCTCTTTAAAGTAAAAGAAACTTGCATTTTTTGTATCTTCATTTAAATATTGTACTGTTACTTTAATTAATAAATAGCCAAGCTATAATCATTCATACACTCAGGCACCTATGATCCCATCTTAATTCTCAAATGTCCTGGAAACTTCAATTTTACCTTCCAACACAGATTCCAAAATGAAAAATGAAATAAAACTTAACGTCTTTTGTACTTTAAACGTTCTTTGAGATTTTCCAGAGGTCCTTAAAAAAGTAATAAAGACTTGTTCCTTTGCCTTACAAAAAGAGGTGTTCGAAAACTTTAGCTCTATTTGCTATGTTAGTATTGATTAGTTGTATAAGAAAAAATCAAATCAAAAGAAGTATTCAGCTGTCCATAGATTAAATCTGAATAAGGAAAATATTATTAATATCAATATTTTAGTTCTCTGCTGTATGCAAAGTCGCTAGAGATTTATTAGCACCCTTATGGTCTATGTTTCTAATTACCAGAGTCCAGTTGGGGCTTTCCCTGATGACATTAGGCAACAAAATTAGTGTTATTAGTCATAATTTCAGTACATTAAAAAAATGGTACCAACCTTCCTTTTCAAATTTTAGTAGAAATTTCTACACCAGTGTTTTCAAAATGAGGACATACATCAACCCTTCTGTGAATCTTTGTTAAAATACATGTATTTAAAATCTACCCCAGATTTTTTTGAAAACAGGTTTAATCATCATGCATTGTAGATACTATCTCCAAAAGTCTTTTTGGATTGGCTGTATTATCTTATTTTGCATGTCACAAAAAATTTCCCCTTCACTTGTACTGTTTTCATTATATACTCCTACCAGATTTTGCACTTGTGAAAACTGTCACAAGTCGCAAGTGACCCACAAACATTTTAAGTCTCTGTTGTCTTCTCAGAGTTTTTTATTTACTCTGATGGATGCTTCCCTCAAGGCCCTATGATCAGCTAAAGACAGGAGAACTCCGTGGAAAAGGACAGTAATTAAGGTACTTCAAGAATAAACTTTTAAGCACAGACTTCTGATGCCATCGTATAATCAACCTTTAACATCAAGTCAGTGGACAGAGTCAGAATTTTGAGAACGCCTTATTTGAGAAGGAACTGGGTTCATGATCTAGCTATTACAATGACCAGTGGAACAACACCTCTGCTTTGTATAAAATCAGTCCTTGATCCTAACCCATCTGGCCTTTTCGATATAAAATGCAAGTAAAAGTTCGTGTTGCTCGTGCTTACCCAGAGGTCCAACAAACCCCGACATCTCTGTATCCAAGAGAGTAGCTTCTTTATCCCAGAGGAGAGTATTACACACTTTCTCTCTTGAGGCTCATCTCTCAGGCTATAGTAGCAGAGGAGCCCCAACAACAGGTACGAGAACAGGACTGGCATACTCACTGTTCTGCCCATTGGCCACGTGACGTTTGGAGAGTTGAGGGTCAGCTCTGGGCCAAAGTGGCCTCAGCTGTAAAATGGACACCCTAAAAAATAATTCCTGTCCTCTGTGCCCCACTTACCCACTGTCAGTACAGACTTTTCTTGGGAAAAGCTCAGACTGGTAATTGTACACCTTGAGCAGACCTCTGAAACAATTTTGTCCAACCTCCTCATTTTATAGCTGTGGAAGCTGATGCGCCCCCAAGGAAACCACACCCGTGGGAGACCAGAACCTGACTTTCCTCCCTCTTCTGGCACTCTTCTGTCCCAGTATGTCATGAAAGCTCTCTCCTCCACAGTCGAGTTGGTGAATTCCTTTCATCCTATGTGGCAGAACCCAAGCGTCCCACAACGACACTACCTGACCTGCCTCCTTGCCGCCAACCGGTTTCCTTTCGATTTTGTTTAAAAAGGTGCAGTTGGGAGAGATTTTCCCCGCAGCGATTTCAAAACCCTAAATACATGACGTACCAGCCTTCTGTGTTCATGAAGGACTCTGAAGCAGAAACACTAAATGAAACATCAAATACAGGTCCTATTCGAGGCCTTTCCTAGATTTGAAACCATACTCCTTAAAGAATAAGATAAAATAAATTCACTCTTACAGTGCTATTCAAATGTGATTTAGGGACTGATGTAGATCATTAAATTATGTTACTGATCAGCTACGACCGCTTCGGAAATGGTCGGCATTTAGCAACCTCTACAGCAATCGTGGGTTTTGCCACAACATTTAAGTGAGTGGACTCTTCTTGCTGAACAGAGTATATACTAGTTCAGATGTTGCTGAATTCGAGTGAAGACTCAAATGTAAACTCCATTCTAGTCCTAGGAAAATAGGACCACATATCAGTTCACAATCTATCTGAACAACAGAAAATACTGGCCCCATGCCAAAGACAACTGTGAGGAGCACTGTGCTGTTCTAATCTATTGAAGGAGAGAACTTTACCCTTCAGAAAACTGGTGTTAGGATGGTGAGGATAACGAACTCAAGCAACTTTAAGAGACGGGACGGTACTGTAAAGGAGTGACGTGGGTCATACATGAGATACAACGGCGAAGGGTGAGCACTGTGGCAAACCAGAGAGGCCCAGTAGTCACGGGACAGCAGCCAGACATCTTCACGTGACAATAAACACGTGTGTGCAGACATGTTGACTTCACCCGAGAAGCCAGTGACTGAGGTTTTTATGTTAAAAATTCTTTATTTTAAATGCTGGCAGCTGATTAATTTTCCTGTAAATACATCACTGTAGGCCTAATGATCCCATCTGCTACCTGCATTCTGGCCACATCCTGTAGGATGTCTGGCCACACCCTGTAGGATGTCAGATTGAGGAACTAAGGGAGCCTGGGCCTTCAAACGTCTCTGTTCCCAAAGGCTGTTCTCAGTGGGAGCCCAGCCTAATCCCCATGCCTTGTGCTCATGCCAACCCCGAGCCCACACAACCTTCCAGATTCCCCCAGACTCAACTCTTGGGCTCATCTCTTCTCACACATTATGTTTTCTGCTGTGCTGACCCGTCTCTGACCTCAGCCTGTCCTCATACACCTTTGGATCCCAGACCTAGTTTGGCAGCTACACACCCCCCAGCCCCGGACCCCACTCACTCTGGTTTTAGTTTCCCATTCCCAACAGGGCACTGGTCATCAACGGTGTCCTCCCTCCAGGGCCCAAGCTAGAGCTGATCCTTCCTCACCATCCTCCACCTCCTACTTTTTTGAAATGCACAAAGGGCCTAAACTTGGTGGCTCATTCTTTCCCAGGAGCAGTGATTCCCCCTCTCCACCTGCCTCCCCTGAGTGGAGGATTCCTGTGCACATGTAGGAGGGGGATTTGGCAGGGGCTGCATTTACAGCCATCCTGTACTGGCCCTGGCCCCCCCGTTTCCTGTGAAATCCACAAGCACAGCTGAAGCACAGTTCTTAAAGGGATGGCAGTAGTGCTCTGCCCGATTGTCCAAAGCCCCCGTGACTGAAGATGGCTTGCCAACACGAAGTCACTGAAGCTCCACCTCCAAATTCCACCTTGGATGCTGGATAGTCTGAAGGTGCCCAGGAAGTCTGGCTCCCTACAGGTGTCACAGAGACCATTAGTGTGGACTACTGCATGGACTGTAAGGTTACCACCTGACCACACAGGTCTCCTAACCAGACATGGATTATCCATCTACTCTCACATCTCCAGCCTTTAAAGAATTCCTCAGCTGTGCTTCTGGTGAAATACCCAGGAGACTATTTTATGCTAAAACAAGCCAAAGCCATGAGCCAAATCAACTGCTTCTAAAAATCAGACAGCTATTTAATCAACGTATCAAGATCTTAGCATAATGACTGATTCTCTGGCATGACCCACCCTGGAGGCAGTCCCTGTTGGCTGAAGGACACTGAAATATGAGAAACCATGCCCCGGTCACAAAGAAACTCAACTTCAGGGATGAGGTGGCAATGTGGGTGCTATCCTGTAACCAGGTGAAGGCGAATCTCCACCTGCAACTGTGAGACAGAGACAGAGAGAGAGACAGAGAGAGAGAGAGAGAGAGAGAGAGAGAGAGAGAGAGAAATACCTGCTTGCTACTCAAATGAACACAGGGGTAACAGTTGAGCTTGGCTAAGGCAAAGAGGGCTTCCTGGCTCTCTACAATAAATCACAACTTGGAAAGGCAGACATCTTGACAGTGAGGTTTCTGTAACTATTTGGTTGAATGGCATTGTGGAGCAAGCAAAGTTTCTTGGATTTGTACGAGCACATATTCAAATCAGCTCTAAACACAACCCTGACACTATTATTGTCAGGACACTCCTATGAAGTAGGTAAAGGCTAAGCCAACTCCACACTTTAAAAGATGGTGGCAGGAAGCAGAGAGAGGGTGAGTCCCCAGGCAGAGGGGAGCAGAGAGGAAACCAGGCTGAGGCCTGTCTGGTTCCTGGGTGTACCTCTGGCTGCTTCCTCTGTGTGGCACTCTGTCTCTCCCCAAGGTTCAGCAGGCTGCGGTCTCACAGCCAGTGGCCCAGGCCCCCGGCCATCGCGTGAGATCCAGGCCAGGGGCACCTGGGGAAGCACGCCTAAGCATGTGGTCTACAGAAAGGGAGAGACGTGCAGCTACGCACTCAGGGCGCACCCTGTGCCGGGCACTGTGCTATGCGCCAGTTGACAGGCACGCAATGACTTAACCTTTGCAAAAATCCAAAGATGGGGGAACCCTTATTATCCCCATTTCACACGGGAAAGTGCTTTTCAGAGGCAACAGAGGAGTGTCCCACATCACATGGCCACAAAGTGGTGAACTGGGATGGCCAACCAGCTCCTCTGATCCCTTTGTCCACGCTGCCTAGGCAACCTCTGACCAGCCCTCTGTGACAGTCCAGGGGGCTGCGGGGGGGGGGGGGGGGCTTGAGCACATGATGAACTGGAGAAAATATTAAATGTTGACAGTCACAGGAAGGGGAAAGACTGCCAGAACACTTGACGTGACAACTCTTTTTAACCCAAAACACCACAAGAGTCTTTGTAAGAACTGTATGTCCTCCCGAGTCCAGCACTTGGGACAGAACTTACACGGAACACACTTGTACCTCTCCAAACACGTATTCAGCCACTGATAACTCTATGTTGCTCCATCAAGTATATGATCGTAGACGGGTTAGGTGTTTCATGGAGAATGAGATTACTACAGGAGTTTATAATGGAGTATATTTCTAAATAAATCTATTAACAATAACCATGAAGAACTTCATAGGATTGGGACACCTGGGAGGCTCAGTCAAGGGTCTGCCTGTTGGTTTTGGCTCAGGTCATGATCTCACAGTTCCTGGGATCGAGCCCCGCATCGGGCTCTGCGCCGGTGGTAGGGAGCTCCCTTGGGATTCTCCCTCTCCCTCTCGTTCAGCCCCTTCCCTGTATGCTCTCTCTCCAAATAGAGAAACATCAACAAATGGTTTTAAAAAGAACGTCTAGGATCGCATGTCTTAGGCCAGATGCTACCTTTCATAGTACTATACGGGTGACCAGTGTCCGCGAGAGAGGGCAGAAGGGTATACTCCACAGAGTACCGCAGCACTAGCTAATAATCCCTACCTCGAGCCCTTTTTTGGAAGGAGGCGGGGTATAAGGCCATCAAACCAACCTGAGCATAGTTCCTTCTACGTGTACCTCTTCATGGTTTCCCCGTCGCTCCTCAATCTTCACGCGAAGCCCTGGCCCGTTAAGTGCGTGTCGGCTGCTATGCCACCCTCTCCACCCACCCCCACTGCCATCACCTCCTGACTTCCACATGGTCTCCGGTCGGGAATAAGGCCTGTGGCACCTCAGTCGTGGTCTTCAGCCCCCACCCTCCTTCTGGGCATTCAACGTGCCTGGGAGAGCCACCCCCACCCCGCCAGCCTCCTGGCCTCACAAGCCTGGACTGGCTCAGCGCCAGTGAGGAAGTCTCTTCCCCCTGACCCGCTACTCCCTCAGGGCCGCTTCCCGCACTGTCCCCAGCGAAACCGCTCCCCGAAATGCCCGCGTCCAGCATCCCACACTGACCGCCCCGTCCACCCTCCACCTCCCGTGGGAGGTCTCCTCCCGGATGTCTGACAGACACCTCCGGCTACCTCCGAATGACAGAAACAGACACCGGTCAGAGGCACGGCCCTGGAGTTAACTCCTTTAATGTCACGTGCAGACACAAGGCCAGGCCTCCCTCATCTGTGGGCGGCTTCGGGGTCCGGACGAGGGGGCGCGGGCATCACCACTTCCGAACTCGGGGCATCCCATCCCCCCGAGGGGAGGTGCTGTTCTCGAGGAGGCCCCTGAGGTGCTGGTTGCTGCCCAGGGCTCGCTGCACGTGCTCCGGGGTGATGCGCATCTTGTGGCTGTCCAGAGCCTCCTTGCCCGCCAGCTCCAGGATGTTGGCCGTCAGGTACTCGAGAACGGCGGTCAGGAAGACCGGGGTGGACGCGCTCAGGCGCGGGGCGTAGCGACCCTCTCGCAGGAGACGCTCCACGCGGCTGACCGGGAATTGCAGCTCGGCTCTCCTGGAGCGGGACACCGCGTGCCTCCTCCGTCTGCGACGGTGCCGGCGGCGGCGCCTCCCAGACATGCCGCGTGCTGGGTTGGAACCCGATCGGCCCAGCCTGACCGTCCCGCTGGCCCGAGGGTGGCAGGATGTCGGCGCCGACTCCTACCAAGTGTGCCCCTCACCGGTCAGGGAGCTGCTTATATGACACCTCCGACATTATGATGTCACTGGTGTCGCTGGTGTCACTGTGCCCTGCTCAGGACTGGCCTGGAAACATCCATGACAGAAACCTGGTCTCCCTGTTGACTGCACTGGACCCTCTTTACGAGGGAACTCTTTCTCCTGGCCCTCAACAGTCTACTACAAACAAGAACGGGAACCTTTCCACTGACACAGTGCTCTGTCTTGAGGACACTCCCCTCCAGGTTACCTGGTCTGGCCTTCCATGGTCTTTGAGCTCTTTGACAGCCCTTTGTAAATTGCTGGTCAGGGACACACATACTGAATGCTTTGTCCAGTAGGGGTCCAAACTAAACCCAATTTTGCCCCCGTTGACACATTTAAAGATTATCAATATTTCTACGTTCTTTGGATTCTCTTCTGGATTGGTTACAATATCCGCCAATTCCTCATCAGTGAAGACTCTTAACACATTTTCATGTTACATCGATATAAAGGTCATGAGTTCACTCACTCTCTTTGAAAATATCTTCTAACTGTTTTGGAGGTCACAGTGATATGCCCACTAGATTCACCTGTCAGAGCCAGATAAAATTCAAAGACAAAAAAGTGTACCTCATTCTCAGTTAATACCCAGGGGTGTCTCATTTCTTCTAGGTGAATCCAAAGCACCAAGAGCACTTTGTTGATTTTTTCTAATTTAAATTTTTAATAATTTTAATTTCCTTCTCTGCTAACTTTGTGTTTCTGTTTCATTTTTGTTCATTTACAGCCAATAATTTATTTTTATCGTTAACCAAAATGACTGGGGGGGGGGGCGGGGTGCCTGGGTGGCTCAGTCAGTTAAGCATCCAACTCTTGATTTTGTTTCGGGTCATGAGCTCAGGGTTCACGGGTTCAAGCCCCACGTTGGGCTCCACTCTGGCAATATGGAGCCTGCTTGGGATTCTGTCTCCCTCTCTCTCTGCCCTTCCCCTGCTTGCTCACTCATTCTCTCCCTCTCACAATAAACATTTTTTAAAAAAATGGTTCAGAGTTTGGTTTTAGGATCTGACCATGTGGAAATCTCTCAAAATGAGTCCAAAGAGATCTAGTTTCTTTTGGGTGAAAGACAAAACACAACCTCATTTTCCAGTCTTTGTTCAAATCCATTAAGAACTGAATACTCTCTGAGGGGAGAAGAGCTTTTTGATATCTGGACTGATGAGATTTGCTGTTTCTGTGTTATACTTGACATATGCCTGAAATTATAGGATGGAAGCTATAAGCTCTACTTGTCTGGGCCCATATGTCTCTGTCTTTAGTACACAAAGCTCTTCACCTTTGATTGTGTGAGTGTACAATGTTTTCCTACCTCTGGATGATATTAACAGATTATAAAATCTCTTAAATTAAGGGAGCTCTGTTCTTAAATTGCATTTCTAGATAAATAATTGCTTACACACATTGAGTATTTCCAAATTTTCTTGAAAATAAGGAAACCGCACTATGATACTTTAAATGAGGTAGATCTAAACAATATATATTCTCCCAGAAACTAAATCACAACTATTTTAAGATATCAAATTCAATTTAAGTAAATCTTTGGCAAACAGGACTAGTTCAATCGTTTAGATTTAATGAAAACAACTAAGTCCTTTCTCTTTTATCAGTGTTAACTATAACACAAATATGCATTTATCTACTACTCAGGTATGTTCTTCCTAAACTTATAAACTTTTACTGATCACATAAACTGGTGCTAATGTATTTTATGTTTAAGATTATGATATGTATATAAATTTATAATTAACCAAATTGAATCACTGGTTGGACAAACTTCATTCTACAAAGCAATCACGTTTCATAGTATGTCAACGAGAAGATAATTTTTAAGATTTCTAGATAATGCATAACTTTGGACTGATAGTTAATGGGCATTCAATACATACCTAATTTTTTTAATGTTTATTTGTTTGAGAGGCAGAGAGAGCAAGTGGGGGAGGAGCAGAGAGAGAGGGACAGAGAGCCCCAAGCAGGCTCACAGAGCCCTATGCAAGACTCTAATGAATTGTGAGATCATGACCTGAGCCGAAACCAAGAGTTGGATGCTTCACTGAATGAGCCACCCAGGCATCCCATAGATGCCTAGATAATTTTTAAGACAGAATGTTGAAACACTGATAACTAAGTATAATTCTAGTTCGTATATTTTTGCTTCTTATTTGCATAGGCTACAAAGAGGCTCTATTTTTGAGCCTGCCCATGACCATGGTCATTTCTGCCACAGTGAGAAGTTATAGAAGTATGTGGCTGAGTAATTCTGGGATAGGTGTGTTCATGAAATCTGCTAAATCCACTAACATGAAAGAAATTCACAATTATTCACCCTGTAGTTTTCACAATAAAATACAAGTGATTTTGCTTAAAAGTTATAACTAACATACATGAGTGAGAGTCCACTAGGAGTTTCAAGATGACATGGGTTTTTTGTTTCTTTGTTTAAAACAGAATGTTTCTGTTATGGAGTAAAATGGCATGTTGGTTCAGAATGTAACAGACAAATTTGAAGGACAAAACCTGAATGCACACAGAATGCTACGGGAGGTTTGCAAAAAAAGAGAATCTGAAAAGGAACAAAATTAAAAAAAATTTTTTTTCCAAATCTGGTTCAGTTCTAATAAGTTTGTTCCCAAGAATTTCAAAGAGCTCCTGGACCCTTCAGAATCAAATATTAGTGTTGGAAGACCTAGCCTCAGCATTCAGACAACGAAATAAAAGGCATCCAAATTGGCACAAAAGAAGTCAAACCTTCACTCTTCACAGAGGACATGATACTCTACACGGAAAACCCAAAAGTTTCCACCAAAAAACTGTTAGAGCTGCTGGAGGAATTCAGGAAAGTCGCAGGATATAAAATCAATGTATGGAAATCGGATGCATTTCTATACACCAGTAATGAGGCGGCAGAAAGAGAAACGAGGAATTGATCCCGTTTATAAACTGCTCCAAAAACCTTAATATACTTAGGAATAAACCTAACCAAAGAGGTAAAAGATCTGTACACTGAAAACTATAGAAAGCTTATGAAAGAAATTGAAGAAGACACAAAGAAATGGAAAAACATTCCATGCTCTAGGACTGGAAGAACAAATATTGCTAAAACGTTGATACTACTGAAAGCAATCTACACATTCAATGCAACATTATCAAAATAACACCAGCATTCTGGGGTGCCTGGGTGGCTCAGTCAATTAAGTGTCTGACTTTGGCTCAGGTCATGATCTCATGGTCCGTGAGTTCAAGCCCCATGTCAGGCTCTGTGCTGGCAGCACGGAGCCTGGAGCCTGTTTCAGAGTCTATGTCTCCCTCACTCTCTGCACCTCCCCTGCTGCGCTCTGTATCTGTCTGTCTCTGTCTCTCTCTTTCACCCTCTCTCTTTGTCTCAAAAATAAAAAACTCTAAAAAAATATTTTTAAGGGGCACCTGGGTGGTTCAGTTGATAAAGTGTCCAACTTCACCTCAGGTCATAATCTCACAGTCCAGGAGTTCAAGTCTCATGTCAGGCTCTGTGCTGACAGCTTAGAGCCTGAATCCGGCTTCATATTCTGTATCTCCCTTTCTCTCTGCCCCTCCCCCACTTGTGCTCTGCCTCTGTCCCTCTCAAAAACAAATGAATATTAAAATAGTAAAAAGTTAAAAAAATAAAATTAAAAAAAAATAACACCAGCATTCTTCACAGAGCTAGAACAAACAATCCTACAATTTGTATGGAACCATAAAAGACACCAAATGGCTAAAGTAATGTTGAAAAAGAAAAACCAGGGGCACCTGGGTGGCTCAGTCGGTTAAGCATCCAACTTCGGCTCTGGTCATGATCTCACAGTTCGTAGGTTTGAGCCCCGCGTCGGGCTCTGTGCTGACAGCTCAGAGCCTGGAGCCTGTTTCAGATTCTGTGTCTCCTCCTCTCTCTGCCCCTCCCCTGCTCATGCTGTCTCGCTCTGTCTCTCAATAATAAGTAAACGTTAAAAAACATTTAAAAAAATAGAAAAGAAAAGAAAACCAAAGCTGGAGGCATCACAATCCCAGACTTTAAACTATATTACAAAGCTGCAATCATCAAGACAGTATGGTACTGGCAGAGAAACAAACATAGATCAATGGAATAGAATGGAGAACCCAGAAATGGACCTACAAATATATGGCCAACTTATCTTCGACAAAGCAGGAAAGAATATCCAGTAGAAAAAAGAGAGTCTCTTTAGCAAATGGTACTGGGAAAACTAGACAGAAACATGCAGAAGAATGAAAATGGACCACTTTCTTACACCAGACACAAAAATAAATTAAAAATGGATGAAAGACCTAAATGTGAGGCAGAAAACCATCAAAATCCTAGAGGAGGAAATGGGCTGTAACCTCTTATTTGACATGTCGCCAGAGGCAAGGGAAATAAAAGCAAAAATGAACTATTGGTACCTCGTCAAGAGAAAAAGCTTCTGCACAGCAAAGGAAACAATCAACAAAACTAAAAAGCAACTGATGGAATGGGAGAAGATATTTGCAAACGACGTATCAGATAAAGGGTTAGTATCCAAAATTTATAAAGAACTTATCACACTCAACACCTAAAAAACAATCCAGTGAAGAAATGGGCAGAAGACATAAACAGACACCTTTCCAAAGAAGACATCCAGATGGCTAACAGACATATGAAAAGATGCTCATCATCACTCATCATCAGGGAAATACAAGTCAACACCACAATGAGATACCACCTCACACCTGTCAGAATGGCTAACAGGAACAACTCAGGCAACAACAGATGTTGGTGAGGATGTGGAGAAAGGGGAACCCTTTTACACTATCGGTGGGAATGCAAACTGGTGCAGCCACTCTGGAAAACAGCATGGAGGTTCCTCAAAAAATTAAAAATAGAACTACCCTAACAAGCCAGCAATTGCACTACTGGGTATTTATCCAAGGGCTACAGGTATGCTGTTTCGAAGGGGCACATGCACCCCAATGTTTATAGCAGCGCTATCAACAATAGCCAAAGCATGAAAAGAGCCCAAATGTCCATCAACTGATGGATTAAGAAGATGTAGTGTGTATATATATACATATACACACACACACACACACACAGAATGGAATGCTACTGGGTGATGAAAAAGAGTGAAATGTTACCAATGGTAAGATTCCAATGTGGATGGAACTAGAATGTATTATGCTAAGCAAAGTCAGTAAGAAAAAGACAAATATCATATGATTTCACTCATATGAGGAATTTAAGAAACAAAACAGATGCACAAAGGGGAAGGGAAGGAAAAATAAGATAAAAACAGAGAGGGAGGAAAACTTTAAGAGACTCTTAAATACAGAAAACTGAGAGTTGATGGAAGGGAGGTGGGTAGGGGGATGGGTTAAATGGGTGACAGGCATTACGAAGGGCACTTTTTGGGGGGAGCACTAGCTGTCATATGTATGAGATGCATCATTGGGTTCTACTCCTGAAGCCAAGACTACACTGTATGTTAACTGACTTCAGAATAAAAAATAAAAAATAAATTAAGAAAACACAAATATTATATTGAAGCAATCACAGAATTTAGTTTGTTCTCTGTGAAAAAGGCTAAGTTTCCTTACAGCGTTTGTCACATCTTCTTTTTTAAAGTTTATTTATTTATTTATTTTGAGAGAGAGAGAGAGAGAGAGAGAGTGAGTGAGTAGGGGAAGAGCAGAGAGAGAGGGGGAGAGACAGAGAATCCCAAGCAGGCTCCACGCTGTCAGCACAGTCCCCACCACAGGGCTTATAACTCATGAACTGTGAGATGACGACCTGAGCCAAAAACAAGTGCTGGACGCTTCACCAACAGAGCCACCCAAGTGCCCCAGTGTTAGTTCTTAATAAGTGGTCGTAAAAGATTACCTTTCACCTGTATTAGCTTCCTATGGTGGCTGCAAACAATGCACATTGATTCTCTTCTAGGTCATAAATCTGAAATCAGTTTCACCAGGTTAAAAGCAAGGTGTGAACAGGGCTGCATGACCTTTGAAAGTTCCAAGGTAGAATCCATTTCCTTGCCTTCTCCAGCTTCTAGAGCTGAATTCTTTGCATTTCTTTATTCATGACTTCTTCCTCTATCTTCAAAGCCAGCCATACAGCATCTCGTTTCAGTTGTCACATTGCCTTTTGCTTATGTATTAAAATTTCCCTCTGCTTCCCTTATATAAGGGCACTCTGATTTCTCAGGCCAACCACAATTATCCAGGATAATCTTCCCACCTCAATATCTGTAACTTGAATCTAAAAGTCCCATCTGCAAGAGAGAAAGTAACATCCCCACATTCTAGGGATTAGGACCTGAGTATTTGAGAAAGCCTTATTTCACCCTACCATATTACTCTATACATAGTTTGCCCAAGTAGCAGATTCCGTATCTCACCAGAATATTCCTTTGTTCTGACTTCAACATGCTTGTGAGTATTCTCTTCAAAATAATAATAGCTCTGCATTTCTGAAGTTTTAAGGACTTGTCTACATTTACTTAAGTGTTGTCTTGACACTGAATTAGTAGACAGCCAAGCTACAACCATTCATGTTCTCAGGCTCTCATGATTCTACCTTAAGCATGCAAACGTCTAGGCAACTTTTGATTTTAGCATTCCCAAAATACAATCTGAAATGAAGACTGAAAGAAAATAATACTTTGCATTATCTTTTGCACTTAAAACTGTCTTTGGTTTTAAACTGATTTCTCACAGGGTCCCCAGAAAGTCATAAAGATTTTTCACTTTATAAAAAAAAAGAGAAGTGCTAGAAATGATTGGATTTACCGCACATGTTACTACTGATGAGTTGCACAGAAAATTCTCAAATCAAAACAAGTACTTGGACTTCTCTTTGTTAAGTATTAACAGAGAAAATATTAATGTAAGTGTTTAAAATCTTATATATTGTACGGGAAGTCTCTAGAGATTTGTCAATGGTCTCACTATCCATGAGATGTTTCTGATTATCAGAGTCGTGGTGGGGTTTTCTCCAGTGATTTAGGCAACAACACTATAGTATTATCAGACATCATTTATTACTTTTAAATATTTGGTTGCAATCTTCCTTATAAAATTTCAATCTAGCATCTTCTAGGCCAGTGCTTTTCAACTGAGGATGCACATCAGACCTACCTATTATAATGGTTACGTTTTACGTGTCAATTTTGCTAGGCTATGGTGCCGACTCATCTGGCCAAATACAAGTCTACGTGTTGCTGTGAAGATACTTTTTAAATGAGTTTAACATCTACAATCGGTTGACTATAAGGAAAGGAAATTACCACCACACAATCAGTTGAAAGTCTAAAGAACAAAAACTGAGATTTCTTGGCAAAGAATTTGGCCACACTGTAACGTAGAAATCTGGCCAGAGTTCCCAGCCTGCTGGACTGCCTTACAGAATTAGGACTTGTTAGATCAGATAACCACATGAACCAATCACATGTATATGTACACACATGCAGAGATATAGATATAGATATAGATATAGATATAGATATAGATATAGATATAGATATATCCTATTGGTTCAGTTTTTTTTTCTGGAGAATTCTAATGCACCAAGGGGATTTTATTAAAATCCATAAGTCTAGAACCGATTCCATACTTTTCTGAAAAAGGGTAACATCATTATGCTTACAGACACTGAGTCAAAAACTCTTTTCTGCCTTTTCTTTTACATATGACAGAAAAAGGTAATTTCACCTGTAGTTGTACTTTTATTGTTATGCCCTCCCACAAGAGTTTTACTTATGAGAATTATCACCAAGTTGATCTCAGCCATAAGTATCTGTCTCCTCCAGTTTGTACTTTGATTTACACTGATGCTTCCCTGAAGGCCTTATAAGCCATCCACAGCCCAGAGATTTTGCCTTCAGCAACTAAGGATGGTCTCAGAACCATAAAAAAGGACAGTAACTTAGACACCTCAAGAATAAACTCTTAAGCACAGGCTTCTGATGTCATCACATAGTCACCTTTAAGACCATGTCAGTGGACAGAGAATCTCAAAAACACCTTATTTGAGGGGGTGGGTTCATGACACAACTATTACAATGCCCAGTGGAAGAAGACCTGGATTTGCAAATTGAAAGGCCTGAACCATAAAATCAGTCCTTGATCCTAACCCTTTCTGAAATAAATGCAAGTAAAAGTTCTTGAGAGTTGTTTCTCGCGCTTACCCAGAGATCCAACAAACCCCGACATCTCTGTATCCAAGAGAGTAGCTTCTTTATCCCAGAGGAGAGTATTACACACTTTCTCTCTTGAGGCTCATCTCTCAGGCTATAGTAGCAGAGGAGCCCCAACAACAGGTACGAGAACAGGACTGGCATACTCACTGTTCTGCCCATTGGCCACGTGACGTTTGGAGAGTTGAGGGTCAGCTCTGGGCCAAAGTGGCCTCAGCTGTAAAATGGACACCCTAAAAAATAATTCCTGTCCTCTGTGCCCCACTTACCCACTGTCAGTACAGACTTTTCTTGGGAAAAGCTCAGACTGGTAATTGTACACCTTGAGCAGACCTCTGAAACAATTTTGTCCAACCTCCTCATTTTATAGCTGTGGAAGCTGATGCGCCCCCAAGGAAACCACACCCGTGGGAGACCAGAACCTGACTTTCCTCCCTCTTCTGGCACTCTTCTGTCCCAGTATGTCATGAAAGCTCTCTCCTCCACAGTCGAGTTGGTGAATTCCTTTCATCCTATGTGGCAGAACCCAAGCGTCCCACAACGACACTACCTGACCTGCCTCCTTGCCGCCAACCGGTTTCCTTTCGATTTTGTTTAAAAAGGTGCAGTTGGGAGAGATTTTCCCCGCAGCGATTTCAAAACCCTAAATACATGACGTACCAGCCTTCTGTGTTCATGAAGGACTCTGAAGCAGAAACACTAAATGAAACATCAAATACAGGTCCTATTCGAGGCCTTTCCTAGATTTGAAACCATACTCCTTAAAGAATAAGATAAAATAAATTCACTCTTACAGTGCTATTCAAATGTGATTTAGGGACTGATGTAGATCATTAAATTATGTTACTGATCAGCTACGACCGCTTCGGAAATGGTCGGCATTTAGCAACCTCTACAGCAATCGTGGGTTTTGCCACAACATTTAAGTGAGTGGACTCTTCTTGCTGAACAGAGTATATACTAGTTCAGATGTTGCTGAATTCGAGTGAAGACTCAAATGTAAACTCCATTCTAGTCCTAGGAAAATAGGACCACATATCAGTTCACCATCTATCTGAACAACAGAAAATACTGGCCCCATGCCAAAGACAACTGTGAGGAGCACTGTGCTGTTCTAATCTATTGAAGGAGAGAACTTTACCCTTCAGAAAACTGGTGTTAGGATGGTGAGGATAACGAACTCAAGCAACTTTAAGAGACGGGACGGTACTGTAAAGGAGTGACGTGGGTCATACATGAGATACAACGGCGAAGGGTGAGCACTGTGGCAAACCAGAGAGGCCCAGTAGTCACGGGACAGCAGCCAGACATCTTCATGTGACAATAAACACGTGTGTGCAGACATGTTGACTTCACCCGAGAAGCCAGTGACTGAGGTTTTTATGTTAAAAATTCTTTATTTTAAATGCTGGCAGCTGATTAATTTTCCTGTAAATACATCACTGTAGGCCTAATGATCCCATCTGCTACCTGCATTCTGGCCACATCCTGTAGGATGTCTGGCCACACCCTGTAGGATGTCAGATTGAGGAACTAAGGGAGCCTGGGCCTTCAAACGTCTCTGTTCCCAAAGGCTGTTCTCAGTGGGAGCCCAGCCTAATCCCCATGCCTTGTGCTCATGCCAACCCCGAGCCCACACAACCTTCCAGATTCCCCCAGACTCAACTCTTGGGCTCATCTCTTCTCACACATTATGTTTTCTGCTGTGCTGACCCGTCTCTGACCTCAGCCTGTCCTCATACACCTTTGGATCCCAGACCTAGTTTGGCAGCTACACACCCCCCAGCCCCGGACCACACTCACTCTGGTTTTAGTTTCCCATTCCCAACAGGGCACTGGTCATCAACGGTGTCCTCCCTCCAGGGCCCAAGCTAGAGCTGATCCTTCCTCACCATCCTCCACCTCCTACTTTTTTGAAATGCACAAAGGGCCTAAACTTGGTGGCTCATTCTTTCCCAGGAGCAGTGATTCCCCCTCTCCACCTGCCTCCCCTGAGTGGAGGATTCCTGTGCACATGTAGGAGGGGGATTTGGCAGGGGCTGCATTTACAGCCATCCTGTACTGGCCCTGGCCCCCCCGTTTCCTGTGAAATCCACAAGCACAGCTGAAGCACAGTTCTTAAAGGGATGGCAGTAGTGCTCTGCCCGATTGTCCAAAGCCCCCGTGACTGAAGATGGCTTGCCAACACGAAGTCACTGAAGCTCCACCTCCAAATTCCACCTTGGATGCTGGATAGTCTGAAGGTGCCCAGGAAGTCTGGCTCCCTACAGGTGTCACAGAGACCATTAGTGTGGACTACTGCATGGACTGTAAGGTTACCACCTGACCACACAGGTCTCCTAACCAGACATGGATTATCCATCTACTCTCACATCTCCAGCCTTTAAAGAATTCCTCAGCTGTGCTTCTGGTGAAATACCCAGGAGACTATTTTGTGCTAAAACAAGCCAAAGCCATGAGCCAAATCAACTGCTTCTAAAAATCAGACAGCTATTTAATCAACGTATCAAGATCTTAGCATAATGACTGATTCTCTGGCATGACCCACCCTGGAGGCAGTCCCTGTTGGCTGAAGGACACTGAAATATGAGAAACCATGCCCCGGTCACAAAGAAACTCAACTTCAGGGATGAGGTGGCAATGTGGGTGCTATCCTGTAACCAGGTGAAGGCGAATCTCCACCTGCAACTGTGAGACAGAGACAGAGAGAGAGACAGAGAGAGAGAGAGAGAGAGAGAGAGAGAGAGAGAGAAATACCTGCTTGCTACTCAAATGAACACAGGGGTAACAGTTGAGCTTGGCTAAGGCAAAGAGGGCTTCCTGGCTCTCTACAATAAATCACAACTTGGAAAGGCAGACATCTTGACAGTGAGGTTTCTGTAACTATTTGGTTGAATGGCATTGTGGAGCAAGCAAAGTTTCTTGGATTTGTACGAGCACATATTCAAATCAGCTCTAAACACAACCCTGACACTATTATTGTCAGGACACTCCTATGAAGTAGGTAAAGGCTAAGCCAACTCCACACTTTAAAAGATGGTGGCAGGAAGCAGAGAGAGGGTGAGTCCCCAGGCAGAGGGGAGCAGAGAGGAAACCAGGCTGAGGCCTGTCTGGTTCCTGGGTGTACCTCTGGCTGCTTCCTCTGCGTGGCACTCTGTCTCTCCCCAAGGTTCAGCAGGCTGCGGTCTCACAGCCAGTGGCCCAGGCCCCTGGCCATCGCGTGAGATCCAGGCCAGGGGCACCTGGGGAAGCACGCCTAAGCATGTGGTCTACAGAAAGGGAGAGATGTGCAGCTATGCACTCAGGGCGCACCCTGTGTCGGGCGCTGTGCTATGCGCCAGTTGACAGGCATGCAATGACTTAATCTTTGGAAAAATCCAAAGATGGGGGAACCCTTATTACCCCCATTTCACACGGGAAAGTGCTTTTTAGAGGCAACAGAGGAGTGTCCCATATCACATGGCCACAAAGTGGTGAACTGGGATGGCAACCCAGCTCCTCTGATCTCTTTGTCGACGTTGCCTAGGCAACTTCTGACCAGCAGTCTATGACAGTCCAGGGGGCTGCAGGGGGCAGGGGGCTGTGCTTGACCACATGATGAACAGGAGAAAAAAAAATTTAAGTATTTTTTTTAAAAAGTTTTTTTAATGTTTATTTTTGAGACAGAGAGAGACAGAGCATGAATGGGGGAGGGGCAGAGAGAGAGGGAGACACAGAACCGGAAGCAGGCTCCAGGCTCAGAGACATCAGCCCAGAGCCTGACACGGGGCTCGAACTCACAGACCGAGAGATCATGACCTGAGCTGAAGTCGGATGCTTAACCGAATGAGCCACCCAGGCGCTCCAATATTTATTTGTTTTTGAGAGAGGGACATACAGAGCACAAGCAGGGGAGGGGCAGAGAGAGAAAGGGAGACACAGCTGTCAGCCCAGAGCCCGACACGGGGTTGGAACTCACAGACCGGGAGATCATGACCTGAGCTGAAGTGGGAGGCTAAACCGACTGAGACAACCAGGTGCCTCTAATTATATTGCAATTTAGAAAAACTCTCCAGGGGACTACTTGGCCAACTCTACTTTCTCTCCCCGAGGCCAAGATCTGCTGATGCCATATTCATCGGTGTTTGCTCAGTGGGCACAGAATCAGAGAGATGGTTATAGACTGAATGCTGAATAGGGTCTGGTTCTGATGGACTTTATGTCCTTACCCTGTCAAGAATGGATACTTCTATTGTTCTAAACCTCATTTACATGGTGTGGTGGACACAGCTGCCTACTCAGTATCCATTCCTCCCCTCCTATTTTAAGAAAACACAATTTTGTCTGGGTGGCAATGGGCCTATGTTCCCAAACTTTGCTGATTATAAAAACCACCTGGAATGTTTGTTTAAAAAACAAAATAGAAATAAAATAAAAAGACATATCTTGGGTTCCCATCCCAGACTCAGCAAATGGTAATTTGTATATTTTTCACACGCCTCCTGCCCCAGGTGACTCTAATAATCGTCAGGGAAATTTGAGGAATATTGGTCTCAGCCAATGGGGGAAATCATTCCTATGCTCAACTTTCCTAGCATTTCTGGCACCTAGGTGACCATGTGACCAATTCTGGTCAATGAGACCTGAATAAAGTCTATTAGGGAGGTTTGGGGGAAAGCTTTACCTACTATTGAAAGGAGAAATATACTCACCCTTCTGCCTTCACCCCTTCTTCCTGCCTTGAATGCAGCTATAATAGTTGGCACTACAGTAGCAGCCCAAGGGAAAGCCAAAACAATCACAGGGACATCAACTTTACTGTTATGAGCAGCTGAAATAATGCCAGCAACTGCCTCCTTCTAATTTCTTGTTAGATAAGCAAAATAGACCGCAGCTTGTTTAACCCTATAGTCAAGTGTTTGTCCCTTGCACCAAATGCATTCCTAATCATATGATGGACACTATCAATGGATCATCTTTGATCATCTCTGTACCTCATGCTGTCAAAGCTCTCTTAAACTCACATTATGCACAATGCCTTTCAGCAAGCCATCTCACTTCTCATGACATTTTCTTGCTAACCACGTCTCATATCGCTCTTGTTCATTGCAACAATCTCAATCCTGCTACCCTTCTTCCTTCACCCATAGACAAAACCCCTCATCACTGTTTAATTAAGATGAATCACCTATTAACTCATCATGACGACTTACAAGAACCCCCCCCCTTGGCCAATGTTGATTTCTCATGGTTTACTCATGGCTTTTCCCTAAAATGAAAATGGTAAATAGTATACAATATCAACTCTTTTTGAGGTCAGTCTGCACCCTTGCCTTTGGCCACTTCCACCCAACAAACCAAATTACACGCCTTTACCCAAGCACATATCCTAGCTAAAGGTAAAAGCATAAATATCTATACTGATAGTCAATATGCCTTTGGAGTAGCCTATGATGTTGAATGTTATGGAAACAATAGGATTTCCTTCTAGCAGAGACAAAACTAAAAATGGTCCTTATGTCCAAAATTTATTTGATGCTATACTCCTTCCAGAACCTCTGGCTGTTATTAAAGTCCCTGGTCATTCTAAGTCTGACTCTCTGGAAGCCAAAGGAAACCACCTTGCTGATGTCTCTGCAAAAACCCCATTCTTATGGGATCCATAGACCAAACCTCTGTCATGTTCCAGAAAACTGTTTCCTCTAGTGACAACCCAAGAGAATTAACTAGGGCAATACAACAAATGGCCCTTGAAAAGGAAAAATAAAATTGGGAATCTAAAGGCTATCGGTGTCAGCCAAATACTTCAATAAGTCTATACTCCCTGGCCAGTTCTGCAGCTGTGTTTTGCCATGTTACCATCCTCAGCCTTCAGGACTGGTCAAACATACAAATGTTTGAGTTGAGTAACTAAAACTCAATTAGCTAAATAAGTTGAGAGCTTCCAAATACCCTGGCCAAAAGCACTATCATCGGTTCTTATCTACTCTATTTGGGATACATAAATTTTGGTCTAGTGAAATAATTACAGAGTGGCCAATGCACTTGGACCTGACTTCTTTGGACCTACAACTAATAGAGGGAGAGATGTACTTCAGTTTTACAAAGACCTGATAAAGTCTATAGAAAATAATCATGGCACACTCCTGGGAGATGAAGATATCAAATATCACACCTTACAGTCTGGAGATTCATCTATTAGAAAAGGTATCTCTAAGGAGACTGCCTTCAATGTCACTGGAAAGGCCCCTACCAGGTGTTAATAACTAACCTCTGAGCAGCCAAATTTCAAGGAATACTCTTGAATTCATGTGTCTCATCTGAAAAAAAAAAAAAGCCCCCAAATCTGAATGGGCTGGCACACCATCTGGTGACCGAACACTGAAAATGTCAAGAACTGAAGCAGACGGCATCAGAAGTAGACAGCATGCACAAGATGCATGGACCAGGCCCGTATAACTTTCTTTTTTTTTTTCTCTTCTTACTCTATGTTTAATCATGTCATTCCGGCCTTCCATTTTTTTTTTTTTCCTGAGCTTCCCTATTATCCTTTATGTTAGCTTTAATAAATCCTTTTAGCTCCACCTTACAAAAACTCTCTGCTTCTGCTAAAGTTACTGATTTCTGGATTTGTGTAAGAGTAAACAATACTCATGATGAGCCTGAACTGGTGGTCTGGGCACTATCTTTAGAAGGATGGCAAAACCTACCTGGCAAAGGTGTAGGATTTTCCTTTGGTACCTTTGAAACCACACGTCTTTCCTTCTGGAAAACTGGCACAAAATATTATGGTTTTCCATTGGGTATCCTCTACTCATAAGGGGATACTCTCATTCAGGTCTGGACTCTTATCCCAAATCTTTTGCTGTTTCAAAAACAATGACAGGAATAGCAGAACTCTAAGATATTTCCCAGTCAATATTTATAACTATACTATTTTATGTGACCCAGATGAATATGAATGCACTCCTTGTTGGAATCCAGAAGAGTATATCATCTTCCCTATTAAGTTACCTCTATGGTAGGGCAATAAAAATGCAGTAAGATGGGAAAATGGGAAGCTAATGTGCTCCCACTCAATGGTAATTCATTGGGAATTGACCAAAAATCTGGTAAAAGATGGAAACTTAATTCAACTTACTATTTCCCTAGAGATCTTCCAGATCCCAACCAAAATCTTATTATACTAGATCAGCTCATTTGTTAACTTCAGGTCTATAGAAATTTAAGGTGCTCATGTAACCATCCCCATAATGCTAGTAAAACAGATTATCATGTGCTCTGTATAAATGATTATTTCTGATCCTGAGATCTTTTCTTTCATACCAGCGAAAAGAATCTGGGCAAAAGGACCCAATTATGCCTTATCCTTAGAAGACACTGGGTATTTCTTTTTATGTGGAAGAAACATAGTCTACACCTACCCTCAATTGGAAGGGATTGCTGCCTTACCCTTGATACCAAAATCAGAGAAACTCTTCCCTCTACTGCTTATATACCTAATGTAGGATCTTTCTCTAATCAACTTTAAAGGATATGTCAGAACTGGAAAGGTTATAATTATTGCTGGATGCCTACATATGACCCTACAGTGGACAGAAAAGGTTTTGGCATGATTTCTCCAGAGACTTTCTTCCTTGGGTTGAAGTAGCAAAATTAAACAAAACAAAACAATTCGCAATCTTTCTACAGTCATGCCCACCACTTTTAATGCTTCTGTCCAAGCTTTTGAATATAGCAACAGACCCAAATGGATACCCTTGCGGAAGTAATTCTACAAAACTACAGGGCCCTAAGCCTCCTCATTACTCAGCAGGGGAAACCTGTGTCCTACTTGGAGAAGAATGTTGTCTTTATGTCAGTAAGTCAGGGAAAATAACACAAGAACTAAAAATAATGAAGGACATTATCAACCTGCTAGCCGAAGCTGGCCAACCTCCTGAAAAGAACAGCTTTAAATCCAAATGACAGCCCTGCCTTAGTTTAAAGCTAAAGTTCTCTTTTCTGCTTATTATGGATCTTTGATAAGAAATACAATTGCTGAGAAGTCTGTTTTGCTTGCTGTTTGCTACGAGCATTGTGAGGCCTTTCCTGAATGTAACCCGCTGTGTAGTAGAATGGGTTGTAAACCTTCCTAAATGTAGTCTGATATGTAATGGAATGAGTGATTGTACATAAACTAACCGGCATTTCTCGCTTCTGTAAACCTGCTTGCTTAACACATTCCTCACCTACCCCCTTCCCCCTTCCCCCTTTTTTTCCTCCCGCCACAAGTAACGGACAAAGCCTTCCCGCCAAAGGACAGACAAAGGACGCCCAATCAGAGAACAACAAATGTCCTTACTTTAAAATCAACTAATCAGGCCCCTCATAATTTGAAACCTCCCCTGTGCTATTTGTCTCTGTCTATAAAAACGCTGTACCAACCCTGATCGTGGCCTCTTGCGTCACCGGCGACGAGTGCGCAGAGGACCAGGTTCGAACCTGCAATAAACGACCCTTGCCGCTTGGCTTTGACTTACGACTCTGGTGGACTTTTGTGGGAGGTTTCGGAACTTTGGGCATTACATTTGGAGGTCCCACCGAGATCTCCCCCGAGCCCACCAGACTTCTGGTCAACGGGTCGTATCTGATTCCGATCCGTAAGTAAGCCGGCTCTAACGTTCTTCCTTTTCTCTCTGATCTGTGTTTCTTCTCTGGAGAACTGGTTCTGTCTGGAAGCTGGTGTGACCCTGGCGGACGCGCTATAGGGCACCCGGCTGGGGTCAGTTGGAGACGTCCACTGACATTGGGGGGCCTTCTTGGCCCATCTGGGGGCCTTCTTGGTCCATCGGGGGGCCTTTTTGGCCCATCAGGATTCTTTTCTGCGGGCTGCTTACGTCCAACGCGCCTGCGAACTAAATACTTTCATTTTCTCTATGAACTTCCAGAGTGCTAAGAAATATCTCTAGGCGTCTAAAAGAAAAACCATCTAGGCATGCCAATTGTTACCCGTATTTTGATGTGATGTGTGTCTGTGTGTCTGTCTGTTAAAACGACTGGAATGTTTGTTGGGAGTCAGGGGCACGCGCCTGACTTCCCCTATGTGTAGTCCCACGGCATAAGCTACGGGATTCGAGTGGGCTCTAACCCGACTTCCGCGGTGATCCTCATACGGCTTAAGGTGGTCAAAATTTATTTTGATCCAAGCAGGGGGTTTATACCTGCCCGCCCATGCTAAGAGGCACCTAAGTTCCCGTGAGGGACGCGGACGGGCAAGTACACGAGTGCTTCTATGTCAGTCTAAATGTATTGTCACCCCTGGGCCCTTGTAATTACCGCCGTCCTAGCCATAACCCTTTCTGTTGGGCTGGCTGAGACGGCACCAGAAAGTTGGAACCCCTGTGAAAGAATCTTGTTAGTTCTTGTTTTTCTTTCATGGGTCGGATGTTTTATTGGAATTAAGTGTTTTCTCGGCTGATCAGAATTATTCCATCCTTTGTTCCTCTCTCCTCCTTCCTCAGCTCCCTGCGGCTTTCCCTCCCGCCCCCTGGCCAGCGGCGCCCCCCCTCCCCCCCCCCCCCCCCCCGTCCGTGCTGCTCGCGCCCCCTTCTCTTCTCCTCTTCCTCAGAATCATAACATGGGCCAAACGCAGAGCACCCCTCTCTCCCTCCTCGCCAACTTCAGGGACGTAAAAGCTAGAGGACACAACTTAAGCCTAGACATTCACAAAAGGAAGTTGATCACCTATTGCCGCTCTGAATGGCCCACCTTTGGGGTCAATTGGCCTACAGAGGGAACCTTCTGCCTCCCTGTGGTCCTTAAAGTAAAATCAAAAATTTTCCTACCAGGGAAAGAAGGTCACTCAGATCAGATTCCCTATATTCTGTTGTGGCAAGATTTAGTAGAAAACCCACCTCCCTGGATGGCCTCTTTTTTTAACAACAGGGCCATGCAAAATTCTAGCGGCTAAACCTATCAACCCTCCCAAGCCGCCAACTCCAACTGCACCCCCTGTTCTCCCCGACAACCAAGATTTACTTTCCCTTGACCCTCCCCCTTACCGGGTTCCTCCTCTCATTCCGCAAGCTGCCCCTATCCCTGCTGCGCTGGCAGAGCCTCCCATAGCCCAGCCCATAGGAGAACTAGAGAATAGGGAGGCTCAACCCACGCCCATGCCTAGTGGGGGTGAAGTCCAAAGGCCGGCTGGACGTACCCGTAGGCGGGCCCCACATGAGCCA
The DNA here is from genome assembly GCF_022079265.1 of Lynx rufus. Classification (NCBI taxonomy): domain Eukaryota; kingdom Metazoa; phylum Chordata; class Mammalia; order Carnivora; family Felidae; genus Lynx; species Lynx rufus. The sequence goes on along the minus strand of NW_025814828.1, from coordinate 32,851,751 downwards.
GGACTCCGCCTTCCTGACTCCACCGTAGCTTTACCCTTACGGGAAATAGGGCCTCCCGATGATACGGGGAACCCCCGACTTCAATACTGGCCCTTCTCTACCAGTGACCTATATAACTGGAAAACCCAGAATGCCCGATTTTCTGACAACCCTAAAGATTTAATAAGTCTCTTAGACAGCATTATGTTTACCCATCAACCCACCTGGGATGATTGTCAGCAGCTCCTCCGAATCCTGTTCACCACCGAGGAGCGAGAAAGAATTCAATTGGAAGCAAGAAAGCTGGTTCCTGGAGATGATGGCCAACCCACTGCTAACCTTGATCTCATTAATGCAGCTTTTCCCTTGACCCGACCCCCACAGGATGGCTGGGACTACAACACAGCAGAAGGTAGGGGACGGCTGCGCATTTATCGCCAGACTCTAATGGCGGGTCTCCGGGCTGCTGCATGCAAGCCCACTAATTTGGCAAAAGTGTATTCAGTAATACAAGGTAAGACAGAGAGCCCTGCCACTTATTTAGAAAAATTAATGGAAACCTTCAGACAGTATACCCCCATGAACCCAAGGCCCCCGAAAATCAAGCTGCTGTTGTAATGGCCTTTGTAAATCAGGCAGCCACTGATATTAAAAAGAAACTCCAGAAACTAGAGGACCTGGAGGGAAAACTGATTCAGGACTTACTCCGCATTGCCCAGCGTGTCTATAATAATAGAGAGACTCCAGAGGACAGGCAACTTAAAGCCACCGAGGAAATGACCAAAGTCCTGGCCGCTGTTGTCCAAAAGCCCCTGGATAAACAAAAGCCCCTAGATAAGGACCAATGTGCCTATTGCAAAGAAAAAGGCCATTGGGCCCGAGAATGCCGTAAAAGGAAAAAGCCACGTCATGATCAAAAACCGTGGCAGCCAAAAACCACACCCGCCCTCTTCACTCAAGATGCAGAATAGGGGGGACGGGGTTCGGATCCCCTCCCCGAACCTAGGGTAACGCTACAAGTGGAGGGGAACCCAGTTCAATTCCTAGTCGACACAGGGGCACAACATTCGGTCTTGATCAGACCCCATGGAAAAATTTCTGAAAAATCTTCCTGGGTCCAAGGGGCTACTGGAATAAAAAAAATATCCCTGGATCACCCAGAGGACTGTGGACCTAGGAAATGGAAAGGTCACCCATTCCTTCCTAGTCATCCCCGACAGCCCATGCCCTTATTTGGAAGAGACTTACTCACTAAAATGGGGGCCCAGATTCATTTTACGCCAGGGGGCCCCCAAGTGACTGGCCCTCACAACCAACCCATTACCATACTTACTCTAAGATTAGAAGATGAATATGGACTCCATCAGGGGCCACCCTCACAAAGTCAAAACATAGAGCCCTGGCTCCAGCAGTTTCCAGAAGCATGGGCTGAAACCGTGGGTATGGGGTTGGCTAAACATCGCCCAGCTCTATTCATAGAGGCGAAACCAGGGGCAGATCCAGTTCGGGTCCGACAATACCTGATGTCAATGGAGGCCAGAAATGGCATCACGCCACATATCCGTTGCCTCCTAGACTTAGGCATCTTGCGTCCCTGCCATTCAGCCTGGAACACCCCCCTGCTGCCTGTATGAAAACTTAACAGTGCGGACTACCGTCCGGTACAAGATCTGAGAGAAGTTAACCGCCGAGTCATGGACATACACCCAACAGTACCCAACCCCTATACCCTCCTAAGTGCCCTCAGCCCAGAAAGACAATGGTATACTGTCCTTGATTTAAAAGATGCTTTTTTCAGCCTGCCTCTGGCCCCCAAAAGCCAAGAGCTCTTCGCCTTCGAGTGGTCCGACCCTGAGAGAGGCATAAATGGGCAACTCACCTGGACCCGGCTCCCCCAAGGATTTAAAAACTCACCCACCTTGTTCGATGAGGCACTTCACGAGGATCTGGATCCGAGGTAACCTACTTGGGGTATCTGTTAAGAGAAGGCCAACGATGGCTCACTGATGCACGGAAGGAAACCGTCCTCCGCATCCCCCGACCCACAACGCGAAGGCAGACCCGGACTTGGATACCCCCCTCCATGACTGCGCTGAGATATTGGCACAGGTTCATGGAGTTTGGGAAGATTTACAGGATCACCCGCTACCAGACGCCGAGGTTACCTGGTTCACTGACGGCAGCAGCTTTGTACATCAGGGTCAAAGGATGGACAGAGGCCTTCCCCACCAAGCATGAGACTGCGCAGGTAGTAGCAAAGAAAATGTTGGAAGACATCATGCCCAGGTACGGATTCCCTACCCTAATAGGGTCAGACAACGGACCAGCATTCATTTCAAAGGTAATACAAGGGATAGCGCAGTTTATTGGGGCTGATTGGAAACTACATTGTGCATATAGACCCCAAAGCTCAGGACAGGTAGAAAGAATGAATAGAACTCTAAAAGAGACCTTAACTAAATTGACCATGGAGACTGGCGCTAACTGGGTAGTCTTACTCCCCTACGCTCTGTTCAGGGTGCGAAATTCCCCCTACAAACTGGGATTAACCCCCTTTGAAATCATGTATGGAATACCCCCCCCTATAATTCCCAACCTACAGTCTAATGTGTTAACTGAATTTGATGATCATAAACTTCTTATTTCCCTGAGGGAACTCCAGCGCACCCACCAGAAAGTTTGGCCCAGACTGAGAGCCATTTACGAGACCGGGCCCCCTCCTGAGCCGCATCACTACCGACCCGGAGACTGGGTATACGTGCGGAGACATAAGCGAAAAAAAGAAAGAACAGGAGGCAGGATGGTTTGAATCCTGGTTCAGTGCGTCCCCATGGTTAACTACCCTGCTCTCTACTTTACTCGGGCCCGTAGCCATCCTACTTCTCGCTCTCACATTAGGCCCCTGCATCATAAACAAAATTATTAATTTTGTCCAAGACAGGTTCAATGCTGTACAATTAATGGTCTTACGAACTCAGTACCAACCACTCGAGACATTACAAATAGAAAACTGAAGATCCAAGATTGGCTCTTTAGGCACAAGGAAAAGGGGGGAATGAAAAGAACAGCTTTAAATCCAAATGACAGCCCTGCCTTAGTTTAAAGCTAAAGTTCTCTTTTCTGCTTATTATGGATCTTTGATAAGAAATACAATTGCTGAGAAGTCTGTTTTGCTTGCTGTTTGCTACAAGCATTGTGAGGCCTTTCCTGAATGTAACCCGCTGTGTAGTAGAATGGGTTGTAAACCTTCCTAAATGTAGTCTGATATGTAATGGAATGAGTGATTGTACATAAACTAACCGGCATTTCTCGCTTCTGTAAACCTGCTTGCTTAACACATTCCTCACCTACCCCCTTCCCCCTTCCCCCTTTTTTTCCTCCCGCCACAAGTAACGGACAAAGCCTTCCCGCCAAAGGACAGACAAAGGACGCCCAATCAGAGAACAACAAATGTCCTTACTTTAAAATCAACTAATCAGGCCCCTCATAATTTGAAACCTCCCCTGTGCTATTTGTCTCTGTCTATAAAAACGCTGTACCAACCCTGATCGTGGCCTCTTGCGTCACCGGCGACGAGTGCGCAGAGGACCAGGTTCGAACCTGCAATAAACGACCCTTGCCGCTTGGCTTTGACTTACGACTCTGGTGGACTTTTGTGGGAGGTTTCGGAACTTCGGGCATTACACTCCCGGAACTCAGGACATTTTAGATCTATTAAACATAGGTAGTTGGGGAAACTGAGAAGTGCATTTCAATCGCTAGCTGTCATTGGGCTTTTTGTCCTCAGTTTAATCTTTTTAATTAAATTTCTACTGTTTTTGTATTAATAAGAAAATGTCTTCTTCCCAAATGTATGTACAAAATACAATTCTTTTCCTTTCAAAAAGCTTTTCCTGAAACTCAAATGACCATAGAAACTAAACCATTCACCTTAAAGGGACAGAATAGAGATTGCTTCCTTTTTCAATCCTCTTATTGTTCAAATGAGGCCACTGAAATTCCCTACCATTTCCTTCCTCCGTGGGAGGAGACACCTGAGGATGGGGTCCTCCTCAGCTCTGTGAGGAAAAACAATGGGGGATGGTCCTCAGCTCCATGGGAAAAGCCCCCTGAGGGCAACTCTCCTCAGCTCCATACAATCCACCCATAAAGAACTATACTGTTGACAAAGGGTAACAAATACACCTGAAGGACATAACTGATCAGTAACATTTTCTGTGAAAGATCTTGACCAAACAGGGGAAATGTGAAAAAACTTCAACTGAAAACAGTCAGAGGATACAAAGTGGAGAATCTCACGCATGTGCCCTAAGGAAAACAAAATTAAGGACTGACAGACTGCTTTCCCGTAAATGCCTGGTTTACAAAACAAAAAATTGGTAATATTGGAATTTTCCTAAATGATAGAGAAGTCATCAGGGGTTGCTTCATATCAGCCTTGGAAAGTTCTGTTTATGGTTTCCAGAGGCATGAACAAGATAGGACCCAGGTCACCTGGTCTTGCAAAATGACCTGAGGTGAGCTTTGTTTGTATGGCTGGACTGGTTTTGTCTGCCTGGGTAATTTTTAACGCTGGTCTCTACTTGTTTTGATTTTAACAGATTCCAAGTGAACTCTCCCCTCTTTACATTCCCTGCCCAGAAATACAGCCTACTCGGGCAGACTTGCCTGTCGCTTGCTATAGTTTGTGTGTCCCAAATTATAGTTCCTTGGCTATTCCCAAATAAACTCATATTTATGATTTTGAGCTTGCCCCTTTAGGTCAACAAAGACAATCTTCATTTTCAAAACCCTGAGGAAAAATACTGGATCTACCTGTAAAAATCAAATAGGCCATCACCACATCTGGTTTCTTGCTGTGTCCCTGTCACACAGAGAAAAAATGAACTGGGAAAAGGGTATAGTGGCACGTAGAGGACTCACCTTGGTCAATGCCCATTCTAGGTATAAGTCTTTAGAGAAAGGATGCTGCTAAATTTATTGAGTACCTACTGTCCATCTGGAGCTATGGGGGGCTACACATAAATGTTAATATACCAAGGTTCAAAACCTCAACTTAAGGGCCTGATATGTTTTAAGAATCATAGTCACACTGAGGTAACCTAAATAAGGGAGACAGCTGTGATATGCAAATACCCTGTGACCCAGCCATAAATTAAGCCATTTTACCATCTAGCCTAGAATACAGGCAGAAAGAAGTTAATGCTTAAGGAAGTAAAATTAGTAAGTGATTTATTTTTTAAAATTTCAATTTCAGTGTTACCGTAAATACATATTTTTTCAGCTTATTAAGGCTTTTAACTCATTTTTGTTTATCTATATAGTAAAATTTCCCAGAAACCTGGTTTTCATTTACCTATAATATTAATATTTGGGAGGAGTTATTTCCCCTCTGCATATCAAAGTTTTTCACTTGTGTCTTAGGCGTGTAGAGGTTTTCTTAAAATCTGGTTCAACCTGGGGCCCCCGGGTGGCTCAGTCGGTTAAGTGTCCAACTTCGGCTCAGGTCATGATTTCACCGTCTGAGGGTTCAAGCCCTGCGTTGGGCTCTGTGCTGACAGCTCAGAGCCTGGAGCCTGCTTCAGATTCTGTCTCTCTCCCTCTCTCTGCCCCTTCCATGCTCATGCTGTTTCCCTGTCTTTCAATAATAAATAAATGTTAAAAAAATTTAAATCTGGCTCAACCAAAACCTGCCCTCAATTTGATAATGTGAGAATAGTCCAAAGGTTAGATAACTGTGTTCATTTAAATGCTGATATACGTATTACAACTTTAAGAAGATAACAGAGTGCTCTTGAATCCATCATTTATCACAGAGTTCTTACAACCAAGGGTCTCAGCTGGTTTAGAACTATCACTGAATGACAGAGGCAAAATCCAGAGGCCCAGATTCTGGCAGGTGTTATTTTCAGCCAGCAGCAAGCTGTATTTTTCCAAAATGGTCATAGCAATGAATTTCTAGAACTCTACCATTCTCCATCGAGAACCAAAGTTTCCTCCCCTCCCCTTCCTTTGGACTTCGATGGGATGCCTGTCTGCTTCAACAAAGAAAACATAGTTGAAGTAATGTCACATGACTCCCAAGGGTGGAATCACAAAAAGTGATACTCTTTCACCTGCCCTTTCTCACTCCCAGGACACTGACCTTGAAAGCAGCCACCATGCTGTGAGGAGGCCCAAACTAGCCCACATGGATAGATGAAATGGACAAGATCTGAGGTTCTCAGCAACAGTCAGCATCAACCATAAGTAATGTGAGTGAATGAGCCCTCGATGGATTCTAGCCCCTCATCTTTGAGCCACCCTAACTAATGTACAGTGGAGCACAGGTGAGCCCTTCTGGGCCCTGTGCAAATTGCAGAGTCATAAGCAAAATAAACACTTATTATTTTAACTAAGTTTTGAGCTTAGTAATTGGAACACAGACTCAGAATTTAATGCACATGCATGTGCATTCACCTGAATTTCACCTGAAACAAAATAAACTTTGTGTTTTACCTCCCACTTTGATCACCAAATGCAGGCAGAAATAAAAAAATATATATACATACATCTTCCAATAGTTATGTGCTGCTGCAGGGTGCTTATATACAGCTGCAGAGTCAGCTGGGGAGCAGAGCCCAGGAAAGCCTGGATCACTGATGCTCGGCTGAATGCAGATCGGTGGGTGAAGAGCTTGCCCTCTGCCTGGCCCACTTCTTTCTCGATTTCTTCTGAGAAGCCATTTTTGGGCATCTGTCGCTTCTTGGTGATGCTGACATAAGGCTCTTCAATGTGGCTTGATTGACAATAGATGCAGAAGACTTCAAAACACCTGGAAACAAATCATCAAGTCACGATAATCAGAGACAGACAGGATTCTGTCTTTTCTCAGCTACCCTGCTGAGATTCTCAAGGCTTTGACTTGGCTACTCTGAAGGATATCCCCTTCTCTAGAATCATCCACTCCAAGGAGTTCTAAGCAAGCAGGCAGTCCTCTTGTGGCCCTCCAGCAGGTCAACTGGAAATGAGTGTGAACCTAAATGAGAGATGACACCAAAGGCCAGTGAGGCAAGGAAACCAAGTAGGAAATGGGCTCCAGAGCCAGAGAAGAATGTTCTATTTTCCTTCATGACCCTTACTAGCTGTGCAGCCCTGGGCAATTCCTTTAACCCTTGAATCCTTCCTCTCAATTATAAAGCAGAGGTAATACTTACTTTGCCACACTATTACGGAAACAATGCAGTATATGGGCATGTATGTTTGCGTATGTGTGTGCATATACATATATGTATATATGTGTGTGTGTGTGTATGTATATTTCCACATCCAGTAGATGCCCCTTATTGCCTCCGTTAAGGCAGTAGCTATGGTTGGGAGATCCCCTAGCACAAAGCTGCTTGCCATCTAGCACTTCCCTAAAAGACTGCAATATACTACCTAGCTCTCTGCTCTCATAAACCTTTATGGGACATGACTAAAGTCAATCATTCCTGGAGGTCTGTCCCCCTTACTTACGGAATAAGTACTTACTTACTTATGGAATAAGCCTGCCCTAGGGATGGAGCCTTAAAAAGTCACCTTTCTAGACTGAGTACCTGGCTTCTAAGATTAGATTTTGCTCTCTAGGTAATGATATGGATACCAATCTGATGTGTGATTTATTTCGAAGTGCGCACACACGCACACACACGCGTGTGCGTGCAAATGGATTGATGACTCGATCGAAGAATGGATGGATGTGTGAAGCAAAATGTTAACTGTAGAACCTAGGTGGTGAGTACTTGGGTGTTCACGGTACAATGCTTTCAAGTTGTCTTCTGTATATTTGAAAATCTTCATAATAAAATGCTAAGGAAAATGGGTTTTTCTCAGGAATAAGAAAAATGCTTGTGGCCTTAGGTTTAAAAATTGCTAAAGGATGTTTTTTTCTCCAAACACGCATTTCTATAACCACCTTATAATGCTGCCGAAAGATTTTATGGCTTCATCTATTTTACTGAATGCTGTTAACTTTGTACTCTCACCCGAGGCAACTATGGCAACAAGAATATGTTTATAATTTTAAATAATAAAACTTGACGTAAGAAAGGAAGTGCAAGAGCCTCTCTGGTGAGTATGAAGTAGACATATTTTATGACCATTACCTTTGTTCATTTGTTCCTGGGATAAAGAAGGTGCACAGCTGTTTGTTTGGGGGGGGGAGAGGGGGAAGAGGGAGACAGAGAGAGAGGGGGAGAGGGAGAGGGAAAAAGAGGGGGAGAAGCAGAGAGAGGGAGAGAGAGGGAGAGAGAGGGGAAGAGGGGGAGAGAGGGGGGAGAGAGGGGGAGGGGGGGGAGAGAGGGGGAGAGAGGGGGGGAGGGGGGGAGAGAGGGGGGAGAGAGGGGGAGGGGGGGAGAGAGGGGGGAGAGAGGGGGAGAGAGGGGGGAGAGAGGGGGAGGAGAGGGGGAGAGAGGGGGAGAGGGGGGGAGGGGGGAGAGAGGGGGGGAGAGAGGGGGGAGAGAGGGGGGGAGAGAGGGGGAGGGGGGGAGGGGGGAGAGAGGGGGGAGAGAGGGGGGAGAGAGGGGGGAGAGAGGGGGGAGAGAGGGGGGAGAGAGGGGGAGAGAGGGGGGAGAGAGGGGGGAGAGGGGGGGAGAGAGGGGGGAGAGAGAGGGGGGAGAGAGGGGGGAGAGAGGGGGGAGAGAGGGGGGGAGAGAGGGGGGAGAGAGGGGGGAGAGAGGGGGGGAGAGAGGGGGGAGAGAGGGGGGAGAGAGGGGGGAGAGAGGGGGGAGAGAGGGGGGAGAGGGGGGGAGAGGGGGGAGGGGGGAGAGAGGGGGAGAGGGGAAGAGAGAGGGGGAGAGGGGGGGAGAGAGGGGGAGAGGGGGGGGAGAGAGGGGGAGAGGGGGGGAGAGGGGGGGGAGAGGGGGGGAGAGGGGGGGAGAGGGGGGGAGAGGGGGGGAGAGGGGGGGAGAGAGGGAGGGGGGTAGAGGGAGAGAGGGGGAGAGGGAGAGGGGGGAGGGGGGGAGGGAGAGAGGGGGGAAGAGAGGGGGGAGAGGGAGGGAGAGAGAGGGGGAGAGGGAGGGAGAGAGAGGGGGGAGAGGGAGGGAGAGAGAGGGGGAGAGGGAGGGAGAGAGAGGGGGAGAGGGAGGGAGAGAGAGGGGGAGAGAGAGGGAGAGAGAGGGGGAGAGAGAGGGGGAGAGGGAGGGAGAGAGAGGGGGAGAGGGAGGGAGAGAGAGGGGGGAGAGGGAGGGAGAGAGAGGGGGAGAGGGAGGGAGAGAGAGGGGGAGAGGGAGGGAGAGAGAGGGGGAGAGAGAGGGAGAGAGAGGGGGAGAGAGAGGGGGAGAGGGAGGGAGAGAGAGGGGGGAGAGGGAGGGAGAGAGAGGGGGAGAGGGAGGGAGAGAGAGGGGGAGAGGGAGGGAGAGAGAGGGGGGAGAGGGAGGGAGAGAGAGGGGGGAGAGGGAGGGAGAGAGAGGGGGAGAGGGAGGGAGAGAGAGGGGGAGAGGGAGGGAGAGAGAGGGGGGAGAGGGAGGGAGAGAGAGGGGGAGAGGGAGGGAGAGAGAGGGGGAGAGGGAGGGAGAGAGAGGGGGAGAGGGAGGGAGAGAGAGGGGGAGAGGGAGGGAGAGAGAGGGGGAGAGGGAGGGAGAGAGGGGGAGAGGAGAGGGAGGGAGAGAGAGGGGGGAGAGGGAGGGAGAGAGAGGGGGAGAGGGAGGGAGAGAGAGGGGGAGAGGGAGGGAGAGAGAGGGGGAGAGGGAGGGAGAGAGAGGGGGAGAGGGAGGGAGAGAGAGGGGGAGAGGGAGGGAGAGAGGGGGGAGAGGGAGGGAGAGAGAGGGGGATGAAGGAGCAGGGGAAGCAGGTTTGTCTGCTACATTTTGTCCAATGGGGTCACCGCCACCTTAATATAATACATAAAAACAGGTAAAATGGCCTGGGCCAATTTGTTCAACTGAAAATAATGAAATTCAGGTTATGAGTTCAAGTCCAGATAATCTAACTGAATTTTCTCTGGGCAAAACCTCCAATCTATGAGAACTGTTTGAGGCCTAGCAACTTCACACAACAAGGAGAAGACAGAATAAACTGACCATCATCTTAATTCTCAAATATGTGATGAATGCAGACATACTCTGCTAGTGCTGTGGGGAATGCAAAGACAGCTGGGGTACCCCTGCCTCATTCCGACGTGTTCACAATCTAAATGGAAAATGGCACATATATTAATGAGGATAATAATGTATACAACTAATATTTATATAGCACTTTCAGTTTATAAAATATTTCTCATAAATTAACTCAGAAAGCCTAATGCAAGAATTTGAATCATAGCATTATTTGTAATGGCAGTTCTGGGAATACTCTAAGGGTCCCCAAATAAAATAATTCAATAAGTCATAATATATGTATTCAATGAAGTATTACCCAGTCCTTAAAATTGATGGTATAGACACACATGTACTAATGCATAAAAATGTTTACTATATTTGATAAGTGAAAGGAATAAATTAGAATGGAATATATATAGAAAATTCCATTTTTTATAAAAAGAAAATTACATATATAAAAATATATATAAATCACACATACACATACACACTAGAGTGCTTGAACTGGCTCATACTGACTCAACAAACTGTTAAGTGGTTAGGAATCATGTGAGCCTGTTGTTAAAAAACTGGTAGCTTGAGGCCTGGCTGGGTGGCTCAGTCAGTTAAGCATCCAACTTCGGCTCAGGTCACGATCTCACAGTTTGTGGGTTTGAGCCCCACGTCAGGCTCTGTGCTGACAGCTTGGAGCCTGGAGCCTGCTTCAGATTCTTTGTCTCCCTCTCTCTCTCTGCCCCTTCCCTGCTCACACTCTCTCTCTCAAAATATAAATAAACATTAAAAAAGAAAACCAGTAGCTTGAAATAGGCCATGACAGGAATATTTTCATCACAGAAATCAGCAAACACTGCAATTCAGGGCTTTTCTCCCCAAGAGAGAGTTTGCCAGCTTACCACTATAAAAATATTAGTAAGTACATACAGGAAAATGTTAAAAATTGTTCTCTTTAGGCAAATTAGAGGGTTTTTGTAAATTGTGCTTATCTGTTTTCTGCTCTTCTGTCCTTTAAACAATGAATATGTTTCACCTGAAAAAAATCAAGCTTAGAATTTTTAAACATTAACCAACCAACCAAACACCAGCACATACTAAGAGGTGAATGAATGAAAATGAAGGTTCAGAGGAGAAAGCAATTCTCTTGATGTTGAGGGTGCTGTTTTAAACAGAAAGCATGTGGGCGCCTGGGTGGCGCAGTCGGTTAAGCGTCCGACTTCAGCCAGGTTACGATCTCGCGGTCCGTGAGTTCGAGCCCCGCGTCAGGCTCTGGGCTGATGGCTCAGAGCCTGGAGCCTGTTTCCGATTCTGTGTCTCCCTCTCTCTCTGCCCCTCCCCCGTTCATGCTCTGTCTCTCTCTGTCCCAAAAATAAATAAAAAACGTTGAAAAAAAAATTTTAAACAGAAAGCATGTGCAGAATTGTTGACAAACTGAAACCTTAGTGTATCCATTGGTAGACAACAGAAAGTCCCAGAATGGCTAATCACAGAGGTGGCCCTGAAGCCCAGATGGACACCCTCACAACCCACTGTATTTCCCAATCACTACATTTATCTTAGCACAGACTTTTTTTTTTAAACACATAGTAAGTGTTTGATAAATTTGTATATGATGCTGAGACTTCACTACTTGTCACTACCTGGTTAAGAAAACTGATAAGAAACAAACTACCATTCTTCTTGGAACTCTGCAAGGCTCATCTAATTACTCCAAAAAGAAATTGTTTTTTTGCTTGAGAGATGGTCTCAATACAGCTGTAAGTTAAGTATTTTCATCGAAATTGTTCAAGGTTGCTTTTCAGTATCATATAGACCAAGGGTTGGCAAACATTTTCTGTAAAGTATTTACAAAGAGTAAATATTTTAGGCTTTGCAGGCCACAGTCTGTATTGCAACGACTCAACTCTGCCACCGTGGTGCAAAAGTGGCCATACACAATACGTTAAATGAATGGGCACGGTTGTGTTCCAATAAAACTTTATTTACAAAAAGAGACAGTAGGGGGATTTGGCCTGTGAGGCATAGTCTGCCGGCCCATAATGTAGATAATCAGTAGGCGGATCCATTTTTTTCACTTTATCCCATTTTCAGGCATCACAGTGGAAGGAGTTTATTCCTTAGCTGAAACCATGCTTGTTCGTGTCTGCGCAAATAACCTGTGGTACTGGAGACCCCCTAAAGCAGTTAATAAAAAACACGTTTTCAAAAGAAATACTATGATTTCCTACACACCACGTTATTTCCTACATGTACATGCTCTATGACGTGACACAAGAATCAAACTGGGTAAACAGAAAGTGCCATGTGACCTTTGAAAAGCCACTTGCATGATCTCCCTGAGCCTCAATGTCTCAACTGTAACAAAAAAGATAATGACAATTAAGGCACAGGGTTTTACAGTGGATGGAGTTATATACTGTATGTAAAAGCACTTTGCAAACAAAAAAAAGTTCTTCAAAATTAGACTATTATTTTATAAAGTCTCGTGAAAGCTTATTACAGAAAGAAATACTATGGTGAATCATTTTGCAATGTTCTATACAAAATTACTGGAAATTCACAGCTTTCATTTTTATAAACCCAGTTTTTCATGTACCATTTTCCCCTCATTTTACCAGTAAACAAAAATGGGGAAAACTGCTTGCACTTGAAACTTGTTTATATTTATTCCTTCTCCCAATAATTTTATAAAATTAACATAATTGTAAAAGAATGATAAATTCTGTTGTTATGAAGTTCCCCCCCCTTTGGTTTTCCAGATTATCTATTTATCATTCACAAAAGACTGCCCTTAAAATAAAAAAAGAAATTCAAGATACTGTTCACTGCTCATATCATTCAAACCCAGCCTTAATAAGGAAACAACCAGACAAACTGCAACTACAGTTTTAAATAGAAGACTGATAAATGAACTATGGTCCTCTCCTAGTGCTTCTCTAAAGGAAAGAAGGAGCGGGGCCCAGTTTTTAGTCTTCAGCCCATGATCATTACAGTGTAACGTGGGATTGAGTGAACTCAAAAACAACATCTCACCTGAAAAGCACCTGAGTTTGTCTAGTTAGTACCTAACCAAAAATAAACAGAGCTAATTTTTCCAAAAGCAATTTCAAAGTATTACTAAGTCAAATCAATAAAGATGGTAAAGAAACATACCATGACTTTCCTTTGTCTCTGGGGGAAATAATTTTGATCTTTAAGTAAAGCTGACATCTTGGAGTTATAAAAGAATCAAACTGTCAGCAGGAAAAACTCCCAATAAGATATTAAGTCATGCTAATATACAACCGCAAATTGCTTTTCACATAATCTGGAAGCTAAGAGGGTTGGAACCACATTTTGTGTATCTCAGCTCTAGGATCATGGGTCCAAGATCTCCTTGAAATAAATCAGCAGCATTAGAATGAGAGAGTCCTTGCTGATAGAAGGAGGTTGTTTGTTGCTTTATTTTCTGTTTTATTTTATTTTTCCCCCAAGAGGATAATGACTCATTTAGAATTTTCTGTCAACAGAGGTCTTTTTATGGTGTTGCAACTTTTTATATAGCTGAGAAGTTATCTCTTCAAAGCACCAAACTTTTTTTAAATAAAGTTGAAATATTTTTACTATAAAACCTGAAAAATGTAGAGAAGTATAAAATAAATGAAAAAAAATGATGCACTTTTCTATATTTTTCAGGAGAAAATTAAAACCACCCATAAATGCATCATCCAGAAATTACCACTCTCTGCAACCTGGTATATTTCCTGGAGCTCAGGTTTATATGTGCCATCCTATTTTTATACATATTATGTCATCAGCTTTGTCTTGGATCACTCTTCGTATTCAGAAATATTTTAAATGGCAGTAATGGTAGAGATCACTCACCCGGATAGCTATTTAGGTTGTGTGTTTTTTTTTTAATTTTGCCAAGATGACCAAACTTACTTAATTTAAGATGGAAGTTACTGGTAAAACGTACTCCACAATCTTCTGCTTTCTTTCACAGAGAGCAGGGAACATAATTAACCGAACTCCATTTCTAAGAAGCCTTGTGAATGTGGCCTGGGGTGTCATTTTCCTCATCTATAAAATGGGAACAGTGATATCTACTTCAAGGTGAGGATTCAATGTACTGAGGGATATAAGTACCTACCAAACCACTCAGCACAAGGAGCCCTGAGAAACATCAGTCCCCCTTTATCTGTCACTTCATTTAAACGTGAGCAGTGAGTTTTCTTTTCCCAGGTGAGGTTAATAAATGATGAGCGCCTTGCCCAAAATCAGATCCCATTGATTTTACTGAGCAGGATTACAGTCAGGATGCTGTAGCCTACTTGGCCAGAGACGACTAATTCCTCACTAAATGGCTCCAAACGGCACGACTTTAAAAATTCTCCTCTCTCTCTCTCTCCCCTTTCCCACCACCCCCCAACCCTTCTCTTGCTCTTAGATGGCAGTAGCAACGCCTTAGTCCTGCTTATGTACCGGTTTCTCTTCCCTTCTAGGATTCTGTGGCTTCTGGAAGCTGGGAAACTTGTTAACCAAGTTTGCCCTGATTGTGTGTGAACCCCAAGTCAGTATCGTTGAGTGTCGGTGGGGATAGCTGTATTTAATACAAGGTGCGAAGTTTTATAATAGGGCTCTCTGAAATCTATCTTGCCACTGGACTTTTGTGTGTGTGTGTGTGTGTGTTGGGGGTGGGGTGGGGGTGGGGAGATAGTGCCTGGTAGGAAAGGTTCCTGGCTAGCTGAATTTTCTGGTAGCTGAGCTGTGGCCTTTCTAGCTCTTCCAATTCCTTTATCACCTGTGTCTAAATTCAGTCTTAGAAACTGCTTTCTAATCCAGATAAAAATCCTTTGTTTTGCGTTTCCTACAGGGTTGAAAGCCGTCAAAACAACACATTTTAACCTCTCTTCATGGTCCTTAGATCTGCCAGAGTCTACCTCATTACCATGCAGTCTACTTGCTCTGTGTTAATAAAGATTAATTTCCAGAAATGTCACTAATAGTTTTTCTTAACGCACTGCAACTTTCTGTCTTCATGGCACACTATGTTCCAGCTTCAACGACTGTGTTTTAAGTTAGGCAAGGCCGGAAGGCATGTCTACAACCCTGTACGTTTCTACACCAAGAGAACGATGCGTGGATTTCTAGAACTCGGTATGAGAAGTAGATTAATATTTGCAAAGTGCTCAGAACAGTGCCCAGCACACAGTAAACTCCACGTGTTTGGCAAATTAAAGAATCTGCACACGCTTTTTGCTCTAAAGGCGATTTGGCCCACACACTTCTCAAGGGTTTGTCACGACACAAGCCAATCCTGCCAGAGCCCACCCGACCCCAGAGAAGGCTTGCATTTCATGAGGTCCAACCACATGCAATTGCCATTTCTGTTGGTCAAGTGCAGTTGAATATTGGCAATGCCCTAGGCGAGAACCTAACAGGAACGCGGTCCGCCCCAGCTTTATTCCCACTCTCCCCGGATCCCGTCGCATTCGCGTGACTGGAACTGTGGGGCCCAGGAGCAGGGCGGGCCGGCCTGGGCCCGGCGCCGGGTCCAGCCACCCGCTCCTCCCGGAAGGCCGCCCCCTCCGCCAGGGCAGTGGGGGAGGGGGCCGGGGACCCGCACGCACCTGAAGAGCGGCCCGAGTTGCAGCAGGTGCAGCAGCAGCACCAGCGGGCGGTCGCGGCTGAAGTCGCGGTGCACGAAGAGGAGCGTGAGCTGCACGAGTGCGCAGGGCAGCAGCGAGAAAAGCAGCGTCAGCGCCTGCCACATGCCGTCCCCGCCCGAGCGATAGGTGCTGCTCAGGTACAGCGCCGCCGTCGTCTCGGCCACGAACAGGAACACGGACGCCAGCACGGAGCCCGGGAATTTCATCTCCGGGCGTCAGCGGCGCGCACCGGCAGCGGACGCAGTAGCGGCGGCGGCGGTTGCCCGAGGGGCTCCGGACATATGCCCGGCCCCGAACTCTCCCGCGCTCCGCGCAGCCCGCCGAGGGCACGGGGCTGGCCCAGAGGCCGGGGCGCTGGAGCTGGGCCTGGGGGCGACGGGGCGACGGGCCGGGCCGGGGTGGGGCGGGGAGCGCGGCCCCGCTGAGACACGCCCACGCGCACGGTGCGCCGCCCGCGCGTCGCGGTGCCCGCTGCGTCTCTGCGGCGACCGACCTCAGGCTAGCCGCGAACTCGCGTCCCAAGACCGCTGTTGCCGCAGCCCCAACGGCTGCGGCGGGCCCAGCTGGCCCCGCGCTCAGCCTCTGGGTCCTAGAGCCCTTGTGCCCAGCTCCGGATCGCATCCCTTTTGAAAAACTGCAACCAATGGGGCCCAGATGCCTTTACATCCCAGTCTCTATTTTGTGGGCCTGGGGAACGCCTAATTCCTCAAAGGACCAGCGTTTCCGGTCACTTAAAAATAACCAGACCACAGAGATGCTTTTCAAAGTACAAGTGTAAACTCATGTACCCAGGATTCACCATTTCAATGGGCCGAATAAGCGTGCCCTTCAGTCTTCCAGACACAGTGGTGTAAAACATTGCATCCAGTGGTGAAGGAGCATCAGACAATCCTTCGAAGCCACTACCTTCTCTCCCAGAAAAACTGCCTACAAAATGTATTCCTTTCTAACTATGACTAACACAGAGTGAAAACAAGGACCTAATAAGGAAATGGTTTTCTAGCCCAAGGCATACCTCTGCTTGCTAGTGTGTGCCAGGCCGGGACTAACATAATTCCTTTTCACTCACTGAGCTTGTGACAACCTTGTGAATGTCGGGATGGGCTCAGCCCACCCTTGTCCCTCAGAGTTTAAGCAACCCGCTAAATCTCTCTGGAACTCCGGTCCTAACCTGTTCCATAAGGGATCAGACCTTAATAATGACAAGGTTCCTTTCCCTGCTGAAATTAGGTGATTCCATCAATCATAAGGCATATCTGGCATTTTTCTACTTAGGAAAATGTTGTCAACACAAATAGAATATGAACATTCAGAAGAAATCAAGACAAAAATGGTACAGGAAGAGAACACACAGGACTGTTTTTCTTCATTCTTGTGTGGCATAGGAAAATCTATTTACAAGGGTTAAGAGGAAGATTCAGCCGACAGCTGAGAGGTAGCAGGCCCATTCTCTAAAAGGATTACTAATATCTATTTATAGAACCCAGCAGGCCACCATGCCCTGGATCAAGATACATACACAGTCACAAATACAGAATAGACAGCAACACTCCGCAGAATATTTGTGTAATATTTTATTTGACACTGTCTTAAGCTTTAAGGGAGAAGTTAATTTGTAGCTTAGAATTATTAATTCGAGCGCACTCAATATTTAGCATTGGATTTTATTTTAAGGCAAAGGATTATCACAGGTTTCATATGATTAAGTAGACTGTACATAAATATGGGGAAGGATAAGCCAATAAATAACATTGCTTTAAACACTATAGAGTCCAGTTTATGATGAACTATTGTCTACAGTACAAAACTAATACAGAAAACACATTTGGAAAGATCACAGTGTTTAGAACATTGTAACAGCAGTTTTTAAAACAGTAAGGTGCATCTCTAAGCTTCTGACTCAATCTTGTTTCTAAAGAGATTTCATTATACCATGCAGCAGCTGTGAGAAAACCCCCCACGTAAAGGGGAGGCAACATCAACCGAACTTCCCCCTCCAGGAACAACCAATACGAAAAGCTAAAATCTGATGAGCATTTGCAAGTTGATTCTTCTCAGCGTGCACACCAGCTAACTTGCCCCAGTGACCGTGTCTTTATGCATTATCAGTTACCATTTTGTCCTTGAGAATAATGTATACATTCGAGCTTATGATTGCTCTTTCCCTGTAATACCTAAATGGATTTTGACTAAAGATCAATTTAATGTCATGTATTGCATTACTTTCTTCCTGGGACTGAACTACCCATTTTTAAAAATACTATGTACATAATAATAGTCTTATAGAAAGTGGGTTTTTTTTGGTATAATAATATGTAACATACCAGAATACTCGAGAATTTGGTTTCATTATAAAATACAGTACTACAACATTTTGTGATATAGTAAAATATCTAACAGAATGTTCTGCTCTAAATTTAGACCTATCTGCTAAAGATATGTCTTTGAAAGCGCCTCAAAGTACCCCTAAAGAAATATAATAGTTAGCAAGAGGTCTTAGAACCTGTTTTTGGCAAAAACGCATTTTTTAAGAAGCCTCTCATTTTGTGTGCAAGACTTCCAAAATTTTAGTTATATACAACAGATAACTTGGATTTAATGTTAATAGAAATTAGGAGTTTAAAGTGATAACAACTAATCTATATTATTTGGTGTATTTTTTATAATTTTATGTTAACTTTGCATTTGTGCTGAGGCAAATGTATTGCAAAAGTACAATTTTATTAATAATAATTTATTGATCAGTTCTTTAAAATTCAATACTACTTTAAATAATAGTATGTATTCCTTCCTAGATACAATTAGGAATAAGCAGTTATAGTCTAGTGACAGATTATTCTTTTGTATCCCCTAAAATAATAAGGAATTGCGCTAGTTTACTAGAGAATGTGAAATGTATCATTAGGAGGGTGAGAATTTTTCCTCCAATGATACAATCATATTTCTGTAAGTGTTGTGAATTGTGCAAAAGATCTTTTTGGTGAAGTAAATTCTATTCACTTGGTAAACGCACACTCCAAAACTAACATGTGGTGCTTGACTATTCCCCCATTATATGGCTTTGCAAAGTGTTTCCCTTAATAATTGGATTCTACAAAATCCATTTTAAAAATGTTAATTTAGCGCCATTAAATCCATGAGATTAAAATTCAGACTTCCTTTCCAACTAGAGCTCCCCCAGATGTTCAAAGTTGGGAAAGCTGTTACCCTTTTAGAGAAGGGGCTGTCCTTCTATCAGACAGATTCTAAAACCAAACGGTTGCATTTCGAATGTTCCACTCCTACTCCTGGAGAGTCTATATAAAACTTCAGAAGACATTTCTCATATTGAAATACTAACGTCCTAAGAAACAGAGACAAAACTGATCATTAAAATCAATCTTATTTGAATACATCGACATTGTAAGAGTTACTGCAATTTGGACCAAATTCAGCCACAGAAGTTAATAATTGGTAATTGCCACGTAAGCACAGATAGTAAAACGAAACCTATGGGGCGGCATCAGAGGTCCCACTAAAACAAAGGCAAGAAGATAATTTGCTGAAGATTGACAGCTGTTAAGTATCGTCTACATGTTCTTTAAACTGACTGCTAACAGCTACTTTACACACTTTACAAAAACAGTACACATTAAAGCATGTAAATGAACATCACACACAAAATAGAAAAAGAAAGCAATAGCAGGAACGGTATTCCTCTACTTAAGAAACTGTATTCTGTGTTTACACATATTCACATTCAGATGTTTCTACCCTCATCTTTTTAGAGGGCTCATAATTGAGAGAATGAGAGGAAGGTGTGTATTTGGGTACCTTCTGAAGATCTAGGTCCATGTGCAAGACATTAAAGCCATCTGCTGGTTTCAATTTTAGTAGGTGGTTCTAGAACAAGATATATCTTGGCTCTCAGGTGATTCTAAATCCAAAGCATAAGTAGAGATAGGCTCCAGGAAGAGTGGAGAAAGAGGGGAAGACACAAATTTTTTCCTATGTGGAGACACTTGTGGCAATTTCCAGAATTCTTGTCCCCCAAAGTGTAGTAAAGAATGACCTCAGGTCTTTGTGAGGGCAAGATAATTAATAGGGATTAATAGTCTGGGAAAGAACCATCGTTCTGGTATCTTTAATGGGCCAGGGGGTGGGGAAGAGTATTAAAACTCCTCCGTAGAAAGAAGAAAATTTATAAGTATACCATAAACGTACCATGCCAGACTAACCACATTTTTATAGTGACGGCTGGGCAACAGAGAGTTTTCTCAGTCTGTGATATGTTAATGCACCATATAAATCTCCAAAAGGGGGTAGAAGAATAGAACTTTCCTAACATTTAATCACAGAATCCATTCTCCCAGGGCAGCTCTTGGTACTAGTGTCCCAAATTTGAGGAAACACGACAGTACTCAAACAACATGCAGTGCAGGATTTTGTTTCCACTTTTCTCTCCTAACAACAAAAACATACATAAGCTGCAGGGAGACTTTTTCAATATCCTGAAACAGAGGTGGGATGCCAGCCCCGCACTGTCCAATATGGTAGCCAACCCACATGTGGCCATGTGGCTCTTGAGCACTTGAAATGTGGCTGGTCTGATTCGAGATATGCAGTAAGCATAAAATACATGCCAAATTTTGAGGACTCCATACAAGAAAAGTCAAATATCCCATTACTAATTGCACACTGATTCTGTGTTGAGATGATAATATTTTGGATCTACTGGGGTAAAGTAACTACATTATTAAAATTCATTTCATCTTTTTGTTTTTACTTTTTTAATGCGGCCACTAGACAATTTTAAAATTACGTGTAACTCACATTTGCGGCTCTACTTGTGAAACTCCTGTTATCTTCTACAGTTGGCTACTAATGGCTTTAACCTGGCAGAAGTTTTAATGAAAATGAATGCTTAAAATAGACAATGAGAAGTATAACTAGCGCCCTCGTTAATTATGTGTTAATTTATTAGAAGGCAGTTAACGGCTAACTGTTGGGTTTTATATCATATGTGATACTGACTCTCCCTAAGTCAGTCTCCCTCTCGTCCCCCTCCCCCCACCTCTCTCACACACACATACACACACCTACACCCACACCCACGTACAACTAAGAAAAGCCAAAGAGGAAACAAACAGGAAGGGCTTGTAAACCGGGTTTTCACAGTCCTTGACAGTCAAGCCTCGCCTCCTGTATCTTTTCTTCCTCTCTCCCTTCTTCCTCAATACTGTACGGGGAGAAGAAAGACAACAAAAGAAAGGATAGTCTGCTCTTTTGACCACACTATTCACCGACAAACCCCTCCAAAGAACAAAACTAGGATTTGGTTTTCATTTTAAGTGATTTTCCAAATTCAGTTCAGAGGTGTTAAGTAACAGGTACAAAGGCAAAGGAAGATGCAGGAATTTCTGCAGATAAGGGACTTTGCCGTTTGTGGAAGAGTCTAATCTAGGTGGAAATGACAAGGTTCAGTATTTGAAGCAAATTAAAAAAATTTTTTTTAATTTTTTAAAATTATTTTTTAACCCTAAAGACATTATCCACTCAATTCAGTAGTACTTTGTGTTAAAGAAACAGGAGAGAGGGTCGCCCTCCCACCATGAGATTTAGGATAATACAGGAGGCCCAGATACTTAATGTAGCATCAACTATGGCATTTTTCACAACAGTACAAATAAAATGACCAGGCTTCTTTATGGAGGAGAAGCAGGATAAATGCGGCTGCCATTCTATTCTCCTGCACAGCTGCACTTAAGGTGAGCCGTCCTGGACCTGTGACCTGACTGCACAGTGGGCCCAACTCCTGCTGTGGCTGACCTCAAGGTCAGAAGCTTCCCCTTCTGTCCAGAGGGGAGTCCAGCTTTATTCAGCCTGCAGCTTTTAACTATGAACTGACTGACATGGATGGAAGAGATAAGGAGAAAGCCTGCCCTCCCAGGCAAAAGGAGGTCACATGATTAAGCACACAGGAAAAAATAAACATCAGAATGTACTATTTAAAGACCAAAGGGAGAACAAGAAGTTGCTGAATCAAGATCGAGGTGGGGGTGTGTAGAGGTCCCAGGAAGCGATAGAGCCCACCAGTAAGATGAACCCACCAGTAACCCAGCAGCAATAGAACCAGTAAGATGACTGGTTCTTAGCATTGAAAGTACATCCGCAACTCACACTGAGATGCCCAGCTCCAGCAAGCCTTCCCCACCCACCGCTAGGCTGCCCTATCATTTGCTTTCCTTGCCAAGTTTATGCCAAGATAACATGGGCTTGGCGAATCTGAGGCTGGTCATTTAGCTATTAATCCAGGACTGTGTTGAATAAATAACCCAGATCCCCAAAGGCAGGCCTTATATGTAATTGAGAGTATATTTCTATCGCTATATGCTGCACAGTTCTGAGTCCTGAATTACACTGCAGACCAAACTCCACCAAAAATACTTTATTTTCCAGTTCACTTTTGCTCTGCTGAGTTAGCCTGTCAGCTCCTTTCTGGCACTGTAATCCTTTGCTTCCAGCAAGCAAAATAAATATTTGCATTAAAAGGAGCTCCGGAGCTAAACCAGCCTATTCCTATTTACTAAGCCCCAGTGAACCAGAACCTACTGAGGCACGAATAGTATAGTCAGGATTGGTTCTAGAATATAAAAAACATGCACTTCATTTTTACCCATCATGTGATCCAGACCCCAAGCACTGCATCCATGGGGAGATTCCATGTGGCTGACATGCTTACTTGAAGTCAAAATTGAGCACGATTTTCTATGCACATAGTAGGTACTGAAAATACAGCTTCCCTTTAAAATATACAAATTAACTGCCTATTACAAAACTCTCTGATATTCGTTTTATCACCGACACCTCTCATGAGAATCCTGTGAGGTGGAGAGGTCTCTTTGCATTACTAATGTTTTTCCTTTTATTCGTTTCCTTAACATGGTTATAAATCACAAGCTTACATTGGTTGCATTGAAATTATTGAGATTTGCTCTCTACAGAAATTGAAACAATTTGAGTACTACCTTGATTACAATCTTAGTGTGTCAAAGGAAGTTAAGGTTATAAATTGCCATGAAAGAGTTTCCAATTTAACACAGACCAAGAAAATGACTGTTTCTCGAATTATCAGAAAGTTAATACTATTATCTTAATAGTGCAGTCAGTTACCTGAAGAATCACGGGGGTGTAAATGCTGAAAAACCTGTTTGTCAAACCTCAGTTATTAGGTTATAAACAGAGCAAAAAAGTAAAAACTGATGACTGAAATGGGATTGGGCAAAATATCTATTTGGGGGTATGTGTGGAAGAGAAGATACGTAATTGTGTTGATGAAACAAAATACACAGAGTTGTAATATTTTTCAAAACTTCCTACTCTTAAAGTATAATGCAGTCTCCCCATTGCTGGGAGATTCTTTCAATCTATCCTCAAATATTTCCACTGTTACCTTCTGGGTTTACAATTGTCCATGCCACATATAATGACTAATATTAAAGTTACATTAGTGGTGGTGAAAATGCCCCTGTAGCCTTCACGAGGCAACCTGCCTAAGCACTTATTCAAAAAAGGGTGTTACTGCTTAGAAGGGAATAAATTGGGGGCGCCAGGGTGGTTCAGTTGGTTGAGTGTCAGACTCTGGATTTTGGCTCAGGTCATGATCCCAGGGTCATGGGATGGAGCCCTGCATCAGGTTCTGCGCTGAGTGTGGAGCCTGCTTGGGATTCCCTCTCTCCCCACCTCTGCCCCTGTCGTCCCCCCACCATCCCGCCCCATCGCATGCGCTCTCTCTCTCTCTATATATATATATATAATAAATTTTTAAAATTTAAAAAAAAATAATAAAAAAGAAGGGAATAAGTTAGTTAATTAAATAAGAAGTGCCATGTCATGCTTTCAACAGCAACACTGAAAGGTCTTTTCCCCACTTCTTGGGAAAACAAGATAGAAGAGGATCTTCCTAAACCTACAATTCTACTCTTTCAGGAAAATGAAAACTTTCAGCATGTTTAAATGCTAAACAAGCTTACCCTTGTTTCTAAATTACCAAGGTGTCAATTCATAAAGACACACTCGAACATGGCCTTTGCTTGGATTCGACACCCTAAAGGGTTGTCATTTCATAAGGGTCTGCACAATGTCATAGTTACCCTGCTAGACCTTAAAAGGGTGGGTGGGCAGGAATGGGTCCAATTGTTCTGAAGTTCCTAGCAATGAAACTGATATGTTGAACTAGATGATCACTTCTGAGTGCTTTAGGTTTAAGGTCTCACGGATGAATAGTAGAAGGGTCAGCAAACAGAAACAGAAGGTACCTTCCAGGGGTACTTTTGTTCATTGCTATATCCCCAGATTCTAGTCTAGGATACTGAATAAATACACTTGTGAAGTGAAACCCTGGATGTGAATCCTCATTCTGCCCCTTCCTGGCTGTGAGATTTTGGATCAATGGCCTAAATCACCTCAAGGGGTTATTGGATGATGAAAAAAGCATGTTTTCCATTAAGCCCTGTATATAGGATGCTTATTACTTCCAGCCAAAGGAAATGAATTTAAAACCAGATGCTGAGGGGCGCCTGGGTGGCTCAGTCGGTTGGGCATCCGACTTTGGCTCAAGTCATGATCTCACCGCTCGTGAGTTTGAGCCCCGTGTCAGGCTGTGTGCTGACATCTCAGAGCCTGGAGCCTGCTTCAGATTCTGTGTCTCCCTCTCTCTCTGCCCCTCCCCTGCTTGCACTCTGTCTCTGTCTCTCTCTCTCTCTCAAAAATAAATAAACATTAAAAAAAAAACAACAGATGCTGAAAAGCAAATACCACCATCCTTTCAAAAGGAGACTACTCCATACAAGGCATTTTGACGTAAGGCTTTCTGAGAGGCCTTGACTATTCAGGAAAGAACCTCTAGAACCCAACTTTGGGAGTCATCTGAAAGCTGTTATTTATGTGGTGCTGCTCCAACCTGAGTATCTTCAAAAATGAACAACTGAGGCCAATTTTATATATTTATATCTGAGGATATGAAAAGGAAACAATAAACAAAAAAGGTGCATGCTTTTCGAACCATTTTGTCCAACCTTGTTCTGATTGAGTGTAAACATTCAGTTTTAAAATATACAAAGGTACCTCCTACCTTTCTTCAGCCACAGATTCTTTGAGAATCTTATGAATGCTAGAGAACCTCTTCCCAGAAAAATGAGCGTGCACACACGCACAGCACACACACACACACACACACACACACATGCCAGCGCGTGCTCACACACACACATACACACACACACACACACACACACACACACACACACACACATTCTTAGGCAACAGAATATCCCCAACTCCTCTCAGTTTATAAATCAAGAAGTTAGGAACAACTGAACTTAGTGTTTAGGTTTACATGGAGATAGATGTAGAATATGTATATATATATATTTTTTACATCTATCACATATGCAAATATTTAATGACTATTTCAATAATTCTTAAATCTTATACAGTACACAATTCCCTCCTCTGATATATGAAATTGCCAGTGGCCAAGTATTAGGAAAGGGTCAGTGTGTGTTCTCATCTGACAAATGCTTCTACAGTGTTCTGCAAACCCCTATTTACCTGAAGTAGTTTTACAACTTCTGTGTGTTTACAGGAGCGTTGGATTTAATATGGCAACTTGGCTCAGTGGGTACTGTAGACAGTTTCTAGTGGAGCCTGTGTCTTGGAAAGTAAGGTGATTAGCCAGGGAGTTTACTCATGTGTTAATCTAATAGCAGAAACTTTAGCAATGTTCTTTTCACCATCACCAGGTCCCTTCTTCAGCCAGGGTCTGCCTGTCCCAGGGGACACAGTATTCCTTCAAAGGCAGAAATGACATACCTTTGTAGTGGCTACCCTGATCTTTGAGACGAGTGAGTGATTTTTACCACGAGGGTATTTTACAATTCAGCTGATAGCTTCATAGGGATTACACAAGCATTTTAATATTGATTAACAATAGACAATACACAGCCCACGCTTCAAATTGAGAAAAACACTTGACAGCAACACTTGTCACAGTATTTGCTAGCCTATGAGTTTTACTATTCTAATTGAGCTTTAGGAAAGAAAAAGGAACCAGGAAAAGAGATGCAAGGCCTAAAGAAACTTCGAATTTCAAGATTTAAACTAAGTGATGATATATTTCAGGGTGGCCGGCTGGCTCAGTCGGAAGAGCGTGCGACTCTTGATCTTGGGGTTGTGAGTTTGAGCCCCGTGTTGGGTGTAGATATTATTTAAAAATAAAATCTTAAAAAAAGTTATGATATGTTTCCCTTAAAGTGATCAGGGTAGTGATTAAAAATAGAGATTCATATGCAAACTTCTCCATTCAGTAAAAATCATGAATTTCAACAAGTAAAGGGATTGAACAACCAGGAGTTTCCTTTTTTGTCCTTTAGCAACCTGACATTTCATCCCACCTAGCTAGCAATTTTCAGCTGGGCAATTATTTTAGCTTTCGGTTGTGTTTATTTCTGAATTTAGGGGTGGAAGGCACCCATAAATGGTCAAATTCTCTTTCCAATTGCAAAGGTATTGCCATTTTATTACCCTAGTCCACATTTCAGTTTTGTTTTCTATGCCATAACTGAAAACCATGATTTCTCTTTCCCTTTTTCCTCTGATCTCAGGTTTCACATCTACTCCCTGAAATGTTAAATCTCTACAGTTTTTAGAGGACTTGTGGTGTCTTTATTTTGCACGTTCTCAAACCGTTCTCCCTTAAGTCTAGCATCATGTTGCCTTCACCTGCCTTCTCCCTCTCTCCCTCCCTTCCTTCCGGGCGGCAATGTTAAGGCTCATGGTTGTGATACCATTGAATGTGGCTTATGTGGAAACTGCCTCGGGTAGGCTTGGGAAATCTCAGGGACCTTCTGCAGGGCCACAGTGGGAGATGGAGCCTTCTAGACAAAGACGCTGAAGAGAGGGAACTCCGCCTGATTGGGTTGCAGCAGATCGATCAGAAAGCACACCGTCCCGGAGAAGCCTTCATACAAGCTGTATATACTTTCAAGGACCCGAGAACCAGCCTTGAATTCCTCGGTAAATAAAAACTCAGCAAACCTAAGAGAAGAAGAAAATATGAACACTTTTAACATATTATTAGTTTTGGATTGCTTCTTCCTCCTCTCTGATAAGTTAAAGTTTTAGCACCATTTTCTTTCTGGAACTGTATAATATTTCAAGAAAGCTTTTTTTTGTTTTTTGTTTTTTGTTTTTTTTAAACAGGATCCATTATATCACTGTGTATGTTTCACAATAAATTATCTTGACAAGCAAATTCAACTATTGTCAGAGTTTGCAAAGCAGAGCAGTTTGGTATTTTCTGAGGACTTCATTCCTTCTGTCATCCAATAGTGAAAAGTAAAAGAGACAGATAAATAGCCATATTTTTTATTTATCTTGAATAGAAGCAAGCTGATATATGACTGTTCCTTTAAAAGAGTAAATACGCTGTGCTTCTGCAGGCATATCATTTCTGAGCTGGGTTTCATTTATATGTGACAGAGAGCAGAGGCTGTGAAAATAAATGGGCAAGGTTTTATACAATCTGTGCTTTGGGCAAACAAAGGAGTAAGATAAATGGGAAAAGGCAAGCAACATTTTATAATCATGACATCAAATAGCAAACTCAGCTACAAGATAGATTATTTTTAGGACATCTGCCTTAAAACTAAATCACTGGCCTCTAGATTCTCCATGAAAGATCCTTTTTCTTCTACCTGTATTTGCCACAAATCCTATCCAAATTATTTATAATGAGTAACATTTTTAGTAGTTTACAGCTTTGAAAATGCTGTGACCTGTGTCATCTCTTTAGGGACCTGCTCTATTGGTTTCTGTCAACAACACAAACAATCACCGATTCAGAGGCTGGAACTCACGGGTTGGTAAGGCCTGAGAGCTGAAACTGCCATAAATTTAGATTATTGCTACTATGTAAGGAGGGGCCCTGCAAAGCATAATTACTTATTTGATCTTTTTTAGGGCTCTTGGAATTATCAAGAGCAGCTTAAAATAAATCAGCAAGAAACACATTGCAATTCTGTTTGGTACAATTTTTCTACCAACTGTTTTCCTGAGTATGTACTTTTTAAATGGGGTTCAAGATTTTAAACAGTAGAATAATGACACCTCTTAAGAGTTAATTCAAAATTTGTAATTATGCAATGAAACTTCAAAGTATAGCTTCAAGGAATCATAACCTTTACAGTGCCACAGATCATTTTGCAGTCTGGACTCCTTCCAGAAGAAAGTCTTCAAATTCAGAAAACAAAATGCATAGGATCCCCAAGGAAATTCATTATATTAAGGCACAGTTAGCAGAAGTTTTTAAAGCAAATTTGTGGAATAATAATGTATGTGTTCTTTATTAACACATTAAATAACAAGATCTAGTAGCAGGTCTAATAGCTGCTGACATTTCCAAGTAGCAATGAGAGTCAAATATATTTCATAATATCTGCAACAAGAGTCATATGATGTGAGAATATCTATGACTTCTACTGGTGAGAGTCACAGCCACTGCTAATTCTCCTGTGGCTTACTACACACATTCAGAGTTGAAGACAATGCGACATTTCAGTTCGACACATAATACTTTCTCAAGTAAATTCACAAACCCTAGACTAAGAAAAAGGAAGCATTTGGGGTTGAGATACTCAACCCTGATAATTTCACGTTATACGGCCTTTGGCAAATTTCTTAATCTGACTTTAAAATGGTGAAGTTGCAGAATTCTGTAAGATTCTTGGCCAAGAACTGGGTGTTGTATGGAAACCAATTTGACAATAAATTTCATATATTAAAAAAAATAAATTAAAAAAATTAAAAAAAAAGATTCTTGGCCAAGATTAAAGATACCATATATTAGGCTCCGAGCATATGACAAGCATTCGATATATCGTTCTTCACATAAACATAGCAGAATATTTATAAAACAGAGACTATCATTCCACCATACTTTAATTTTTCTCTTTCTCCTTCTGACCTTTTTTCCCCTCAGCTTTGATTTATTTATTATTGAAATTATTGTCGGTACAATATTTAGTCTCCTACATTTTTTTTTACTTAAAAATAATATGATAAACATTTTTGTGCTTTTCAAAATAATTCCTAAATGCCTTATAGCAATTTATAAGAGTACCAGAAATGTATGAGAGTAGCAGTTTCAGTGTGTTCTGAACGGTATCGTGCGTTATCATATTAAAATGATAATGACTGTTTCAAAATCTACACACTGATGCAAAATTCAAAATAACAAATTCATTTTTCTAAAAAATTCTGTGAAAATATAAGTCATAATGGTAATTATAGAACTAAAAAGAAGTATAGGCACTGAGAACATTACATATCAAAACCTATTGATTATGACAAAAATTGAACTCGGGAAAATTCATTCACGTGAGGATTTTATTATTGTTATTATTGCTATTATTAGAAAGGTGTAAGGTATTCTAATTAACCTTTTTGACTGTAGAAAATAAAGGAAAAGAACACTAGAAAAATCAAAATAAAAGCAGAAAGTAATGAAATAAGCAGTGAAAGAAAAACAAAAAGAATCAATAAACAAAACCAAAACTCAGTTCCTTGAAAGGATGAACAACTAGACAAAACGCTGGTGTCTGACCAGAAAGGAAAGGCATTAGGAATGCAAAAGGGCATATAATCACAGATATGGGAAATTTAAAATACCATGGAACTCTACTGTTAAAGCTTTACATAAAACATTTGAAAATCCATATGAACTAAGTATTTTCATAGAGATATCTTCACTACCAAAATTAATTCAAGAAGAGGTAGAAAACCTGAATAATTAAATAATGATAGAAAAATCTGAAATCATTATCATCTATTTTTTTTGCAACTATAAATTTCAACTGATGACCAAGTAATGTTTATTAAAGAAAGGTACATATTGTTTGACATTACTGTTTTAGGAACTGCCAAAATTAGGCAAGTTTCCCCAATTTGGGCCATGACATATTTAACTTTGAATTATAATGACGTGGAAATTTCAGTACACTAAAGCATTAAATGCAGTGACCCCCAAATATTCAGATATTACCTGCACATTTTCAGGCTCTACCTATAAGTGAGAAATGGAAGCTGTCTGAAGGGCCCTGGACCCCAGAACCTTATAACTAAGACTCTGTAAGCTGGGACTGGTCTACCAGAAAAACAGAGTGGTTCTTCTGGCCCTTATTATTATTAGTATTATTATTTATTATTATTTCAGGGAGGGATAGAGAACACAAGCAGGGGAGAGAGGCAGGAGGAGAAAGAGAATCTTAAGCAGGCTCCACACTCAGCGTGGAGCATGACACGGGCCTTGATCCCACAACCCTGAGATCATGACCTGAGCCGAAATCAAGAGTTGGATGCTTAACCAACTTAGCCACCCTGATGCCCCATTCTGGCCCTTTTTAATAGGCTTTCTAGGGCATGACAATCTCTGATGAAATCTATCCCAAAGGTGATATTGCATTAGTCTAGACAGAGTCCCAAATCACTTTCTTTTTCTACATTTAGGAAATAAAGGGTCAGGCTGCAACCAAACAGATTAGGCAGCCATGAATCAAAATATGTTAACAGAATTCCTGAACAATGAAGCTTCAAATGGAGGACTGACATACGTTAGTATTTTTCCCTCAGTGCATACAGGCAAATATCATAGAGGATATTTTATGGTTTTTTTTTTAACAGTTTATTTATTTATTTTGAGAGAGAGATAGAGAGCAAGTGGGGAAGGGGCAGAGAGAGGGAGAGACGGAATTCCAAACAGGCTCTGCACCGTCAGCGCAGAGCCCAATGTGGGGCTTGAACTCATGAACCATGAGAACATGACCTGAGCCGAGATCAAGAGCTGGACGCTTAACCAACTGAGCCACCCAGGCGCCCCAATATATCATGTTTTTTAACACTGAATATTAAGTAAGTTGGCTTGGGAAGGCCTTTCTGAGAAAACGACTTTAGAGTGAAGGTTTGAATGAAGTGAGGGGGATGGGAGATAAATGTAGAAAGTGAGCATTACAGGTGGAGGGAACTGACACTTCGAAGACCACAAGGTAGGTTGCACCTGGTATCTTAAAAGAATCACAAGGAAGCCACTGTGGAAAGAACCAGAAAGAAAAGAGTAGAGGATAATGTCACAGAGGTAATGGGAGGCGAGATCCTATAATGCCGTTCGTTCAGAGGACACACTTTGGCTTTTACTCTAAGGCATATGAGAAGCCACTGGATTATCCTGAACAGAGGAGTGTCATGATCTGACATGAACATCCTAAGGATAAATTTCGAACGTCAGGGTGAAACACAGAAGCATTCCTAATAAAATCAGCATTACTATCACTCTTATTAATGAACACTGTTATAGAGATTCTGACCCAGGCAATAGAAAAAGGTGGGAGGGGGAGTATACAAATGAGGAAGGAAGTAACAAAATTATAATTACTTGCAAATATGTGTGTCTGTTTAGAAAACCCAATGGACTCTAATGAAAATCTCATAGAAATAGTAATGGAGTTCAGAAAGGTGGCCAGATATATCATTATATCTATCAAAACCAAGATGTTTATAAGATACATGTAGATTTATAGGCAAGAAGTATATCTTAGATTGCTAAACTGCAATAATATGCATATTTTAAAAAGCTTTCATAAATAGCAGTAATAAATGACCTGAAAATATAATGCAGGAAAAGATTTTACTCACAAACCTGAAAACAGAAAATATCTAGGAATAAAAATTAACAAGAAACATGCAAGACGTTCTTCATAAGATCAAAGCTTTACCAAATGATATTTCTGAAAATTTAAATAAAGGGAAAACATTCCATATTCCTGGATAGAAAAACAACATTCTAAAGATGTTAATTCTCACTAAATAAACTATAAATTTATTGAAATTCCAGTCAAATTGACACAGGAGTTTTTGAAATTTGAAAATTCATTCTAAAATACAATTGGAAGAGAAAATGAGAGAAAATAGCTAAGAAAAACTAGAAACAAATGAATAATAAAATATGGCAAGTCCAGAAACAAACATTTATATAAATTTTTGTTTATATAAATTTGTTTACGATAAAATTGGCATTTCAAATCATTCAGGTAATTGGTCAACAGATATTAATGGAAAGTTTTGTTTTTTCATTAAAAAACACAAAGATAGATACCCAGATAACACCATTAAAAAAAAAGTAAGTTCTAGATTAATCAAAGATTTGAAAGTTAAGATAACTTTTAAATGGGTCGGAGAAATGGGTGAAGGAGGTATACATTTATTTTTTAAAAGTTAAAATCACAAAGGTAGTAAAAGTCAATGTAAATTAATATTTTTGTAATCTTGGAGTGGCAAAGGTCTTTTTAACACAAAATCCAGAAATCTTGAAAGTTTGACAAGAAAAATATTTAAAATTTTGGTCTGGCCAAAGATCATGAGCTAAGTAGAAAGACAAATGGCAAAGTAGGAAAATATTTACAGCATATATTGTAACAGAGTTACAATTCTCAATATAAGCATCACAATAGGAAAAAATGGGCAAAAGATAAAAAAAAAACAGGCTAGAGAGACCTATGAGTCTAATGACTTCAATTTTTAAATTTTTCTGACAAGAAATGCTTGCACAAGTGCATAGCTATGTATGCACTAGATACATGGGACAATTTTGTCTGCTATTAGTAAAGATTGCACAGGTACCAAGTGTCCATTACTTAAAGACTGGTTAAATTAATCATGGTACATCTTTAATGAATAACTATATAGTCATTTAAACAATGAGATAGATATAGATCTATACAAACCAAAACAAAGGATATCCCTTAAAAATTGTTCATTTAAAATTATAATCTATGAACAGTATGTATAGTATTATTATACATACGTAATAGTAGGATCTTATTAATATATACATATATAGATAGGTAGATATCCACAGGTATACAAACATGCATTTGTGCATAGAGAAATATCTGGAATGATAGAACTCTAATTCTTAGTAATAATAACAGCAAACACTTACATCGCAGTTATGTGTCAGACACCGTTCTAAATGATAAATGAGGACATTAGGCTAAGTGAAATAAGCCAGTTACAAAAAACAAAAAACAAAAAACAAATACTGCATGATGACACTTATATGAGGTATCTAAAATAGCCAAACTCATAGAAGCATAGAATGGTGGTTGCCAGGAGCTGGGGGCAGAGAGAAAGTGGAAAATTATTGTTCAATGGGCATAATGTTTCAGCTATGCAAGGTGAATGAGTTCTAGAGATCTGTTCTGCAATGCTGTGCCAATAGCTAACAATATGGTATCATATACTTAAAAATATGCTAAGAGGATAGATGTCATGTGAAATGTTCTTACCGCAATAAAAGAGCAATCACAAATATACACACCCTTTGGCCCAGTGATTCCACTTCTAGAGCTTTATCTTTCAGATATACCCATACACATGCAAAATGATATAAACACAAGGTTACTCATGATAGCATTATTTGTAATGCAAAAGATTGGAAATAATCCACATATCCCTCTCCATGGGACCCAGTGACTAAATTCTGGTTCATCATATGATGTAATATTATGCAACAATAAAAATGAAGAGTCGTTTATGTACTTAGGGTAACCGCTAAGATAGCAAGGTGCTACCACTGGTATAAAAAAAAGACAAAACTCTATATATAGTACACCTATCGCTTATATACACAGAATATCTTTGAGAAGATCATTAAGAAACTGGTAACACCGATGGTCACCTGGGAAGTGAACCGAGTTGCTGGAGTGCACAGTTGATGTATTTCTTTTTTCGCTTCTCAAACTATGTGACCCTATTACCTATTCAGAATATGAATTAGATTAACATTTAGGAAAAAAATACATGTCATTTAGGAAAAAAAAAATACATGTGCAGAGAAGCTGACCTTTGGGCTCGGTAGATGTATTTAGAGTTTCCCGTGAGCCGGTACAGCAGCAAGAAGACATAGGCACTGCCAGCCACACCGTGGCAAATGCCAGGCCCCTTCTTTAGCAGGCCCTTCTGCCACGTAAGTTCCCCACACCGGATACATGTGTCCAGGTACTGTGGTTTTTTGGAAACGAGATAAGCTTTGGCAAACAGGTAGGCAATTCCTGTGAAAACATCAAAGACATCAGAGGTGACTTTTGGGCTTGATGCTATTGAGCAGAACTTCTCAAACTATAAAAGGCTTACAAATCACCAGTGCATAATACCCATCCTAATCTGGTAGGTCTGAGGTGAGGGGCCTGAGATACCACATTTCTAACAAATGCCCTTCCAGGAACCACATTTTGAGTAGCAATGCTATAGAACCTTCTAGAATTTTACCTGTAAAATTTAGTTTAAGTTGTTTGAATGGTATTGTGGTATTGGCCCCTGGAGAAAAAGCAACAAGTACATAGAGTGATAAAATCCGTAATTTACAAATGGATTAATATTTAATGATGCATACTCTGGTAAGCATTATGTAAAGCTGGCTATTTGAAATGGCTAAGTGTTTACACAGTCTGCTGTTCCCCCACAGGGGTTCAGAATTTGTAATGTTAAAGTACTTATAACTATACACCTTTTCTTAAGACAAAACTGGGAGTCCTTCCAGAAACAATGATGATTCCAAACGATTTGGCTAAGACTTCTAATCCAGCTGTGAAGCCAGTCCTTCCCTACTCAATTGTTCCAAAGCAAGACACTTGCCTTCAAAACTCCTCAACAAAGGCAATCTCAATTACACGGGCAGGAACAGAAACAAGAGAAGTGACAGCTATTAATAGAAACGATTTCCCCCAAGTTCCAGGTGCTCATATTCAGAGAGGAGATTAGTAACGCAAGATCACTCTCTCTCCTGAATGGCCTCTACCTTTCTCCTACATAAAGTGAGAAAGACTAGAATTTCGCAGCTATCTCAACTAGGGTTATCTCTGCTTTTCATTGCATTTTGACTAGGCTATTTTACAACTCTGTGGAGTTAGAAATTACCTTGTAGGAAACTGATAGCAATGTAAATAATTCCTATTCCTAAAAAACACATTCTGTCTGGTAGAGGTTGGATTGACTTCCCTCAGAAGCAGCCAGCTTTGCATCTAATAAGCAAACTCATGTCAGCATTCCTAATAGGCAGAAGTACGTCTGCTCCTTGGATTTTCCTTTGAAACCAACTGTAACACCTTTCTGGTTCCCTCATTAATTAATGAGCTAAATAAAATCATTGACGTATGTTTATTTTATATTTGTATGAGTCATGATTTCAATCTCTTTTTAGAAATTATCCTTCAACACTTCCTATGTTTAGCATATAACAACAGGCTCTCCTCAGCCAAGGCTTTCCAGTGAATCACTGACAATGGTCACCTATAGCATTGTCTT
Source organism: Lynx rufus (assembly GCF_022079265.1). Classification (NCBI taxonomy): domain Eukaryota; kingdom Metazoa; phylum Chordata; class Mammalia; order Carnivora; family Felidae; genus Lynx; species Lynx rufus. Next base: position 32,816,674 of record NW_025814828.1, on the reverse strand, counting down.
TCTTCAGTTCTAGGAACAAAGTGTCTCCCACCAGCTGAAAGATGATTTTGAAAGAACTGAACTTATTTATACATTTATTCATTTTTTGCATCCATTCATTTGTAAGCGCTCATTGATTACTGTATATATAGCCCCAGGCAGGGCTTGCTTCATGGGCATGTTACCACCTTGAAATGAATAATCATTTTTTAAAAGTTGGCTGCATTTTCACTTTGTACTGGGCCCTCCAAATTATGTAGCCAGTCCTGGCCCCGGGTAATATAAAATAAATGGTAAACAAGATTCCTGACCTTCAGGAAGGCACTGTCTAGAAAGGGAGAGAAAAATTTGTACATGTGACTGACACGTAATAGGACATGTAGTTCATGATGCTGTTGGAGCATAAAATGAATGATGCTGTTAATAACACTACTGGGATCAGAAAAGTAGAAGTTCCCTGAGGGAGACAGTTGGGTGAGGCCTAGGATAAAAGTCGGGTTTTCAGGGCACCTGGGTGGCTCAGTCAGTTAAGCATCCGACTCTTGATTCAGCTCAGGTCATGATCTCATGGTTCGTGACTTCAAGTCCTGAGTCTGGCTCCACGCTGACAGCACAGAGCCTGCTTGGGATTCTCTCTCTCCTCTCTCTCTGCCCCTACCCTGCTTGTGCTCTCTCTCTCTCTCTCTCTCTCTCTAAATAATAAAACTAAAAAAAAAAAAAAAAGAAGAAGTAGGATTTCTTCAGGACTTTGTAGAATGCATAGGCAACTCCAGGCCCAACATGAGTTAGAGCATTCTAGGCATCGAGATCAACAAGGCAAAGGTTTGGAGCCAGGACAAAAAACCCACATGAAGACCAGCAGTGCAGTGTTTTGTTGCTGATTGGTTGGTTTTTATTTTTTATTTATTTTTTTTCAACGTTTATTTATTTTTGGGACAGAGAGAGACAGAGCATGAACGGGGGAGGGGCAGAGAGAGAGGGAGACACAGAATCGGAAACAGGCTCCAGGCTCTGAGCCATCAGCCCAGAGCCTGACGCGGGGCTCGAACTCACGGACCGCGAGATCGTGACCTGGCTGAAGTCGGACGCTTAACCGACTGCGCCACCCAGGCGCCCCGGTTTTTATTTTTAATGACAGGATTAGCATTACAGACAAAATGTCCCACAGTGGTGTCGAGAGACCTGCAGAAGTACAATGGGGTAGCTATGAGCTGATCATGTTGGCAGAAAGATGGCAAAGAGGCTAAATAATGAAAGGCTCACAGGACTTGGTGGCTGTTAAGATACTGAGTAGCTACCATATGCCAGGTACAGTAGTAGGTGTCCCAGGTTTTAAATAGCCCCTGCCTTCATAGTGTTTATAACCTAACTGGAGGCACCCGTTAGGTTATGTGAGGGGAAGCACACAGGGAGGTTCCTAACCCACACCTAGAGGCAGGAAAGGCCCACTAGGGGGAGGGACACAATCTAGCCTGACTACCAAAGATGAGGAGGTATTAGCCAGGTGAACTGAAAGCCCTGGGTGTTCTGCTGGATCCCCTTGACCTTACTGGCATGCGCCCCATCTCCCAGTTGCTAGGAGTTGGCCACTAATAAAGCTCACAGCTGCCCTCTTCCTGGGAGATTTGCCCTCAGTCAAATGGGAGGCTATGCTATATGCCCACCAGCCCCGCAGATTTCAGCCAATGACTGGCTGACCCAGGGATACCAAAGGTCAGCTCTCCTGCCTCAAGATGGACCAACTCTGTGGTGTAATCTGTGCTTCTCAGCTTCCCCTCAGGACCAGGTGAAGCTGGTATCCAGGTGAGACACAGAAAGCCCTTTGTGACTGAGCTTTGTGACTCTGTTCTTCCTCTTCTCCTCCATTACCTACTTGAAGCTCTTCACTTCAGTAAAACCAAACCACCCACAGTTCCCCTTCCTTCACTATGTGGTTCCAAGCCTCTGAATGACTCTTCTTGGAACACACTTCCCAACTTTCCTGGCTTGGCCAACTTACCTCAGGCATCACTGCCTCCTGGAAGCCTTCCCTAAACCTGGAGGGGCACCAGGAATCCCTCTCCTGAGTTCCCGTCATTCCCTATACAAATCTTAGCACTTACACTATATCATATTAAAATTACCTGTTTATATGCCTGGCTCCCCTAGGATAGTGCAAACCACCCAAGGGCAGGAACTCCATCCCATCCGTTTTTGCTCCCCTAGTCTGTGGCATGGCATTTGACATGGCAGGGGCTCCACAAATGTCTGCTGACCTTAGAACGTCTCATTTCCCACCCCGGTACAGGCCAACCCTGAAGCGGAAATGAGGTGTGGAAACAAGAAGGGCTGATACGGTCCAACGGATGTATTAGCCCAAGGCAGCTTAATAGCTATTGATTCTATGGTTCTGGCAAGAGACAAAGGGCCTCTTCCTGCAGCCTGGATCACAGAATGGTACATGGAAGGGACCTTAGAAGACTTCTAAACATATTCTAACCTGACCCCATTGAAATCCAAAGTAAGGCTGCTTAATCTAAAAGGAAGGATGTTGGGTTTCTTTGCTTTTGATAGGAACCGTGTCATTTTGTCGCCAGAGCACTGATAAGAAACCTAAGTCAGCGACGATTATGTGTTTACCAAACACAAAGTGGGGGGGGGGGGGAAGAAATCATTACTTAAGAAATATGGCTTGAGAAGCCAAACCTGTGCAAGCGTGCAATCTAGCAGAGCCCTGTGACAGCTCGACTTGGCATGCATAGTTTCAACACATTGGAGAATCACCACCCAAGTCCGCTGTGCAGTCCGTAATTGCACAGAGGTGTGCATTATACAGCGCACGACAAGGTTTAGTGACCAAAGACGCTTGCACTGCACAAGCCCTTGTTCTCCATTCAAGGTCACATACTCAGGAGCCCTTGTGAAATGATGTTAAAAAAGAGCCACACCTGTGTTTCACACAGAGTAAAGGAAATGCACTGTCAGTGTCACCACAGTAGTGACATAACATAATGCAATCCAGAGTTTATTTTAGCCACAGCATTTATTTTAATGATTTTGTAAATGACTCTCATCCTGCATTTCAGAATCATTAAGGCTATGAAGAGGTCATAGGAATCTCAACACACTCATTTCACAGATGAAGACACAGAGGCACAAAAGGCACAAAGCGTTTTCTCAAGGTCATTTAGTGGTTAGTGTTGGAGCTACAATTAGAACCCAAGGTTATTCACTTCGAGTCAAGAACTACTTCCACACCGCATACATGGTAACTAAGGCTGTCTGTCACCTGTAGAGGTGGGGTGAAGGACAGTCAATAGGAAACAATTATAGGGGGAGATAAGGTATCACTGATGAAATTCCACATTTGGATTATCTCTGGCAGGTTTTTAATCACAGAATCAGCCTGCTGCCCCAAACCATCTGTGCTGTTCATAAATCTAGCCTCAAAAATATTTTCCTCGAACAAGTGAAAATTATTTTTCTAAGTCATCTGTTTTAGAATTTTGGGGAGAGCGTACTGTTGCTGAATTCAGAAAAATCTTGATGGTTTTTAACCTGTACTTATCAGATTTATAATCATTCTTATGCTGTTTTGGGCACATTTCATAAAAGGAAGACTAATACCCTTGATTGGGAGTGCAGGTTGGCATAAATAACGGGCCCCAATTGGTTCTTTATTCATTTGTGACTTGATTTATTTGGGGCAGTCCAGTGAAAACGTGGGTTAAATGATTTTGCTCTGCAGCCTATATTTAATCTTACCAAGACACTGAACGTGAATGATATATGAGGACAAATAAAGTCCCCAAGGTGATGAATCCTACGCTATACTGTTACAGCACCGGATTTACAAAGACAGAAGGCATGTGGCATATAAAGAGGATGAAATAAGTGCCCTGTAAGACACCCACATCAATGAACTGACCCAGTCACTTGTTTTAATGGATTATCTTCCCATGCTTCATAGGGCTCTTACCAGCACATTGAGTCCCTTTAAAATATTCTATATTTAACATGGGACACCTCCAAAATTCAAGGATTCTGGGGGTGCTTGGCGGATATCCAGAAACCATCACTCAAAATGATTCACGGGAAATGGGAAGTGGAGTGCTGAGCGTAACATGAAGAGAGAGCATTTCCAGAATGGTCAACAACCGTGTTTTTCTCCAAAAAGTTCAAAGCAAGAAGAAATGGACTCAAATTACCACCAGCGGGAATTAGCTTGGACATAATGCACAATGCCTGGCGCTGGTACAAGCACACACAGGAGCCTTTGAAGTCCCTTCCTTAGGTAAATGCGGCCGGCAGAGAAAATCTGGCCAATGAGCCAAAACTTATGTTATTATTGAACTGAGACAGGACCAAAGAAAAAAACCGAATTACAGTGGGATTAAAGAACATTAATTAGAGAAGGAGGGGAAAGGAAGTAATAAAAATCAGGTAACAAACTACAGAGAAATCTAATATATTCTACAGTTGTGCTCACGGCATTGAAGCATAGCCTTGAAAATTAAATCTGTTCCTAATCCAAACTTTTTGTGTTATTTTGCTATTTTAAATCTCTCCCCTGGCCACTCGACTGAAATTAATTGATTTATTTGAATTTAACTTATTTCAAACTGCCCCTTCTCAGAAGGCCTAACAGTGTAATGGGATTTTTTTAAAAAAAGAGAAAGAAAAGATGGAGTCTGATAAGTTTCTAGGCTCAATTCCAGAGAGTTCACTGCAAATGGCTTCTCAGTTCTCTAGACTTTTTATGAGGTAATGATGAAAATCCTCATTTGAAGAATTATAGAATGGTGCATCTCAAACTTTAATGCACATATAGATTACGCAGGGATCTTCAACGTGCAGATTCTGATTCAGTGGGTCTGGGGTGGGGCCTGAAGCTCTGCATTTCTAACCAGCTTCATGTTGCCCAGGCCACTGGTCCAGGGACCACATTTTGAACTAGCAGCCTCCAGATCCACACTGTCCAATGTACCTATTAAGTACTTTCTATGTGGCTAGTCAGAATTGCGATGGGGTATCAGTATAAGATATGCACTGGGTTTCCAAGACTTTAGTATGAAAAAGGTATAAAACAGCTTAATTTTTAAATTGTTTGCATGTTGAAATAATACTTGGGGTATGTTGGGTTATAAAATATATCTTACTGAGATTCATTTCACCTGTGTCTTTTTACATTTTAATGAGGCTACTAAATATTTAATTTCATATGTGGCTCATCTTATATTTTATTGGACAGTGCTAGTTTAATTTATATACAAATAGACACTGATCATGTATTTTTAAAACTACACGATCAGTCCTGGAGATCCTTTACGGATCAAGACTTTTTTAGCTTTGACAAGTTTCATCTTGACCTTTCAATCTCATGTAGTCATCGCATAGATGAGAAATACCGTCACTTCTCAGAGAAAAACACCTCTCTTTGGCTAAGCCCAGTGAAAGGCAATGTTTTCAGATAATAGCGTGGGTGAGACCTGGGGCGCCATGGCACCAGTGCACCAGCTCATTCTCCCTCTCGATGGCCTCGCCAAGCTCAGGTGGCCAGTTGCAGTTCTGCTCCTGCTCCATGAGGAAGTCCACACTCTGCCATACCAGCTCCTGATCTGAGGGCTTGAGGTGCTCGTGGTAAGAAAGAAGCATCTGGAGAATGGACGACAGGCCATGAGCCGCTCCTATATCAACACACAAAGCATAATTAATTCACACAACTGGGAAGAGAGCCCATTTTGTTTAGTGAAAGGACAGAGTATAAAAAAATGAATGGCAATATTATGTGAAAGCACACACAGTCATATAATAATAAAGCTCCTAAGAACTAGGCTTCTGGGGAGCATACGTTAGAACAGGGATCAGCACACTACAGCCTGCAGGCCACATCTGACTCACTGCCTGTTTTTGTAAATAAAGATTTATTGAAATAGAGCCACGTTCATTCATTTGTGTGTTATCTATGGCTCCTTTTGCGCTACAGCGGCAGAGCTGTGTTTGTGACAGAGACATATAGCCCACAAAGCCTAAAATCTTTGTTGTCTATCCCTTTATAGAAAAATAGTTAGTGACAACCCCTGTTTTAGAGAAAAGATTTTTTTAAACTTTTCAATTAACATAAAAAAATAAAATGTAATTTAAAAAAATTTTTAACGAAAGGTGGGGCACCTGGGTGGCTTAGTCAGTTAGGCATCCTACTTCGGCTCAGATCATGATCTCACGGTTCCTGAGTTCGAGCTCTGCGTCAGGCTCTGTGCCGACAGCTCGGAGCCTGGAGCCTGCCTCAGATCCTCTGTGTGTCTCTCTCTCTGCCCCTCCCCTGCTTGCATTCTGTCTTTCTCTCTCTCAAAAACAAATAAACATTAAAAAAATTTAAACTTTGTAATTAACATACCAATAGCTTTTATGAAAATCCTCCTACAGTGCTTAAAAATAATTTGTTCTAGGTATCTAAAAATTCATTCATTCACTCAACACATCAGAATTAAGCACCTAATACGTACCAGATACTGTTCTCGGTGTTGAAGATAAATGAATGAACAAAACAGACTAAATCCCTTCTTCTGTAAAGTTAAACACTAATAACGGGTATTAATTTACTTAATCCTTCACATTTAGCACTGTATATCGGGCACTGTCTAAACCCTGGGGGTACACAGATGCATGTGACTTGGTCTGATTCTTGAAGACCTCCCCATATGGTACAGTGAAAAAGCCAGACTCATAAATAGACAAATAGAATATGAAGTGATAAATGCTGTTATGAGAGATGTGTACCAGGAGCTAACAGAGAACCATGGGAGGATCTGAGGGGGCACTTGAGGTTCTGTCTACACAGGTAGTGTCATCTGAGCAAGTCTTGAAGAATTCCTAGGAGTTCCAGCATAGGGTACTATACTAGCAAAGGCCTGAGCCTGCTTTCGGAGAAGGAGCTAGCTCAACAAAGGTAAAAGTCAGCCCAGCCCTGCAGGGTTTTCACTCATTCCTAATGAGTAGAATGCTGGTTGGTGGGAGGTGCTGGGTTCAATATATTTGGAGGGCTTGTTCTTTAAACTCAACTCTGTAACTGTGAAGCTTTCTCTTTGCACTCAGGCCCTCGGAACTCTTGACTGCCCAAAAAAGGCCTTACAGTTTTATCCCGTCAAAGACGATTCTTCTTAAAATTCAGTTGTAATACTTGAAGGTGCCTTTCTTTCAATGGCTTTTAAATTGTTAGGGGAAAAAAAGCTTACTTTCCAGGAAAATATTTATGCATCAGATAGCCATCTGGTTTGTGCTATACATGTAAATGTCTAGAATGTTAATTTCTCTAAAAAGATGAAAAAATGGAAAGAATAGTTCTATTAAGGAACTCTAGCAGACACTGTCAGTGTCCTGCCCATCACCTCGTCTACACTCACCATTCTGGTGCACCTATCCTCCTCCTCACCTTCCATCTGAAGCATTTATCATTCTGCCTGAGGCTTTCTCTGGCCACAGGGGTATGCCCAGCCCACAGGAGCAGGGTGGAAGTCCTAGGGAATTAGCAGGTCTGGGAGCAGCCCCTCAACCCATGAAGCAGGGAGTTGGTGGATGAATACTCCAGTTTCCTCATCATTTAGGTGGGATAATTCTGAGGCACATTCTATACAGCCTTCAGGGACCCCAGTGGGACCAAGCCTGAGTTATCCACAGTTGCTCACTATTACATCCTCTATTAACCTTTTTCTGTACTCTCGCTTCCTCATTCCTCTATCAACACTTTCTAGGGTCAAGCCATTTATACCCAAATCCTTGTCTCAAGGTCTGATTCTAGAGAAACTCAGTCAGGAACTTAAAGGTTCTTTGAGAAGTCTCTCAGAGAACTCCCAGTCCATATGCTCATTGCTAAAGTTGTTCATCAGCTATTCACTCATTCATTTGGTTACCCTCATTAGGCACAGGTTCTTGGTAAACGACCAGGGATCACAAGGATAAGTAAGCAAAAGTCCACATCCTGAAGGTGCACAAAGCCGGCTGAGGCGGTCGGACAGGTAAGCCACTAAATAGAGTGTGATGTGATAAGGGCTCCAATATAAGTGTGGCAGGGTGACCACACTTGGCAGACCAATTTTGCTTCAGGGCAAAACCTGAAACATGTGAATGTTTTTCCAGAGAGGATTCAATAGACCCATTTTCCAAAAGCACCAAGTTTCTCAATAGCTCTGGTGATGTCTGATCAGTCTTGAAGTCTGTGTAGAAGTATTACAGAGAACTGAAGGGGTCGGAGGAGGCTGGGCCTTCTAGGGAAAAGGAAGAGGCACAGAGATTCTGAAGATATGAGAACACTTGGCTTGGAGGAGATTACGCTGCACAGACCCAGAAAAGGGAGGGAGATAAAGCCTGAGTTTGGAGAAGGGAACAGGAATCTACAAATGGCCTTGCGAGTCATGCTCAGGACTCTCTTTCAGGGAGCCACTGAAAGATTCAAAAGGGGAGTAAGTAATTTTCACTTTACATGCCTTCTAGCTCAAAAGGGGCCGTTGTGATTCAGTAAGCAGTCTGTTAGTAACCCACTAGCATTAAACACTTGAAACTGTTACTGGCTTCATTGTGTTTCCCTGTGCATTAGCACTATTGGCAATGAGTGTATAAACTGTTCACAAACTTTCAGTGAAATTCAGCCAATGAACTCACGATCTAGAATAAAGGTTTTAGTCTTTAGTAAAAGTAATCATTACAATAGCTGCCCTTCTGTCAAGCTATGAAAACAAACATTCAATTGTGATTTGTAGTATCTATCAGTATTTGTTTTCAAGTGGCATTTTAAAGTGTTTCTAGTGAAATGAAGAGGAATGACCTATGCCCCCCCCCCCCAAAAAAATCTAGTTTGTAGTCAGTGCGGGTATCAGGGACTCCCTTCTTCCTACAGGACTTTGCCAACAACACCTTCACTCACCCAAGTATTCAGTTCCATAGTAAGAGTACATCAGAGGGAATGGCTTCCTTTTTTTCATGGCGTACTGCTTCCCAGAGTCCAGAATCGCCTGGCAAATTGATTTGATCTGTGCTGGGCTCAGTACCTGTGTAAGGAAATCAAGAAGCAGAAGTCCAATCAGGATCTTCTTTTTTCCTCAGACTCTGGATTTTCTTGTTAAAGAGTTCATCAGCATATCCACCCCCCACCCCACACATCCTTTTCCTATGCGTAAATAAGCTTCGCCAGCCAGAACTTTTTTTCAAACAACCGATGCTCTTTCTGTTGTCAAGTTTATCCACCCTCTTCAGGAAATTTGCTGTGTTGATGGGGAAACACGCACTTTTATTGCTAAAGGCTTTTATAAAATGCAAAGACCACTTTACAGTGGTTGTATCATTAATCCTTGTCATTGGAACGAGAAAGTGCTCAGAAAAGAACAAAGACTGGGCCTAACCCATCATGCTTAACAAAGCTGTTACTCCCAGTGTGCGGTGCAGGTCTGGACCAGACAATGGGCCTTCGGTCTGTGTCATTTAGACTGCGCTTATAAAGCCACAATTCTATGAGACGCTGCCGCATGACAGACTCACTGTAGCCTTTGCATTCCCGGAATGAAACCAAAGTCCAGTGGGCACCAAGGCAAAATAACTTTCAGTAGCAAAATGACCCTGAATAGACAATGGCTAAAATGCAATGACTCGCCGTCTTCCATAGTTGACTCAATATACCCACAGTCCGTTTTAGGACTATAGAGATTAAAACGTTCTCAAGCCTACAAAGCCTCGTTGAGTTTATTAGGATTCTGCTCAGGATTGAGATGTTTTCTGCTGCCCACTCTTCCTCAGGGCAGATGAGATGCTCCCTGCTCCCTTTGGCCCACTCTATCTTTACCATGACTCTTTGGAGGAGCACTTACCACCTGGTATGTTTCTGTCTCTCCCTCCCTCTCTCTCCACTAGACGATCACTTATTTGGGGGCAAAGACTGTGGCATCTCACCTTTTTGGTATCTTTGATTGCTAACACAGAACCTGAGGGGGCCTTTGGTAACCCATAAGGGAGCGAGTAAGTGCCAGGTTTACTTGCATGAAAAGCAGAGCCCTCCCTTTTTCTCTTCTTTCCCCAATTATTTCTTAAGTCCCTACTATATGGCAAGAGAGCTGTTCTGGATGCTGGAGGTATGACAGCGAACAAGGTAGACAAGACCTCTGCTTTCACAAAGTCAACCTTCCAAAAACACAAACCTGCAGCAGAAAATTACTAGCCAGAGTAACCATGGCCACTGCTCACCTCCACACCCACCCCTCCAAAAATCACCTAAAGTTCAGCCTTGGCCTGATTGAATGAATCAAGGATCAAGGAAAAGTCCATTCCATTTTGGCCTCTCTCCTAAGACTCACACCTCAAATCTTTTTGCCCAATATCTAGCATTATACTCACTGATTCCTTCTGAAGTAAAGTACTAATGATTTCTTTCTTTTCCTTCCTTCCTTCCTTCCTTCCTTCCTTCCTCCCTCCCTCCCTCCCTTCTTTCCTTCCTCTCTTCCTCTCTCTCTTTCCTTCTGCAGGGTTTTGCTCCTCTGACTTATTCAACATGAGAAGGGTAACATATAATCCAGGTTTTGGCTCCTCAAATCTAGCATTTAATTTGGGATTACCTAATTAATTTCTTAAAGAGGAGGCTGTTCATTAACTAATTAATTCTGCCAATTAACACTTACTGAGCTACTATTCCAGTGAGGCCCCATACTCGGTATTATAGGGGAAATTCTAGAAAGCCTGGGACATATACTTTCCCTACAGGGAATTCACTATCCAGAACTGGAGATGAGATATAGTCAAAAGTCTACCATAGGGCAATTTAAGTTCATGAGCCTAAGGGTGGAAAGAGACAGTAATGCAGAATATGTGTCACAGACCATGAAGCACCATTCAGCTTCACTAAGACTTCACTATCTCCTCATTTTCTATCTGGTTGCTCTGAAGCAATGGTGTTGTGGCTTTCAACTTAAGTTTTCCTTCCATTAGCTACCTATCTTTGTCTCTTGGGTATTCTCCTTTCTGCCTTAAATTCCTGACGATTCTATCCTCCCAGGCACTCCCACCATCATTTCAGGGCTCAACCTTGGGTTTTTCCAGAGCTCAATAGCAAATTTCTCCTAGATGATTTCCTAGGAGATTTCCTGCATCTACTCAAATTGCTACCCCAAATTTTCATTTGCTATTAAAAACATCTTTTCCTTTGTGCCTTTCTATCGGTGCCAACTGATCTTATGTTTATTATTAGTGTTACTCTACTTAATAGCTTCCATCACCAGTCTCACATCAACCCCTCTAGGCTGCCTTGCTCTCAGAAACCTGCAAGAGCCTCAAAAGGCATGGACTTAATAGGACTCTAACCTTGGGGCACCTGGGTAGCTCAGTCGGTTAAGTGTCCAACTTCAGCTTAGGTCATGATCTTGAAGTTCATGGGTTCGAACCTTGCATTGGGCTCTGTGCTGACAGCTCAGAGCCTGGAGCCTGCTTCAGAGTCTGTGTCTCCCTCTCTCTCTGTCTCTCCCCCACTCACTCTCTGTCTCTCTTGATCTCTCAAAAATGAATAAACATTAGAAAAAAATTTAAAATAGGATTCTAACCTGTCCCAGCCCACGTTTTCTTGGCAATATATGTGGCTCTTCAACTGAACTTAGATCCTGTCTGCCAATATTGGTATGAATCCATAAGACAGAAAGTTTTTGTGATAGGAAAAAGGTCCACTGTTTTCGGGGTATATTCTCATTTGAATTACTAAAATTCTCCCTATTTTTACTTCTGTGCTAATAATTGAATCAGCTTATTCTTTCCTCAGTTGAACATTTATTAATGATTTCCTCTCTCTCTCTCTCTCTCTCTCCCCTCTCTCTGTCTCTTTGCGTGTGTGTGGGGGGGGGGCGGGGGGATTCACCTGCTTGTTTTAAAACTAGGAGCAAAATCAACTTAGGTTATATGTGATGCCCTCTTCCTTTCTTTCCATCACTAATCCACAGCTCAGAATAGAGCATGAGTTTACAAAGGATTTCAAAACCTCCTGGGTCTGTGCATCATGTCTGGGTGGTTTCCTCTTATCTCCCTGAAACACTGTGATAAACAAAGAGAAACTGTGCTTGTTTGGCTGGATAAAGACCAGTTATGCATGCAGTTTTTTATCTCTGGGAACAGACAAGACCTACCCTTGGGTTTATTGATGAGCAAATAAAAACTGAAAACAGTGCTCATTAAAGGTGTGTGGAGGAGGAACACAGATGAAGAGTGTGCTCTTTTTCTTCCCCCTGAGCAAACAGCACAGAAAGAAGAGACATGACCACATCTGTCTGCTTCCTCCGGCATTCTTCCATCCCTGCACCTGACACACAGGAACGCCCACGTGAGCACACATTCTACCTCTGAGAAGATGGCCACTGTGCTTCTGAGATGCGGAGGCCCCAGAATGAGGAAGTGACATTTCGGGGTGGGGTGGGGCGGTGGGGGGAGGGGGAGTGACGGGATGGAAGAAAAGGGGCTCCCTGCCCATTAGGCATTTACCAAAACAAACCCAAACTCCCTCTCCTGTATTTGTAGCACCTAAGGCCTATGTGTGTACTGGTATCTTGGATGGATTTGGTTCTTTAATTGTTTTTTACACTGAATTAAAATAAATTACAATATCTCAAAAATACAAAGCAAGTCAGCTGTGGTTTGATTTAAGCAGTTTCATTAGTTTAGCTGATGCCCGTCACTGGCTTTCAAACAGGTGTCTGTTGTGAACTAGTCCTGTTGGGCTGGACTCTGAGATTGAAGAGACAGAGAACAATAAGGCCCACGCTATGTTTCCTGGCTCGACCTGAAGGTTGTGCGGTGGTTGAACCACCTCCATGTGGAGGAGAGATTTTCATTAAGGAAATCCATGCGATGAACCAAAGCCATAGATAGCTTCCTTCACCACACACATCTTTCCAGGGCAAGTGTCCTACCCACAGGCCCTCTGAAGTGGCAGTCCTGCTATGGCTAGAGATCAGCCAGTGCCAATGTCAGTAACCAACAGTCCAAAACGTCCTGAGTGTGTGATTGCCCATCTACATGGAATGCAGAAAGCCACTCCTATATCACACCAATATGTAGCAGACTAAATCTTATATTAATTTTGGTGTTTTCATCAGCAATTTATCTGACTCCAATCCTTTGACTACCATATGTGCTGGCAGAGGCTTCTTCCCAGAGGAAAGAAACAAGCCATTTGACCACCTGTGAACATTAAAAGGACTTGATAACCATGGACCACAGCTTTGAGGAAAAGGTTTTTGAGTTGTTAGAACCTGGGTATTTTTGAACTTTAAGTTGATACCATAAACAGTAGACTTGAAGGACATATAGGGTCAAGATGGAACTAAAAGCTGTTCACGGTAGGAAAAGTTGACGCAGAAAGGAAACCAGGAAGTTCAAAGTTCGTTTGGAGCTCCTGCTCTCCTTCCTACACCCCCTTGTGCCAAGCCTCAGGAGAGAGCCTCCAATCCTCGGGATAGGTCTTGGGATTTATAGGTAGCTAGGATATGTGCCCCCTGCTCCCTCCTGCAATTTGGGGAGATGGTAGCCTCAAAGATGTGTCTCTTGCCTCAGGGTCTGGGGCCAGTAAAAGAGAGAACACTTCATGGCACATCCCACGAGAGAGCCAGAGACAATCCTAAGTTTCCCATGGGCACCATCGTAAGGCAGGAAAAACATCCCAACCCCAAAAGGAAACTTCTTTTTAAAAATGCCCAGTCCAAATAATTTCAAATGAAAAAGTTAGGGAAACTTTTCTGGAGAAAGTCAATATCCACAATTGGTTAGGTTTTTGTTTTTTTGTTTTTTGTTTTTTGTTTTTTGGTTTGTTTTTTATTTTGTATGACTTTTTGGAGTTGTGGTTTGGTTGGAACCCACTAGGTTACAGAGAAGAGCCAGGGCTTCACAAAATCTCTGGAGTGGGTGGAGATTTACTTCAGGTGCTGAGGGGACAAAAACTCAGGGAAGCTCCTTTAAGGTAGAAGGAGCTTAAAGAGAAAGGATAGGGCTAAGGACAGCTTTCAAGCAGGAAATAGATCTTGATGAACCGAACAATTCATGTTTGTGCAAAGCCTGTGCAAGGCACTTCGGGGGGAGAAGTAATCTTAATAATTAGGCTAATAATACCTGAACTATTTAAATAACGAAACATTCAATATTGGTTCAAATTCTAAAAGTCATGACCTATAGCGGTAAGGTGGAGGGAATATATATTGGGGGACTCACAGATGGAGAGGGATCCGAACTAAGCTTTGAAGGACAATTAGGAAGTGGATAAATGAAAGTAGCCAGGAGGGAGAGCATTTTAAACTGCGGGATGATGGGGGAAAAACTCTGGGTATTAGGGCAACGCCTCTCAAACCACCACGTGCCAATTACTCGGTGTTCTTGTTAAAACGCAGATTCTGAGTCAGTGGGTCTGGGATGGGACCGGGATTCTACATTTCTAATAAGCTCCCAGGTGGTAATGTTGTTGCTGTGGCTGCTGGTGCAGGGAACACACCTGAAGGAGCAAGGCATTATGGGAACAGAGAGGCTGGTTGCAGCAGACGATCTCTCCTGCGAAGGGTGAGAAACTAGGGGCGCCTGGGTGGCGCAGTCGGTTAAGCGTCCGACTTCAGCCAGGTCACGATCTCGCGGTCCGTGAGTTCGAGCCCCGCGTCGGGCTCTGGGCTGATGGCTCAGAGCCTGGAGCCTGTTTCACATTCTGTGTCTCCCTCTCTCTCTGCCCCTCCCCCGTTCATGCTCTGTCTCTCTCTGTCCCAAAAATAAATAAACGTTGAAAAAAAAAATTAAAAAAAAAAAGAAATTAGACTGAAGGAACTATAGGAAGTTCCCAGGGACATCCAGGGAAATAAAAGGGAGCACCAGCCAAGAACACTGCACACCATAATTTAAATGATCAGGATACCCAGAAAAGAGAAGCAAACACCAATGGGAAATTCTCTTCCAATATACCATGCATGGGAAACACGTGCTCAAATTTGCAAACCCCAGTGGAGAGTTCCCTTAGCCAATGTGGCCAGGTTTGTTATTTTCTTAATTGGTCTCCAAATGGGGCACATGTGCTGGTGCAGAATGAGCAAGTCTCTTCCATCTGGTTTTCCTGATGTTCTCTGACCATTATTATGTTGGGTGATGAACGGCAGGGGGGATGGGGGGGTGCGCTAGTTCATGATTATCTTCGAGTTATTAAAGGCATTGAACAGGGAATTTCAGTTATAAACATTTGGTCCCAGATGCCATTGCAAAGTTGTGTCTTTTCCCTTCTCATGTCAGGAAACACAAGCCCAAAAAACACTGGGAACCAGAAAAGAAAAACAGGTTTTACTCCATTCTTGCAGACTGACAGCTGGCTTTAAAGATTTATTATAAGTACCTGGTAAGCCACCAAGTGTCACTAGGTGATTTCATTGTTTTCGGCAAGACACCAGATGTCTCAGAGCCTGAGCTTCCTTATCTATGGAAAGGGGGTCACAAACACTTGCCCCACCTACCTCCTCCAGTCATGGTGAGACTCCTAAAAAAGCAGTTGCCAGTGGTTGGCTGCACACTGCAATCACCTGGGGAGCTTTTAAAAATCATGAAGGCCTGGCCACACCCCCAACCAATTACATCAGACTGTCTGGATGTGAGACTCAGGCATCAGTATTTTTAAAGCTCCCTGAGTGATTCCAAAGTATGGTAAAATTTGAGAATCACTGCTATGAAATATTGAATGAATGTAAAATGGTTTTCAAAAGCAAGGTAATAATAATAATAATAATAATAATAATAATAATACATGATGAAGAAGGAAAAGGAGGACAGGAGAAGAGCTAAAGGGAAGAAAAGACTTCCCAAACAGAAGATAGTCCCAGGTCTGGATAAACACCTTTGGTCTGAATCACAGAGGAGTGGAAGGGAGAAAGCAGATATGCCACATGAGTGGATATACTAGGTCAGGTCAGAGGTCTACTGAACCTCATCCGGTGTTTCCAGGACAGGAACCAATGCACATATTGTGGGACAGTAATAGAGAAACTAAAGAACACAGCAGACAGCACACTGGACTAGGATTCAGGAGGTCTGGGCTTGAGATCCAACACAGCTACAGTGACCATGGTTAAGTCAGCACAACTCTGTTTCCTCATCTTTAACATAAAGAGACTGGACTAGAATCTGTCTACTAACCCAGTGCTTCTTAAATTTTAGTGTGCCTTTAAAATCACCTAGTTAGCTAGCTAGCTAAAACAGAGCCTCCTGGGCCCTACCCGCAGACATTCTGAATAGCTGTGGACTGGGGCCTGAGATCTTATATTCTTAACAAGTTCTCAGGTAGTGGGCATGCTGCTGGTCTGGAAACAATCCAGTGAACAGCACTGTACTAGGTGGCCTCTAAGGTTCCTCAGGATTCCAAACTCTGGTTCCCGAGGCATTGAAGGGGTCTGGCTCTTGAGCCAAAAGAAGGAGCACAGAATGATAAGAAAACATAGGGGCTTTCAGATCAGACAGACCAGAGTTCCAGACTTAGCTTCAGCACTTTCTAGCATGGTGGGTTTAAGCAAGTTACTTCCGCAGCAGGCTCTCTGTATCTGAGCTTTTGTTTCCTGTGGTTTCAGTTACCCTTGGGCAAACTCCGTCCCGAAGAAGTGATCCTCCTTCTGATGAGTCATCAGGTCAATAGCAGCCTATTGCTAAGTCACAATGCCTGTGTCATTTAAAAAAATTTTTTTAATGTCTATTTTTGAGAGAGAGAGAGAGAGAGTGGGGGAGGGGCAGAGAGAGAGGGAGACACAGAATCTGAAGCAGGCCCCGGGCTCTGAGCTGTCAGCACAGAGCCAGATGCGGGGCTTGAACTCACAAACCATGAGATCATGACCTGAGCCGAAGTTGGATGCTCAACCGACTGAGCCACCCAGGCACCCCTACCTTCCTTAATTTCTTTTTTAATGTGAATTTATTTTTAAGAAAGAGACGAGGGGCAGAGAGAGAGAGACACACACACAGAATCAAAGCAGGCTCTGAGCTGTCAGCACAGAGCCTGATGCGGGGCTCGAACCCACGAACCATGAGATCATGACCTGAGCCAAAGTCGAATGCTTAACCGACTGTGCCACCCAGACGCCCAACGATTGTGTCATTCACCTCTCTTCAGCTCATCATGTAGGCAGTTTATCATCTCACATCAGCACAAGAGTACAGTACAGTAAGATATTTTGAGAAATACCACATTCACATACGTTTTATTACAATGTATTGTTTTAATTCTATTTTATTGTTAGTTTTGTCATTGATATCTTCCTGTGCCTAATTTATAAATTAAACTTCATCATAGGTATGTATGTATGGGAAAAAGCATAGTACATATAGGGGTCAGTACTATCTATGGTTTCAGGCATCCACTGGGGAGTCTTAAAATGTATACCCTGTGGATAAGTGGGGGGGGGCTGCTGTACTTTCTAAGCCTCAGTTTACTCGTTTGGAAAAAGCAGCAAAAGTAAGACCTACCCATCTCACTGCATTGCTACAAGGACTCCACAAAAGACCCTTAGCACAATTTCTGGCATTAAGCATATGCACGACACATAAGCTATAAATTGAAACAGGCTATAAGCTATAAGCTATAATTGATACATAAGCTATAGTTGAAACAGACATCCAAAGTTTAATTAGTGACTCAACTCCCACCATTCAGTACCATAGGCCTGGGGGGGGGGGGTCTGTGCTCAGAATCTGTATCATAAAATAACCCTGCTGTTGCTCACCACTCAGCCCCAGGCTCCACCCAAGGACCAGCTTGTGTCAGCTCACATCCCTAAGTTGTTGTAATATATAATTGATATACTAGTAATGGATGGCCCTTCATGTGTGTGTATTTATTTTTCTCATCCCCAAACTTTGAGCTTACAGGGTCCCACTTACCCCAAACCATGTTTCTTTGCTTCTGTAAAATACCTCTCAAGTTTATCTGGTTTCTAGACAAGTCTCTCACTAACTATGTGACTTTAGACCAATCATGTAACCTCTCTGGACCTCAGTTTCCTCATGTGAAAAAATAGGAGTTAAGCTGGTGGTTTGGTTTTTGTTTTTGAGTGGGAGAAAGTGCACGTGTGCAAGTGGTGGAGGGGCAGAGGGACAGAAAGAATCCCAAGCAGGCTCCACGCCCATCGCAAAACCCAACACCGGGATCGATGTCACAACCGTGAGATCATGACCTGAGCCAAAATTGAGTCAAACGCTTAACTGACTGAGCCACCCAGGTGCTCCAAAATGGTCTTTAATGTGCTTTTGGCAATAGAATTTTGTTATTTTGTGATTCATGACAACTATTTACAAATTTATCTATGCTTATTTGGGCTCTAATTCTGGGATGTGGATGAGATGGTATGTTTCAGTGGTTTCATTTCTTACAGGCTAGGCCAAAGGTCCTTTGCAGTGAGATCTTAATGCATATTTAACCTGTCCTCTATCTTAGGTATGTTATCAAGATGCATATTCTCTTATGTACTTTCTTCCTAAGTAGAAAGCTTAAAGAACTAGAAATTGTTTTAGCCTCTTGGCACTGATTACTTGAATATTATAGTCCCTGGCCTCTTGATGCCTCTAAAGTGAATGAGGCGCACGTGGCTGGCTCAGTCGGAAGAGCACAGGACACTTGATCTCAGGGCTGTGAGTTCGAGCCCCACATTGGGTGTAGAGATCACCTAAATACATACATACATACGTACATACATACATACGTATGTTATTAAGGCTGGATGCATAGTTGACATTTCACATCACACCCTTCTCTAAGCCACTGCTGAATGAATATATCATTGCAATGTTCTCAAATCATGGTTCAACAGACATTTTTTCAAGTACTTGCTGGGTGCATGACACTGTGCTAGAGAGTACAGAAAATAGAGATGAGTAGTTGAGTGTAATCAGGTATATAGTAAATAGTAATAGTATAGTATATAGTATATAGTAATAGTATATAGTAAATGCCTTTCCAAATAGGAAATTCTGATTACATATTTGTGCCTTCCACCATTAGTTAGCTACTAAGCATCCATTCTCCCCCTTATTCCTTGATAACTAGATCTCAATTTTATTAGAGTGACAACTGTATTTAGCTTCAGGTTATAAATAGTGAACAGCCTCAGCCAATCATCTCAATCCTTTTGTCTCTTGCCAGATACTCAGTTCTCAGCCTTCCCTGAAGCTAGGTTTGGCTATGTAGCCTCATTTTGATCAATGGGGATATCTGCTGGGGCAAGAGCTTCCTAGAAAGCTTATTATTTCGTGATAAATGAAAATAAAGTGGATGGACTTGGCTGTTACCTGCCTCTCCTTTTTTTGGTGCTTTGGATGTTTGTGTGAGGCCTAGAACGACAGCAACCATTTTGCATCCTGAGGCAATGATCACATGGATCAAAGGCCAACATGCAAATGATGGAGGAGGAAAAAAGATCCTGCAGTTCCTGGAAATCATTGAGCATCTGTACCACAACCAGGACTACCCGTCTCCAGACTCTTGTTAGGAGGGAAAAATTATTCCCTTTTTAAAAGTCACTGTTCATTGGGTGACTTAACGGCCACACTCCCATCAACTGGGTAGCCATAAAGTGCCAACCTAACAGCATTGCTAGCATTCATTTCCTGGCGAAGCAATTTTTGCCCACGTGTACCTCTGTTTCTACAGAAACCCTGGCCACGCAGCTCTTTAAAGTGAGGCTGACTGTCTAAGTCGACAAATGCAAATGCAGCTTCCAGTTCTGGCTGCGCTCACAAAGTTGTGATTGATCTTTCTTAAGTGCTGTCCTAGAGCCCAGAGGTCAGGCCTGGAAAACAAACGGTCACCTTTGCTACCATTGTCCTGGGCGATCTCCCTTCTCCTTCAACGTATCCTGCTCCAGATCAGAGACAATGGGCACTCTCCAATCCGCCACCATGACAGCAGGTCCCCCAATCCTCAAGGTCGATTCGGGAAGACAGGGAGGAAGTGCATGAGAGCCTTAGCAACAAGTGCTGTGAAGCAATTATCTTCTTTTCCAGGAACCATTGTCACCTCAACTTAAGTGATTACTGCCTACCTTGTCCCTTTAGAGAGCTGTTCACAAAAATGGCCTTAGAAGAACAGTATCTGAACAATTTGTGACATTTTAGGGCTCACTCTTTTACCTAGATGCTTTTGACAGAACAAGCTAAAAGGGTTTCCTTCCCCAAGCTTTTTGACGTGGGCCCGCAGGAGTGATGGGTGCCCTGAAGGTCAGAGAAACAGGGGAGGGAAGGCAGAGTTCTTTAAAATTGCTTAGATCTTGTTTTCTTTTTTCCCCCAATACCTTAAAATACATTTTAGTAAATCTGTTCCTTGGGGCTAAAGGAACCAGTGTGATGCAGTGGGGGTTTGACCATAAGTGCTACCATCTCTGTATACAAAAATGAAACCTAAAGCCGGTGTGGTGGGGGTGAGGTGGGGTGTCTGACCATGGCTGGGAAATTCAGAATTTCTGCCTTTGTCATTATATGGCCCTGAACAAGTGATTTAACTTCTCTTGCTTCATGGTTTTCATCTATAAAACGACATTACTGACTCACAACCTTTCTGGTTCATGATTTGTATGATTTATACATACGTGTAGAACTTTCCTTCTTCCCTTTGTGTTCACTTCGGTAGAGAACCCTTTGTGTGATCATGTCCAAAGTATTTTTGTTATGTTGACATTGTGTTTTCAGGTACTTGAAAGGGAAAGTGATTCTGGTTTATTGTTTTCTGGTTTCCAGTCAGAAAGTTTTAGCCAGCGATCTTAGGAGAGCTAGACTATAAAATTCAGTTAGAATCACTTTCTACATAAACGATACATTGAAAAAGGACCTTTTGGGTGACCTGGGCATGAAAGGAGCTGCCACCATCATCCCTGGTTAGGGATCAGGTGGCCATGATAAAGAAAAGAGTCTCCGTGGTTAGTTTCGATTTTCATTTTACTCCTAAAGGAAGGAGAAGGAATAGAGAATCTTAGGAGGAGCTGGCTCTGTGGATGAAGAGAGAAGAATGAAGTAAATCGACATCTTTCCTCTGTTAAGGACAAGAAGGTCCCCAAGTCCTCCTCGTTAGATTTGAGCTCCCACAAATTCCAAGTGGGTTGCTGCCTAATCAACAGACCTAGGGAGGCTTTTTCCTGGTCCTTAACGGAGCTGGGGTGAGCAGCTGGGATATATAACCAGTACTAAGCAAAGCAGGATATATAACCTCATAAGTTAGAACTAAGATCCTTGCTTTATACAGGGTTTATTCTGTAAATATTTATTGAGCCCTCCGATGGCTCACCAGAAGAATATCACTGAACAAGAGGGAAAACTCCCTGCCATCAGTGGAGATGATATTCTAGTCTGAATAAATTATGTGCTCTATATTAACCCAGACGGGTCTTATTCGGCCACTCTGCATCATTTGTTATTATTTTAATGTCGCTGTCTTCATAAAGAAATATCTTTAGTAAATTGTGTGCCTCATCTCATGTTGCCTGGGGAAAGTGTAACAGGAAATGAAAGCCATTCACAGTCACCGATGTTCAACTGAGGGTAATCACCAGAATTAAGGATGGACATAGGAAAGAAATGGCGAGCTGGTCAGCTACTATATAGCATATAATTATATGAAGGGATTTAAAAACAGAGCCCCCACTTCAGACCAAGATTTTATGGGAGGTGGGGTACGACTGGACACTCACATTTTGTAAAAAGCCCCACTCATGATGCTGGGACACAGGCACTGCTTTATAGGGCTTTGCATTGCAAATCCAGTACTATTTAGTATTGCAAATTGCACAGGTGTTTGGAACAAAGAACTGTCTTATGTGGTTCACGTAGCTTTGCTGTATCTATACCTGGTCGCAGACTAGACTTTTAATTATAAGTGTAATGCCAGGTACCCTCCCCATAAATTTGTTTCATTAGTTGTAACACAAAATCCTACTGACCATTTAGCAATTTTTAAATTTTTTTTAATGTTTATTTTTGAGAGGGAGACAGTGTGAGCAGGGAAAGGGCAGAGAGAGAGAGAGAGACAGACAGAGAGAGAGAGAGAGAGAGAGAGAGAGAGAGAGAGAGAGAGAGAGAGACATAGAATCTGAAACAGGCTCCAAGAACCTGAGTTGTCAGCACAGAGCCCAATGCAGGGCTTGAACTCATGAACTCTAAGATCATGACCTGAGCCAAAGTGGGACGCTTAACTGACTGAACCACCCAGGCGCCCCTAGCAATTTTTAAATAAAAAGCATGAATCCCCATAATACTGAGAGTGTAGCCCCATGTTTAATATGTAAAGTGGGTAGGTACATTAAAATATAATTATGAAGAGGTACTTACAAAATAAGGTTTCCCAATTACACTATAAAGGAACAACTAGAGACAAAATTTATCCAGGTGCATGCATGTGAGATATGTATCTACAGATCTACGTAAATAGATATATTTACCATGTAAGATGTATAACTTGGACTTCTTCTATAGTACATCAGTGTCGGAGGGAAATAAGTACCCAGGTCCACTTGTATAAGAATGTCCACAACAGCTTTCTTCATAAGAGTTTATTCATAAGCTTTAGTCATTTTTTTTAATGTTTGATACTTGTGAGAGAGAGTGCTGTGCTGACAGCAGAGACCCCAGTGTGGGGCTTGAACTCACGAATCGTGAGATCATGACCTGAGCCAAAGTCAGACACTTAACCGACTGAGCCACCCAGGCGCCTCTCATAAGCTGTATTCATAAGACCTGCCTGGAAACATCCTAAAATGAATGAATAAATTGTATGTTCACACTATGGAATGCTACTCCACAAAAAGAGAACAAATTATTGATACATGCAACAACATGGATGGATCTCATGAACATGTTGAACAAGAGAGTACTTGCTGTATGATTCCATTTATATGAAGTTCAAGAAGAGACAAAACAAATTACAGTGCTACAGATGAGTGGTTACCTCCCTGTGTCCTTTGTGTGTATGTTGGGGGGGGGGGCAAGTGGTACTAACTGGGATAGAGGAACTTTCTGGGATGATGGAAATGTTCCTTTTCTTTTTTTTTTTTTAATTTTTTTTTTAACGTTTATTTATTTTTGAGACAGAGAGAGACAGAGCATGAACAGGGGAGGGGCAGAGAGAAAGGGAGACACAGAATCTGAAACAGGCTCCAGGCTCTGAGCTGTCAGCCCAGAGCCCGACGCGGGGCTCGAACTCACGGACCGTGAGATCATGACCTGAGCCGAAGTCAGGCGCTCAACCGACCGAGCCACCCAGGCGCCCCGGAAATGTTCCTTTTCTTAACCTGGGTAGTGAGTATGCGAGTTATACAGTGAAATCATTGAACTATGCACTTAGGATTTGTACATGTTGCTATATGGAAACTATGCTTTCATTTTATTATTTTTTAACGTTTTTATTTATTTTTGAGACAGAGACAGAGCATGAATGGGGGAGGGTCAGAGAGAGGGAGACACAGAATCTGAAGCAGGCTCCAGGCTCTGAGCTGTCAGCACAGAGCCCGACGCAGGGCTTGAACTCACGGACCGCGAGATCATGACCTGAGCCGAAGTCGGCCGCTTAACCGCCTGAGCCACCCAGGTGGCCCTATGCTTTCATTTTAAAAAGCAAAATAAATCAGGGTATTGAACAATGAACGTATTTGCCCAACACTAGAACAAATGGTTTAACTGTTTGTTAATACATTTTGTCTGAATGTCAAGATCCTTTGATTATAAGACACTAACCTTACTAGCTATCCTGAAGAAGGGCTTTCTTAAATCTTGTATGAAATTAAAAATGGTGCGCTCCCTTCTGGCAAACGAATTGCATAAAGAAGCACATTATCTCTGGGATGATGCAACCCGCAGTCAAGGCTTAGTGACCAAAATGTGGAGGCTGGATTTCACTTCTTTCTCTAAGGGCTGCTTGGCTGTCTGGAAGGAAGCTGGAGCCGCTCCTGGAATAGGCAGCCAAACCTATGAAGGGACTAATACTTGGACCCAGAAGTGCACCAGGCCCCAGGTAGTGTTCTCCGTCTTGGTGACATTGGTCTCTGCCTCGCTCTTTCACTTTCCACAGACCCATTTTTCCACCTCTCTATGGCTGACGATGACCTCCCATCACACCACAACACATACCGGCTTCCTAGTTTTATAACGTTCCTCAAATTTAGCCACACTGCAAGATCAAGTAGAACCAATGAAACCCAATTTCAAATTCCTGAGAGAGAATGTGATTGGCTCAGCCTCGGCCAGGTACATTTACCCCAACTGCCTCAACATGGGTGCAAAAGTCCAGTCAGAGAGGGGGCAGGATAGGGTTTTCACAGAGAACTGGGGTTATTTTGAGCTAGCTAGACTTCCTCAGAAGGATCTACAATACTTGTATCAGTGATGTATTTAAGTTAAATTTTTAGAAAACCTGACTTCCAGTGCCTTCATCAAATAAAAGGTTATTTTTCTCATATAACAAAGTCTGGAAGTGGTGGGCTGCTGATACTATTCAGTGATTTGTGATCAGTGATTTGTGAATCAGTGATTACTGGGAATTAGCCAGAATGTCCCAATTCTTTCTTCCTTCCCCCATGTTGGCCCAAAGGTACAAAATGGCTGCTGTAACTCCAGACACCATGTTTATATCCAAAGCAGGAAGAAATGGGGAAGGGCGGCACCACTCATATCCATTCTTCTTTATATATATATATATATAAATAATCAGGAAAGGAAAAGGTTTCCCAGAACTCCTGAGTAGACTTACATTGACATTATTATTAGCTAGTACTGATTGATTTAGCCACCTTGACAGAGAGGTTGGAAAATCAAGTAATTATCTGAGAACAATGCTACGTCAAACAAGATTACAGTTCTGTTAGTAAGGATGGTGTGGAAAATGGATATCTAGTAGGCAACAGTGTCTGTCACCATAGTGAATTTTGGAATCCATATTCTCTGAAAAATTTATGTTAGCCATTCATGATCGTGTCTGAACACAGGTGATGGAAAGCATACTTAATTCTGTTTTAATTCATTGCTTCTCACCACACACTAAGCCACTGTATATATATATATTCAATTTTGCACTCCATCACGTAGGATCCTTCAGCTAGGATTTGAATTCTATTTCAAAAGCTGTCATGGAGGTAATTGGTCAAGGCAGGTTTATCGGCTCCCAGACTCATTATCCAACCACTACACAAATGCCTCTTCTATACAGATAATACAGGATTATAGGAAGGATGATTAAAGGAGCTCTGTTTTCTCTAACTATACCGCTATTTCAGAAGTGATGTCGAAGATAATTATTTCAATATACATAAATAGATACTATTCCATTTTAAATCCGTTCCTTAGTGTGAAGCAGGTGCAGGAAGTGAAGGGAGAGAGTCTCTGAGTTACCAACTGCAGGCAGTTTTCACCTTTAGAAGGAATGGGTGGGACTAGATGGCTTTTACGTGTCCCTACATGCCTGAGATTATCCTTTCCAAATGGACTGCAATCAGAGTTTCTCCAAATCACGGGGACATTTCCAAGAACCGAGTCTAGATTAGTGTTATTTTTCAACCGGAAGATGACGTATTCTATGAGGTGAGAAAAATGCCATGGAAAAGGACAGAATGTACTCGCCCACATGATAAGTGGAGAAATTCAAATCTTCTGGCTGATTTTCACATATAAATAAAATGTGTTAAAAGACTATTACCACTGCTTTTTATGTTTAAATATCATAAACACATTTAAAGGTAAAATTGGGGGGAGAGGTTAAACACATGAGGGGGAATCTTGTTTAGATGTTTGTTCATAGAACATAAATTCACATACAGCGCAAGTTTCATTTATGTTAATTTTTTTTTGCTTCAACGTGTTCTAACTTAAAAGTATGAGGAAAAGCACAAACTTTAGGGATCCATTTATCAACCAATAAGAAAAGGAGTTGTAAATGTCTGCAGTTGGAAACTGTTAATTTTCTGCCAATCCTTGGGCGAGACACTTTTGCTGTCTGGATCTCGGGTTTCTCATCCATGAAATGGGAGATATTAAAGGACCTTAAAAACCCTTTTCTTACTCTGAATTTCCAGGTTTCCATTACCCTGTTAAAGAAGTTGGTCCAGATCAGAGTTTGCTCAGCTGGCATCAAGTCTTCACCTCTGGTTCTGAAGGTACCCGTGCTGCCCCGAGTCTTACATAACTTCCTTTAATTCTGTGAAGTCCCCCAGTATTCTGTTGGTAAAACTCCATTTTTGTAAACTTTTAGTATAGAATTCCAAAAGATTATGAGAATAGTACAAAATTTCCCATATACTATTTATGCGCAGTCATGTTTTGTTAACATTTTGTCATGTTTGCTTTTTCGTTCTGTTTCTTCAGGGGGCACTTTAGAGTAAGTTGCAGAGATGATGCTCCTTTACCTCAAAGTACTTGAGTGTATATTTCCCATAAACAAGGACATTCTCTTATCTGACCACAGTGTAACTAGCAAAATCAGGAAATTGAACACTGATACAATGCTATTAATCTACAGCCCATGTGTAAATTTTTCTAATACTCCCACATAATTCCCCTTAAGGATTTTTTTTTTCCTGTTACAGGATCCAATCCAGAATCACACATTGCATTGACTGTCATGTCCTTTAGACTTCATTATCTGGAACAGATCCTCAGCCTTTGTCTTTCTTGACTTTGACATTTTTAAAGAGTACAAGCAATTTATTTTATTGCACATCCCTCAATTAGGATGTGTACAGTGTTCCTCATGATCAGATTCGAGGTATGCATTTGGAGCAGGAATATCCCAGAAATCATGGCATGGTATTTGATCCCTATTGGTGCCCCTCTTTTAAAAGTAAGGTACTTCAAGTTGAATTTCGATCGTCTGAGATTTTAAAAGTTATGACTAAGGGTTTAGTTGATGACTCATGGGGTCTTTTAATACGGTTTCAACAACAACATGTGTCATCACTTAGGCCTGGGGACATCCCAGCTGGGAAGTAGGAGTTTGGGCCACAGAAGACCTGTGATAAATCACTAGGAAAGTCAGCTAAGTCAGTGGAAGGGAGAGGGGTAGGTCCTGGAAGTCAGAGTCCATGAGGTCAAAGTCTGCAAGCACCAATCAACAAGGACAGTAAACGCTGACTGCAGGGCAGGGGGTGTGGGCTCACTGCCCGGCACTATAGAGCTAGTGAGCGGAGCTGGCTCCAGGCCCGTGGGTGTTAGTCACAGACCTCAGTGGAGTGCAGGAGTAAGGTTGTTTCTGGCTATGGCCGATTCTGAGGTGCCAGCACTATCTTGCATACCTCAGGGGTGGCATTACTGTGCGATTTCCCCTTACTCTAGGCCAGTGCTCCTCAAATTTTAATGTGCATAACAATCCCCTGGAGATCTTGTACAGGTGCAGAGTCAGATTCAGCAGGTCTGGGATAAGGCTTGATATTTTACGTTTTTAACCAATCTGTCCACACGTGATGCCAGACCATACTTTGGGTTTCAAAGCTGTAAGGGAACACTGGTTTGGGCTACGGCAGCAATGGATGTGCCAACAGCACCTCCCGTACGTTAGAGTCAGCATCTACTGTAAGACTCCCCTCTACACCACCACATAGAAGCTGCTTTTAATCAATCAATTCAGAACTCACTGAATACCCTACTACATCATTTAAATCCCCAAAGTAACTCTAAAAAGATAAAGAGGTGACAAAGGCAAAGGAGCCTATTTGGCACACTGCCAAGCCAGAAATAAAGTGAAACTCTGTAAACATTAAGCAATGAATAATGGCTTCCTAAAAATAAAGTCGCATAAAAACTTATTTTGATAGCCCTGAAAACATGCGTGTCCCAAGACAGGGTGGCTACCCCTGCCAGGGAAAGTGTTGGTTTTGTATCAATCCTCACTTTTTCTCTAGAAAATTATAGTCTACCTACATAATGAACCTGGTGACTCAGGCTAATTTCCTTTTAGCAAGCACCTCCAAATAGGCCCGTCACAGCCTTCCCATAATACTCCCAGATGTTCTAGAACTGAGAAGGTTAGAATGGAAGTAACAAGGGCATTACTCACAGGAAATCCAAACCTGATTATTAACAATTCACATTTCGGGTAAATTCTTTAAAATCAGTGGTTTCTGTAAGGCTCTGTTTTGAAAAGGCAAGAAGTGCCGGTTGGTGTTACAGCTCTGTGGCAGGTAAATTTAGGACATGGCAGCAGAAACACTATATGAAAAGCCAGTCGAGCGATGCAGCAAATTGCTTATTACATTTGCTTTCAATTAAAGGGAAAGGGACTTCATCTTGAGAAAAAAAAGATGCCGTTTTACTCCAGCAGAGGGAGCCTATGAAACAGCCAAAATCAACCCTGAATTAACAATGGTCATATGTTCTTCTCAGAGTCAGTGAAGGGTCATTTGCCCCCCCTCACCTCGCACAAAAAAAAAGAAAAGAAAAAGAAAAAGTTACAGTTTACTGAAGCATGAAAGCATGACAATGACCTTGAGATAATGACTTCAGGTGTTCAATGAATGCTTATTTAACGAATGAACACTTTGCTGCCTCCCTCAGGGAGCTTTTTGTTTCGGTGACTTCTCATCCATGCATCAACCTCATGGAACACCAGCATTCAATCATATACTTGTGTTCTGGGAGGAACCCATTTCGTAAACTGAGTTTGGTGGGGGGGGAGGGGCGGGGTGCAGGGCTAACTTTGGCTAAGGGCCTCCTGTAGCACATGGTTTACATTTAACCTTCACAACCTCCCAGAGAAAAGAGCCCCATGCCATCCTGAGATGAGGAAACTAAGGTTCTCAGAAACTAGTGATTTGTCTATGCTCACACACCTAAGAAGGGGGGAAGGTTGGATTCTTGTTCTAAATCCTTGTTCTATTGTAGTAGGATTATACATCCGTACCTTTGTTATGTAACTGCAGTATTTCTCATGGCGGGCGGGGCATATTTCCCTGCCCTACTGATGCGCTTGGCCAGGTGAACTGCTTTGGTCAAAGGGATCTTAGTGACGTAGTAGAAGCTTCACACATGCTCCTGTAGTTTGTCTTGTCCTGAAATACATGGAGTTGGGCTGAACCCTACCCGTAGCCTGAAGCAGATCCACTCCACCTCCTGCAGATCATCCGCAAGAAAAATCAGTATTTGTTATTGTACGCTGCTGAAATTTGGGATGGTTTGTTACAAAGTAACTTGGACTAGTAATACAACAATGCGAACTATAGCTAGCCCCTGCCTGCAGATGAGAATACTAGGGTATTGAGAAATGGCTTACTCAAACAGGAAAGTAATTTCCCAGGGGCAGAAGAACTCTCCTGATGTCTCATTGGCCAGAAGCATGTAACATGGCTTCCTACACTACAAGCGAGGCTGGAAAAGTATCTGACATTATGAGCCTCTACTGTGGAGACGAGGGTCCACCATCCTGGAAGAAAAAGGAGATAAAGGGTTTTTGAATAGCCATTCAACAATATCTGCCATCCCAGTGTTGTCAGGCTCCAAAGTCCATTATCTTTACTAGTACCCTATGTTGTGTTCTATCTATATATAGGCAGAAGCTACGTGGAAGTCCCTTCAACTTGATCTTGGTGAGCCCAGTATGGTGGCATGATTTGGCTTGCCCTTTTGCACTTCTGCTCGTGCCATGAGATCACCCTCCAGGCAACCAATAACCCCAACAGAATGAGGACACACATGGAGCCAACCGGAACCCACACAGAACTACCCCACGAGTGAGGACAAACCAATGTTCGTTGTCACAACCCACTGAGATTTAAAGGTGTTTGTTACGTATTTTAAAATAGTAGTGTGTTGAAATTTACCCAGCCCTACCTGGCTATCAAGTCCAGACTCGAAGCTAATGGTAGAAGTGAATTTCCATTTGTGACTACCCAGGGGTATCTGCACATGGTACTCCCAGGTAGTTACTAAGAGCATTCCAAAGAATCTACTAGGACAGCCCTTTCTCCCCAGTGCACTCAGTTTGACTGGTACACGGTAGAGCGGGTTCTCCTCCAGAGGCAGTTCAAACGGGACCAATCCTCACATGGCAATGCCAGGAAGGTGCTATATGTAGGCTGATACACTTGTTGGGGTACCACCAGCCCTGAGCACTCTGAAGGAGGAAGCAATAGAGACAAGGTTGACAATGACTCCCTCGCCGCCACCATTACCTATACTGTTGCTGCCCAACTGCTAATACCTCAATAAAGTGTGGTATGAACACTTACTCTCCTAAACTTCAGGTCAGAGAAATCTTTTGATAAGAAGAACAAAGAAAACGAACTTCAGGTCAGAGAAAGTTGATAAGAAGAACAAAGAAAATGCCAGAAATGTGCTACCCATTATATTGTGGCCACAGCTGATACTAAATACAGGTGTCAGACACTAGGTGTGCAACAGCTAATAAAAACCTCTGCCTCTGTTCTCCTGGAACTTGTAATGATGTACATAGAATTGTTTTGGCAATCATTGCTTATAATACTTTCCAGATGGATAAGATACTTAAATACTTAGAAAGTAATCATAAAAGTGGTAGAAGAAAATGCATAGGAAGGATTTCATAGACGTTGCCAAATATACGACAGACGATACTAATATTTTACATTTTACAAACCGAGAAAGAGCAACAATTCAAAGGAAAAACAGAAAAGGACATAAAAAAGGAATCTGCATATAATGATATGCAAAAGACTTCCAACTTATGCAGAAATTATCTTCCAATTAGAAAGATGCAAATTATAATTAAGATACCATTTTTAATCTAGCAGAGTGGCAGAAACGAGTAAATAAATTTATAGCATAGGTAACTGGCGGGGAGACAAGCACTCCATACGCTACCGAGGCGGGAGGTAAATACGTGATACCTCTCTGAAAGGGAATTTGGCAACACTGATCAAAAACTGTCTTAGCGCACAGAGACAACCTAAAAGTCCACTGACAGATGAATAGCAAAGAAGTTGTGGTATATGGTATAGACACCGGAATATTATTCAGCCGTAAAAATTAAGGAAATCCTGCCATTTGTGACAACATGGGTGGACCTTGAGAGTATTAAGCTATGGGAGTAAGTCAGACAGAGATAAATGCTGTGTGATTTCACTTACACGTGGAATGTAACCCCCACCCTGCAAAAAAACAACCCTCCCCAACAAACTCCATAGAAAAGGGGATCAGATTTATGGTTACCAGAGGAGGGGGTGGGGGACCTGGAGGAAGGGGGTTAGAAGATAAATAAGTACTAGGGATGTAATGTGCAGTATAATGACTACAGCTAACACTGCTGTAGGATATACAGGACAGTTGTTAAGTGAGTAAATCCTAAGAGTTCTTAAGACAGAGAAAATTCTTTTTCTTTTTTTTTTCTTTTTCTTGTATCAATAAGACATGACGGATGCTAATTAAACATTGTGATAATCATGTCACAGTATATGTAAGTCAAACTACTATACTGTATATTCTAATTCTTAAAATGTTTATTTTTGAGAGAGAGTGAGAACACGCACACGTGAGTGGAGGAGAGTCAGAGAGAGAGGGAGACAGAGGATCTGAAGCAGGCTATAAACTGTCAGCCCAGAGCCCAATGCAGGGCTTGAACTCACAAACTGCGAGATTATGACCTGAGCTGAAGTCAGACACTTAACCAACTAGGCCACTGAGGCACCCCTGTATATCCTACACTAATACTGTGATGTGTGTCAATTATATCTCAATAAAACTGGAAAAAATAAAACATTGGGGAAAAACTGTCTTAGCTATAGGCATGCAAAGATATAGGTATAATACACTACACCACTATATGCAAAGGCAAAAGACTAGAAACGACCAAAATGCCTGTTAAGAGGGTACACACATACAATGAAATACTGTTGAGCCACGAAAGGTACAAAGTAGATCTGTATGTGTTAACATGAAAAGTTCTTCAACATACATGGTCGGATTAAAACAGTAGGGTGCATGGGGCACCTGGGTGGCTCAGTTGATTAAGCGTCCGACTCTGGATTTCGGCTCAGCTCATAATCTCACAGTTCATGAGTTCGAGCCCCAGGTTGGGTTCTGCACTGACAGCACAGAGCCTGCTTGGGATTCTCTGTCTCTCAAAATAAATAAATAAGTTTTTAAAAAGTAGGGTGTATGTCAATGTTTGTAGCATCCTCTACTCACACATCCATCTGTGTGGAGATGTTCAGAGTATTTCTGGGAAGATTCACAAGAAAGAGGTAACACTGTTTGCACCTGGGGATGAGACCTGGAGACTGGCAGTCTGAGATGAGAGGAAGACTTTTCTCTCATTTTATATACCCCCTTTTACACTTGGGTGTGTGTGTGTGTGTGTATGTGTGTGTGTGTACCAAATGCATGCAATACTTTTTAAAATGAAAGTCTAGTTAATACCGATAAATGGAATAACTGAACAGTCCCTAAAGGTTCACAGGGAAAAGAAAGCCTAATAACCTTCCTATTACTCTAGAAAAATCAATGCAAAAACTTTTTTTAACAATGATCTAGTGATTAGACTGTGGAAGGCTGACTCTTCAAGGACTATTGAATTTCATTCAGTAGACAGAGAATGACCTGAAAACGAAACTAATGACAGTTTTTCAGTCAGTAAGGGAGGTACGGTTATTTACATAACAGGACACAGGAAAGATGAGGTCTGCATTATCTTCATGGCTCATCTTCTGCGGAGAGGCCGAAGGGAAAAGACCCTCGAGTCACACCTACGGCACGACTGGTCCAGGAGGATTAAAGTGTTTCTGAGGCACTGAGCCGTTATGAAATTTGAAAGCAATCCCTTTTGTCAAATTGGGTGAAAAAACCCATAACAATCATTCTCCTTAAAATACAATGGAAGTGTGTGGGGGGCCTTTTTGGGGGTAAATGCAGAGTAGCTCCACTGTACGTGGGTAAGGAAAGTGCACTCAATGTAAAAAACAAAACAAAACAAACCCCCCAAAAAATCAAAACAACAGAAGACAGCACAAAACCTGCCTATTAAAAGGTGCTACTTCCATGGTCAAATGAATATCCTCATCACCTGTCAATCAATGACGAGGCATTTAGTGCATTTCTTACATCCTTAAAAGCAGCTAAGGAGAAATAGTGCAGCTGGATGTGATATGGGCATGCCTTATGGGAATGTACAGTTTTGTCGTGGAGACGGAGTTGGGTTTTAATTGATGCAGTACTGAAGGCAAAGTTCCTGGCATTTGGAGAAAAAAGAAGCCAGAGAAGGCTTTACACAGGATTTGGAACATAAGCTATGCCTAAAGGTAAGAGTATCCAGGTAAGTAAAATAGCGTGAGCAAAGGCACAGAGGTGGAATGCCAGCAAATTGAGAAAATGGACACCAGTGGAATAGCACCCCATGCTGTTAAAGACGGAGAGGGAACATTCAGGTTGAACAGAGCTCAGTCCACTTTGCAGCAGGCCTGGAAGCCATGCGAAGTGTACAATTCATGTGTTACCCACATGCTTCCAAAATTCTGCCTTACCATGTGATAACAGATGATCAGCAGAGGGGAGAAAGGGAGGGTCCTGGCCCTTGCAGTTAAATATTTGAGATAACTGGGGTGCATGGGTGGTTTAGTCAGTTGAGCACCCACCTCTTGATTTTGGCTCAGATCATGATCTCACGGTTCGTGAGTTCGGGCCCCACATCGGGCTCTGCACTGAGAGCACGGAGCCTGCTTGGGGTTCTCTCACTCCCTCTCTCTCTCTCTCTCTGTCCCTCCCCCACTCATGCTCTCTCTCACTCTCTCAAAATAAGCTTAAAGCATATATGAGATAACCTAAATATTAGGTTAAAAAAGGTTTGTTTTTCCCCCCAACATAGGATTTCTCGGCACAGTATGAATCTCCAAGAATGGGTTAGAGTTTGCAAAGAAAATATTTGACCCAAAGTCCATATTTTTGCACAATCTCCAGTATCACACTCTGTTTGGGAAAGGACACAGAGGCAACAGGGAACCTCTCCTGCTTTCAGACCAAAGAAGCAGGGTGAGGACTTGCACAAGGTCTACACACTTAACATAAACTCTCCTTTATGACTACACAGGTTTCCCTCCAACTGAAGTTCCTCTTCCATACATAGAATTATGACACCTCTTCACTGCTCTAAGAAGTATGATATTAGGAAATACCTATTGGGAGGTCAATGCTGTTGGTGGGGGGGGCTCCTCGAATAAAGAGGGAACTGAGAAGCAGGAGGTAAAACAGATGGTAAAGAGGAGCAGAAGCTTGGCAAGGATGTCTTGGGGAAGACAAAGGAAGAGGAGAATCAGCCTAGGCCTCCGAACTGTAAGCCATCCTCAGGGGGCACCTGAGAGACAAGTGTGAGAGGAGAGCTGATAGGACGGCTTTGGCCTGAGCTATGGGTCCAAGGACCAGGACCCTCCCTTTCTCCCCTCGGCTGATCATCTGTTATCACGTGGTAAGGCAGTGAAGGGGGGAGTGGGGACAAGGTTTGAGCTGGATCCACACCAAGATCACTTTTCCCATCTCAAGTTTCCAAGTGCCTCCCTATTGCTGGGATATAGTGGTTCACTAAGGTGGACCACCTGGAGTTCAAAGTCAACAATTTCAAGTCATAAAATCAGAAATTCTAGACACAGGACTAGACTCGGTCCAAAGCTGTCTTAACAAATGAGTATTTTCTGCAACAAATTGAAACAAATCACTTTATTGACATTGGAGGAACAAAAACATAGTTCTCAAGTGAGCTGAGGAAAATAGAAAAAAACCCACCAAATACTAATTTAAGGTGATAAAATGTTACTGGTATTCTGTTTAGAAAGCTGCTTTTAATGTTTGATTTCAGGGAATGTGAAAATATTTGTTATAGGCTGCTATCGATCCACCATGAAGGTGACCTTCACCCAGAAATTCCTTCAGCAGAGGGGTTTTGTGGAACTTAATGCCTACAGCTAGAGAGAGACTACATAACTGATCTTCAGAATCAACCAACTATCTTAAATTTACTTGTCAAGGAACAGTATATGCATGTTCTGCAAAAGCGGTATCAAGCCCTGTGTAGCGTCTCTACAAAAAATAATAAGAGACACAGCGCATGACCTCAAAGGATGTATAACTGGACGAGAGGCTGAGGGCTATGCAAATACCTACCAGAGCTGCAGAGATCGTCTGAGGAGCAAAATAATGGAGAGGAAAAAGACAAAAGTACTTGTTACTGAGATATCTAAAGCCAGCTCGGTCTAATTTAGAAATGTTGAAATCTTGTATTAAAAGCTTTCCTTAATCTGGATTTAAATGAGATGGGGGAGTGACTGATGTGACAGAAACAAGGTTGTGAGTGGTGAGGATCAGCATTAGAAAGTTGTGAGCTAAGAGTTTGCCGTCACCTCCTCAGCCTTTTGGGTCATTCCAGGAATGTACTAGAAGAGTGCACATGATGGCAAGGGCCTCTCAGCTTTGACAAGGACACTCCTTTAAGTCAGGCATGTGGGGTTTGATGTTAAAGAATAACCAAGGATCCAAATGATTGTTCTGGACACAAAAGCTCATTTGTCACATTTCAACATCTGTTGTCACTGGTCTAAAGGTATAGGGAATATAGCTAAATCTGTCCATATTGGCCATGGTCTCATGGTTATTCCTACAGTCTTGGCCCCATTTGCAAATTCCCAGTGGCAGTGGAAAGTAGGAGAGCCATAATAATGCTGGGATTTGTGGTTCTGGACGTGGGGCCGCCAGCAATTAAGATCCGCACAGGCCAGGCAAGAAGATCAACGTGTCCTAGCTTCAGTGAGACCACCAAAGTGGTCTAGGGAGACTGGAGATAGTGTTCATTTCCCAAGACCTGATGGGAAGTGGGGGGATGAAATCACTGACTCCATCACAGGCCCAAATATCTGCCTCCTTCTCTTTTTTTAGGAAGGATTCTATCCTCCAGTAGCCCAAGTAGTACCCAAATCTACATGTGTGCTCCTGTTGGTTGTAGTGGTTGTTCCACATCAGAGACCTCAAGAGTCATCTGCTCCTTTGCCTTAGACTGTCATCCTTTGCAGACTCCCACACTCTGTATTTCACCCGAGCAGTTAGCTGGGTCTTAGGAGAGCAGAGTTCCAGAAAACTCCAACTGGTCAATAATGATGAGCACTTCAGGCATGGCCGAATAGGAGGGC
Organism: Lynx rufus; assembly: GCF_022079265.1. Taxonomy (NCBI): domain Eukaryota; kingdom Metazoa; phylum Chordata; class Mammalia; order Carnivora; family Felidae; genus Lynx; species Lynx rufus. The sequence goes on along the minus strand of NW_025814828.1, from coordinate 32,780,597 downwards.
TACAGAGAAAAAGAGAAGGCAACCAAGCTGTGTCACCTAAGGATCTGTTTACTTGCCTTCCTGGGGGCATCCCCATTTTTTTTTAACGTTTATTTATTTTGAGTGAAAGAGAGACAGAGAGAGGCAGGCAGAGAGAGAGGGAGAAGATCCCAAGCAGGCTTCATCCTGCCAGTGCAGAGCCCAATGTGGGGCTCAAACTCACGAACCATGAGATCATGACCCAAGCTAAAGTGGGAGGCTTAACAGACTGAGCCACCCAGGCGCCCCCCTCCATTTTCTAAGTTGTTTTTTTTTTTTTTTTTTTTTGAGAGAGAGCACAAGCAGGGGAGGGGCAGACAGAGAGGGAAAGAGAGAAGCCCAAGCAGGCTCCACACTGCCAGCGTGCAACCCGATACGGGGCCCAACATGGGGGCCCAACCCATGAACTGGGAGGTCATGAACCCAGCTGAAGTCAGACACTGAAGTGACTGAGCCACACAGGCACCCTGAAGACATCCCTATTTTATGCCTTTTTCTATTTGCCCCAGAGCTCTCTCCTTGGCTAAATCTTGACAGAAGAAGGGATATATAAATGAAGAGGGAAAAGCATTCTAGGTGGGAATGACAGTGTGAGCAATGGCCAAGTGTCATGCTTAAAGTACTCTGAAGAAGAAAAATGAACAGAGTGTGTTGATAGACTGGGGTAAAAGAGAGAGAAGACTTAATGACACAATGAAAGTCTGAGTACAGGGAGGGGTGAACGGAGGTTCTGTTCAGCTGTCTTCCATTTCCAGGAAAAATGGAATGGCAGGAAATCTCCACTGAGTAAGAGGAAATGGTCAGAGCATCTGACAACACGGTTGAATGCAAGAAAGTGCAGAGACCACAGGCTGCAGAGTAAGTTCTCCTTTTTGCTTCCTTGATCAAGGGCAGATTTTGTCACTAATAACTACTATTTAATTAGCAAGTTTCAAGATTTAATAATAACGTATGTTACCAAATAGAACCATATAATCTAAAAATGGCTCAGCCAAATTTTAATCCCCTGTGTCAGTGCCCTTAAAAAAAAAAAAGAATAATGATTTTTTAATTCCACTTTTTATTTCTTCAGTGTCTCATTTACTATCTCTCTCCATTTTCCCTTACTTGGGCTTCAGCTCAGTGTTGCATGAACTCTGCTAAATTTAGGCAGATCCGGTTACATCTCTAAGTAAAGGGTTTTCTGCAGACAATCCTGTCAGAAAATACTCTCGAGGATAACTTATTATGGAGTAAAAGTGGATGGGAAAAAGGGATTTTCATCATTGGCAGAAAGGACTGTAGTTCCAAATAAGAATCTGTGTGAAAGCACTCTATAAATGATAATAGTGGTAATAATTATAATTATTGAGTCTTTCGCTTCTACTTTTTTTTTAATTCAAAGTTAGGATCCCATGCACAAGATTGAATACAGGTATATAATTTAGCCCCAGTGTCTCTTTTCACGCATTAATCTTACACAATTATCTCTTCAAACAGAAGAGGATGAAATATTCCTTGCAAGAGCCCACCTTCCCTAGTAAATGCCATGGGTATAAGAATAAATGACTGGACTGTGGCCACCGGGATCAAGAAGGGGAGGGAGAGTCCCCAGAGAAAGAGAAGTGGAAGGTCTGGAATATGGGATGTGTTACGGGTTAAACTGTATCCCTCCAAAAAGAGATGTTTGAAGTCCTAACCCCCAGTACCTGTGAATGTGACCTTATATAGAAATGGATGATTAAGTTGCGGCCACCAGGGTGGGCCTCAATCCACCATGACCATGTCTGCACAGTAAGTGGAAATTTGGACACAGGCATGCACACGGGGAAGACAGTGTGAAGGCACAGAGGGAATACACCACGTGAAGATGAAGGTAGAGATCTATGGGGCCAAGCAATGCCAAGGACTGGCAGCAAACCACCAGAAGGTAGGGGAAGGGCTTGGAACAGATCGTACCTCACAGCCATCAGAAGGAAACAACTCTGTTGATGCCTTGATCTTAGACTCTGGCTTCCTGAACTATGAGGCAATAAATTTCTGTTGTTTATAAAGCCAAGTTCATGGTACTTTGTTACAACAGCCCTAGGAAATGAATACAGGGTGGTAAAGGCAAGAGGTGAGGAGCAGAACCACTTCTTACAAGGAATAGTACTCCCCTTCCACTGGTTGTTTTCCCATGATGTTCTCCTTAACTTCTGTTGTAGCGATTCAGTGTCAGGAATAGGATTGAGAGGTGCAGGGCCACCTGTGGTATTTGCAAAGAGCAATACCATTAAATACACATCCCCAGCCTGGGTCGCTATATTTTGCATAGATACCTGTGAAGTTCCAGCCTGAGGCCAAATGGTGACCTTGCTGAATGCATCATGGCCTCCTCCTCCAAGGAGACAGAGGGCCCCAGAGAACCCTGGGTGTGGTAGGGTCAAAGTAGCAGTGTCTGGGGCATTGTTCTTCAGTTTGGCCTTCAAAAAGCCCTTTTGATACAACATGATCACTAGAGTTAACACGGCTATATGGTATATTTGCAAGTTGCTAAGAGAATAGATCCTATAAGTTCTCACCACAAGGGGAAAAAAACACATTTTTTCCTTTTTTTTTCTGTATCTACATGAGATGATGTTAACTACAGTTACCATGGTAATCATTTCACAATATATGTAAGTCAAACCCTTATCTGTATACCTTAAACTTATATAGCGCTGTATGTCAATTACATCTCAGTTTAAAAAAAAAAAGGCGGGGGTGGGGGTGGGGGGGGGCAGAGCTCTCAGCTGGAGTAGGCCAGAGGCTGAGCAGGCTGGCTCCAGTCTCCCATCCTACTTCTGACCAAAGCAGCCACACTTTTCTCTTTTTCTCTCCTTTCCGAATAGGGTTGCCACATATGATTCCAATTAAACAAAGGGTTCCACAGATTAAAGATAAATGCCTTGAAATGCCTTTGTAAGACCCCTTCAGTGAAGCTTATCTAGTTTCCATTCTTCATACACACTTGGCCCTCCCTGCCTTAATGTCTTTCCCTCTCCTGGGAATGCCCTTACTCCGGATTCCACCAACTAATGTCCTCCTGTGCCACAGGGTGTTGCTGGACTACCCAAAAGCTTTGCCACTTAAAAATACTTGTTCCCCGCAAAAAGAAGTCCAATTCTACTTTAATATTGAGCTAGAACTCCTAAACACCATAGAAGGTAGACCAGCCCCTGGTGAGGGTGGTCATAGGCCCCAATTCTGGTCAATGAGGCAAAGGGGAGGTTGGTTGAGAAACCCAAGGAAGCAGTTGCCTTCTTGATAGGAAATCAGGAGAATTCTTTGTCCCATCTCCCCCACACCCAAATCCCAGCTTCTTGCATTTGAATACAGTTGAATAAGGATGTGATTCTCAGCTAGAACAGCCATCTTGGGATCACAAGGGGAAAAAAAAGAGACCTACACTTTTGCAACAAGATGCACCTTGGGGATATAGTATGCTAAGTGAAATAAGAGAAACATACCATGTGATCTCACTTATATGTAGAATCTTTAACCACCACCCCCTAAAAAAAACAAAAACAAAAACAAAAAGCAGATACAGAGACAGAATAGTAGTTGTCAGAAGTAGGGTATGGGAAGTGGGCAAAATGGGTGAAGGGTGTCAAATCTACAAACCTCCAGTTATAAAATAAATAAGTCATGGAGATGTAACATACAGCATGGCATCTATAGTTAATAATACTGTATTGTATACTTGAAAGCTTTGCTAATAAAGTAAATCTTAAAAAATTATCACAAGGAAAAAATTGTAACTATGTATGATGATGGATATAAACTGGACTTATCGTGACCATTTTGAAATATATACCAATTTAGATCCTCATGGTGTACACCTAAAAAAGTTATCTGGTAATTATACCTTAATTAAAAAAAAAAAAGAAGAGAGCTGCAGAGACACCTACCCAGAACCCTGACATCCTTGAATACCTGAATCAGCACTGGAGGCCACCCACCTCCAGACTACTTCTTTTTTTTTTTTTTTTTTTTTTAATTTTTTTTTTTCAACATTTATTTTTGGGACAGAGAGAGACAGAGCATGAACGGGGGAGGGGCAGAGAGAGAGGGAGACACAGAATCTGAAACAGGCTCCAGGCTCCGAGCCATCAGCCCAGAGCCTGACGCGGGGCTCGAACTCACGGACCGCGAGATCGTGACCTGGCTGAAGTCGGACACTTAACCGACTGCGCCACCCAGGCGCCCCTCCAGACTACTTCTTGTGTAAGAAACCCTCGTCTTCAATTCACTGCCAATCAGGTTATCTGTAATAGCCAAATGCTCTCCTAACATAGGTTGCCCATCCTCCCAAGCCTCTTCCAGGAAACACGGAGAGATCTCTCCACATGCCAACCAGGCAAAATTTTTCTCAACTTCCATCTTCTTTGTGCCTACAGTCACAGCTGTGAATGTTCCTTATCACATTTGATTATTCATATTCAAATTTTACTTTTCTCTTAAATTATAGGCCCATGAGGACAAGACCTTAATGTGTTCCACCTCTGATAGAAGTGGTCTTTTAAAACAGTGCTTCTAAAATTTTTAATTGACACACAATGTTACCTTAGTTTCATGGATACAAGAGTGATTTGACAAGTCTCTATATTATGCTATGCTCACCACAAGGGTAGCTACCATCTGTCACTGTACAATGCTTTATGACATCATTTACTACACTTATGCTGTGCCTTTCATCTCCATGACCTATTCATTCCATAACTGGAAGCCTGTACCTCCCTCTCCCCTTCGCCCATTTTGCCCATCACCCCCCATGCCCTCCCCTCTAGCAACCACCAGTTTGTTCTATTTATGGGTGTGTTTCTGTTTATTCGATTTTTAGATTCCACATATGAACAAAATCACATGTATTTGTCTTTCTCAGCCTGACTTCTTTCACCCAGCATTATACCCTCTAGCCCCATCCACGCTATTGCAAATGCCAAGATCTCATCCTTATTTATGGCTGAGTTATGTTTCGTTATACACATATATATATATATATATACATACATATACACACACATTAATACATGTACACACATATATATACATCTTCTTTATACATTTGTCTATCGATGTATGATACTTAAGTCGCTTCTAATAACATGGCTATTGTAAAATAATACTGCAATAAATATAGCATGTATATATCTTTTCAAATTAGTGTTTTGGTTTTCTTTGGGTAAATACCCAGTAGTGAGATTACTGGATCATATGGTAGTTCTTTTTTTTTTAATTTCTGGAGGAACCTCTATACTGTTTTCCACAGTGGCTACAGCAGTTTACATTCCCAACAGTGCATGAGTGTTCCTTTTTCTCCACATCCTCTCCAACACTGGGTGTTTCTTGTCTTTTCGATTCCAGCCATTGTGACTAGAATGTGAGGTGTGTGTGTGTGGGGGGGTGACATCTCATTATAGTTTGGATTTGCATTTCTCAGATGATTAGGAAATGTTGAGCATTAAAAACAGCTTTTCTTTTTTTTAATGGGCATATAAATCACCTTAGGATCTTGTTAGAAATGCAGATCCCTCAGCCCCAACCACAGAGCATCTGATTCAGTGGTTCTGGGGTGGGGCTCAAGAATACGCATCTCAAACAAGTTCTCAAATGATGGAGATGTGCGGTCCAGGACCACCGTTTGAGGAAGCACTGCTGTAAGACACGGAATACTATTTCTATTATCCTTGTCACACACCCCCTGTTAACCTCTTTTTGTATTGTATCCCCAGTAACTCTGCAAACTCCTTGAGGGCAGGGATCATGTTTCATGCTCCTTGGTACCTCCAGAGTACCTAGCTTACAAGCTTTACGGAGTAACTGAATGGAGTGAATGAGTGAAGTGAATACAGCTTCCTAACCTTTCTTATTCCCAACAGTGATAAATATGAGACAAGTTACTGCCTCAACTGACATTTCTGCCCAGGTTCAGAATTCTAGTCAGTAAAATGCAGTCAAGAGTCCTTTTCTTAACCCTGGACCCCATTACAATGTAGAGATGCTAGAACTTCACCCGGTTTCTGTTGCTTGAAGTCACGTATTTTTAGGAGTTATAAATTTTATATTATACACTTTGTTCCCTCTGGTTCTCTAAGCCTAGAAGTGCCACTTAAAATAATCTAATAAGTAAATAAATTTGCCTCCAGGCAAAACCTCTTTGTCACATATATGCATTATCTGGTTAGAAAACATTATCCAGAACGGTGGGAGTGCAGAGAGAGTTCTTCCTGGAACCTGTAATGGTTGAATCGTCGCAAGGAACATTAAATTTGATTCTTATTTTGTTTTCTGATGGGCCTGGTTCTCAGAAGGCCCCTCATGAAGAAGAAAATCTATGGTGTTAGGACAGAGTCGGTGGGGGTGGGGGGGGGTGGGGGGTGGGAGCCTGAATCTCATCCACCACACAATTGCACTGAGTGTGGGGGCCAAGGCTACTGAAGGAAATATTTCCTTTCATCCACAAAGTGGAAAATAATCTCTTTGCTGATGACCAAACCTTAAATAACAGCATTATTTTTGAATGGATAAAGCCATTCAGACAGTTGAATAAGAAATATTCCTGTCAGCAGGATGCCAGGTTTATGTCACTTTTTCAAAAGCAAAGGCAATGGTAAAAAAAAAAAAAGTCCCACAGAAAGATATCCCCAATGAAAATTTGTTGTGCTGTTTCCTCTTTGTTAACAGGGAAGTGGTGAACTGACCTGTTTGGGCCGTACGAAGAAAATGTAGTCAAGATAAAAGCTGATAGATTCATTTCCAAGGTTTAAAAGGTACCGACATAAGACAAATTACCTGGGCTCTATTTAATACATTCTAGCCTCTGAATTTACAGGGGTGATCTGTTGGAGCCAGCACCCAACGTCAGTTTACTTATTCATTCAAGAACCACTTACTGAATACCCCAGCTCAGTGGTTAACAATCACCTTTGAGAACCCACTGTGTGAATTCTAATTACAGCTTCACTGTGTATTTGCTAAGCTGGTGAAACCACTATCATCTCTGAGCCTCAGAGTAATCACCTGAAAATGGAGACAGTAATAGAAATGATCTCATAGAGTATGTCCTTGCTACTCAAAGTGTGGACCATGAACCTGCAGCATCAACACCACTGGGAGCTTGTAAGAACTGTGGAATTTTAGCCACCACCCCAGATCGAGTGAGCCAGAATCTGCATTTTAACAAGATCCCCAAGTGATTTCTATGCACGTTAAAATTTGACAAGCACTGGATAGAGAAGAAAACAGTCTCTGGAGACTGTTCGTGTCTTCTGCCCAATTTTTAATTGGATTGTTTGTTTTTTGGGTGTTGAGTTATATCAGTTCTTCATATATTTTGGATACTAACCCTTTACTGTATATGTCGTTTGCAAACATCTTCTCCCATCCACTAAGTTGCCTTTTAGTTTTGTTGACTGTTTCCTTCACTGTACAGAAGCTTTTATTTTGATGTAGCCCCAATAGTTCATTTTTGCTTTTGTTTCCCTTGCCTCGGGAGACATATCTAGAAAAATGTTGCTGGGGCCAATGTCCAAGACATTTCTGCCTGAGCTCTCTTCTACGATTTTTATGGTTTCAGGTCTCACATTTAGTCCCTTAGCCTATTTTGAATTTGTTTTTGTGTATGGTGTAAGAAAGTGGTCTAGTTTCATCCTTTTGCGTGTAGCTGACCAGTTTTCCCGATACCATTTGTTGAAGAGACTGCCTTTTTCCCACTGGATATTCTTTCCTACTTTATCGAAGATTAGTTGACCATAAAATAGTGGGTTCGTTTCTAGGTTTTCTATCCTGTTCTATTGATCTATGTGTCTATTTTTGTGCCAGTCCCATACTGTTGTGATTGCTGCAGCTTTGTAACATAACTGGAAGTCTGCAATCATGATACCTCCAGCTTTGCTTTTCTTTTTCAAAATGGCCTTGGCTATTTGAGCTTTTTTTGTGATTCCATATTAATTTTAGGACTGTTTGTTCAACATCACTCATCATCAAGGAAAGGAACAACAAAACTACAATGGGCTATCACCTCACACCTGTCAGAGGCTAAAATCAAAATCACAAGAAACAACAAGTGTTGGCAAGGATGGGGACAAAAAAGAACTCTTGTGCACTGTTGGTGGGAATGCAAACTGGTGCAGGCACTGTGGAAAACAATATGGAGGCTCCTCAAAAAGTTAAAAATAGAACTACCCTAAGATCCAGTAATCACATGACTGGATATTCACACAAAAACCAAAAAAACACTAATTCAAAGGGGCACATGTACCCCTATATCTATAGGGGCACATTACTTACAATAGCCAGATTATGGAAGCAGTCCAGTGTCCATCAACTGATGAATGGATAAAGAAGATGTGGTGTGTGTGTGTATACATATACATACACACACACATAGACACACACACATACATACATACACATACACACACACACTAGAATATTAGTCATCAAAAAGAATGAAATCTTGCCATCTGCAATGACATGGATGGAGCTAGAGAGTATAATGTTAAGTGAAATAAGTCATCCAGAGAAAGAAGTACAATATGATTTCACTCATATGCAGGTTTTAAGAAACAAATGAGCAAACAAAAGAGAGAGAGAGAGAGAGAGAGAGAGAGAGAGAGAGAGAGAGAGAGACAAACCAAGAAGCAGACTCTTTACAGAGAACAAACTGATGGTTACCAGAGGGGAGGTGGGCAGGCGGATGAGTGGGATAGGTGATGGAGATTAAGGATGCACTCAGTGTGATGAACACTGGGTATGCTGTATGGAAGTTTTGTACAACGGAAACTCATACTATGTTAACAATACTGGAATAAAAATAAGTCTAAACGTCTCTAAATCACAGGCTGAGTTTCCAAGAGTCCTTCTTAATGTAATTTTTTTCTTTAATCCACGTTTTTGGACAGATTTCATAAATATGTTAAAACAAAAACAGAGAAAGAAAACAGTCTCTTGAGCTCAAACTGCCTGAATCCTAGCTCTACCAGTTACTATCTGTGACTCCTTAAAACAGTACTTAACCAATTTCTACCTCTGTTTCCTAACCCGTAAAATAGGGACAATAAAAAAAAAAAACTCTGTTGAGAAGAGTAAATGAATGAATATGCGTGAAGAGCTTATAAAAGGACACAGCACAGAAGTATTCAGTAAGACTATCGTTACAGTGAGGATTGAGTTGTAAATGCTGAGGGCAGTAAATAAATAGAAAGTACTTGGTAAATATTAGCTGTAGTGGACAATATACTGTTGGGTGTTGTCAGGAAACAGGATTTAAAACTAGACCTTGACCTCATGACACTTAGGACCTATTGGTACTAATTCTGTTTACACATGATACTCATTTAAAAAAAAAATCAGGGGTGCCTGGGTGGCTCAGTCGGTTAAGCGTCCGACTTCGGCTCAGGTCATGATCTGGCGTTTGGTGAGTTCAAGCCCCGCGTTGGGCCCTGTGCTGACAACTCGGAGCCTGGAGCCTGTTTCGGATTCTCTGTCTCCCTCTCTCTGACCCTCCCCCGTTCATGCTCTGTCTCTCTCCGTCTCAAAAATAAATAAACGTTAAAAAAAAAATTAAAAAAAAAATCACAGTAACAGTCTTTCTGAAGCACCCATTCAATGGTAGTCAAGGCATCCATGCCACAGCCTGGAGTTTAAACGATTGATCTAAATTATAATTCACGAGCCAAACTTGAGTTAAGACTGCTCTGGACACCATGGAGTGGCTAATATAGTGGAAGAAAAAGCCATGTTCCTTGGCTTCCTCATTTTTAAGAAGTTCTCCTATGTTGCTCCCCAAGACTTATAAAGGGAACAGCATTCACAAGAGCACGATCTGGTAAGTTTTGTGGAAACAAGTCGCTTCTGCCCGACTGGGGGAAAGGGGCTCACCTGATGCTATACATCTACGCTATTTCCTAGGACAAGGTGTGTCCTGCAATGGTTCTTAAACTTGGCTGCCTGAGAATCGTCTGGAGAGCTTTTCAAAAAATCTAAAACCCAGGCTCTACTCTCAGAGATACAGATTTAATTGCTTTGGAGTAAAGCTCAGGCATGGGTATTATTTTTAAAGTTCCCCAAGTGGTTATAATGTGCAGCCATGGTTGAGCCACACTGCTATAAAACACATCAGGCCCAAAGGTGCCCCCAGTTAGTGGAAGGAATCAGCAGAAAGTGAACAAGGATCAAGGACAAAAGACAGAGAGAGACAAGGCTATCAGATGGGATAATCAGCATTCTGTTTCTATGTCTTGGGATGAACCACCAGAAATGTGGCTTTTTCTCTACCAGGCCAACTGGAGGTTTTGCAGATGTGATTTAGTACTAGACATTCATCACAGGTCCAAGCAGAAATCAGAATCTTGAAGTAGGAGGGAAAAAGGGGACAGATGCACAAATGTAGGACTGACAAATGGGGTAAGGAGGAAACCATCCAAAACAACTGCCATAAAACCTATGGCCTTTGCTCAAAACTTTGCAAGGACCATTCCTCAAACTCATTTTCCCTATCAGCCAAACCTGGAAACAACCCTCATGTGAGCCGACCAGGTTAAATATATTGCAATAAATTTATTCTGAATATCACGAGCAATGAAATAAAGCATGAACTGCCACTACACTTAGCAACATGGGTGAATCTCACAGACATAATGTTGAGAAGGCTGACACATCAGAAGCACCAGCTACATGACTACATTTATATGAAAGTCAAGAATGGAGAAAAACAGTCAATGGTGAGAGAATGTAGTAGGGCAGTTATCTTTTAGAGAAGGCACTGACTGGGAGGGGCCTGAGGGAGCCTGCTAGGTGGGTGCTGGAAATGCTCCGTATCTTGGTCTGGGTGGCATTATAACGTGTGCACATGTAGACACTGGTCACTGAGTTGAATACGGAAGATGGGTGCACTTTACTGTATGCAAGGTATACCTTAATAAAGAAAAACTCATTTGCTATTATTACTCACTCAAGAAGTATTTACCGAAGGCCTCGTCTGAGCCTGGCCATGTTCTAGGTGCTGGATACAGAAGTGCACTAAACTGACAGGGCCCCTGCCCTCGTGGCACTTATATTCTAGTGAAAATGCACACCACAGAACAGAAACAAATACGTGTGATAGATCATCAGGTTGGGATTGTGATAAATACCCACGAAGAAAAATCAAGCAGGGTAAGGGGCTGCAGTGTGTGGCGGCGGGGGGCGGGTGGGAGCGGGGCGGGGGGGGGATGGGGCATGCTATTTTCGATGGCAAGGTCAGAGAAGGCCTTTCTGAGAGGTCTACACTCCAGCAAGTTTAAGGTATCTGGTTTCCACCTCATAGCAGATTAGAAGCAGTGCATTAGATGAGGACGGGAACATCATTTGAAGGCAGACAAACTGACAGAGCAAAGAGTGTCAACTGACAATAAGGCAAGGATGCAGGAGTTGTCCACCAGCAGGTCCAAGCACTCAGATGACCCAGCGTGAGGGCCACAGACCTTCCCACTTCATTAGCCTTTAGGACATCCTTGTGATAAAGCTCAAAACAGCCTTCTGGTCTATCACTTCTCTCACGGTATCATTGCCATTGCCGGCCCTCTCCTCCACTAGACAGTGAGCATTTTGAGGGCAGGGATTTGGTCCTGCCTGTCATTGTATCCCCGGTACCTGCTACAACAAAGGGACATAGCACAGTGGTCAGTACATATTTACTATCTGCCTGGCTGTCTGATGAAGTTGAGTCACCCCCAAAATATTGCTGCAACATTACTATTTACAGAATTCTCTGCGTAAGCATGTAATAGAATTTAGACTTCGGAATGAATAACACATCAAGCTTTAACTTTTAAGACTGCGTGTTTAAAGCAAGAGAAAAGTATCAGCCATCTGGAGAACTCACAGGAAACTCCTCATTTCCCAAAGCTTCTAGGGAAATGAGGTGTTACTGTGCTAATCAATCTTGTCTTGACATCACCTGATCTCTCTCTACCACTCAGCCTGGAGCAGTGGTGTTCAAACTTCAGGGGCTGATGAGAAAATTCAGGTTTCCAGGCTCCATCCTCAGAGATTATGATTCACTAGGTCTGAGATACGGGCCAGAATAATAAAACAACAACGTTACTGAATGCTTAGTGATTGCTGGGCATCATTTTAAATGCATTTCATGTCCTATCTCATCTAATCCACAAAACAATCCTATGACACACTTTGCAGATGAGGAAAATAAGGCACAGAAGGCTCCAGTAACTTGCCTAGGAGGAACACACGAGTGAGTAGCTCTGAGATTCAAACACGGGCACTCGATCCAAAGCCTATGCAGTGAGGCTCCTCAGTTAACTGCCCTCCGGTATGAACTCACAGCCAGTTACGCTGGTGGTCTGGGAGCCCCATCGTTAAACACGGGCCTAAAAACACAGTCTTTTCCTTCAATTCCTGCACCCTCTATCTAGAACTACTGTTACTTTGACCTGGCCCATTTAGGGAACTCTCAAATTTCCCACATCAGAAGGGGACCGCAGGGCCTATCCTCATGCTTAAAATGATGACTAGGTCTATATCCACGAGAAGGATGGAATGAATAGAACACAAATCATGGTAAGACAGGTAAGCAAACACATCTCAAACCATGGTTTGGGATGGGAGACGATAAAGACAAGGCCACAGCCACGGAGCAGAGGAGATGGCCAAGGGACAGGGGGGTCGCTGGTAAGAGGGGAGAAAACTACTTGGCATTCAGCACTCTGCTTCTCTGTCTTGGACTGAAGCAGCCGAATCGCCTGGGAGATCGTGTAAAGACTGGTGCTCTTTGCCTGAAGCCTTTCCCTGGCTTTATGGGTGTGTTTGGTCTGGACATGGGGTAGGCTGGAGGTGTTAGAGTTAATGCACCCAACTAATAAGGGACAGGAACTGGTAGACAAACACGCCACACTCCTCACTCCTCCTAAGCGACAATGCTACGGTGTGTTTCTACACCAGCTCTGAAAGGTCCCCATTGCATTGTGCCCCAGCTGCCTACAAGTAACCTGCTTATCATCACACAGTTTGTTGGTTTTCTCCCCTTGACCTCACTTTGTACTCCCTCACTATGCTTCTTGGGATCACCTCCCATGTAAACTACTTGTTCCCAAATCCTTGTCTCAGGGTATACTTTAGGGGAACCTGAACTAAGACAAGGAGTATTTACAATAAATATAGTGGCAACTACAGGTGAAGTTCTCAAATTGATGGACCTCTTGGCATGTGAGGAGGGGCTCTGCTGGCTGGCAAAGCCACTGATGAACACTTGCAACTTCTGCTTTTCCTGTTGAATTCTTTTTTATTCTCTCCTTTCCAGGTCTGTGGCCCAAAATGTTTAAAAATGGCCAAAACTGGCCTTTAAAACAAAGATGCAAGAAAAAAAATGGGGCGGTTTCTGGGATTAGACTATTAGTAAGGGCCAAGCATTCTGTCTACAGGGATAAAAGGGGGGAAAGAAACAAGATGAGAAATAGGGAGATACTAATTTAAAGCCTAAAGCATGTCTCAGGTTCCCCTGTGTGGCAGGCTACGTTACCCAGAAATGTCCACAACAGCCCATCCACATGCTTTTCCAGAACCTTTTCATTCCCCTTCCCCTTGAGCCTCAATGCCCACTGTGACTGCTCTGACCAACAGAGTACTTTAGCAGTGACGCTATATGACATCCAAGGCTAGTTCATGAACAGCCATGCACTTCTGCCATATTCTCAGGGTGCTCACTTAATCCAGCCACCATGGTGTAAGAAAGCCCAGGCAGTCAGTCTGTGGAAAGGCCAATGTGGAGAGGAACCAAGGCTCCCAACGCCAGATGAGCTCCCAAGAGACAACCAGCACCAACTTGCCACCCCTGTGAGTGAGCCATCTTGAATAATGGTCCCCTTAGTCCGAAGTTGAGCCCTCCCAGCTGATAACAGAACAAACAAGCCATCTCTAGTGAGATGAACCCTACTCAAATTTTGGATTTTTGAGCAAAACAAATGATTATTGTTGTTCTGAACTACTGAGTCTCATGAGGCAGTTTGTTAGGCAGCAGTAGATAACTGATATAGTTTCCCAAGAATGGAAAGCTAACTCAGAGTGTTTAATCAAAACCCTTTTTTGAAAGCCAGAGTAGATTTTCCCCATTCTGAAGCTTGCAGTCTCAAGTGTTCTCCTGGACCTCCAGACCTCTACCTCTTTCACCAGTTCTGCTAGAGCAATAGGGAAAGCTTCCCATCTCGCTAAGAGCTTCCACGTGACTGTAAATATTTGTCAACCAAGAGACAGGCATAGTGTTCCCCTCATCCTGTCCAGGCCAGTTTCCTAGGAAACCTAATTTTCTGCGGATTCCCTGGATTCCCTCTTGCAAACAAATTTTATTAGAGCAGAGAATGAGTCTTAGGTACTTTGGGTAAACCTAATAAATCCAAGGACCCATGTGGTCCAATCCTGGAGCCACGTCTCTTTTGGCAGCTACAGATCATCAAAAAGCAGCTCCTTTCTTTACTTGTCTTTCAAAGTACAATAATAGAAATCCATTCATAACCCTCAGTAATACTTCCTCAAACCCCTTCCCCATTCTCCAATCCCTTTGTCCATTCCAGCTGCTTCAGAACCTTTTATACACCAAAGATTTCTTAAGTCCCAGAATCTACTTGGTTTCCTTTCCACCCCCCCCCACTCTCTTTTCTCTCCCCTTCTCCCCAAACCTTGATTTAGCCTCTAGGTCAGCAAGGAGTAATTTTTACCCACTCAAGGAAGGTTAGAGGGACAATAAAGAGGGATTCTGGGCAGAGAAATATGTGTTTCTTTTTGGCAGGGAGAAGGTTTCTGGAAGAAGGTGGGAGGGAAGGATGCTACCACCAAAATTGATTTTGTCTCAACATATTATAAAGCATCCATTTAAATGTAACTAGCTAATGAATAGCAAGAAAAAGACAAAAACAGGAAATAAGTAAAGAACCTTTGTTAATGAAAAGATGTGTCTTAGAATCTATTGAGCGAATTTAGTTTTTAGATTTAATCTTAATATTCGGAAGACTTCCCATTCTGTAGCACCGAGGAACACCTAAAGCGCATTTCTGGCAATTTGATCCAATTTCTGCTTTAAGTTCAATTCCCTCTGTCAACTCAATTACCTGGTTTTGTTTGTTTTCAGTCATCACTTCTGGCTCTCCTTTTTCCGACATGAATGTGAATATTCAACATGAATAAAGACAATTTGAGGATTTCCTGGTGAGGACTTAGATTCTGAAGAGTTGTTTACAATTAGCCATCATTCCATATTTTAAGATAGATCTTAGGTATTTTCTTTTCCTTGGCATTGGTTTGCTATGGTCCCTTTCACCCATTATCCAGGCACCCAGTGCATCATAATTCTAAGTCAGGTAAGCAATTTACCAGCTATTGTGCAAACAGTAGAAACCTTATTTAATAATAATTACAAGTGCAATGGGAAAAATAAAATTACTAACAGATCTTCCATTGTCTGAGTACAAAGATACTCAGGACTAGCTAAAATCGATCATTCCTCTCCCCCGCTCCGCCCCGACCCCAAGAAAATTTTGCATTTATTCTTAGTTTCCTGACCATTCCCTCTACCCCTTAACTCAGTGGTTCTCCAAGTATGGTCACGGCATCAGGACCATCAAACATCACCTGAGAACTTGACAAAAATACAAATTCTCTGCCCCTAGCCCAGACCTCTGGAAATAGATACTCTGTAGTAGGCCCAGCAACCTGTGTATGAACAAGCCCTCCAGGTGATTTGGAGGCCTGCTGGGTTGTGAGAACCACTGCTTTAGAACATAAAATTGGATCAGAATGGTACAGTTACCTGAAATTGAAAGGGCCTGAGTCCTGTTCTGTACTCTGCTATTAGTTTACTGTGTGGCCTTCGTCAAGACACTGCACCTCTCCGGACCTCAGTTTTCTCACCTTTAGAATGAAGAACTGGGGACAGAACTTCTTTTAAGGTCCTTACCACTTGTAGAAAGTAACAAGGTCGCTGCCTTCAAGAGCACTAGCCAAGTACTGTAATGTCATGGCATATGATTTCATTTTTTTTTTCATGTCAGATTTTTTAAAGTTTCAGGAAAGGCTAACCCAATCTTGTCAAAATGACTAAATACTTTAAACAGCTAGAAGCAGTATTTAAAACGTTTCTGTCAAGATCAAGTCATTTGTTAAAGTTGCTGGTGAATGCTCCCTGACAGTTTATCTCCCTCAGAATTTATCATTTCTTAGCCAGAAATATTAATTCATCTGATCAGTCCAGGAACCTTGATGTGCAATTATTTTTTATTTGTCCTAAAAATAGATTCATAATTCCCCTTCCATTCAGAAGAATATTTTCCTGTACAAAAGTGACTCAGCATTTGGTAGGATTGTTATTAAGATGCCAACCTGGCATATTCTCTCAGTAGGAATGGTATTTCAAAACATTCTTGCAATAATATCAAAACTTAATTTTGATAGCAAATGTTACGTACGATTTATATGGCAAGAGGGTACCATGATACTCCTTTTGAAAACCTTTCATCTTTTCCTGCTAATAAATTCAGTTCGATATTTTTGAGCCGAGACCAATCCTAAGTGGAGACACAGAACGTGGGCTGGGAGCCTCTTGCTGAATCTCAAGAAATGATTCATTCCATCCATTTGTCAAACCTTCGGAATGTGACAAGCAAGCTTCTGATGAAACAGATAGATTTTCCAGGTGGGATGAAATCCTGACACAAGTAGTTTTGAAATTAGCTTAATCTTTCTATTACTGAGGGACCGGGAAATGAAAAATGAGGTTTTTACCTGAAGAGTCTGTGATAATAGGTAAACTACAGAGGTTACAGAGTCACAGTGAAAAATGGTTTCGGCATCTGGAAACACAGAAAAGCAAGGAAACGTATATGGTGTGGGGGGAAAAGTTCTTTAACGTGGCACTTTTGCGTTTAAGGATAAACATTAAGACAAGAAACTAAGACATTGCTTGCATAAATGTCACAACTGGACACAAGTCAAATGGTCAACCCGGGCCACTGTTTGGTCCAAACCAGCTAACAATGTTCAAGGACAATATAACATTTACTTAGCACTGTGCTACCGCAAAAAAGCAGATGTGGTTAAAGGGGCAAAATGGGATCAAGAGACCGGGGTCTTCACTAAGCAACTAACCAGGCTGCTTTGCACGCGTTGCTCCTGCACAGATGGACTCGTGGGGGGAGAAGGTCCTTTCCAGCTCCTACGCTGCAGGAGCCCATCATAAGAATGACACTTTGTGGAGGAGATGGACTTACACGTGAAACAAGAGAATTCAATTAGGATGTGGAAGCTCAGTGTATTTCAAGCCTCCCGGACAGGGAGTTGCCTTGGGTGGGAGTATAGGCATCGGCCGGTTCGGGTAAAGCCTCACTAGGGTACATCAGGAGAGAAAGTCCACTCAAGCGTCTGGGTTCCATCTCTTCGTTTGGTAAAGTTTTATTGAGCACTTACTATGTGTCAAACACTGTTCCAGGGGATACATCATGGAACAAAACAAAGATCTCTGTCCTCAAGGAGCTCATATTCTTGCATGGTGTGGACAGAAGAGTTATCACAGCAGGCCTGAGACTGCCATCATTAGAAAGGCCTGCTTCCAAGACTGGCCCTCGTCTGGCGTTTGGGAACTTGGATTTCTGGGCAACCATTCCCAGGACTAGTAAGGGTGTCTTGCTCTGCCTAAACTATTTGTGCAAGCAAGCAATATAGTTTATTTGGGAACACTTGATTTCCTTCTGGGAGGCTAGAGTTTTGGGACATGCCAGGAAGAGCGTGCCTACATGACCAGCCCCTAGTGAAAACCCTGGGCGCTTGGTCTCTAATGGGCTTCCCTGATGGGCAACACTTCACACGTGTTGTCACAACTCTCTGCTAGGGAAATTAAGCATGTCCTTTGGATCCACTGAGAGAGGATCCTTGGAAACTTGCATCCAGTTTCCCCCTCCAGACTTCACTCCAGGCCCCTTTTCTCTTTGCAGATTTTGCTTTGTGTCCTTTTGCTACAATAAATCATAGCCATGGTTATAACTATTACACTGAGTCCTTTGAGTTTTCCCAGTGAATCATTGGTCCTGGGGTGGTCTTGGGGATGCCCAACACCCAAGAGGAGGAAGTTCAGACACTATGCAATTAATACTATAGATGGCTGAATTATCTAGTGTACTACAAGGTGCTTGGTGTTAAGGAAAGAAGAAAATGTAGAGCAGGGAAGGAGGTTTGGATGTTGTGGTGAAGGGGCTGAGTATACTGTATTGAACGTGGGTCAGTGTAGGTTTCATTGAAAAGGTGGCATCTAATCAAAGACCTGAAGGAGGTAAGGATATTAACCAAAGTGATGTGTGAGGGAAGAACTTTCTAGACGAGGGTACAGCTCACACAAAGACCCTGACATGGCAGTGTGACCAGGTGTTTGAGAAACAGAAGGAGGCTGGTGTGTCTACAGTAGTGATAGCCGGGGGAGATAGGGAGGAGATGAGGTCAGAGAGGTGAGGCCAGGAAGGGAGGATGCCCATTATACAGGGCCTCATAGGCCACCATGAGGGTAACAGAAATAAAAATTAGAGTAGGATAACTAAGAGGAAGTCAAGGGTGAGGTGAATATACAAAAATACACATACCAGGGACGTGCATAGCTATTAAGTGGGATGTGAATTTATATTGGTCTGAGAAGGAAAATCTCAGGTGCTGAGTCACTGTATTTCAATCTTAAGGTAAGAATTATGTCCAAAGCACCATATAATAGCTTAATAATTGGGATTAATAATTGCTATCCAGGGGCACCTCGGTGGCTCAGGTGGTTGAGCATCTGACTCTTGATTTCGGCTCAGGTCATGAACCCAGGGTCACAGGATCGAGCCCCACACCAGGCCATGTGCTTAGTGTGGAGCCTGCTTGGGATTTTCTTTCTCCCCCTCTGCCCCTCTTCCCTACTTGTGCTCACTCATTGAAAATAAATTAAAAGTTAAAAAAATTTAAAACTAGAGATACTTTTTCTAAAAAGACAAAAACCTGCTATCTCTTTTTTGTTTTTCATGTGAGCAGCAAACAGCAAAGGCATGTCACTGAGCACCACCACATCATTCAGGCCTCACCTTGCAGTTACATACATTTAATACCTCGCACTGGCCACGTAGAGGGGCAGAGGGATCAAGGGTCTGATACCTGTGAGGTGAAGAAAGGTATTTGTGATTACCTGTAGCAGCCTCAATGAGACCTGTTAAGGGAAAAGGGGTTGTGGGGGTGTGTGGAAAACTCAGCACCTGCCCCACACCTTCTCTGTCACACACACCTGCCTGTGCCTCCCAGAAGTCTAGAACCCTTAGAAAACACATCCACACATGCAGGCGCAACGCACTGCTTCACGCTGCCTCTCTTATCACACACTGTGACAGACTACAAAGCCTGACACCAAGCCTTTCCCTCTCTGCATCCACGCCCTTGCAATTTTCCTTTGTAGTTCCTCTCAGCAATGGGGGAAGGGAGTCCAACAGTCTATCTTTTGAAAGTGGACCGGTCATGTGACCGGTTGACCTGCTTTAGTCAACGTGCAGCAGAAGTGATGAAGCACCACTTTCTACCCTAAGCCTCAAGAGGCCTCGCGTGTCTCTACTCCCACTCCTGGAATCCAGTCACCCCTATAGCTCCAGCCAACAGCTGGCCAACAGAAAGGCACACAGGTGAGGCCATCCCCCACCAGCCAGTTCTAGCTGCTAACTCCAGATATATCAGAGTACATATATATTTTCGGCTAACTCCAGATATATCAGCACCATCAGCTGAGTGCAGCCCAGATCAGAACTGTCAGGTGGACTGGGGAGCAATAACAAACAAGACAGAAACCACTAAGTTGTGAAGTAGTTTTGTTTTGCATTGGTAACTGACACACGTGCCCAAGCTTGAGTGTCTCTGAAAGAATTCTCCAGATGACTCATAACAGGAGCTCCAGAGCTAAAAGCACTGCGGAATCTCTCGCAGTATCGCTTAGGACAAAGGCCCACCCGACTACCACTTTGAAGCCAGGAGGACCTGGAGGGAGGCCACTCTCGTCCAGGATGGGATGCTTAACTTCCAAACAGCCCTTCCATTTGGACTTTGGAGTCCAACAGCTGTCACACTGCTTCTCTCTCTCTGGCTGGCCAGGGGAAGAGCAATTGAAATGTTGGAAACGATCTCTGCTCAAGTACAACAAAGGGCAGATTCTCGCATGGCTCAGGGAGGCTGGCCTTTGGCAAAGCGGGGAACGGCAGGAAGGGCACAGACGCCAGAGCAGCTGAGAAAGAACTCAGTGCCTGGGTGAAGCGTGGGCAGGCTGCCCGGTGGGGAGGCTGGCAGCGTTTCAATGTTACAGCCTCGTTGTGCAGAGCTGAGAGAATATTTTCATCTCCCGAGAACAACAGAGCTGCCCATTTTACTGCATGTTTCTTAGGCGGCAACGTGTAAGGTTAATTCAAAACCTGAATGTGTCCATGCCCATCAACCTCAACGCCTTTTTCATTCTCTTCAACTCCATTTTTTCCCTTGACTGCTGCACAAGGTATCCCCTCTAATCACTGTGCTCTGAAAAGAAAAGGTCAAGATATTTCAAGTACCCTTCAAAGTCATACCGAGAATTCTCTCAAAACAAGTTGAATAAGTACAGTGAAAGCAGGCCCGACTTTCCAATGAAAATGTGGATCATAAAATGACATAAAAACTAACAATCACAGTGGAGTTCTGCATTCATGCATCTATTTATTTTTTTAATTTTTTAATGTTTATTTTTGAGAGAGAGAGAGAGAGAGAGCACGCGCGAGCAAGAGCGAGCGAGCAGGTGGGGGCAGAGAGAGAGGGAGACACAGAATCTAAAGCAGGCTCCAGGTTCTGAGCTCTCAGCGCAGAGCCCGACGCAGGGCTCAAATCCACAAACCATGATCATGACCTGAGCTGAAATCGGACACTCAGCTGACTGAGCCACCCAGGCGTCCCCATTCATGCATCTATTTATTTGGTGCCAAGGAAGACAGAAAATAAGACAGCACAGACTCCTTGCCCCCTAGAGTTTGAGTTCTTGGGTCTGCCCATGAGGAGCTCTCAGCCCCGGCACAGCTCAGGACCCAAAGTGCCAAGTGCCGTGGTGGAAGCAGTTTCCAAGTTCTGTGCAAACACGAAAGAGGGGGTAACACTTACAAGTATGTCAAAAGGGCAGATGAGCCAATGTGATGTGAAATTAGAGCCCAGCCTCCCACTGTTCATAGCTCCCAGGGAGTTCATTCACTCAGAGGAGTACATGAAAAACTCTGAAATTCTCCTTTGTTCTATCTCTGCCACATAATCCTACCGAGACCCTGCCCATCCTTTAGACCTGGACACGAACTATTTTATACTCTTTTTGGAAGCAGGAAAGGGAATTCTAAGAACTAATCTCCGGATTCGAGACAGAGTAAAGGAGGCCCCACCCATATCTTTTCACAATCACCATCTCCTGCCAGACTTTGTACAGGAGCCTGTGAAACACTTCTATTTCCTCTAGATGAGTAAAATAAAATTAAACGTTGCCTTTTATTTCACTATTCTCCTCCAAATTCTAAAATCTGCACAAGACAGAAATCATCATTCCCTTTCATCCAGTGACCAGGCTACAGATAAAAATGTCTGAGCTAATTCAGAGCCAGAAATCACGGAGAAAGGGGATTAAACAAGGCAATCACCTTCAAAATGTTACAAAGCCAACCTGAAAAGCCTGATCTTGAACATACGCACCATGTTTTTAATCAAGAGAAATACATCGCCCTCTCCTCAAAATTGCATTTTTCTTCGTCTTCAAAAGAAGAGTTAACTTCTAGCAACTAAATTATTTTAATAAGATTAAATGAAGAAGGAGAGGGGGGAAAAGGCAGTTACCCAGATCAAAAGTGTGGAAAATCATAATCTCACACAGGTCTAATTAACTCTACTTGATACAAAATGTTGTCTAAAAATCAACAGCAAACACAGTAACATCACTGGTAAGATGTTTATTATTTAAGAATCAATGTCCAAGGAACATTTTTAAAAGGAATATACTCATGATTTTCATGTTCCAGGTTGCTTTATTCTTTATCCAAACACCTTATTGATTGCTCCTTATCAAGAAGTGAATCTTGAAGGGTCCCAAGAGGCATTCTAATTATAATTAATAGTACAAGGTTTTCTTTCAGAGTCATTAGGGATTCATTAAGCTGACAACACAAGCTGTTTAATACTTGAACTTGCTAATAAAACTGTAGGATAAAGGATACTGCCATATTTATGACTTTGGAAATTCTGTTTTTGAATTTCCAAGCTACTTTGTGTGCACAATGTCCGTTTACCATTCCTTTCAATTTTAGGTGTAATTTGTTCCTTCAAAACCCAATGTGCATATGTATCTGACTCAGAAGGAATCAAGTTTGGGTGTCGAAAGGCTGTTTCTTCCCTGTACCAAGCCTCCCTCCCAGCATACACTTCTCCTATTTCCTAGTAATGAATATCGGATTCTAAGAAAAGAGCAAAGTTTAGTCACAGAGGGCAGAAAAATTTTGCTTCTGGTTACGTTAGGTATGGCATATGGTTAGTTGCCTACCCAATGTCTGTTTCCCCCTAACAGAACCCCAACAGCTTTTAAGGTGGCCCAGATAAACGCGAGCTTTCCCAGGCCCCTCTGTGTGGCCATGCCAACAGTTCTGGTCAACAGACAGACGGGGAAATTTGCTGGAGATTTGGTGGACAGATTTTGCTTCCCTGGTGGGTCCAGACATAGGACAGCCTTTCCTATGCTTCCTGCCTTGAACACAGACATTGTATCTGGAGCTTCACCACAGACCCTGCAACCTTCAGGTGGGAAAGGCAAAGAGGTACGCCACCAACTCTCGCACGCATGCCAGCAGCCACCTAACTGCAGACTTGTTTGCATGGTAGAATAAAAACCCCATCTGCCTAAGCCACTGTGAGTCAGGTTTGCTACCACAACTAAATGCATCACTGATACATTCCGCCAGGAGAGGAATCCAGCTTTCACGTTCAGATCTGAGTAGATTTCCTTGTTTGAGATAATCCCTGTTAGAATACTGTCCTTTGCTCCTTGGGAACAGAAGCATACGAGGGCCTCACAGTGAGCAATGGCTGCACATAGACTCTAATAATATCTCTTCTCATCACTTCTATTCCCCCCTCAAGACCAAAGCAAGCAATGTAACTATGTTATTAAAGCGGTACTCACTTCCATGCACCACTGATCACTAAGTTGGATTTGCACGTGAAAACTATAGCCCTGAGGACGTCTCAGGTGGCACAGCACAGAGCCTGCATCCTACACTTCTCCTTGGGACTTGGGGGTTTGTTCCTTTGATATGATGCTGTGGGGTTACCTTCAGGGTGACACTCATCACAACTCTTGGCTCAACAGCATTTTCTGATGGGAATAAAGTTGACATATTTAATGACCAAAGCAAAAAGACCTTAAAGGACACAGACATAAAAGGAGTGGTTCCTGATGAGAAGACTGTCCACAGAGTAAGTAGAATGTTCTAAGTGAACAGAAGGATGTGGGCAATGACTAGTTTGGGTGAGGAGGCTAACGTTCTGGGTGAAGAGCTATGCCAGGACCCCAGTTGCTAGTTTGAAAGAAGGGGTACCCTTCTGAAAGGAGGTGGTTCAAAAGTGTTTAGCATCTTGCCACTCAAAGTGTGGTCTTCAGAGCAGGAACAATGGCATCACTGGAAGCTTCTACGAAATGCAGAATCTCAGGTCCTGTCCTAGATCTTTAATAGGTTATCTAGGTGATTCAGATGCATCGAAGTTGGAGAAACACTGGTTTAAAACTCTAAGAACGTTGCTAGCACGTTACAACACCAGAACTCAGGGGATGTAAAGTATTCCCATGCCAGCGAATGGCAGGCAGCGTCTAACATTCAGTGGGCCATAAATGTTGCCTGTGGACGCTGCAAAGGTTTATACTATTTGCCATGGCAGCCAGAAAAAAAATTTACTCTGCCCATGGCACCAATGATTAATATATTCAACTGGTCTGAAGATATTAATTTTCCCCTAAAAGGTCATTTATCAAGGTCTCTAAGGTTAATACACATTCTTCAAGATGACACTTGTTGCCAGGAGCTATGCTGTGGATATGCAAGACAGGCGTCTCGTAAAGATGCTTCCTCCTGTCACTTCAACAAAGCAACACAAATATCCCAGAAGCCTGGTGTGCTGTCTGGTTTATGCCACTATGCCACCACGAAGGTTTATCCTGGGCACTTGTGCTACTTGGTCAGACCCTAGAATGCTTTGACAGATCGTCCGCAGCATTATTTAAGAACTGGGAGCTTATGTATACCCAAATCATGGTACCACTTTGCTTAAAAAGTAAAAGGCACATTTTACTCTACTAAGAGTGTGATCATCTAATCAAATAAAATCACATGTACCCCGCAGCCTCCATGGATTGTGTAACCCCTTAAGTCAGTGGTGTTCTCGACAGTGTATCAAGGAAAGGAGATGAAACTCAAGTTGAGAGAGCTTATTTTAAATTAAGAGTGTTCACCGGAAGCAGGCATTTTCCAAGAGATCATCAGGATTTCTTGCCCTATAAACCGAGCTGGAAATATTTCTGCTTCTAGCAGTGTGGTGGTCCAAGGCAGTGTTTCCGGAAGTGAGGTTCCTAGAACAGCAGCATCAGCATCAACTGGGAACTTGGTAGAAATACAAATTCTCACATCCCATCCCACACTTAACCCAAGGCACAGAGACTTGTCTTTTATTTAACAAGCTCTCCAGGTGATTTTGCTGGAAGCTAAACTTTGAGAACTATTAAGATCAATGCCAGTCAGAGTATTAGTGGTGAAGGACCCATTTTGCTTTTCTATTTCTAAAGTAACATACGTCAGTGCCTGGATGGCTCAGTTGGTTAAGTGTCCGACTATGGCTCAGGTCATGATCTCACGGTTCGTGCGTTTGAGTCTCGCATCAGGCTCTGTGCTGACAGCTCAGAGCCTGGAGCCAGCTTCGGATTCTGTGTCTCCCTCTCTCTACCCTTCCCCTGCTTGCACTCTGTCTCCCTCTCTCAAAAATAAATAAAACATTTGGGGTGCCTGGATGGCTCAGTCAGTTAAGCGTCCAACTTCAGCTCTGGTCATTATCTCGCGGTTTGTGAGTTCGAGCCCCTCATTGGGCTCTGTACTGACAGCTCGGAGCCTGGAGCCTGGAGCCTGCTTTGGATTCTGTGTCTCCTTCTCTCTCTCTGCCCCTCCCCCACTTGTGCTCTGTCTCTCTCTGCCTATCAAAAATAAATAAATGTAAAAAATTAAAAAAAAAACATTTAAAAAAATTAAAAATTAAAAAAAAAATAACGTACTGATCCACTGCCAGAAAATTAAATTACAATACATATTACATACAAGTCCATTTTTTTTTATTATTAGATCCAACCGACAAAAGTTTTTGGTGTAATTACTAAAGAAGTCCCTAAGTGCATACTCTCAATTTCTGTACTTACACCCTTTTAGACCAGTAACACATTTGCAGAATGGCATTGGCCTGCAAGATACTCTTTGAGTGGCACTGTTCTAAATACTCAGAAAGGCCTTTCCTTTTAATAAAGGAACAACGTAATTTCATCAATTCTAAGATGCACCTATTTTCTACATTTTAACATCTCTGAAACCAGAATGTATCTCCAAATCACTCTCTGTCTGGAGGCAGTAGGACTTGGCTCACGTGGTCCGTGCATGTGCATCAAAACATCCAAAATGGATGTCAACTATTTGGAAAAAAATGCCAGTAGAACACTCTTTTAAGAAATGTTGCATTGCAATGCTTTTGATGGCACAGGGGACTGTATTTGCTGAAAAATCACAGACATCAGTGAGTCAAAGGAGACAGTAATTCAGACCTGTTGGAGTGTGAATGTGAGAAAGTTTTATGAATACTGTAACAAATTTATTTTGCTTATATTTTTCTAGATGTACACAAGAGTGATCTATGATAAAAGTCAATGTTAAAATGACTCTAAAAAGAACTCTTTAAGAAATAAAAAAGTATTGTCAGTTTAATGGACTGTTTTTGCTCTTTCTCACTGGTACATGAGAAAAATGCATCATATAAATGGCAAAGTCTTATAATCGATTTAATACTGTATATCCTTCACAAGACCTATTTACCAATACATAGTTAGGCTCAAATACGATAAGGGGAAGTCCCAAGGTCCCCCTTAAAAAAGTAAAACAAAACAAAAAACATGAGCTGAAGTATATGTGATAAGCAAGGGAAGGTTGCCTTGAGGGCAAATGTTGATATCTCTTGTATTAAGCTGGGAACTCAGGAAAAAGGCCAAAGTGGTTCCAGGCTGGGGGTATTCCTGAATCCCAGAAAGAACAAACACAAATCTCTGTAAGAAAGCATCCTGTTTAGGCACCACTTATTAAAATCAACCAAATATGTGTGCATGGTAAAAGAGTAAAAACCCAAGGAAACAAGCCACCACGAGTGACAATATGCAGAAACAACAAACAAGAAAATTAGACCACCAAAGATTTCCAATACTTAAATTAACGGATACTATATACCAAAACAATGCATTAAATGCTCCAAAAAAAGGTTGGGGCTCCTGGGTGGCTCAGTCGGTTGAGCATCAGACTCTTGATTTCAGCTCAGGTCATGATCTCACAGTTCATAAGATGGAGCTCAGTGCGGATAGCACGGAGTCTGCTTGGGATTCTCTTTCTCCTCCTCTCTTTCTGCTCCTGCCCTGCTCTCACATTCTTTCTCTCTCACGCTAAATAAATAAACTTAAAAAAAAAAAAAAAAAAAAAAAAAAGCTCCACGTAGTGCTATTGCTGGGAGCACTGGGTGTTGTATATAAGCAATGAACCATGGGAATCTACTCCAGAAACCAAGAGCACATTTTACACACTGTATGTTTGCCAGTTTGACATTAAATTAGATCAATAAAATAAAATAGAAAAAAAAGCTCTAAAAAAAGTGAAATCACAAAATTTAACAAGCAACATGAAATCTTAAGAAAGGCTCACCTGGAACTTACAAAAAAGAAAAACAAAATTGACAGACATAAAACTGAATGGATGGGCGAAATAGGTGAAATGTTGCTCAAGAGAACGGGTGAACTGGAAGATAGATTTGAAGAGGTTGCCTAGAATGTAACACAGAGAAATAGCTAAATGGCAAATGTAAAAGAGAGGATAAGCAATATGAAGTGATACAAAAGATATTGTACATCCATTCCGATCCCAGAGGGATACAGAGCCCTGGCTCTCTACCTTGGTTGCACACTGGAATCACCTGTGGAACTATAAAACCATTGATGCCTAGGCCCCACTCCAGGAGAGTCTCATTTAATTGTTCTAGAGCACAGCCTGAGCTTCAGGAATTTTTAAGTTCCCCAGGTGATTCCAATGTGCAGCCAAGGTAGAGAAGCCCCGGTATCAAAAAAATGGGGAGCATCGTGAACTCAAGGTATTCATCTTAGAACACCAAAAGCACAAGTGACAAATGAAAAAGTAGATACATTGGGCTCTATAAAATTAAAACTTCTGTGCTTCATCAATACAGTTAAAAGACAACCCACACAATGGGAGAACATATTTGCAAATCCTATTTCTGATGAGGTATTTGTATTCAAAATATATAATCAGGGGGCCTATGTGGCTCAGTTGGTCAAGCGTCTGACTCTTGATTTTGGCTCAGGTCACAATCTCACAGTCATGATGTCATGGTCATGAGATCTAGCCCCACATCAGGCTCTGCACTGGTCATGGAGCCTGCTTAAGATTCTCTCCCTCCCTCTGCCCTTCCCATGGTCACGCGCTCACTCTCGCTCAAAAAAAAAAAAAAAAATATATATATATATACACACACATGTATATACATATATATACAACACAAATATATGTAACAACTTTTACAACTCGCTAATAAAAAATAATTCAATTACAAATTAAAAACGGGCCAAAAGACATTTCTCCAAAGATTTGCAAATGGCCAATAAGCAGATGAAAAGATGTTTAAAATCACAGTCACCAGGAAAATATATATCAAAGCCACAATTATATATCACTTCACACCCACTTGACGTGGCTATCAAAAAAAATCTGATAATAACAAGTGTTAGCAAGACTGTAGAGAACCTAGAACCCTCATACATTGCTGGTGTTGATAGAAAATGGTGCGGCTGCTTTAGAAAAACAGGCTGTCAGTTTCATAAAATGTTAAAATTACCATTTGACTGAGAAATTTTATTCCTAGATATATACCCAAGAGAAATGAAAACCTATGTCCAGCAAAAACCTGTTCAAGAATATTCACAGAACCATTATTCACAGTAGTCAATAACTGGAAATAACTTAAATGTCCATCAACTGATGACAGGATAAATAAAATGTACCCACATAATGGAAAATGATTTGGCAATAAAAAGGAAGAACTGATACACACCAGAACGTGGACAGACTCTGAAAACATTTTTTTAAGGGAAAGAAGGCAGTCACAAAAGGCCACATATTATTTCATTTGTATGAATGAAATGTTCAGAATAGGCAAATCCATGAAGACAAAAAAGTTGACTAGTGTCTGTGTAGGGCAGTGGGGGTAGGAGGAGGGGTTGTGTACAATGGAGGAGTGACTGCTAATTGGCCTCGAAGTTTCCTTTTGGGGTGACAAAAACCTAAATTTGATCATGGTGATATTTGCACAACCCTATGAACATATTAAAACCACGGAATTGTGTACTCCATATGTGTGAATGGTATGGTATGTGAATTATCTCTCAATAAAGTTGTTAAAACATGGAGAAGAGGTGACATTTGAAAGGACAATGGCAGAGAATTTTCCAGAACTGATTAAAGACAAGAATCCACAAATACAAGAAGCACAACAGAAACAAGTAGGAGAATTACAATGACATCTACTCTGGACACACTATGGTGAAACTGAACCAAGCTAAAAACAGAAATCCCTGGCAATCGAAATCCACTGCGAACACACTGAAGGCATCACAGCATCTTAACTGCCAGAGAACAGAACTTCAGAACTAGGTACTCCTCAGAAGGTACCACGTTTGGCCCGAAATCTATAAAAAAACCAAAATGCCAGGCAGTAGCAAAAATCAAAGCGGTATTGTTCTGCCCTTGATTCACATTTGGACAGGAACACAGCTTGCCTGATGGAAAACACAGAATGCTTTTAAGCTTGAAAGTTAAATGTTAAAAGCCATTTGACACAGTTTTACTTAGAATCTCTAAGAAGTCACAAGCACCAAGAGGAAGAACTGAGGGTTTTTCTCTGCTGCGAATGCTGATGGGGAGTTAGTTACACGTTGGTCTATATTCAACAGCAGAAATCAGAAACAGCTGTGCCGTACCGGGTACCATCTTGCTCATTAAAAGCTCACACTAAGCTGAAGAGAAATATTAAGTCATAGGATGCTGTATAAAAAATCAGGTTCATATTTCCTTCTAATTTCTTAGATTCAATGATCTCTTCAGCTATCTGTTGATTCACTATGCAAGGATTTGATGAGGCATTCATTTCTTAGCTATAGTAAAAGTATACTTACAGAAAGTGCCTGCACTCTTCCACTCTTATACATACATGGTTCATAAATATTTAACAACTGCTTAAGTAACAGTATTTTCATATGCAATTAAAGTGACAGTTCTCTGCTGTAAGTTATTTTCTTCTTTACAGGAAAAGCTTAAGTCCTTCAAAACCAACAAAAAAGACATTCTAATAGCTGATCAGGTGTCTACATCTGTCAGTGGTTACCAAGCACAAAACAAACTTACAACGGGGGGAGATAAAGGTTGAGAAACATACAGAAGGTTTTATCACCCACATGAATATAAAAGTAGATTATTTTAAAAAGCAAAAGAGAAACCTTTTTAGATGTCAGGTACTGTACAAGTCCAAAATTATAGTTTCCTAAAAGGTCTAATGTTAACAATCAGAGAGTACTATGTGTCAGCCCAGAAATGCCGAAGTGGATCATTCCAAACTGTCACAAGCTGGGTAAATTTCTCATTTGGTAATGTGAAAGTGGTAGAATTTTACCATCCTCTGGCTGTCACAAAGCTGATTGTGAGAGAAAATATGACAATATTCACGAGTAACCAAGTATCCTGTCCATCAAATATTTAATCCTAAGTGGCTCTGCTGTCAGACCCATAAAAGCTACATCACATTTAGGTAAGAGCTGCTTTTAAAACATGGGTTGTTCCTTCTTGAGCTTCAAATAAAGGGGGTTATTACTTTTATGAAATTAAAAACATTTCATCTGCATTACTTCCTTCCTTCAGTAAATAAGTATTAAGAATCCTCTGTTTGCCAGGATTGTGCTTATTATTCGGCTCAGTAGTAGAAAGAAGGGAGTGGAGATTAACGGCTCGGAGTTGCCCCAGGTACGCTGCAGGGAAGGTTCCCTCGGAAACGTGTAAGATGAAAACAAACATGAAATGTGCAGTGAACGGTACACCCAAAAGGGCAGCCCGACATGCCACGGAAAGGGAATGATTAAGAAAAAGGGCTTGTGAGAAAAATAACAAAAGAAACTCAGAAAAATAACAAATGTGGTGTTAGAAACTTTCTGCTAAGGATGATTTATCTCACAATTTGCCATCTACGTTCCATCCTCACCTGTTATTGCCCATGCTGGTCTTCAACATCATACTACCAGTTCTTGGACTATGCTCTATTTGGGCACATCTCACTGGCACCTGAACGCCTTCCAGACACCTCCTGTCTCTGACTTTCCAAGCTGCTGTGAGGAACCGGGGGTGGGAATGAGCAACTAATTCAGTCCTGGATCCCCAGGGCCGATTTAGGGGCTCTGCCAACTCCTTCAAGGGTTCTCTCCATGAATGGAAATGATGATCTGCCATTCAGTGAACAGTGATTAGTATATTTAGGGAATGGGGAATTTTAACATTAATGGTACCGCCAGCCCACAGCAGCAGACAATGACCTCAGAGGAGAACATGAGTTCCAGACTAGATTCAGTCCATTATCAATTGGGAGCCTTAAGTCCTATAGGTAAACTCTGATTCTACCTCTTGTCTCTTTCCAACTGGTTGGTTCCTATCAAAAGTATTGGACTTGGAAATGTTATCCTTATCCTACTTATCAACCTTTTATCCTTGAGAAGTCTACTTAACCTCTCTGCAAGGTTTTCTATTTTCTATTCTGAAAATGGTAGTAGTAATAATACCTAACTTAAAGAGATATTGTGAGAACTAAATGGGATAGCTTATGTGAAAAGTACTGAGCAGACTTAATGGTCTATATAATTATTAGTTACTATTGGTTGCAATGACTTGGAAGCACTTTATTCTTGTTCTGCTTTACATAAGTGTTTCAACCAGTCTTTATCATATTCTAATCATCTTTTCACTTGTAATTATTTTAACTGGGCTCTCTCCTCCTCCTCCTTCCTGGGTACAAGCTCAAATGTAGCTCTGGTCCTTAATAAAGCCAATACTTTAGGCTTAAGGAAGGCACGACTATTTAAATTGAACCACATGAAGATTTTAACGGACACAAAGCTATTTGACCATTCAAACGAATGAAACACCATTATTTCTTAATTTAATAGGACTTCTAAGGATATAAGGGATAGATCAAGCCAGATTTTTGACGAGGAAATATTTGTTGACAAAATTTACCTATAAATGACATTATTTCCGTTACTAGGTAACATTCCATACACGGTCTCTCAGCACATTTTTGAATCATTGAGCAGGAACAGCATAAATGTGAAGAACAGAACAGAATATGGAGAGATCACAACTCAAAAGCACAAGGTTAATTTTAAAAAGAGTTATTTTCTTGGTATTGAGAGTTCTCAAAAAAAAAAAAAATACACGTGCATTGCTTTAAAAAGGAGTATCAGGCTCCTGCCCCGCCCCTCTCCATCCATATTCTGCTCCTGAGGCAAAAACTTCAAACAATTACCTGTATTTTTGCTACCTATTTATCTTCATATTTCTTCTTATACAGCGATTTCCTGAATTTTCCATTTTAGGTGCTATTAATCTCCTAACATGGAAGATGAAGATTTAGCTCTCTTATCTCTCCATACATACATTTCCTTTCTCAAACACCCAAAATAGTTTTATTACATTTTTTGCCAAAACAATATTTGGTTCAATCGACACTCACTGAGCAAAACTAGGTACAGTGATTACCATTTCTTTTCTCCTACTTGGTCCCACCTCAGGGTTAATAATGGTCTTTTCTTTTTCTATTGTTGTTGTGTTTTCTGCCTGTAACAAATTCATGCCTGAACTTTCCAACTGACCTACAAAACTCCCTTAGGTATATGGAAACACATCAGGTAGGCCACCTAATTTTTTCCCCTCTCTTGTCAACATTCCAGCTGTAGCCCTGCTTCAGTACTCACTGGCTGCCTTCAAGCCCAGCTGTCATCTTGGGCTGTTTTTACCATCACTCTGGGAGCTTCCTATGATTCCACCTGCATTGGGGCTCCAGGTTTTGAGATTCCCATATTGTCCTCTTTCTTGGTTCAGTCCTCCTTTGCAATGGATCAAAAATAATTTTTTTTTTTTACCAGTTAAAAAGTTGTTGCAGTGTTCCAGATGGTGGCTGGTTTATTTGGAACCTCTGGCCTCTAAATTCTTTTAACATATATTCTGTGAGCCTAGAGTACTTAGGTCTTATGCTTTTGAAAGAAAAAAAATTGCTTTTGAAAGAAAAAATATTTTAATTGTTTTTGAGACCTTGCAAATATTTTTTTTCTACTCTCATACTTGATCATTTTGGCTGCTATAGAATTCTGGCTGATAAGTAATTTTCTCTGTGAATTTTGGAGGCCTTGCTCCATTGTCTTGTAGCTTCCTCAATTGCTATTCAAAGCCCAGTGCTAATCCTTTTACAGAACCAGTTTTGTTTTTTTCTCCTTGGAAGTCTTTACAATCTCTTTCTTCTTTACCATGGGGGGAAGGGAAGGGGAAAAAACAGTTACAAACACAGAGGGGAGGAGGCAAACCATAAGAGACTCTTAAATACAGAGAACCATATGAAGATGGATGGGGGGGGTGGGGGAGAGGGGAAAATGGGTGATGGACATTGAGGAGAACACCTGTTGGGATGAGCACTGGGTAGTTGTATGTAAGCAATGAACCATGGGAATCTACCCCCGAAAATAAGAGCACACTTTACACACTGTATGTTAGCCAATCTGACAATAAATTACATTTTTAAAAAAAGCAGCTTTCTTCTTTTTCCATTCAACATGTTGTTGGGCTCCTTAAATCTGACAACTCAGGTCTTGCACCTGAAACTATTTTTGAGTCTTTTTCATCATCTTTCCCTTTCATTTACTTTGTTCTATTTTTTTTTTTTTTTTATTTTTTATTTTTTTTTTTATTTTTTTTTTTTCAACGTTTATTTATTTTTGGGACAGAGAGAGACAGAGCATGAACGGGGGAGGGGCAGAGAGAGAGGGAGACACAGAATCGGAAGCAGGCTCCAGGCTCTGAGCCATCAGCCCAGAGCCTGACGCGGGGCTCGAACTCACGGACCGCGAGATCGTGACCTGGCTGAAGTCGGACGCTTAACCGACTGCGCCACCCAGGCGCCCCTACTTTGTTCTATTTTATTGGGACTACTAGACAGAGGCTGGACTTCCTCTAATCAGTCTTTGCTCTTTTTATCAATCTCATTGTCTTTTGCCTGAACTTTAAGGAACATTTCCCCAATTTAATATTCTAATCTTTCTACTGAATTATTTTTACTTCTGCTATATTTTTAATTTCAAAGAGTTCTTTTTCTGTCCTCTGAATACTGCTTTCAATAACATCCTGCCTTTACTTCATACATGTGATCGCTTTCCTCTCTGACAGTATTAATTATAGATTTGGGCACTCAGGAAATTTTCTTCTGCTCCCAATATTAACTATTTACTCCAAGTTTGGTTTTCCTGTTATGATCACTGTCTTTCACATCAGATGCTTTCTTCAAAGGTCTTCTGACAGGTTCTATTTAAGAACCTCAACCTAAAAAGCTAACTGGGAACTCTGGGTGGGGAAGAATGCTAGCCAATTGGTGGGATTTACTGTAGGGTGACAAGGCAGTGTAACTGCTTTGTCATTGGGAGGGGATACATCTACAGATGCCAATATCTGTGGTTCTTTTTTGCTGAATCTGTTTCACAACCATAAGCCCTCCTTCAGTCTGCCACTTGGTGGGTGTGTCTCCTAGTGTTCTGGGGGTTAAGGAAGAGGCTAGGGTGTGTGTGTGTGTGTGTGTGTGTGCGTGTTGTGGGGGGCAGGGGAGATGTCTCACCATTCAGCATGTAATGTTGCTATTTTCAGTGAAGTACCTCATCTCTGCCCTTGACTGTGACCTGGGCCTCAAAGCCTAGAGTTCTCTAATTCAATCTGTCAAGAAAGTGAATATCAAGGCTTCTACTGAGGTCTGGAACTGTGTGTTCCTACCAGATCCCCTCAGATCCTTTCCACTGAATCTATGAATCCACTCCCCCCCCCCAGGGTCCATGTGTTTTGCTTCTAACAACCCTCACCTGCAGCCTTCTTCCAGGGTTCAACTTTTAGGCTACAAGAGCCACATTGGCCATATGCCAACAGAATGGACATACCTGTGAGATTCCAGCCCACATCCCCAGCTGCAGTGAATTTCTGGTGTAAGAGTGGGCCTCTAATCAGGACAAACTCTGTGATGTAACTTACACTTCAGAGCTCCTCTACAGGAGGAGACAGAGCTGGGACTTAACCTAAATCACACCTTTGCTTGGCTTCCTGTCCTTCACTCTCACCCCCCATTCCCCCCCCATGCTGGATTCTCCTAGACACACTTTCTTGATGAAGCACTTCCACATCAATCTACATCCCAGAGTCAGCTCTTGGAGAACTAGCCCAAGACCATAATCTAGTTGCTTGGGTTTGGGAAAGGATCCAGAGATCTAACCATGCTATGCTACTTGCAGCTAGTTCTATTTCAGACCTGACTCAAGCCCCCACACTACCACCATGGGTTTTGAGAACTTCCATTCCTGAACCTTTCTAGTGTTCCAGAAAGCTGAGGCTTCTGGAAGTTTGTGACAATTGTAGAACACCTTCTTGTACTGCCATTTTTATTCAATTCTTTAAAAAAAAATTTTTTTTAACATGTATTTATTTTTGAGACAGAGAGAGACAGAGCACGAACGGGGGAGAGTCAGAGAGAGAGGGAGACACAGAATCCAAAACAGGCTCCAGGTTCTGAGCTGTCAGCACAGAGCCCGATGCGGGGCTCGAACTCATGGACTGCGAGATCATGACCTGAGCCGAAGTCGGACGCTTAACCGACTGAGTCACCCAGGCGCCCCAAGGTTTTATTTATTTTTGAGAGAGCACAAGCAGGGGAGGGGCAGAGAGAGAGAGGGACAGAGGATCTGAGGCAGGCTCTGCGCTGACAGCAATGAGCCGGATATGGGACTCGAACTCACAAATCACGAGATCATGACCTGAGCCGAAGTCGGATGCTTAACCGACTGAGCCACCCAGGCGCCCCCATTTTTATTCAATTCTAAGTTAAACTTCAGTAACAACTTCAGCTTCATAGAGTCTATTCTTCCAAATGTTTGGGTACAACTCACTCTCCTCTTCAGTAGAAAAACATGCACAAGTCTTACCTGACTTAAAGCCCTGGAAGTGAAGTAGCTCTACAGTCAGACAAACATGGGTTCAACAACTTTACCAGCTGTGTGATGACAGGCAAGTTACTGAACCTCCCTCAGTCATAATTTTTTTCCCCTAAAATGGATATAATATGCTGATCACAGTGCCTGTCATATAGTAAGTCCTGTCCTTGAGCTATTTTCTGGTGGTGATTAAAGGTTTGGGGTGCTATCACCCTATGCCTTCACCTAGTTCCCACATTTCTGAGAGGTCTGCTCAAGGTTATGGGAATAGTCTAAGGCGGTGGTTCTAAAAATGTGGTCTCCAAATGAGCAGCAGCATCTGGAAGTTGTTAACAGTGCAAAGTCTCAGGTCCTACTCCAAACCTACAGAATCAGAAAGTGGGATGGAGCCCAACCATGTGTGTTAGAACACGCCCTCCAGGGGGGCTAATGCATGCTCACATGTGAGAAATACTGACCTAAGGCCACAGATCAGAGAAAAATATAACAGAGCCCCATAAAGATGAAGTCCAAGACCTAGAGCCAGTTGGTAGTATTGAAGATTGTAAGCACCACTAATGAACATACATAACCACTCGATGATCAGGGATAGGAGGAAGTCATACTTTTATTATTAGAACAATGTAAATATTAAGACTATGTTATAAATGAATATAAACAGGAGTTGGGAGCTAAGGAGAAAAAGGTTGATTTAAGTTCGTAGAATTGACAGTGAGCCTATGTGACATGGTGTTGAAACGCAAATAGAAAAGTGCATTAATGCAAGAAAAACGTAATTTCTGGGCCCAGAAGCTTAAGAAACACTTGAAAGAATCCTTAATTGTATTAATCCTTTTCTGAAACAAGCTACCAAATATATATGATCTGGAACATTTGCTGAGGAAAACTCATTTGATGTTGTCACTTCACCAGAGATTCAACTATTGAAATTCGTCTCAAATTCTGAATTAGTGCCATGCAAGCAAATGATCTTTAGAAGAAGAGAACTTAAGAGCAAGAGAGAGTTCCCTGAATCTGCCACTCAGATTCTAGGGGAACAGACCAAGAAATATTCCAACATCACTTGCATAGCAATTTCCACTCGCTGAAAGCCAAT
Source organism: Lynx rufus (assembly GCF_022079265.1). Lineage (NCBI taxonomy): Eukaryota > Metazoa > Chordata > Mammalia > Carnivora > Felidae > Lynx > Lynx rufus. Next base: position 32,743,821 of record NW_025814828.1, on the reverse strand, counting down.
TAGGTGATTTACTCTGAGGAGTACACATCAGAGACACAAGAAAGCCAATTCCTAGAATAAGTCCACAAAGAGCCTGAAATTTTAAGAAAAGGACAGCCCTTTTCCCAGAGAAAGTAAAGTGCAGAGGGCAGCACACATAAGTTCGGGTCTTAGGGGTGATGACCAGCCACTCAATTTACTGTGACACACAATTTCTCTGAGCTGCTCAGCTTAATCCTGCATGGCATGGCAGAGATATCCCTCCAGCCCTTTATGGCCTCTGTATGAAGATCTCAAAGGTCTGTTGCTGTGACTGGGGGCGGGGGAGGAGGGGCACAGCGGCTCTGAATGCCACCACAGGGAATATTAGACAGACTGGCTCAATGTCCAAAAAGCATACCTATATTATTTAGCCAACACAGAGTATCACTTCACATTGATGATGATAATACTCAAAATACTAATAATGGCTGACTTACAGTCTTTACTCTGTGCCTAACAGACCCTCTAAGCATATTACATGCACATTCTCAGTGGATCTTTTTGAGAGAGAGAGAGAGAGAGAGAGAGAGAGAAGGGGGAGATGAGCCAGTGAGTACAGGAGAAAGGCAGAGAGTGGGGGCGGGGAGTTCTCAGCATGGAGCCCACCACAGAGGTTGATCTCATGACCCTGAGATCATGAACTGAGCCCCAAATCAAGAGTTGGATGCTTAACCTACTGAGCCACCCAAGTGCCCCCCGCCATGGATCTTCATAACACACCTGCAAGGTGAGTGCTGCTTGGATCGCATTTTGCAGATGAGGAAATTCAGGCTCAAAGACGCTAAGAAACTTGGCTAAGATCAACCAAGTACTGTGGTGGAGCCAGGCTTCAATCCCACAGCTATTGGACTCTGAAAGGGCTGCCCTTGACCACTATGTTCTAATGCCTTCATTGAGAGACCAACCTACTTCAGCAGTTGTGATTCGTGATGCATGTGCACTTCTCTTTGCTTCATGAAGAAAAGAACATTTCAAATAGTAAGATTATATTTTTGGAATGTGCATGAGAATAATACTTCCTTTCTGGTTGAGCACTGGATCTATTCAGCCTTAGATAGCTGTAAAGTCTGCTAGGAATGTAGCTCCCTCCTAAAGTCATTGTATAAGTGGAGATTCAGCTGGTCCCCACAGTGCTTGCTTTGAGACTGGTAATGTTTTGGTTGCCATGGACACTAGATTTCAACACACCACTGAGCACAGGGAAATACATTCCATGCAAAGCAATGGAGCCAGCAGATGGGCACAGTGACAGGTAACTGCACATAGTGCTATGACCAATATTTGTTTTGCCACCTCTAATTTAGATGATGTTCTCACCCATAAAGTATGTAAGACTGCCTCCCATCTGAGAAACAGCTTCTTTATGGGCCAGGTAGCAATACTCACACTTGAACGTGTCAAAGTCCTATATTTTTGGGCTGTTGAATGGGTAAAGCTATTCAGAAAAGGAAATATGATCTTACACAGAACAAATTCTTTGTTCAGCTTGCTAAAAGATGGATCAAATGACTTCCTGAAAATTTAATTTGTCCAAGTGGCTAGCACCCCAAGAGTAATGAGTCTGTTAACTTGGTAGGTTTCCCTAGTAACTAAATCCATAAAGAAAACAATTAGGAGAAGATAAGTGGACTTAGACATATACAAATAATGCACAAGAACATGTTTTTTTTTTTCTTTGGGACAAACCACACATCCAAGGTGTTGTACTTAATTAATGAATACAGGTCAGAGATCAGTCAGTACAAGTGAATCATGAAGAAAAACACTAACTTGACCACATCATGGATTGTTGGCCAGTTTGCCAAGAGACCATCACCATGTGGAGATATTAAAGGAACTCCCTGACACTCGAAAGAAATCTACTGTGTGTTTTGTAGGAGCCAGTCACATGACAAACATCACTCATTAAATTAACCAGCAAAAATGAAAACAGCCAAGTTAATAAAAAATTAATACAATCTATCACTTTCACATTCAGAGGCCAATCAATATAGTGAAATTCCATAAAAACAACCTCCTCAGAGAACACAGAGAGGTTAAGTTATTGGCCAAATGAATAATTCAATACATTTAAAAGAATTTTTACTGTACACATTTTCCCCAATGTATTCATTAATAAGAAAATTACAAACCATGCTCTTGCCAAATAATTACAATACAAACGGAAATTTTAGGTTTTAGTGGCATGTGGATTACTGGATGAAAGCTAAGAATAAATTCTATCTAAGGAAATCTGCATTACTGAGTAGGTTTGTTAAATCACCGTAACGTAAAAAATAAACGGGAAAAGGTCTAGCATTTTCCATGTGAACTAGAGTAGGGCAGCAATACATCACATGGGTAAATTACATTGGATGGTTCTAAAATGGGAGTGGTTCCATGAGCATCATGATCATATTTTCTATCTCATCTGGAAATGTTGTAATAAAGTATCTTTTCTATTATTATGAAATAATTTAAAACTGCTGGAATTTGGTCTATTTGAGCCTTTAAAGGAATTCTAAGAAAAAAAAAACTTTGGGGTATATAGTATGAAAGTATAATTACCAGAAAAAAAAAAAGGAAATCCATGCATTCATTCACAGATGTTAACAGAGTCCTTAAACCTACAAGGGGATGGGCCAAGGCAGGGTAGTTTTCCTTAAGCATTACCTGCAAACTGAAAAGCTAATATTCTGGCATTTATGGAAATCATCTTCAGTACAAAAGACAAATGATGAAAATCATGAAGTTTTGGGGGACTCGGTCAAATCTGTTCATAGGCAATCCCATAAAATTGGAAGAAAAACAGTGAGTTGGAGCTTTTCCTCAAGTCTGCTTAATGAGCCAGCAGCAATACCACCTGGGAGCCTGATAGAGATGCAGTATCTTGGGCCTTACCCCAGACCTGCTGAATCAAAACTTGATTTTTAACAAGATCCCCAGGAGATCTGTGTGCACATGAAAGTCTGCACAACAAAGGGGCGCCTGGGTGGCTCAGTCGGTGGAGTGTCTGACTCTTGATTTCCACTCAGGTCATGATCCCAGGGTTGTGGGATCAAGCCCTGCATCAGGCTCAGAGCTGAGTGTGGAGCCTGCTTAAGATATTCTCTCTCTCTTCCCTCTAGATTTGGGCTCTAAAATAAAAATAATAAAAAAATAAAGTGTGAGAAGCACTAATTGATAGCACAGATTTGATAATCAGCCTGTAGAGGGTAGAACCCTATTTCTGCCGCTGACTAGCTGTGTAACCTGGAACAACGTCCACAACTACTCTGTGCCTCAGGTTCCTGACTGGGTACGATGGAGAGTGTAATGGTACCTAAGTCATAACATTGCTGGTAGTATAAAATAACATAAAATATGTAAAGTGCTTACAACAGCATAAGCAGTAAGTGATCCATCACTGTTCTTACATCGTTTTAGCAGTTACAGGGTTCTGGCTCAAGAGTAACAAAAGATCTAAGCTATAATCCACAGAAGTGCCCCACTTCCTAGGCAGTCTATGATCAGGCGATTAGGAACTGGACTCAGCCTACAAAAGTCCACATTCCCCAACTTGCCGTCATATCGAGCCAGACTTCAGGGGTTTGCTGATGTGGGGTGCAGTACACAGCTGCTTAGAAACAGAGACCACTCACATCCAGACTGAGTGAAATCCTGCCTATGTATTCTGTTTGGTGGGGTTTGAAGGGAACAATAAGGGGACTCATTTTCTACCCTAGAAACTTCCATCCTCATTTTCCACCCATCAGTCTGTCATATACTAAAAGTCTGATAAAACCCAACGTCAAAAATAATGAGGAAAACACCAGCACTCCCAAACACTCATGGAGGGAAAGGAAATTGATGAAATCTTTCTGAAAAGCAGCTTTGATAATCTCTAGCAAATGAAAAGTATCTGTAAACTTTGAGCAATTGTGTTTTAAAAATTTTAACCTACATGTATATACGCACAACAGAAGGCAAAGATACATGTATAAAAAGACATGTATGTAGGTGCACATTACATGTAAGTATCGTGTATGTATAGACGCTTGTTATCTGTGTATGTTCTTTACGGCATTGGTTTCGACAGCAAAAAAATAAAAAAACTTAAATCCATTTCATGTCCATCAATAATGGTTATATTATGGTATAGCCATGTAATCAAACCAGTATAAAGAATGAGACCTCTCTCTATGCAGTCATGTGTAAAGATGTCCAAGGTACGTTAAGAAAATAAACTCTAGAATATATATAATATGATCATTTGTGTAGATGGATAAAGATATAGGTATTTTACATTGAATGTGTCTAAAAAAGAAAAAATCATTAACAATGATGTTCATATTGTTATGTATCCTTCTGTATCCTCTAATTGTTTGGTTTTACCTTGTGAGTATGAGGACAGTAATAATTTTTTTAATGTGTATTTACTTTTGAGAGAGAGAGAGAGGCAGAGCACAAGTCGGGGAGGGGCAGAGAGACAGGGAGACACAGAACGCGAAGCAGGCTCCAGGCTCTGAGCTGTCAGCACAGAGCCCGACATGGGGCTTGAACTCACAAACCATGAGAACATGACCTGAGCCAAAGTCAGACACTTAACCAACTGAGCCACACAGATGCCCAGAGGACAGTAATAATTTTTAAGAAAAACCAGGGGGGAAAAGATCTCAAACAACCTAACCTCCAGGAATTAGAGAAAGAAGAAAAAAAACAAAGCCCAAAGTTAGCAGAGGGAAGGAAGTGATAAAGTTTAGAGCTGAAATAAAACTGACACTAGGAATACAACACAAAAGATCAATTAAGAATTTTTTTTTGAAAAGATAAACAAAACTGGCAAATCTTTAGCTAGACCAAGGAAAAAGAGAAGACTCCAATAAATAAAATCGGGAAGAGACATTATAAATGACACCACCCAAATACAAAGGATAAGAGACTACTGTGAACAATTATACACCAACAAAATGGACAATCTAGAAGAAATGGATGAAATCACAGAAACATACAATCTACCAAGACTGAATCATGAAAAAATAGAAAATCTGAACAAACCAATAAGGAGTAAAGAGATAGAATCAGTAATTGAAAACCTCCATCAAATAAAGGCCAGGACCAACTGGTTCTAAAGAATTCAACCAAGCCGATTAAAAAATAATTAACATCAGTCCTTCCTGAACACTTTCAAAAAACTGAAAAGAAGGAATATTACCCTGATATCAAAGCCAGATAAAGACACTACAGTCCAATATCCCTAATGAATAAAGATGCAAACATTTGCGACAGAATACTAGAAAACGAAATTCAACAACACATCAAAAGGATCATACAACATAACCAAAAGAGATTCATCCCTGGGATGCAAGGATGGTTCAACACATGCTAATCAATAAATGTGATAGAGCACATTAGTAGGACATAAAAATCATACAATTATCTCAACAGATGCAGAAAAAAAGCAGTTGACAAAATTCAACATCCAATTATGATAAAAACTCTCAACAAACTAGGTATAGAAGGAACATACCTCAACATAATAAAGGCCATATAAGAGAAGCCCACAGCTAACATCATACTCAATGATAAAAGGTTGAATGCTTTTCTTCTAAGATCAGGAACAAGACACAAGGGTGCTCATGCTCACCACTGCTAGTCAACACGGTACTAAAAAACAGAATCCTAAAATACATATGAAATCACAAAAGACCCTAAATAGCCAAAGCAATCTTGAGGAAGAACAACGCTGCTGGAGGCATCACACTTCCTGATTATGAAGCTATGGTAATCAGAAGAGTCTGGTACTGGCATAAAAACAGACATATAGACCAACGAAACAGAATCAAAAGCCCAGAAAAAATTCACACATACATGGTCAACTAATATCGGACATGGGAACAAGACTATTCAATGGAGAAAGGATAGTTTCTTCAATACATGGTGCTAGGAAAACTGAATAACCACATGCAGAAGAACGAAACTGGACTTCTATCTTACACCACTCATAAAAACTAACTCAAAATGGATTAAAGACTTAAACATAAGACCTGAAGCTGTAAAACATGAAAGAAAGAAAAAGCTCCTTGACATTGGTGTTGGCAATGATTTTCTGGATACGACACCAAAAGCACTAGCAACAAAAGCGGAAATCAGTAAGTGGGACTCTATCAAACTGAAAAGCTTCTGCACAGCAAAGGAAATCATCAACAAAATGAAAAGGCAACCTATGGAATAGAAGAAAATATCTGCAAACCATATTTTGAAGAAGGAGTTAATATCCAAAATATATAAACAGCTCCTAGCAATTCAATAAACTTGATTTAAAAATGGGCAGAGGAATTGCATAGACATTTTTCCGAAGAAGACATACCAATAGCCAAAATGGGTACATGAAAACGTGCTCAACATCATTAATCATCAGGGAGATGCAAATCAAAACCACTATGGTATCTTACCTCACCCCTGTTAGAATGGCTATCATCAGAAAGACAAGAAACAACAAGTGTCGGCAAGGATGTGGAGAAAAGGAAACCCTTGTGCATTGTTGGTGAGAATGTGAATTGATACAGTCAGTATGGAAAACAGTATGGAAAACAGGTGCTTCAAAAAACTAAAAATAGAACTACCAGACGATCAAGTAATTCCACTTTTAGGTATTTATCCAAAGGAAATGAAAACAGGGTCTCAAAAAGATGTATGCATCCCCATGTTCACTACAACACTATTCACAATAGCCAAGGAAGCGGGAGGTGATAAGACAGACCTTGCCGAGGGGTGTCAAGAGGTAGACATTTTGGTAACCACTCAACAGCCATTTCCCTTGCCTTTCTTCTTTCTGGTCAGAACTTTCATCCAATGACAGAGGTTAGAAATGGAGGACACTAGTCTTCCCAGCCTCCCCTGAAACCAGAAGTGGCCAGTGCTGGACAATGAGACAGAAGGGAAATTCTTCAAGTATAAAACGTTTTATACAATTAAAAAAAAAAGAAAAAAGAAAAAAGCCTCAGATCCTTCCTTTCTACTTCAGGTGTAAGGGAACATAATGTTTGGAATGATAGTAACTATCTTACAACCCTAGAGAGATAGCTCAGACGCTGAGAACTGCAGAGAAAAAGGTTGGAAAGGGCTGGAGTTCTGACGACTTTCTCGAGTTGCTGGACCAACCTGAAATGGCCTAGCTTGACACCCTTTAGAAAGTGAGGTAATAGGGGCGCCTGGGTGGCTCACTTGGTTAAGCATCTGACTTCGGCTTAGGTCATGATCTCTCAGTTCATGAGTTTGAGCCCCACTTCGGGCTCTGTGCTGACAGCTCAGAGCCTGGAGCCTGCTTCGGATTTGTGTCTCCCTCTCTCTCTGCCCCTCCCTTGCTCATGCTCTGTCTCTCTCTCTCTCTCAAAAAAAAAAAAAAATAAAATGTTAAAAAAAATTAAAAAACAAGAAAGTGAGGTAATAAATGTCTCCATTATTTAGATCACTTTTTACTGGACATTCTATTATCTGCAGCTAAAAGCATCCCCACTTACACAGCTGCCAACCACCTGCCTTAGGAGTGAGCCAAGGACCCAATTAACAATCCAGCAATATACATACATATTTTTTTTAATCATGGCAAGAAGATAGATTCCTTCAAATTACTGCGTGTAATTTTCTATGGGCTATTCAGAATCACTTTCAATTTTCTGTTAGTAGATACGAAAGGGAGTAACGTTGATTTCATTAAACAGCTACTATACACCCAGCACTACCCTAGGCACTTTACCTAAAGTGAGTCACCACAGCAACTTCCTGAACAGTTCCCTTTGGTTGGGGAAATAAAATCACATCTGGGTTTTCTCAAATCTCATTTAAACAATTTAGCATTTTTTTTTCGTTACAAATGAAGACCACAAACTACCAAAGTACTTGTGACTCTGCCACCTATAAAATCACAGATATATTCCTGTCACACCGCAGCTGTTGAATGCAGCTCGAAACATCGTTGACCCTCATCACTGTTTCAAAGGTACCACAATCCTTAGGCTTGCTGCAAAATATTGTTATTTAATGTGCTAATAAAGAAACACATATGCTACTGCATCACAATTTTAAAAATGTTTTGGTAACTGGATGTCAATGTAATTGGTTTCCTTTGTAGTCCTACGTGTTAATTTTATCCATCTAAAAATGCTAAGGCTTCACCAGATTTATAAAGGAGTCCTTGGCACAAAAGGGGTTTGGACCCCTGTAACCAATCCCCTTTATGACTGTTCTTAATACTGTTTAATCCACTATCCATACAGAAAACTAGGGTGATCTTTTTCAAAGGTAACGAGGATACAGACATTACCGTTTACACCTGAAGCATGTGCTAACTCCTGACTGACCTGGCCCTGCAGGATCTGATTTGACCGTGCTCCCCACCCCTACCTGGTCTGGAGCTCTCCCATCCCTTTAGTCCTTGTTCGCTCTGCTCCCACTATGCTGGCAGCCTTCCATTTCTGTGAAATCTCCAAGCGGATTCCCACCTTGGGGGCTTCGTCCTTGCTGTCTCCTCTGCGTGGAATGCCTGCTCTTAAAGCAGCCACTTCATTCTCATGCTTCAGTGATGAGCCAGGACATCACCTCCACAGAGAAATCTTCCTGGCTAATGTCTGCCAAGCAGCACCCCTCCCCTCTCCTGCCCCGCCCCCAGTTATTTTCTGTTAAGTTCTTTCAGAGCACTTGCGATAACATAATTATATTGATTTTTGTTCACTACTAACTCCTGGCATCCAGCAAGGTGCCTGGAACATGTAGAAACCTGACATTCACGGAATGAAGGAATAAACGACAGAATAAGTTAATGAGGAAGCTATCATTTATCCATTTTACAAGTAAGGAAATTGAGGCTCAGAGATGTCAAATTATTTGTCCAAGGTCTCCAGTGGCAAAATTATTTTAACTGTGGCCCCTAGGCCTTCCCTTTATCCCTCCACCGTTTTTTTCTAACTTCCCTTTCCCTGCTACATTTTCACCAATCTGGAAAGCATAATGGACCCAGTACAAATTTTTATGGTGTGATTTCACAGGACTTTAGTGTCCCATCGCTCAAGGATATCTGCCTAACAAACCATCAAAGCTACTTCCCTTGAGTATTTCCAGGAGAGCTAAATTGAACAAAAATATCTTACCTGGTAAGAGTGACACTTCCTTTTGCTGTCTTTCTCTACATGCATATACACACATTTTTTTCTTCTCTCTGAATCTTATAAAAGCCAACAATAAAATCAAATGTAACAAAGAAAATTCAGAAAAGAGTAAACTAAGAAAGAAAAAAATTATAAACCCCCGGGTAAACACTAGCATACAAAAGTACATGTGATAAGGCACTTTACCCAAGCTTATTTGGACAATTCTTGCCATATGCCTCCCAGTAGCCACCATCAAGCGAGGAACATGTCAGTTATGTGACATATTCTGAAGATTAAAAAATTCAATCAATTTCCAGGAAGAGCACAACTATTCCTGTGTCTAAGTACTGAGAGAAATTCCCCTTGTGGATCCTTACAACAAGAGCATGATAGGAGACAGTAATCAGTATTCTCAACTACAACCTTAGAAAAAAATAGATCAAGCTTCAGAGAAAGGTATCTTATGCTATCTCTTAGCAGGCATGACTGGTATAACGCCAAAACCTATGCAGCACTGGACTGCCTTGCTATTCGAAGCATGGTCCCTGGACCAGCAGGAGCACCTGGGACCTGGTAGAAATGCAGAATCTCAGGTCCAATGCCAGGCCTGCTGAATCAGTCTGTATTTTATTGACAGGATCTGCAGGTGATTCCTCTGAACATTAAAGTTCAACAAACACTGGTCTAAAGGTTACGCCAAAAAAATTTCTAACAGACCAGTATTCACTTATTCAGTCAACACAGATTTGCTGAGACCTTGGTGGTAGGAAAGGATTCCTATCAATGGAACACCAAAAGCCACCACCATAAAGGAAAATATTGATAAATGGGTCACCATTAAAAATGAGTAGCAAAGCAAGCCACAGAGTAAACAATATTTGCAATAATACCAGAAGAAAGGTTGAGGTAACTAAATATGTACCAGGTGCCACCTTAATATGGGAATATAGCAATAATACAAAAACTCTCCACACTTACGGAGCTTATATTCTAATTGGGAAAGAACATAAACAAAATGAAACAAGAAAAGGGCAGAAGTCAGGGGACAAGGTTGCAGTTTTAAGCAGGGTGAACAGGGAAAGCCTCACTGATGAGGGAATGACCTATACAAGGTCAGAGAGCTAGCTATAAAAATAGCTAGGGGAAGAGTATTCCACGCAAAGGGAACAGCGAGTACAAATATCACGAGACAATAAATGCCTGAAACAGCAAGAAGGCCAGTGTGGTCGAAGCAGAGTGAGCAAAAGTGGAAGAGGTATGCAGGGGGGCCAGATCATGTGGGACCCTGTCAGCCATTTTAAGTGTCTTAGCTCTAAAAAAGATGGGAAGCCACTGGAGAAAAGGTAATAGGGAGCCACCGCAGGATGTTGAATGGGGAAATAACATGATGAAGTGCTTTTAAGATTGGTTTCTCAGAGGTACATGCAATTTCTTGAGAGAATCCAGCCCAGAGTACACTGCACTAATCCTAGTAAATGGGGATTCATTTGTTCAACTATTTATTAGGTGCCAGGGCTGTGCCAAGTAGTGTGGGGAGGATCTAGACTAGGGTGAGAACTGAGGGAACTGCCAGAGGAAAGTGCATATAAGTGACATTGAAAAGAAGGAAACCCAGGATAGAAGAACAGATTCTTTAGAGAGAAATGACAGAAGTCCACAACTCAATTTAATCAAGGTTTATGGATCATCTACTGAGGGCAAAGCCATATGCTGGCTAGGACGTGCGAATGGGGATGGGACAGAAGATTTCTATTTTCCCCTCATAAGGGCTTCAAGCCAGGCATGCTTAGCCCCTGCCCTGCACCTTTCAAGCCTGAATTTCTCAGATTACTGCAGCTGAGGCTGGCACGGAGACTGGCTTCCTTGCTCAGGTTAAGAGTGCGCGCGCGCGTGTGTGTGTGTGTGTGTGTGTGTGTGTGTGTGTGTGTGTGTGTGTATGTTAACCCTCAGAGCTTGTTCTATCTCCTGGGAGCAGGGGCCAAAGCACCTCAAATTGATTAGTATAAAAAGATACATCTGGCTTGGCAGGAAGGCAGAAGAGAGGTCTTAATAAATGTCTTTTTGGATCAGCGTTTCAGACTGGCCCTGGGTCACCAGTTTTGGGGCAAGGAGTCCTTGTTGGTCTGTTTCCACCTGTATGACCTGATGGGTCTCCCACTCTGTCACTCCATTCTGGAGAGAAGGCCCCAAGGCATGAAAAGGAAAGAAGCAAAAACCGAATTTGAAAATTGCCTACCACCAGACTGCAAGGTCTGAGGAGCAGATGCAAATGTAATGCAAATGATATGTAAATAGCCCCGTGGCCTTCCGAAAGGTTTCATACAATTGGAAGGGCCCTTAGGGAACTGCTAGCAGATACAGTGACTCAGAAGCAGAGTGAATTCAAGACAACTTTGTCACACAGATCTTTGCTGCCCTGCTAGCACAGTGCACAGTCTTTAGTGATTTTTTTTCTCACTTGGATCAACCTCACCTGCTATAAATAAACAAAAAATATCAAGTCTTCCTGTTATCTTGGAAGTTATCTAATTACACTTTTAAAACACTCTGTGCACTTTTAACTTTTCTTCAAACGCCTGTTTCACCCAAATAAATTCAAGTTAAATGTGTCACTTCCTCCCTAAAACAATATTTGGCTCCAGTGGATTATGAATGAAATGCCTCTTTCCGTTCTAGTTACTATGATCCTTTGGAGGATTTTTTTTTCCCCTACACCACAGGAACTGGCACATTCTTTTCTAATAGTTACATGCTGTATTCAAAGTGGATCCAGAAAAAAAAAAACAAAACAATCCATATGTAGTTGTGAGATCCAATTCACTTCAAGGAGCCACTGGAAAGCTCTTCATTAAGAAAACCTGCCCTGTCAAGTATGCTGTTGTCTTGACAATCCTAACTACGCGTTTTAAAATGAAAAAATGCACATTCTATTACAATGGGGTAGAATTCTGTTTGCATTTATGTATTTAAAAGAGGACAGCCCCATCAGATATACATTTTCAAAGAGCCCTGAGATGAACTGAATAGTAAGCAAACAGTAAGCACGGGAGACCCTCAGCTGGGCAGGAATTCTGAATTACAGACCCGGGGGGGCAGGGAATGGGGGAGGTCGGTCGCCAAAGCAATTTACCTCCACGTTAGCGATAGAAACAATGATAGCATATCCAGCCCCCAACACTTCCAGTACTTTGCTAGCCCTCTTAAGGCTCGAGGGTGCTTCAGCTTTTTTGGCAGGAGGGTCAAAGAAAGGGAAATCCCTTTCATTTTCGAGTTTTTCTTCTCTCACTTCAAAGGGCCTCCCTGAAGCTGTTGCGCAAAGAGGCACCTGGGGAGGCCACCACATTCGGCGCAAAACACGAACAAAGCGCAGAGGCGCGGAATCCCAACAAATGAGAGAGTGAAGGAGAGAGAAGGGAAGACAAACACCGGAGATGAACCTCTGTAGACTAAGGAAATGACAGAGCCAAACAGAGTGACCAAGAGAAGAGCCAGGGAGCGCTGCTCCCGCCGCCAGGAGTCCCGGGAAGGGCCGGGCAGGCGGCGAGCGCCCCCCCGCGGCCGGGGCTGCCTCTTACCTCCTGGGCGAGTTTCTGCTTGAGCACCAGCGCGGCGCACAGGTAGCCCGCCCGGCCCACGAACAGCTCGTCGGAGCCGCACTCCAGGAAGGAGACCGGCGCGCAGACGGCGCACAGAGCCCGGAACTTGCCCAACGGCTGCACGTAGTCGGACCGTCCCAGGGCGTGGTACACGAGCGTGGCCACGGCGTACACGCCTGCTCCCCCGAGCAGGAAGGCGGCACGGGTGTCGGCGTCCGGCTCGCCCCACTCCTCCGCGCGGGCGCACGCGTCTATGAGGCGCTTGGCCGAGCGCAGGTAGCGCTCCCGGGCCCCGGCAAAGAGCGGGCTCTGCGAGACGTGGTAGAGCATGTAGGCCACCCCGGCCACGCCGCCGTACAGCCCTCCCTGGCAGCTGCTGGCCGCGGCCGCCGCCCCCCGGGCCTCAGCGCCGCCCCCGAGCGGGGGCAGCTCCTGAAGGATGCGCTCGATGGTGGCGGTGACCAAGGGTGCCACCGCCTCCTCGCACTGGCCCGCCAGCAGACTGCCCTGGTAGTCATCGAAGCGGTTGGCGAAGCAGCGCTTGGTGTCCATGCTGCCGCCCGTGCCCCCCAATGCCGGGCCGGGGTCCGCCTGAGGGCGCGCCCTGCAGCCCCGCGCACCACCTCTGGCTCTCGGAGGCGCTCGGCCGGCGGTTGATGCGGCGGGGATGGAGCAAGGAGGCTGAGACGGGAGGTGACAAGAGGAGGCGGGCGCGAGGAAGAAGCACGGAGCGGGTTGCCAAGTGGGGCACCCGGCTGCCGCGAAGCTCCCGAGTGGCCCAGGCGGCCGCGGGGGATGCGCGTCGTACGCCCCCCTCCGAGAGGCCGCGCCCTCGCCGAACCCGCCCCCTCCTGCGCCGCCGCAGCTCGGCCGCCTCTCCAAGGGGCCGAGGTGATCTCCGGCAGGACCCACGCGGGGCCCGCGCCACTCCTCCCGCTCCGCCCCCGGCTCCTCCCTTCCCGGCGGAAGGCCAGGGACGCGCGGGACACGGATCCGGAACGCTGAGGCTGGGCGTACACACGCACCTGGCGGTGGAGGTGAAAGACCTCGAGTCCCCAGTATACTCAAAGCGTGGTCCTCGAGTCAGCAGATCGGCACCACCTGGGAGCGTGTTAAAAATGCTCAGACTTCGTCCCAAACCTATTGAATCAAAATCAGCATATTTAGCAGGAGCCCAGGTGATTCACACGCACAGTAAAGGTTGAGAAGCCACTGAGCTGGGGAGGGGGGGAACTAGGAAAAAACGGAGCGCCCTCCTGAAACTTGTTTTTTCATCTTGGTCACTTTGGAGTTCTCATTCTGAATGTTTCAATCCCAAAGGCTGGGGCCATCACGTTTCAAGCTGGAATCGGTGGAAGGCCCCCATAGGAAAACCCCTTTGGCCTTGGTTGTCGCGTGGCCTTTCTCGGAGCGTACAGGAGTAAAAATGCAAAGACCCACACCAGGCTAAGGTAAGAGAGAGGGGGTTCTGTCTTTCTCCTACTCTAGAGACCCCTCCTTCCCATGCATGCATAGTAAGCATCAGTAACTAGGTAATATAAAGGCAAATGCTGCGGGAGAATTTGAATTAGGCCTTTTCACCCTTTTCTGCGTGTTCTTAGGTACCTCTTTCCTCCTTTCCTCCCTGTGTTTCTTCCCTCCTGCTCTCCTTCCACCAGGCGTCATTGAGGGTCTCCTATGTGTCCTGGACTGTGGAAATAGATGGATAAACAAAGTAGAGATGGTCCTAGGCCTCTTGGAGCTTGTGGTCCGCTGAGAAAGAAGATGAGCACTTACACAAACAAGTTGCCTTTCTTTTGCTCAGCTGTTTTAAAATCTTCCTTTCCCAAAGTGTTGACAAGTGAAGGCCAAAGGTTTCCTCTCCCAGGGGTATTTGCATTTGGATAGGGACTGTGCAGGACACAAAAGAATAAGTGTCTCCTGGTACTGGTAGAAACGTTCCCGACACTTTGTGGGGAGAGCAACTTACTTGAAAGGCCAGTTTTTGTTTGGAGGCAATTTTTTCCTCAAAAGTGCTAATTGTCACAATGATCTGGAAGCAGAGATTAAATGGCCTGCCCCTCTGTCCTTGCTTGATGCATTCTGGAAAAGGAGCTCTGTGTGCCAGGATTACTGCCAGGACTGACGCGTCCACACAGTGGATGGTATGGCCTCCATCCATCCTGTAAAACGCTGCCAAAACAGGTTTATTTTTATTTATTTAAAAAAATTTTTTTACCGTGTATTCATTTTTGAGAGACAGAGCATGAGCAGGGGAGGGGCAGCGAGAGAGGGAGACACAGAATCGGAAGCAGGCTCCAGGCTCTGAGCTGTCAGCACAGAGCCCGACTCAAGTCTTGAACTCCCGAACCGAAAGATCATGACCTAAGCCAAAGTGGGCTACTTAACCCACTGAGCCACCCAGGCGCCCCAACAGGTTTTATTTTTAATTATAACAATAAAAAAGCTAAGTCCACTTTTAGGCAGGGAGCTTGCTGAGTTAAAGGTATCAAAGAAGCAACTGGAATGTTCAGTTTCTCCGTGGGGCTTCTTCCTCATCCCTCAGGCGTAGGAAGCATTTAGGAGTGACTTTTGTTCCTTCAGACAAGGAGACATAAAATGAAAACCTTCACAGGCAGAAATGAAGCCTTATTCCACTTCATTTCTCCACGCTTCCCCCTTGTCATGAATCTAGAGGCAACTCTGTTAACTTTGACTTTGATTATCCTTTTATACATCCCGGCAGCAATGGCAGGGATTCGTGCCGCCTGACTTCAAAATAAAACTGTAAGCAGGCCTCCACGAGAGGGAGCTCTGCCTTTTCCCAGTTGCATCACCTCCTCTGTTGCCCCAAAATGCTGCATGGCAAGCAACCACAAGCTCTTACAGCCTGTAACAATAAGTTCATTGCTCATGCATCTGGGATTTTGGCTGGGCTCGTTCATGTGTCTGGGGGCGGGCTGGCTGTTGCCTGGGGTGATTGGTGTAACTGGGCTCTGTCTAGTTCACATGTCTCTCATCCTCCAGCCAACCCCAGCATGCCTACATGGCAGTGGCACCGGGGCAAGAGCACAAGTGAAAACATGCAAGACTTCTTTAGGTCTGGTCTTAGGACTGGCACATTCTTACCTGCCTTAATGTATTAGCAAATCACATGAAAAATACAGGGTGTCTGTATGGAACTCCAAAGTACATGACAACGGGTGTGTTTACAGGGTGGGGTGAAGTGTTGGGGTTCCTAGGTGTTTGGACAGTGATGCCAACAAGTAGAACAAAGGTCACAAGATGGATGTGAAACAGCATGATTTGGGAGAAGCAGGAAGCTAGTGGCATCCGGAAGTCCTCTTAAACTCACAGGACACATTAACCCTTTTACCTACAAATGTCTTTCCCAAAGACCTCACCACTTGGTCTGTTGTACCTGGCAAAACTTCAGTCCAGGGCATCCTTCAGGGTAGAGCTATCTCTTTAGGCCACACGAGGCCTTGCCTCCAATTGCCACTTACTTAATTTGTAAGCAGTAGTTTTTATTTTCATATCATGACTCCACTAGAAAACACTCTCCATGAGCATACAGCTTTTTGTTACATTGATTTACTCATATGCACCAAGAGTCTACAATAGTCCTTGGCACATGTAGTGGGCACCCAATAATAGTTTGTGAAATGGTAAACGAATTACTATGAGAGCATCATAGCAAAGTAACCTGGAGTGTAGAATGCAGAATGAAGCCTTTATTGAAAGTTTACCCATTGTTTTCTTGGCTCCTTTTTGCTGTTATGAATGTAAGAATGTAAACATTCTGCAGTTTCTACCTCCTTTCTTTGTCTCTCCACAGTCTGGTGGCCAGTACACTTTCCAGTGACTTCACACAATCTGGTTTTACTAACTCTGTGTGGGAGATTACATCTTCCAGATATGGCCCTTAGCAACATCTCCTCTGCCATGTGCTCCTCCGCAATGTGACCCTGCCATTCCTTTCATTAGGAGGTAGGGTATGTGCCCCCTCTTCTTGAATCTGAGTGGGCTTATAACCCACAGAATGTGATGGAAACTATACTACATGACATCCAAAGCTGAAAAAAAAAAAAGATGCAGCTTCCATCTTCTATGTTGGAGCACTCATATTTGGAGCCTTGAACTGCCTTGTTAGAATCTGACTATTCTGAGGCTGCCATGTTGTGAGGAAGCGCAGATAACATGAAGAGGCCACTTACAGGTTCTTGGGTTGCCAGCCACCCAAGGTGAGTGAGCTACCTTGGATGTGCAGTCTAGTTGAACCTTCAGATGACAGAAGCTCCATGAGAACCACCATCCCAAGCCCTTCCAGAATTCCTGGCCCACAATAGTAGGAGCAAAATAAAATAGTTGTTTTAAGCTGCCAAGTTTTAGGGTAATTTGTTATGCGGCAATGGTAACCAGAGTATCTTGCTAGCTTCCCATTGTCTAATACCATAAAGTCCCCTGTAATCAATAGTGCTCATGCAACAGGGCAGCAGATAGTTGGGGAGAGGAATATTTGGGGGAACTCTGGACAGGGAGACAGGAAATATTCAGGCACACAGAAAATTGTGTCCCAAAATAATAATTTGAGTTGGGTTCTTTAGAAGTAGCGGTGACCCCACAAAGAAATATGCAGCCTATACAAAATCTTGCCAAAGACAATTATTTTGCCCTCATCTGCGAGATTTGTCCTGATCTTTACAGAATCTCTGGCAGCATTTGCTGACGAGCAGCTCCCAACACATGGTTTCTGTGATCTTGCTGAGTTGCCCAGTTCCTAGTGCTTCCTCAGGATTTCCTTATTCAGATTATGCAAAACTCTGGATGGAAAAATAGTTTTTGTGGGTTTGTCAAGGAAATCACATAAAAATGATGCAGAACTATCCAGAAATAAAATATTAAAATCAAAGGGTTTATCTTATGCAAATCATTGTCATCTAAGGGTGAATATGAAAAAACATCAGTAATTTTATAACTGTCAGATCTCAACACTTAAGGTTTAGTACATCTTAGGGTATAAACCACCTTAAAAACACTTTCAGATGGGGTGCTTAGGTGGCTCAGTTGGTTGAGCAGCCAACCTTGGCTCAGGTCATGATCTCGGGGTTCGTGGGCTCGAGCCCTGTCAGCTGTGCTGACGGCTCGGAGCCTGCAGCCTGCTTCAGATTCTGTGTCTCCTCTCTGCCCCTCCCCTGCTCGCTCTCTGTCTCTCTCTGTCTGTCCCAAAAATAAATTAACATTAAAAAAAATTTCAGAAAGTTTTCCAAACTTTTGCTCAAAGGGTGCATCATGGAAATGGTTTAGATAGCTGAGTCAGTGCTATGTCTAGTCATTATACTACTTTCTCTTTGGAAATGCATCTCTGATTTTTCAGCTACCTAAACCTTAGAGACTTCTGCTTCTGTTCTTTTGCCCCCTAGAGCCCCTTCTCAGAATAGCAGCTGGAATAATATAAGTCAGATCCTATCTTCTGATTGATGTCAATGTTGTACCTGTCCCTCAAAGTAAACTCCAGAGCCTGTATGACAGCCCAAAAGGTCCACTGCCATCTGGCCCTTGTTACTTCTCTGACTTACCCTCTTAATTCTTCTTCCCCTTGCTCCTTCAGTTCCAGCCACATTGGCTGCCTTGATAGCCCTCAAACCTACTAACTAGTACGAGTCTAAACTTTGAAAGTTTTCTTTGCAGTTTTCTTTTCCTGGAATTCTCTTCAAAAGATATACTTGCCCCTTCACCTCTCTGTTAATGAAGTCTTCTGCAACTTATTATTTAAAATTTTTTAATGTTGATTTATTTTTGAGAGAGAGGTAGGGCATGAGCAGGAGAGGGGCAGAGAGAGAGAGAGAGAGAGAGAGAATATACAAATTAGGCTCTGTGCTCACAGCAGAGAGCCCTGTGTGGGACTGGAACTCAAAAACCTTGAGATCATGACCTGAGCCAAAGTCAACCCTTAACCAGCTAAGCCACCCAGGCACCCCTATAACTTATCATGTAAATTACAGCCCTTTGCCCCAACCATTAGTATCTACTAACTATATATTTACTGATTTATGTTGTTTCTTGTATCTCTCCCTCTACTAGAATGTAATCCCCAGAAGGACAAGAATTTCTGTCTCTGTTCCCTGCTTTATCCCCAGCACCTAGATTAATGCCTGGCACACAATATTTGCACAGTAAGTATTTATTGATGTCTGTGATACCCTTCTTAATGTCAAAAACTTCCACCAATCCCTAATTCATGGCTAAGCTTTGCTGTCTGCTTTCTTGATCAATTTCTCGATAGTGCTCCTCTTACAAGCAGCCCTAAAAAATGTGCATTTTTAACATGAGATTTGATTTTCTTTCTTGTCTCTTTTTCTCTACATCCAGCATTATCCATTTTAAGCATTTTTTAGCTATTGTATGTCAAACATGATTGCCAGTACACAATGTAATGGCAGATTAGGAACCAGGCACAAGTAAGTAAACTGTCACCTATCACTCTATCTGAAGGAGGGACAGCCCAGTGTGATCAGTCACATTGGTCAAGAACAAGTAATAATGTACACCCTACCTTACTGGATATGAGAAAAATATGTGTCAATTATACCTTTGGGTACTATAATGTATGTGTGTGGATATGTGATTAGAATGCACTATAATCAATTATTGCTGTGCAGGGCAGTACTAAAACACAAATGCTTCTATTTTAAACTGATGAATCTCTGTAGAGTTACCTTAAATTGGCAAGTGAAGATAGGGGTGTTCCTTTGGCCAGAGTAAATTTTTTAACTTGAAAATTTTAACAGTTTCCTACATGTAGTCATTTTTAAGGTTTCCTCTAATATTCAGGATTAGGAGGAGAGGAGTGATTGAGAACCCCTATGGTGGTATAGTTCAACAGGTGTCAAATATGACCTGGTAATGAATAATGAATTAATTAATACTCCTGCTTTTTGTCTTGTGATAAAAAATATTTCTACTTCTACATCTATAGTTCTTATTGTTGAAAGAAGTTCTGATGTTAGAAATATAGAGTTTTTCTCTGATAAAATTGCTAAACATTTGCATGAACGCAGAAGTGGTAGTTAAAAGATCAGATATGTCTTAGATAATTGATACTGATTATGACTCTGGAATGCTCATGCTCACACTTTTCCAGTTGTCCTCAATGTGAAATGACTTCTCAATATAACTTGGCCCAGCATTCTCATGAGATATAATTAGGAGTGATATCCAGAAAGAACTGGGGTCCCAGCCTATAGTCCAAAAGGCAGAAAAATCCATTACCAGATAGCCAAAGAAAGCTAAGTGCTTTGGGTTAGCAAAGGTGAACAGAATAGTGAAGCTGAAAAGATCCAAGAAATCATCAATTTAATCCTTTCCTCTAACAATGAGGAAACTGGGGACCATGGCAGTCATACAATAGGGAGTCACTGAATGATTGGAAGGAGGAGTGATGGGATCATATCTGTGCTTTAGAAAGATCAATTTTTGGGGTGCCTGGGTGGCTCAGTTGGTTAAGCATCTGACTTTGGCTCAGGTCGTGATCTCACAGTTTGTGAGTTTGAGCCCAGCACAGAGCCTGCTTCTGATCCTCTGTCTCCCTCTTTCTCTGCCCCTCCCCCGCTCTCATGTGCGTACTCTCAAAAATAAACAAACATAAAAACAGTTTTAAAAAAAGAAAGATTTTTTTTCTAGGAATTTATAGGCTATATTTGAAAAATGGAAGATTTATCAGAATGATAAGCCGAATAGTCAAGAAATGAGGAAATCTGAGCTAGGTCAGTTGCAGGAAGGATGGAGAGACTTAGAAGGAGTCATGAGATATTAAGCAGGTAGGATTTACAGGCTTTGGTGACTGACTGGATATGGGAGTAAGGAAGAAAAATGAAAGAAAATCAGTGATTATGGCTGGTTTCTGCTCTGGCCAATTGGGCCAGTGGAGGTGCTATACACCAGGTCAAAGGATATAGGTAGTAGAACAGATATGAGGTATGAGAAGGAGACCAGTGGCTAATTCAGTTTTAAAACTTTTGAGTATGGCTTTCAGTCTTATTAGAGAGGTGGAGAGTAAGCTTTGGAAATGGGTTCATATAGTGAAAATATGGGAAAAGGCATGCAGCTAGACTTCAGAGCAAGGTCTGTTGTGCTTGCCAACCCAGCTTCCATTCCCTTCTTTTATCAATGATACCTTAATATCTTGAGTTTACTTTGAGAAACAGCCATTCCTCATTCCCATAACATGTAGTTTGAAGGGAGCTAAGCCATTCCCGTGTCCCCAAGGGTGAGCATATATCCCAGACCTGCCCACAGAGAAGCAGTTATGAGAGACTAGAACCATCAGGAAAGCTGGGATTGCCAAAGCAGGATTAAATTTACAGCTGCTTGTGGCCATGCTATGAATGCAAGGAGAATGCAGGCTGAGCCTAAAGCCACACTGAGGAAAGCAGTAGATAAAAAGTGGGCCATAGATAAAAAGTGTGACCTAATGACACTGTTGGTACACCTATGCCTGGCTTCACCTGAAGAACTGTTTAGTTATGGGATCCCATATGTCCCTTTTGTTCAAGTGGGTGTCTGTCACTTACAAAAGAAAGGAGTCTGGACTAATTGGCGTTTTTGATAATTTAAAGTAGTTTGCTTTGACTTGTTTAGAGAAGTTGGGTAGGCAGGGAGGGAAGCAAGAAAAATGTTTAGAAAGGTTGTTAGAAGTCATGTTTGGGGGAATGGTTGAGAACAAGAACTGACTGAGAACAGCTCTTCAGCAATGAATGAGTGGAGGTGTTGAAATGAGACCTGATGTCAAATTCCTGCTCCACCAAATCTTACTGTGTGACTTTGAGAAAGTAATTTAACTTTCCTTACCATCAGTTCTCTTATCTATAAGTTGGTGACAATAAGAGAATCTGTCTCATAGGATGGTTAGGATAATGCCTATAAAGGGTTTATCTTGATGTCTAGCTCTGAATAAATGTTAGCATTTGTCCAAAATCATTATTATTCTGCATGCAGTTGCTTCAAGAAGTGGGTTCCTGCTGCCTGATTACCACCTAACCTCTTGTATCTTCCTCTTTTTCTAAGTTGATTCTCCTTAGAAAAGAGTTGCTGGGGGAGGGTTTGTTTGTTTATTTGTTCTGCTGCCTATTCTTTCTCAATGATTCCTAAGTCAAACATGTTCCATTTAGAAGCCTAAAGATTTCTTTTTTTTTTAGTGTGACAAATTCAACTTCTAAGGTAGAAAAAGAAATCATGCTGTGTTTTTTCAGCTTTGATGTGATTGCTAATAATAAAGATTCAAGTTGACAAATTTTGTTGCTGATGCATAAGACAGAATAAAATTAATCTTTTTGAAAGCTATCTGGTTCTGCAGGGCTAAGAGTAGGCAGGAAAGTAAAAACATATGACATAAAGCCATGGAGGAGAACAGATGTGCAAAGGAGGATAAGCGGGCGCTGTATGAGGGGGATGTTTGACTCATTGGTTTTCAATCTTTTAAGTACAATGGAAGCTTTCCAAACTTTCTCCCTACTTCCCCAAACTCTCACAACTTTGAAACAACCCTAAGATGTCTTTGGTTGCTTTGGTTATTTGAACTACTTTGGAAAAGACTGACAGAGAAATTGTGTTTATTCTTGGCTAGAAGTTGTACAACCCAAACTTAATGAAAAAAGAAAAAAGTAAGTCTATTCAGTCTCTTAATTATATTTTCTCTTTCAATTAAGATGTTTCAGAAAGTTGTCAATGTTATCTCTGTATTTAACATGCAGGTAAGTAGCTCACCATAGTTACTTGAAATTCACAACTAGAACCTTCACATAACTGAATCTCTAGGCCACCACTGCTCGGTAAAATTGGTTTTTATTCAGATGGTGACACCTAGCCTCTTTTTGTCAAAACCACTGTGCATTTGGATTTTGTGTTTTGCCTGGGACATACAAAATTGGAATTCAGATATAGAATACTAGTGGATTCAGGAGAGATAAGTAGGTAAGTACATATAAATGATGAGTGTAAAAGCATCCAAAAGATTGGCCTTCTATAAAAGGGAGCCCGAAGATCAGTCAATGGAATAGAACATCATGACAGTCTAATAGGTTCTTGCTGCCAGATAAATGTCATGAAAAAGCAGAGATATTTATCTAGTCTCAATATTTATTTTTAAATCTGAGGTCTATTATCTCTTATAAGGGCTTTATTTCATTTACCAAATGATTAACTATAAATAAAATGAAGCCATTTGTCTAGTATAAGCTCACTCTGGTTTGTGGTGCAGACTAAGTATCCAGACCCCCCCCCCCACAAAAAAATGTGGAGTTTGAGGCTGGCTAAGGGATTAACATCTGGATGTCTGTTCTTTTCTTCCTAATTAACCAAAACAGCATGAGAACCATTGTTTTCCTATGGGTAAAAACGAAAATAAATCAAAGAGGAGGATTTGCTTTCCTGAGAACTGCACTTTTATGTATTTTCATTGTTCTTTTAAACTTCTTTTTCATAAAATATTTGTGAGAAGAAAAATACTTTGAATCTTAGATTTATATCATCCTATGTTTATAAAGCTTTAAGACTTTGTATAATATTACCTACCACCTAAAGTAGGCATCTATCTGCATCCATTAGGATTAGATTTAGCTGCTTAAGAAGAAAAATATGTTAAAACTTAGGCACAGTAATTTCTCTCACCTATTAAAAGACTCACAGATACAGAGTGATGTCAATAAGATACTAGAATAGAAGCCCCAGACCTTCCTCCCTCCCAGGGAAATAGATTCCACAACAATATATGAACCAATTCCCCGTGTAAGAACTCAGAAAGCCAGTTAAGAGGTTTTTGCACCCAAGGACAGGCATGAAACCAGTGACACTGAAGTCCATAGGAGCATTTGTGGTGCGCTCTGGCCACAGCCCCTCTCCCTGGCACAGTGCCATGCAATATGCAGCAAACTCCTAGCTCCAGGTTTACCTAGGAAGTGAAAGAGAAGACTAAACCATACATCCAACGTTCTGACTTTTAGGAGCCTGCCCAAGGGACTGGCTTCTGTTTCACCTGTCTTGGAACACTGATGGGAAACTGGCATAGTCTAGGTGCCTGGAGGTTGCTGAGAACAAAAATGAGCTGGAGCATGCTAAAGCCCTAGGGAACTACAGTACAATAGACAGAGATGACATAACTCAGCAGCCTCTCTTTTAGTGGGGGAAGAGAAGACTGGAACATGTCTCCACCATTCTGGATTTTGGGGGGCTCCCTGAGGGACTGGCTTCTACCTTGCCTATCTCAGAGTGTGGATGGGCCCAGCATACACTAGATGCCTCAGGGCCACTATGAACAAAAAGGAACTGTGTGGCATGCTGCTGTTCGAGAAGGCCCATGGCCCAGCAGACAAAGGCTAATATAGTTTGGTGGCCTCTCCCTCAGTTGGAGAGAGTGGAGTGGAGTATGCATGTGACATTCTGGCATTTCCGTCTCACTTGTCTCCGAAAACAGACAGGAACTGGCATACATACTCTAGATGCCTTGGGGCTGCAGAGAACAAAAAAAGAGCTGGGCAACATGCTGCTGCTTCAGAGGACCAACAGTATAGAAGATATACACCAGAGGGAGCAATAGATTACAAGCTCCTGGAAAAAAAAATCTCTCTAGGAATCTACATGCACAAATCCAAGAAAACACCATCACAAAAAAAAAAAGGGGATTAGAGGCCCCCAGAATCTCTAGCTCAGCTGATTGGTGAAGGTATTTCTCTGTTATGAAGTCAGTCTGTAAGGAATGGGAGAGTTGACTATTTTTTCAAATGTGCAAATACCAACACAAAGTTATAAGGAACATAAAGAAACAAGGGAAAACGGCCCAAAGGAACAAAACATATCTCCAGGAACTGACCCTAAAGAAACAAAGGTATATGAATTACGTGCCAAAGAATTCAAAACAGCTGTCATAAGGATGGTCAAGGATCTCAGGAAAATCATGAATGAACAAAATGAGAAGTTCAACAAAGAGAAAATATAAAAACAAACAAAAATTTTGAATCCGAAGAATGCAATAATTGAATTGAAAAGTTCCTTAGATTCAACACCAGACATGAACAAGCATAAGAAAGAACTTGCAAATTTGAAGAAAAGATTATTTGAAATTATCCAGTCAAATGAGAAAAAAAAAAAGGTGACGAAAACCTAAAGAAATTACAGGACATCAAAAAAAGGACCAATCTGTGTTTTACTAGAGTCCTAGGAGGAGAAGAGAGAGAGAGAGAGAAAAGGGCAGAGAGCTTATTTCAAGATATAATGACTGAAAACTTCACAAATAATGGGTAAGAAAATGAACTTCCAAATTCAGGAAGCCCAAAAGATACAAAATAAGAGGAAACTAAAGGATTTCAAACTAAGATACATTATAATGAGATTATCAAAAGTCAAAGACAAAGTTTTGAAAGCAGCAAGAAAAAAAGTGGCTCATCACATGCAAGGGAACCCTATAAGAATATCAGTGGGTTTCTCAGCAGAAACCTTGCAGTCCAGGAGTGCAATAATATATTCAAAGTGCTGAAAGAAAAAGCTGCCAAACAAGAATACTCTATCTGGCAAAATGTTCCCTTTTTTTTTTTTTTTTTTGCCACACCACCATTTAAAATTAAATGAATTTCCCAGATAAACAGAAGCTGAGGGAGTTCATCACCACTAGAACTGCCTTATGAGAAATGTTAAAGGGAGACCTTCAAGTTGAAAAGATGCAAAACAGCGACACAAAAGCATAGGAAAATATAAGCTCACTGTTAAATATACAGACAAGTAAAGCATACTGTAATACTGAAATGGCAATGTGTGAATCACTTTTAACTCTGGTATGGAAGTTAAAATATGAAGTATAAAAACTATAAAATATACTAATGGATATGCAATATAAAATGTAATTTGTTACATCAATAACCAAGTGTATGGTGGGGAAGAAGTAAAAGTATAACGTTGTTGTATTTGATTGCAGTTGAGTTGCTGTCATCTTATAGTAGATTGTTTTAACTATACGGTGTTCTTGGTAAGCCTTATGGTAACCACAAAGAAAATACCTTTAAGAAGCACACAAAAGAATATGAGAAATGATGCTACTACGGAAAAAAGTCAAAGAAATACAAACGGAGATAGCAAAAGAGGAGAAGAGGGACAAAACAACAAGTGAGATTCTAATTTTTTTAAATGGCAACAAGTTATTGCCTATTAATAATTACTTTAAGTGTAATTGGATTAAAATCTTCAAGAAAACAGAGTGACTGAATGGATTTTTAAAAATTCAATTGCATGCTGTCTACAAGACTCGTTTTAGATTTAAGGACACATATAAGCTGAAAGTAAAAAGATGAAAAAGGATATTTCATGCAAATGGTAACCAAAAGACAGCAGGGGTGTCCATACTTATACCAGATAACATAGACTTCAAGTAAAATAGTGTTGCAAGAGACAACAATATATAACCATAAAGTGGCCAATTTCAGGAAGATATAAGAATTATATATGCATCCAAGAAGAAAGGATATAAATATATGAAGCAAACATTGACAGAACTGAAGGGAGAAGTTGACAGCAACACAGTAGTAAGAGTAGATTTCAATATCTCATTTTCAATAATGTATAGAACATCCAGGCAGAAGATAAATGAGAAATGCAGAACTTGACAACATTATAGGCTAAATGGCCCTAACAGACATACATAGAACATTCCACTCAACAGTAACAGGATAAACATTCTTCTCAAGTACAAATGGAACAATCTCCAGGATAGATCACATGCTAGGTCACAAAACAAGTTTTAACAAATTTAAGAAAATTGAAATCACTCCAAGTATCTTTTCCAACCACAATGGAATAAAACTAGAAGTCAGTAGCATAAGAAAAACTGGAAAATTGACAAATATGTGGACATTAAATAACACATTCTTGAACAAACAATAGGTCAAAGAAAACAAAATGTAAATTAGAAAATATTTTGATACAAATCAAAGTAAAAGCATAAAACACTAAAACTATGGGATACAATAAAAGCAGTACAAATAGGGAAGCAAAAACTGCCCACCTTAAAAAAGATGAATCTCAAATAAAAACTCTAACTTTACACCTCAAGGAACTAGAAAAAGAATGAACTAAGCCCAGAGATATCGGAAGGAAGGAAATCATAAAGATTAGAGCAGGGGCACCTGGGTAGCTCAGTTGGTTAAGCGTCTGACTTCAGCTCAGGTCATGATTTCATGGTTTGTGAGTTCAAGCCTTGCATCAGGCTCTGTGTTGACAGTGCAGAGCCTGCTGCTTCAGACATTCTGTCCCCCTCTCTCTCTGCCCCTCCCCTGCTCTGTCTCTCAAAAAAAAAAAAAGAGAATAGAAAAAAAAGAATAAAAGAGTTGGGTTTTTGAAAAGAACAACAAAATTGACAAACCTTTAGACTAAGAAAGAGAGAGGACTCAAATAAATAAAATCAGAAATGAAAGAGAAGACATTACAACTGATGCCACAGAAATAAAATGGGTCGTGAAACTTCTAAGAACAAGTGTATGCCAAGAAATTGGATAACGTGGAAGAAATGGATAAATTTCTAGAAACATATAGCCTACCCAAATGGAATCATGAAGAAATAGAAAATCTGAATGGATCCACAAACGAAGAAAATCCCAGGACCAGATGGCTTCATAGGTAAATTCTGCCATTTAAAGAACAAATGATGCCAATCTTTCTCAAACTCCTCAAAAAACATGAAGAGGAGAAAATATTTCCAAATTCATTTTATGAGGCCAGCATTACCCCTGGAAACAAAGCCAGAAAGACACTACCAGAGAAGAAAAATACAGGCCAATGAACATAGATATAAAATTCTCAACAAAATACTGGCAAATTGAATTCAACATCACATTAAAAAGATCGTACACCATGATCAAGTGGGATTTATCCCTGGGGTGCAAGGATGGTTCAATATACCCAAATCAATAAATGTGATACACCTTATTAACAGAAGAAAGGATCAAAATTTCATGATTATATCAATATATGAAGAAAAAAGCATTTTACAGAAAGCAACACCCTTTCATGATAGAAAGGACTGTCAACAAACTAAGTGTAGAAGAAATTCACCTCAACATATTAAAGGCTATTTATGAAAAGCCCACAGCAAACATTATACTCAATGGTAAGCAATTGAAATGTTTTCCTTTAAGATCAAGAATAAGACAAGAATGCCCATTGTTGCCACTTCTGTTCAACATTGTACTGGAAGTCTTAGCCAAAACAATTAGGCAAGAAAAAGAAATAAAAGGAATCCAAATGAGAGAAAAGGTAAAATTATCTCTGTTCACAAATAACATGATTTTATATGTAGAAAGCCTGAAGTTTCCACAAAAAAGCTTTAGAACTAGTAAGTGAATTCAGTAAAGTTGCAGAATAAAGAATCAACATACAAAAATTAGTTGGATTTCTCTACACTAACAATGAATAATCCAAAAGGGAAATTAAGAAAACATCCTTATTTACAATAGCATCAAAAGGATAAAATACTTAGGAAGAAACTTACCTAAGGAGGCAAAAGATTTTTGCACTGAAAACTACAAATACTCCTGAAAGAAATTAGAGAATATGCAAATAAATGAAAAGACACCCTATGTTCACGGATCATAAGACAATCATTGTTAAAATATCCATAGTACCCAAAGTAATCTACAGATTTAATGAAATCCCATCAAACGCCAATGGCATTTTTTTACAGAAATAGAAAAAATAATCCTGAAATTCATATGGAACCACAAAGGGCCTTGAATAGCCAAAACAATCTTGAGAAAGAAAGACAAAGCTAAAGGCCTCACGCTTAGTGATTTCAACACATATCACAACACTAGAGTAATCAAAAATCAATATGGTCTGATCTAAGGACAGAGATATAGAGCAATGGATCAGAATACAGAGTTCAGAAATAAGCCCATGCATATATAGTCAAATGGTCTTTGACAGGTGTGCCAAGAATACGCAATGGGTAAATGATAGTCTCTTCAATAAATGGTCTTGGGAAAACTGAATATCCACATGTAAAAGAATGAAATGTGACACTTGTCTTGCAAAACACACAGACACCAACTCAAAATAGATTAAGGGCTTTAAGTCCTGAAACTATAAAAACTCCTAGAAGCAAACCTAGGAGAAAAGCTTTCTGACATTGGTCTTGGCCATGACTTCTTGAATATGACACCAAAAGCACAGGCAACAAAAGCTTTGGGTCTACATCAAACTAAAAAGTTTCTGTACAGAGGGTCTGCACACACAGCCTGTGGGGGCTCAGTTGGTTAAGTGACTCTTGATTTCGGCTCAGGTCATGATCTCACAACTGTGGTATCAAGCCCTGCGTCAGGCTCTGTGCTGACAGCAGGGAGCCTGCTTGGGATTCTCTCTTTCCCTCCCTCTCTGCCCCTCCCCCCTCAAAATAAATATTTAAAAAAAAGTTTCTGCATATACTGTCAACAATAGCCAAACTATGGAGAGAGTCCAAATGTCCACTGACTGCTGAATGGATAAAGATGTGATATACATATACATATACCCATATATATGTATACATATATATATGATGGAATATTACTCAGCCATCAAAAAGAATGAAATCTTGCCATTTGCAACAACGTGGGTGAAGCTAGAATATATTCTAAATGAAATAAGTCAATCAGACAGACAAATACTGTATGATTTCACTCATATGTGGAATTTAAGAAACAAAACAGATGAATACATGGGAAGGGGTGGAAGAGGAGAGAGGGAAACAAACTACAAGAGACTCTTAATGATAGCAAACTTAAGGTTGATAGAAGGAGGTGGGTGGGAGATGGGCTAGATGGGTGATGGGTATTAAGAAGAGCGCTTATTGTGATGAGCACTGGATGTTGTATGTAAGTGATGAATCACTGAATTCTACTCCTGAAACCAACATTGCACTGTATGTTGACTAAAATTAAAAAAAAAGTTTTTGCACAGGAAACCTGTGAAGGAAACAAAAAACAGAATGAAAAGGTGACTTATAGATTGGGAGAGAATATTTGCCAACCATATATCAGATAATGGGTTAATATCCAAAATACATAAAGAACACTTACAACTCAATAGCAAAATAAAACACCCAATTTAAAAATGGGCAAAGGACTTGAACAGACCTTTCTCCAAAGAAGACTGGCCAACAGGTATATAAAAAGATGCCCAACATCACTAATAATTAGGGAAATGTAAATCAAAATCACGAGATACCACTTCACACCTGTTAGGAACAGGAGAAATTGGAACCCTTGCACACTCCTGGTGGGAATGTAAAATGGTGCCACTGTATGAAGAACAATATGGCATTTCTCAAAAAATTAAAAATAGAACTACCATATGATCCAGGAAGTCAACTTCTGGGTATTTATCCAAAAGAATTGAAATTAGGATCTCAATGAGATATTTGTACTTCCACATTCATTGCAACATTATTCACAATAGTTAGGAGGTGAAAACAACCTAAATGTGCTTCCAGGGATGAATGGATAAAGAAAATATCATATATAAATACAGTGGAGTATTCAACCATTAAAAGTAAGTAAATCCTGCCATATGCTACAGTATGAATGAACCATGAGGTAATGATGCTAAGTGAAATAAGCTAGTCACAGAAGCACAAGTACTATGTGATTCCACCTATGTGAGGTATCTAAAGTAGTGGAACTCATTGAAAGTAGACAGTGATTGCCAGGGGCTCAAGTTGGGAGGGAGGGAGATGGGGAGATGTTGTTCAAAGGGTATAATTTCAGTCATGCAAGATGGAAGATTTCTAGAGATCTGTTACACAACATTGTGCTTATAGTTAACAGTATTGTGCTGTACTTTAAAAGTTTAAGAGAATAGATTTCCTGTTACATGTTTTTTAACCACAATAAAAAAAAAGCCCAAGGCACAGAGGCAGGAGTAATAAGATAACATCACAATGACACCAAGGGCCTGGTGTGCTTTTGTCTTTCTGTTCTGTATTTAGTACATGGCTTTCATTTTCTGAGACGCTTTATGGCTGAGGATGGCTACTGTAATTCCAGCCACAAAGTCTAAATTCCAAGCTTGCAGCAAGAGAATGAATTGAGGGAGGGCAAAATGTTGTTCTTCTAAGCTGAGTTAGCCCTTTGAAGGTGCTCTTTTTGAAATCCCACAGGATATTTTTCCTTCCTTCTAATTGTCCAGAACTCAGTTATATTGCCCTCTCTAACTTAAGGATGACTGGAACATAGTCTTTTAGTCGGGTGTATTGCCACTGTACATAAAACTAGGGTTTTATTACTAAGGAGTAAAGGGAGAAAGGATGCTATTGTAGGCTCCATATAGCCTATATGGTTATATGGTCTATATGCCCATACATTACAATATATTAGTCTCTGCTAGGAGCTATGATCCTCTGGCCTTTTTACAAGTATTTCCCTGGAAATGCAGCTTATTGTGAATCTAGAGTTAGGCCATGAGAGGACATTGACATCTGTTAAAATATTCTTATCTGTAATGAGCAAGCTCCAATTAATTATCCCAGTTTTATCTCCTAGGAAAATTCTAGCAACAGACCAATATGGAAGAGTTGGGTGGGTGGGGCACCTGAGGTTTGGACTAGACAACATTCCTGGAAAAAGTGATGCTGTCATCTTAGTATTCACAGTACTATAGGAAATGGATCATTCTTCAGACTAAAGTTTGCCAATTCCCTCAATTATTATTCATAAAAAGTGGTTTCCAAATTCTTCTGGTTCTCCTGGGAATTCCCATTGTCAATAATCCTTAAGAATCAACCCCTCAAAGCAAACAAACTAACTCTGGTCTGTGGAGGGTATTGCCAGTTGTTTTGGCTGCACATGAGTTGAATTTCAACCTCTGTTTGAGGAATCCACACTTCATGAGTTTGAGTGAGAGGCAGAACCTACGTCCTCCTGTAGAATTAAAAATGCCATATTCAGATTCAGATTTTCTCCAGCATTCTTTGCACTGAGAACGTGAGTATAAAACTACATTTTGCTAATCAGATACATTTGTCAGTGCATTCAGTCTTTGAATTGAAGCCAAGGATGCTCAAAAATCTGTGGCTATGAGATACGTCTCAGGTGGAAAGTATAGTTGTATCAAGACAGAGTTCCCAGGACAGGAGAGACAGGGTTCTAGTCGTAGCATGTAATGTCCACTATCATTGTAGTTGTGGCAGAAGCTTTAGTATCCACTGCACAGTGATGGGGACAGCTGAATCTTCAACAGGCTATTCTTTGGGGTCATTTAGGTCAATGTCTCTGGCCCTTAGTCTCTGTGTCCGGCTTTCTACCCCTCCCAGAGTTTCTAGGAGCTACCCAACCTCCTGTTAATAAATCACTTCTCTGCTCAAATCAGTCAAAGTTGTTTTCAGACGGGCATAACCTTGAATCTCTATAAGTGTTTAGAGTGTGTATTTTCTCCTGATCTTTGTTGTCCTAACCTTTTCAATTTGAAAATAATTTTCTTCGATGGAAAATAATAGAAGTGAAATAGTTTGGGCTTTCCTTCTATCATCTGTTATGACCCAATGAATACACCTGTAATTTCCTATATCTTCTTACTGAGAAAATAATTTTTAAAAAAGAATCATGTCTTCTTTTTGTGTGTTTACTTAGTGAGCCTAAATTGTCTGTGTCTTCCTAATGCCATTATTTTTTTAAGTTTATTTATTTATTTTGAGATAGCGTGCCCGTGAGCAGGGAAGAGGTAGAGAGAATCCCAAGCAGGCTCCTTGCAGTCAGCACAGAGCCTGACATGGGGCTCAAACCCACAAACCATGAGATCATGACCTGAACCAAATTCAAGAGTTGGACACTTAACCAACTGAGCCACCCAAGTGCCCTGCTAATGCCATTCTTAAGGCTTCATGATACTCCTACTTATTTGTATTTGGTTAGTTCCTTTATCTTGTTTTTATATTTAAAAAAATTTTTGTTGCTCAGAAAATTCCCTATGTAACTGCATTGGTTTCTTTAGATACTCATTCTGTATTAGACAGGACCCAATTTAACCTCTCTACTTGAATTTCAATGAAAGGGTTTTAACCAAATATCCTTTTAACCAAAGGGTTTTAACCAAAATATCCTGCCATGGCTAGAACCAAATGTTAAAATAGTGATGTTAATTTCTGTGTGTGTGTGTGTTTCTCTCTCTTTCTCTGTCTCCCTCTTTCTTCTCACATACTTCCCTGCACTATACCCCCTAGGTTGGATTCATTCTTAGGCAGGCTCTTTCCTTGTGCTGACAAAATAGCTTCCAGTTGACAGTGGAGACAGGCTTCAGTTCTACAGGTTAGCAAACTTAATAAATTTCAAATAAAATTTTAACTCTCTTTGGCTTGATATGGGTCACATGCCCATTCCAGAACAAACCTGATTGGTCACACTAGTCATATGCTCATGTGTGGGACCAAATTACATGTTCTGGGAGTGGAAGAGAAGTGATTCTCCAGTGGAAATTAAGGTGTTTAATTCTAAGCACAAGGTAAAGGATGTTGGCCAAACAAAACATCCCAAACTCTTTTTAATCTTTCACCTCCATGCCTATAGCACAACTATAGGAGAGTTTATTTCTCTTTTTTTCTGTGAGAATTTTGAAATCCTTGCTTCCCAAATTTGTATCCAGATATATCCAAGGTCTAAGTCAGGCAGTTTCTAAGACAACAAGATAACAATATTCTTCGGATCTCTAACACTTCTACATCACCATCAATTTCTAGTTCTTTAGAATTAAATCAAAAGGAGCAGTCCCCTTGTTACCCTCACTTTCCATTGACAGTTGGAAACAGTTGTCTACTCCTCCACCAGGAGTAGACAAGAATGATCAGATATTCTATCTTTAGTAGAATGAGATTTCTGAAAGTACCTGGTGGCTGAAAATTTCCCTGATCACTGAGTCAGTTATGCTGTAATGTTAAGCTAATTGGAAAGCAGGAGAGGTAAAAATAGTTCAAAGCTCTCAATCTCTTCCAAGTTTTATCTCTATATTCTTTTTCACCAGGAAGGAAGGATCAATATAAATTTAGTTCTGGTTTTGCGACACACTAGCATGTAACTTAGACAAGTATTCTATTTTTTTTTCCAATATATGAAGTTTATTGTCAAATTGGTTTCCATACAACACCCAGTGCTCATCCCAAAAGGTGCCCTCCTCAATACCCATCACCCACCCCCCCTCCCTCCCATCCCCCATCAACCCTCAGTTCTCAGTTTTTAAGAGTCTCTTATGCTTTGGCTCTCTTCCACTCTAACCTCTTTTTTTTCCTTCCCCTCCCCCATGGGTTTCTGTTAAGTTTCTCAGGATCCACATAAGAGTGAAACCATATGGTATCTGTCTTTCTCTGTATGGCTTATTTCACTTAGCATCACACTCTCCAGTTCCATCCACGTTGCTACAAAGGGCCATATTTCATTCTTTCTCTTTGCCACGTAGTACTCCATTGTGTATATAAACCACAATTTCTTTATCCATTCATCAGTTGATAGACATGTAGGCTCTTTCCACAATTTGGCTATTGTTGAGAGTGCTGCTATAAACATTGGGGTACAAGTGCCCCATGCATCAGTACTCCTGTGTCCCTTGGGTAAATTCCTAGCAGTGCTATTGCTGGGTCATAGGGGAGGTCTATTTTTAAATTTTTGAGGAACCTCCACACTGTTTTCCAGACTGGCTGCACCAATTTGCATTCCCACCAACAGTGCAAGAGGATTCCTGTTTCTCCACATCCTCGCCAGCATCTATAGTCTCCTGATTTGTTCATTTTGGCCACTCTGATTGGGGTGAGGTGATATCTAAGTGTGGTTTTGATTTGTGTTTCCCTGATGAGGAGCGATGTTGAGCATCTTTTCAATGTGCCTGTTGGCCATCTGGATGTCTTCTTTAGATAAGTGTCTATTCATGTTTTCTGCCCATTTCTTCACTGGGTTATTTGTTTTTCAGGTGTGGAGTTTGGTGAGCTCTTTATAGATTTTGGATACTAGCCCTTTGTCCAATATGTCATTTGCAAATATCTTTTCCCATTCCGTTGGTTGCCTTTTAGTTTTGTTGGTTGTTTCCTTTGCTGTGCAGAAGCTTTTTATCTTCATAAGGTCCCAGTAGTTCATTTTTCCTTTTAATTCCCTTGCCTTTGGGGATGTGTCAAGTAAGAAATTGCTACGGCTGAGGTCAGAGAGGTCTTTTCCTGCTTTCTCCTCTAGGGTTTTGATGGTTTCCTGTCTCACATTCAGGTCCCTTATCCATTTTGAGTTTATTTTTGTGAATGGTGTGAGAAAGTGGTCTAGTTTCAGTCTTCTGCATATTGCTGTCCAGTTCTCCCAGCACCATTTGTTAAAGAGACTGTCTTTTTTCCATTGGATGTTCTTTCCTGCTTTGTCAAAGATGAGTTGGCCATACGTTTGTGGGTCTAGTTCTGGGGTTTCTATTCTATTCCATTGGTCTATGTGTCTGTTTTTGTGCCAATACCATGCTGTCTTGATGATTACAGCTTTGTAGTAGAGGCTAAAGCCTGGGATTGTGATGCCTCCTGCTTTGGTCTTCTTTTTCAAAATTACTTTGTCTATTCGGGGCCTTTTGTGGTTCCATATGAATTTTAGGATTGCTTGTTCTAGTTTCGAGAAGAATGCTGGTGCAATTTTGATTGGGATTGCATTGAATGTGTAGATAGCTTTGGGTAGTATTGACATTTTGACAATATTTATTCTTCCAATCCATGAGCACGGAATGTTTTTCCATTTCTTTATATCTTCTTCAATTTCCTTCATAAGCTTTCTATAGTCTTCAGCATACAGATCTTGTACATCTTTGGTTAGATTTATTCCTAGGTATTTTATGCTTCTTGGTGCAATTGTGAATGGGATCAGTTTCTTTATTTGTCTTTCTGTTGCTTCATTATTAGTGTGTAAGAATGCAACTGATTTCTGTACATTGATTTTGTATCCTGCAACTTTGCTAAATTCATGTATCAGTTCTGGCAGACTTCTGGTGGAGTCTATCGGATTTTCCATGTATAATATCATGTCATCTGCAAAAAGTGAAAGCTTAACTTCATCTTTGCCAATTTTTATGCCTTTGATTTCCTTTTGTTGTCTGATTGCTGATGCTAGCACTTCCAACACTATGTTAAACAACAGCGGTGAGAGTGGACATCCCTGTCGTGTTCCTGATCTCAGGGAAAAAGCTCTCAGTTTTTCCCCATTGAGGATGATGTTAGCTGTGGGCCTTACATAAATGGCTTTGATGCTGTTTAAGTATGTTCCTTCTATCCCGACTTTCTCGAGGGTTTTTATTAAGAAAGTTGCTGAATTTTGTCAAAGGCCTTTTCTGCATCGATTGACATGATCATATGGTTCTTCTCTTTTCTTTTATTCATGTGATGTATCACGTTGATTGATTTGCGAATGTTGAACCAGCCCTGCATCCCAGGAATGAATCCCACTTGATCATGGTGAATAATTCTTTATATATGCTGTTGAATTCGATTTGCTAGTATCTTATTGAGAATTTTTGCATCCACATTCATCAG
This sequence comes from Lynx rufus, assembly GCF_022079265.1. Lineage (NCBI taxonomy): Eukaryota > Metazoa > Chordata > Mammalia > Carnivora > Felidae > Lynx > Lynx rufus. Next base: position 32,707,573 of record NW_025814828.1, on the reverse strand, counting down.
GGATATTGGCCTGTAGTTCTCTTTTTTTACTGGGTCTCTGTCTGGTTTAGGAATCAAAGTAATACTGGCTTCATAGAATGAGTCTGGAAGTTTTCCTTCCCTTTGTATTTTTTGGAATAGCTTGAGGAGGATAGGTATTATCTCTGCTTTAAACGTCTGGTAGAACTCCCCTGGGAAGCCATCTGGTCCTGGACTCTTATTTGTTAGGAGATTTTTGATGACTGATTCCATTTCTTCGCTGGTTATGGGTCTGTTCAAGCTTTCTATTTCCTCCTGATTGAGTTTTGGAAGCATGTGGGTGTTTAGGAATTTGTCCATTTCTTCCAGGTTGTCCAGTTTGTTGGCATATAATTTTTCATAGTATTCCCTGATAATTGCTTGTATCTCTGAGGGATTGGTCATAATGATTCCATTTTCATTCATGATTTTATCTATTTGGGTCATCTCCCTTTTCTTTTTGAGAAGCCTGGCTAGAGGTTTATCAATTTTGTTTATTTTTTGAAAAAACCAACTCTTGGTTTCGTTGATCTGCTCTACAGTTTTTTTAGATTCTATATTATTTCTGCTCTGATCTTTATTATTTCTCTTCTGCTGGGTTTAGGCTGTCTTTGCTGTTCTGCTTCTATTTCCTTTAGGTGTGCTGTTATATTTTGTATTTGGGATTTTTCTTGTTTGTTGAGATAGGCCTGGATTGTAATGTATTTTCCTCTCAGGACTGCCTTCGCTGCATCCCAAAGCATTTGGATTGTTGTATTTTCATTTTCGTTTGTTTCCATATATTTTTTGATTTCTTCTCTAATTGCCTGGTTGACCCATTCATTCTTTAGTAGGGTGTTCTTTAACCTCCATGCTTTTGGAAGTTTTCTAGACTTTTTCCTGTGGTTGATTTCAAGCTTCATAGCATTGTGGTCTGAAAGTATGTGTTGTATGATTTCAATTCTTGTATACTTATGAAGGGCTGTTTTCTGACCCAGTATGTGATCTATCTTAGAAAATGTTCCATGTGCACTCGAGAAAAAAGTATATTCTTTTGCTTTGGGATGCAGAGTTCTAAATATATCTGTCAAGTCCATCTGATCCAATGTATCATTCAGGGCCCTTGTTTCTTTATTGACCGTGTGTCTAGATGATCTATCCATTGCTGTAAGTGGAGTGTTAAAGTCCCCTGCAATTACCACATTCTTATCAATAAGGTTGCTTATGTTTGTGAGTAATTGTTTTATATATTTGGGGGCTCCTGTATTCGGCACATAGACATTTATATTTGTTAGCTCTTCCTGATGGATAGACACTGTGATTATTATATGATGCCCTTCTTCATTTCTTGTTACAGCCTTTAATTGAAAGTCTAGTTTGTCTGATATAAGTATGGCTACTCCAGCTTTCTTTTGACTTCCAGTGGCATGATAAATAGTTCTCCATCCCCTCACTCTCAATCTGAAGGTGTCCTCAGGTCTAAAATGAGTCTCTTGTAGACAGCAAATAGATAGGTCTTGTTTTTTTATCCATTCTGATACCCTATGTCTTTTGGGTGGTGCATTTAGTCCATTTACATTCAGTGTTATTATTGAAAGATACGGGTTTAGAGTCATTGTGATGTCTATAGGTTTCATGCTTCTCTTGATGTCTCTGGTAATTTGTCTCACAGGATCCCCCTTAGGATCTCTTGTAGGGCTGGTTTAGTGGTGGCGAATTCCTTCAGTTTTTGTTTGTTTGGGAAGACCTTTATCTCTCCTTCTATTCTAAATGACAAACTTGCTGGATAAAGGATTCTCGACTGCATATTTTTTTCTGTTCATCACATTGAAGATCTCCTGCCATTCCTTTCTGGCCTGCCAAGTTTCAGTAGAGAGATCGGTCATGAGTCTTATAGGTCTCCCTTTATATGTTAGAGCACGTTTATCTCTAGCTGCTTTCAGAATTTTCTCTTTATCCTTGTATTTTGCCAGTTTCACTATGATATGTCGTACAGAAGATCGATTCTAGTTACGTCTGAAGGGAGTTCTCTGTGCCTCTTGGATTTCAATGCCTTTTTCCTTCCCCAGATCCGGGAAGTTCTCAGCTATGATTTCTTCAAGTATACCTTCAGCACCTTTCCCTCTCTCTTCCTCCTCTGGAATACCAATTATGCGTATATTATTTCTCTTTAGTGCATCACTTAGTTCTCTAATTTTCCCCTCATACTCCTGGATTTTTTTTTTTATCTCTCTTTTTCTCAGCTTCTTCTTTTTCCATAATTTTATCTTCTAGTTCACCTATTCTCTCCTCTGCCTCTTCAATCCGAGCCATAGTTGTCTCCATTTTATTTTGCAGTTCATTGATAGCATTTTTTAGCTCCTCCTGTCTGTTCCTTAGTCCCTTGATCTCTGTAGCAAGAGATTCTCTGCTGTCCTTTATACTGTTTTCAGTGATTAATTTTATGACTTTTATTCTAAATTCACTTTCTGTTATATTGTTTAAATCATTTTTGATCAGTTCGTTAGCTGTTGTTATTTCCTGGACATTTTTCTGAGGGGAATTCTTCTGTTTCATCATTTTGGATAGTCCCTGGAGTGGTGCAGGACTGCATGGCACTTCCCCTGTGCTGTCTTGAATAACTTGTGTTGGTGGGTGGGGCCGCAGTCAGAGCTGATGTTTTCCCCTAGCCCACCGCTGGGGCCACAGTCAGACTGGTGTGTGCCTTCTCTTCCCCTCTCCTAAGAGCGGGATTCACTGTGGGGTGGTGTGGCCCGTCTGGGCTACTTGCACACTGCCAGGCTTGTGGTGCTGGGGATCTGGCATATTAGCTGGGGTGGATAGGCAAGGTGCACAGGGGCGGGAGGGGCAGGCTCAGCTCGCTTATCCTTCGGTGATCCGCTTCGGGAGGGGCTCTGCAGCACCGGGAGGGAGTCAGACCCGCCACCGGAGGGATGGATCCGCAGAAGCACAGCTTTGGGTGTTTGCGTGGTGCAAGCAAGTTCCCTGGCAGGAACTGGTTCCCTTTGGGATTTTGGCTGGGGGATGGGCGAGGGAGATGGCGCTGGCGAGCGCCTTTGTTCCCCGCCAAGCTGAGCTCTTTCGTCAGGGGCTCAACAGCTCTCCCTCCAGTTGTCCTCCAGCCCTCCCGTTCTCCGAGCAGAGCTGTTAGCTTATAACCTCCCAGATGTTAAGTCCTGCTTGCTGTCGGAACACACTCCGTCCGGCCCCTCCGCTTTTGCAAGCCAGACTCGGGGGCTCTGCTTGGCCGGCGGGCCGCCCTTCTGCCCCGGCTCCCTCCCGCCAGTCCGTGGAGCATGCACCACCTCGCCTCCCTTCCTACCCTCTTCCGTGGGCCTCTCATCTGCGCTTGGCTCCGGAGACTCCGTTCTGCTAATCCTCTGGTGGTTTTCTGGGTTATTTAGGCAGGTGTAGGTGGAATCTAAGTGATCAGCAGGACTCGCGGTGAGCCCAGCGTCCTCCTATGCCGCTAGACAAGTATTCTTAATAGCCTCTTTGTATCTCAGATTTTTAAAAATTTCAGAAGTTGGTTTCTGCCAAAGTGTGGTACAATATAATAAAATAATTTACAAATAAGAGACTCTGAAATCCTGGCTGTGTTTATTAGAATACTTTTGGTGTTGGTGACAAAAACCCAAATCAAGCAAATTTGGACAATAAATTCAAGCAACTTATTGGTTCACAAAACCAAGAGAAGAACAGGGAGATAGCTAGGCCTCAGGGGCAACTAGAATTATGGACTTGAGTATTTCTAGGACAGTCTCATTCTGTCTTTATCCTAACCTTCTTTCAAATGTAGGGGAATATGGTAGCTTCACCATTCACAATGTTCACCATCAAAGGGAAACTGATATTTACTGTATCCAATTTAATAAGCTCCTACTGTGTGATCAACACTATTTGAAGTGCTAAAGATACATCAGAGAACAAAACAAAATTCCTGCTCCTTATGGACCTTCCATTCCAGGGGCACCAAATATAAAATTCTAAGGGGTAGCTTTGAATGGCTCTGTTTAAGTCATGGACTCATTCCTGGGCCAGTCGGTGATGGTCCGATAGAGCTCCATAAAAAGGAGGGTTCTATCTCCAGAAATGTGGGTTCATTCAGTGGGTCCTAGGAATTTGCATTTTTAACAAGCCCTCCCAACCAGTTCTGATTTGGGTGATTCTTGAAAGAAACCAAGAAACACTTTTCTCTGGCACAGAGGCACTGTCATTTTTGGCATTTGTTTAGAATGTCACACCTCTATTCACATGCTTTAATGCTAGGAGATATGTTCTCCACCAACACTGGATGGATTTTTGACAATAAGGGCCAACCATAACAATAAATGAAGTAGATTTACCTAAGAAGTAAAACAGCAACAGCCACATTGAAACAATTGACTTTTGTAAAGAGCTGGCATGAGGCAGCAACTCAGGCATGGGGAAGCTTATGGAAAAATGACTTTTCTTTACCACCTGTGACAGGTGATGAAACATACTTTAGGTCTTTGGAATTTCTGCAACTGCTTTTTTTTTTCAGGCTATATGGTTAGCCAAGCCTAATTTGCATGGAAATTGGTTGAAGGTGGAGATCAATTTTATCTCTAGTAAGATGTCTTCTAAAATCCACTGTACAAGTGCCTGATCAGAAGAACATTCTAAGGCATTGCAGGTAACTGAGTTAAAGCAAACAGACTTAGGAAGGTCTGCTACCCTTATTCTGGGGACTGTCATTGCTGGGAAGTGATGAGAAGGGGCATTTTGCAGGCCAACCAGGTTGTGAAGCTCATTTGCCTGCTGTGAGAATTTTGCATGTAAGTGTCCAAATGGGGCTTAGCTGAAGGATATTAGGGAAACAGAAAAGGAATTGGGTAGGACTGGTTTGGATGGCACAAGAGACTTGATGAAACCTTTTATCGCTTCTTTTATTTCTAATGATGACTTTTTGAAAAATCTGTGTCAGATTATATTTGAATAATTTTAGTAGTCATTAATCATAAAATGGTCCAAGAGAGAGATTCTGTAGTGATGTAATTATTTTTACCATTTCTTACTTTAAAATCCTTTTGATGATGAATTCATTTAAAAAAATTCACTTGGTTATTTTTAAGTTATAAGGTGTTTAAATATATGTTCTCCCTGCCTAGAAAAAAAAACCCCGTTAATAACATATGGTTTAAGTTTTTTGACTATTCTTAATTAATGTACATGTTTATAAAATGTATGTGTATCCTATGTGGTTTGAAAAAATACAAACGTTAGTTAGTTTATATTATATATGAGTTGTCTATGAGATGTGGTGATGGGGAGGGAAGGGAACAGGGAACACAAAGGGAATAAAACATTTCCCCTTCTTAAGGTCCCCTTAACCCAGCAGGAAATACAGATGTATAAAAAACATAAATGACTATAGTTGATAAAGGCAAAATAAAATACAGGTTAAAGGGTGCTTAGTGTGTAAAATTCTTTGTGTTTATATATTTATATAGAAATACAGTATCAAAATCTGCCTTAGGTCATGATCCTGTGAAGCAGACCCTGAGAAGAAGATTTGCATACAAGTGATTTATTAAGGACATGCTCCTATGGCAGGATGTGGTATGGAGGAGAGGAGCTGAAGAAAGGCACCAATAATGAGAAGTATAAAGGGAAAAGAGAAAAAGCTAAGTAAGGGTGCCATTTGAGGTCAAATTACATGAAAGGTAGCTTCAACCTGTTTTCATGAGGGAGCTCTGGAGTGTAAGTTACACTTTTTAGTAGTTGTCCCAACCTGAAGTGTAGAAGCTGTGTTTTCATACTTCCACATCCACAATCATTGCAAAGCATTTCCAATAGCCTGAGGGGAGTCCTCCTCCTGAAGAAGAGGGGCAGGTGTTAGCCTGGCTGTTGAAAGCACACCAGAGTTAAAGTGGGGACACAGAAGAACCCATAAAAAGGCATCATTATGCTCTCTATGGCAAGTGTAGGCTATTTTGCCTAATTGCACAATATACATCATCTCCTATTGTAAGATATTATAATATGATGCTGTTTCTACTTAATCCTACTAAGGTGTGATACATTCATGGTGTTATGCCCTTATATAGGCCCTTAAAACATATAATACCTTAGAGTAGATGTTTAAAATGATTTACTGTTGAATGAATGAGTAGATTAATTAATGCACAAGAACAGATAAAAGTCCAATTCTTGTAATAAGAAATTTTCCTTGGAAGCCATATATATGAAATAAGAGTCTATAGAAGGCTTTAAAGAATGCATTATTTAAAATTTTTCCTTTAAATAGTAAATGCTTCATATAAAATCCATCTCATAACCCAATCAGTTTGAAACCCATATGCTTTCTAGTGGTTTTCTATTCTGCCTGAATAAAACCTCTACCATGCACTTGGCAAATCTCCATGAGGGGAGATGATTCTCTCTTTCAATTATTGATTCATTATGTATGTATTTATGGAGGGCCTAGGAATTCAAGGACTTGTGGTCCCTCTCCTGTAAGAGCACACAGGGTAAGAGCAACCACAGTCTCACAGTAGATGAATTATCACAGAAGGCCACGTGCAGGAGGGACTCCTCACCTGAGGATAGTTAGGGTGAGGCTCCACAGTGAATTGGTACTTGAATGCTATGTTGTCCTTTGCCAGGGGAGGAAGGAGGGAAATGGACATTCTAGTCAGGGAGATTGCCCACTTGAAGGCAGGAATAATAATAATAACTAGCTAACTTTTACTGAGGGCTTCCTTAACTTTGGGAGGTCGTTACAAACATACATCTACTCATGGACACAAAAGACTATCTGTACACATGATCTTAAAATCAGAAAATATAAATATTAAACTAGTGACTGCGTACCTACTTCCGACGTAGACAAACTAAAGGTTTGCAACTAAAGGTCACACTCGTGACCTTGGACTTACTAACCTCAGTCATTCATTTGAGGACTCTAGAACAGCACTTCTCAACTTTTAACATTATGTGAATAATCTAAGGATCTTGTTAAAATGCAGATTCTAATTAGTAAGTTTGGGGTGGGGCCTAAGGTTCTGTACTTCTAATAAGTTCTTAGGTAATGCTGATGCTTCTGGTTTATGGGCCATTTTGAGTAATAAGACTTTAATTCACTAGCTGCACGTTGGAATCACCATAAAGCTTTACAAAATGCTGACACCTGGGTTCCCACCCACATAAATTCTGATTTAATGTGTCAGGGGTGTGGCATGAACATTGGAATTTTTAAGAATTCCCAGCGGGATTCCAATAAGCAGCAAAGATTGAGAGCCTCTATAATTAGTTATAAATGCACAGGTAAATGACTAAGGAGTATTTGTGACATGTGGAGAAAGCACAGTTCAGAAAAGAAAACATTTGTTAAAGAGATGATTTTGTAAAATGGAAAAACTATCACTTCTGATTGGAATAGAATACTTAACATATTGAAACAAAAATTAGCAAGACATGCAAATGATGTTTTATATTGCAATATTCAATCATTCATATTAATAACTTAGTAATTAGAATTGAAAGCGTATCCTTTTTTTTTTTAAATTTTTTTTTGTTTCAAAGTTTATTTATTTTGGGGACAAAGAGAGACAGAGCATGAACGGGGGAGGGGCAGAGAGAGAGGGAGACACAGAATCGGAAACAGGCTCCAGGCTCTGAGCCATCAGCCCAGAGCCTGACGCGGGGCTCGAACTCACGGACCGCGAGATCGTGACCTGGTTGAAGTCGGACGCTCAACCGACTGCGCCACCCAGGCGCCCCGAAAGCGTATCCTTTAAACATTTACATACATTATAATATTGAATTCTTAGTAAAAATATTTTTTCATTTAGAAAAGCAGTATGTGCTGATGGTAGAAAATTTGAAAACTATAACCCATAACCCAACATCTAGAAATATATAATATTTTCACATATCTCCTTTTATAATTTTTTATGCCTTCACACAGGGTGTCTTGACTTTAAGAAAACTGTGAAATTACTGTATTTTTTATTAAAAGCACTTATTTAAAAGTATAACTTTTAGTGGCTGCATTCCTCTATTATTGTTTATCTAGTATTTTATTACTTTTTGTAAGCCAAGATGGGACATATTTTTCCCCTTCGTTGGCAGAGTGGTTTATCATAATATATGTCACAGCAGAAGTTAAGTAGTTCAGTTAAATAATTTTTACTACACTGCCTTACTCTCTCACTTCTAAAAGCAAAGGCCTATTGTGAAATCTTGATATGAAAATTATGTAACTCTATAAATGACAGCACAACTAAGCTATGGTACAGAAAAATTTTTGTTATTGTTAGTGGGTTGGGTTTTACTTTCCCTTTGGACAAATGGGGCTGAGCTTCAAAACGCATGGCGATTTGTTATCTTGCTTGGTTATTCATACATCTAGTTGCTAATTTGGATGTTGGGACTGCTGCCAAAGAGATACATAGAAATTGCTCAAGACCTGATAGATGCTTAAAAATAGCACAAGCCAAGAGATGGAAATAGCCTTTGGTAGAAGAGGTGCAACCAGCTTTGCTCTAAGTTGTTTGAAGGAGGAATCATCATCTTTCTTATTGCTAGCAATAATTGAATAGTAACTTTCATTATTTTGTTTGATAGGGTGCTAGTGATGGCTTTTTACAATTTACTCAGGCTAGCAGTTGGTGGCCTTGTCACTTCATTAAAACTCCCTGAATCCTTCATGTATATAATCAGTGATAAGACTTTGAAAATAATGTTATAATCGTTCCCTTACTATTATTTTTAATTGGATGATTTTAAAACTATATCCTTATTAGTCATTGTCTTTTCCCCCTCTAAAGGTTGTGAGAACCCTAAATTTGGTATTTATTATTTCCATTAGTATCTTTATACTTTATGTCTTATGTATAATTTACATGTGTGTGTATATATACATTTTTGATTGTTGATAAACTATATACAAATGATATCATACTGTATATTTCCTCTGTAACTGACTTTTGGATCAACATAGGCCTTTGAGATCTCTATTGATACATGTAGCGCCAATTCATTAACTTTCATTGTATAGTATTACATTGTATGACCATGCTATACCACAATATACTTATCCAGTTTACACTATGAATATTAGAACTGTTTTGCTCCTTTTCCTACAAAAACCACCCTGTAAACGTCTACTCATTTCTGTGTATGAGAGTTTCTTTTGGGAGTATACCTAAGATCAGAATTGCTAGGTCATAAGATCATACATTTTACTAGATATTGCCAAATTTTAAACCAAAATGGTTGAGGCAATTTACAATCCCTACCAGCACTGAGAGGTTGCATTGATTTATATACTTAACCCATGGCATCATCAAACTTTTTTGTCAATATAATAGATATATAATGGTATCTTGTGGTTGCTTTAATATTTGTCTCCTAGATTATTGCTTTTTTACTCTATTCATTGGTCAATGAATTTTCCTAGTCTATGAATTGCTTGTTCATATCTTTGGCCCATTTTTGTTTGGGCTGTTTGTCTTTCTTTTATTTATTTGTAGCAACTTTTAATATATTCTGATACCTAATCCTGTTAGTCATATGTGCTATAAAAACCTTCTCACAGCCTGTCTTGTCAGTGTTTTGTGGTGTCTTTTGATGCATAGACATTTTTAATTTCAATGTAATTAAACTTTATCAGTCTTTTCCATTATGGTTGATACTTATTTAAAAACCATTTTCTACCTCCAATCATAAAACAATTTTAAAGATTATCTTCTAATTTCCTTCTAAAAGTTTAAACTTTTGCTTTTTCACTTTTAAATACCACAATCTACTGAAATCGTTTTTGGTATATGATGTGAGGTATGGATTCAGTTTTTTCTCTATCACTAACCAACTGCCCCATGCCATTTATTAAACCACTTACCCTTTTCCCACTAAACTGCAATACCACCTCCGTCATATATAAAGTTTCTGTAAAACACACAGATTTATTTCTGAACTTTCTATTCAGTTCCATTTGTCTGTTTATTTGTGAATCAATACTACTGTTTACTAGATACTATAACTTTCTAATAAGTCTTGATGTCTGGTAAAGCAAGTTCTTTTTAGTTTTTTTCTTCAGAATCTTTCTTGGTCCTTTGTTCTTCCATATTAATTTTAAAATCAGCATAAAAGTGCAGTTGAAATATTGATTGGAATTGCATAGAGTTTATTGATAAATATGGGGGAGTAGATATCTTTAAAATACTGTGTTCTTATCTTGCTATATATAAATTTTCTCTCCATTTACTTAGACCTTTATTGCCTTTCAATAATTTAAAATTTTTTGGCATAGAATTTTTGAACAACTTTTGTTAGATTTATCCCTTCCAAGGAGCTTTATATTTTCGTTGGTAATATTGATAGTCCTTTTTGGAAATTACCCTGACTCTTTGTTGCTGGAATGTAAGAATGCAGTTGATTTTTGTGTGTTGCCCATGTGTCCAGAAACCTTGCTGAACTCTCCTTTATTTATTCTATTAGTATATCAGACTGGTGACATTTTTAAAGCATGAATAAATTTTGTTAGTTTTTCTGAAGACAAAAGTAATACATGGTCGCTCTATAGAAACCTGAAAGTACTCAGAGAAAATCCTTGTAAACATTTTGCTTTATTTAGTTTATTTCATTTTGTTGTCTTTTTACCTTTCTACCTTCTTTCCTTTAAAACATTTTTTTATAATAGAAAATTTCCAACATATGCAAAAGCAGAGAGAAAAGTATAATAAACCTCCATGTTTTAATCTTCCATTTTTCACAATGACCAATTCATGGTTAATCTTTTTAATATATTACCCTCTACCTACTCCTTTCTTTCCCTCCCAGATAATTTTGAAACACATTTCCAACATCATATAGTTGCATCTGTAAACACTTCAGAATGTATGTCTAAAACAGCAGTTCTCAATTTGTGGTCCCCATATCAGCAGCTTCAGCATCACATGGGAACTAGTCAGAAATGCACATTCTCAGGCACTAGCAAAGATCTACCAGATCAGAAACTCTGGGGATGGGGGCTAAGCAATCTGTTTTTAAATTAGCTTCTCATTTATACTGATGTACAATCAAGTTTAAGAAGCCCTCTATTAGGGGCACTTGGGTGGCTCAGTCAGTTAAGCGTCTGACTCTTGGTTTTGGCTCAGGTCATGATCTCACGGTTTTGTGAGTTTGAGCCCTGCATTGGGCTCTGTGCTGATGATGCACAGCCTGCTTGGGATTCTCTCCCTCTCTCTGCCCCTCCTCTACTCACACTGTCTCTGTCTCTCTCAAAATAAAGAAACTTAAAAAATTTAAAAAAAAAGAACCCCTCTACTAAAACATAAGAACATTTATAAAAAACACCTCAACTGGATTATTTGTTTTTAGGGATGGAGGGTGGGGGAGAGGGAAAAGTGGGTGATGGGCATTGAGGAGGGCACTTGTTGAGATGAGCACTGGGTGTTGTATGGAAACCGATTTGTCAATAAATTATATTTTAAAAATAAAAAAAAAAACACTTCAATATCATTTACATGCTTAAATAACAATTCCTTTATATCATCAGTGTTCAAATTTCTCTAGGGGTTTAGTTTGCTCAATTTTAATTTTCGGCAAGAATAATTTGTAAGCGGGTTGTGTACTTCCATCATGAGGTTCATAATGTCTGATTTTCTTGTTTTTTTATGCAGTTAGCAGACACAGATGGTCACTTTCCAGATTCATTATATCATCAGGGTCACAAAATGATCATATTCCAACTCTGTTGTTCCTTCTTCATTTATTGCTGGAATACTTCTAAAAACATAAATTTTCCCTCATCAACTATTTGGTTACTTTGACATACAGTGTATATAGTAAAAGCAAGATAGATGCTTAGTTCTTTACCTTTATTTTCCAACTTTTAAAATAATGAGTTTTTTTGGGATAAACTTAAACATATTTGATGTGCTTTAATTATTATTATTCTTATTGATGTCCCCTTTCTCTCTTATAAATTAGTTTTCATTTATATCAAAGCTATATTTGCAGAGTATGAAAAGTCAAATCCTTTTCCTATTTCCCCTTCCAACGGCAACAGTTTTTAATTATTTTAGCTAATTAGTTTGATATCTTTAAATAACTTGCTTTTTGCTTTCTCTGTTTTAAGTTTTTAGCGTTATGTATTGATTTTCCATGACTCAAGATGAGGATTTAGCTCAGTTTCACCCTTCCAGTACCCACCACATACATGCACCCATTATTCTACCACCTTCATACAGTTACAGCATAATTAGGGTGAGTTCAGTATTAAGTGTTTTCTTTGACTGTGTAAATGCTGTTCACAACTGAGCCCCATACAATACTATGGTTATTTTTCCATTTTTACAACTTTTTATTCTATCTGGAGTTAATGATGGCCACTGTTTGCTTGCTTAATTTTCTGCATTCTTATTACCAACTCAAACCTGACCTCTCCATTAGTTGTCTAAATCTCTTCTTAACACTTTTGATACATCCAGTGTCCCCTCCATTTCAACATCTTGAATAACCTCTCTAAATTCTTCTAACCACCTCTAATTTGGACTGCTGGGTCTCTACTCCTGGTACATGATTGCTATTCTATGATCTCCCCTTACCCTTTAGCCTGTGAATTTCTGTGGCTTCCTTAGTTGCACCCACTATTTCCTAGTTTCCTTATTTCCCTTTTCCTTGATTTATTTCCTCATTTTGTTGAAAGTCATCATCTAGTAGGTTCCTAGGAAAGGATATAAAAGAGGTAAATTTGGGGGACTTAGCTTGTACAAAGATATTTTCATTCTACTCTGACACTTCATTGATAATTAAATAGAATTCTAGCTTAGGAATAATTTTCCTTTGGAATCTCGAAGACATTTCCCCATTGCCTTCTAGCTACTGGGCTGTTGTTGAGAGGTCTGAAGTCATTCTAATCTCTGGCCTTTTGAATATGAACAGTTTATTCTCTCTGGAAGCAAGTAGGATCATCTCTGTCCTTAGGGTTCTGAAAATTAGTTATGATATGCCTTGATGTAGGTCTATTTTTTATAAAAGTTTCTGGGCACTTGATAAGCCTTTTAATTTTTTTTTCAACGTTTATTTATTTTTGGGACAGGGAGAGACAGAGCATGAATGGGGGAGGGTCAGAGAGAGAGGGAGACACAGAATCTGAAACAGGCTCCAGGCTCTGAGCTGTCAGCACAGGGCCCGACGCGGGGCTGGAGCTCACGGACTGTGAGATCATGACCTGAGCCAAAGTCGTACGCTTAATCGACTGAGCCACCCAGGCGCCCCTGTATTCCAAACTTTTAATTTCTCTATCATAATTTTCATTTCTAAAATTCTTTTTTCTTAGTTCTCTGAATGTTTCTTTTACTAGCACCTCCTTCTTATTTCATGGATGTAGTATTCTCTTCTCTTTGAAAATACTAACAAAATTCTCTTCTTTAAAGTTTTCTTCTTACAAATTCAGTTTCCCCCACCCCCACACTCCCTTTTCTTTTTGTATGTTTGTTTTGTTTTACTTGTCCTAGGTCTTTCAAGTTAGAGGCTTTCCTCAGAACATCACTCTCTTCCATTTGTCTGTTCGTACTTAAGAATGAAGTACTAAAAGGCTAACTGGAAATTCTATGGGAGTAGGTAGTCTTTGTTGAGAATGGGTGACACAGTAATGTGGTAACATGATTGGCATATTCCCTTGGGTGACATCTGATGTCTAGATCCACAAAGAAGGATTAGCCAATAACCTGCCTGGAAGGCACAAGTTTGGCTGCCACTGCTGCAGAGTCTGTGTGGAGTTAAGAGAGCTGGGAGAAGTGGCATATCAAATTCAGTCTATAAATGTTTACTTATTCTCCTATTTTTCATGCAGTACTCCTGACCTGAACTTTACTTGGTGTTCCCCAGTCCAGGAGTGGCCTATCCTGTCCTCTCCAATCACCACCAACCCCCAGTTTCTGCCCGAATGCAGACAGGGCAATCAAGTGCTACATATAGGGAAGAGGATCTGGACTCAAAATGCTTAATAAAAAGAATTTCATGCAGTCCTCCTGCAGTCAGTCCCACCTATACTCCAACTTCCAGGATTAGCTATTATCACCAATTCCTAGCCTTTTCAAAGTGCTCCTAGATAAATCGTTTTGGTTCTCAGCTTTCCCTGCTGCCAGTTTAGGATTCAGATTTCTCAGGTTTCATAGGTCATTGACTGCTTTCCAATTTCCAAATTTTATTGCTCTTGTCTTATCTCCTATTGTACTTATCCTTTCAGGTTTCTTGCTTTGAAAAATTCCCTTTCCTGTTGTTTCAGTGAAGCTTTGGGAAGGAACAAAAGGAAGGTCCTACATTTCCAGATGCACAATTCGTTTTGAAGTGGGAACTCTTTGTTGTTCTAAGAAGATAGCTCAGTCATTGTTTTTCAAGAAATAAAGTCGTATCCCCATTTCACAGAGAGAATATTTTAGGGACAAAGAAACCAAGTCATTTTTCCAAGATGACTGGGTTGGGGATGGGGCAGTAGCTCAGTGCAATTGTGTTGAAGCAAAAAACATGCTGTAACATTGTACAGTTGTCACATTCCTGACATAAGTTACTCTATCCTGCCTGCTCATTGCTTTGCTGTTGACCTCGACCAATGTCACAGCCAAGCAATAAAAGCCAGTGTTAGTTGCTGAATACAAAATGACCAGGCTGAACATTCACACATTACTCTCTTCAGCAAAAAATGGAACTAATGTGACCTAGTATTTTTCATGATAATGACTGTAATTAACTAACCAAGCTGAACGAGCCTTGGAATTCATCTGACAAAAGACTACCATTGCCAGCTTTCAGAAACTAGAGACATGACAAATTTGTGAGTTGGGTCTTTGAGAGACAGGAAAAAGCTGAGGCCATCTAAAATTTAATTTAGTACCTGAAAGTAGGTCTCCAAATGAAAATGATGCTTTACCCTTTAGAAGCAGAGTTTTCTGGATCCTTAGGCCTCCTGAAGCGATTTACTGCATAGATTTCTCTTAGGTCAGCAGGATGGTGATTCCAGGTTTAAGCCAAGAACATTTCACAATCAATTTTTGCTCAGATTCATTATTCTTACAGCTAGCTGTCGGGCTTATATTGCATCACTACAAGTCAGATAATATTGTCAGCAGATAATGTCATAATCTGTTGATGAAACTATTCATTATTTTTCCTGCCATTTTTTAATTTATGTGGGATATAAATTGCATCTCCCCTATTAAAATGTGTCAGATGTGCTGATGTTTTATGCACTTGAATTGTGTTCTTTTGACTCTAAGGGTGAAATGAACCTATACCAAAAACCTAGTATTACTCTATGAGAATGCCTCTGAATTAATTATAGTTCCTATTAGAGCAATTCTATTCTAAAATGCATTAAATTGCATTTCCAGACATTTATATTGAAACTGGTCATTGTTGCCGGTTCGTGGTTTTGCTCTCAGGAAGAAGGCTGCTATATTTAAATGAATCAATAAAGAATAGATACACTTGAAAAATAGTTTATGACTTTGTGTTTTTAGAGTAAAGATGTGGGAAGAAAAGTCCTGCAAAATATGAGAACAAGAAGTCATCCTGGAGATTGTCTAGACCAGCTCAATTATTTTATAGAAAACTGAGTCTTGGAATGATTTAGGGACTTTATTTCACAATGCTCAGTTACTTTTCATGGAGCTAAGTTTCCTCAGACCCATTCTCTTTCCACTGCACAGTGACATTAGGGTATTTAAATGGAATATTAGCCATAAAAAAGAATGAAATCTTGCCATTTGCAACAACATGGATGGAGCTAGCGAGGGCATTATGCTAAGAGAAATAAGTCAGAGAAAACAAATACCATATGATTTCACTCATATGTAGAATTTAAGAAGACAAGAGAGAGAGAAACCAAAAAACAGACTCTTAACCATAGGGAACAAGCTGGTGGTTGCCATACGGGAGGTAAGTTGGAGGATGTGTGAAATAGGTGAAAGGGATTAAGAGTACCCTTATAGTGATGAACGCTGAGTAATGTATAGAATTGTTGAATCACTATATTATACACCTGAAATTAATATAACACTGTGTGCCAACTATACTGGATATAAAATAAAATTTAAAACTTCTATGTTTTTAATAAAATAAAAGGTAAATTGGTATTTTAAAATTTTTTACTGAGAAATAATTTAAAACTTACAGAAAAATCGCATATAAAACACAAATTACTGCTTACCTTTACCTTGTACCTAGATATATCAATTGTTAACATTTTTCCACATGTGCTTGTATGTGTATGTACTGTAGAGGAGCAGAATTTGCCACCCCCTAAAAATCTCTTAGCCATAAGGATTATTTTAGGCTAATTATTCCTTTTTCTTTTTCTTTTTTTTTTAAATTTTTTTAACGTTTATTTATTTTTGAGACAGAGAGACAGAGCATGAATGGGGGAGGGGCAGAGAGAGAGGGAGCACAAAACTGGAAGCAGGCTCCATGCTCTGAGCCATCAGCCCAGAGCCCGACGTGGGGCTCGAACTCATGGACTGTGAGATCGTGACCTGAGCTGAAGTCGGACGCTTAACCGACTGAGCCACCCAGGCGCCCCTCCTTTTTCTTTTTCAAAGTTTTTATTTAAATTCTAGTTAGTTAATATATGGTACAATATTGGTTTCAGGAGCAGAATTCATTGATTCATCACTTATATACAACACCCATTGCTCATATTAACAAATGCCTTCCTTAGTACCCATCACCCATCTATAATATATTGCACAGTATATTATATTGCATTCCCACCAACAGTGCAAAGGTATTCCCGTTCTCTGCGTCCTTGCCAATACCTGTTCTTTCTTGTATTGTTACTTTTAGCCATTTTGACAGCTATGAGGTGGTTATCTCACTGTGGTTGTGATTTGTATTTCCCTGATGAGTGATGTTGAGCATCTTTTCATGTGTCTGTTAGCCACCAGGATGTCTTCTTTCTAAAAGTATCTATCATGTTTTCTGCCCATTTCTTCACTGGATTGTTCTTTAGAGTGTTGAGTTTGATAAGTTCTTTATAGATTTTGGATACTAATCCTTTATCTGATATGTCTTTTGCAAAAAGCTTCTCCCATTCTGTCAGTTGACTTTTAGTTTTGTTGTTTCCTTTGCAGTGCAGAAGCTTTTTATTTTTATGAGGTCCCAATAGTTCATGTTTGCTTTTATTTCCCTTGCCTCTGGAGACATGTCTAGTAAGAAATTGCTGTGGTTGAGGTCAAAGAGGTTGATGCCTGCTTTCTCCTCTAGGATTTTAATGGTTTCCTGTCTTACATTTAGGCCTTTCATCCATTTTGAGTTTATTTTTGTGTATTGTGTAAGAAAGTGGTCCAGTTTCATTCTTCTGCATGTCACTGTCCAGTTTTCCCAGCGCCATTTGCTAAAGAGACTATCTTTTCTTCATTGGATATTCGTTCCTGCTGTCAAAGATTAGTTGGCTGTACATCTGTGGGTCCGTTTCTGGGCTTTCTCTTCTGTTCCACTGATGTATGTGTCTGTTTTTGTGCCAGTACCATACTGTCTTAATGATTACAGCTTTGTAATATAGCTTGAAGTCCAGGATTGTGGTGCCTCCAGATTTGATTTCCTTTTTCAACATTATTTTGGCTATTCAGAGTCTTTTCTGGTTCCATACAAATGTTAGGATTGTTTGTTCTGGCTTTATGCAGAATGCTGGTGTTCTTTTGATAGGGGTTGCTTTGAATGTGTAGATTGTTTTGGATAGACATTTAAAGAATGTTTTTTCTTCTAATCTATGAGCATGGAAAGTTTTTCCATTTCTTTGTGTCTTCTTCAATTTCTTTCATAAGCTTTCTATATTTTTCAGCATACAGATCTTCTACCTCTTTGGTTAGGTTTATCCCTAAGTATCTTACGGTTTTTTGGTGCAATTGTAAATGGGATTGCTTCCTTGATTTCTCTTTCTGCTACTTCATTATTGGTGTATACAGATACAACCAATTTCTATATGTTGATTTTATATTCTGTGTATCAGTTGTAGCAGTTTTTTGGTGAAGTCTTTTGGTTTTTCCATGTAAAGTATCATGTCATCTGCAAAGAGTGAAAGTTTGACTTCTTCCTTGCTGATTTGGTTGCCTTTTATTTCTTTTTGTTGTCTGATTGCTGAGGCTTGCACTTCCAGTACTATTTTGAACAATAGTGGTGATAGTGGACTTCCCTGTCATGTTTCTGACCTTAGAGGGAAAGCTCTAAGTTTTTCCCATGGAGGATGACATTAGTTATAGGTCTTTCATATATGGCTTTTATGATGTTGAGGTATGTTCCTTCCATCCCTACTTTCTTGAGGCCTTTTATCAAGAAAAGATGCTGTATTTTGTCAAATGCTTGTTCTGCACCTATTGAAAGGATCATATAGTTCTTATCCTTTCTTTTATTAATGTGGTGTATCACATTGATTGACTTGCAAATATTGAACCAGCCCTGCATCCCAGGAATAAATCCCACTTGATCATGGTGAATAATTCTTTTAATGTCTTTTTGGATCCGGTTGGCTAGTGTCTTGTTGAGAGTTTTTGCATCCATATTCCTTAGGGAAATTGGTCAGTAGTTCTCCTTTTTAGTGGGGTCTTTGGTTTTGGAATCAAGGTAAGGCTTGCTTTATAGAATGAGTTGGGAAACTTTCCTTCCATTTCTATTTTTTTGGAACAGTTTGAGAAGAATAGGTATTAACTCTTCTTTAAATGTCTGGTAGCATTCCCTTGGGAAGCCATGTGGCCCAGGACTATGGTTTGTTGGGAGAGTTTTGATTACTGATTCAATTTCTTTGCTTGTTATGGGCCTGTTAAAACTTTCTATTTCTTTCCGTTTCAGTTTTGATAGTTGTGAGTTTCTAGGAATTTGTCCTTTTCTCCCAGATTGCCCAGTTTGTTGATACATAATTTTTCATACTATTCTCATAATTGTTTGCATTTCTGTGGTGTTGGTTATGATCTCTCTTCTTTCATTTGTGATTTTATCTATTTGGGTCCCCTCTCTTTTCTTTTTGAGAAGTCTGGCTAGGGGAGTTATCAGTGTTGTTTATTCTTAGCAAAAAAACGGCTTTTAGTTTCATTGGCCTGTTCTGAGGTTTTTGTTGTTGTTGTTTCTATATCATTTATTTCTTTTCTAATATTTATTATATCCCTTCTTCTGCTGGATTTGGGCTTTTTTTTCTGCTCCTTTTCTAGCTCCTTTAGAAAGTGTAAGGTTAGATTGTGTACTTGGGACCTTTCTTGCTTCTTGAGATAGGCCTGAATAATATGTACTTTCTTCTTAGGATTGCCTTTGCTGCATCCCAAAGGGTGTGGACTATCATGTTTTCATTTTCATTTGCTTCCATGTGTTTTTTATTTTTTTTTCTTTAATTTCCTGGTTAACCCACTTATTTTCTAGTAGGATGTTCTTTAACCTCCATGTATTTGAGGGCTTTCCAAACTTTTTTTTGTGGTTGATTTCATTTCATAGCATTGTGTTCTGAAAAAATGCATAGTATGATCTCAATCTTTGTGTACCTGTTGAGGGCTGATTTTTGACCCAGTATGTGATCTATTTTGGAGAATGTTCCGTGTGTACTCAAAAAGAATGCTTATTCTGCTGATTTAGGATGAAGTGTTTTGAACATATCTTTTAAGTCCATCTGGTCCAGCGTGTCATTCAAAGCCATTGTTTCCTTGTTGATTTTCTGCTTAGATGATCCGTCCATTGCTGTAAGTGGGCTGTTAAAGTCTCTTCTTATTGTATTTTTATCAGTGAGTTTATTTATGTTTGTTATTAATTGATTTATATGTTTGGGTTCTTTCAAGTTGGGGGCATAAATATTTACAATTGTGAGATCTTCTTGATGGATAAACCCCTTAATTATGACATAATATCCTTCTTCATCTCTTGTTACAATCTTTGGCTTAAAATCTAGTTTGTCTGATATAAGTATGGCTGCTCTGGCTTTCTTTTGACCTCCATTAGCATAATAGATGGTTCTCCATCCCCTTACTTTCAATATGCAGGTGTAGTTATATCTAAAATAAGTCTCTTATAGGCAGCATATAGATGGCTCTTGGGTTTTTTTAATACATTCTGATACCCTGTATCTATTGATTGGAACATTTATTCCATTTACATTAGAGTGATTATTAAAAGCTAAGAATTTAGTTGGGCTAATTATTTTTAAGAAACTACACAGGGTACCTGGCTGGCTCAGTTGGTTAGTGTATGACTCTTGATTTCAACTCAGGTCATGACCCCAGGGTCATGGGATTGAGCCCTGTGCTGGTTTCTGCACTGAGCGTGGAGCCTGCTTAAGATTTAATCTCTCTCTCTCCCTCTCTCTCCCTCTCTCTTCCTCCCTCTCTCTCCCTCTCTCTTCCTCCCTCTCCCTCCCTCTCCCTCCCTCTGCCCCTGTCCCCCATTGGCGTGCTCACTCGCTCTCTCTCTCTCTCTCTCTCTCTCTAATTAAAAAATAAAATAACATAAAGAAAGAAAGAAGAAACTGCTAACACAGGAGAATCTTAGAAAACCTAGCAGATGTTGCCCTTTTGTAAGAGACATTTGTATACATATGGGAAATCTCCATTTGTAAGTGTGTCTCCCTCTCTGTACTAGTAAAAGGGGGTCTCAGTCTCTAGAAACTCTTTTCAATGGACAAGGCAATGACCTAAATTTGCATAATAACTTTTACCCTTGATTATGCGTCTTTGCTTGGTAACTTCTGTAACTAACTTCCCCCTTCCCCAATATCTTCTTTTGACTTTAGCAGGAGATGGTATTTAAGGTGGTGTGGCTTAAGCCACTTTGGAGAGTTACTCAGTTTTCTTGAATCTCTCCCATGTATATAGGAGGTGTACATGTTATTAAACTCTTTTTTATTTTTCTTCTGTTAATCTGTCTTATTTCAGTTTAACCATACCAGCCAAAGAAACTAGAAGGGCAGAAGAAAATTTCTTTCTCTCCTACAGTGTATGTACACACACACACACACACACACACACACACACACGCTGAATTATTTCAGGTTGAAGAGGCAGATGGATGCAGCTTACTTCACCATATGTATCCTAAGGACAAGGAAATTCTCTTATAAAACCATAGCATAAATATCAAATTCAGGAAACTTAACATTAGTACTGTTAAAAAGAAAGCCACAGACCTAAAATGGTGCCATTTAGTCCAAGTCACCAAATCGGGGCTTAATACCTACTCTAATTGCAATTTCACCTTCCCTCAGAAATGTAGTTTTAACTGGCAGGTCAGGAATTTTCTGCATCAATGAGTTATTCTGTCAGATGTGGTGATGTTTTATATACTTGAGTTGTGTTCTCTTGACTCTCTGGGTCAAATAAATTAGATCTTGGTTCTAAACATTGGCCTTCTCCAACCACCCAAACTGGTAAGGTAATCTGCATGATAGGGTCACCTGTTCTTCCTCCTAAGACAAAGCTACCTTGCCTGGGATAAACCTTTTCTTTGGGTAGTAACTTCATTGCCTCACCCTCCTTCCTGTAAAAATCTTCCTTTTTGTACAGTTCCTCAGAGTTTTGCTCTACTTGCTAGATGGAATTCTGCCCTATTTATTAAGCATTTAATAAAGCCAATTAGATCTTCAAATTTACTTATTGAATTTTGTTTTTTAACAATACAGTGTTATTTATCATATAATATACAGTCCTTCTCAATTTTTACCAATCATCACAATAATGACTTTCAGGCATTTCTTTTTTTTCTCCTAGATCCAGTCCAGGTTTAGGCATTGGCCATGGGTGGGATGAGAGACTTTAGGTTGTGCAGACTCTCCTCCCATGTGCTGGTTAGAACATCACACTTTTGCGTTACTCTTGATTTCAGTACGGTGCTTCTGTTTGATAGATGGCCATTTCTGTGTATGGAGGTGGTTCTCAATCCTTCATTTGGGAAGGTTGATATTTTTTGGTCAGGGTTGAGAAGAGATTTGGATTGTCTTTCCTTGTATAACTAAAACTAGTTTTCTAGAAAGTTATATAGCCCCCTGTTCCCAGCCTATTGTTCCTTGGTCAGTTCAGCTAATAACCATTGCTATTTGTGAATCTTTGTGAATGCTTCTTTTCTTTTCTTTGTTCTTTTTTTTTTTTTTTTGAGAGAGAGAGAGAGAGCACAAGTGGGAGAGGAGCAGAAAGAGAGAGGGAGAGAGAGAATACCAAATAAGCTCCACACCCAGCACAGAACCCAACACAAGGCTCAATCCCACGAACTGTGATATCATGACCTGAGTCCAAATCAAGAGTTGGAGGCTTACCCAACTGAGCCACCCAGGTGCCCTGACAGAAATATTCTTTTAAAATTTTTTAATGTTTATTTATTTTTTAGAGAGACAGGGGGAGGGAGAGAGGGAGAGAGAAACAGAGACACAGAATCTGAAGCAGGCTCCAGGCTCCAAGCTGTCAGCATAGAGCCCCACAAGGGGCTCAAACCTACAAACCGTGAGATCATGACCTGAGCCAAAGTCAGATGCTTAACCAATGGAGCCAACCAGGTACCCCAGAAATATTCTTATTTAGTGATCACCAGACTGTGTAAAAAGGTAAAATCATATGGGACCATGGGCCTTCAAATAGACATTCCATCCTCTTTAGGGCCTGTTTGGAAACTAACAAGAATCAAATAAAATGAACCAAGTACTTCTCTACAGAAATGTTTCCAGGCCTACCTTCCAAACTTCAAAATCATTTAATAATGAGTTGCTACGGGGACCAGGGCTTCTCTCACATTTTAGAATGTTATGGTTAAGAAGGACTGTCATTCGTGATGAACCTGCCAGCTGCCCCAGTTTCTCCATTACAAATGAAAATAATCTGATACGAAGAGACATATTTGGAACAAGCTTGAATTCATATGGCCTTCTGGTGAAGTGAAGTCTATTTAGCTTGCAAGGAAACAGAAGCATACATAAACTAGCAGCAGGAAAGCTCATGGGACATGGGACTGGGTCTCACGGGACTTGTAACTAGTGATGGGTTCTGTATTTAGGCCTTTTGGAAACAGACATAAGAGTTCCTACCTCTTCACCATAAAACTCCATAATTTCTTTGACTCATCTGTACTACATATGTCTGCTTCTTTCTGTTTTTCACTGACTCATTTTTTTTATCTCCTGAAGAAAATCTGATAGGACCAGGGGTGGTGTCTTAGTTTAAGTTCTCCCAAAAGTAGATCCTGAGAAAAGGGTTTGTGTAGAAGTAGGTTATTTTCAGGGTGATACCAGGAAACAGAGAGAGGGAAAAGAGGGAAAATCAGTAATAGATTTGTTAATAAGTGGGTTATTGCTATGGAACTCAATTCTACTGGGTACTCTCTGAGAGACTCTATGGATCATACTACAGAACTGCCCCTCCAAGAGAGTGAGGAAATTGGGGATGTACCCACCAATTTCTGTCCTTTATTAATGGGGAGTCCCTCCTAGGGCATTACATTTCCTGGTACTTCTGGCCTGCTTACAAGTGGACATAGCACATTCCTGTAGCCAGAGAACGCCCTTAGTCAGGAAAATATAGACACTCAAGTTAAGAAGTCTCTGGTGAGTATGATGAGAACAAGTAACTGTTCACTGAAGCTGCAGACAGTCTTCTGGGTGAGCTGAGGGGCAATGGTGGGACACCAGGTGAGTGATTCTACAGATAGGCACTGAGGCAAAATGGGCTAGGCATCTTACAGGGAAGATGGAGGTGCAACAGCACAACCTTGGCTGCCTAGACCAACATGTTAGCAAAGGCTATATGCAGGGTAGTCCCAAAGGTAGTGATTATGAGAAGACTAGCACCCTTAAAGTCTGTCTGCTAAAGCCCCTTTCTGAACAATCTCTATAGGACCAAATAGTTTCCCCATTGTTCATATATCATACACACACACACACACACACACACACACACACACACACACACAAACACACACCCACATACACATACACACACACACCAATTCTAGGAAAGCCTCATTCTCATAGTCCAGATATTCTATTTTTATATTGTCAGATCCTTAAGGGAGTAATAGGTCTGTCTACAAAAGTGACTCTTGGAATAGTTTCTTAATCAAATTTTGTCTGTCACTCTGCTAAATATTCATCACTTTTTAAGATCATGCCTTTGATGAATTTTTTAAAGTGAATTTATTACAAAAGAGCAGAAGGAATACCCTATGTGGCCTCCAGAAAATCATTCAAGTGTTCCAAATTACATGTAAGAATTTTTTTCTATTTGTACTAGAGTTGAGATAAATAAATCAGCTTTTTTTTGTTTCCTTCTTGTGTCAAAAACTAATTGAGACATAAGACACAAGAATCAAACAGATGAAGTTAAAAATGTCAGCTTTGTCACTTTAAGATTGAATTATAGAATGAAACTGAATGTGTGGCCATAATGGGTCCACTGAAACCTCTTCCTTAACAGCACATTCAAGAATTCAACTCTCCACTTGCAGGGGGAAATCATTCCCTAGGGAATCCAGCACATGGAGTTTGTAAGAGTGTATGAGTCCTTTGCTCAAATTGAATGAATGAGTGAGAGAGAGAGAGAGAGGGAGGAAAGGAACTGTAGAGCCACCTTGTGTTAGTTGGATCTTCTGGGAGGCCGACTCTGAGACACAGAAATGCAAAAAGCTTTTAGAACTTGGCTATAAATCCTATGAATGATAAAATGGGGAAGAAGCAGAATTGGGCGGGAGGAGCCTGGGATCTCAATGAAGATTTGACAAAATGTCAGTCAACCCGTTAGGGAGCCCCAGAGCAAACTCTACCTGTTAAAGGAGTTTCACATTGGACAGAAATGGTCAGGACTTAGCATTCCTGCTATGTTTGGTCATTGGTTGGGGCTGCCCAAAAGCATAGCCTTCAGAATCTGGGGGCTGTCAACTAACTTCATTTTTGCAACTGTTTCAGAAGTTCTTTCCTTCTTTCTTTTAGATGTTTATTTATTTTTGAGAGAGGGTGCACAAACAGGGCAGGGGCAGAAAGAGAGACAAAGAATCTGAAGCAGGCTCCAGGCTGTCAGCACAAAGCCCAATGTGGGGCTCGAACCCACAAACCATGAGATTATGACCTGAGCTGAAGTTGACCCTCAACTGACTGAGCCACCCAGGCGCCCCCTAGCAAGTTCTTTCTTGAAGGGTGATCTGAGTGGCACACTTCCATGGCTGCCACACACATCTACCATGCCCCTTTTCCTAGTGTCCCTAATCAGAAAAGTTACTCCTTCACCCTTGGAGAGGAGTGAGCAAGGGAACAAGAAGCTGGAGGTGGTGCTCCCATGTTTCTTTCTCAGTTAATGAAATGGAAACACAGAAAAAAAATACCTATGAAGGAAAAGTCTTTTATAGAAAAATGACACATAAGAAATAATGCCCCCCACACCTTGCCACTAGTAACACATAGTCCCACTTGCCTTCTAAGGAGGATGAATCCTGTTAACTGGAGAACCCTTTGGATTGCTGAGCTGGAAAGCTGGAAGGGCGCTCAACTCCATAGCAAGATGGAAGAAAAAATAAGTAGGGGTGAGAATGAGGAATGTGGAGCCAATGACAGTGGGCGTTGTATGGAGGCAGGACAGAAAGAAAATCATTGTAACAGGAGGATTAAGAAGGGACTTGAAAGAATGTAAATCTTAAATAGAATTTTTAAATTTGATTGCATTGGGTAGCATAATGTAAATTCCCTTTTGATCTCTACCATGGAATCTTAAGAAAGTCTACATTGCCCTCAAATACTTTTATAATAGTGGGTTCTTCATGGTATACTCAGTGAGGCATTGCTATTTATGTCTGGATGAATATACCATGCAGTGGAGCTAAGTAACTGAGGAGTCTGCTTCAGGTCTGTATGATGCCAAAACCTGTGCTCTCAACTGATTGGCTTATACTGCTGCTGGCTGGCTTCAAGGCAGAGTTATTTTGCTCTGAATATGCCAGCATGAGGGAGCTCCTTCTTTTATAGGGTTGTGTTTCAAAACAGGGGTGTGGACCCAGAGAGTACATATCCACTCTAGTTTTCCTTAGTTGCCCCCAGAGTAATTCTCCCTGGTTAACCCCTAAGGGTCCACATGACCTGACAAATACTCCTTATCCTTGCATTCAGCTGTGAGTTGTGACCATGGATTTATTTGGGTCCTCCTGAAATATGTTACATATGTAACATATATATATGTGTGTGTGTGTGTGTGTGTGTGTGTGTGTGTGTGTGTGTGTGTGTATCATCAGAAACAGCTAGTCCTTCTATGTGGAACTATAAGCTCAAGCACCCTAAACCAAAAGAAAGAAAAAGGTCTCTGGTAAAGGGCAATAGAGAGAAACCAAAAACCCAAACCATGGATACAGAAAATGAATACCCTCAAATCTCCCATCACCATCGCTATTGTTATCACTGATTGTAAATAAAATTATGTATATATTTTAAGACTCAGAAAAGGTCTGTTTTTATCTTTTTCCCATAGGCTGCAATGATTATTGCTCACCCTACTTCTGTCCAACCCCTCAGCTTCTGATACTCCTAGGTACTCATTTCCTTGCATTATTGCCCAGTTTTCTTCTTCTGTTAATCCTCTTTCTCCTTTTCCACGGGCCATCCTTTGGTGTCCTCTAACAGTAAAGATAGAAGCACAGTAGACATACCGCACTGAACCACATAGACCAAGGCCAAATGAGAGTGGGGCAAGTGGTGGTCCACTTCTGGTCAGCAAGCCCTGTGTTTTTCTAATTCTCAAAAAAAAAAAACTATTAAAATATACACCAATAAAAATAAGCCATAATCATGACGATTTTAAAATGTTACATGTTAAGATTATATAAATATGGTTGCCTGATGAGGAATATTTCAGAACAGAGGTTAGCTATTTAAAATATACATTAATACCTATCCAGTACCATGGAGGGCAGGGGTGGTTGGTTTCTATAGTAGCAATTCTATTTATTCAGAAAAATTCCTATAATAGAAAATTAACTCATTAATTCATATTACCTTATTATGAATATGATTTAGAAGAAAGCAGGTGTAGCAGATGCTGTTGGTGTCCCACTCATAACACACTTGACATTTAGTGTGTCCATATATGCTACTCAACTTCCAGCTTTGCCTGAAGTCTCTCTCTAGACACTGGGGCCCTTTCTCCCCTCCTCCTTCCCAGAAGCAACCCTCACCTAATGGCTGACACAGTTGCTAGATAAATATCCCAGCTTCCTTGCCTGATGATTGGGATAAAGCTGAGGCATGCTGTAGTTGTACTTAGTTATCTTGTTTGTCAGTGCAAATTTTACTGGCTTCCTTCTCTTCCCTGTTTTACTTCTTTACTTCCTTCCGATATTCCCAGGGATTATCTGCTAAATAGATACTTGCATTTAAACCATTTTCTCAGGTCACTTCTGGGAGAATATAAACCAAGAAAACAATGCCATTTATCTGATCCATTGCTTAATAAGAAACCTTCTAATTTGTAGTTTAGTTACATTAGTGGCTAATTTCTTTTTAAGTTTGTTTATTTTTGAGAGAGAGAGTGAAAAAGAGAACAAGTGTGGGTGGGGCAGAGAGAGAGAGAGAGAGAGAGAGAGAGAGAGAGAGAGAGAATCCCAAGCAGGCTCCACACTCTCAGTGCAGAGCCTGACATGGGGCTTGAACCCACGAACTGTGAGATGACCTGAACTGAAACCAAGAGTCGGATGCCTGAGTGACCCAGGTGCCCCAGTGGCTAATTTCTGATGTTTTATGCAGGTAATCTGTCTTAGTTATATGTGAGTCCTATCTGCAGGTGATTAATGACTTTCGGAAATATTATTGGTGTGAGTCTGTTTTATGTAGCAGGAACTGGCAGACAACAACCTGTGTGACAATTCTGACCAGGTGCTTGTTTTCATAAAAAAAGATTTTATTGGAAAATAGCCACATCCATCATTTACATATTGTCTGTGGCTGCTTTCACACTACAATAGCAGAGTTGACTAGTTGTGACAAAGACTATAAATTGTAAAATATGTACAGAAAAAGGTTCCCAACCTTACAGAAAAAGGTTCCCAATCCCTCATGTAATACCTGTTCACCTTTGGGTTTAGTGAGAAGAAGAAATTCATGAATTAATAAACATGAGGGCTAGAATGTGGACCCGTGGCATCTCAGCAAGCGGCAGCAGCTCAGTGAGACTCCCAACCTGAAATACAGACTATTCACCACACACTCAATTTGTTCCAGTGTTTGTGTATAGTACGGTCAGAATCAGGTCTTGAGATTATAGAGTAGAAATGAGAAGGAAAGCAGGGACTACACAGGAATATTGAGAAAGTTTTGTTTTTTTTTTTAATGAGGCTCATCAGCACACTTGAAGGTAATTTCTCTCCAAAAAAAACTTCCTTTCTTGATTGACTTGGTGCTTATCATCTCATCAGTCTATTCTCTCTTGAACCCTACAGGCTCAATATTAATTATTAATTAACTTGAAACTGGTTGATAAAGTCCTCTGTAAGTGATCCTAAGCTATGTATGCCATAATTCTAATAAGCTTAAGTTTCTTCAACATAGAGACTCTTTCTGTTCTTTTTTTATCACCCTTCTAGACCCCAACAATTGATAGAAGAGTATTCTCTGCATAATGGATGCTCAGTAAACTTTATGACTTTCCTATACCCACCACACACAGACTCCTATAAATGAGGCAACATGGTAACAAAATGGGAATCATTTGCTAAATATGAAATGATTGTGCAAAATAGTTGAGTGATAAGGAATATAGGCTTCAAAAATGCTAAAAGGGCGTGTGAAATCCTTCGTCCTGGCTACACAGTCTTATCTTCAGACATTTGAAAGGAACAAATTGCCAAGTCAAATTTTAAACCTGAACCCTTTCTGAATAGCTATTAATGAAACTAGCAAAGAAGGAAAGAAATAATATATTTAACCCATTTGGGAAATTAACTAGATTCCATGAGCTTTATGTCTTGTAAGAAATCCTTTTGGCCTGAAACTAGTTACTAAAAACTTGTTTTTGCTCTACTATCCATAATCTAGTAGGGGGATGAAATAGGTAAGCCACTAACGACATTTCAAGGCACATTTAGACATTGCGAAGAATAGCCTACCACTATGTTTATGGTCTCCACAATCTCACTTCTATCCATTCTTTAATCCACTGTGATCTGGCCTTTATTATGAATTAGTTTCACCTGACTAACCATTTTTAAAAGTTCCCATTACATATATTCTAGAGCTTAAGGAGAGAAAAAAATACACGCATTTCCTGCACTCAAGGATTCCCTAATCTGTTTTTGGGGAGGAAGAAATTTCTTCTGTCCTTCTAACTGGACCAAGGATCAAATTGACATGGGCTAGATTAACAGGAGAAAATAAAATTTAGTTTTGTATATATGGAGAATCCACATAGACATGAAATTCCAAAGATGGGCAACATGAGGCTTATATGACATCCTAAGCTAAGGAAGAGGGGTAAGCATCTCAGATGCATGGGAGAGGAAGACCATTAGCAGGAAGGTGAGAGGAGGTATTTGGAAAGCAAAAGTTGCCCTAATATGTAGGTAAGTTTCTTAGGTAAAGAAGAATATCCTGGTACATTTAGGCAGTTGAGGGGGAGGTAAAAGAGCTTTTCCTAAATCTTCTGGTTTTGATTGCTTGTGACTCAAAATAATCTTCATGCCAAAGTGGCCCATCTTGGGGTAGCCTGCCCTTGGCCCCTACTGTATTGAAAGATAAACACATGTGGAAAAAGTCAGACACCATAGTAAGTGCCATTAAAAAGAAATCAAGTTGGAGTTTTGGTAACACAAAAGAGAACAGGTGATCAGCTCTGTTTAAGGGTAGATCTTGGGTTGGGGTCTCTGGAAACAGAACCTAAGACAGGGATTTATTGGAGGAGTACACTCAGGAGAAATCTGTACAGGAGTAAAGAAAGAAGAATAGGGCCAAGGAAGAACCAAGCAAGGATAATCTCAGGTAAAATCTGACCTTGGCTTGATACAAGACAGATTCTGGAGTATAAATCTCACTGTAGAGACAGGGCAAAGGGTCCAAACTTTTATGCCTCTGTCCTTGGCTTCCCCAGTTAGTCAAGGCCAATCTTTCTGAGAGGATCACAGGTATATGCTGTTAGCTGCAGTACTCACAAACAGCTGGAGGTTTGGGTGTCCTGGCTGGTCAAGTTGATCTGGGCCAATCACCAACAGCATCTACTAAAAGAGGGTTAGAAGAACTATATGTTACATGTTATCATTTTGGGCAGTCCAATGTCTGAGCACCTTTCCTGTTGACAAAGCTCCACTTTCTGTTAAAAAGAAAACTACAGGCCAAGTCACCACACCAAGTCTTAAAACCTAATTTAACTACACTTTGAGCCTCCCTCAGAAATGTAGTCTTAATCAGTCAGAAATTTCCTGGTCAGTACCAATAAGGTAATCTGTCACGTGGGCCCTCTCCATCTCCCAAAGGAAGATAAGGTCATTGACCTACTAAGACCCTTTTCTTTTGTCACCCAAAATATTCCTTTTTTTTCCTGTTTATGACTTCCTTGTCATTAAAAACCTTTCCCTTTCTGTAGCCCTTTGGAGCTCCCCTCTACTTGAAGATGGGGTGCTACCCAATTCATGAATCAATTCATAAGCCAATTAGATCTTCACATTTACTCGTTGAATTTTGCTGTTTTTTTTTTTTTAATACTATGATGCTTCCAATTTTCGGGGTAAAGTTCTACATCCTTCCCAATATGTTCTAGACATCCTTCTAACAAATGTCTTTTCTGTTTTTATTAGGCAGAATCAGATTTTCCGATTTGCCACCAAGAACCCTGACAGGTTCAGAGATTAGGGAAATTATTAGGTCATAGATGATTACAGCCTAAAAAGATGGGGGCTGTTGGGTAGGAGAGGAATATATGTTCAGACTAAGAGCCAGAAATCTAGGGTGACTCTGAAATTTATTACCTGTAAGACTATGGGAAGGTCTGGCAAATCTAGGGAGAGTTTGGAGAAGGGACAGTGAGTTCATTGGGGGACTTGTTGAGTCTGAGTCTTCTGGGAACATCCATAGGGAGATGTTTCACATATAACTGTGCAAGTCTCGTAGTCAAGAAAAGAATATGGGAGGAGAGATAGACTGAGAAAGAGAGAGAGAGAGATAACAATATTGTCCCTGGATATGTCTGAACTCAAGGGGGAGTGTATATAAAATAAAAGTTGAAAAGGTCAATAGCAGAATCTAAAAAGGAGGGGAAGAGGAACAGAATCTTTCATCCCAAAATATGCCTCTTTGGTATACGGATTATTTTGTGCTAAAGGCAGTCAAAACCCAGCAGATTCAGGAAAAGCTCTTTACCTCTTCCCCCTCTAACTCCATTGCCTGTCTGTACTAGGAAAAGAGCTATATTACTAGCTATACCTCTTAACCTAAGAAATTTATCTGCCTAACAGGGTGACCTTTGTTTTCCAAACATCTCCTTTGCCTTTCTGTGAACGGCCTTCCTCCTCTTTCTATTTCGAGACTCCTGACCTCCTTCTTTCTGATATTTTATATAAATCCCAATTATCTGGCTGCATTTTGAGCCTTGAATATTTGGAGGTCCCATTGGTATGAAATTAAATTTATTTTTCTCTTGTTAATCTGTCTTATGTCATTTTAATTGTTTGACCAGCCACTGAAACTAGAAGAGTAGAAGAAAAATTTCCCTCCCCAACAGTGGTTAGGTCTGTATATTTTTTTACAGATAGATCTTAAGTAAATTATGAAAAGAGAAGGCAGGGAAGGAAGGACTAGTCAACACTGCTAATTGTTACAGTGATTAAGCAAGACAAGTGCTGAAAAAAGACCAAAGGTGATATTAATTACAAAGTCAGTGATTACTTTTGAGAGAAGAGTTTTTATAGAGTTTCCTAAAAGAAAAACCTGTCCCTCCTCCTGTGTAAGGTAAATCTACCACTTCTCTTTTCCTCGTCTAGATCTTTTTTTATTAACTGTATCCCCTTACACTCCTGAATCTGTAACCTTTTCCTCTGTCTTGGCTCCTTTGCAGCAAATGAACAGAGCTGACGTACCCTTTCCTCCTTTGTCTACTTGAAAAACTCCAGTTCATCTTTCAAGACTCAGTGTCACTTCCACAGTGAGTTTCCTTTCTCCCAGGTAAAATCTAGACTTCTTTCCTCTCCTGAACTCACATAGTGCTCTGTGTTTCCTCCTCTTTTAGATTTCACCCAAATAGATTGAAGGTATCTGCTTATGTATCTGTCTTTTCCAGCATACTTCTATGTGTTGTCACCTTATATTCTTAGTGCCAAGCATAGTGCAGGACACATCACCGAATTCAATATAATTTGTTGAAAGAATGGCTGTTTGGCCAAAAAATTCACAAGTAATATGGATGCTCCTTTCCTAGAATGTTTTAATTTAGGTTTATCTTATAATTTATAGATATAAAATATATTTTATTCACTTCTCCATAAACTTTATAGAAGAATTCAACTTTTGGGAGGAAAGAAAATCATGCACAGAGAATTATCCCACAGAAAAAAAGAGTAAACCTCCTTGTTGCGTGTGGCATAGTTAATATCACATATAATAAGTTATAAACCAAACACAACACTACAAAAACTAAATGCTGAAATACAGATAAAAGGGAAGGAGTCTATTCCTCCTTAGGCAAGGCAGTAGTTTTGCATATTAATGAAATTTAAATGCCTCACAGTAAGAAAGATGATTGGAATAGATTGCAATAACTTAAAACTGAGTACACTTTAAGCAGTCTCTGTGATGAATATGTGATTGTGGAGAATCAGTCAAAAAGGCTGGTCAGGCATTGTTCCACTCTGATGCTCCCAGAAGCGGGATGACTGATGGCCCTCAATTAACAAAGGCTTATTGAGGGACTAGCAAAACTCAAGACACAGGAAGGACACAGGCTGACTTGCTGAAATACACAAAGATGTCAGTCTGGAAGGTGACAATTGCAATACTTGTAACACTGTAAAATATTGTATCTACCCAAAGCATTCTAGAATATTTATTGAAAGTGAGAGAAAATAAAAGGAAACAGAAAACGACAAATGCATAGATGCATAGAGGCAGGTGAAAGGTTTAACATATCTGGCAGATTTAGATGAATCCAGGGCCTGTGGCAAGTTACTATCAGACATGGGCTGGTGAAGATTTTCTGTAAACGTTTTAGGCTTTGCAGGCCATATGGTCTTTGTTACAACTACTGACTGTATTGTTGTAGTGCAAATGCAGCCATTGACAATAGATAATTGAATGGGTGCAGCTCTGTTCTAATAAGACTTTGTAAAAACACATAGGGGCCAGATTTGGCTTATAGGCTGTAGTTTGCCAACCCACACTCTGAAACAAACCAGTTAATGATAGAAGAGCAGATTTGGGTAAAATTGTATGTGCATGTATGTGTGCATGCACGCGTGTGGTCAATGATTGTTGATTCAATAATTGATGTTAGCGTACATTTTTATTGTGCTTGGTCCACTACTTACTGGAGGGTGTGGCCCAGTAAGTTGTTTAAACCCATGCATCAGAATTACCTTCCAGCTCCCCAGGTGATTCCAAAATGAATGCCAAGAATGCTATTCAAAATTCAGTGTGCATATACATCATCTGGGGTCTTTAAAATGTAGATTCTTTTTTTTTAGTTTTTACTTAAATTTCAGTTAGTGAACACACACTGTTGTATTAGGTTCAGGCGTACAATGTAGCGATTCAACACTTCCATATGGCACCCAGTGCTCATCACAACAAGTGCCCTCCTTAATTGCCATCACCTATTTAACCCATCCCACCAAAATTAGATTGTGATTCAGTAGGCCTGGGGTAGGGCTTAAGATTTTGAATTTCTAACAAGCTCTCAGATGACAGTGACGTGCTGGGCAGAGGACCACACTTTGGGTAGCAAGGTGTTTGCCCTGTTTTTCATGCCTGGGATGTCTAGGTCCTGCCCCAGAGACTGATACATTTGGCCTGGGATGTGGACTGGATGTTGAGAGTTCTAAACACTCCGCAGACAGTTCTAATGTGCAGCAAAGTTTGAGCACCTATGTGCTAAAGTGATTTTTCAATTTTAGTTGTTGTGCTATTAGTAGCCCTTTTGCCCATTCTCCTTTTCCAGTCCACCCATTCCACTCCATTTCAGGTTCAAATATCCAGATGATGGTGGAATCAGGATTAGCACTTCATCCTTTCTTTCCCATCTCTGAAGAGTGGAATGTTAGTTAAATTGGAAAGAGGAGGCTCAGGCAACCTGGGTTTGGGAAGAATACGCAAAAAATGTTCTAGGGGGCGATTTAAAGGGAAGGCTGATTGAAACAGCAACCCCCCCTCCAGGCTTGGGCCTGACTTTGGGGCCTGAAAACAGCAATCTACCCTCCTGACTCCTGGTGGCACCTGACAGCCAAGCAGCTACCAAGGATTTTTCCTTCTCGGTATTCAGAATGACACAGTTGGTTGAAATGCAAGAGCGACCCCCAGTGGCAAAGTACAGATGTGGACTCATCTCCCCAAAGGAACACCACCAAGAACTTAGAGGTGGATGAAGGTGGTGGTGATAAATGATGGCTTATGTGTACTCTGTGTGCCAGCCACTGTTGGAAACATTTAAACATATTCACTCATTTAATCTTCTCAGCAACCGATGGGGTTGATGCTTTTATTATCCCTCTTTTACATGGGAGGAAACGGAGGCACAGAAAAGTTAAATTACATGTCCACATTCACCCAATTTAGTAAGTGGCTAGGCCGGGATGTGAACCCAGGCAGTGTGAGGTTAAGAAACCACTATACCAACTGCTTCTCCAAAACCGGAAAGTAGAAAAGATCCCCAGTCAATTTCCAGTTTTGAAAACTCATATATTGATACTCACTCTATGCTTCCTCATATCTAGAAGAGAACAGTTATATATGTACATATAAGTATATACATATGTATTTATGTGTATATATATGTATATGTACACACACACACACACACACACACCCCTCAGGCAATGTCAGGGGGAGCAGACAACTTCAAACCAAGCAGAGAAAGATCAAGTTTGACTAGCAAAAATAAAAGAGGTAATAACATTTTCTGGAAACAAAACTGGAAGGGCCATAATCTTCATTTTTAAGATAATGTTAAAACACAATCATGGGAAAATGTGAAAGGATATTACTGATTAGCTAAACTTGTTCATTTTTTACTAAAACTTCACAGCAATCTGTTAGCTTTAAGGAGACTCAAGCTACCCATGTATCTTTGAATATCATATACAATGCATATACATTTTTAATGTTGATCTTTGTAAACTACACTAGTATAGAAGAAACAAAATGTTTTGAGTGTTTTTTTTCAAGACATGGACAACTTTAAGGTTTACATGAACACAGATTTCATTTGGTCAAACAGAGTATACTGCGAGAGGGAAGAGTTTATAAAAGGGGAGAGCTTAGCAGCTTTTTCACTTCATTGGAAAATCTTTTTACTAAGAGATAATTTCTTTCTACCCATAGCCATGAAGACAAGATAATAGGCTAACTTCTCACTACATCTTGAAAGCAGAAACCAAAGGCCACTCTGAGGTTAGGAACAGGCTGATTTGGGGACACTTGGAATGGGCACAGATGGTCACAGTGTGGAATGAGGTAATGGTCAGGGTGGGACCAGCAGCCCTCTGGATGTTTGAACATCTCAACCCATCCTCTAATGGTAGCTGCACTGGGCATGGGGCTGCCTGTGCCACATTCTCTATGCTCTTGTTTCTGGTGAGCTTATCTGGTCCCATGACCTCAACACCATCTGTAGCTGATGTCACCTATGTATTTCCAAACCTGACATCCCACCTGAGCTCCAGATTCATTCTTCTGACCCCCTGCATGGCAGTTCCACTTGCATATCTAATAGGCATCTCAGGTTTTACATGACATGCCTTCCCCACCCCTCATGTTCCCCAGCAAACATCCTCAGATTAATAAATAGCATTA
Organism: Lynx rufus; assembly: GCF_022079265.1. NCBI lineage: Eukaryota > Metazoa > Chordata > Mammalia > Carnivora > Felidae > Lynx > Lynx rufus. The sequence continues at coordinate 32,671,659 of NW_025814828.1, read as the reverse complement.
CCATCAAGTCAGGTGTTCAAGTACAAATAGCAGAACCTAGATAATTTCTCCCATTTCTCATTTACCTCTGGTCCATAAGCAAATCTTGTTGCATCATCCAGATGCAACTAGAATTTGTCTCAGTCACCTTTTCTTCAGCTTCCTCTCCTGTTCAACCACCAGTGTCTCTCATCGGACTGGTGACAATGTCTCCTGACTGGCCTCCCAGCTTCAACTCTCCCTCACCCTCTGTATTCCTCAAAGCAGCCAGACTCACTGGCTTAACATTTAGGGGGATTTATTCTACTTCATATTCAATATCACAAATTTGACCTTAGCCTTGACCTGATATTGTTCAGCTCTTCTAATCAGGTAGCGTGGGGTTTTTTGGTACCTTATTACTCGGAGAGAAGAAAGTGTACAATTGAAGGAGAAAACTGCATTTGAATATTTTGTAAGGGCACTATGCGTGTCCAGCATGGTGACCTAGGAGGTCACTCCCATGTCTATGGGAAAGTGAGCCTAAAGGCTCAATTATATTATCATTGTTGCCCAGGGTGAGCTTGTCAAAAACGATGCTCTGTCATACCTGCTTCTAAGACCCCCATGTTCCCACCCAGAAGCTCAAACATTAATGTTTGCGTATTTTATTTTATTTTATTTTATTTTGTTTGCGTATTTTAGTAAATAAAAAGTCTTCGTGTAATGTTGAAGATTCCCTTTAATCCCTGCCTTATCGCATTCTTCAGTTCTTCCTTAGAGGAAACCACTATGATGAATTCTACACCATCTTTTTTTTTTTTCTTGTAATTTCCCATGCACACCCACCCACATTCACCAGGGCCCCACCTCACACCACCCAACTCCCATCTGCCTATAGTTTAGAATGGGAAGATTAATTTTGCATTTTCCGTGGTCCCATGGAATAACTTCTTCTTTCATCTATGGAAATCCTGAGCTGTATGTGGATGAGGCATGGGTGGGTGGAGGGACTCCTGGATACCTGTTTTAAAATTTAAAAGGTTAGGGTTTTGCACACACGAATGAACCAGAGACCTTTATTTATTTAGGAACCAAATAACTTTATTGAAACCAAATAACTTCATTTATTTATGGCAAAACTGGAAGAAAAAAAACTGGAACGTTTTGCAAGTGCAATCCTGCAAAATGCATGCTCGGCATGGTGACCAGGGGAAGTCAACCATGCACCCTGTGGCTATGGGAAGGCAGTCCCAACTCAGTGCTTGTCGCTGTTGCCCAGGGTGAGCTTGTCAAAGAGGTACTCTGCCAAGCCATCTTCCAGGGCCCCCATCTTGCGCAGGCTGGTGATGTAGCCCCCCAGCTCTTTGATGACCTTGACTTGCTCATGCAGGTAGTTGGTCTCCAGGAAGCTGCACAGATGGGCGTCGTTCTTGACGGTGGCCAGCTGGTGCAGGTCGAGCAGGCTCTGGTTCACGGTCTTCCCCAGATGAAAGGCGCACTCCATGGCCTTCAGGCCGCTCTCCCAGTTGTCGCGGTTAGGCTTCATGATGTTGTGGAGGTGGATGCGGCCCCCACGCTGGTTCTGCAGCTGCATCAGCTTCTCGACACGCTTCTTCTCCTCGTGGGACTGGCGCAGGAAGAACTTGGAGAAATTCTCCAGGGCCACGTCGGCGCGGTTGAAATAGAAAGCCATGGACAGGTACACGTAGGAGGCGTAGAGCTCCAGGTTGATCTGGCTGTTGATGGCGGCCTCGCACTGCAGGTGGTAGTTCTGGCGCACTTGAGAGAACAGCGGAGTGGCCATGGCTGGCGGCGCTGGCACCAAGACGAGGGTGAAGGTGACTTCGAAGTGAGGACTCCGGATTGGGCAGCGGCAAGGCCCAAGGCGGCGACGGCGGCCTCGAAAATTGCCCAGCTTGAATGGCGAGAGGAGCCAGAGGCACTCAGTGGCAGCGGAGACCTCTAGGCAGCGTCCGTTGGGCTCGGACGCGGCAGCAGCTCTGGGACAGGACCGGAGCTGGGATCCGTTACAGGAAACGGGGGCGAGTTTCCGGTTTGGGGGAAGGGGGATAAGGGGTGGGGCGGGGCCGCGCATGCTCTGTTCCAGGTTCAGTTGGCGCCTATGTGAGGCAGGGACACCCTGCACTGAGCACCTGGCGTTTAAGCTTTTAATTTTGCGATAATATCTCTATTTCCCAAATACTTAATTTTGTTCTCCAATTCCTTCTATTGCAGCATGTTCTTATTTTATAAACCCACTGTCTTGCAAAATTCTAAGAATATGAATTTGAACTTTTTTGGTAAATTTCTATTTCTTGTAAAATATAAATACATGTGTTTGTCATCATCTCTTTTACTTTCTTGAAATACTTCAAACTTTGCACATTCATATTTAGCAATAAATGACTTATTTTATTAGCCTAGGTAATTAGCATGGGTCTGATTTACAGTCATGATGTCCATTTCACTAACAAGTTTCTCCTATGAATAGGGAGGATTGAGCATGTCAACCAGGGAGTGGTCTTCTCCTGTGGGAGTAGATGTCATGGAGCTTACAGGTAGGATAGATACTATCCCCAATGCCCAAGCATGGCATTTCTCTGACACCAAAAGGCTTGGGTAGATAGATCTTTCTTCTAGGTAGAAGTATTCTTTTGTTTTGTTTCATTTCTGCTTTGCAGGTCTTCAGTTGTCTAACGCCTATGCTAACTTGGTTTCCCTTTCTGTTCAAGTAACTCACTGTCATGGGAGTGTAGTTTAAAGAAGTCAAAGTGGTTCATTTGCCACTGTGGCTTTGTCCAATGCAAGGTTGGATGAAGGTCAGAGTGGGGGTAGGGGGGGTGGGGGGAAGATCTGTTGTTCAGAGATCAGCTCTTTAATCTCATAGTCCACCCAGGACCTCTGCTGGTCCTTGATTCTGTTCTTGAGCCTTCTTTGAGTGTGCTTGACTTTCTACTGCAGGTATTTTAGCTTCTCTGGTGTTATCAGTCTGAAAGCAACTCCTGTTTCTATCTTCCAAGCATTCTTCACGACCTCTGGTTCGCTAACTATATTCATTCTGGCTTGTGTATGTGTACATAATTGCCTTTGAGTTTAGTCCACTCCCATTATTCAATTACCACTCTTTACTTTTTAAAAATATGCTTATTTTTCAAATAATTAATGCATTCACATAGCTCAAAAAACACACAGTTCTACTCTCTGTAGGCAACTGGTGGGGTTTACTTGTTATAGTTCTGACTTGTTATAGTCAGGGAAAAAAGAAACGAAAAGAAGAAATAATGTTCATGTTTAGAAAAATCATAGAGACATAAAAGAAAGGAATCTTTAGAAACTTATTCTTTAGGAGCATATTATTTTTGAGTGCACATGGAGCATTTACCAAGACAGACCATACTCTGGGCCATACAACAAGTCTCAATAAACTTAAGTGGATTCAAATCATGCAAGATATGTTCTCTGACCACAATAGAATTAAACTAGAAATCACGAAGGTATCTTAAAAAAATCCCCAAATATTTGAAAACTAAGACATATACTTCTGAACAGTCCATAACTGAAAGAGACCAGGAAGTATTAAAAATTATTTGGAACTCCACGTAAGTAAAGCACAGCATATCAACATTTTTGAGATGCAGCTAAAACCAATGCTTAGATGGAAATTTATAGCACTAAATGCCTGTTTTAGGAAAGAGTAAAAGTCTCAAATAAATTATCTAACTTCCCACCTTAAAAATCCAAAAGAGGGGCGCCTGGGTGGCGCAGTCGGTTAAGCGTCCGACTTCAGCCAGGTCACGATCTCGCGGTCCGTGAGTTCGAGCCCCGCATCGGGCTGTGGGCTGATGGCTCAGAGCCTGGAGCCTGTTTCCGATTCTGTGTCTCCCTCTCTATCTGCCCCTCCCCCGTTCATGCTCTGTCTCTCTCTGTCCCAAAAATAAATAAACGTTGAAAAAAAAATCCAAAAGAATGAAGAACAAGATAAGTCCAATTAGGCAGAAGTAAGAAAGAGTTTGTCACAAGTCAGGAAATATTTTGTAGCCTGAGACAAAACCAAAATGTTGAGAACTTTGAATAAAGCAAGGGTAAAGCATGTCTACTCTTATTAGGCATTGGCCCTATGGAGAGGCCAGCAGGTCAGCTATGGGGTCTGTGGGTGGGCTGGTCATTTGGAATATAGGTCTAGATGAGAAATCTCTTTATACTGTATGGTGCCGAAGGATACTGGATCAAAGCCATGGGGCAGAATGAGGCTTCTTGATAGGTTCCTGGCCAGGGTAAATTAAGGTGGCTACCCAAGGCTTTGTCCTTTGAATGACTTGTACCTGTATGCCTAGAACCAAGTGACTGAACAAGAAGAGCCAATTCAAAATCAAATGTTCTTTTTGTCAGTTGCCTTCCTAACTTCCTACCCCTAGGAAACAAGATAGATATCCAACAAGCAGGCTAAAATTGCCCTTGAATAAGAATACTCCTTTCTAGATTTTCCTTGATATTTTTTTAAAATTTGTTTTTATCTGTGTCACAGTGTTCAGAGAGAGAGAGAGGAGAATTATCAACATGATTTCACTGGGCTCTGCGCTGGCCCTCTCACTGGAGAGTAACTACATATTTATATTTAAAAAGTGAAAAAGAATAGATAAGTGCTACTACTCTATAGAGGTGGAATGTTGGTTTCTTCTCAGGCCAAGTTTGGCACAGAGTATGAGTTTAAAAGAGGTATGGTGGTGATGGTGGTGGTCATAGTCGTGGTTTAGCGCTGGCACGCGTGAATGCGTGTGTGTAGGACAGAGTCACTTTGTTCTCTTTTGACAAAATGGAGTCCAGAGAGCTCTAGAGAGTTCAATTCAACTGTCTTAAGACCTGTGATAAGGCCACAGAATTTAGTTAACAAGTCAAAATTACTTAGAGATTAATCATATGTGCCCATCATAGCTGAGAGTACGTTTGCCTTTCTTTACTTTCAGTCTCTCCTTCATTCTTAGTTTCACTCTCTTTCTCTTTAGTGAGTAACTAGAGATCCAGAAAATGGCGTGATTTGAGGAAAAATGGAGAACTATTTATTTAGCAAGAGAACAACCTAGGGAAAGTGGAAAATTTTAAATGTTACAGTATCAAAACGAGACAAGAAAACCACAAATAGTGCTAAGGAACAGCTGTAAAAATTATGAACAAAATATTAGCAAACTGAATTCAGCAACATATACAAATGATTATATACCACAACCAAGTGGTATTTATTTAAGGCTTGCAGTGCTGTTTCAGCATATGACGATAAATCAATGCAATATACTATTTGTTAATAGAATAAAGGACAAAAACAACATCTCAAATGCAGGAAAAGAATTTGAGAAGATCCATCATATTCTTATGATAAAAATAGCTAACAAACTAAGATTAGAAGGAAACTTCCTAATCCTAAAAGAGACATATACAAAAACCTACAACTAACATCATACTTGGGGTCAGAAATGAAATTTTTCCTCTAAGATTAGGAACAAGACAAAGATATCTGATCTCACCACATCTCTTCAACATTGTACTGGAGTTTCTAGCCAAGTAAATTAGGCAAGCAAAAGAAATAAAAGGCATTCAAATAGGAAAGGAAGAAGTAAAACTATTTCTATTTGCACATTACATATAGAAATCCCTAAGGATTCCACAACAAAATTTATAAAATTAATAAACAAGTTCAGCAAGGTTTTAGGATACAAAATCAATACACAAAAATCAATTGTGTTTTTTTAAGTTTATTTATTTATTGAGAGAAAGAGAGAGAAAGAATGAGCAGGGGAGGGGCAGAGGGAGAGGGAGAGGGAGACAGAATCCCAAGCAAGCTCCGCACTGTTGCCATGGAACCTGATGTGGGACTCAATCTCACGGACTATGAGACCACGAACTGAGCCAAAACCAAGAGCCAGACGCTTAACCAACTGAGCCACCCTCATTTGTGTTTTTAAACACCAGTAATGAACACTCTGAAAGTTAAATTGAGAAAACAATTCCATTCTCAATAGCATCAAAAAGAAGAAAATACTAAGAAATAAATTGACAAAAGAATTGCAAGATTGTACACAGAAAACTACAAAACATTGTTGCAAGAAACTGCATGAGACCTGAATAAATGTAAAGACACTCCATGTTCCTGGATCAGAAGACTTAATATTGTTAACATGACAACTTACCTGCCATCATCAATGTTATTTATTCCATAGTCAAAATGAATCCTGCTGTCATCTTTTTAATTTTACCAGTTTATTCTCAACCCTGACTATCTCATATAAATTCTTAAAAATACAGCTTCAGCATGAGTTTATACAACAAATAACTCATATATATCAAATACCGACATATCCAGTCATACCTGTATATTGTGCACATTATTTATACTCCTAGAATACCTGGGGTCGTGCATTAAGAAACATTTACTTTCTTGCACTCCTTTATTCAATATTCATGACCCAGAATCAGATGGAAATCTTCAAAGCAATCTAAAGATTCAACACATCTTGGGGCGCCTGGGTGGCGCAGTCGGTTAAGCGTCCGACTTCAGCCAGGTCATGATCTCGCGGTCCGTGAGTTCGAGCCCCGCGTCAGGCTCTGGGCTGATGGCTCCGAGCCTGGAGCCTGTTTCCGATTCTGTGTCTCCCTCTCTCTCTGCCCCTCCCCCGTTCATGCTCTGTCTCTCTCTGTCCCAAAAAAAATAAATAAACGTTGAAAAAAAAATTAAAAAAAAAAAAAGATTCAACACATCTCTAAAAAAACAAAAAACACCCAATTCGTTTGGGTTTTTATTATTATTTATTTTTCTTTGAAAAAATTAAACCACACTTAAAATTCATATGGTAATGAGAAAGGACAAAGTTGGAGGACTCACACTTCCTGATTTCAAAACTTACTACAAGGCTATGTTAATAAAGACTGTGTAGTACTAGTCTAAGAGTAGAAATGTAAATCAATGGAATAGAATTGAGGACCCAGAAATAAAACTATGCATTTATGGTCAATTGGTTTTTGACAAGGTTGCCCAAGACCATTCAGTGGGTAACAAATGATGGCTGCATTCAAAAAAATAGACTGACACCTACCTCACACCATATGCAAAAAAATAACTTATAAATGGATTATAGACTTAAATGTAAGAGGTAGCGCTATAAAACTTACAGAAAAGATAGGAGTAAATCTTTATAGCCTTGGGCTAGGCACTGGTTTCTTACATATGACTCCCAAAACATAAGAAACTGAAGTAAAAAATAGGACTACAGCAAAATTAAAGGCTTTTGTACTTTGGGACACCGAGTAAGTGTCCAACTTCAGCTCAGGTCATGATCTCACAGTTTGTTTGAGCCTTGCATTGGGCTCTGTGCTGGCAGTTCAGAGTCTGGAGCCTTTTTCAGATTCTGTGTCTCCTTCTGGCTCTCTACCCCTCCCCCGCTTGCACTCTGTCTCTGTCTCTCAAATAAATAAACATTAAAAAAAATTAAAAGAAAAAGAACTTTAAAAAAATAAAAACTTTTGTGCTTCAAAAGATAAGGAAAAGACAATGCAGAGAATGGGAGAAAACTCACAACTAAGCAATGGAAATCAAATAACCCAATAAAAATGAGCAGAGGGTTTGGATACACATGTATTCAAAGAAGACACGCAAATGGCCCATAATCACATTAAATGATGTTTAACATTAATAGCCCCCAGGAAAATTCAGTCAAAACCACAATGAGAAACCTCTTCACCCACACTAGGATGGCAATAATAAAAAAGATAGACAACAACAAGTGTTGATGAGGATGTGGAGAAATTGGAACTCTCATACCTTGCCAGTGGGATTGTAAAATTGTGTGAAACTTAGAAAACAGCTGGCAGTCCCTCAAAATGTTACATATGTTACCACATGACTCAGCAATTCCACTCCTAGGTTTATATCCCAAGAGAACTGAAAACCTATGTCCCTCCAAACTGTTGTACACAAATGTTCTGCCAGCATTATTCATAAAAACCAAAAACGGAAAACAACCCAATTGCCCATCAGCTGATGAATAGATAAACAAAATGTGGTATATCCATACTATGGAATATTACTCAACAACAAAAAAAATTGAACAAAGTACTGATACGTGCATCAGTAAGGATAAACCTTGGAAACATGCTGAAATGAAAGAAGCCTATCACCAAAAGCTGCATACAGTATGGTTCCCCTTATATGAAATGCCAGAATAGACAAATCCATGGAAAAAGAAAGTAGACTAGTATTTTCCAGGGGCTGGAGGGAAGAGGAATGGGGAGTGACTTCTACTGGGTACACATGGGTACATGGCCTCTTTTGAAGACGTGAAAATGTTTTGAAATTATATAGTCGTCATGGTTGCACTACTCTGGGAATATACTAAAAACATTGAATTGTATGGGGCGCCTGGGTGGCGCAGTCGGTTAAGCGTCCGACTTCAGCCAGGTCACGATCTCGCGGTCCGTGAGTTCGAGCCCCGCGTCAGGCTCTGGGCTGATGGCTCAGAGCCTGGAGCCTGTTTCCGATTCTGTGTCTCCTTCTCTCTCTGCCCCTCCCCCATTCATGCTCTGTCTCTCTCTGTCCCAAAAATAAATAAACGTTGAAAAAAAAAAAAACATTGAATTGTACACATTTAAAAATTATGTGTCATATAGTTATAATAGGGCTGTTATTTGAAAAAAGGAACAGTGTATCAGCCAAGAAGCAGGCTATATGATGGAGATCAAATTCAGAGTAGTGACTATACAGGTCATTTGTCATGAAAAGTTATTATTTTCATGTTTGGGCAATATTGAAGGAAGCAAATTTGCATGATGATGGCTTCTTATCTACCACCCAAGACTATGAAAAGATGAAAAAGGCATTCACAAAAAAGGGTTTTATGTTCCATAAGGGAAAAGGAACTTGTCTGAATGAAATCCACCAACAAATTCTCATTAATTTCTGTTTGTGAGGCTCTGTTCTAGGTATAGTGTGGAGGACAGAAACCCTTAAGAAACAATTCCTCGTCTATAAATACTGTCCTTAACATGCATTGAATTGGACTTGCACGCCACAGACGTTCTAGATATTTATTTTTTTTAAGTTTTTATTTAATCCCAGTATAGTTAACATACAGTGTAATATTAGTTTCAGATGTGTAATATAGTGATTCAGCACTTCCATACATCACCTGGTGCTTATCACAAGTGTACTCCTTCACTCCTATCACCTATTCAATCCATCCCCCCCCCACTTCCCCTCTGGTAACCATCACGTTGTTCTTTATAATTAAGAGTCTGTTTTTTGGCTTATCTCTTTTTTTCTTTGTTCCTTTGGTTTGCTTCTTAAATTCCACAAGTGAAATCACTTGGTATTTGTCTTTCTCTGACTGACTTATTTCACTTAGCGTAATACTCTTTAGCTCCATCCATGTTGCTGCAAATGGCAAGATTTCATTCTTATTTATGGCTAATATTCTGTTGTATATATGTACCATTTCTTCTTTATCCATTCATCACTTGATGGACACTTGGGCTATTTCCATAATTTGGCTATTGTAGATATGCTGCTGTAAACATTGAGGTGCATGTATCCCTTTACGTTAGCATTTTTTAATGTTTTTATTTATTTTTGAGAGAGCGAGAGAGTGGAGGAGGGGCAGAGAGGGAGGCTGACAGAGGATCTGAAGCATGCTCCGCACTGACAGCAGAAAACCCAATGTGGGGCTTGAACTCAAGAACCACAAGATCATGACCTGAGACAAATTCTGACACTTAACCGACTGAGCCACCCAGGCACCCCTAAATTAGTATTTGTGTATTCTGTAAATAGTGTAATTACTGGATCAGAGGTTAGTTCTATTTTTAACTTTTTGAGGAGCCTCCATACTGTTTTCCACAGTGACTACACAAGTTTGCATTCACACCAAAAGTGCACAAGCGTTCCCCTTTCTCTGCATCCTTGCCAAAACCTGTCGTTTCTTGTGTTGTTGATTTTCACCATTTGACAGGTGTGAGGTGGTATCTCACTGTAGTTTTCATTTGCATTTCCTTGATGATGAGTGATGTTGAACATCTTTTCATGTGTCTGTTGGTCATCTGTATGTCTTCTTGGGAAAAATGTCTATTTGTGCCTTCTGCCCATATTTTAATTGGATTATTTGTTTTTTGGGTGTTGGGTTTTATAAGTTCTTTATATATTTTGGATACCAACCCTTTATCAGATATGTCATTTGCAAATATCTCCTCCTCTTCCATAGGTTGCCCTTTAGTTTTGTTGATTGTTCCCTTCACTGTGCAGGAGCTTTTTATTTTGATGGTCACAATAGTTTATTTTTGCTTTTGTTTCCCTTGCCTCAGGAGACATAACTAGAACAAGGTGGCTACAGCCAATGTCAAATAGGTTACTTCCTGTGTTCTTCTCTAGGGTTTTATGGTTTATGGCCTCACATTTAGTTCTTTAATCCATTTGGAATTTATTTTTGTGTTTGGTATAAGAAAGTGGTATAGTTTCATTCTTTTGCATGTAGCTGTACAATTTTCCTGACACCATTTGTTGAAGAGAGCATCTTTTTCCCATTGGATATTCTTTCCTGCTTTGTTGAAGACTAATTGGCCATATAGTTGTGGGTTCATTTCTGGGTTTTCTATTCTGTTTCATTGATTTCTCTCTTTTTGTGCCAGTACCATACTGTTGTGATCGCTACTGCTTTGTAATGTAACTTGAGGTCTGCAATTATGATGCCTCCAGCTTTGCTTTGCTTTTTCAAGGTTCCTTTGGCTTTTTAGGGGCTTTTGTGGTTCCATATAAGTTTTAGGATTATTTGTTCCAGCTTTGTGAAAAATTCTATTGGTATTTTGATAGGGATTGCATTAAATGTGTAGATTGTTTTGGGTAGTTAGTATAGACATTTTAACAATATTTGTTCTTTCAATCCATGAGCATTAAATGTCTTTCCAATTCTTTGTGTCATCTACAGTTTCTTTCATCAGTACTTTATAGTTTTCAGAGTGCAGGTCTTTTACCTCTTTGGTTAGGTTTATTCCTAGGTATCTTAATGCTTTTGGTGCAATTGTAAATGGGATTGTTTCCTTAATTTCTGTTTCTGCTGCTTCATTGTTGGTGTATAGAAGTGCAACAGATTTCTGTTCATTGATTTTGTATCCTGCAACTTTATGGAATTTGCTCATTAGTTCTAGTAGTTTTTTGGTGGTCTCTTGGGTTTTCTATATAGAGTATCTTGTCATCTTTAAATAGTGAAAGTTTGACTTCTTCCTTACTGATTTGGATATATTTTATATCTCTTTGTTTTCTGATTGCTGAGGCTAGGGCTTCCAGTACTATGTTAAGTAATAGGGGGAGAGTGGACATCCTTGTCTTGTTCCTGACCTTATAGAAAAAGCTCTTAGTTTTTCCCCATTGAGGATGATATTAGCTGTGGGCTTTTCATATATAGCCCTTATTATGTTGAGGTATGTTCCCTCTAAGCCTACTTTCTTGAGGGATTTTATCATGAATGCATGTTGTACTTTGTCAAATGCTTTTTCTGCATCTATTGAGAGGATCATGTGGTTCTTATACTTTCTTCTAGGTCCCTAATTCTTTCCTCTACTTCTTCCAGCCTGCTTTTTATAGCATCAAACCTGTTTCCAATCTCATTTATTGTGTTCTTCATCTCTGTAGTAAAGGTCTCTTTTTAACTCTTTTATCTCTGTAGTAAAGGTTTCATCGATGTCCTCTATTTCTCAGGCCCAGTGAGTATCCTTACGATTGTTGCTTTAAATTCTCCATCAGGTATGTTACGTATATCTCTTTTGCTTAGATCTTTGGCCATAACCTAATCTTGTTCTTTCATTTGTGATAAATTCCTCTGTCTTGGCATTTTTTCTAAGTTTCTGCCTTCTTCTCTGTGTTAGAAAAGCCAGTTATATATCCTGCTCCTGAAAATAATGGCCTCAAGACAAAAGAAGTTCTGTAGTGTGCAGAGCATGATTCTTTAGGGAGTGTCTCCAGTGTGTGCTGCATGCACTATGCTGTGGTGTTTTGGCTGTTGTGTCCTTCAAGCCAGTCATCTGCAGGTTCTCCCTGCCTTCTGTGAGTAGTTTTTGGCCCCTGGCCTGAATGTCGTGAGTTTTAAGTAGGTGTGCTTTGGTTTGCTCGTGAAATGAGACTTAACACCAACTCCACCAGATCTGAGGCCCTGAAGAATTCTCTGGTCAGGTGACATGGTGTGGGTAGGGATCTGTGCTTGCCTTCTGGGGAAGTGGCCCACCATGCTGGGCCTGAGGCAAGCTTGACTGAGAAGGGCAATCCTGCCAGAGCACAGTGGGTGGGGCTTAGTGTAAGCAAGTTAGGCAGCCAGCGGCAGGGCTGCACTGCTTCCCCCAGGTGGCTCTGTGTTTATGGCTGGGGGGTTGGGGCAGGAAATGGCACCAGCCAGCTCCCTCTTCCTGGAGAGATGTCTCTATGAATGCTGCCCCCCAGGGTCATGCTCCAAGAAGAGCAAATAATTTCCCTTCTTTGTGTCCCAGGCATTTTTCAGATTACTGTTTCCACACTGTCTGCCTCCAGGTTGTTTGCCTGCCTTCTCTCCAGGAGCAGTGCAGTGCCCTCCAGGTTCTATTCCAGGAAGCCCACTGACCTTTAAAACTCTAGGCTTTAGGCCCTGGTTGCAAGAACTCAAAAAATGCAGCCCCTCTCATTTTCCAAGCCAGTGGCGTTGTCCTTGTGCCTTTGCTGTGTGCTCCTCTCTCTCTTGCGCTTCTCCCCAACCACAACTCCCTCCCCTCTGCAGCACCTGCAATCTGTTTCTCCCCTAAACCATGTTTCTGCACTTCCTACTTTCTTTGATGTTACTTCTTCTTTCTCTTTAGTTGTGGAGTTTGTTCTGTCAGTCTTCAGGTCGATTTCTGGGGTATTTATGATGATTTGATAGTTATCTAGTTGTGTTCATGCTGATGAGGGAGTGTGGGGCAAGCTGAGGGAAAAGTACAGGCTAACAGCAGCACCCCGCCCCCCCTCCCCCGGGTGGGATACTGAGATATGTGTGATATTCCTCGGATGCTCTTGGCTACCTAAGAACAGAGGAAAGGGGTGTAACTGCTTGCCATGGTGATGTGGGAAACTAAGGCAAATGAAAAAGTAAATTCCCTTACTGCCTACAGCCCATTTGACTAGTCCTTGAAACAGGCAGTGTGACCTTCCTCTAGGAGCTCAGCTGCCTCGATGATGACACTTTGCTAGGGGCAAAAGAGAATCTTGGCTTAACATGATCCTGACCCCCGAAGATCCTGGAAGTCTACTTTAACATATAAAAATTCCTTTGGAAACTTCCTTTATCTCAACTCCCCCAAGATATATGCTGGCAATCATACTCCAAGCTTATGACCCCTGATATACATCTGAAGGGTCTCATGACTGATGTTTTACTAAATGGTAATAAATGATGTTTTCCTAAAAGCACCTAGCCTCTCAAGGTCCTAGAAAACTTGCTTCCAAAATTCCTTAGAGACTTACTCTATCCCTGACCCCCTCCCAACCTGAAGGGTTCAAACCCCAGTGCTGCTCTTTCTGCCCATAGGTCCTGTCCCCGTGCTTTAATAAAATCACCTTTTTGCACCAAGGACATCTTCAAGAATTCTTTCTTGGCTGTTGGCTCTGGACCACCCCACCATTACCCCCTACACCTCATCAATGTGATGATACGAGCCTTGGGTCCTTCTCCTACTCTGCTGCAATCTTCAAAATGCACCCCCCCCCATTCTTGATATTTACCTATTTATTTATTCATTTATTTATCTTTGACATTCTTTACTCATCATCCATCTTGAACAATGGCTCTTGGTGGCCACTAGATGGAAGTCTAACAACACTCACATTTTCAAGTGCCTTTTTGGAAAATCACTTGATTTGTTCAAACTAGGTTTGTGGTATGAACAAAGCTGTCACTGGCTTTTAAAATCTGAATTCTCATCTCTATTAATTGCTTAATTTCCCAGTATGAGTGATTTATTGATGTTGCTGTCAGTCACTGGAATCATCGAAGCCATAAGTCAGTTTAGGCATGGTACAGATTTGGAGACCCAAGATGGACTGAGACTAGAATTTTACCATTTACCTTTTCCATGTCACTCCTGAAACTCTGTTGTACTCTCTTTTCCCTTATGGCAGTTTATATTATTTACTCACAATTATTTCTTCCTTCCCTGCCCGCATACTTTCCTAACTCATAATTTTGAGTGTCTCATGTCATTTGTTTTGGTTAATGCTATGTAAGAAGACATAAGGTTTGCCAAATTTGACCAAAAAATGTAAATGTGTTTACATGTTTGGACTTGGCCTCTTATGTTTCTTGAATCCACCACTTGAAGAGCATATCCTGGGCATCTTGAAGAATGAGGAGACGTGTAGAGTGGACATGAACCCAACACAACCAAAGTCAATCCACAGCCAGGCCTAGCAAGTACCAGCTGAATCCTTCAAAAATAATTCTGTAGGGGCGCCTGGGTGGCTCAGTCGGTTATGCGTCCGACTTCAGCCAGGTCACGATCTCGCGGTCCGTGAGTTCGAGCCCTGCGTCAGGCTCTGGGCTGATGGCTCAGAGCCTGGAGCCTGTTTCTGATTCTGTGTCTCCCTCTCTCTCTGCCCCTCCCCCGTTCATGCTCTGTCTCTCTCTGTCCCAAAAATAAATAAACATTGAAAAAAAAATTAAAAAAAAAAATTCTGTAGACCTGTGTGAATGACATTTCAAAGTTGTTTGTTAGATAGCTTTCCCTGCAGCAAAATTGCCTAAGACAACTCCCCAAAATGTAAGAGTTTCATACCTAGTTCTTTTACTTATGTAGTCCTCCTGCACAGAATGATAGTAGCCAAAATTTGATTACTCTCAGCTGTAAACATATAATGGCTGTTAGTCATTTTCAGGTTCCAATTCACTTCAGTAAATGCTTTAATAAAACTTTGTCAGAGAGCAAAAGTTTAACTTTATGTAGTTTCCATGACCCAATTACCATGAAAACACTAAGCTTCAAGTAGCACCATAACCTTCTATGATACTTGCAAAGAAAAAAATACCTGCTTAAGTTCAAGTTATTTGGCTTTAGTTCCTTACAGGTTGTGTCAAGTTAGTGTCTTTTATAAAGTAGCACGTGGTAGACAGAATAATAACCTCCCAAAGATGTCTACACCCCAATCCCTGGAATTTGTGAGTATGTCAGTTTATATGACAAAAAGGATTTTGCGTATATGATTAAATTAAGAGCTTTGAAATAGGGAGATTGTATTAATTATACGGGTGGGCCAAATATTATCACTTGAGTCCTTAAAAAGGGAGAAATTTTCCCAGTTATGGTCAGATGAAGATACAATTATGAAAGAAGAATAGTCACATAGATGAAGCATTGATGACTTTGAAGATTGAAGAAGAAGCCTGGAAGCCAAGGAATTTGGGCAGCCTCTAGAAGTTAGAAAAGGCAAAGAAATAGATTTTACCCAGAGGCCTCCAGAAGGTGTTAAGCCCTGCCTACACCTTGATTTTAACCAGTGAGACCTGTGTCAGACTTCTGACCTATAGAACTAAAACAGATATTTGTGCTTTTTTAAAAATAAAAATGTTTGTTTATTTATTTATTTTGAGAGAGAGAACAAGTGTGGGAGGGGCAGAGAGGGAAAGAGACTATCCCAAGTAGGCTCTGTGCTCTGAACACAGAGCCTGATGCAGGGCTCAATCCCATGACTGTAAGATCATGACCTAGGCCAAAATCAAGAGTTGGCCACTTAACCAACTGAGCCATCCAGGCACCCCTGTTTTTTGGTTTTTGGTTTTTGGTTTTCAGTTTTTTTTAATGTTTATTTATTTTTGACAGAGAGAGAGAGACAGAGCATGAGCAGGGGAGGGGCAGAGAGAGAGAGGGAGACACAGAATCCGAAGCAGGCTCCAGGCTCTGAGCTGTCAGCAGAGAGCCCGACGTGGGGCTTGAACTCACAGACCGTGAGATCATGACCTGAGCTGAAGTCAGAAGCTCAACCGACTGAGCCACCCAGGTGCCCCTGTTTTTTGTTTTTAAAAATAATTATTTTATTTTAGAGGGAGCACAAACAAGCAGGGGAGAAGGGCAGAAGGTGACAGAACCTTAAGCAGGCTCCATACTCAGTGTGACGCCCAACATGGGCTTGATTCCATGACCCTGGGATCATGACTTGAACCAAAATCAAGAGTCAGACGCTCAACCACCTGACCCACCCACGCACCTCTGTATTACATTAGTTTCAGGTGTACAACATATTGATTCAATAATTCTATACTCAGTGCTCACCATGTAAGTGTAATTACCCATCTGTTACCATAAAACATTATTACAGTGTTAATGACTATATTCCCTATGGTGCACTTTGCATCTCTATGACTTCTTTATTTTATAACTGGATGTTTGTACCTATTAATTGCGTTTATCTGTTTCACCCATCCTCCCACTCATCTCCCCTCTGGCAACCACCAATCTGTTCTCTGTATTTCAGAGTCGGTTTGTGTTATTTTTAGATTCCACATATAAGTGAAATTACATGGTATATGTTTTTCTCTTATTTCACTTAGCATAATACCCTCTTGTCCATCCATGTTGTCACAAATGACAAGCTCTCTTTATTCTTTTTATTTTTTATGGCTGTGCAGTATTCTATTATGTATATATACCACTTCTTTTTATGCATCTTCTTTATCCATTCATCTGTCAGTGGAACTGCACTTGTTTCCATGTCTTGGCCGTTGTAAATAATGCTGCAATAGACATAGAAGTACATATATGTTTTTGAATTAGTGTTTTTGTTTTCTTTGTGGAATCACTGGGTCATGTGGTTAGAAATTTGCATTGTTTTTAAGTTACGAAGTTTGTGTTAATTTATTACAGAAGCACTAAATAACCAATACATACAGCAGTCTTTCTCTCAAAGGGATAGTTTTTAAAGTACTAAGAGCTTCTTAAAAGGCACTGATCTTCGAATCTCTTTATTATAGAAAATGCGTAGATGAAATAAAATTTTGCTGTATTGAGGATTTTTATGTGGGTTTTTTTTCCTTTTAAGCATTTTCTAAAGGTAAAAAACACATTAGAAACATTTAGAGTTGTCTTTTATGGTATCTGTCTCGGGATATGAAGTCCAATTCTGCAAATAGCAGTGGATCCTTATTTTTCACAGATTCTATCATTTGTGAATTTAACTGTTCAGTAAAATTTATAACCTTAAATACTTTTGACACTTTTATAGGATTCACAGATGCAGAGTGGCAAAAAATTTGATGTGCTCAAGTTCACATGCCCACTCTGCCTTCTTCTTTTCTGGATTAATAAAATGAATTTATTATGAAACCAATCAATGGGAATAATAAGTCTCTTCTAACTAATACAAAGCAGTGTAAGCAGAGGTTACATTTGTCAGTTGCATTCCTGAATATCCACTACAGAATTCCATTTATCTATCTATCTATCTATCTATCTATCCATTTTTGAGTATAGTTGACATACAATGTTCCATTAGTTTCAGGTGTACAATTTAGTAATTTGACAAGTCTATACATTATGCTATTATGTTCACCCCAAGTATAGCTACCATCTGACCTGTTATATCACTATTAGAGTATCATTGAGTATATTTCTCATGCTCTGCTTTTCATTCCCTTGACTTATTCATTCCATAACTAGTGGCCTGTATCTCCCTCTCCCCTGACTTATTTTGCCCAAACCACACCCCTCTCTTCTTTGGCAACCATCAGTTTGTTCTCTGTATTTATAGTTCTGATTCTGCTTTTAGTTTCCTTATTCATTTTTTTAAGATTCCATTTATGAATAGAATCATATGGCATTTTTAATTTTCTGAGGAATCTCCATACTGTTTTACAAGTGGCTGTACAAATTTACACTCCTGTCAACAGTGCACAAGTGTTCCTTTTTCTCCACATCCTCACCACTTGTTTCTTGTCTTCTTGATTTTAGCTTAACAGGCATGAGGTGATATAACTTTGTAGTTTTGACTTGTACATCCTTGGCGATTAGTAATGTTGAGCATCTTTTCATGTATCTGTTGGCAATCTGTGTCTTCTTTGGAAAAATGTCTATTCAGGTACTCTGCTCATTTATTAATGAGATTGGGGTTTTTTGTTGTTGAGTTGTATAAGTTCTTTATATACTTCAATTATTAACCCCTTATCAGAAATACCATTTGCAATTATCTTCTCCCATTCAGTATGTTGTCTTTTTGTTTTGTAGGTTGTTTCCTTTGCTGTGAAAAAGCTTTTTCTTTTGGTGTAGTCCCAATAGTTTGATTTTGTTTCTGTTTCTAGAAAAATGTTTTGTATCTAGAAAAATGTCGCTATGGCTGATGTCAAAGGAATTACTACCTATGTTCCCTTCTAGGATTTCTATGGTTTTAGGTCTTTAATCCATTTTGAATTTATTTTCATGTATGGTCTTCAAAAGTAGTCCAGTTTCATTCTTTTACATGTAGCTGTCCAGTTTTCCCAGCACCATCTATTGAAGAGACTGTCTTTTCACCATTGTATATTCTTGCCTCCTTCATCATAGATTAATTGACCATATATATGTGGGTTTATTTGGGGGTTTTCCTTTAATCTATGTGTCTATTTTTGTGACAGTACTATTCTGTTTTGATTACTACTGCTTTGTTGTATATCTTGAAATCTGGGATTGTGATACCTCTAGCTTTGTTCTTTCTCAGGATTGCTTTGGTTATTCGGGGTCTTTTGTGGCTCCATACAAATTGTAGTATGTTTCTAGTTTGGCAAAAAAAAAAAAAATGCTGTTGTATTTTGATAGGAATTGCATTGAATCTATAGATTGCTTTGGGTAATATAGACATTTTGACAATATTGATTTTTTCAATCCATGAGTATGGAATAGCTTTCCATTTGTTTGTGTCATCTTCAATTTCTTTTATCAGTGTTTCATAGTTTCCAGAGTACAGGTCTTTAACCTCTTTGGCTAAGTTTTTTCCTAGGTATTTTATTCTTTTTGGTGCAACTGTAAATGATGTTGTTTTCTAAGTTTCTCTTTCTGAGACTTCATTTTTAGTAAATAGAATCACTACCCATTTATGGGTATTAATTTTGTATCCTACCACTTTACTGAATTCATTTATTACTTCTAGTAGTTTTTTGGTGGAATTGTTAGGATTGTCTATGTACAGTATCATGTTATCTATGACTAGTGATGGCTTAACTTCTTTACCAATACAGATGCCTCGTATTTATATTTATTTTCTGATTGCTGTGGATAGGATTTCTAGTAATAGGTTAAATAAAAATGGAATCAGTGGACATCCTTGTCTTGTTCCTGACCTTAGAGGGAAAGTTCTCAGTTTTTCACCATTGGGGATGATGTTAGCTATGGGTTTTTCATGGATGGCCTTTATTATGTTGAGGTATATTCCCTCTAACCCCATTTTTTTAGAGTTTTTATCATAAATCATTGATGAATCTTATCAGATGCTTTTTCTGCACCTATTAAGATGATCATATGATTTTTATCCTTTGTTTTATTGAAGTGGTGTATGATGTTGATTGATTTGCAAATATTGAACCACCCTTGTATCCCAGGAATAAATCCCACTTTATCATGGTGAATGATCTTTTTAATGTAATGTTATATGCAGTTTGCTAATATTTTGTTGAATAACTTTGCATCTATGTTCATCAAGGATATTGGCCTGTAGTTTTCTTATTTTGTGGTGGCTTTGTCTGGTTTTGGTATCAGGATAATGCTGGCCTTGTAGAATGTACTTGGAAGCTTTCCTCATTCTTCTATTTTTTGGAGGATAGCTTGGATAGGTATTAACTCATCTTTAATTTTTTAAGTCTTTATTTTAATTCTAATTGGTTAACATACAGTATTATATTAATTTCAGGTGTACAATATAGTGATCCCACAATCCCATATATCACTTGGTGCTCATTACCACAAGTGCACTCCTTAACCCCTATTACCTATTTAACCCATCCCCACCCACCCACTTCCCATCTGCTAACCGTTAAGTTCTCTCGTTTTTTAAATGTTTATTTATTTTGAGAGAGAGAGGACAAGCAGGGGAGGGGCAGACAGAGAGGAAGAGAGAGGATCCCAAGCAGATGCTGTCAGCACATGGAGCCCGATGTGGGGCTTGATCCCACTACCACAAGATCATGACCTGAGCTGAAATCAAGGGTCGGATGCTTAACTGACTAAACCACCCAGGTGCTCCCATCAATTTGTTCTCTATAATTAAGAGTCTGTTTCTTGATTTGTGTCTCTTTCTTTTTTACCCTTTGTTCATTTGTTTTGTTTCTTAAATTCCACATATGAGGAAGATAATATGGTATTTGTCTTTCTCTGATTTATTTCACTTAGCATGACAATCTAGCTCCATCTATGTCATTGCAAATGGTAAGATTTCATTCTTTTTTTAAGCTAAACTGTATTCCTTCGTGTGTGTTTATGTGTGTGTGTGTGTGTGTGTGTGTGTGTGTGTGTACACACAACACATCTGGCTAGAGGATTCTCAATTTTATTGATTTTTTTCAAAGAACCACCCTCTGGTATCACTGATCTCTTCTATTTTAGTTTTGATATCATTTGTTTTTGCTCTAATACTTACTATGTTCTTTCTTCTGGTTTGGGGCTTTGTTTTTCTTTTTCTGGCTTCTTTAGGTATAAGGTTAGGTTGTTTATTTGAAATTTTTCTTGTTTCTTTTTTTTTTTCTTTTTTTTTTTTTAATTTTTTTTTTCAACGTTTATTTATTTTTGGGACAGAGAGAGACAGAGCATGAACGGGGGAGGGGCAGAGAGAGAGGGAGACACAGAATCGGAAACAGGCTCCAGGCTCTGAGCCATCAGCCCAGAGCCTGACACGGGGCTCGAACTCCCGGACTGCGAGATCGTGACCCGACTGCGCCACCCAGGCGCCCCGAAATTTTTCTTGTTTCTTAAGGTAGACCTGTATTGCTATGAACTTCCTTCTTAGAACCACTTTTGCTATATCCCAAAGATTTTGGACCATTGTATTTTCATTTTCGTTTGTTTCCATGTACTTGTTGATTTCTTCTTTGATTTCTTGAATGAATGATCCATTCATTCTTGAGTAGTATGTTATTTAATCTCCATGTATTTGTGCTCTTTTCAGATTTTTTCTTGTGGTTGATTTCTAGTTTCATACAATTATGGTCAGAAAGGATGCATGGTATGACTTTGGTCTTTTTGAACTTGTTGTGACTTGTTTTGTGACCTAACATGTGGTCTGTTCTGGAGAATGTTCCATGTGCACTTGAAAAGAATGTGTATTCTGCTGTTTTAGGTGGAATGTTCTGAATATGTATGTTAAATCCATCTGGTCCAGTGTGTCATTTAAAGCCACTATTTCCTTGTTGATTTTCTGTTTGGATGATATGTCCATCAAGGTAAGTGGAGTATAAAGTCCCCTACTGTTACTGTGTTACTACTGATTATTTCTTTTATGTTTGTTATTAACTGATTTATATATTAGGGTACTCCCATGTTGGGTGCATAAATATTTACAATCATATCCTTTTGTTGAAATGTTCCCTTTATTATTATGTAATGTTCATCTTTGTCTTTTGTTACAATCTTTGTTTTTAAAGTGTATTTTTTCTGGTATAAGTATTACTACCTTGGCTTTCTTCTGACATCCATTTGCATGATAAATATTTCTCACTTTCAATCTCCAGGTGTCTTTGGTCTTAAATGAGTCTCCTGTAGGCAGCATATACAAGGGTCTTGGTTTTTCTCCTGTCACCCTGTGTCTTTTGATTGGAACATTTAGACCATTTACATTCTTTTTTTTTTTTTAATTTTTTTTTTCCCAACGTTTATTTATTTATTTTTTGGGACAGAGAGAGACAGAGCATGAACGGGGGAGGGGCAGAGAGAGAGGGAGACACAGAATCGGAAACAGGCTCCAGGCTCTGAGCCATCAGCCCAGAGCCTGACGCGGGGCTCGAACTCACGGACCGCGAGATCGTGACCTAGCTGAAGTCGGACGCTTAACCGACTGCGCCACCCAGGCGCCCCTAGACCATTTACATTCTAAGTAATTATTGAGGGGCACCTGTGTGGCTCAATTGGTTGAGCATCCGACTTCAGCTCGGGTCATGATTTCACAGTTTGTGAATTCAAGCCCCACATGTGGGCTAACAGCTCAGAGCCTGGAGCCTGCTTCGGATTCTGTCTCCCTCTCTCTCTGCTCCTCCATTCATGCTCTGTTTGTCTCTCAAAAATAAATAAACATCAAAAAAATTAAAAAGCAATTACTGGTATATATGTATTTATTGCCATGTCATTCTTATTTTGTGGTTGTTTCTTTAGATTTTCTCTGATTCTTTCTTATCTTCCTCTATTTCATGGCTTTATTTATTTTTATTTTTTTTCAATATATGAAATTTATTGTCAAATTGGTTTCCATACAACACCCAGAGCTCATCCCAAAAGGTGCCCTCCTCAATACCCATCACCCGCCCTCCCCTCCCTCTCACCCCTCATGGCTCTATTTAGTGATAACTTGGGTTCTTTTCTCTTTATTCTTTGCACATTTATGACTGGTTTTTGATTTGTGGCTGCTATTAGGTTTATATATAATATCTTCGGCATATAGCAGTCTGTATTAAGTTGATGGTTGCTTAACTTTAAACCCATTCTTGACTCCTTTCCCCCACCCTTGTCTTAGGTATATGGTGTCATATTTTCCATCCTTTTATTTTATGGATCCCTTGACTGATTTTTTCAGAAATATTTATTTTTACTGCTTTTGTGGTTTTTTACTTATCATACTCTCATTTGTGATCTTCCTTTCCACTCAAAGAGTCCCCCCTAATATCTCTTTAGGGCTGGCTTAGTGGTCATGAACTCCTTTCGTTTTCGTTTGCCTTGGAAACTTTTTATCTGTCCTCCTCTTCTGAATGGTAGCCTTGCTGGATAGAGAATTCTTGGCTGAAGATTTTACCTTTCAGCACTTTGAATATATCATGCCACTCCCTTCTGGCTTGCCAAGTTTCTGCTGAAAAATCTGCTGATAATCTTATTTTCCCCTTGTAGGCAACATTTTTCTTTCTTAGTGCTTTGAGATTCTCTTTTTATGTTAATCTCTGACATTTTATGTGCCATGGTGAGGTCCTCATGGTCATCTTGTTTGGAACTCTTGAGCTTCTTTTACTTGAATGTCTGTTTCCTTCCCCGGGTTAGGGAAGTTTTAAAGCTATTACTTCTTCAGATAAGTTTTGTACACCATTCTCTTTATTCTTCTTCTGGTACCCCTACAATGGGATTGTTTGTTTGCTTAATACTGTCCAAGACATCTCTTAATCCTCATTTTTAAAAATTCTTTTCTCTTTTTGCTGTTCAGCTTGTAGGCTTTCCATTACCTTATCTGCTTCTAGAGTGCTGATCCATTCTTCTGCATCCTTTAATCTACTTTTGATTCCCTGTAGTGTGTTTTTTTTTCTTTCAGTTGTTATGTCATTCAACTTTTATTGGTTCTTTTTAATATTTTCTCTTTATTGAAGGTCTGAGTTCTTCCATTCTTTTTCCAGCTTGGTGAGTATCTTTACGATCATTACTTTAAATTCTTTGTCAGGGATATTGCTTATCTTTGTTTCATTTAGTTTTTTTCTGAGTTTTCTTTTTGTTCTTTTTTTGCAGCATATTCCTCTGTCTCTCTGTTTTGCTTGATTTTCTGGGTTTTATTTCTATGGGTTATGTGGAACAGCTACTTCTCCTAAAGTTGAGGGAGTGGTCTTGTATATGGTGTCCCCCATGCAGACTGTGTGTGATTGGCGACTTTTGCTGGCTAGCTGGAGCTTTGGCTGTGTATGCTAATTACTGTTTTAAACCTTGTCTTTTTACAGAGAGAATAAGGAAAAATAATAATAAAAGAAAAAAGAAAATAATAAAAGATGAGGAAGGAGAATGAGGAAAAACAAAAGAAAAATGAAAAAAATAAAAGCAAAATAAGACAAATTTTTAAAAGTAAAAGAAATGAAAGTAAAAGCTAAAACATACACACACATGCGCACGCACACACACACACACACACACACACACACACACACTCACAGCTTGTTTTATATGCCCTAACATCACAGGGCAGCTGGTGTGGGCTTGTGGATCCTGGGCTCACTGAGGTCACAAGCTCACTGTGAGCCAGACCCTGCTCTGGTCTGAGCTTTTGAGGAGGAGGGGGAGCGAACATTCCTTCCCTTCTTCAGCCCTTTTAAACCATGGCTTTTTTTTCTGTGTCCCAGCATGTCTAGGGCAGGTGTGGGCTTGTAAACCCTGAGCTCACTGAAGTTGCAAGGTCATTGAGACAACTGGCTCAGCCCTTTTTGGCGTCCAGACTCTGCTCCCGTCTAGGCTGGGAGGGAAGGTGGGGTGGGAATGTAAACTGTGTGGTTCTCCAATCCCTCTGACCTGGAGAGCTTTCCCATAGCTCCTCTGCCACTTGGCAGAGTTGTAGAATTGTCTATTTTATATCCTAGTTGTCCCTTTAAACTGAAGGTTTTTTTCTGTACCCAAGGACAAAGGGATCTGTTCCTGGTCCCTCAGTACTATTCCCATTGCTATTCACAGTGTTTTGGGGGTGGGGGTTCCCTTTGTTACCATTTCTTCATCTTTCTTATTATTCTCTTGCCATTCTCTCTGTCTTTGGTTATTCAGTATCTTTTCAGTCAGCCCTCACTTCTTCTTCAGGAGGAATTTTGTTAATAAGTGTAATTTGGTGTGTTCTGTGGAGAAGGTGAGTTTCAGGGTCTTCCTACATTGCCATCTTGAACCGGAACCCCCACTCTGCCTTCTTGATTCAGCTTTCATACTGAAAACAAGTGTTCTTTTCATGGTCTATTTTACACCAATTTTTTGTCTTGTTTGTGGGTTTTTTGGTGATTTAGCTGGTTAAAGTGGCCCCCAAATGTAGTGCTGAAGGACTATCTAGTGTTCCTAAGTGCAAGAAGGCTGTGATGTGCCTTACAGAGAATACATGTGTTATATAAACTTCATCAGGAATTAGTTACAGAGCTATTAACTGTGAGTACAATATTAGTGAATCAATGGCATATGTTAAAATAAGTTATGTTTAAACAGTAATACACAGAAAACAAGGTTTTGTATTGTCTCCTTGACAAAAAATATTGTGGCCAAAGAGACTTGCAGCAATTTAACCTTGTATATCCTCTAGAAGCGATGGCTTAATGTCCACTAATTTAGTGTTTACAGAGACTTTGTAGAATATAACTACTGCAAAGGACAAGAAATCAACTGTATTTAGCTGAATAACCTTCATTCGCTCAGTGTCTTCATTTCTGAGTAGTAAACTTGGGATTATAGTTTTGTTTCAGGTTTTTTTCTTCCTCTTGGGTCTAATTTTTCCTCACTTTTTACTGAAATAAAACATACATACAGAAAGGTACACAAACATATGTGCAGGGGCGCATGGGTGGCTGAGTCGGTTAAGCATCCGACTTCGGCTCAGATCATGATCTCACGGTTCGTGAGTTCGAGCCCTGTGTTGGGCTCTGTGCTGACAGCTCAGAGCCTGAAGCCTGCTTCAGATTCTGTCTCCTTCTCTCTCTGCCCCTCTTCCTCTCATATTCATTCATTCATTCATTCATTCATCCATTCATTCATCCTCTCTCTCAAAAATAAATACACATTAAAAAAACAAAAGTGCAAAGCTCAGTACATATTTCACAAAATAGATATACTCGTGCAACCATTAAGCAGATCTCAAACTGGAACATTTCCAATACCCCAGAAGCCCATGTCTTATTTCACTTCCCACTCACCTGGGGATGGGTAAGGTGGGCGTGCCCGTGAGCTCAGCAGGCCTCTCCATCATTTCATGACATCTGTGTCCTCCCCCTGAGCCCGGGGTGGGCAGCAGGAAGGCTCAGCATAGCTGGTGGCCTAGGATGGGTGCAATGAGTAATCATATTGCAGGTCCCCTTCCCGGGAAACAGACTCTGAGATGGCGAATTCTCACCAGAACTTTATTAGGAAGTGATTTTTCAATCAAGCTTATGTGGGGAGTGAAAGAAACAGCATTGGACAGAGGGAGGAGGTGGGCCGCAGTGCAGTCACAGTACAGACCTTCGCTGCCCCCGCAGAGTACTTCGAAGCTGAGATGGCTCTGCAGAGTTGCCCCAAATTGCCCCGGTGAACTGGACCTTAGTACATTCACGTAAAACATCACTGGATGTGCACTAACATAAAGAAAGCATGACCTGAAGAAAAAGAGCTTTCTCTGGTCTAGGGAGATTAACTCCTAGAGAGGGCTGGCCGCTGAGGGTGGTCAGCCCCGCAGCCTGGCAGCTCTGAGGAGTAAGCGTTTTAGTCTCAAAGGCAAATGTGAGTGGCTCAGCAGAATGCCCACTACAAAGCTTTCTCCTAAAAGCATAGACTAGTTTATCATGTTTTTGAACATCACGTAAATGGAATTATACAGTGTTTCCTTTCTTGTGTGTCTGGCTTCATTCACTCATGGCACGTTTGTGGAATTCATCCATGTTGTAGTACATAGCAATAGTTTTTTCGTTCTCATTGATTATGAAGATGCGACAAGTTAGTTTCTTGGAGGGGGATAGATTTCACATCTTTATTCCTTTAAAACCTCTGTATTTTTCTTTATAGAATTTTTTAAAACATTTGTAAAGTTTTGAAATAAAAAGGATATATATGCTTACGCTGTACAACATGATGTTTTGACATACTTATACATAGTGAAATGATTATTACAGTCAAGCTAATGAACATATCCATCTCCTCACAGTTCCTGTGTGTTTGTGCGTGTGTGTGCGTGCGCCTGTGCGTGTGCGTTCACGTGTATGTGTGCGTGTGTCTGTGTGTGTGTGGTGGGAGCACTTAATATCTACTCTCTGTCAGAACATTTTCAGTATGTAAAAGAATATTTTTAACTATAGTCCCCCATGCTGTGCATTAGATTCTAGACTTATTCATCCTACATAAGTACAACTTTGTAACGTTTGACCAACGTCTCCCCGTGTCCCCCACCTCCCCACCCCTGGCAACCACAGTTCTACTCTCTGCTTCTATGTATTTGACTTTTTGAGATTCCACACGTAAGTGACATCATGCATTATTTTTCTTTCTGTGTCTGAATTATTTCACTTAATATATGTCCCCCAGATTCATCCATGTTGATGCAAATAGCAGGATCTCCTTTTTAAAGCTGTGTGAATATATTTTTTCACACTCCATAATTTCTTTATCCACTCATATACCAATGAACATTTATTGATCTATCATGCTATTATTGATATTTGGATTGTTTCCAATTGGGGAATGTTAAGAATAACATTGTATTTAACTTTTGATGAAGCTATTCATACATTTTTGTTGGGTATATACTTAGGGTTAGAATTGCTAGGTCATAGGATACAGCTTCAGGACGTGTTACCAGTTCTTCAAGTGGTAGTGTCAGTTTACACCCCCACAGGTAGCATAAAACTATTTTATTTGCTCCAAATCTTTTCCAGTATTTGATATTATCAATCTGTTCTTGTTAACGTGCTAGTCTTTCTTAGGAATGCTGTTGCTGCAAGTGTCCTAAATAAATCCAACATAAGCACAAAGGAGAAGTTGGTGGAAAGGCACTGAGGTATCTCCTATAAGCCTTGGGGATCACCAAATCTAGGAATCACCACCAGAATCTTCTCTTCCTATTGCAACTTTCGTCTATGTTTCTCTATGCCTAGAAGCCTAATTTTCTGTACTAGGTTCTTCCACGTGGTGGGGAGCATGGTTTCCAATATCTTGTAGGCTCAAGCTTTCACCCCCAAAGAAAAAGCTCTCTAATTTGAACAGTCCTTTCCATTCATTTTTAGGGTACTCAAAAATAACCACTGTATCTTCCAATCTGATTTTGAAACCAATTATTAGACATAGAACTCAGATGACTAAAGCATAAACTTTACATTTGTAGCTAACTACATTTCTAATACTTTACAGTATCCCAAAATAGACAAATTTATGGTGGCAGAAACTATGTTTATCAAACCCCATTTCCTTTTTCTTTTGGCCACATAACTGGACTTTATGGCCTAGCTTCCCATATAATAATGTTGAGCCTTGTTCTGAGTTTTGGCTAATGGAATATGGGGGGAAATGGCATGTGCCATCATCAGGTGTAGTTTAATAACAGCCCTCTGCACAATCCTTTGGCTTAATCGAGAAGAGGAAAAGATCTGAGATTGTGACATATACACAGTATGGAAGGAGCCTGAGTCTTTGAATGACATGTGGACAGTATTTCCCCATCACCTTGACCACCAAACTGCCCTGGACTTTGATAAGAACAAAAAATGTGCTTGACAAGCCAGAGAGATTTGGATTGTTTTTTACATTTTTGTATTCTCACTAATGCTCACAGTTCTGTGAGGTAGGAATTGTTTCTTTATGATTTTCCAGCATGAGGAAACTGAAACCTAGATTATAAATTACTTGCCCAAGATGACATGGAAGCTGGATTAGAACCAGATCTGAGTTTCAACTGTACCCTTAGTGACCTGAGCCACCCCTTTCATAAATGGGGTATAAACAGGGCACTGGGCCATAGACTTCCGTGAGGCCTCTCCCAGCGTAAGTAATGTGAGAACAGACAGGTACAGACACAGGCAGGGAAAAGCTGCTGTGATTCCATAGAGTAGCGCAGGAACACCACACGCCCCCTGCCCCAGCTTTCTTGGGACTGTCCTAACCTTCAGCAAGGCAGGTCTCTCCTATTCAGCCACATAGAATAGTCTCTCTTTGCTCAGTTTCTACTAGAAAATGAGTGTAAGTTTTTAAAACTCATGAAAGGCTCTAGTTTGAGAATGAAGGATACTTTTCCTCAGAGGGGGCTGCCAAGCCTTTGGCCATGGGTGGGATGAGGGAAGTTTAGGTTATGTGGGCTCTTCTCTCATGTGCTGGCTAGAACATCACCCTTTTGTGTTACTCTTGATTTCAGTACTCTGTTCATGTTTGATAGGTGGCCATTTCTGTGTATGGAGTGGCTTTCCACCCTTCATTTGGGAAGATTGATATTTTATTGTCAGGGTAGAGAAGAGATTTGGATTGCCTTTCCTTGTAGAACTAAAACTAGTTTTCTAGAAAGTTGTTTAGCCCCCTGTTCCCAACCTGTTGTTCCTTGGTCAGTTGAGCTAATAACCATTGCTATTTGTGAATCTTTGTGAATGCTTCTTTTCTTTTCTTTTCTTTTCTTTTCTTTTTTTTTTTTTTTGAGAGAGAGAGCACACGCGAGCGAGTGGGGGAGGGGCAGAGAGAAAGGGAGAGAGAAAATACCAAGCAGTCTCCATGCCCAACATGGAGCCCGATGTGGGGCTCAATCCCATGAAACATGAGATCATGACCTGAGCCAAAATCAAGAGTCAGATGCTTAACTGACAGAGCCACCCACACGCCCCTGTATATGCTTATTTTCAACAAGAATGTAATTTTGTGAGGTCTCGACAATATTTTCTTCCCTCTTCCCCCTGTAAACTGTTTAGTGCGCGTAATAGGTCTCAAATAATTGCCTAGTGCATATACCTACCACTTGGATTACCTAAACCCACACTTGAAATATGGCTCACAAGTGCCCACTGTCCGTTTTTAGTCTAGGAGTGAGGCTTGGGGGTGAAATGGCAAAAAAATTTTATGGCCTGCTCTCAGCATTTACTAGCTCCCATTACACTCAAGCTCAATTCTTGCAGAAATGAGCTCAAGGAGCAGTGGAGATCATCACTGGTCCTTAATACTCTCCTGGCAGTTATTTTGTGATTGAGCACATGCAGTTCAAGTATCCCATACTGCAGTTGTACTTTCTATTCTGGAAGGACTTCAGATTATTCTTCGGTTACATTTGGCCAGAGATGGTAGCTTTCTTGTGGAGAGTTCTAGATTAGCAATGGCTCCAGTGACCTCCTACTGCTTATCAAATGATCAGTTTCACCCAAAGAGGAGTGTGGAAGAAGCACTACAGGAGAATGGTGAATAGCAAAAATCTTGGTGGTAGGGGCTGCCCTGCATAAAGGTGCCACATCTTATTTTACACCCTCGAAAGCAGAGATTGGTTTCAAAAATGGCTCAAAGAATAGGATTATCTTCTAAAGAAATAAGTATGCAATATGATTTTTTCCTTTATGATTTTTTAAGAAGAAAAATATTTCTACTTTCTTATAACATGTGTTTGTCAAGCTATATAGGACAGTTGTCCTAACCTTTGGGTTGTAGTCCTTGGTAGAGCTTTGTCTGATGACATATAATGGCTCACAAGGGACTGCTATTTTCATTAATACATAAATACTCTTGTAATTAAGAAAATACAAATCTATTTTAAAATTTGTTGCTGGCAACTGCCCATATACCCAGGCGTACCCTGAAGTCATCTGAAGATAGTTCTTTATGCTCTCTGCCTTAGAGATTTCTCTGTCCCCAGGAATGGGCTCAGTTCATGTATGGCAGATCAGAAGGGCTGGGGAGTATTTAATGCCCATAGGAACTACCCTCATACAAGAAAGAACTGTAGTTGGTACATAAATACTCCAGGTTCTTTGTCATGGGAGGGATAATTCTTAGGTGCATAGTTCATAGTCTCTCTGAGACTCCTCATTAGGATTGAGTCCCAGTTGCCTACAGCAGCAATGTGCTCATGAACTCACTGTATTAGACTTTTTCCCTTCCCCGCCTTACTTCTTTATTCTCCTATTGTTTCTTGGTGTTATCTCAAAAACAAACTACTTGGAATCAAATCTTTGTTTCAAGGGTGTACTTGAGGGAACCCTAAAACAAAACATTATTCTTTACTAGGAAATTTTCCTTATTATGGACCTTCTTATGACAACCATTACTCTTTATTCTGTGTGTGTGGGCAGGGGTAGTGGATTTGAATCTTGTTTTAGTTTAAGAAGGAATCCCTAGGGGTGTCTGGGTGGCTCAGGCAGTTAAGCATCTGACTTTAGCTCAGGTCATGGTCTAGCAGTTTGTGAATTGGAGCCCCGAGTCGGGCTCTGTGCTAACAGCTCAGAGCCTGGAGCCTGTTTCAGATTCTGTGTCTCCCTCTCTCTCTCTGCCCCTCCCCTGCTCATGCTCTGTCTCTCCTGGTCTCTCAAAAATAAATGTTAAAAAAAAATTTTTTTAAAGGAGTCCTTAAACACAGTAAAATTATGAGTATGGACTCAGAGAAAAGTGACTCTTTTGTCCTCATGAGTATTCTTACACCTAAAACTCTTTTGGACGTGAAGTTTAGCGATGTATGGATATCTCTGCTACTAATACTAAGTAAACCTTGCTCCCTCTCTTCCTCTTCCTCATTAATTGGCTATGCATTTTTTAACAGCCCTCTAACAGACAGCCCTCTAATATACATGAGTGCTAGCCAATTAAATTCTCTTTCAGAAAGAGAAATACTTATAACCACCTATACCATAAATGCCATGAAGGCAAGGTCACCATTGTTTCAACAACACCCAGAGCAGGGCATGACACACAGTAGCAGCTCAATAAATATTAGATTTTTAACAAATGAATTATTTAACAAATGGACAAACCAACTGACTAATGAATGAAATCATATGCTCTGGACTTGGTGTTGGTCGGGGCAAAGCAACATCTCTCTCAAAATGTAAACTTCCACATGTCCTGGCACCCAACAGAAATCCACACTGATTTATTTTTCTTCTTCTCCCTGTGTCCCCAGATGGCTGCATCACCCTTGAACAGGTAGGTGAAGGTGGTTATAGCACGTGGGGATGTTTCTGGGGCAGAGAAAGCACTCACCTGGGGCTGCAGCCGCACGCAGAGTGAGTCTGTGCACACTGATTTTTTTTTCCGCATACATTTCCTTGTTTAGTTTTGATCACAGACCAAGTAGACTGTTAGCAGTGCTGGAAACACCTTCAGCGACAGCAGTTTGTATAATTGAATGGCTGGAGAACTTTACTGAGTAGGTTTTCTAAGTAAGAACGCTTCAAAGATAGACCCTAACATGAGTGCAGGATTGAAGCTCATGAAACCTGAATGTGTATAGAGAAAATTAACTAGGCTTCTTTGTTTTTCAAATTATGGAGTGAAGAGTCACCCTTGGAAGCTTAGAAAAGATAGTTTCGTTCAGATTAAAGAGAGCAATGCATACTTTACATAGTAGACAGGAAATGTGAAGGACATATTTTCCCAGGAGAGTGTGCAGCTTCAAAATATTCATGACTTGAATAAACCATTAGATGAACTCATGGGTAGAAGATTACTGAGACAAGTAAAGGAGGTTTCGGGCATGATCGGGCTTTTAAAGTCAATAAAGAGAGAAAAGTACAAAATAGGGTAAAACATCAATTTGGTGCCATTAATATCATCTGGAATACTGGTTGGATAGTGTGTAGTTTTTCATATGTTATGTTGCTATGTCCTGATGAAAGTGATTAATAATACATACCTTTTTGCAAATGTGATAAAAGGCTATGAAAAGTATGTAGAGAATGAGGTCATTGAGGACATGTATGAAAGTAGCCGTCAGTCTCTGGGCCCACATGCTGGAAATGAGTCACATTATCGGATCATATACCAAACCCTTGGTATTAACTGCCCGCACTCTCTTCAGTAATCACCATCAAACTGTGTCATAGAATTTAAACTTTGGGTCTGGGGTTGTGCAGGAAAATGTCACATGATAACATGTGTTAGGGGAGAGGAAGGGAGGGAGAAAAGGGTGGTGGTAGTGATTGAGGACCCTGAACTATATTGTCTCTGAGGAGAGAATAGATGGGAGAAAAGCTGCATAGAGTCTGAAGTCATGGTTCACATTTTACCAGTTGGATCCCTTAATTATGCTCACAGATTAGAAACAAAATACACTTTCTAGACTCTTCCATGTTAGGAGACAAGTTTCAAATCATATTTCATTGTTTCCAAATTCAATGCTAACTTTTTTAGTCAGTGGTGCCGTATGGAATAAAATTGTTGCTTTGTAAAACTGGGAAATGGTTTAAGTAGCCATGACCTACACGATACATTTGTTGTTTAAGGTAATAACTTGTAAAGTTACATTTTTTAATTTTTTTAAATTTTTTTAATGTTTTTTTTTTATTATCTGAGAGAGAGACAGAGTTGGACAGCAAGCAGGGGAGGGGCAGAGAGGGAGGGAGACACAGAATCTGAAGCAGGCTCCAGGCTCTGAGCTGCCAGCACAGACCCCGACACAGGGTCCGAACCCACAGACCGTGAGATCATGACCTGAGCTGAAGTCGGCCGCCCAACCGACTGAGCCACCCAGGTGCCCCATAAAGTTCCATTTTTAAGTGGGACGTCAAATCATTGCCTCTCATCAGCTTTTGAAGTCTTAATTGCCAAAGGGAATTGTTTTGAGTAAAGTTAATTTTGGAAGTTAAATTTAAATAATTTTTCATATTGTCAATCAATAATTCCCCCAAAAGCATAACCATATGTTTCTTATACATAAAAATAAAAGTACACACTCTTCTATTTTCTTCAAATGTCTAAGGTAATTTTTGCATACAAGGAAAGATTTATGTATTGTTGTTTTTGTCAGGAGTAGAAAAATATTTTCTCAATGTTAAGTTATCCAACAATGGTGGTATATAAATATTTTAAAAGGCTACCAGGGAAAGTTCTGTAATCTATAAAAAATGGTACAAATACTAGAAACTCATTTCTTATGAGGTGTATAAATGTGCGGGAGAACTAAGCAGATTTTATTCTCAAGTTATATTACTTATTTTAAATAAGATTTATGACCTTAGAACAGTGCTCTATAAGGACCTTAACAATAAATATAAACATTTAAAGTTGTTTTGGCAATACTTTGTGATGACACTATACCTGCATGAAATAGTATGTTTTGTTCTATCTATATGTGCTGTGGGGGGATAGGAGGAAACAATTATTCCTTGATTATGGTCAATTTCAATTGTGCATAAAAGTAGAATATTACCATAAATTCCCTAGTTCCTGTCTTCCATCTTCAACAATTATTAGTTCATGGCATTATTTCTCCCCTTCCTCCCTTATTATTTTGAAGAAACTGAGATATCATATCATTTTATCCACAAATATTTCATTATGTATCTTTAAAACTGAGAACTCTTTGTTAAATCACATAATACCATGGGACCTTTAAATGTGCATTTAAAATTTTTGTATTTATAACTGGAAAGGCAAACTGATCTGTTTCAAAGATGAAAACTTTGTTGCACTTAGATGGAGCGCCTGGGTGGTTCAGTCTGTTAAGTATCGACCTCTTAGTTTCGGCTCAGGTCATAATCTCAGGGTTCATAGGTTTAAGCCCTGCATTGGGCTCTGTGGAGACAGCGCAGTACCGGTGTGGGATTCTCTCTCTCCTTGTCTCTCTTCCCCTCCCCCATTTGCTCTATCTCTCTCTCAAAATAAATAAACAAAAAAAAAAATTAAAAAAAGAGTGTCTTACTCTGGATGAGTGATTGTTGCTAAGAGATCATTTCATGTAAATCGGAAGTTCCATGAGAAACGGCTCTAAAGAACAATGCACTGCAGTCAGCAAAAGGTCATGGGCTGTGCTTTCCCTTTCTTATTGGAAAAATAAAACTGCAGACTTCATACCAGTAAACATGGAGGTGATGAAGTGCTTGCTCAAATTTCTTTTATATTTGCTATGTCAAAAGAAAAAAAAAACCCAAGAATTTCTAGGTCCCCTTTGTAAATATTAAGAAGACCAGTATCTTGCAATACTGGCCCAGTCATAAATATATTCCAGGAAGACTGGTTCTTAAGAGTTTCATATTTCCATCCCAAGTACACAAGAGCTATATAAAAGTGAGTCTTAATATTACGGGTCGGTGAAAAAAAAAATACAACTGACCTTTCAACAACGTGGGGGGTTAGGAGCACTAACCCTCTGCATAGTTAAAAATATGTGTAAAACTTGTTTTTTTAAGTTTATTTATTTATTGAGGCAGAGGGAGAATGAGCAGGGGAGGGGCAGAGAGAGAGAGAGAATCCCAAGTAGGCTCCACACTGTCAGCGCAGAGCCCGATAGGGGGCTCAATCTCATGACAGTGAGATCATGACCTGAGCCAAAATCAAGAGTCAGACGCTTAACTGACTGAGCCATTCATGCACCCCAAACTGTGCATAACTTTTGACCCCCCCAAAACTTAACTGCTAATAGCCTACTGTTGACCAGAAGCCTTACAGAAAACATAAATGGTTGCTTAACACATATATCATATCCTTACCATAAAGTAAGCTACAGAAAAGAAAATGTTATTAAGAAAATAAGAGAGGGGCGCCTGGGTGGCGCAGTCGGTTAAGCGTCCGACTTCAGCCAGGTCACGATCTCGCGGTCCGGGAGTTCGAGCCCCGCGTCGGGCTCTGGGCTGATGGCTCAGAGCCTGGAGCCTGTTTCCGATTCTGTGTCTCCCTCTCTCTCTGCCCCTCCCCCGTTCATGCTCTGTCTCTCTCTGTCCCAAAAATAAATAAACGTTGAAAAAAAAAATTAAAAAAAAAAAAAAAGAAAATAAGAGAAAAATGTATTTTTCAATACCATAAGGTTATGCTAGATGTTATTACTAGCACTAGACATCAAAAATGAAAAGATAATGTGAAAAAGAAATTCATATTTGTTTATGGGTATATCATTCATATACTGATAATGAAGCAGCAAAACAATTGCTTTACAGTAGCCTAGTGTAGTTTTATTTATTTATTTATTTATTTTTAATTTTTTTTTTCAACGTTTATTTATTTTTGGGACAGAGAGAGACAGAGCATGAACGGGGGAGGGGCAGAGAGAGAGGGAGACACAGAATCGGAAACAGGCTCCAGGCTCTGAGCCATCAGCCCAGAGCCCGACGCGGGGCTCGAACTCACGGACCGCGAGATCGTGACCTGGCTGAAGTCGGAGGCTTAACTGACTGCGCCACCCAGGCGCCCCAGTGTAGTTTTTTTTAATCCACTTGATTTTATTTGAAATAATACAAGAAATTTCTCTAAATTTTTTTTTAAGTATTGAATTTCACACATGGTTGTAACCAGTCATTGTGAGGCAGTTATCATGTTGTGGTGATCTGGAAATGTTTTCACTTGTCAGAATGTTACAGACTTTTTTTTTTTATTTAACTTTATTTTTTATTTTTTAAAATTTACATCCAAATTAGTTAGCATATAGTGAAGCAATGATTTCAGTAGATTCCTTACTGCCCTTTACCCATTTAGCCCATCCCCCCTCCCACCACCCCTCCAGCAACCCTCGGTTTGTTCTCTATATTTATGAGTCTCTTTTGTTTTGTTCCCCTCCCTGTTTTTATATTATTTTTGTTTCCCTTCCCTTATGTTCATCTGTTTTGTCTCTTAAAGTCCTCATATGAGTGAAGTTCTATGATATTTGTCTTTCTCTGACTAATTTCACTTAGCATAACACCCTCCAGTTCCATCCACGTAGTTGCAAATGGCAAGATTTCATTCTTTTTGATTGCCGAGTAATATTCCATTGTATACATATACCACATCTTCTTTATCCATTCATCCAGCGATGGACATTTGAGCTCTTTCCATACTTTGGCTCTTGTTGATAGGGCTGCTATAAACATGGGGGTGCATGTGTCCCTTCAAAACAGCACACCTGTATCCCATGGATAAATGCCTACTAGTGCCATTGCTGGGTCGTAGTGTAGTTCTATTTTTAGTTTTTTTGAAGAACCTGAATTCCGTTTTCCAGAGTGGCTGCACCAGCTGGCATTCCCACCAACATGCAAAAGAGAGCCTCTTTGTCTGCATCCTTGCCAACATCTGTTGTTGCCTGACTTGTTACTGTTAGCTCTTCTGACAGGTGTAAGATGGTATCTCATTGTAGTTTTGATTTGTATTTCCTGATGATGAGTGATGTTGGGCATTTTTTCATGTGTCAGTTGGCCATCTGGATGTCTTCTTTGGAAAAGTGTCTATTCATGTCTTTTGCCTATTTTTTCACTGGATGATTTGTTTTTTGGATGTTGAGTTTGAGAAGTTCTTTATAGATTTTGGATACTAACCCTTTATCTGCTATGTCATTTGCAAATATCTTCTCCCATTCTGTCAGTTGCCTTTTAGTTTTTCTGATTGTTTCCTTCGCTGTGCAGAAGCTTTTTATTTTGATGAGGTCCCAGTAGTTCATTTTTGCTTTTGTTTCCCTTGAAGCCTAGTGTAATTGATAGGATTGCCTTATGGTAGCCTAGCCTATACACTAATGAGTGAATCATTATAAAATGTTATGGCATGCAGTACAGTATTATAGTCATATTCATGATACAGTATTGGAAACATTGTTACATTTTAAAAAATCCTCCTGTGATGATAGGCTGATACAGTTTCTCCAATTATGAGGGGAGGCATACTGTATGGTAATATAACTCTTTGAAAGCAAAGTTATAAAACAGTAGGAAAAGTAACACACTATTCTTTTTATATTAAATACCACTCACCATATGCCTATGGAAGGATAGGTTGTCCACTTCCAACTGTCGCACACAGTGTTCTATATGATGAATGCTTAGATCATGATGATGACAAAAACATACTTTTCTTGTGGTACAGTTATTAGATTTTCACAAGAAGACACATATGCAACAGCTAAGTTTATTAACTGTACAGCATGGTGATTTTTTTTAATTTTTTTAACGTTTATTCATCTTTGAGAGACAGAGAGAGAGAGACAGAGCATGAGTAGGGAAGGGGTACAGAGAGGGAGACACAGAATCCAAAGCAGACTGCAGGCTCCAAGCTGTCAGCACAGAGCCCGACGCGGGGCTTGAACTCACTAACTGCAAGATCATGACCTGAGCCAAAGTCAGACACTCAACCGACTGAGCCACCCAGGCGTGCCCAGCATGGTGATTATTTACTATCCGTTAAGTGGAAGTGGATCACTGTAAAGATCTTCATCCCGGTCTCCGTGTTGAGCAGGCTGAGGAGAAGGAGGGGTTGGTCTTGCTGTCTCAGGGGTGGCAGAGGCAGAAAGAGGGAGGAGGTGCAAGAGAAGGCAGGAGACACAGGCACACCCAGTGTAAGTTTACAGAAACACATCGTAATTTCTGACATTTTTTTTTCTTTTTCGTGTCTCCAAAACTGTTTCTGTATGACACCAATCCTTCTTTCAGTGTTCCCTTTTGTAATTTTGCTTTCCAAAACAAGTACCTATATCATATGATAAAATAAAGGAAATTTTCAACATTTAATGTTTGTGGGTCCTGCTCATGGGGTCTCATGGAAGTATATTTTAACATTTACCAAGGTCAGAATGATTTAGCAAAACATCAGAGCGTGGGTGCTCTTTCTGCCTTGAGCACACATTGTAGGTCTGATTTGTTGACAAATGACCTACAAGAGAACATTCCAAACATAAAGAGAAGAGTAAAACCTCCCTGGTGCTAATGAGACTGAAGTCATACAGATCTGCTCATACTAAAAGCTTAAAGTAAGGTCTATAACTTTCTGGACTGTCTTATGTTATGGTGATTTGTAACTTTTTACGTAGGAAAAGTACATAACCCTACACCAAGTGTGCCTTCCCCGAAGCACTCTTTTCTTTGTGAGGATTGTGTATCTCGGACGGCTGCCCTAACTTGGACTCGAATGAAGCTCACTTCTTTTCTTTTAGAGACTCTAAAAGGTTTGTTCTTTTTGTGTGGACACACACAAGGGTCCATGTCAGAAAAGAAGTCAAAAGCAGTCTTGAATAATTGAAACCCTTCTGCCAGACTGTCTAGCATCGATTTGTGTCCTGGCACCATTACCTCTACATTTCTTCCTCGTTGTCTGGCATTGTCTGGTTTGGAAGCACTCATGTCCTGCAAGTCGTCTTCTGTTAATTCCTCTGGGGTGATGTCTGTTAGGTCTTGAATTTCTCCAAGTTCCAAACCTTGAAACCCTTTACTCCCCACCATTTTTGTTATAGACACGATCTCTTTCATGATTTCCTTGACTGGCTCTGTATAAATCCTATAAAGTCATGCAAAACACTGAACACAGTTCTCTTGAGCAGGAATTTATTGTCTTGGGCTGGATGGTTTTCATGGCTTTTCCTCTCATAACAATGGCATCTTCAGTAGTGGAATTCTTCAAGATGTTTGGAGTTCTCTACCATAGTGTTGACGATCCTTCCCGTGGTGTATGTGTGCAATGAGCCGTAAGTGTCCTTGTGACCCCCTGATCCAGAGGCTGAATTAGAGATGTTGCGTTTGGGGGCAAGCAGACCATTTTGACACCATTGGTGTCAAACTCATGGGGTTTTGGGTGACCGGGGCCATTGTCCAATATCAAAAGAACTTTATTTTTTTTTTTAAATTTTTTTTTAACGTTTATTTATTTTTGAGACAGAGAGAGACAGAGCATGAACGGGGGGAGGGGCAGAGAGAGAGGGAGACACAGAATCAGAAACAGGCTCCAGGCTCTGAGCCATCAGCCCAGAGCCTGACGCAGGGCTCGAACTCACGGACCGCGAGATCGTGACCTGGCTGAAGTCGGCCGCTTAACCAACTGCGCCACCCAGGCGCCCCTCAAAAGAACTTTAAATGGCAATCTCTTACAGGCTGGGTACTTCCTGACCTCAGGGGCAAGCACTGATGGAACCAGTCTACAAAAAGCGTTCTCATTGTCCAGTCCTTCTTGTTGTACAAGTAGAAGACTAGCAGCCAGTGTTCATCTTTCCCTTCAAGGTTCCGGGGTTAGAAGCTTTATAAATAAGGACACTCCTGATCATAACTGCATTTGCACAAAACAGTAGTTAGCCTATCTCTTCCTGCCTTAAATCCTGGTGCTCATTTCCTTACTAATAAAGCATTTTTTTTTCTAGCATAGGGCACTTTTGTCTGTTTAAAAACCTATTCAGGCAGATAGTCTTTCTCCTTAATAATTTTCTTCATGGTGTTTGGGAACTCATCTGCTGCCTCTTTGTCGGCAAAAGCTGCTTCTCCTCTCTTGTCTTGACATTTTTTAACCAACTGAGCCACCGGACGCCCCTTATCCTGACATTGTTTTTTAAGCCAAACCCCTTTCTAAAATTATCAAACCATCCGTTGCTGGCATGAAATTCTCCAGCTTTAGATCCTTCACCTTCCTTTTGCTTTAAGTTGTTGTATAATGACTTTGTTTTTTCCCAAATCCTATTAGAATCCATAGGTATGCCTTTCCTACAGCAACCCTGTACCTACATAAAAGCTACATTTCAATACAAGATAGAGATATTTTGCAAAAAGCGCAGGGTTTTCACACCTGCTGGCATTGCTGCAGTCATGGCTTCACAAATTTCCTTTTTTATTTTTACAATGATCCTTCTGCTGGATTCATTTATCTTGAAAGAATGGGCACCTGCTGCTGCCAACCTCAATTTACAGTATATATCAAGCAATTCAACTTGTTGGAATGTCATAGCTTTTCTCTGCTTCTTGGGAACACTTCCAGCATCACTAGTGCCACCTTGTATGGATCCCATGCTGTTATTCAAGGTTTGAGGTATTGCATTAAACATGATGAAAAATACATGAGAACCACAAGAGGCCACTTTTTGCCGTGATACACAATTTACTGGAGAGATAAACTGCTCACATGGAGACAGTTAATAGCTCATGGTGTTTTAAGTGAATACTCGCAACACTTGAGCTCATGACAATAGCGACAGGAGGTGGCTGTGACACTGTTACAGTAGTACAATTTGTACTACAGTTACTTTTATGCAGTTATGATTTAATATTGCATCTTTACATTTGTTTCCATTTCCCTCAACTGCAAATGGTGCCATGTATGTTCTGTAAGTGTGCATAAGATTCAATAAATGTTCATTTTTTATAATTTATATATTTTATGATAGTAAATGATAAAATAGACTAATATCTATATTTAGTGCATTCCTGGTAAACCTACCTTTTTATGAATTTTTGATATGTCCCTAACACATGGTTTGTCTGAGAGATTTTACAAATTGTCGCAAATCTCCAAAAATTTTTCCAATATATTTATAGAAAAAAAAATCCGTGCATAAGTGGATCCATGAAGTTCAAACCTATGTTGTTCAGGGGTTAACTATACTATGAAGAACCCAGTTTTTAAATTTTTCTTGAAATAGTCATACCTTATTTAACTATGATTGGCAGTTATTTTAGAATTATCCTTAGGTGTTTGGCATACTCCTTCTACATGAAGCATATGAATATATTAAGGTTGAATCATATGGAATTCTTTTGTAAGTCAGAATACTTTAAGTATTGGAAAATCCATGTAGCTCAATGTACACATCAGTGACCATTTGAGGGAAAGCCTGGCATGTCTTCTCAATGTATATCAGTGGGAAGTCTGCTGATATTCTTTTTTTTTTTTTTTTTTTTTTTTTTTTTGGGACAGAGAGAGACAGAGCATGAACGGGGGAGGGGCAGAGAGAGAGGGAGACACAGAATCGGAAACAGGCTCCAGGCTCCGAGCCATCAGCCCAGAGCCTGACACGGGGCTCGAACTCACGGACCGCGAGATCGTGACCTGGCTGAAGTCGGACGCTTAACCGACTGCGCCACCCAGGCGCCCCTCTGCTGATATTCTTATAAAATACCACTTTTCATCTGTTAGTAGCATATCTTTATTTCCTAATTAGTTCATAAACTATCTCCTAAGAGCAGAATTTACAAATCCAAAGACTCTAAAAATCACAGCTTAGAACCTAAGAAGTGTAGCCCTAGATGAGACTTCAAAGGCTATCTTATTGTGGTAAGTAAACATTGCCAATTGTCCCCCAATATTTTTTCTATCTCTTCTTTGCACTTCATAGAAGTTCAGTATTTACCTGGGCACGAGGCTACCCAGTACAAACACTTGTATGCCATGTATCTCTTGCAGCTAATTGGGCCAGGTAACTAAGTTCTGACCAATGGGATGTGAACTGAAGTAATAAGTTTTCTCCCCTTTCCAATTCCCTTTATCTGCTGGGTGGAATGCAGAGATGGTAGTGGACCATGTAGGCGAGGACATTGCCTTACAAAGGGAATAGCAAGATGGGAGGCTTCTGGGGCCCTGTTACCACACTACCCGCTGATGCTTGTACCTAGACATCTACATGAGAGAAAGAGATAACTTACGTCCTACCTAACATACCAGTCCAATGCTCTCAGTGTGCAGGTGACAAAACAGACTCAGAGAGATGAACTTGCCCACAATCACTCCGCCAAAGTGTGGCAGTGCTTAGAGTCTAATTGAGGCCTTCAAGATCAGTGCTTGTTTTTTCATCCTCTATTGTTTCTGTGAAAATGAGGCCACTTAAACATAAGAATTACATGTAAAAAAGTCACTTTGAAATGTAAACTGCATTTGTTTATTGTTGATAATGTTCTTTCACTAAGAATGGAACTTTGAACTAAATTAGAAGATGATTTTGCTCAAACACAATGAAATATTAGACATTAACTTCTTTAGCTTCACTGCCACATGTAAATTTCATTTTACAATTGCCCTTCCGAAGTTTATAGCATTGCATTTAAATTTCTTTGATCATAAAAACAGAACTAATGGATGGTAGAATACGCTTGTAGGATTTTTAAGCGTTACAAATGGCTCAGCTTGCTCTAAATAGCCTGAGGGCGATAATCAGGATGAAGTTATTTCTGTCAATTTTGGGTGTGAGTTGGAGAAGTCATCCAACTTTCTCCCTGAAGTTGA
The DNA here is from genome assembly GCF_022079265.1 of Lynx rufus. Lineage (NCBI taxonomy): Eukaryota > Metazoa > Chordata > Mammalia > Carnivora > Felidae > Lynx > Lynx rufus. Next base: position 32,629,011 of record NW_025814828.1, on the reverse strand, counting down.
CATTGTCTCTGGAGTTAGTAAATTTTGGTAGTCAGGTGTTCCATTTGTTGTTTTGTTTCAGGTAAATGAACATGTATGTATTAGTTTATAAATAATAAACCATAGTCATAATCAAGGACTTCTGAGTGTCTAAAATAGTTTAATTTTTCAAATGAGTTTGAAAGTGGTGGCAGGAACTTGAAATTATACATTAGTGGTGTGTGTGTGTGTGTGTGTGTGTGTGTGTGTGTGTGTGTGTATGAGAGAGAAAGAGAGAGAGAGAGAGAGCGAGCACTGGTGAGGAGGCTCACAGGATATGTTGTACCTTTATGCAAATGGTTCAGAAGGCAAAGGAAGGCAACTTCTCTCTTAATAAGATGTCTAAAATCCTGGAAGATTTATACGTTAGCCCTTAATTTCACATCCCAATTTAGGAATAGGAAAGTAGACTGAAATGTTGCAGGCATTCCAAATTATACCGTATTAGAGAAATTAGTTTACTGATTGGCAGTCCTGCAAGTCTCACTCATTTACTAAATTGAACTAAAGTTTATTTGGTTTAAACAAACAAACAAACGAACAAACCAAAAACTACTGTAACACAGGTTTTCTTTGAAAGTGGTAACAGCAAAATTTGTAAATAACTTCCTTATAGGGGCACCTGGGTGGCTCAGTCAGTTAAGCGTCTGACTTCAGCTCAGCTTGTGATCTCGCGGTTGGTGAGTTCGAGCCCCGCGTTGGGCTCTGTGCTGACAGCTCAGGGCCTGGAGCCTGCTTCAGTTTCGGTGTCTGCCTCTCTCTCTCTGCCCCTCTCCTGCTCGTGCTCTGTCTCTCAAAAATAAATAAATACACATTTTTTAAATAAAAAAAATAACTTACAAAATAAGATTCTAAGGAGACAGGGACAACGTTAGAAAAGTTTCATGGCAGAATCTAAACTAGTCTCAGCACATGTGATTCAGGACACTGACATTATGAGAAGTAAAAACATCTCTGTGTAGAGACTGTATAGTGGGTTTACCCAACAGGAGAAAGGAAACAAGAAGGTGATGATAATGGTATCTGTCTGGTCTAAGAGAAGCATTCTGGAAACAAACCCAACTTTTCATTGTTTCCAGCTCTGAGGCTGTGACATCAGTAAAGGGAAAATTTTTTTTTTGATGAACATTGTAGCCAGACCTCAAAGGAACACCTGTAGTCTTCTGTCCATAAAATGGCAAGAAGCTGAGCATGAAGTGATTTCTTTGGTTACAGAAGATCCACAGGCTGCCTCTTGCATCCAAAGAAGTGAATCAAACCTTGGGGCAAAAAGTTGGGAACCTGAGGTGGCAGAATAAAGAGAAACAAGTTCCAGAGGCACCCCACTGGCACATGATGAACTCAATTCATTCAATAGTGAAAATACTACTCTCTGTAAAAATGGCACTTTTTGGCAGACAGTTACGTAATGCTATGTTCTAGTCCTGTTTATGTTTCTGATAAATGTTGATTTTGTTAGTTTAAACTTAAAATATAAACAGCCACACTCTAATGTTGGAACTCACTCAGAATTCTGAGAATCAGTGATTCAGGCATGCATGTGAAAGTTTAAAATTAATTATGATGATAAAAATTGAGGAGTCCCCTGCCAATTTATCTACCATTTATCTGACACAATTTTTAATTTTAGTAGCATAAGACAGTAGGGCTGCACACAAAAAATAGGTGGTTTGGAGGTTTCCATAAAAAACATATTTGATGGGGTACCTGGGTGGCTCAGTTGGTTAAGCAGCCAAATTTGGCTCCGGTCATGAACTCACGGTTGGTGAGTTCAAGCCCTGCATCAGGCTCTATGCTAACAGCTCAGAAGCCTGGAGCCTGATACAGATTTTGTGTCTCCCTCTCTCTCTGCCCCTCCCCTGCTTGCTCGCTCTTTCTCTCTCTCTCTCTCTCTCTCATAAATAAACATGTAAAAAATGCTTTAAAAAAAAAGAACATATTTGATTCCAATTACTAATTGCTTCTGCAAAATTTTGTAGGCTTCTACAAATAGCATCTAATAAACAACATCCTCATTAAATGGTGAGTGTTATTAAATGGACTAAAAACAAAAGGGGCTTAGGATAAAAAGATACTTAGTGACTGAGAAATACATGGAGAATCATAGGGTTATAAGGGATACTAATGGTCATCTGGTCTAGTCCCTTTAACTTGCAAATGAGAAAGGCAAGTCCCAGAGTGATTAGCTAGTTGATAGGGTCTGAGTTACAGCCTGTGACTCTGACTTCACCTCCAGTGTAGGAATTCCTGCTAATGGTAGCAAGTTTACAAGATGGCCCCCAATGATGCACCTCCTAGTATTCCTGGCCTTGTGCAGTCACATCCCACACTGACTCTGGGCTGGCTCTGTTTAACTAATGGAATATAGTAGAAGTGGCATTCTGGGACTTAAGGCCTGTAGGTAGGTCTCAGAAGCCTGGCAACTTCTACCTGGGCCCTTGGAATGCTCACTTTGGGGAAACCCTTCTCTCTGGACCCCGTTGCCATTCTGTGAGAAACTCAAGCCATGTAGAGGACTTGTAGATGCTCTAGTCAAGAGACTTAGTTATGTTCCCTGTCAACAGCCAAACAGCAACTGCCAGTTTTGTGAGTGCAACATCTCTGACATCCCTCCCAATAGAGCCTTCTGAAAACTCTTGCCTTAGCCAGCATCTGATTCCGACCAAACAAGAGGCTCTAAGTGAGACACGTCCAGCTAAGCAGAATCAACACATAGAACCATGAGGGTCTGCATGAATTGTTGTCTTCAGCTAGTAAGTTTTAGGATGATTTGTTATGCAGCAATGGATAACTTGAACAGAGATAGAACTAAGAAGGTATGCAGAGTTCCATTCCTTCACTAATGCTTGCAATTAGTTAAGTTTCATATACATTACTTGATCAAGGAAATTGTCTTCTTCCCTCTTTTTAACCCAAGCCTACCTGACCTAGACATTCAAATGCAGTCTTCATTTCTTTTTTTTTTGTTGTTGTTGTTGTTGTTAAACTTTTTTTTTTACTGTTTTTATTTATTTTTGAGACAGAGAGAGAGAGTGAGCTAGCGAGCAGGGGAGGGGCAGAGAGAGAGGGAGACACAGAATCTGAAGCAGGCTCCAGGCTCTGAGCTGTCAGCACAGAGCCTGACACAGGGCTTGAACTCACGAGCCGTGAGATCATGACCTGAGCAGAAGTCAGAGGTTTAACTGACTGAGCCACCCAGGCGTCCCTCTTTTTTTTTTCAAATACAGTCTTTGTCCTCTTCTAACTTTCCCTAACCCTACACTTCCCTAAACACGATGATAATGGCAATAATCTCAAATGGCACTTATGTGTTGGTCACTAATGCTAAGTACATTTACACTCATTGAATCTTCACAAAATCATTATGAGGTCTGTTCTGTTATTATCCCCCATTTATATATGAAGAAGCTGAAATACAAAGTAGTTTAAAAAAACTTGCTTTATACCATTAAGCTATTAAGCATGGGGTCAGACTCCAAACCCCAGCAGTCTAACTTAAGTGTACATCTTTAACCAATAATATGTGGACCTATCTTAATAGTGGTCACACTTTTAAGTAGAACTTGTATAGTTCTCTGCCAGCTAGATAGTAAGCTCCCAGAGGGAAGGGGACATATTTATATTATTCAACATGCAGTCCTCAACAACTACTCTATTCCTAGTAAACGGGCTTTCTCCAAATATGTTACACATCTGATGAATTACCAATAGCACTTGAGTACATTTTAACATGGAAAATTTGGTAAGATCAAAATTTGAAGGGCACAATATCTAACTATAATCCTATGTTAACCTCTTCTGACCCTCGCCATGGGTCTTGGTGCTATAGCGGCTCTGTTGTAGAAAGTTCTGTGCATGTTTAATACATATTCTTTATACCCTTGAGTTTTCCCCTCTAGATGCATAACATGAAACATAAAAATGAATGCATTCAACTGGATCTAGGGTGGGAAAGGTAAAATCTTCACATCTTAAAAAGAACTGTTATTTCCTACATCTAACAGCTTTGGTGTGAGAGGGTCACACTAACCACCAGCAGATGTCATCATAGCATAGGACTTAAAACAAGGCCCAGCGAGGAGGTGAACTGCAAAGGCTGCTGCTGGGGGTGCACTTTTGTATAATTAGTTTGGAAGACAACTTGGTAATGTCTACTACAGCTGAATATGCACGTGCCCTATCACCCAGCAATTCCATGCTTAGGTGTATGTCATATTTTTTTAAATTTTAACTTAAAAATATTTTATATTTTTTACTTGAATGTAGTTGGCACGCAATGTTATTCAGGTGTACAACATGGTGATTTGACAAGTGTATATATTATGCTATGCTCAGCACTATGTAGCTACAATCTGTCACCATACAATGCTATTAGAATACCATTGACTATATTCCTTATTCTGTGTCTTTTAGTCCCGTGACTTATTCATTCCATAACTGGAGGCCTGTATCTCCCACTCCTCTGCACCCATTTTGGCCATACCCGACCTCCTTCCATCTGACAACCATCATTTTTTCTTGTTTTTTTTTCCTCCCTCCCTTCTTTCTTTCTTTCTTTCTTTCTTTCTTTCTTTCTTTCTTTCTTTCTCTTTCTTTCTTTCTTTTTCTTCCTTCCTTCCTTCCTTCCTTCCTTCCTTCCTTCCTCCCTTCCTCCCTCTCTCCCTCCCTCCTTCCCTCCCTTTCTTTCTTTCTTTCTTTCTTTCTTTCTTTCTTTCTTTCTTTCTTTCTTTCTTTCTTTCATCATGATAATTGTACTCTTTAATCCCCATCCCCTATTTCCCCCATCTTGCCACCCACCTCCTCTCTGGTAACCATCAGGTACCGTAGTCTCTATAGTTAAGAGTCTGTTTCTTGGTTTGCCTGTCTCTTTTTCTTCCCCCTTTGCTCATTTGTTTTGTTTCTTAAATTCCACATGAGTGAAATCATATGGTATTTGTCTTTCTCTAATTGACTTGTTTTGCTTAACATAATACTCTCTAGCTCCATCCACATCACTGCAAATGGTAATATTTCATTCTTTTTATGGCTGAGTGATATTCCTGTGTGTGTGTGTGTGTGTGTGTGTGTGTGTATCCACTCATCAGTCAATGAACACTAGGGCTCTTCCCATAATTTGACTATTGTAGATAATGCTGCTATAAACATAGGGGTACATGTATACCTTTGAAGTAGTATTTTTGTATTCTTTGGGTAAATACCTAGTAGCACAATTTCTGGGTCATAGGGTAGTTCTGTTTTTAACTTTTTGAGGAACCTCCATACTGTTTTCCGTTGTGACTGCACCAGTCACATTGCACCAGTTGCATTCCCACCAGCAGTGTAAAAGGGTTCCTTTTTCTCCACATCCTCACCAACACTTGTTGTCCCTTGTGTGTTTTATTGTAGCCATTCTGACACATGTGAGGTAATATTGCATTGTAGTTTTGAAATGTGTTTCCCCGATGGTGAGTGATGTTGAGCATCTTTCCATGTGTCTTTTGGCCATCTGGATGTCTTTTTTGGAGAAGTATCTATTTGTGTCTTCTGCCCATTTTTAATTGGCTTATTTGTTTTTTGGGTGTTGAGTTGTATCAGTTCTTTATATATTTTGGATACTAACCTTTTATTGGATATGTCATTTGCAAATACCTTCTCCCATTCCATAATCTACCTTTTAGTTTTGTTGATTGTTTCCTTCGCTGTGCGGAAACTTTTTATCTTGATGTAGTCCCAATAGTTTATTTTTGCTTTTGTTTCCCTTGCCTCAGGAGACACATCTAGAAAAATGTTGCTACAGGTGATATCAGAGAGATTACCGCCTGTGCTGTCTTCAAGGATTTTTATGGTTTCAGGTTTCACATTTATGTCTTTAATCCATTTTGAGTTTATTTTTGTGTATTGTGAAAGAAAGTAGTCCAGTTCCATTCTTTCGCATGTGGCTGTCCAGTTTTCCCAACACCATTTGTTGAGCAACCATCATTTTCTTCTTTGTATTTAAATCTGGCTCTTCGTTTTGTTGTTTGTTTATTCATTTTTTTAGGTTCCACATATGAGTGGAATCGTATGGTATTTTTCACTCTCAGTCTGACTTATTTCACTTAGCATAATACCCTCTAGGTCCATCCATGTTGTCACAAATGGCACAGTTTCATCCTTTCTTATGGCTGCATAATATCACTCATATTTTCATTAAAAGATGTGTACATAGCAAAAATAAATTGAGAGGATAAAACTGGAAAATTTTGTGTCTGCTGTGGTTGTAGTGCACAAATATTCTCTTACAGTGTGTATCGTATCTTAAACTGTGTCCAGAGTATACCAGATATCTTACTGTTTTGAGCAAATATTTACTTCTCTAATTTAAACGTGGATACTTTTACCAAAACTGGCAGCCTAAAAGCATACATAAAGATATTTTTAAGTGCTATACCTAACATTAAATTTTCCTAGTTTAAAACCATGAACAAATAAGCAAATACATATACAAGAACAGCAGTGCTACTATAGGAAATATCCCCAGACTGGCAACTACCCAAATGCCCATCACCAGTAGAATGTATAAATAAATTGTATATCCACACAATGCAACATGATATGGCAATGAGAATAAATGACCTACAACTACACACAATACGTGAGAACATTTGAAAAACATAATGCTTCATAAATGGAGTCAGTCACAAAAGAGCACACATTGTATTGTTTCTTTTACATAAAGTGGAAAAGCAGGATCTGAAAACAGTGACAGGGAGGGTTAGTGACTAGTAAAAGGCATGAGGATGGGGGGCTCTGGGATGCTGGTGAGCAGGACCAGCTATATAATTTGCAGGACCCAGTACAAAAGAAAAATATAGGACCCTTGCTAAAAATTACTAAGAATTTCAAGACAGCTGCAGTAGAGCATTAAATCAAGTGCAGAGACCTTGTAGGTATGGGTCCCATGCAACTGCACAAGTCAGCATTCATGAAGCCTGCCTGAAGGTAATGTTTTTAATCTTGATCTGGGTACTGGTTTCATGGATATTTATTTCATAAAATTCAGTGAGCTGTGTATGTGCCTTTTTCTGTATGTATGCTCTACTTCAATGAAAAGTCAAAATACACAAAATGACCAAACAAGGTTTTGGATGGAGGCCCCCAAATCCCACTCACAAACACACTCTTCATGGATTACTGAACAGAGGCTCTGGTCTGCTGTCCACCCTTCTTCTTTAACATTTAGATGGCTTTGCTAGCAGTAAAATTTACCTTTCTCTCAAATCAGATGAAACCCTTCCACCTAACAGATGACCACAGTTTTCTATGGAAACATTTTAAATACCCAAGAATGTGAGGAAAGTGGGAATTAGAACTAGAACAACCCTCAGCCCCTTCCTCAATGGCTGTACACTCCCAGGGACTACACTCTGGCAAGATCCAAAAGACCTTAGAACAAAACAGCCTCAACACTTCCTCTGAAGAATTTCTTTTAGCGTTTCCTTGTTTTGCTCGGTTTCATCTAAGGTGGTAAGTTGGCATTAATATATTTACATGTGGGGGTACCTGGGTGGCTCAGTTTTGTCGGACACCCAACTCTCGATTTTGTCTCCGGTCATGATTCCACCCAGGGTCATGGGATCGAGCCCTGCATTGGGTTCTTCACTGAGTGTGGAACCTGCTTAAGATTCTGTCTCCCATGGGGCACTTGGGTGGCTCAGTTAGTTAGGCATCTGACTCTTGACTTCAACTCAGGTCATGATCTCACATTTGTGAGTTCGAGACCCACATCTGGTTTTGTGCTGACAGTGCAGAGCCTGCTTGGGATTCTCTCTCTCTCCTTCTGTCTCTCTGCTTCTCCCCCCCTTACTCTTCTCTCCCTCCCCTCCCTTGCATGTGTACACTCTCTCTCAAATAAATAAACTTAAAAGGATTCTCTGCCCCTCTCCCTCACTTGTACTCTCTCTAATAATAATAATAATAATAATAATAATAATAATAATAAATAAAATATAATTATATGTATACTGCCAGTTTTATATTCCCCTCTCTTTTTAATTTTAGGGAAAATATGAATTTTGTCTCACAATAATTTCCTTCCTGACTGGCTTATAATGATTGTCAGTGGCAATTGCTCAGTAATTAAAAGCAGGTGATATAAACCAAAGAGGTGTATATTTAAATTTTTTTAGTGTTTAGTTATTTTCGAGAGAGACAGAACATGAGTAGGGGGAGGAGCAGAGAGAGAGGGAGACACAAAATCTGAAGCAGCCTCCAGGTGATGAGCTGTCAGCCCAGAGCCCGAAATGGGGCTCGAACCCATGAACTTTGAGATCATGACCTGAGCCAAAGTTGGATTGCTTAACCGACTGAGCCACCCAGATGCACCAAGAGATGTATGTTTGTTAGAGATATTTTCAGCAGAAATTTTCACTCTTTAGTAGTGCTAGTCACATCTCACCATTGAAAGTTAAAAACAAACATAAAAAAAAAAACCCCTCTGGAGTGGCTGTCTTTGTGGACACTTGATATTTTTTGAACACTATTTCTATATGTTGGTGATTTCCCACTGATTCAGGCCAGAAACCAGAGCTCACTTTTCTGGCTTCCATTGTGACTACAGTGTCCCAAGATTAGCTCCTATCAATGAGATGCAGTCAAGCAAGGCCAATTAGGAAGAGAGCTTTGTAAGGAAGGAAGAGGAGTACAGAATGGCCTTGCCTGACAATGGAACCTCGAGTTGGCAGAGGTCTCCGTGCAAGTGTTGCCTGTCAGCAGATGAGTTGCTAGCTGTGTAACCTCCAAGCCTGATTCTCTAGCCACCTCAAGGAATCTATAATCTGCCTTATCTCCTTTAATAAATCTCTTTTCCTAAAACAATCTGGAGAGGGTCCTGTTGTTTGTAGCCAAGAACCCTAATATTCTCTCACTCCCTGGCTCTGATATAAATATCAGACATTGTTGTTTTTTACCATCAAACCTTTGTCCATTATGTTCCCAGTGCAGGAAGCAATCCTTGAAGAACACTGAGGTGACAGAAGGTCTCTCCATTTGTTTTGTGGCTCTCTTTAGAATATGAGGTGCCTGTTGCCCGTTGGTTTCTAGCATGGCGTCCTTACTTGCCAATCCTTAGAATGTCCTAATTGGCATCCTCATATAGTTGAATGTGCTCTTCTCATAGGTGTTACCACAGTGTCCTTGGTTATTCTCTTGGTGGTGGCCCTTATTATATGGTGAGTGCTTCAGGGACAGGGATTGTACCTTGCTCAGCTTTGATCACTTGTGTCTCAGGTTAAGGCCCAGCACATAGTAGGTGCTCAGTAAGTGTTAATGCCTCTCAGGGCAGACATAAATCTATCAAAGTAATTTCACTTGGTTTGATTTACTAAACATCTGTGCAAGTTGAAGTTAAAAAGGGCAGCCGTTTACCAACCTGGGGGAAATAGGCCACGACTCTACTCTGAGGACGCTTCTCTTGTGCTACTTGTTGTGGACATCAGTCTATCAGAGCAGTCTCCCTTCCTCCCCCATCTGTAAAACTTCTGTTATATGAGACACATAAACCTTATACAACCCATATTAATCCCATTTAAAAGGGAGGAAGAGAAGTCCTGTTCTCTCTTCCCTCGATTACTTCATCATACTCTCATTTTTTCTAGTCATTATGGTTTGAAAATTAATTGGAGTTGTGTAAAATTGGCACCAATTTGACAGCCTCTGTACATTCATTCCCAGTTTATGAGCTAATAAACCCACTGACTACATTGGTGAACTATGAAAAGGTGCCCCACTGCAGTTTTCTGATTTCGGGTGGGTTATAAACTTACTTGTGCAAGTTCACTGTTACTCCCCTACCATGTCCGTGTCAGCTTGCACCAATGTAAGTGGAGCCATAACGAAGCCATGATCATATGTGTGTTCTATTAATGAACATTTCAAAAACCGACACATTTGGTAGTGGATCAAAGCCAGAGAGAGCTTTGCAGAGTGGTAATTAATGTGTGTAATCTGTGTTGCTGGATTTCCCCCAGGTTGGTAAACGGCTGCCCTTTTTAACTTCAGCTTGCACAGATATTTAGTAAATCAAACCGAATGAAATTACTTTGATAGATTTACGTCTGCCCTGAGAGGCATTAACACTTACTGAGCACATACTATGTGCTGGGCCTTAACCTGAGACCCATGCAAAGGACCTGATGGCAGAAACTGGAGAAAGAGAAGTCTAGAGTCCATAAAAAAATAATAGCTATGGAGCATCACACATTTGGAAAGCCTTATGTGGACACTGTGGCCTGAGGTTTATGCTTTCTCTGACTCTCAGAAAATTTATAATCCATACTTATTTATAATAGTATACACTATACTATCTCTTCTCTTGTTATCTTAAACTCCTTTTCAACCTTTGATTTGCTATTTAAAGTCTCATCTCCATAACTAGACTATAAATTCTTAGAAAGTAGAATACATCAATAACAAGAATAAATATTTATTTGGGTATCTCTTATATACCAGGCAATAATCTAGGTGTTTTCCTTATGGCATTTCTGTAACAAGCCAAAGATGTGCTATTACTTGCATTTTGTAATTTTTTATTGAAATATAATTAATAGACATAACATTATATTATTTTGAGGTATACAAACATAAGGATTCAATGTTTGTATATATTACTAAATGATCACCCCAGTAAGTTAACGGTTAGTAAGATGTCTAGTTAACCGCCATCACCATACATAATTAAAAATTTGTTTTCTTGTGATGGGATCTTTTAAGATCTCCTTTGCAGCTTTCAAATACTCAATACAGTATTATTAACTATTGTCCTCATGTTGTACATTATATCCCCATGACTTATTTATTTTATAATTAGAAGTTTGTAACTTTTGGCCCTCTTCACCCATTTTGCCCATCCCCTATCCCCCACCTCTGGAAATCACCAATCTGTTCTCCGTATCTATGAGCTTATGTGTGTGTGTGTGTGTGTGTGTGTGTGTGTGTGTGTGTTTTAAGATTCCACATACAAGTGATATCATATGGGATTTGTCTTTCTCTGTCTGACTTATTTCACTTAGCATAATGTCCTCACAGTCCATCCATGTTGTCACAAATGACAGAACTTTTTTCTTTTTTTGGCTAAATAACATTCCACTGTGTGTGTGTGTGTCTGTGTGTGTGTATCATATTTTCTTTACCCATTTATCCATTGATGGACACTTAGGTTCTTTCCATATCTTGGTTATTATAAATGCTACAGTAAACATGAGTGCAGATATTTTTTTCAAGCTTCTATTTTCATTTTCTTTGAAGAAATACCCAGAAGTGGAATTGCTGGATCATTGGTAGTTCTATTTTTAATTTTTTGAGAACCTCCATACTGTTTTCCTTAGTGGCTGCACCAGTTTACCTTCCTACCAACAGGATTGGTGGCACGAGAATTCCCTTTTCTCTGTCTTCACCAAACTTATTTTTTGTCTTTATGATAACAGCCATTCTAACAAACATGAGGGAATATCTCATTATGGTTTTAATTTGCATTTCCCTGATGATTAGTTTTATAGAGCATATTTTCACATGCCTGCTGGCCATCTGTATGTTGTCTTTGGGAAAATGTCTATTCTGATCCTCTGCCCATTTTAAAATCAGATTGTTTGGTTTTTTGCTTTTTAGTTGCATTAGTTCTGTGTATATTTTGGATATTAACCCCTTATCAGATACGTGATTTACAAATATTTTCTCCCATTGGGTAGGTTGCCTTATCATTTGGTTGATTGCTTCCTTTGCTGTGTTTTGTAGTTTGATGTAGTCCTACTTGTTTGTTTCTACATTTTTCCTTTGCTTTTGGTGTCAAATCCAAAAAAATCATCACCAAGATGATGTCAAGGAGCTTACCACCTATGTTTTCTTCTATGAGTATTATGGTTTTAAATCTTACATTCAAGGTTTAATCCATTTTTAGTTGATTTTTGTATATGGTGTAAGATGCTGTTGTAGCTTCATTCTTTTGTATGTAGCTGTCCAGTTTTCCCAGCACCATTTATTGAAGAGACTGTCCTTTCCCCATTGTATATTCTTGGCTTCCTTGTTATAAGTTAATTGACCATATCTGTGTGGACTTACTTCTGTGCTCATTAAGCTATGTGTCTGTTTTTATGCCAGTATCATACAGTTTTAATTACTATAGCTTTGCAGTATAGTCTCAAATTGAAGAGGGTGATGCCTCCAGCTTTGGTCTTCTCTCTGAAGATTGCTTTGGCTATTTTAGGTCTTTTGTGGTTCAATACAAATTTTGTGATTGTTTATCTGTTTCTGTGAAAAATGCCATTGGAATATTGATAGGGGTTGTATTGAATTTATAGATTATTTCAAGTACTATGGAAATGTTACTTGCAGTACATGAGCATGGAATATTTTTCCATTTTTACCTTCTTCAATTTCTTACATCCGTGTCTTACAGTTTTCAGTGTACAGGTAGTTTATCTCCATGGTTAAATTAATTCCTAGGTTTTGTTCCTTTTGATGGAATTGTAACTGAGATTGTGTGTGTGTGTGGTTTTTTTAAAGATTTATTTATTTTTGACAGAATGAGCACAAACAGAGAAGGGGCAGAGAGAGAGGGGGACCAAAGATCTAAAGCAGGCTCTGTGCTACAGCAGCAAGCCCGATGTGGGGCTCAAACTCACAAACTGCGAGTTCACGACCTGAGCCAAAGTCTGACGCTCAACTGACTGAGCCACCCAGGTGCCCCATGAGATGGTCTTTTAATTTTTCTTTATGACTATTTGTTGTTACTGTATAGAAATGCAACAGATGTTTGTATATTGACTGGGAGTGCTGCAACTTTACTGAATTCCTTTATTAATTCCAACAATTATTTGGTGGATCTTTCTTTTGGTGGTTTTCTCTATATAATATCGCATAGTCTGCAAATAGTGAGTTTTACTTCTTCCTTTTTGGTTTGAATGCCTTTAATTTTACTTTTCTTGCCTAAATGCTCTGGCTAGGCTTTCTAATACTATGCTGAAGAAAAGTGGTGATCGTGGGCTTCCTTGTGTTGTTGCTAATCTTAGGAGAGAGCTTTCAGCTTTTTACCATTAAGCATGATGTTAGCTGGCCTAGCTTATATGGCCTTTATTATGTTGAGGCCTAGTCCCTCTATACCCACATTGTAGAGAATTTTTATTGTAAATTAAATCTGAATTTTGTCAAATGCTTTTTCTGAATCTCTTGAATTGATTATATAATTTTGATAATTCATTTTGTAACATAGTATATCATATTTACTGATTTATGGATGTTAGATCATCCTTGCATCCTGGAATAGTTCCCACTTGATTACAGCATATTATCTTTTTAAAGTATTTTTGAACTCAGGTTGCTAATATTTTGTTGAGGATTTTTGCAGCTATGTTCATCAGGGATATTGGCCTGTAATTTTCTTTTTTGTGATGTCTTTATCTGAGTTTAGTGTTGGGGTAATGTTGGCCTTGTAAAATGGGTATGGAAGCATTTTTTTCCTCTTCAATTATTTGGAATAATTTGATAGATACTAACTCTTCTTTAAATGTTTGGTATAATTCACCTGTGAAGAGATATGGTCCTGAGCATTTGTTTTTTAAGAAAGTTTTTAGATTGCTTATTCAGTTTCATTATGTGTAATCTATTCAGATTTTTTACTACTTCATGATTCAGTCTTGGAAGGTTGTGTGTTTCTAGGAATTTACCCATTTCTTCTAGATTTTCCCATTTGTTCACATATAATTGTTCATAGTAACCTCTTATTTTTTTAAATTTTTTAATGTTTATTCTTAAGAGGAAGAGAGAGAAAGCGAGCACGAATGGGAGAGGGGCAGAGAGAGAGGGAGACACAGAATCTGAAGCAGGCTCCAGGGTCTGAGCTGTCAGCACAGAGCCCGATGCGGGCTTGAACCCACAAACCGTGAGATCATGACCTGAGCCCAAGTCAGATGGTTAACCAACTGAGCCATCCAGGTGCCCCCATAGTAATCTCTTATGATCTTTGTATTTCTGTAGTATCAGTTATAACTCTGTCTTATTTCTGATTTCATTTGTTTCTCCCCTCTCTCTTTTTTCTTGGTGAGTCTGGATAGAGGCTTATCGATTTTGTTTATCTTTTCAAAGAACCAGCTTTTAGTTTCATTGATCTTTTCTATTGTTTTATTAATGTCCATTTCCCTTATTTCCACTGTGATCTTCATTATTTCTTTAATACTAACTAAGGAAGTTAGCCTACTAACTTATTATTTTTCTAGTTCCTTTAGGTACAAAGCTATATATTTATTTGGGATTATTCTTTCATGAGATAGACCTGTATCACTGTGAACTTCCCTCTTAAAACTGCTTTTGCTGCATCCCATAGGTTTTGGAAAGTTGTGCTTCTGATTTCATTTGTCTCAAAGTATTTTTTGACTTCTTCATCGACCCATTGATTGTTTAGTAACATATTGTTTAGTCCCCATGCTTTTGTGTTTTTTCGGTTATCTTTTTGTACCTGATTTCTAGTTTCATATCATTGTGGTCAGGAGAAGTGTTAAAATACTTTCAATCTACTTAAATTTATTGAGACTTGTTTTGTGGCCTAACATGTGATCTATTCTGGGGAATGTTACATGTGCACTTGAAAAGAATATGTGTTCCATAGTTTTTGAATGACATGTTCTGTATGTATCTATTAAATCTACCTGCTCTAATGTGTCACTTAAAGCCAGTATTTCCTTACTGATTTTCTGTGTGGATGATCTATCCATTGATGTAAGTGGGGTGTTAAAGGCCCCTTCTGTTATTGTATTGCTGTCACTGTCTTCCTTTATGTCTGTTAATATTTGTTTTATGTATTTAGGTCCTTCTGTGTTAGGTGCATAATTATTTATGAATTTTATATCCTCTTCTGGAATTTACCCTTTTATCCTCATGTAATGCCATCTTTGTCTTTTGTTACAGTTGTCCCAGAGTATGCCCTGCCTGACTGCCTTGGCGGAATGGCTGGAGCTGGAGTGGGTGTGGGCTGGGGGTGTCCCAGTGCATTTTGTGCTGGGATAGTCTTGGTGAAATGGCTTGGTCGACACTGTACAGGGGAGTCCTGGAGCATGCAGTACTGGAGTCGCCTTGGTGGGATGGCGGGAGCGGGGGAGCTGGCATGGGCAGAGGGTTGCCTTTGGGGGACAGCTGGAGTTGGTGTGAGCTAGGGACTTGGGGCTTACTAGGGTGGCCCTAGCAGGCTGGCTAGAGTGCCTGGAGCCTGCTTCCATAACACTTGTCAAGGCGAAGATGAAGCATAAACATTGGAACTTGCCAGCGCCTCCAACCTCAGAGAGAATTTCAACAGCTCCTCCACCATTTGGCAAATGCTCTAGGGTTAGTAAATGGATATCATTCATTTATGGTCTAGTTACCCTTTAAACTGCTATTATTTTGCTGTGTCCCAGGGCAGGCAAGTCTGTACACAGGTGCCTCAGTAATAGCATCACTTTGGGGATGAGGTTCCCATTGTTACTATGTTGCCTTTTCTCCCACTCTTCTCTGCCTGGTTCCTCTATTTGCTGTGCAGAAGGTATTCAGTCAGCCCTCGTTCTACTTGTGGAGCACTTGCTTTATGTTTAGGTGTAGATTCAATGTGTCAATGGGAGGAGCTGAATTCAGGGTCTTCCTACACTGCCATCTTGGACTGCCTCCAATATAACTCTTTTTATAATTCACTTTTTACTAAGTCTTTAAGTATTTGATGTTGTTTCTTTGTTGTGTGCTTATGTTTGGTTTTGAGATTCCTTGTTAGACATTCTACTGTGCAAATTTAGAAAGCTTGATAGGGCCAGGGTTGGGGCAGCTAGTACTCCAGCTGGTAGTGAATTTGGAGAGAGTCCGCTCATATTTTTGGTGTAGTGCTGGTTTTCTGGGTTTGAATGCTTCTTGTTCTTCCTGGGTGTGGGCTGTGGGCACTGTCCCCAACCGCCTGGCTTGAGCTTCCACACTTACTGCATTCATCTAAAAGCTTTTGCTTCAATTGCTACTGCAAAGCATTGAGAGTAGGAAGAGGCTATGGGCAACAGTATGTGTTCCTCCTGTAGTACCCAACTAATCACTCTCTTCATTTACTCCAGGCTTCCTGTTATTCATGATATTTGCTACCTCTGAAAGCGGAGCAGCTATTCTAGCACTCCTATCCTGGGCATTTTGGGTTGTGATTTCCATCTTTTGTTTTGTTCCATCTAATTTCCACATTTCAAGGATTCCTTGCAGTTTCTGGTATACTGAGGGCAATGATGCATGGTTGTAGAAAACATACAAACAGTATAATAAATTATAAAATGCTAAAATCTCCTGAAATCCTACCACCCCAAACTAACCATAGTTATTATTTTGAAGCTCATTCTTTTTTTTTTTTCAAAAATTTTTTAACGTTTATTTATTTTTGAGACAGAGAGAGACAGAGCATGAATGGGGGAGGGTCAGAGAGAGAGGGAGACACAGAATCGGAAACAGGCTCCAGGCTCTGAGCGGTCAGCACAGAGCCCGACGCGGGGCTCGAACTCATGGACCGCGAGATCATGACCTGTGCCGAAGTTGGACACTTAACCGACTGAGCCACCCAGGCGCCCCTGAAGCTCATTCTTGTAGTCAGCATTCCATGCATGCACACATGTACACACAAACACACCACGTGCACAAATTTTTCAAAAATGGCACCATGCTTTTCTGTAACCTGAATTATTTTACTTACAGTGTATTTGCCTAGGGGCACCTGGGTGGCTCATTCAGTTAAGCATCAGACTCTTTTTTTTTAATGTATTTATGTTTATATTTATTTATTTTTGTTTTTTAATGTTTATTTTTTAATCACAATATATTTTTTTCAGGGATAGAATTTAGTGACTCATCACCTACATATAACACCCAGTGCTCATCCCAACCAGTGTTCTCCTTAATGCCCCTCACCCCTTTAGCCCTTCCCTCCCACCCAACACCCTGCCAGCAACCCTCAGTTTGTTCTCTGTTTTTAGGAGTCTCTTATGGTTTGTCTCCCTCTCTGCTTTTATATTATTTTTGCTTCCCTTCCCTTATGTTTATTCTGTTTTGTATCTTAAATTCCACATATGAATGAAATCATATGATATTTGTCTTTCTCTGACTGACTTACTTCGCTTAGCATAATACACTCTAGTTCCATTCACATTGTTGCAAATGGCAAGATTTCATTATTTTTGATTGTCAAATAATATTCCATTGTATATATATATGCCACATCTTTATTCATCATTCGATGGGCATTTATTTGGGCTCTTTCTGTACTTAGGCTATTGTCAATAGTGCTGCTATAAACATTGGGATGCATGTGTCCCTTCAAATCAGTATTTTTATATCCTTTGGATAAATACCTAGTAGTACAATTGCTGGGTTGTAGGGTAGTTCTATTTTTAATTTTTTGAGGAACTTCCATACTGTTTTCCAGAGTAGCTCCACCAGTTTGCATTCCCACTATCAGTGCAAAAGTGTTCCCCTTTCTTTTCATCTTTGCCAATATCTGTTGTTGCCTGAGTTGTTTATTTTAGCAACTCTGACAGGTGTGAGGTGGTATCTCATTGTGGTTTTGATTTGTATTTCCCTGATGATGAGTGATGTTGAGCATCTTTTCATGTGTCGATTGGCCATGTAGATGTCTTCTTTGGATTAGTGTCTATTCATGTCTTTTGCCCATTTCTTCACTGGATTATTTGGTTTTTGGGTGTTGTGTTTGATAAGTTCTTTATAGATTTTGGATACTAACCCTTTATTTGGTATGTCATTTGCAAATATCTTCTCCCATTCCATCAGTTGACTTTTAGTTTTGCTGATTGTTTCCTTCACTGTGCAGAAGCAATTTATTTTGATGAGCCCCAATAGTTCATTTTTGCTTTTGTTTCCCTTGCCTCTGGTGACATGTCAAGTAAGACTCTGCTGCAGCTGAGGTCAAAGAGCTTGTTGCCTGTTTTCTTCTCTAGGATTTTGATGACTTCCTATCTTACATTTAGGTCTTTTATCCATTTTGAGTTAATTTTTGTGTATGGTGTAAGAAAATGGTCCAGGTTCATTCTTCATGTTGCTGTCCAGTTTTCCCAGCACCATTTGCTGAAGAGACTGTCTTTCTTCCATTGGCTATTCTTTCCTGCTTTGTCAAAGATTAGTTGGCCATATGTTTGTGGGTCCATTTCTGGGTTCTCTCTTCCATTGATCTAAGTGTCTGTTTTTGTGCCAGTACCATACTGTCTTGATGATTACAGCCTTGTAATACAGCTTGAAGTCTGGAATTGTGATGCCTCCATCTTTGGTTTTCTTTTTCAGGATTTAAGCATCTGATTCTTAATTTCAGCTCAGGTCATGATCTCACAAGTGTGTGGGATTGAGGCAAACATGGAGCTCTGTGCTGACAGCACAGATCCTGCTTGGGATTCTCTCTCTCACTCTCTGTCCCTCCCCCACTCATGCATGTGTGCTCTCTGTCCCTCTCTCTCTCTCTCTCTCTCAAAAATACAAACTAAAAAAAAAAAAAAACAAAAACAAAAACAGTGGACTTGTCTAAATTTCAAGCCTGTATCTTTGTGTTCATATATTTTATATCATCCAGGACAATGCTACTTAAAATGCTGGTCTGCAAACTCTAATAATTATTTGCAACAAGATAACACCTTAGCCCACTATGTGAATCAAATATTTCACCAAGCACATTGTTTAATTTAACTTACGTATTTTTGGAAGCAAGACTTTATCAGTGAGAGAAACAGTTAATTGCTTTATATTCTGGTACAAACTTACTGTGTTGGGGACCTTCAGATAAGCATTTAAGTAGTCATGATAGAAGCTAAGAAAATTGTTTATTTCCAAAAAAATACAGGGCAATGAAAAAAATCTCATTTTTGGATTATACATGACCTTTTCTTTCTTTTTTTAAATTTTTTAATGTTTATTTTTTTTATTTTTGAGAGAGAGAGAGAGAGCAAGAGTATGAGTGGGTGAGAGGCAGAGAGAGAGAGAGAGAGCGGAAGACACAGAATCTGAAGCAGTCTCCAGGCTCTGAGCTGTCAGCACAGAGCCCGATGCAGGGCATGAACCCACGAACCACAAGATCATGACCTGAGCTGAAGTCAGACGCTTAACTGACTGAGCCACCCAGGCGCCCCTGTACATGACCTTTTCTAACCTATACTTTGCCGTTTTCCCTATTTGGATCATATTTACTTGTCAATTTGCTTATAAAACGTTCTTCTGGATATCTTTTTTCAACTTGCTTTAAATCCCAGTTTGATTTCCCTGGAATTTCCACCACTACTCTGGGAATTTTTTTAAATAAAATTTTGCATTTTTCTTACATGAATTTCATTTGTTATGATTTCCTGTGCTTAGGTTGTAAAGAGTATGCGCCGTTTATCACTTCAACATAATATCCAGAAATTACCAAAGGCAAAAGGTCCTTTCTATCTTCTGGAGCAAAAGTAGTCTCCTACCTAATGTTACTTAGCTTGCCTTTTGAATTGCAATAGTTTTTAGAGCCATAATACGATATTATGCATTGCAAATATCTAAGAAATGAGTCATGATATAAGTGTTTTCCAGGCTTAATTGATCATAAAATTTTTTAAAAGATAAATGTATCTCAGACCAAATGTTTCCCAAATACGCAATATGAGAAATGCTGCCTTATGCCAAAAAAGTTTATGTTAGAAATCCTGTCTCTTCATTATGAACTTTCATTGGCCCCACTGTTACAGAAAAAGTACTCACACCTTTTTTTAATCAAATATTGCTTTTAATAAAGAAAAGATGCCCAAGCACTTTACCTTCTATGTGTCAAACATGTTATTTTTAGTTGATGGGAATGTATTATGTGATCCTTTCATTTGTGAGGTAGGGGTAAGAAGCCTTCTCAGAAGCTAAAAAGCATACCACTAAGGCCATGACCCGCTTACCACCTACCCTCAGAGTCATCCTGTTCAGATCATTGGCCAAACTCAGGAAGTCAGGGATCATTTATATTCTTCTCTTTACCTCTCTCTTTGTTTCCCTGAAGATATCTAGCCCATCAGGTTGTAGAAGATTGTCACCTTTGAACCTTGTTAAGCATCAGCTCCATGGCCTGAAGTAGTCAACATCACATAACCCTTTTTGAGGGTAGATGGAGAAGTCCAGATAGTCTAAAATGTAGCAATTCCATGTCTCAGGAATGAACATCTGACAGGTTATGCGACATTTATGGGAAAATAAAACAAAAATGTTCACATGTGCCCCCAACAGAAATTGCTGAAAGGAAAAAGATTAAATGCTTAAAAGAGTGCTAATTTATCTTCAAGGGAATTACTAAAAACAAAAACAAACAAACAAAAAAACCTGTGAGAGCAGAGGTTAGAAAGATTATAATCCTTTTAAAATGCCAAGGTTGTTAGTTGACAGAGTGTCCAGAGGTTAAATGCAATCCAGGATAAAGAGAGAGGACTTCCTTGCTTGAGTCACTGAAGAATATAAACATCTTCTCTTAATATAAAGCAACTTGTTTGGCTGGAAGAAAGGTTACCCCCTGCCTGTCTACACTGCCAAAAGTATCTTGTATATTACTGAACTGAGGCCAAAAGATAAGGCATTCACCTTACTATCACTGGATTTTTCTCTAGCAGTTTTTATCCAGACATAGAGTTTACAAAATAGTAGCAAAATAGCCTAAGGGTTGTTAAAAGCAGAAGCTTTAGAGTCAGCAGCCCTGGGTGTGAATTCCGTATCTGTCCTTCACTATGAGTTGACCAAAGATGGCAGTTTGAGACAAGCAAAAGGAAAGTTTCTTCCTGAAATTTACTCCCTAGCCTCGGCCATCTTAGTATTGTTTGAAGTCCAGGTTGACTCAGATGATCAGATGTTTCTGAACCATGTGATTTATGATTTTCCTATCTGTAAATATTTCAGTATATATTTATAAAAGATGAGAACTTTAAAAAAAATCCCTAACCACTGTTTTGGTTATCTATTTGTGTATAATAAATTATCCCCCAAATTAGATCCTTTTTTAAAAATAAGAACTTTTATTTTTATTTTATTTATTTTTTTCATCATGATAAGTGTACTTTTTAATCCCCATCCTGTCTTTTTTTTTTTAATTTTTTTTTCAACGTTTATTTATTTTTGGGACAGAGAGAGACAGAGCATGAACGGGGGAGGGGCAGAGAGAGAGGGAGACACAGAATCGGAAACAGGCTCCAGGCTCTGAGCCATCAGCCCAGAGCCTGACGCGGGGCTCGAACTCCCGGACCGCGAGATCGTGACCTGGCTGAAGTCGGACGCTTAACCGACTGCGCCACCCAGGCGCCCCTCCCCATCCTGTCTTTGACCCACCCCCTCCATCTCCCTTTTGGTAACCATCAGCTTGTTCTCTATAGTTAAGTGTCTGTTTCTTAGTTTGCTTCTCTTTTTTCCCCTTTGCTTTTTTGTTTCATTTCTTAAATTCCTCATATGAGTGAGATCATATGGTATATGTCTTTCTCTGACTGGCTTATTTCACTTAGCATTATACCCTCTAGATCCAATCGTATGGTTTCATGGAATGGAAAGATTTCATAAAATGGAAAGACTTTCATAAAATGGAAAGATTTTATTCTTTTTTACGCTGAGTAATATTCCCTTTTATATATATATATATATATATATATATATATATATATATATATATATGCTGCATCTTCTTTATCCATTTATCTACCAGTGGCCACTTAGGCTGTTTCCATGTTTGGCAATTGTAAATAATGCTGCTATAAACATAATGGTGCATGTATCCCTCTGAAGTAGGGGTTTTGTATTTTGGGGGTAAATACCCAGTAGTGGATTACTGGATCATATGGTAATTCTATTTTTAATTTTTTGTGGAACCTCCATACCATTTTCCACAGTGGCTATACCAGCTTGTATACCAGCGTTGCAAGAGGGTTCTTTTTTCTCCACATTGTCACCAACACATGTTGTTTCTTGTTTTTTATTTCTGCCATTCTGACAGGTGTGGTGATAGCTCATTGTGGTTTTGTTTTGCATTTCCCTGATGATGAGTGATGTTGAGCATGTTTTCATGTGTCGCTTGGCCATCTGGATGTCTTCTTTGAAGAGATGTCTGTTCACATCCTCTGTCCATTTTTAATTGGCTTATTTGTTTTTTTGGGTGTTGAGTTGTATCAGTTCTTTATATATTTTCGATACTAACCTTTTATTGGATATGTCATTTGCAAGTACCTTCTCCCATTCCATAATCTACCTTTTATTTTGTTGATTGCTCCCTTTGCTGTACAGAAGCTTTTTATTTTGATGTAGTCCCAATAGTTTATTTTTGCTTTTGTTTCCCTTGCCTCAGGATACATAGCTATAAAATACTGCTGCAGCCAATGTCAGAAAAATCACTGCCTTTGCTTTCTACTAGGATTTTTGTGGTTTGGAGTCTCAAATTTAGGTCCTTAATGCATTTTGAGTTTATTTTTGTATATAGTATAAGAAAGCAGTCCAGTTTCATTCTTTCACATGTAGCTGTCCAGTTTTCCCAGTACCATTTGAAGAGACTGTATTTTCCTCATTGCATATTCTTGCCTCTTTTGTCATAGCTGTTAACCACATAATTGTAGGTTTATTTCTGGTCTCTCTATTCTGTTCTATTGATCTATGTGTCTATTTTTGTGCCTTTACCATACTGTTTTAATTACCACCACTTGGTAATACACCTTGAAGTCTAGAATTGTGATACCTCCAGTTTTGCTTTTCTTTTTCTTTTTCAAGATTGCTTTGGTTATTCAAGGTCTTTTATGGTTCCATACAAACTTTAGGATTATTCGTTCCAGTTCTGAGAAAAATGCTGTTGGTATTTTGATAGGAACTACATTAAATCTGCTGATTGCTTTGAGTGGTATAGACATTTTAACAATATTTGTTCTTCCAACCCATGAGCATGAGCATGGAATGTCTTTCCATTTCTTTGCATTGTCGTGAATTTCTTTGATCGCTGTTTTATAGGTCTTTCACATCTTTGGTTAAGTTTACTCCTAGATATTTTATTGTCTTTGGTGCAATTTTAAATAGGATTATTTTCTTAATTACTCTTTCTGCTGCTTCATTAGTAGCATATAGGAATGCAACAGATTTCTGTACATTGATTTTGTATCTTATGACTTTACTGGATTCATTTATCAGTTAGTAGCTTTTTTGGTGGAGTCTTTAGAGTTTTTTATATATAGTATCATGTCATCTGCAAATATTGAGTTTTACTTCATCCTTACCAATTTGGATGCCTTTTGTTTCTTTATGTTGTCTGATTGCTATGGCTAGACTTCCAGTACTATGTTGAATAAAAGTGGTGAAAGTAGACATCCTTGTCTTGTGACCTTTTCCTTAGGGGAAAAGCTCTCAGTTTTTCCCCATTGAGTAGGATGTTGGCTGTGGGTTTTTCATATAAAACCTTTATTATGTTCTGGTATTTTCCTCTATACCTAGTTTGCAGAGGGTTTTTATCATGAATGGATGTTGTACTTTATCAAATGCTTTTTCTGCATCTATTGAAATGATTGGATGGGTTTTACCTTTCTCTTCTTGATGTGATGCATCACTTTGATTGTTTTGTGAATGTTGAACCACCCTTGCATCCCTGGAATAAATCCCACTTGCTCATGGTGCATGATTTTTTTATTTTTTATTATTATTTTTTTATTTTTTAACGTTTATTTATTTTTGAGACAGAGAGAGACAGAGCATGAATGGGGGAGGGTCAGAGAGAGAGAGGGAGACACAGAATCTGAAACAGGTTCCAGGCTCTGAGCTGTCAGCACAGAGCCCGACGCGGGGCTCGAACTCACGGACCGCGAGATCACGCCCTGAGCTGAAGTCGGATGCGTAACCGACTGAGCCACCCAGGCGCCCGGTGCATGATTTTTTTTAATGTATTGTTGAATTTGGTTTGCTGATATTTTATTGAGGATTTTTTGCATCTATATTCATGAGAGTTTTTGGCCTATAATTCTCTCTTTTCTTGTGTGTGTGGTGTCTTTATCTGGTTTTGATATCAGGGTGATACTAGACTCATAGAATAAACTTGGAAGTTTTCCTTCCTCTTCTACAAAATTTAGATCCTGAAAACAACTGCCACTTTATTATTTTTAATAATTCTACTGGTCAAAAGTTCAGACACAGCACAGCATGATGACTTATCTTTGATGTCAGCTGCAGCAGAATTCATGTGAGGATTTGAGTGGACTAGAATATCCAAAATGTCTCACTCATATGTCTGGCACAGTGGCAGATTTGTCTGGAAGGAGGAGCTCAGATGGGATGCTGGGGTGGGTGGACCTCTCTCTTTCAGTGTAATCTCAGAGCCTCTTCCTCTCTATGTGGCCTCTCTGTGTGGTCTCTCTGTGTGGCTGGTGCATGTTATCACTCTGGTGAGGCAGCTAGACTTCTTACATGAAAACTAAGGGTCGCCCAAAGTATGGAAGTGGAAGCTTCCAGGGCTTCTTGAAGCTTAGACACTGAGCGGGCATAGCATCACTTCTGCCACATTTGAATGGTTAAAGTAAATCACAGTTCATTCTGGATTCATTGTGGGAGGAACTACACAAAGGTCTGAATACCAGCAGGTGAAGATCATTGGAGCCATCTTTGGACACTATCTACCACAACCACAGTATCATTATCAGACTCAAAAATATAAACAGTAATGTCTTAGTATCATCAAATATCCAATTACAGTGTATGTATTTCTCTCTGTTCATGTCTTAGCTTATGTTCTGCCCCAAACAGACAAAAAGCTCTGTGAGGTAGTTTATTTGCAAGCTGATCCCAGGGAGCAGGAATGATGTATAGAAGAGTGTTAATGGGGGAAGAGAAGGCCAAAACAAGGATGTATAATTAAGTTGGCCATTGCTAAAGGTAACAGGTATGTGATCTTGGGAACCTTCTAAGTTGCCTCATGAAAAGCATCTTAGAACTGTCTGCTTAAGGGACATAAAAGAGAAAGAATTGTCCAATAGCAACTCCCATCTTTCATTAGTCAAGATAATGCCACATGTTTTATTTGTCTTATGCTTGCAGTTTGTACTTGCTTGAGTTGTCCCATGATTTAGCATCAGAGAAGCCCTTTGCAGGAAATGAGATACACACCGCATACTCCCAAGTAATATTCCATTGTATATATTTGCCACATCTTCTTCATCCATTCATCTGTGAATGGACACTTGGGCTGCTTCCATAGCTTGGCTATTGTAATAGTTCTGAAATAAACATTGGGTGAAGATACCTTTTCTAATTAGCGTTTTCATTTTCTTTGGGTAATTACCCAGTAGTGGGACTTTGGGTCATATGGTATTTCTATTTTTTAATTTTTTAAGGAACCTCCATGCTGTTTTTCCCTATTCTCCACATCCTTGTTTTCTTTTTCATTCTGGCAGATGTAAGGTAATATCTCATTATGGTTTCAATTTGCATTTCCCTGATTATTAGTGATGTTGAGCATCTTTTCATGTGTCTGTTGGCCATCTGGATGTCTTCTCTGGAAAAATGTCCATTTGGTCCTCTCTCCTTTTTTTAAGAATACATAATTTATTTAAGTTCAAGTTAATTAATATACAGTGTAGTATTGGTTTCAGGAGTAGAACCCAGTGATTTATAACTTCCATACAATACCCGGTGCTCATCCAAACAAATGCCCTCCTTAATGCCCATCACCCATGTAGCCCATCCCCACACCCACCTCCCCTCCAGCAACCCTCAGTTTATACTCTGTATTTAAGAGTCTCCTATGGTTTGCCTCCCTCTCTGTTTTTATCTTATTTTTCCTTCCCTTCCCCTATGTTCATCTGTTGTGTTCCTTAAATTCCACATATGAGTGAAATCATATGATATTTGTCTTTCTCTGACTTATTTCACTTAGGATAATACGTTCTAGTTCCATCCACACTGTTGCAAATGGCAAGACTTCATTCTTTTTGACTGCCAAATAATATTCCATTGTGTATATATACCACATCTTCTTTATCCCTTCATCAGTCGATGAGCATTTGGGTTCTTTCCATAACTTGGCTATTGTTGATAGAACTGCTATAAACATTGGGGTGCATGTGGCCCTTCGAATCAGCATTTTTTATCCTTGGGATAAATACCTAGTGCAATTGCTGGTTGTAGGGTAATTCTATTTTTAACTTTTTGAGGAAACTCCATACTGTTTTTCAGAGTGGCTGCACCAGTTTGCGTGCACGTGCATGCACACACACACACACACACACACACACACACACACACACACACAACCTAGCCATAAAAACAAATTAAATCTTGCCATTTGCAACAACATGGATGGACCTAGAAGGTATACTGCTAAATGGAATAAATCAAAGAAAGACAAAAACCATGTAATTTCACTCATGTGCAATTTAAAAAACAAGACAAAGAAAAAATACACAAACCAGACTCTTAAAAAATAGAGAACAAACTGCTGGTTACCAGAGGGGAGGTTGGTTAGAGGATGGGATTTTGACTCCCTGACTTACTAGCTGTGTGGTTCCAGACTATGACACTCACTATCTTGAAACCATTTTCTCACTTGTAAAATAAGGATGATCCATATATTGTAGGGTTGTTGTGAGAATGACACAGATAATGTCTGGAAGGAATCAGAAACAGTACCTCACATATAGCAGGCACTTGGCAAATACTGAATATTTAAAAATAAGGGCAAAAAGTAGATTTAATTTTGAATGAAGTTGAAAAATACCATCTCCTTGTAGTCGTTTCATACTTGTTAGATGAATCATAACTAACAGAATTTCCACAAAGGAACTTAAGCAATAAAGTTAATTGTGTTTATCAAGAAGCTGGAGATGGGGGTGAGGTGTGTGGAGGAAATGTCCTAGTTTATGCCTCTGGATAAATTATAGTAGAGCTCTATACTGGGTTCTATAATTCTCTTGGCTTTATCCTCATGGTTACAGGGTGGCTGCCCTTGCACTTGACATTATATCCTCACACCAGCATCACAATCAGAATGACAAGAATAGGGTAAAATGATTTCTTTTTGCAAAATTCATCACCTTTCTCAGGCAAGTAAAGTTTTTTCAGAAATCTAGGCTATTTCTATTTACATCTTAGGTCAAAACTTAGTCATGTAGTCAACCCTAGAAGCACAAGAGGCTCTGTAAAGTATCTTGAAATAGGAAGAAAACTTTCATGATCAATTTAGACTAATATGATTTATGCCAAGGAACTGGGCACATTGTTACTTCACAAAAACCAGGGAACACTCTTAATAATAAAGAAGGATTGAAATGGCTGTTGGATTAATCAACAGCATCTGCCCGTACTCTCTCTGCTGAGATAATGGATTAAATCACTAGCATTTTAGATGTAATTAATTCAAGTAATTGCTTTCTTTTATACCAAAGGGTGGTGGTTGTAGAGAAATTGATGGCAAAACTGCAAAGAGCATATTGAAGATATAAAGGCAATTAAAATGTTAAAAATATTTGGCAGTTTTAGGGGCGCCTGGGTGGCTCAGTCAGTTAAGTGTCCGACTTCCGCTCAGGTCATGATCTCACGGTTTGTGAGTTTGAGCCCCGCGCTGGACTCTGGGCTGACCACTCAGAGTCTGGAGCCTGCTTCAGATTCTGTGTCTCCCTCTCTCTTTGTGTCTGTGTCTCCCCTCCCCAGCTTACACTCTGTCTCTCCTCCTCTCTCAAAAAATAAACATTAAAAATTTTTTTAAAAAAATATTTGGCAGTTTTAGATATATTTAGAGCCTGTTATGATGCACAAGGGTCAGCAAACATTTCCGTAAAAGACAAGATAATAAAAAGAAGACAAGATAGTAAATATTTTAGGCTTTGTGGGACATATGGATTCTGTCTCACCTACTACCTTTGTGGTACAAACCCAGCCATAGCATATAAATGGTCATGGCTTAGTTCCAATAAAATTTTATTACAAAGACATATAGTGTGGGGCGCCTGGGTGGCTCAGTTGGTTAAATGTCCAACTCCAGCTCAGGTCATGATCTCACAGCTCGTGAGTTCGAGCCCTGCGTCAGCCTGTGTGCTGACAGCTCAGAGCCTGGAGCCTGCTTCGAATTCTGTCTGTCTCTCTCTCCTTGCCCCTTCCCCATTGGTGCTCTTTATCTCTCTCTCAAAAATAAATAAACATTTAAAAAAAATTTTAAAGACATATAGTGAAAACCATAGCAAATTATTTTATGTATATCAACAAAATTATTCTAAAGTTGGTAGAGAGGCAAAAGACCCAGACTAGCCAATTCTACAGTAAAATAGAAGAATAAAGTTGGAGAACTGACACTACCCAACATCAAGACTTACTGTAAAGCTACAGTAATCAGGACAGTGTGGTACTGGTAAAAGAATAGCCAAATCATTTAATGAAATAAAATAGCCCAGAAATAGATCCATATAAATATAATCAACTGAACTTTGATGAAGGAGCGAAGGCAATACAATGGAGGAAAGATAGTCTTGTCAAGAAATGGTATTGGAAAAACCGGACATCCACATGCAAAAAAATGAATCTAGACACAGACCTTATACCTTCACAAAATTTAACTCTGTGATCTAAATGTAAAACACAAAATTATAAAACTCCCAGAAAATAACGTAAGAGAAAACCTAGATGACCTGGAGTATGGCAATGAATTTTTAGAGACAAGTGTAAAGACACAGTCCATGAAAGAAATTATTGATAAACTGGATTTCATTAAAATTAAATTTTTCTTCCCTGGAAAAGACAATGTTAAGAAAGTGAGAAGACAAGGCACAGACTGTGAGAAAATATTTGAAAAAGACACATCTGATAAAGGACTATTACCAAAATATACAAAGAATACTTAAATCTCAACAATAACAAAACAACCAACCTGATTTAAAAACGGTCCAAAGTCTGGGAATGCAAGCTGGTGCAACCACTCTGGAAAACAGTATGAAGGTTCCTCAAAAAATTAAAAATAGAACTACCTTACAACCCAGCAATAGCACTACTAGGCATTTATCCAAGGGATACAGGTGTGCTGTTTTAAAGGGACACATGCACCCCCATGTTTATAGCAGCACTATCAACAAGAGCCAAAGTATGGAAAGAGCCCAAATGTCCATCGCTGGATGAATGGATAAAGAAGATGTGGTATATATATATATACAATGGAGTATTACTTGGCAATCAAAAAGAATGAAATCTTGCCATTTGCAACTACGTGGATGGAACTGGAGGGTATTTTGCTAAATGAAATAAGTCAGAGAAAGACAAATATCATATGACTTAACTCATATGAAGACTTTAAGAGACAAAACAGATGAACTTAAGGGAAGGGAAGCAAAAATAATATAAAAACAGGGAGGGGGACAAAACAGAAGAGACTCATAAATATGGAGTACAAACAGAGGGTTACTGGAGAGGTTGTGGGAGGGGGGATGGACTAAATGGGTAAGGGGAACTAAGGAATCTCCTCCTGAAATCATTGTTGCACTATATGCTAACTAATTTGGATGTAAATTTAAAAAAATAAAAAATAAAACAAGTTTAAAAAAATGGTCCAAAGTCCTTAACAGAATCCTCACCAACAAGATATAAAGATGGCAAATAAGCATATGAAAAATGGTTCACATCATATGTCATCAACTAAATGCAAACTAAAACCGAAATGAGATATAACTACATACCTATGAGAATAGTCAAAATCTAGAGCACTGCCAACAGTAAATGCTGGCTAGGTTGTGGAACAAAAGCAACTCTCATTCATTGCTGGTAGGAATGCAAAATTGCATAGCCACTTTTGAAGACAGTCTGATGGTTTCTTGTAAAACTAAACATTTACAATATGATCCAGCATTTATGTTCATTGGTACTTACCCACAGGTATTGAAAACTTATGTCCACACAAAAACCTGCATGCAGGTGTTTATAGCAGCCTTATTCATAATGGACAAACCTTGGAAGCAACCAAGGAATGTCCTTCAGTAGATGAATGGATAAATAAATTGTGGTACATCCAGAAAATAGAATATTAATCAGTGCTAGAAAAGCTATCAAACCATGAAAATATATGGAGGAAACTCAAATGCATACTACTAAGTGAAAAAAAGCCAATTTGAAAAGACTATGATTATATAGTATAATTCCAATTATATGACATTCTGGAAAACGCAAAAATATGGGGACAGTAATCAAAAACAGTATGGTTTTGGCACAAAAATAGGCACATAGAACAGTGGAACAAAATAACCTTGCAATAAACCCACACATATATGGTCGATTAATTTATGATAAAGGAACCAAAATATAAAATGGGGAAAGAAGTTTCTTCAGTAAATGGTGCTGGGAAAACTGGACAGCATATGCAAAAGAATGAAACTAGATCACTTTCTTAAACCGTACACAAAAATCAACTCCAAATAAAGACTTGAACATAAGACCTGAAACCTTACAAATCCTAGAAAAGATAGGGAGTAAGAGCCTTGACATCAGTCTCGGTGATGATTTTTTGGATTTGATACCAAAAGCAAAAGCCACAAAAGAAAAAAATAAACAAGTAGGACTACATCAAACTATAAAGCTTCTGCACAGCAAAGGAAACCATGAACAAAATGAAAAGACAGCCTATTAAATGGGTGAAAATATTTACAAATCATATTTCATAAGGGGACAATATCCAAAATATATAAAGAATTCCTATAACTAAGAAGCAAAAGTACAAACTGTCCTATTAAAAAATGGTCAGAGGATCTGGGCTTCTGGCCACCTCAGTTGGTGGAGCATGTGACTCTTGATCTCAGGGGTGAGTTCAACCCCATGTTGGGCATGGAGCCTACTTAAAAATAAAATAAAATAAAATAAAATAAAATAAAATAAAATAAAATAAAATAAAATAAAATAAAATAAAATAAAATAAAATAAAATAAAATAAAATAAAATAAAATAAAATAAAATAAAATAAAATAAAATAAAATAAAATAAAATAAAATAAAATAAAATAAAATAAAATAAAATAAAATAAAATAAAATAAAATAAAATAAAATAAA
Organism: Lynx rufus; assembly: GCF_022079265.1. Taxonomy (NCBI): domain Eukaryota; kingdom Metazoa; phylum Chordata; class Mammalia; order Carnivora; family Felidae; genus Lynx; species Lynx rufus. Next base: position 32,597,973 of record NW_025814828.1, on the reverse strand, counting down.
ATAAAATAAAATAAAATAAAATAAAATAAAATAAAATAAAATAAAATAAAATAAAATAAAATAAAATAAAATAAAATAAAATAAAATAAAATAAAATAAAATAAAATAAAATAAAATAAAATAAAATAAAATAAAATAAAATAAAATAAAATCTCAAATAAATACAAAATAAATCAGCTGTCTTTAAAAAAAAAAAGGCAGTTGGGGCACCTGGGTGGCTCTGTCGATTAAGCGTCCAATTCTTGGTTTCGGCTCAGGTCATGATCTCACTGCTTGTGAGTTCAAGCCCCACATTGGGCTCTGTGCTGACAGTGCAGAGCCTGCTTGGGATTCTCTTTCTACCTCTCTCTCTGCCCCTCCCCCGCTCTCTCTGTCTGTCTCTCTCAAAACTAAATAAACTTAAAAAAATTTTTTTTTAATGGGAAGAGGATCTGAATAGACATTTTTCCAAAGAAAATACCCAAATGGCCAACAGACATGTGAAAAAAGATGCTCAGCGTCACTAATCATCAGGGAAATACAAATCAAAACCACAATGAGATGTCACCTCACACCTGTCATAATGGCTATTGTCAAAAAGAAGTAACAAGTGGGGCGCCTGGGTGGCTCAGCTGGTTAAGTGTCTGACTCTTGATTTCGGCTGACGTGATCTCATGGTTTGTGGTATCTAGCCCTGCAGTGGGGCCTGTGCTGACAGTGAGAATCTGCCTGGGATCCTCTCTCTGTCTCTCTCTGCCCCTCTCAGCGCAAGCACTTTCTCTCTTTATCTCTCAAAAATAAATAAATAAAAAATTTAAAAAAAGAAATAACAACTGTTAGTGAAGATGTGGAGAAAAGGGAACCTCCGTGCATTTTTGGTGAGAATGTAAACTAATGCAAATTTCTTCAAAAAAAATAAAAATAGAACTACCATATGATCCAGCAATCCCATTTCTGGGTATTTATCCAAAGAAAAGGAAAGCAATAACTGGAAAAGATATTTATGCTCCCATGCTCATTGAAGAATTATTTATAATTGCAAGGACATGGAAGAAACCTAAGTGTCCGTTGATGGATGAATAAAGAAAATGTGATTTTATATGCACACACAACAGAATATTATTCAGCCATAAAAAGAAGGAAATCTTGGTATTTGTGACAAGATAGATGGACCTTGAGGGCATTTGGCTAAGTGAAATAAGTCAGGCAAAGACAAATACCATATGATTTCACTTATATGCAGAATCTAAAAACAAAACAAGCAAAAACACATCAAACTCATAGATACAGAGAACAGAGTGGTGATTGCCAAAGCAGAGGTGGAGATTAGGGGATGGGCAACATGGGGGAAGGCGTTCAAAAGGTCCAAACTTCCAGTTATAAATTAAATCAGTCAGAGACACAGTGAACAGCATGGTGACTGTAGTTAATAATGCAGTACTGTATATTTGAATGTTGCTAAAATTGTAAAATTTTAACGTTCTCGTCCCCCACCCAAAAATCTGTAACTGTGTGGTTTGGGATGTTAACCATACTTATCCTGGTGATTATTTCACAATGTATACAAATATTGAATCATTGTGTTGTACACCTGAAACTAATATAATGCTATGTCAATTATATCTGAATGAAAAAATATGGACACAGTAAAAATATTAGTGGCTGCCAGAGGTTTAGAGGGGAGAAGGAAAGAATAGATAGAACACAGAAGATCTTTATGGCAGTGAAAGTACTCTGTGATACTATAATACTGAATACGTGTCATTATACTTTTGTCCAGACCCACAGAATATACAACACCAAGGGTGAACCTGAATAGAAATTATGACCTTGGGTCAATATAATGTGTCAGTGTAGGTTCATCAATTGTAATAAATTCACCACTCTGGTATGGGATGGTATTAGTGGTGTAGGCTGTGTCTATGTAGGGGCAGGGCAAATCTCCGTGCCTTTCAATTTTGCTATGAACCTAAAACTGCTCCAAAATATGAAGTGTTTAAGAATATTAAAAAAAAAAATCCAGATGGTGGCTTGGATTTGTCTTGTAAGCCAGTTTGACAACTCATAGTCTAAGACAAACCGGTTTGTGATAAAACTAAATGGGTAAAATGGGGTGTGTGTGTGTGTGTGTGTGTGTGTGTGTGTGCGTGTGCGCGCGTGTGCACGCACGCATGTGCATGCACGCATACACGCAACAACAAAATGAGAGGTTTCCAATTCAATAATAGCTGTTGAAGATGCAGTAAGTTTTTATTATTTTTGGTTCAGTACTTAGGTGAGAGTATGATTGAGTTTAAAGCGAGGCATCAGGATTATTTTCTTGCTCCCCAGGTGATTTCAAGGCGCAGTCAGGTTTGACAACCAGGATGTTAAAAGTACCACTCAAAATTCAGTGTTCATATTGATCACCTGGGCTCTTGTTAAAGGGTAGATTCCAATTCATTTGCTCTGGGGTAGGGCTTAATACTGTTGCGGTTCTAATCAGCTCTCAGGTGAGGCTGATGCTGCTGGTTTACAACACATTTTGAGTAGCAAGGTGCTCATGCTGGTTTTAATTGCCTGGGATGTCTAGATCCTGTGCAAGAAATTGATGTATTTGGTCTGGGATGGGTCTGGGGCACTCAGATTTTTTAAAGCTCTGCAGGTGATACTTATGTACAGCAAAACTTGAGAATGTCCATGGCAACCTGCATGGAGATTTTATCAATTTTAATTATTTTATCAGTAGCCCCAAGGTGGTCTCCTCTTCCCATCCTGTCTCTCCCTGACACATTCCACTCCATTTCAGGTCCAAACATCCAGATCAGGAGTAGCACTTCGTCCTATCTTTTCCATCTCTGAAGAGTGGAATGTTAGTTAAGTTGGAAAGAGGAGGCTCAGGCAACCTGGGTTTGGGAAGAATACGCAAAAAATGTTCTAGGGGGCGATTTAAAGGGAAGGCTGATTGAAACAGCAACCCCCCCTCCAGGCTTGGGCCTGACTTTGGGGCCTGAAAACAGCAATCTACCCTCCTGACTCCTGGCGGCACCTGACAGCCAAGCAGCTACCAAGGATCTGTCCTTCTCGGTATTCAGAATGACACAGTTGGTTGAAATGCAAGAGCGACCCCCAGTGGCAAAGTACAGATGTGGAATCTTCTCCCCAAAGGAACACCACCAAGAACTTAGAGGTGGATGAAGGTGGTGGTGATAAATGATGGCTTATGTGTACTCTGTGTGCCAGCCACTGTTGGAAACATTTAAACATATTCACTCATTTAATCTCAGCAACCGATGGGGTTGATGCTTTTATTATCCCTCTTTTACATGGGAGGAAACGGAGGCACAGAAAAGTTAAATTACATGTCCACATTCACCCAATTTAGTAAGTGGCTAGGCCGGGATGTGAACCCAGGCAGTGTGAGGTTAAGAAACCACTATACCAACTGCTTCTCCAAAACCAGAAAGTAGAAAAGACCCCCAGTCAATTTCCAGTTTTGAAAACTCATATATTGATACTCACTCTATGCTTCCTCATATCTAGAGAACAGTCCCTTGACATCTATATCTATGATCTGAGATAAAGTCAGAAGAGTGTTCATCAAATCAGGCAGAGAAACAGTGAAAGGATCGAGTTTGACCAAGAAAAGGAAAGGGGCAAGAGCATTTTCTGGGAACTTACTCAGAGGGATACAATCCTCACTTTTAAGAAAGTATTAAAGTACAGTCCTGGTGAAATGTGAAAGGATATTATGATATAACTAAGCTTGTTCTTATTTTAGTAAATATTCAAAGCGATCTGCAAACTGTAACGAGACTCAAGCTAGCCATGTGTCCTTGATAAGGCATGACAATCTAAATTTTAACGTTTACCTTTGTAACCAACCTGGTACAGAAGAAACATGTTGTGAGTATTTTTCCTAGGCAGGGACAACCTTAGGGTTTACATGGATACAGATGTCATTTGGTCAAATTCCATGGACAGAGAGGCAGGCTGAATTTTTAAAGGGAAGCAGAAAAAAATCCATAGAGAAGTAGCATGGGGCTGGCTGTGCCACACTCTCTATACTCTGTTTCTGGTGAGCTTATCTGGTCCCATGACCTCAACACCATCTGTAGCTAATGTCACCTATGTGTGTATTTACAAACCTGACATCCCACCTGAGCTCCAGATTCATTCTTCTGACCCCCTGCATGGCAGTTCCACTTGCATATCTAATAGGCATCTCAGATTTTACGTGACATGCCTTCCCCACCCCTCATGTTCCCCAGCAAACATCCTCAGATTAATAAATAGCATTACCATCATCAAGTCAGGTGTTCAAGTACAAATAGCAGAACCTAGATAATTTCCCCCATTTCTCATTCATCACTTCTGATCCATGAGCAAATCTTTTTGTGTCATCCAGATGCAGCTAGAATTTGTCTCAGTCACCTTACCTTAAGCTTCCTCTCCTGTTCAATCACCAGTGTATCTCTCATCCGACCAGCTACAAATATCTCCGGACTGACTCTCCCCCACCCCCTACACATTCTTCAAAGCAGCCAGACTCACTGGCTTAACATTTAGGGGTATTTATTCTACCTCATATTCAGTATCACAAATTTGAGCTTCATCCATGATTTTGTATTTTATATGTTTCAACCCTTCTATTGAGGGGATTTTGGGATACCGTGTTGCTTTACTGCAAGATGATAAATTGCAGTAAAACTCTTATGTGGATATTTTGTACGGCCAGTGCTGCATGTGGCCTGGATACCTGGTTTAAAACTTAAAAGGTTAGGGGTTTTCACACATGAATCAACCATAAACCTTTATTTAGGAACCAAATAACTTTATTGAAACCAAATAACTTCATTTATTTATGGCAAAACTGGAAGAAAAAAACTGGAACGTTTTGCAAGTGCAATACTGCAAAATGCATGCTCGGCATGGTGACCAGGGGAAGTTACCATGCCCCCTGTGGCTATGGGAACGCAGTCCCAACTCAGTTCTTGTCACTGTTGCCCAGGGTGAGCTTGTCAAAGAGGTACTCTGCCAAGCCATCTTCCAGGGTCTCTACGTTGCGCAGGCTGGTGATGTAGCCCCCCAGCTCTTTGATGACCTTGACTTGCTCGGGTAGGTAGTTGGTCTCCAGGAAGCTGCACAGATGGGCATCGTTCTTGTCGGTGGCCAGCTGGTGCAGGTCGAGCAGGCTCTGGTTCAGGCTCTTCTCCAGGTGAAAGGCGCACTCCATGGCGTCGAGGCCGTTCTCCCAGTTGTCGCGGTCAGGCTTCATGATGTCGCGGAGGCGGATGCGGCCCCCACGCTGGTTCTGCAGCTGCATCAGCTTCTCGGCATGCTGGCTCTCCTCGTGGGACCGGCGCAGGAAGAACTTGGAGAAATTCTCCAGGGCCACGTCGGCGCGGTCGAAATAGAAGGCCATCGACAGGTACACGTAGGAGGCGTAGAGCTCCAGGTTGATCTGGCTGTTGATGGCGGCCTCGCACTGCGGGTGGTAGTTCTGGCGCACTTGAGAGAACGGCGGAGTGGCCATGGCTGGCGGCGCTGGCACCAAGGCGAAGATAGTGGTGGCAGGTCTTCCGCGAGTCTTCAGGGTTGGCACTGTCAGATTGGAAAGGTCGGCAATTCAGGGCGCTGTCAGAGTGGAAAGGAGGGTGCTCTCGAGTGGGTGCTGGGTTCAGACAGCAGCTCTGGATTGATATTGGAAATGGGGTCAGTTACGCAGGATGGGGACTAGTAGAGGGGGAGATCTGTTATGTTTCTGGCATGGGGGTGGTGGTACAAAGAGGGAAAGGCGGGCGGGGCATGAGCGCTGTGTTCCAGGTTCCATCAGAGTTTGGGTGGGGAGGGTGACTTTGCGTTGAGCACCTAACATCTATTAAGTTTTAATTTTGCAATGGTATTTCTATTTTCCAAGGACTGCCTCTTATTCTCTAATTACTCCCTTTTATAGCACCCTGTTGTCATTTTTTTTTTTAATTTTTTTTTCAACGTTTATTTATTTTTGGGACAGAGAGAGACAGAGCATGAACAGGGGAGGGGCAGAAAGAGAGGGAGACACAGAATCGGAAACAGGCTCCAGGCTCTGAGCCATCAGCCCAGAGCCTGACGCGGGGCTCGAACTCACGGACCGCGAGATCGTGACCTGGCTGAAGTCGGACGCTTAACCGACTGCGCCACCCAGGCGCCCCCCTGTTGTCATTTTAAAACCCCATTGTCCTCAAAATTCTGAAAACAAAAATTTGGATTTTTGGATAGAGTTCTCTCTTTCCTGTTTAAAATGTATGTATATATATATATATGTGTGTATATATATATATACATATTATATATATATATATATATATATATATATATATATATTGTATAGTTCATAATGATTTTCACTTTCCTGGAATACTTAAAACTTTGCGCATTTGTATTTAGTAATAAGGGGTTTGTTTGATTAGCCTAGGTAAGTACATAGATCTAACCTACAGTTGTGAAGTCCTTTTCATTAATAGGCTTCTTATCGAATGGGAGGGGAGAGTGTGTCGATTAAGGAGTGGTATTCTGTCTTTGGGATATATGCTTTGGGGCTTGCTTGTAGGTAGGCTAGGGGCTATCCCAAATGCCAAAAGCTTACCATTTTTCTTTTTTCTTTTTCTTTTTCAAGTTATTTAAATTCCAGTTAACATGCAGAGTAACATTACTTTCAGGTGTAGAATTTAGTGATTCATTGCTTACCGACAACACTCAGTGCTCATCACTAGTGCCCATCCCCCCACATCCCTTCTAGTAACCCTCAGTTTGTTCTCTATACTTTGTCCCTCTTTTTCCTTTTTTCCCCATGTTCATCTGTTTCTTAAATTCCACATATGAGTGAGATCATATGGTATTTGTCTTTATCTGACTGATTTTGCTTAGCATAATGTACTCTAGCTCCATCCAAGTAGTTGCAAATGGCAAGATTTCATTCCTTTTTATGGCTGAATAATATTCCATCGTGTGTGTGTGTGTGTGTGTGTGTGTGTGTGTGTGTGTATAAATATACATACATACATGCCACATCTTCTTTATCCACTCATCAGTCGATGGACATTTGGGTTGGTTCCATAATTTGGCCCTTGTTGATAATGATGCTATAACATCAGGATGCATGTATCCTTTGAATCAGTGTTTTTGTACCCTTTAGATAAATACCCAGTAGTGCACTTGATTGATTGTAGGATAGTTCTGTTTTTAACTTTTTGAGGAAACTCCATACTGTTTTCCAGAGTGGCTGCACCAGTTTGCATTCTCGCCAACAGCTGAAGAAGGTTCCTTTTCCTCACATCCTTGCCAATTCTTGTGTTTTCGATTTTAGCCATTCTGACACATGTGAAGTGATATCTCATTGTGGTTTTGATTTGCATTTCAGTAATGATTAGTGATGTTGAGCATCTTTCCATGTGTCTATTGGCCATCTGGATGTCTTTGGAGAAATGTCTATTCATGTCTTCTGCCCATTTTTTAATTGGCTTATTTTTTGGATGTTGAGTTGTATCAGTTCTTTATATATTTTGGATACTAACACTTTATTGTATCTGTCATTTGCAAATATCTTCTCCCATTGAGTAGGTTGTCTTTTCATTTTGTTGATTGTTTCCTTTGCTATGCAAAAGCTTTTTATCTTGATGAAGTCCCAATAGTTTATTTTTGCTTTTGTTTCCTTTGCCTCAGGACATGCATCTAGTAAGAAATTGCTAAGGGTAATGTCAAAGTGGTTACTGCCTGTGTTCTCCTCTAGGATTTTAATGGTTTCCTGTCTCACATTTAGGTGTTTAATCCATTTTGAATTTATTTTTGTGTATGGTGTAAGAAAGTGGTCCAGTTTCATTCTTCTACATGTTGCTGTCTAGTTTTCCCAACACCATTTGTTGACGAGAATGTCTTTTTTCCATTGGATATTCTCTACTGCTTTCTCAAAGATTAGTTGACCATATAGTTGTGGGTCCATTTCTGGGTTTTCTCTTTCATTAATCTATATGTCTGTTTTTGTGTCAGTACCATACTGTCTTGATCACTACAGCTTTGTAATATAACTTGAAGTCTGGAATTATGATGCCTACAGCTTTGCTTTGCTTTTTCAAGATTGCTTTGGCTATTCCAGGTCTTTTGTGGTTCCATACAAATTTTAGGGTTGTTTGTTCAAGCTCTGCAAAAAATGCTATTGGTATTTGGATAGGAATTGCATTAAATGTGTAGGTTGCTTTGGGTGATATAGACATTTTAACAATATTTGTTCTTCCAATCCATGAGCATGGAATGTCTTTCCATTTCTTTGTGTCATCTTCGATCTCTTTCATAAATGTTTTATAGTTTTAAGAGTACAGATCTTTTACCTGTTTTTTTTTAAAAGTTTAGTTATTTAGAGAGAGAGAGGGAGAAAGAGACAGAATCCCAGGCAAGCTCCACACCCTCAGCATGGAGCCCAATGTGGGACTCAAACTCATGGACCATGAGATCATGACCTGAGCAGAAACCAAGAGTTAGACGCTTAACTGAGCTGAAACCAAGAGTTAGATGCTTAACTGACTGAGCCACCCAGGTGCCCCAGATCTTTTACCTCTTTGGTTAGGTTTATTCCTAGGTGTCTTAGGATTTTTGGTACAGTTGTAAATGGGATTGATTCCTTGAATTCTCTTTCTGGAGCTTCATTGTTAGTGTATAGAAATGCAACAGATTTCTGTACATTGATTTTGTATCCTGTGACTTTACAGAGTTTGCGTATCTGTTCTACTAATTTTTGGTGGAGTTTTTTCATCTTTCTATGTAGAGTATCATATAATCTGCAAATAGTGAAAGTTTGACTTCTTCCTTGCTGATTAGATGCCTTTTATTTCTTTTTATTTATTGTCTGATTGCTGAGGCTAGGACTTCCAGTATTGTGTTAAATAACAATCATGAGAGTGGACATCCCTGACCATAGAGGAAAAGCTCTTTGTTTTTCCCCATTGATGGTGTTTTTAAATGTAGGGTTTTTTAATATAAGCTTGCCATTTTTCTGACACTGGGAGACTACAGTGGATTTCTCCTCCAGGTAAATGAGTCCTTCTGTTTGGTTTCCCTTCTGTTGTGTGGTCTGCCTTGTCTCAAAACTGCTCTAATATGCATTCCCTTCCTTAGTCTTTGAATGACAGAAGGAGAATATCCCCATATCACCTATACCACCAAGGTGCACTGATCTTGAACAAAAAATAAAAATTTCCTGTATTAAACCAGTGAGACTCAGAATGCTTGTTATACCAGTTAACCTACCCTAACTAATTACCCATTTATAGGAAGTTCTGGATAAACTATAGATTATACCTATTTGGACCCTGTAGACTTACAGCATTTCCTCTCAGTGGAAATGCAGATCCAAAAGAAGAAAAGTGTAGATAGCCAAAGCATCATGATCTATTTCTTTTGCTGAATTCACCAGATATATATATCAGCCCTGCTCCCTTTTTTCCTCATGGAGAATGGAAGGAAAAAAATCCTCCAAGGACACATGAAGATCAAGGAATAAGCTTTTTCTTCTCCTTCAATGCTGGGAAATAGAATCAGATTGGTCCGTAGGTGCCTGACCATAAGCCAACAACAGAAGGCACAAAAGGCAAGTACCGTGACTGGCTGACCCTTGAGCCTGTCACGCGTGGTGAGGGAGATGTGTGTCATGTAAGAACAGGGGGCACCACTGGAACCACATAGCTGGAATGTGTGTTTGTGTGGAGCAGTTCTCCAAAAGAGGAGGATGCTATTCTAGAACTGGAGGTAGGACTGAGAAGATCATTCAAGGGATAGTCCCATTTAGTCTTCCCTGCTGGACTGTGAGGTCCATAGAACTAGAGTGAGTCATGTATCTGTGTCCCCTACATCATACAGCATGCCAGGCACTTAGCACATAATTCCCTGAGCAATTTGCCATCTTTGGAAAAGAGTATAGAGGGAAAGGAGCAACAAAACTGGTCTTAGAAAACCCTGGAACAACCTGTTGGAGATATCTGTGGGAAATAGAAAAGGGCTTCAACTCCCAAATACAGGCATGAAATAACTTTGGGCAGAGTTGCCTGGCAGTGGCCTCCATGAAGCCCAGGGCTCAGGAGCCTGGCCCCAGTGAGCACTGGTTAATAAAGATGACCAGAGTGTCAGTCCTGCTGCTATGACCAGATAATAAATGGAAGATGTGATGAGTCCTTACCAGACTAGTTTATTTCCTGCATTATCACTAATCCTCACAATTCTGTGAGGTGGGAATTGCTTCTTTATGATTTTCCAGCATGAGGAAACTGAAACCTAGATTATAAATTACTTGCCCAAGATGACTTGGAAGCTGGATTAGAACCAGATCTGAGTTTCAACTGTACCCTTAGTGACCTGAGCCACCCCTTTCATAAATGGGGTATAAACAGGGCACTGGGCCATAGACTTCCGTGAGGCCTCTCCCAGCGTAAGTAATGTGAGAACAGACAGGTACAGACACAGGCAGGGAAAAGCTGCTGTGATTCC